>NC_141557.1:59240000-60672500 GCF_036417535.1 Chlamydotis macqueenii | reverse complement strand
TGGAAGAGAGAACTTAAGATCATTCACTGGGTGGCTTTTCTAATTAACCCAGTGATGAGATAGTCCATCTTCATGGCCTTCAGTGGCCATGTTCTACTGGAGCTTGTGTGCCTGTCAGATCAGAACTTAAACTGAACCTCTGTTCAATTGTTTTTCAAGTGACAGTACTTTTTGGAAAGGTTAACAACTACCATACCATATGATTCTTGGAAATTAATTCTAATTTCAACTATACTACACTCTTTGTCTATCCTTGTTCTAAATTGCCATATACTGCTGCTGGGCTTTACTTCAGAAGTAGGTGAAAGAGTTCTTAACTATGCTCCAATTAGTCATCAGAGGTTGTTAGTCTGGAAATTAGACGATTTTTTTAAGTGGAATTTTCAAAAGCATTATCCTGTGGCCAGTTCTATTCCTCCTGAAATCCTAATAATTAGTAAAAGTGAGTGAAACTTATGTTGAATGTTTTGATATTCTCATCTGAAAAAGCTTATTACTAATCAGTCTCACACCTTGAACACAATTGTAGCTACTTATTATAACACCTAGATTTGAAAGTATAGGCTAATTATTTTCCTTATTTAGTAAGCATTCACATTGACTTGACAAAATCTGAAGTAATCACTAAACTACATGACTCAACAGTTGGCATCAGACATTCACCAAATACACATTGAGTATTTGATTATGTCTGCCTTAGTACAGCCAAGGTCTGACTGCAACTCATGTGGGAATGGCCAAACTATGCACTAGGCAGTTTGTGGAGGCAGTTTTCACTGATACTAAAAATATCAATGCAGGCTATAAATTTGAGTTGAAAAGCTGGATGGATACTTCAGTGCTTAGTTCCCATTAAGCTCTGTATAGTTTTATCTATGATGCTATCAATACCTGAAGTACCGCATCCAAAGCCAGCAGAAATAGATTTAGAAAAGCTGCAGTAACACCTTTGTTTGTAGTGCAGAAATGCTTTAAATAAGTTTAGCAGATGTCTGTGTTTTTGTCTTCTAAGTGCATTCTTGTACCAAAATAAATAAATAAATAAATGAAAGAGAGAGAATGGGGAAGAAATTGTTGTAAATAGGACAGCAAAATGTTGCTCCTTTGGACAAATGGAAGAGATAACAGTTAGAGTAAGTTGTCAACATAGAATCTCCTGTTTGAGAAGATACTGACCTGAGTGCTAATCCCATTCCAAAGATATTAATGTTTTGACCTGGTCAGGATGCTTAAAGATGTTCCACTTTGAATTCTAACGGCAAAAGATAGAAACTTACTGTGGTATTATTAGAAGGTAGACAAGGCCAAACAAGGCAGCTAGAATTAGTGAGAGAACTACAGCACTGGTGAAGTACTCATCCTGAAGCTGGTGGTACTGTTAAAGAAAGAAAGAAATTAAGACAGTGAGCATTTTATACCTAGCCACCCACACTTGTCCACTCTTGGTAAGAAAGGACTATAGCCTAAAATAAAACAAGTCTCTACCCATTTGACAAACATACAAACAATAGTTGTTTAATTCACACACACAAAAAAGATTAGGCATGTCTACACAACATTTTCCTTGACAGCCTTCTGTTTCAGCTGCTCCTGTTGGCCTAGTTGTTTAGTTTTCACCCTGTAACTAGTAAAATCTGGCTTAGGCTCAGACATAATTTATCTTTCCAAGCAAAAGGAATTCAGCCATTTTGAACCAGAAGGTGGTGGCACTCCCTCCTCTCCACTTATTCATCATAAAATAAGGCCCAATCCTCCTTGGTCCTGCCTTAAAGGAGTCCTGTCACCTCAGCTGCTCAGGACAGGACACCAGTGGGTGGGCTGCAGGCAGCTGCTAATGAGAGATAAAGGCTCAGTTTTGAGTGGTTACTGTCCCTGAATCCACTAAGCCACAGTCCTTACAATGGAACACTTTTCAGGACTGGAAACACACGAGTGTTTTCTCAGAAAGATCCAAATTTCAATCTCATTTGCACCAAAAGACTTTCTTATTTTGAAATAAAACAATAATTAAATAATAAATCACTATGGAAACCTGAATCAAAGTTAATGCTCAAGACAAACACATAAACCAAAGGCTTTTATTTTTTTTTCAATTAAAACAATTTGTATTTACAAACAAAATCCATACAAGGTAGGAAGAAATAGCTCTTCTTTGTTAGTTTGTATGCATGCTTACAAGTCTGGAGTAAGTCTCCTGCTTTCACACTGGCATAAGATCACAACTGTGCCGAGAGATTTAAGATTTTTTTATTATTTTCTAGGATTGGTGGGATCAATACTTAGCAGGCTACATATGCAGAGGGAAGCATCCTCCTGTCACTAATGCTTATCCAAAGCAGACAAGTTAGTAGGCAGCCACATTGCCATGAGACAGCATCAAACAGGTGACGCAGGTCAGGCAGTTTGGAGAATCAAAAGGAAGGCCAAAACACAGGATATGTAACTTTATGGGGGTGGATATTGATCAGTAGAAAGATACTAATCTTTCTTTTTATCCCCTCCAAGTGCTTCGACAGAAGGTGGAGAGAATGTCTCCCTCTTAACTGAGAGACAGTCCAGAGGATTACTTAAAGATAGTGAACAGAATTTAAATATTGTCTAAAACCAAACAAAAAACCAATGCTAGTTGTCTCATAGTCAGTGAAATTCGTAAAACAAATTTTAAAAACCCTTACTTTATTTTCACGCTCAATTTGCTTATACTTCAGGGTAATGAAGTTCAAGTCAGCCATCTCAGACTCAGTTTGCCGGGCCTCTATCAAACGGCTGATGTATCTGTTTACTCGAGTTCCTGGAGTGTTGTATACAACATTGGTAGAAAAAGAGGAACGATTCCTGAGTTTTTCAGAGGCTGTTCTTAATGCTCTCCTCTGTAGCACAGATGAAGAAAGAAGCACAGATTTTATTAACATGGAAATTTTTCATCGCTGTTCGTGTTATCTCAAACTCACAGCCAGGATGAGAAATTCATTAAGCAGAACAACTATAAATGACAGAGGTCTTGTCTTCCTGTGATTGCCATCTTTTAAAAACTCCTTAGCTGAAATCCTGATCTCATTAAAATCAATGAGAAAAGCCCCACTGCATTCCAGGACTTCAATCCACATCTGCAGAAATTCTATTTACATGCTGCCGTGACACTTCTGTGCCACTGAGGAAATAACCGCTTTGATCCCAATCAGTGTGACTTTATCTAGAAAAAAAAAAATTAAATATTTTTCTTGATGGAAGACATGGAGTTCTGGACATCTTGAAGACAAGATGACCAGCCTATTCATGACACAAGAAATGTCTTACTGTCCAAGACTGTCGAGGTAACAACATACATTTTGAAAAGACAATTTTCCTTAACCTCTTGCACAACGACCATGTGTGACTTCAGAGGATCTGAAATCTCAAGTGTTCCAATCTTTAACTCATCCAAGTGGCTCTCTTGGGTATGCCTTAAGTGCACTTGCAGATCCAGATGGAGCAGTCCAACAAATTATCAGAGCTAACCTGTGTCCTACTAAATTTAATTCCTCCATGGCTGAGATAGCATAACTGACAAGATGATCACTCATACTCCTTTTCAGTGCAAAAGATTTACCACAGAGCATATCTGAAAGGGATTTTAAAAAATCTGTCTCACTTTTCACAAAGAGTACATAGAAGACTGTGAGCAGCATCTCAGCCACACTGGTGGTAACCTTCAGTTGAGGGCATTGTAATCTAAAACATTATGGATAGATCTGCACTAGTATGACTATCTATGACCCAGCACATGGAAAGGATCAGGGCCTTCACAAAATACTCTTGCAGATGCAACATTTTTCAAACACAGAGTGAGAAACATGTAGGCCAATCTTGTAAAAGAAAAAACACTCACCCAATGGTTAGCACATTGCGCAGGAAGAAACAGATATCAACTGAATATCCGTTTCACCTCAAAAAGGGTCAAGCCTTACTCCCTAGAAGAGTTTTGACACCCAAGCTCAGGCAAGTTGTATCATTTTTATACAGATAAAGGAATACTTTTTTATCTAACATCTGCAGAGTTCAGAAAGACAATTTGAAACATTACGAAATTACAAGTCTGCTCAGGGATAAGGACAATGCTGGCTCAGGGTATTATCAGTAAAGTCTATTACAAAACCACACAAAATTTTTCTCTTCAGAGCAGTTGGTACTTAACAGCCCTCTCTTTAAAGGCTATACTACATAATATCCTTTAAAACCAGTGATAAAAAGAGGTGGTGATTGCTATGTTCTCTTGAGATCCTCATCAGTGAACAGTAGATTATACCAGTTTATTAGTTTACATACCTTATATGTATACTAGACCTGACCACTTATGAACAGTGGGAAGGGCTAATTACTGACTCATACCTTAGTTTTCTAAAAAGAATGGACCTTAGAAAAGATAAAGTAACGTTCCAAGTCCTGTTTTGCTGGCTTTATATGTAAAGAGCAGCATTAAACCAGCATTATGAGGCTACTTGAAACATTTTTCTTTGAACTATCAGATCCTATTACTTGTTAAGCTGTCTGTGGTATAAGAACTAATTGTTTCAATGTGAAAATTAATCTTGTGGATATACATGGATTAGAGCTTTCAAATCCAATCTTCTGGGTTCTATTAGCCATAATAGAAATCTTAAATTGCCAGCCAAACAACTATTCTAAATGTTTCTAAACAGAGATAAAGTTGTTCTCTTGCAGAAGACATTTGTCCCAGAAGTTTGTAGGGAAACTGAGTGCTGTCAGGAATATACAATTTTGCTCTTCAAAAAGATAAACAACAATTAGTTAGGGTATGTATTGCTTAAGGTGCATCAGAAAGTACATCTCTGGGAATTTTTCATAATCCAAATATAACCCTATAGCATAATAATAGGAGTAAGCAAAAAAGCATGTAAAAAAAAAGGAAAAAGCTTCTTTGCTTTAAAATCTAGTATGAGGGTAGAGCTATTCTGATATATGGAATAAGTCATATTATCTATTCTGCCTTTTTAAAATAGGGTTAAAATTACTGTACTCAGTCAATGTAGCAGTTGCTCACATATAATTATTTTAACTAGGTCTCTTACTTTTACCTCCGCTATTATTTCACACAGTAGACTTAAATTATATCTTATATGTGATCAAGATCCAGTATTTATATTTCTCAGAAGTTAAACAAATAAATACATGGTACAGTGATGTGCTGGGTTTTACTATGGCCTTCATAGCCACAGTTTGTTTTATATGATTTGAGGACTGATATCTCTGAAGAAACCCTGTATTGCAACTGTGTATTTATATTAAAATCATGTATCATGCTTCACTATACATGTTACTTACTAGGTACAAAGCTCAGAACAACTCGTTCAGTTAAAGATAGCATTGTTCCAACGTGAGAAAACTTTCACAAGATCTCTAGCAAACCCATATTGGGATTTTCTGTGTATACTACCATATTTATACATATATATACACACCAGACACATTGTAAAGTATTGCACATGCTTCAAAGAATGTGTGGGTTACTTTTTTAAAACACTGAAGGAACAATACTAGTTCATAACTGCAAGGCCTTCTACATGGCCAATTTCAAAATAAAATCTGGAATTTCTGAAAGTCTTCACTGAAAATGTGTTTTAAAGGAACTAAAGGACTTTTCTCCCTTTCCCACAGAAGAAACAAAAGCACATGTAAAAGCCAAAATATAAAAGTTAGAATGCTTTCTGAAAGTAAGATTTAGATTGAATCTTCATTAAATGTACATTAAAAAAAAAACGTGGAGCAATCAGTCAAGATTAATTACTGATTCCAATGCACACATGCCGTGCTTTGGAGAACTGGTGGCGTGACCTATGCAGTATTGCTACCTGCTGGCGAAGAAAATCGAATGAGCAACTTTTCAAAAGTTTTTTCTCAATAAATTTCTGGGTAGATCCACACACAGAAAAATAAGTAAACCAAGCTACTAGTATGTAAAGTAATTTTGAGTCATGGCATTAGAAGCCATTCAAGAAAGCAATATTCGTATTTGTATTTGGGACTTTTGTATTTAGAATTTGTATGAGAGATTAACAGGTTTTTTTGGCCCTTCATTTTTTTGAGAACCACTTAGAGATACAAAATTATTCTTCAGACTGTGATGGATTCATGATGCTAAAGAATAGCTCTTGGTAATTGCAGAAAAAGCCTCAGAAACTAATTCCTGTGAAGGAAGCCCTTAATAGAAGTCACATAGGCCACCTTGTGCTAGCTTGTTTAAGAGGAGCTCCAAATTTGAAGCCTGTTATAATTCAGTTTTGTCTTTACTATGAAAAGGCTGTGGGCATTACACAGCTCTAGCTCCAGCAGGAACACCAGAAACTTCTGTATCAGTTGGTAAGAGCACTCCATATGTTCTCAGAGTAGGTCTGATTGATGTGGCTCTGGAACTGATGCTCAAAGAACCAACAGAGATTACCTTATCATCATCCTCACACGTCATGACATTGGAGAAAGGGATCTCCGCTTTGAACATCTTACGACAGTGCATGAGCTGAACAAGCAGGTAGCAGACTGTCTTGAACTTCATTCTTTTGGCTGGCTTAATGTCTGAGAGAATCAGTCCAGGAAATATCTAGTGTTTAGAAAAAATAATATTTATAACTGTGTCATTATTCCCACGCTGACATACATACCTGCAGACGTTTACACCATCTATCAGTCAGAACAAAGCAATATTCTAATCAAGAAGCAATAAATTTTGATAAACATTGTATATTTGCAGATGAAGATTACTTAATTTTTTTTTAACCTATGACAAAGAATTTATTGAACAGACAATATTTAAACACATACTTAACATTTTGGGAACTGTTTTCTGCACAGAAGTGTAGGCTATTAAAAAGTGTATTAGTGACAAACTCATAAAAGAGGCAATATTTGTATTTCTTTAACCTCAAAATAAATTCTGGAAAAATATAGGAAAAACTAAGGAGGAAAGCAGCATTTTAAATAGATGTTTAAAAAAAAAAAGTAATTTAAATCTTTTTCATATTTCCTCATTTTGTTACTTTAGCCAGAGGTAAGCCTGTTAAAATCAGAAGAAGATAGATTTTCCTTTAAAGATATACCTATATACATGCCCTAAAAGGAGTCTGTGAGGCACTGAGGTTGTATCTTACATCTTATTTCTTCAAAGCAAGGAGTTTTATATCACAGACAAATATTCTCAAAGGGTTGGGTATAATCTATACCTTTTATCACAGAGCTCCTGGTTCAGCAAGGACAAATATTTTCTTGGTTAATCCTTAAGCATGTATTTAACTCTTGCTTACTTTAGTAAACCCCTAGCACATGTTCAGATGCTTTCACAGATCAGAATAAGAGTGATCCTTTATTCTACCCTCAGTATTTATACCAATCTTATTCATGCTTCTGGCATGTGGAATATGTAAAGCAGTGCTTATGGCAAATGTGGAAGGACTCAATGGACCACAGTATGGGAATTTAAGCTTGTAAAATTAATCTTTTTTGGAACAGCAAAATAAAGAAGCACAGAGGATTTGGTCTCTAGTGTTCCTAGGTACAAAAGACAGAGCAAATCACATTCCAAAAACTTAATCAAATGCTCTAAAATCCACAAATGACACTGAGGATTTGCTATCGAGTGTTCACAATACTATGATTTACTAGACCAGTTTACATCATTAATTCAATGATCAAGGAATGAAGAAGGAAGTAAACTGGAAGCATTTGTTCAATGTATGTTTTCATGGATACCTAAATTTAGAAGGACAGGGCAAATGACACTTCTTATATTCTGAATGGCATCTCATGTATTGGTTTGCTATGCTGTTTAACCCATACAGCACTTGCATTTTCTGGGGAATCAAGAGTATATCCTATTGATCTACCAATACACTGTTTAGTCAGTTGCACTGTGGCTATGAAACACAAAAATTACTAGTGTATAAATAGTTGCACATTTTTTAATTAGCAGATGGCTATGTTATAAACATGTAACATTTCAAATGTGGAAACGTGCCTAGGTATGCACATGTGCTTTATTGTGCACTGAAAGGCTGACTGAAGCCAGCTAGCATCACCAGCACTGTACTGTACAGTCATCAGCTGGAATCTAAACGGACACTACTGTTATCTAGTGTTATCTAGTGTGTTATCACTTGTAAAAGTGATAGTTTAACAAAAGTCTTCATGAAGAGACTATGAATAGAGAGAATATGAACCTTTTCTTTTGAGAGCTTTCTGGCAGAAGACTTACCACTGTATTGCAATAACAGCGTAGAAGATACTGTACAAGAATATTCACACACTAATCATCCTTTAGGTATTCCTGAGGATACCAAGCAGATAGTTGTTAAGCTTGAGTATAGCAGAAGTGATCAGCTTTTGAGCTACCATTCCCAACAGCTAAAATATACTTTTTGGATAGGTTCTCCACTTACAAATTTTCTTAATGTTGCCATAATTCCTCTAGAAGTACTATATATTTTATTCAGTCTCCCTATCAATCTTTAAATACAACAAAAATTAGCAACTTTCTTGAAACTCCCTTCAGTTTTGCTTTTTGCTTCAGTTTTTTTAAGACACAGAGATAAAAAGGCAATACATAGATGTTTACAGGCAGACCATATCTCAAGGGATCATTAGCTCTTTCTTTGCTCAAACCTTTCAGTGTGGACCATTAGATTGGCTGGAAAAGATGCTCTTAAATAAGTATAGAAAGCTACAGAAGCTGCCTGACATCCTTCATTATGGAAATGCCACAGTAAAGGTGCAACAGTGGCAAAGAATAGGTAGGACATCTTACTGGCAAAAAAATTCAAGAAGGCATGACTGAGAAAGTTGAGCACATGGGCATGACTATATCCTCCCACAAGGATTTGAAGTCTCATGAAAAGAGAAGAATTTAGGCTTTCCTTAAAGCAAACTTACAATAGATGTAAGAGAGAACAACCTGCAACTTGAAAACTTGGAATGGATACAGTTTGACTCAGGCAGTGCGGCCTTGCAGCCAACATGACTTTTCCTCAAACACATATTTTCATGCAATTTCCTGATTATATCTTCAAAGAAGTAGGTAGAACATTTTTAGCTCATGCCATTGACAGTTTTTTTTTTCTTTATAAATCTTATAAAGATAATACATCAATAGTATACACTCTTTGTATGTTGGAAATACAGGGGAGTTTTCCAGCTGTCTTGGAGTCAAATAGAAGCTTTTCAACTCAGGTCACTGAAAAAAAAATGAGTAGTGTGTCTACTTCTGGGCTCCCCAGTATAAGAAAAACAGTGACAAACTGGAATGAATTCAGCCAAGGTTCATCAAAACAATTTGGGTTCTAAAGCACACAACATGTGAGAAGAATCTGAGGGAATTCAGCTTGTTTAGCTGAAAGAGGAGAAGGCTAAGGAGGGATCTAATTGCTATCTTCAGCCACTTAAGTAGCAGGTAGAGAGAAGACAGAGTCAGACTCATCCCAAAAATGCTCAGAAAAACCACAAGAGGTAATGAATGTAGGCTGGACCAAGGGAAATTAATATTCGACAGAAAGACCAGAAGTTCTGACTGTGAGGATGATCATGCACTGGAGCAGGCTGCCCAGAGAGGCTGCTGAATCTCCAGCCAGGGAAACACTCCACAGTCACTCAGACGAGTTGCGCTGAGCAACCTGCTATGTCAAAAGTGAATCTAACTGGAAGCTGGCCCTGCTTTAAGGAGGGAGGTCAACCTCCAAAGATCCATTCCAAATTCAGCTACTGTGTGATGCTATGAAAACATTTGAAACACATATAGCTACTGTTCTTCATGGCTAGCCAAGAACCTAACCACTCAAAGGACATTCCAATACACACAAGTAGTGTAGCAGGCACTGGTAGTTGACAGATCATGTATAGTTTTATATATAGCTTTTTTTTTTTTTTTTTAAATCTAGTGGTTGCAGGACATACAGATTCTGCACTGGGACTGAGGATTTTCCATTCTCCTATTATATATACAGAATATCAAAAATACAAACAAACTAAATCTCTCCCACTTTCATCTCACAAATCATGACCCTTTTTTATTATTACTTTTACAGCAGAACAACACTTTTGACACAGTGAACTTCTGAGTGGAATATTCTGCTATAAGCCTCTGATAAAGGCAAGAAATACAGTACAGTCTGTTAAAACAAACTTAAACACTAAAAAAAAAAACAAAAAAACCAACCAAAAATCCAACCCCAATGTTTTTCACTCTGTCTTTTCTCTGAACTTACTCCAGGTGAGCATTACAGAAAAGCTCTACTGCAGCTTTCTCATTCCGGCTCGTTTAGTCAATGTATTTTACTGTCCCACTTTTTTGACCCTTGGGATCACCTCTTATTCTGTTCACTGTTCATTTGCTTCATAATTTTAGGAAAGGTTGGTTGTTTGCTGCAACACAGCTGGCAAATAAGGTTAAGAACTGGGATTTTCTAACAGAGCACTCTGAAAGCAGCCAGGCTATCTACAGCTTTGTGAGCATCCTTAAGTATGCAAAAAACAAACAAACACTGATTAAAATTCTGGGAAAACACCCCAGTGTTCGAATCTCATGTAATACTCTGGTAAGGGATTCACTGGTGCTTATCTTGGATTCCCAGAAACAGTAGCAGGCTGTTGTTTCCCTGACTATTCAACTGCAGTGCTTAAAATGGCATGAGAAAGAAGATACTAATGACATTCAAAACACATTTACACAAAACCTAAATACTGTAGCACTATGTCTGTCTGGGCTTTCTATCCTCAGACAGGCAGGACCGTACCTTTTGGTAGTAGTGTTTGTTCCATTACTATCCGCAAGCCATTTTGTCCTGAGATAGGTGGACAAATATTTTTTTTTTCTTCTTAATGAGAGAAGGGGTTAAAGAAACTTTAATAGATATGGCATTTATTGATTATTGCTGTGCATGCTAATACATACGATGCTTTATGCTTTATGCTTTACTAACTATCCGAGGGGGGGGAAAGTCTTGCATTCCTCACAAGGACAGTTCCTGATAAGAACCGAGGGGCCTTGCTTTGTGCTTTGAACTCTTTATCTGAAGTGAGAAGTCCTGCACCTCCTCACATGGACAGTTCCTGATAAGAACTAAGGGGCCTCCTTCAAGAACCAGCTAAAACCAACCAAATGACTCCTTGGAACTAATTTTAATACGAAGCGGGGATAGCTCATGCATACGTATAGGCGTGTTTTTTTGAAACTTCAAGTATATGTAACACTGGGTTGTATAAATTCAAAGTGAGTTGCCGCGTCAGGTGCGCACGGTTTTGGCGGGACTACCCCCCGTGCTGCCCGGCGCTGAATAAACATACCTACTTTACAATCTTACAGATTGTGGAGTCTGTTTTCCGCACGTCATTAAGGTTAAAATCATCAGACATTTGCTTTTCTATCCTTTTCTACTGCCCTTATGACACATTTTGCTTATCACATCTCAGCTGTCTATCAGGATATTAGGGATTTTTACCAGTAAATAATACAGTTTCTATAAAACAAATTTCTAACATTCAGAACTGTGTGGCGACTTTCTCAACACAGACTTAGAAAAAGTTTTCAGCATCTGTGAAGACTAAAACAATCTCTAGGAGATAACAACAGAGAAAATCTTATACTAGTGCCCAATGTTTTTCCTTCCACAGATTCAACTTTCTGGAGGAAGAAAAAGAAGAGAGGAGAATGTTGTTAGAGCATATAACTAATTCCACCATTACTGACAGCCCAAGCTGCAGGCTGTCACATTGATGATGATGCAGCAGCTTTACAGCCACTGCAGAAACAATCTTGAAGATGTAGAGCAACACATTCTGCAACACAAGCACCATTCCTCTGTCTGTGTTTGCTGAGTGGTAACACAAGCAGCCTACTTCCAGTGTCACAGCGCATATATTCCAACTACTTGTGCAATGCAAAGTCTCAGGCACAGACCACACCCATCCATATACAAGCTACAGCTTTCATCAAAAGGCTATGTGTCTATCTGTTAAATCAGATCTGCTAAGGTATATCTGAGGTGTTAAAATCTGAAATGCCTAAGTTACGCATTCAGGTCTCTAGTTAAGTTCCTCGGTAGAAGCCATTAGCCACTGAGAGCAAAGACCACTCTGGACTCTCGTAGGCATGGCAACAGCGGTAGCTGCAGGTAGTCATCAATTTGAAAGAAGAAATCATCAGTGTGTGCCCAGCTATGAACTCAGATGACTAACTTGGGCATTTCAAATTAAAACAATTTTGTCAAAGACATTTTTGCTTGCTGTGCGCTAGCAAAGGAGAGAGTTCGTCTGAGTAGCTGGAAAAGTTTACACATCCCCTGCATTAACCATAAAGCTCTCTTCTTCTGTTACTACTTAAGAGCTTAGGAATCAGAGCTCTAGCACTCCATAAAAGCTGGTAAGCATATGGTCACTGAAGTAGGAATATCCTCGGAATTAATTAGTCCAGAAAGCTGATAACTTATAATGACCATATTTCCTGAGACAAAGTGGACTGGATAATTTTAGAAGAGTCAGATGCAAAAAAAAAAAAAAAAAGTCTGCTGCTAACCATAAGGATGGATTTACTGGGACATAAGTGCTCTGTGGAAAACACAAATTTTACACGTTTGGAAAAAAAAAAAAAAAGAAGAAGATGCTGAGAACAGTGTGGCATGTTTATGTAGACCTAATCAGAGTGATTAAATAAAATTAACTTTGCAGAGAAGGAAGTTTCCTACAAATATGGATGGAACTTCAATTTGAATAAAGAAGAATTAAGTGCAGTAACTATAGATCTATTGTTTCACTCAGTTAACTTTTTTCCTTCTGTAATCTTCTTTTTCTTTTGTTATTGTTCACATGATGGTTCCAAGATGACATCTTTTAATTAGGTCAAAATTCAAGAACCTGCTATAAAAAATCCTAGTAATACATGGATTATATATAGCAAATTACTTCACTTTAAAAAGTTAGTTGAAAGTATTATTACAACATAATAGAAAGTATCTCAAGAGTGTGTATGAGCAGTTACACTTGTGAAACATGCTATTTGTTAACAAGGTTAACAGGTAAAAGTCAAAAGGCAAGCACATGTAGTTACTATGTACTTCACCCATACAAAGCTAAAAAGCTACCATGAATCTATGTTGTTTTCTCAGTGCTATAATGCATAAAGTTCATTCCACAGTTGGCGCAGGGCAGGTGGGGCAGGAATCAAATCAGCCACAGGAAAGACATAAGCAGACAAAACTCGTTGGTTGATGCTGGAAAGATACGGAGCCTAGCAATTTATTTTGACATAGAAGGAAGATCATTTGCTTCATGCGACAAAGCTATGCTGACTAACAGTAGAGGAAGACATCATACTCTAAGTCAAAAAGTACTGCCTTTTCAAGTAGCAGAGCAATAGAAAATTTGTTTATCTTCCTGTTACTCCTTGGTGACAGGACTGCAACATAGGAAGTTTAAAAACAGATCCATTTATGCTAGATAAAACAACAACATATGAAACTGATGCAACAGCCTTTGCCACTTTTCTCACAGCTGATGTGATGCAAATTAGAACAAATCTCAGGTTGATTAATTTCTGCCTATTTGATCATGAGTCAAGTAAATTAACTGATCAGCCTTTTGAGCTGTGAATTCCATCTGCAGTTCACAACAAATTATGCCACAGGTGTGTACTGTAGATAATTGCTCTAAGTATTTCTGACATTTGCAAGAATTTTTACATTTTAAATACTATTTTCCAAAGGATGCTCCAGAGCTGTGTTTGCTTACTGAGAGGATTCTTTCAATTGAGTTTTCTTGAAACTCATAAGACTGACAAAAATGCTCTCCTCTTCCTCAACTATTGCTTTAGCTTCTCTTTTCAAATGGACTGCTGGTACTTTAGTTTGGCTATAATTATTATTTTTTGGACAAAAATAAAACTCAAATTTTAGCAGGATACTTTGAAATATTTACAACATGATTCAACAGAGCAAACCAGGCAGTAGACAGAGCGCCATACCTCTAACCAGTATCTGCTTCCCTCCAGCTGGATAACTAACCAACGATTCAGAAAAAAAAACAAACAACCAAACCAAACCAAAACAAAACCAAAACAAAACATGAGACTCTTTCACCTGGGATTTTCAGGATGCTGATACCATTACTGAGAGACTTCAGATAGTGGAGCAGGGCTGCCCAAGCTACAGAAAGGATTTTTTGAGACTGCCTGGTATGGCTTTCTATGTACATGGCAAGGTAGGAAAGAGAAACGTCAGTCTTTTCAGAGAAACAGCTAGCTTCCAAAAGGCAAACAGATGTGGTACTCACTTTCATGGACTTCTCATGAATGTGTGCTGTTTAAACAGTAGATGCAGACACCACATGATTTACATTGCCACAAATAAAAGATAACTAATATCTTTGAATACACAGTTAGTTGGTGAACAACTCACTAGTGTGTTACCAGAAATTTTGCAGATGGTAATTAGCAACCCATTGGAAGCTAATTATTGATTATATTTGAGGTATGTTGTAAAATCCACAGGATATTTATGAATATATAGGAATCACTTATAACTTGTATCTGTAGTGCTTCCCTATGATTTTTCTAATTTTTATGACCTGCTTTCCTGGACACAGCTCTATTGCTTCCTGTTAATGGTCTATATAGCATTATTTGTCTTTGCCTTAGCTCTGGAGCCAGCAAAGTTACTCAGTGAAGCAGATTACCTTAAGCTGGCAATATGTAACAGTGATAGTAGGCTTTAAATGCAAAAACTAACACATTCTGAGAAATCTTTCCTCTCACAAAAACTTTTATCACTTCTCACCACTGCTTGGCTATCTGTAAATGTACAGAATTTCACATCATCTGTGCTTCGCTGTTTTCTCAGCTGGTGAAACTAATGAGTCTTTTCAAAACTAGAGAGGTGACAGAGTGAATTGCTGCAACAAATACAAAGAAACAGGCAAGTGTAAAACCACATGGTTATCACTGAGGCTGTGGCCAAACTTTACAACATGTTATACTTCAGGAATTGTACTTTCTAGAGCAACCACAGAAGTGAAGTAGACAGTCCAGTTAAGATTGCTACCTCTGCTATGCTTTTGGGATCCAGCTATGCCAGCTCTCAAACTAGTACTTTGACTAATGTCAGTGCTTACAATGAAGGAACAAAGAAAGAGTTCTGATGAAAGCCAGATCCATTCTATTAAAAAACCTGTAAATTAAATTTTAAACATACCGTTTGAAAGTCAGAACAGGATTAGTCAGGTAGATATCAAGGAATCATTAATGGAAAAAGTTATTTAGCTGGGTCTAAGCAGAGTCACAAAGTTCTTGTAAGGGCTGTGAGATTAAGAGATCCGGCCTACATTTTTTTTTTTTTTTTTTTCAAAAATAACATCCATCTACAGTAATACTTACAATACTTCAGCAAGTTAGGACATTTTGAAACTAAAAGAATGTCCATGTGTCTAAAGCATAGAGTAAGGATCTAGTGAATATTTAATATATTAGAAAGAGATCTGTTTTTCTATTTGGATCAGATCTGTTTTAAAAGCCCAAGACATTTGTGTATGTGGTCAGACTTGTGGCTAGTTATATTAATCAAAGTTTTCAAATCTTTTCTCATTGCAATATTTTGGTCACATTACTGTAAGTTTTAGTATCAATATAAAATATCATGAAGACTCAATTACATTTTACTTAAAAGAAATGTGCCAGCTTTTTCAGAACTAGAAACTTTAAAAGCATATTTGCATAAATTTTTAACTATAAGTTAAAAAGAAAGTTTAATTTAATAAAAAAAAATTCTCTGTGCCTTTGGAAATCAGATTAATTATTTATGTCTGTGTAGAAGCCGAATGTTATCCAGTCAAACATTCATAATCATTGCTTAATAATAATAATAATAATAATAATAATAGGCTAACATAATCTCTACCAAAATAAAAACCGTAGCAAAACAAAAATAAAAGTATTCCCTCAGTGGCCCCTTAGAAGTGCTCTCACACATATTAGCTTATACACCAAACTAGCAATCAGATCAGACTACAAAATTATACTTGTCAGCTGATTCAATAAAAGATTTAAAAATTTGGAATACTTCATAATTTGTTCAAATTTACAATGTGATTGGTACATGAATGTAATGTCTTATACTGTTATTCTCAGCCTTGGGGCGAAAGAAAGATCTTCCTGTGAGACCAAATATGGAAGAATGTGGGGCATGTGTCTTCTAAATAAATAAATAAAACCTAAGTGGGCCTATTTACCTTTCAAATTCCACAGATTCTTGGCCATCTGTTGCTCATAATATTGGCTGTCATTCCTCTTTGCACCTTACCTCTTGAAGTCAGTCCATATTAATGTCAGAAATGATGCATACAGAATAAAAATTGTTTCTGCATTTCAGCTACTGAGGATCCAGAGGAAGGAACACAATATTAAACCAGCAGATACCTGAATTCACCTAAAGAAACTCCAGTGGAGAAGCCAGTCAATACCAGTAAAATTCAGGAAGTGTTTCTTTTTGCCAGTTTGGCTGACACGCCATTGATCCGTGCCAGAGAGCAAATCTCGTTAGCCAAGCTGTACTGCAGCATCTGCCACTTCATCAGTGACACCCATCTTACCCATGGGTAATATGGCATTTTGTTAATGTACCTGATGACAAACCTATCAGTCATTACTCAGCAGTCACCAGTAGTTTCTCAGCAATCTTGTAAAGACAAAGAAGTGTGTGCTCACACAGTAGTAGGGTCTCATCCTTGCACATTAAACATGCATTGATCTGGTTTACTTCAATATGTGAATGTCAGGCTTCTGTTCCTCAACCACTGGTTTATGCAGCAGAGTTGACACAACACAGTTTCTGTATGTAATAGCCATATTTATCCCCTTTTCTTTCTACTTGTCTCTATGCACTAACCTATCTACAATTTCCTGAAATTCAGTTATTTCCCCTCTCAATATGAAATGAAACCTGATACATAATAGCATAGGAAATGAAATTATACATAATGCTGTAGGAGTTAAAATGGCAGAAAACAAAGACAAACAAATCTAGCAGCAATAAGCAACACATCTACCTTAATGAAATCCTCCCTTATGTTTTCTTTTTTATTGGGATTGATTAATTTAGAAACTAAATCTGGTTTCAAGAAAGCCACCACAAAAATCTCTCACTGACTGCCAAAATAGAATCTAGCCCACTGATTTTCCTGTTTTCTTTCATACTTCCCAAAAATGAATCTAATAATATATACCACCAGAAGAACAAAACATGAGGTTGCATGATTTTCACAGCTGATGAGAACACTTCATCTCTCTAATAAGAAGATGGTTTAGAGGAAGTGTATAAAAAGACCCTTGCAGCAGTCTTTCTGGGATAAAACAACAGGAGTTTTCACTCTCAGAATCAAATTCCCCTGGTGACCGGATTCCCAGCATTTCCATAAAAGCTCCTTGAGCCATCAAATTCAGATCAAGAAACTAACTGCAGGCATGGAATTCAAGATGATCTGTTTTCCCTTGGTTACATTTTTGTCAAACACCCATTGGCTAACACTCTCAAGCAGGGAGCTTTGACCCACTTTAAAATCTCATCTGTGTTGGTCTCATACTTACTTTCAGAACTGGATATTATAACTTTCCCTCTAAAGGTCAAATCCCTGAATCCCAAAACAAATTTGGGCAGAGTGTCAGCAGATAAGGGTGCAAAAGTCTGTAGCCCGAGTTGTCTGGCTGACATAAAGAGCAATAAAGTTCCTCTTGGCCTGTAAACATGTTATGGCAGATAACTTCTAAGATAAGCCTCACTTGATGTGGAAAGGGTTGGAAGAAACTGAATGTGTTTAAATCATTATTATGGACTTTCAAGACTTCTACTGAAGTTACAAAACATTTTGTAGGACAACAAAAGGCTGCCCTAAACTCAGTAATTAGTTGAGGAAGAAATGTGTGACTACAAATGAACCTATTGGAAAACCACTGTCAACACCTTCACTGCATGCTGAGACTCAAGATATTATCATCGCATTGTTGGGTCTCTGTTCTCCTTACCCTGAAATTGTGGTTAGGATGAGGAGTCACATCCATCTCCATCAGGAGTGGCTAAATCCTGAGCAACACTTAAGAAATGAAGTTCCTGTTCAGATGAGCTAAAATCTTCTCTTACCTTATTCTTTCCACACTTTCCATTTTCTGTTCTCCACCAAAAAGAAGAAAAGAGCAGAAACATTATTGTCCCTCAACAGCACTGCTGACTTACTCCTCTTTCCCCAGTACATCTCCAGGGGTCTGACAAAAGGAAGAAGCTGAAGGGCGAGGGGAGCTTAAGAAAATTTTGAGGGAAGGGCAGCTAAGAAAGGGGTGACCAAAATCATTGTGGGAGTCTGAGGTAGCAGAGCAAGCAAGGAAAACATTGTATTTGTCATGAGTAGCTGAACATAGCAGGGGAAAAAAACATGCATGTTTTGGACATAGAATATATTATTTGTTGCAATTATCTTAGAATTATGCTTCAGCATAAATACCTAACCTGTGGTACAGTGGTACATACATATGAAAGCAGGATTGGTGACTGCAGCCTCTTCCTCTGACCTGAATAAAAGGGCTTGTGTTGTACAGCTTGGCAACACGGCAGCTTTTCCGTACTTCCAGGGGATTTTAGTTCAATCACTGCTGAACTCATTTCACTAACTTTTCTGCTGTGAGCACGACATGTCTGTAAATACTTCTTTTTCTGTGTCTATTCATTGAGAAATCCTCCAGGCCCAATAAAGAAGCCACCAGTATCAGAAGTGGTTGTAGAAAGGGTTAGGAAAGCATGAGGAAAATGGCCTGGGAATATGGGAATGAAAGAGTAAAGAAAACTAGAAGAAAAATAACTAAGCGGTAAGCATCAATATTCTGAAACATCCTTTTGAAGGGAGGAGGAAGGGAAGAGTGAATTAAGTTTTTGGAGTAACATAACATTTAACTTCTGATGAAATTATTACAGAATCTGAATAAAACAACAGTTTTATTTTTGGTAAAGGGAAAAATGTTTTATTTTTAAACTTCAGAAGTAAATATATTATCTTCTCTATGTAATGTTCAAGGTTAGCTTTTTTAGCATTCCTGCCTCAGTCAAAATCAAAAGATCTAATTTCAAGTGTGTTTGAAGAGCTTTTAGAAATAAGAAATACCAGCATTGCCTCTGCTTTCAGAATATCACAGAACAGTTGTCAAAGTACAAAAACATTTTATGGAATAAGGTAGAATTTGTGGAGCTTACCTTCCTACGATGGGATGGCACAATAAAATATGTTTCAATATTATGCTTCTTCAAGAAACTATTCCTTTCATGACCATATCCTGGTTCTACCTCATAGTCCCCATTTAGGCACTCTAAGGTGGTCTTTGTAATGTGAACTTTCCTGGAGAGAAAAATTGGACACTGTTATTTAAAGTAAAGATACACTATGAACTAGCTGCTACTGAAATACACTCCTGTGCAGAAGATCATAAAGAGATTAAATTATGTGCAGAACTCAATTTTTTATGTAAAATATTTGTTTTGTCTTTTCAGACAAATACAACATAAGAAATACCTCTATTACATGCATTTTCTAAACTTGAGCAGAATGAACAGAAAGATAACTGTTGACTGCCCAAACACTTGCATATTTGTTGGCTTGTAGAAAGTGAAAGTCTGCACATCATCTTCCACATTGTGTGGCTTTCTTAAGTGCTTACCTCACTGCCTGCTTGGAAAAATATCCTGCTGTTTGAAACTCATGACTTCACACTCTGAATCTCTCCCATGCATAAAGAAGAAACTTCTTTTTCTGTTCTTCTTCACCTCTCTGACTTGATTCATTTACTCACTCTGTTTTGTAGGTAGATTTCTAATTCACTTTATTTTGGCAGCATAGCCCTGTTTGACACTAATCGTGAGTTTTCTTATCCTGAAAACTGTCATCACACTTTCTCTCAAAAGATTCCTTATAGTTGAAATGTCTCCAAAGAAGATATCTGAAAAGCTATTACTGCTTTCCTCTATTAAACGTATGTTCAGATTTATTTTTTTGTCTGGAAAGCCTTAAGGTAAGGAACATACAAAATACACTCCCAAAATTGTCTACGGGATACATAGGTAACAAACAATAATTCACTCATCTTAACCACAAAAATTAAGAGGTTCCATTGTCCTCCTGTTCAGCAAATCATGATCTTGTAAAAATCCAACAGAGGATGGAAAGGCCCAGTCCAAATGTGAGTTGCACACAGAGGCACACCCATGCATGTTTGTGAAAGTGCGCTGTGTGCATTTAAATTGGGTCCAGGGTTGTGCAAGGAGGTTGTCAAATTCCAGGATGTGTCCCATGGGTTGGTTGCAGGTTTATGTGCTACCATCTCATTTGCACACAAACCATCAATATTTGAGTGCATAAAAAGGTATTATTTTCTATAGTATACTACCAATGTTGGAAATCTTCCCATGTAAAAGGTGTAGGGCACACATCTCCCACATGTGTAGAGGTTCAAGGGTAAAAATTTCCTGGAATAACTAGAGAATTTTACTTTTATAATATGAAATGAGGAAAGTCTAGCATTCCTACATTCCTGCATTGCCTCATTCCTACTCTTTGTATTTGGCAGCTTCTAATAGGGATTTCGCATGGAAATGCTTTACTTCTAACCCAATATATTACTAATGTAAATATCAAGATCATTCAGAGAATTCAACAGGATAAATCACATAATACGCTGATTGCTCTTACTGAACACAACCCCTCTTATCAGTAGCAATTCCATTGCAAATGCCTCAAAGAAGGAAATAAATTAATCACCCATACAAATTTCTGTTTCTTTTTCTATGGTTCTTTCTCAGACTTACCCAGGGAGTCCTCCAGCTTCCATTACATTAGCTAAAGTCACATCATTTGACCAGACATCATATTGCCATTTTCGGAGACCCAGAACCCCACAAAGCACCCTGCCTGTATGCAATCCAACTCTCATGTTGAGATCAACCTCTGTGGCTTCTGCAACAGATCTGGAATAGACAACAGCAGAGTATTAGTCTTTAAACAATGACATCGCTCTTAATTTTCTTTTTCTTTCCTTCCCCCAAAGTTAACATATACATACATGACTGAATAGACAGAATCTTTTAAAAATCTCAGATTATATATTCATGTACTGTTCTTTTCCTTCACTGGTTTCAAAACTGTAACCGGTTCGTAGGATTCCTATGCACCAAGTTCACCAAACATATGATATTTAAAAGCACAACAGTATTTATTGCTCTATTATAGCCTTGCATAAGCAGTTACTAGCATAAGCAGTTACAGTGCCTAGCATAAGCAGTTACCAGTGTATTGTTTTCCCTTTGTGAGAGTCTTACCAACATGACTATGCGGGAGACACCACCGAGCAGGAGGACGATTATCAGCAGGATCATAGCAGAGAAGGGAGGTAGGTGCAGCACCTTCAGGGCATCCCCTGTTGTTCGCAGAGTGTGCTCTGGGTCCTTTCTCTCTCCCTCTGCGCTGAGCCGCCTCTGTTTACACCCTCAGCAGATTCAGTGGAAGAGTACTGACCAGGTGTTGATGCACGCGTGGCCAGCGCATGCAGCAAGGCCTGCCAAGTACGTGCCCTGCTGGCTAACAGCGGTTCCCGGATAGCAGCAACATACTGCTCAATAACAGCCCTCCTAGTTCCCCTCTCTGAGATGACAACCCTCCCAGCTCCCCTCTCCAAGGTCGCCTTCTTGCAGCTGTGTGCAGCTTGTAATTTCCCACAGTGGCCCTACACGGACCACCACTGCAATCCCTCACACAAAAGCCTCAATTGTAATTACAAAGGAATAATTTTCTTGGCCATATTTTAATTACTGTTGAACCAAAATCTCAGTATTTCTGTGATGGTTTAGCCTGAGTCACCACACAGTTTCTTGCTCACCCTCCCTGTCCCCAGCATGAATGGGGGAGAGAACTGGGAAGAAAGGAAAAATTGTGGGTTAAGATGAAGACAGTTTACTAAAATAACAAAGGAAAACTACAATAATAACAGAATATAAGGATATTGAAATATACAAAATGAACAATGTACGTTTTCTCACCACCCCATGTCCCAATGACCAGTATAGCCTGTCCTGAGCAGCGATCATGGAAACGAAACCCAGTAGCAAGCGAAGGAGTGAAAAAGGGGGCCAGCAAGGTAGAGGGAACGATGCCAGTAAACGAGAGAGAAAAAAGATGGATACCAGGATGGTAGACACCCGCGCTGGCCAACCCCCGCTTATATACTGAGCATGACATTTATGACATGGAATACTCTCTTTGGCCAGTTTGGGTCATTTATTCTGTCTGTCTTTCTCCCAGCTTCCTGCATCTGCACATTAGCGAGACTTGGAAAGCAGGACAGTGTCCTTGGTTTCATTCACAACAACTCATATCGTCAGGGTGTTTTTATCAACACTCTTCACATAAGAAATCCAAAACACACCGGCTACTGAGAGGAAAATTAACTCCATTCCTGTCAAAATCAGGACAATTTCTAAATTTCCTGACTTAGTAGATTAAAATTTAATTTTGCAGGTTTCAAGGAAACCCAGAAAAGGTTGTGTTTCGTTACATTTAATAAAAAAAAAGACAATAAAGTATCTCTAGCAAATGGCTTTGTCACAAAAATTCCCTAAGACTATAACTTTTATATTTTATTTGCCACTTTCACAGTACTTGCTGTCATGGTTCTACAGAAATTTAGATATTTCACCAGGAAATAAACAAAGAACTTTCTGGCTGTAACTCAGATAACTCAGAGTCAGCCAGCTTAACTCCTGCACTTTCCTGTTTATCTTCCATCTCACATATATTCAGGGTTTTTTTTGTCATAAATGTTCCTTTTTCCCAATGCATGTTTACTTCAGCAAGGATGACAAGGGACCACAACGTGACTGTTGGAATCAAAATAAGATTTTTGAAACTATCTTATTAGGCTTAATTTTAACCTAACATATACCATATACCAATTACCCAGTTACAGGAGTAGAGGACAAAGAAAATTATTAAACCAATAAATCAGTGCAAGAACAGTGGATTAAAAGTGCTTATAAACACTAGTATCGTTCCAAAGTTCCTGCAAGAGTGGCATAGAAACCATCTGTAACTATGGACTTGCACCTGTAAATAAAATCTACCCTTCAGAGATTTTAGTTGTGTAGCTGGGAAAGGAGAAATTTATTGGTAAAGTCATTATTAAAAGTATTTTTAGTTTTGGTGCCACATTAAGGAAGGATTCTTCATTTCTGCAAATGCAGGACATGCTATAGCTCACACCCCACACTGACTTGTGAACACTGAAAAGGAGCCTTGAAGCTAATGGTCTTACACATTACATGCAGAGATAACACCGTGCATAAATCTTTGCAGCTTTTTCAGTTACAGAGACACCTGGCATTCCACAGTTAAGCTGCAGTCCAAAAAGATAAAATATCAGTGAATAAATGAAAATAATCAGTGTAAGACTTGATTTTCATTAGGTTTTTAAATTTAAATTTTCCAATGCATTTAATAGAAGACCTTAAACTAAGGCTGTAGCTATAAATTTCCCTTGATCTTCATTCAATATAATATTTTTTTTAAAGTATCATCCAGCTACACTGTATTTGGCAGAGAGGTCTTTAGGAGGACTTTTCAACTATTTCAGTAGTCACTGTATTTGTCTCTTGTATAATTGTACTTGTTTAAATACAATTAACAGAAAGGGCAGCATAGGTCAAGATGTGGGGTGAGCAGCAGAAAGATACCTGGCCTCAATTTAAGTAAGGAACTCTGCAGCCATGAAGTGCTGATGGATATAACGTGTCTGCTGTCACTAATGTGAGTAACATGGAGATCTCTTTTGTTCCCGTAGGGAATCTAGGCATACCACATTATTCAGTCATAACTTATGCAACAGCACAGAAAGGCTTCTGTGCAGCTTTCTGAAAAATTAAATATTTCCTTGTCCTATATCTACTCACTGCAAATCAGTTTTCCTTTATTCAGTATCTGTTCCCAGTTAAGCCTCAGAAATTACTCCAGGGAGTCCTAAAAGGACTGAGTGTTACAGGACTTGCTGTGCGCACTATCTGCTTGACAAAGCCTTGAGGAAATGAAAGGAGCTAATAATACAAGCCACTTAATGATAACCTTTGTATCTTCACCTGTGCCTGTGCATTGAGCCATTAACAGACTCACCTTACACCAAGATCACATCATGCAAGCCAAAGCCTTTCAGGATTACATGTCGTTTGCTTGTCTATGTTCTCCTGCATAACTAAGTACCTACGTAATTATCTTCATTAGTGACCCTGCACGTGTGTGAGTTTCTCTGTTCACAAATGAATGTGGCTTTTGTTGTTTTGTTTTGTTTTCCCAATGAAAACAAGAATATATAAAAGCTCTGGCTAAATGTAAGTGGAAAGACAGTGAAAGTCAGATGTTGATAAATATCACTCCAGACCTCTGACCTTGCTTTGTCCTAACTGGCTTGAGAGGGGAGGGGGGAATTTCATTCTGCTTTTAGAAATTTGAATGGCATAACCAAAAGTAAATGAAATGAGCGGAGAAATACAACATGGCTGATCATACTCCTTGTGAAATAAGCTGAACTTTATAATGTATCAATGAACCATAAAGCAGAATCTAAAAACACTTTATGTTTTGAACAAGAGATTTCCAGGAGTCATTTAGTTAAAAAAAACCAAACAACTATATATCGAGAACACATTTATACATTTTCCCCAGAAACTGAAGTGTGTTTCAGGGGTGCTTTCACCATTATTAAATTTGAGTAAGAAAAAAAAAAAGCTCATTAACAGTTCATTAATTTTTTTAACTCTACCTTGAAGATCTGTGTGCCCTTTATGTAGTTAATTTCCATGAATATACTCCACTGAACTACCAAAAATGAGGAATGTTAATTAATATATAAAGAATAGGTTTCCAATATAAAATCAGAGCAATATCACAATCATATTCTGAAGCAACATCAACATTTCTGCACTAATATATCAGAAAAGTTTCCAATGATGCATTTTAAACTATAAATATATTTCTGAAAAAATATCAGCACTTCACAAACAAGCCATGAACGGGAAAAAGAAAAGAAGTTTCTCAAATAAATTATTCATTGTAACTTATTCTCTCCTAGGTTCAGATATAATATACTCAAAAGTTTTCTAAATGTTAACACAAAAGTAGGCCGAGAAACAAATGGAAATCAAAAAACATTTTCTTTTTAAAGTAGAAGTGTGCAGAGTCTAAGTGACTAATAAGATAACCATCTGCCCTGACAGCTCAAGTATCCTACCAAGCCTTCAAATTTTATTTCTCTCCTTAGCTACAAATATTTCATGTGCTGCCACAAACCATCAGAGTCATTTATATCATCTGCAGAACAGCTCCAGACCTGTGCTGCATTTGAAGGTGAAAAAAAACCAAAACCTCTGCATGTCATTTCTTATAAGTTATTTAGAGCTTTTCTTTAGGTCTAAAAATATCTGCATAGCAAGATTCTTGGTACAGTTACATACATTTGCTTTTTATATATGCACGGTTCTAAGATAAAGGTGCCCTTTAATTTTGCACATCTCCCCTAAATATTTCTGTGTCAGTTCCAGTTAGTTCTTTAATGTTAATGACAAAGCATCTTTCTATGAACTGCTCTGTCAGCCCAGCAGGCCATGGGAGGAGAGGCTCCAGGCCATGACCTAGAGTATTAAGTAACACCCGTACGCTCGGCTCCCTTGCCCTCTCTCCAATTTGTCTTCTCACAAGGCAGGGGCCATGTTAGTTCTCCCAGGTAATTAAGTTTCATTGTTTGAAAAACTTTGCTATCCAATTTCAGCAGCTGTTTCTCCAAGTCAGGTTTTTTTGTTTTTTTTTTTTTTTAATATTGACCAGAGTTGCATGCTTTCCCAGTACATTACTTACCTGGAGCACGCCAGCAGAGAGCTAGAGCAGAGCCTGGTCTGTAAAGGTCTGATGGCTTCAGCAGTCAAGAGGCTCACTTTGAGAGAAGTGCAAGCTGACTAAGCTTTCACCAATAGTGGTGAAGTCAGCTCATGGTAGACAGCTCTCTCCACTGCTGAGAATGCAGTTGCTGGTTCTCCCTGAATTAAAAGTCAACTCACTCCTACCAGTCCAAACATTCCCAGGCCCCAGACCTCTGGAGGACCAGGGGAGAAGTATCAACAGTGTTGACATCAGGAAAGTTAGTGCTTCTGTCTTTTTCCTCAGATGAAAGATCACATAGGAAAACTTCACGTTTCAGTTGGGCTTCCTCTCCCTTTCCTAGTGCCTTTGGCCAGTCAACGACTAAGCCCATGGAAAGGACCAACCTCCACAACGTCCCACACAACTAAACAGCAACACAGTGTGCAGGTGCAAAATAAGCCCAACTTTCATCTGTGATGTCTTACACAGATGACTGGTGGAGTCATCCATATTAGGTGGAATCATGTATGTGGGATAAACTCATTTATATGATACAGAGAAAAGTTGATCTATTTCCTGATGGACCCTACTGGAGTGCCCAGATTTCAAAAAGCAAAGGTTCACGGACACTTCCCTTCAAACCTCTTCAAACTTCACATGCAGTAGGAACATTCAATACAGTGGGGCAGATGAGACCTATTCTAAAGTAAAGCGTATAGGTTAAGCCGAAGTAGTCAGCACCACCTGCTGTGATCTACAGACGTGCTCCTACTGCTCCATGCTACCTGCTAAAGTAGACATAGCCAGTGATGCAGCTAGTTGTGCAATTCCCTCTGAGTGAGTAGTAAAATGGCATCTTAGTAAGATGTTAAGGGAAGGAGTACCATGAAAATGTACCGTTTATGTGACAACAAGAATGATTACAAGATCCCATTACACTTTGGACAAGTTTATGAATGTTAACCCCAGTATTCAGGCCCAATACCAAATCTAGTATTTATATCCTGCTCACACAGATTCCCTCGTCATTTCCAACAGGAAAAAATTACAGTTCACTTCTCACCCCATAGCATTATCAAGTGCATTTAAACAGCTCAGTCATTTCATCACATTTCATCTATTAAGAAGTTACGTTTCTGGATTGAGATAAAGAATTGTTTAATATAATTTATGTCAGTTGATGAAGTGCTCTGAAAAGAAAGACAAACTATTATTAAGAATGTATAAAATTGCCCCCATAATGATAACTTAAACCAGAACTCTGGCCAATTTATGGGAGAGACACGGAAGAGCTTGGATAGCTGAGCAAAACTTTTCTACATGGCAATTAGCTAATAAAAATATCTATTTAGAAAGTAAAATACCATAGTAAATAGAGTGGAACCTTCAAAGGCAAGCAATTTAAGTAAGGTGAAGAATGTACTTGGCCTAACACGCTACTTAAAGCTGAGGTGTGGCCAACATCTGCCACATTAGAGTAACATCTGGCACATTAGAGGCGCTAATGAATGTGACCACTTTATACTACTAACAAAAATCTGACAGGTAGAACTTACCTGATGAAAGTTACATCGGTGGTATCAAACACTTAACTCCCACTTACATATTGTCATTATAGTTTAAGTGACATTGAAGTAGAAAAAACACCTGGTCTGTACTACCAAGGCACTAACACAGAGCTCATCAGCAGCAGAAATTCTTTTGGAATAGAAATAGAATATAACACTATCTGTTTTGCCGTTTTTTTAAGAAAAAAAAAAAAAAGATCTCCCATAACGATTCTGATCTGACTGTGCCCTTGAAAAAAATACTTTGTAGAAGGCAGATGAAATTGTGACAATTTTAAGTATTTTATAATGTTTTGAAATTACCCTGAAAATCTCAATCTAAGTGTAATGAAACAACATTCTCAGACAACTCACATGCAGGACCATATTCTACAATACTTAAATAACAGTTACACAGAATATGAAGAGAATTGAAAGTATCCATTTATATGAACTTTTTATAACATTCAACTCAGTCAAATCACAGATCCATCAACAACTAGAAGCTTCTATCCCTTCATTTCCTAGAAAAAGGAAATGTTGGTGGTACATATCTCTGAGACAGATATTTTCCACAGATCCACCAGCTGAATCACAGTTTAAGTGATTTTATTTATTTATCCCAGGTAACATGACAAACTTGTCGCTAGAGATGACAACTTCCACGTATAAATTTACAATGCACAGGATATGTTTCCAGCCATCCAGTGGTTGCCTCTACCATGGTAAGCACATGGTGCTTGCCTTGGTGGGTTTGTGGGAGTGTGATGTAATCAATCTGCCAGGTCTCTCCATATTTATATTTCAACTGTTGTCCTGCATACCAAAGAGGCTTTAACTGCTTGGCTTGCTTAATTGCAGTGCATGTTTCACATTCATGGATAACCTATGCAATAGCGTCCACCATTAAGTCCACCCCTCGATCACGAGCCCATCTATATGTTGTATGTCTTCCCTTGTGGCCTGAAGTGTCATGGGCCCACCGAGCTAAAAATAATTCACCCTTATCTTGCCAATCCAGATCCACTTGAGTCACTTCAATTTTAGCAGCCTGACCTACCAACTCATTTTTTTTATGCTCTTCAGTGGCCTGACTCTTGGGTTCGTGGGCATCTGCATGACCTACTTTTATAACCAGATTCTCTAGCCGGACAGCAATATCTTGCCACAATGCAGCAGCCCAGATGGGCTTGCCCCTACGCTGCCAGTTGCTCTGCTTCCATTGCTTTAACCATCTCCACAGAGTGTTTGCCACTATCCATGAGTCAGTGCAGTGTCAGTTTAATTTGTTCAAAGGCTTTTCATTGCTCAGGGCCCCATTTAAAATCATTCTTCTTTTGGGTCACTTCATAGAGAGGGCGAACAATCATACTGTAATTTGGAATATGCATTCTCTGGAAACCCACAACACCTAAGAAGGCTTGTGTTTCCTTTTTGTTAATTGTTGGAGCCATAGCTATTATTTTGTTAACTACATGCATTGGAATGTGACGACGTCCATCTTGCCATTTTACTCCTAAAAACTGGATCTCTTGTGCAGGCCCTTTGAGTTTGCTTTGTTTTATGACATTTCTGCTTTTCAGAAGCATTTGGATTATTTTCTCCCCCTTTTCAAACACTGCTGCTGCTGCGTTGCCCCATATGATGATGTCATCAATGTATTGCAGGTGTTATGGAGCTTCACCCTTTTCCAGTACAGTCTAGATCAGCCCATGGCAAATGGTAGGGCTGTGTTTCCACCGCTGTTTCCAGTCAATTCCAGGTGTACTAGGTGTCCTTCCAAGAAAGCAAGCTGTGGCCTGCATTCTGGTGCCAAAGGGATGGAGAAGAATGCATTGGCGATATCATTGGTGGCATACCACTTGACTGCCTTTAACTCCAGTTCATATTGAAGTTCTAGCATGTCTGGCATGGCAGCACTCTGTGGTGGTGTAACGTCATTCAGGCCACGACAGTCCACTGTTCGTCTCCATTCTCCACTTGATTTTCACACTGGCCATATGGGACTGTTAAGGGGTGAGTGAGTCTTGCTGATCACTCCCTGGCATCAGCTTATGGATGGGGATCAGGGAGTCTTGGTTGGTGAGATATTGCCACCGATGCACTGCGGTGGTAGCAACTGGTACCTGTTGTTCCTCAACCTTCAGCAACCCCACAACGGAAGGGTCCTTTGAGAACTTGGGCAAGGTGGACAGTTGTTTATTTTCCTCCATCTCCATGGTGGCTATACCAAAAGCCCACCAGTGCCCTTTTGGGTCTTTGAAATACCCGCTCCTGGGGTAATCTATACCAAAAATGCATGGAGGTTCTGGGCTAGTCACTATGGGGTGCTTTTGCCACTCATTCCCAGTTACAGTCACTTCAGCCTCCAACAGAGTCAGCTGTTGGGATCCTCCTGTCACTCCAGAAATACAAATGGGTTCTGCCCCTTTATAGCTTGATGCCATTAGGGTACACTGTGCACCAGTGTCTACTACAGCCTTATACTCTCATGGGTCTGATGTGCCAGGCCATTTAATCCATACAATCCAGTAAACTCTGTTGTCCCTCTCCTCTGCTGGGCTGGAGGCAGGGCCCCTCTAGTCTTGTTCATAGTATTAGCTGCTATCTTCTTGTGAATAAGAATTAGAATTCCCTTCCATAGGATCAGAGGTAAGATCAGCCCTTCTATTCTGTCTAGGTAACTGTTCATTGGAGACTGGAGCAGAAATTTTCTGGGGAGAACTTCTATTTGCAATTGTTTTTTCCCTGCAACTCACCTACCCGTGTCCTAGGTCTGAGGTAGGTTTCCCATCCCACATTCTCATGTTGTCTCCTTCTTGTGGTTTTGTTTAGTGAGGGGGGGCCTAAGGTGGTAGCTTCTGTAGGAAACTGCTAGAAGTTGCTCCCCTTTGTGCAGTGGACTCGTCCGGGCCTAGGGCAGACCTGCTGCTGGCCAAGGCCGAGCTAATTGGTAGCAGAATGTCCCATGATAACGCCTCTGCGATAACGTATTTAAGAAGGGGGAAATAGAAAAAAAAAACAGAAAAGAAGATGTGAAGAAGCTGAGTGGGGGCAGAGGCACAGAAGGGGAGGCGCAGGCCTCATGGGCCTTGCAGGCCTCACCCTCTGGCCTCTCGCGAGGCGGCCGACTGGGCCCGACTCAGTCCGGCCCAGCTGCAAGAAGTGGAGAGGAGATGAGCTGGATGATGTGAAGAGATTCTGAGAGGCGTCTGCCTGCCTGTTATGAAGAACCTTTCTTGTGAGAGGAACGGCTGCAGATACCAAGGTCAGTTCAGAAGGAGGGGGAGGAGTAGCGCGGCTCCTGGCCAAGATTCCCTTGCAGCCTGTGGTGATGACCATGGTGGAGCAGGTTGTCCCCCTGCAGTCTATGGAGTCCACGAAGGAGCAGAGATCCGCTTGGAGCCCATGAAGGACCCCATATCGGGGGAGGTGGATGCCTGAAGGAGGCTGTGGCCCGTGGACGGCCCGCTGGGACAGCTGTTCTGGAGAGACTGCACTCCATGGAAGAGATGACCCACGCCAGAGCAGTTTCAGGAAGGACTGTGGCGTACGGGTGGGACCCCACAACAGAGCAGGGGAGGAATGTGAGGAGTTCTTCCCCTGAGGAGGAAGGAGCCGCATAAAGCAACATGCGATGAATTGACCATAGCCCATTTCCCTAATCCCCCTTTGCTGCTCAAGGCGGGGAAGGTGGTAGAGATAATGTTAAGCTCAGGAAGAGGGAGGGAAGTTATCTTGTTCTCTTTTTCATTATCCTGCTTTGATTTTAATAATAAACAAATAGTTTTCCCCAAGTCGAGTCTGTTTTGCCCGTGACGGTAACTTTAAGGATTTTCTCCCTGTCCTTATCTCAAAACTCGAGCCATTTTTCTTATATTATCTCCCCCTATTCTCTCGGAGGGTGGGGGGAGTGAGAGAGAGACTGCATAGTCTTGTCCCGATCGGGGCTGAACTACGACACTCCTTGGTCACGCAAGGTAAACCACAGGGTACCTTGCTGCGTGTACCGTCTGTCTTGAGCAGAGAAATGTTTACTCTTAACAGCTGAAATACTGGTCTGTATGGGTGGGGAGTAGGACCTATCCTCTTTGAATTTCTGGACCTCCTGAGACAGTTTCTCCACAGCCGAGACAAGGGAGGTAGAAAGAGTTTCTTCATATTGCCACAGCTGACTGGCCAATTCATCCATTGTTGGTCCCTCTCCATCTTTCCAACTCAGTACTGCCAGTGAATTGGCATATAACGATGGTACACTCCGTAGAAACTTCCACCATGTGGAAGTTTCTGTGTGCACTGGACTTCATCTGGAGCTTTGGGTGGATCCTCATGGTCTAAGTCACTATAAATGACTTCCAGCATAGAATCATAGAATCATAGAAGGGTTAGGGTTGGAAGGGACCTTCAAAGGTCATCTAGTCCAACCCCCCTGCAAAGAGCCGGGACATCCCGAACTAGATCAGGTTGCTCAGAGCCTCATCCAGCCTGGCCTTGAATATTTCCAGGGATGGGGCTTCTACCACCTCTCTGGGCAACCTGTTCCAGTGTTCTATAACTCACATTGTAAAAAATTTTTTCCTCATTTCCAATCTAAATCTACCCCCCACTATTTTAAAACCATTACTCCTTGTCCTATCACAACAGGCCCTACTAAACAGCCTTTCCCCATCTTTCCTGTAGGCCCCCTTGAGGTACTGGAAGACCGCTATCAGGCCTCCCCGAAGCCTTCTCTTCTCCAGGCTGAACAGCCCCAACTCTCTCAGCCTGTCCTCATAAAAGACCTGCTCCAGCCCTCTGATCATCTTTGTGGCCCTCCTTTGGACCTTCTCCAACTGGTCCATGTGCTTCTTGTGTTGGGGGCTCCAGAACTGGACACAGTACTCCAGGTGGGGTCTCACCAGGGCAGAGGAGAAGGGGAGAATCACCTCCCTCGACCTGCTGGCCATGCTTCTCTTGATGCAGCCCATGATGCGGTTGGCCTTCTGGGCCGCAAGGGCGCATTGCCTGCTCATGCTAAGCTTCTCATCCACCAGCACTCCCAAGTCCTTCTCCTCAGGGCTGCTCTCAATCCATTCTCCGCTCAGCCTGTATTTGTGCCTGGGATTTCCATGACCCAGGTGCAGGACCTTGCACTTGGCCTGGTTGAACTTCATGAGGTTGGCACGGGCCCACCTCTCCAGCCTGTCAAGGTCCCTCTGGATGGCATCCCTCCCTTCCAGCGTGTCGACGGCACCACACAACTTGGTGTCATCGGCAAACTTGCTGAGGGTGCACTCTATCCCACTGTCCATGTCGCCAACAAAGATGTTGAACAGGGCCGGGCACAACACGGACCCCTGAGACACGCCACTCGTGACCGGTCTTCACATGGACATTGAACCGTTGACCACCACTCTCTGAGTGCGGCCATCCAGCCAACTCCTTATCCACCGAGTGGTCCATCCATCAAACCCATGTCTCTCCAGTTTAGAGAGAAGAATGTCATGTGGGACAGTGTCAAAAGCTTTGCACAAGTCCAGGTAGATGATATCTGTTGCTCGTCCCTTGTCCACCGATGCCGTCACCCCGTCACAGAAGGCCACCAAATTGGTCAAGCACGATCTGCCCTTGGTGAAGCCATGTTGGCTGTCACCAACCACCTCCTTGTTCTCCATGTGCCTTAGCATGGTTTCCAGGAGAATCTGCTCCATGGCCTTGCCAGGCACAGAGGTGAGACTGACCGGCCTGTAGTTACGCGGGTCTTCCTTATTCCCCTTTTTAAAAATTGGGGTTATGTTCCCTCTCTTCCAGTCATCAGGGACCTCACCAGACCACCACGACTTCTCAAATACGATAGCCAGTGGCTTGCCAACTTCATCCGGCAGTTCCCTCAGGACCTGTGCATGGATCTCATGAGGTCCCATGGACTTGTGCACGTTTAGGTTCCTCAGATGATCCCGAACCTGCTCTTCCAGTACAGTGGGCGGTTCTTCATCCTCGCAGTCCCTGCTTGCACCTTCTACAGCTTGGGTGGTGGGACAAGAGCTCTTGTTTGTGAAGACTGAGGCAAAAAAGTCATTGAGTACCTCAGCCTTCTCCATGTCCCGGGTAACCAGGACACCAGTTCCCTTCCAGAGGGGGCCTACATTTTCCTTCGACTTTCTTTTGTCCCCTACATACATATAGAAGCTCTTCTTGTTGCATTTTATATCCCTGGCCAGATTCAATTCTGTCAGGGCTTTGGCCTTCCTCACCTGATCCCTGGCCACTTGCACAGCCTCTTGGTAGTCCTCCCAGGCTACCTGTCTCCGTTTCCACCCTCTATAGGCTTCCTTTTTAACTTCCAGTTGGTCCAGGAGCTCCTTGCTCATCCACACCAGCCTCCTGGCCTTTTTGCCTGACTTGTTTTTCGTTGGGATGCATCTCTGCTGAGCTTGGAGGAGGTACTCCTTGAATATAGATCAACTTTCCTGGGCCCCTCTTCCCTCCTGGGCCACCTCCCATGGCACTTGGCCCATCAGATCCCTGAAGACGCCCAAGTCCGTCCTCTTGAAGTCTAGGGCAGAGAGCTTGCCATGTAGTTTCCTTGCTGCCCCGTGGATCTTGAACTCCACCATGTTGTGGTCGCTGCAGCCAAGGCTGTCCTTTAGTTTCACATCCCCCACCAGTCCCTCCCTGTTGGTGAGCACAAGGTTGAGCATGGCACCCCTCCTTGTCGGCTCCTCTATCACCTGCAGGAGGAAGTTGTTGTCCACGCATTCCAGGAACCTCCTGGACTGCCTGTGCCCTGCTGTGTTGTCTCTCCAACAGATGTCAGGGTAGTTGAAGTCCCCCATGAGGACCAGGGCCTGTGACCGTGAGGCTGCTCCTATCTGCCTATAGAGCGCTTCGTCTGCTCTGTCTTCCTGGCCAGGCGGCCTGTAACAGACCCCCACCCTAATGTCCCCTTCTGTTCCCGTCCTGTAATCTTGACCCATAAGCTCTCTGTCAGCTCCTCCTCCATCCCCAGGCGGAGCTCCACACACTCCAGCTCGTTTCTGAGGTAGAGAGCAGCACCCCCTCCTCGTCTCCCCTTCCTGTCCTTTCTAAAAAGCCTATACCCCTCCATGTTGACGCTCCAGTCGTATGTGTCATCCCACCACGTCTCCGTGATGCCAATGAGGTCGTAGCCCTGCTCGTGTGCACGCATCTCCAGCTCTTCCTGTTTATTCCCCATGCTGCGTGCATTGGTATAGAGACACTTCAGCTGGGCCCCCAACAAAGCCGACTTGCTGGCTGGAGCGACAGGGGTGCTATTGGATCGCAGTTTAGGTTCATTTGCACTTACTTGCGATCCTTCCTCAGCTTCTGGACCCTCAGGGCTGGCACTGACACCATGCTGACAGCAGTGGGCTGAACTGTGCTCCCCCTCCCCCAGCAACACTAGTTTAAAGCCCTCCAGATGAGTCTGGCAAGTCTTTGTCCAAGCACACTCTTCCCCCTCTCAGTTAGGTGCATGCCATCCGCCCGTAGCAGCCTGGGCTTCTCGAAACATGCCCCGTGGTCGAGATACCCAAAACCCTGGCTGTAGCACCACTCCATGAGCCACGAGTTAATCTGCCAGATACGTCTGACCCTTTCAGGTCCCTGCCCTTCAGCCGGGAGGATTGACGAGAATACCACCTGCGCCCCGGAGTCTTTGACTGTTGAACCCAGAGTCCTGAAATCCCTTTTGATGTTTCTCAGGCTGCTGCCGGCTGTGTCGCTGGCCCCCACATGAAACACCAGTAGTGAATAATAGTCTGTGGGCCGTATGAGGCTAGGTAGTCTCTCGGTGACATCCCTGATATGAGCCCCCGGGAGACAGCACACCTCCCGAGAGAGCACATCGGGTCGGCAGATGGGTGCATGGCTAATTCCCTTAGGTACTGTATACCTCTCTCTATGGTGGTCCACTTGCCTGGGTGATAGGTAACATCTTCCTTGAAGGGATACCTTTCCTTCATACTTGACAGGAGTCGCCTCCAGAGGCTAAGAGCTTGTGCACCTCTTTCAATCACTTTGTCGATGCCCCCTTCCCTAGAAAGAGACCCCAGCTATTTACCTTCCTTACCTTCTAATTCCAGGATACTGGCCTGATTATCCCAGCACCAAAGCAGCCAGGTGACAAGGTGCTCACCTGGACGCTGGCCGAAATCTTTTTGTATATCTCACAACTCATTCAGGGATAGGGATTGGGTGGTTTCAGTCTTGTTTATGAGTTCCTCTTCTTCCTCCTCTGATCATGATGGTCTTGGTTTTTCCTCATCCCTTACTAAACGAGCTGACTTTCACTTCCAAGATTTCTTCTTCTATATAGGGGCAACCAACATGGATTGGTTCTCCAATTCGGCTGCAGTGCCTGTCGCAGGGGCTGGAGTAGCTGCAGTATCTGTCGGTTGATTTTCCCTCCGTTCTTCCTGAGGGTGCTGAATAAAGCTGAGCAGTGTTTGCTAGATACTAGCTAGTGCCCAACACAAAGTGGTAACCTGTGCCTCTTTGGAACAGCCATGGCATTTTCCTTTCAAATATTCTATCACTTCATCCGGATTCTGTAGTTGTTCGGGAGTGAAGTTCCAGACCACTGGAGGTGAGATGTTCTCTAGGTACCTTCCCATATTCTCCCACATGCCATATCACCCCCTGCTCCTCCAACCTCGAGACAGATCTCCAGGGGATTTTATTAAATAGTTGTTGAATCCTAAACAAAATCTGAAACACATTCAGGAGACATAGCAATAGGAGTATGCTGGCTTGCAATCCCTAGGATATTCAAAATTCTTGAGAGCTGATATGACTAGCTTGAAAGAAAAAGGGAAGGTAAAAGAGATGGGGAAAGTATCCTCCTCTGATTTCCCCATAGATTGGTTTTCCAGGGAGAAAAAGAAAAAACTGTGATTATTAATAACTCTTGCAAAGTGGCATCCGAAGTATGGAGATGCCAGCAATGCCCAAAACAAGGACCAGACTGATTTCACGACCAGTGATGTTATCATATCATAAATCAGTAGTGCCTAGTACAACAAAATGAGAGTTCTGATCCATTTACGAGAAGTGATAAACAGCACCAAAGGAGATATGTGATGCAACTTAGGATTTACATAACACAACCATGCAAACACATAATACAACATTGTGACCAGGGACTCTTAAATAAAAATAACAAGCACTTGTAACAACTTCAGCACACTCTAGTCAGACCTGTCGTTACCTCAACCCTTCGAGCCCCATGTTGGGTGCCAAAAAGACTGTGACAGTTTAGCCCGAATTACCACACAGTATCTCACTCACCCTCCCCCTCCCCAGCAGGATAGGGGAGAGAATTGGGAAGGAAGAAAAACTCGTAGGTTGAGATGAAGACAGTTTACTAAAATAAGAAAGGTAAACTACAATAATAACAGAATATAAGGATATTGAAATATACAAAATGAACAATGTACGTTTTCTCACCACCTGATGTCCCAATGGCCAATACAGCCCATCCTGAGCAGCGATCATGGAAAGAAAACCGAGTGGCAAGAAAAGGTGCAAAAGGGAGCCAGCAAGGTAGAGGGAATGATGCCAGCAAACGAGAGAGAGAAAGATTAATAGCAGGACAGCAGATACCCGTGCTGGCCAACCCCCACTTATATACTGAGCATGACATTTATGGCATGGAATACTCTCTTTGGCCAGTTTGGGTCAATTATTCTGTCTGTCTTTCTCCCAGCTTCCTGCATCTGCACATTAGCGAGACTTGGAAAGCAGGACAGTGTCCTTGGTCTCATTCACAACAACTCATATCATCAAGGTGTTTTTATTAACGCTCTTCACATAAGAAATCCAAAACACACCAGCTACTGAGAGGAAAATTCCATCCCTGTCGAAACCAGGACACCAACCACAGCAAAATTATGACCAACAACTAGTAACAGATATAACAAATGTATGTAACAAACTTTGTTTAAGCCACTCTGGTCAGATCTACAGGTATCTCAATCCTTCATGCCCCATATTGGGTGCCAAAAGAACTGTCATGGTTTAGCCCCACCCAGCAGCTAAAATATCACAGTGTCTCTCACTCTCTTCCCCCCTCACTGCCCCCACAGTGTGATGTGGAAGAGAATCAGGGAAAAAAAAGAAGGAAAACCAGTTCAAAAGAACAACAAAGGAAAAGAAAACAGATGGAAAACAAAAACAATAACAGAATATACTTAAGCACATAATTAACAGTACAGTATCTCACAATGGATCCTGATGCCCAGCTCTTCAGCTAATTTGGGTAAACTATTCCAGCTGTGTCCCACAGCCACAGGTTCTGCCAGTTCGAGTTCCTCTCCCAGCTCAGGTGAAAATTAACTGCATCCTAGCCAGAACCAGGACACCACTGACTACACACTCTAAAAACTTAAAGTTTATGAATTCTTTAAAAAATAAAATGCTGAAGATGCCAGTTAGTTATCTTCCACCACAGCCTCTCACTACATATGTCTAGATAACACACTATAGCCCATCCACTTAGAATCACAGAGTCACTAATGCTAGAAGTGGTCTGTGGAAATCATCTAGACGAACCCCCATGCTCAGAGCAGGGTCAGCTACAGAAGGTTGCCCAGGACTGTATCCATCTGGGTTTTAAATCTCTCCAAGGATGCAAACTCCACAATCTTTTAGTGCAATCTCTCCAGTATCTGATCACCTCCACAGTAAAAAAGGTTTCTCTTGTATTTAAATGGGATTTCTTCTATTTCAGTTTGTGCCTATTTCCTCTTGACCTGACACTGGATACCACTAAAAAAAGTTTGGCTTTGTCCTCTTTACACTCTTCCATCAGGTATTTGTATGCATTGATAAGATTCCCTCTGAGCCTTCTCTTCTCCAAGTTGAACAGCCACAGTTCATTCCTTCCTTTATAATTCAACGCCTTTGTCAAGTTTACATTATCGTGACAGCAGACAAATGACAACATAAAAAGGGAACATGTTTCATTTCAAATATTAGTAAAACTGAAACATTCAAAAAAAGAAAGTTCAGACAATTATATCACTACCTTGTTTTGTATACATGAAACACAGCCCGACTAATGAATTAAAGATTAATGCCAGGTTTAAAAGTGGATGAAACCATCATCTACTGCTTTCCAGGGATTAAAAAAAAATATACTTTGGAAAGGCCTGTAGAGTTATGCTTCTAAAGGCCACAGCTTCCTTATAAATGGAGTATTCATATACTGCTGGAAGAATGCACATATACATATTCTACAGACTTAGGATATTCTTTTAGGATTTTACAGTATCATAGACTATGATATATTATTGTAGATTATGAAGTCTTTTATCAATTTTACAATTTTTACAAAGATGACGAACTTGCATTGAATGAGAGCAAGACTATGTACTAATTTACGCAACTCTTCACATTCTGAGAGATTTTATAAACAAATGTGCTAATGAAAACACATGGATTGAGCAAGAAATTAGAATCAGCCTTCAATAGCTTTAAGTACTTCTCTCCTTTTTTTCTATGCTTTAAAGTCCTCTGCAAAGAAAGCTCAATGAATCCAGGTTCACAGAAAATTTTAAGGCTGATATGAAACAACAAAAATGTGTGGTAATGTCCATATTCCCCTAAGGCATTAGCAGGGTTTGAACCCATTACTTCCATAGAGATAAACCTAACTCTCTTGAGCAAAACCTACAGTGAACTATGTGAGAGGATCATAATACACTCTTCTACAACACCAAGACTTTCCACAAATTAGTACAATTTGGTTTTGGAAGAACAACTTATTTGTGTGCATATATGTGCATAAACATCCTCACATACAAATGGAAGATACAAAATATTCGATGTGGCAAAAGCTTTATTAGACACAAGAAAGAAGGTGTAATGTTCCAAATAGAAAATGGATAATTTCAGTTCAGAAGCCTTCTGTTTGCTTATTCTATATTTTTTTCTTTATTTAATAGCTTGCTATCCATTTTAAAATTGAGATTACACTGTGGTCTATTCACCTTTACAGCAAGGGTAGGTCTTCTCTGTATACAATGCAAAAACTTGGAGATTAAGTGAGGGGAAGCAGAACCTTGAGTCAATTCCATATTCCCAATAGCCAGTTGACAACAGAAAGAAAAACTGGCTACTAGAAAGAGTGGCCAAACACTTTCTGATACAGAACAGGCTAAGGTCCCTGATGTGACACACTTGTGCAAGCTCATTCCAAATGTAATAGCACTGTACTGACCAGTATTATTTATATACAGAATTAATACAGGTGTGAACTTCATCCTATAGCCTCCCTATAATGCATGCATATGCATACATACACAGAGCAATACAGTAGTGAAGAAATTTCCCTTCTTTATCCCTTCCCTCCTACATAATGAAATAGATCTTCAGGTCTTGCTAAAAGCTCGTTCACAGATCTCTCACATTCACATTTTCTACCTCAGTAAAGTAATGATCAATGCAGAACTCTCAAGCATAAAACAATTTCCTCTGATCAGCAAAGAGAATTTCACATTACATTTCTGAAAAGCAGAATAAATTAAAGGTTTAAACATGACATACATAGAGGAGAAATCAGCAATGACAGCATTTTGAGAATACAAGCACATACCCAACATGCATACATCAGGACTGGCTTTGAGTTTACGTACTGGTGTACAAAATGAGCAATGTTTATCCCTGTAAAACAAGAAATCAGACTCCTTTCTTTGTGGCAAATGGCCATAGGAATATTTTGATACTTCTCAGTATCTTTCTGTCTCCTCATCAGTATGTTTATGTGCCTCTATATACTCATACTTGTGCCCTTTTTCCTCACAGTGACTAAATGGAGTGGAAAATCAATGTTTAGAATGACCCTTCCTAAAATCAGTATCCTGTGACCTGGATGCAACAGTGTGAATTGCTAGGTGGGCACTACTAGCAGACACTGCTGTTTTTCTGAGAACACACTTCCTGAATGCAACATAGAAGTTGTTGCAGCACTCCTGTTTAGGTTCACTGTGTGCAGTACTTACGTGATGGTGTCGATCATATCCAGTCCCATTTCAACACAGCAATGGGCATGATCTGTTTTGGGCTGAGTCAATCCTGATACACAGTAGTAACAGTCCCCTAGGATTTTTATCCTTCTGCAGTGGTTTTCCTTTAATAAAAACAGAATGGGAAAAGTTTTACTATTCATATAAATATTCCAATATTTACAGCACAAAATCTTCTCCAATACTACGCAATAATTCAGGGCATCCTTTTGTGGTCAAATGAAGTAATTTACAGTTTATGAAATCTGAGTTCCCTGTACAGAACAGCTGACATACACATGTTTATTTATTTATTTGCAAATACATATATACTGGAGATCAACCCCACATTATTCAAAACACATGGGGTAACATTGCTTAAAACTATAGTTCTGAACAAATATTATACCCTTGCCCTCATATTAGGTCAGTATGAATTCAGGATTTGCAATAAGATTTCATTTCTCTTTGAATCCAAACCAAAGGACTGAAGCCAAACAACTACTGAGTATCAGGAAACATTTGTATTCTGAGAAGCTTTTATTTCAAATCCGTTCCAACTTACCAGGAATGATGATGAATTTATCTGTAAAGATACACACATTTGTGCATTACCAGTTCATAAATGACAATTTACAATACAGTGATCAGTGTAAATAAGACACACTTGCAGATCAGAAGATGCAGGTAGTTTGCATTACTATCAAATTTATCACCTGTTGGTATACAATTTAGTTTCTACAGCCAAAGAGATCTAGCTCAATCTCTCCCATTTTGAAAAGGCAAATGATGGCATGTGATGATTGCTACATCAGTCTGAGTAGAAAGTTTCTTTCTAAACAGAGAGCACATAACAAAATGTCTTTAACAAAGCAGTGCCTTTAACTAATAAACTATGAGGAGACATGAAGAGATGATGGTACCCCTTATAGCTAGACTATAGCAACTTCTACTCATTTTGAGTACAACACAGAAAAGTAAATAACCTGCTTAAATGAATACAACTTACACAGCTGAGACTATTCCAGTAAGTACCATACAAAATTAGCTGTTATGAATATGATGACAGGGGATTAACAAAAATCTGATTCTTCCCCCAGCAGTGTGCTATATAGACTTGACTTCAGTGGCACAGAAAGGGGAAAAAAAAAAAGTGGGGTGGGGGGAGTGGAATATAACATTTCTGAAAAAAGAATTACCTAATCACACTGGTTCAGTTTCTCATACAGGCACATATGCTCACCCAGTCTCCTGCCTACAAGAATCAAAGCCGTCCTGAGTTGACCACACTCTCCACATCATTACCCATATTTCAGCTCAGAAGCAAAGGTTATGCCTTCTCTCTGACATGTCATACACCAACATTTGGGGCTTCTTATTACACACTTCCAGCTGCAGGCAGTCCCATCCCTGTCTTCTTTGTAAATACTTCCGAGTATTGAACAAATATTATAAAATGAGAATTACCTCTGTTCAGGCATGGAAGAAGATATGCTAACACTGTTTGGGAAAATTGGTTTGTCTACTTCTTTTTATAAACTAAGCAGTATTGAATCAAAGAAGAAAGCCATATTTTTGGGTATGCTTAACTAAGTAGAAAAGGCTTTTCTAAGAGTGATACTTAACATTTCTTCTGCTGTACAGCAGAATTTTAAATATACCACTATTTATCATTGCTAATATATATTTTAATGAATGTGAGCATAATTATTCTAGAAGCATTAGCACAGAGTATTCCCATAGCCTATAGCCATAAAATACCTCACAAATTTTACTTAGAGTTTTAACTGTGTATTTTGAGATCCTTGGCTAAATGGTATTATAACAGTAAAATACTTCTTGATGCACACAAAATAATATGCAGTCCTCAAAATCTACCCTGACACAAAACAGGCCTTCCAACTCAAGCTTTTGGACAGAAACCACTAAGTTTTTAAATAGAAACCATGAAGTTTTTTAGTAGAAACCACTAAATGACACTGACAAAATAAGCAATTTTTTTTTCAATTGTGGGCAAATCTTGAAGCAGTAGAGGGTACTCAGTAGTTAAAGCTGGAACCTGCTTTCCAAAATAAATCCAGTTTTGGCCCACACCTTATAATCCTCTATAAAGCCCTTTTAATCTTCAAATTTGGTATGCATAATTTGTGGTCAGGCAATGACTATTTGATACAGCTGAAAGTTATTCAGAAAAGCCACTTCAGTAATCTGAGGTGGACAATACATATGTATTAATCAACCAGTGTTGTCTCATATTCAATGTCTACCTCCAAAATGGCTCATTTCTAATTATTTGGTTTTCTCAGAGAGCTTACTGTGCTATAGAGCAGTACTGCACATCCTGTATATTATAATGGGATACACAGAATTACAGTCAGACTGGCACAGCACAGTCTAGCAGCCTGGTAGCCAGTTTAAGAAAGGAAAAAAAAAAAAAAAACAACACAGAACAGAGCTTGATCCATTACCACTTTTCCAAGTTGGGAGAAAAATAAAAGAAAAAGCAAATAAGGACTACGGCACTTGATGGAGAGATATCAATTTTGATGAAAGACATATGGTTAAATCACCTGCTGTTTTTGAAACCACCACTCTGGTCCTTATTAGATGTTATCCTGACTGTCCTTATTTATAATAATTAATCAATGTACACTAACATCTAGTAAAATAGTTTTTTTTCTTTTTCTCGACATGTGAGGCAGACTTCCAGGAAGGAGATGCAGTGCAGCTTTGTAAGAGCAATCTTTGTAAGGATTGATGCGCAAATTAACAAAATAAACTCTTACCCTCTCTTTGTTTTGTTTCCTCAGCAACTTCGAAATAAGCCCTTTGACTCAGCAATATCTTTCACACCTGTGACACTGACGAATTCAAGTGTGATAGTTACAAATTCTAACCACAGTTGACACGAGCAATGTCTGTTCAGAAATAGCTGATAATTTGCGTTCACGCACATGAAGAAAAGCACCAGAGACTGCCAGCACTGCATTAGCCAGGCATCTTGCCCACCTGCCGTGCCTTACTGAGACGTTTCCAAGGGAATCTGCAGAATTCCCTAAGGCACAACTGTCCGTCACAGGGTTTGTCACTGTCAAGTGGAAGCCCAGCTCGGAAAGCAGAGGATACTACAAAGATGGACAGAGCCTTTTTTACACTTTCAGACAAGCACTTTATAAAGCAGTTAATTCTATCTATCTGTTAGGTATAAGGGGAAATGGCTTCTGTTTCAAGCAACTCTGGGGTTTTGTTGTTCTTGTAGTTCTTAATTTAAATGTGTTTTGCAGAAAGAAAGAAGTGTGCCAACTTAGATCGCAAAACTGGAAATTCAGACCATTAACTCCATATTCTTGTACTGTACAAGTCAAACACTGTTTTTTTTAATAAAAAGCAAAGGGAAAACAATTCACAGTTTGTAAATATATATATATATACCTCAAAAAAGGTTGTCTTAAAGAAGTAACAAAGTTAAGGTACTTTCAGACCTTTCCCAGCAGAATAAATAAGCAGACAGCCAGATGTTCTTTTGAACAGAGAGATTGTACTGGATGAGTGCAAAATCTTTTAAAGCAGGATCTTTCTCATATGTCAGATTGCATCAATTCTTATTGTTGCTGCTGGGTTTTTTTTTTTTGGTTGTTTGCTTGTTTTTTTTTAATAGTCTATCCAAGTAAGTAATTGTTTGTTACATTAATAGATCCAAAGTCAGGGATGCTCAGTACATTATTTTTATTTCTTCTAACACTGCCTGGTATGAGAAGAGCCTCTTTAAAGCTTATATTTATTTTAGACATGGCAGATGTTAATGCAAGAAAGAGTCCCTGCTCTGCCTTCTGTCACTACAACAATCTATGTATTTCTACATACTCATGTGTCATCATAGTATGTGAGCACCTATCAAAGCGAGCCAAAAAGGAAGGTCAGATAGACTACAATTTTAAAAAGCAAAATTTTAAAAGCTAAACATTGAACTTCTCTCTCATAACTCCACTAACTGCAGTGGAATTACACCAAGGATAAGTCTGGCCCTGTGTGACTTAATTACAATATATTTTATGCTTATTATACACACACATTTATTTTTCAGCAAGCCTTCTAAGAACCTGATTTGCAGCTGTGCTCTTCAGACTTTTACTGTCCTACCCTCCTAGAATCTCAATGTATCAGTAGGAGGGATTTAATTTATCCACAAATTAGAAAGACACTTTTTTGCTGCTCCTACAAATAAAAATTGCTTCGGCTAAGGTACATACAAAGATTCTTTACCATATTCAGCCAATTTGGATTTAGTTATGCTGTGCAGAGTAAGAGAAAAGATTAATAAGACCTACAAAAAGAGGTATTAGCAGTGATTCCTGTTTCCTCTAACTCAGACTCTACCAAACTTACACTGTACTAGAATTCCTTTGGACATGAGCAGCAATAACATATAGTTTTGATTAGGCTAGAAAAGTGTGAACAAGGGTTTAGTTACTACCAATGATGCTTAGTGATTGCAAAGCTAGAGTCTTTAAAAAAAAAAAAAAAAAAAGTAAAAAAGAGGAAGCCAAAATCAACGCTTGTCCAGGTTCAGCTATTTAAGTGTTGGGGTAAAAGGGAGGAGATCTATGAGTCCTGGACTTACATTGAAGGCTTTACTCTCTCAGGTGAAGGCTTTGGAATCCTGGGTATTGCCCCTGCATAGCAAATTAGTACATGAGCAGCACTGCATGCAGCAGAGGAGTGGGAAGAGATGCACTGGCAGCACAGGGAGCAGTTCTTGAGTTCAAAGCAGCTTCATGCCTCCCCCATCCACTCACTACCTGAAACCGAATCTGTGGTGGAAAAAAAAAACAACATTGCCCTGCTCCCTGAAAAAAAAAAACAGTTAGCTAAATGTTTTCTTTTCATATTGAAGAGAAGTCTTAGGTAGAGGGAAACCATCAAAGTGCAAATCTCCAATGGCTCAGTTTTCAATGAGAGTAGAATTAATTCTAGGGGGGATAGTGTCCCTGCCACTGCTGTCAAGAGCTTGGTCACTAAGGCCAGGCAGTGCCACACAAGGGCATGGACATCTTCCTTTACAGATGTTCAATGAGCCAAAAGGAAGATCAGTGACCCTGAGGAAAGAACTGATCACAAGTACTTCTGTGTTTCATTCCTCTTCATATTTTTGCTCTTGTTTTCCTTCCTTCTTGGTTTATCAATCATTTCATTTTGGAAAGAACCATTCCAACAGCTTCCTCTGAGCAGCCTGCTGTGCTCAGAGCTGAACTGTTTCTATAAGGTAGGCAAAGGGGATAAAATTTTCAGCTCATATTAATCAGCATGGCATCATGGGTTTTCAGGGGAACTACACCAATTTGCACCAGCTCTCCCTCTAATCCTCAGGGACCCAAGCCATAATTCAATAATCCAGGCCTACCATATCACAGTTACAGTCCTTTCTTAGTCATCACAGTATGAAATTACTATTGGGGGGGGGGGGGAATGCAAAGCACCTCTAGAACTCCCCAAAGACGTAAAATACCAATAAAATGCATTCCCTATTTATCTCTGTTCACAAACCTAGAACTTCATTCCGAGAGAGGACAAGATAGGATTAACTGCTGTTACCACTGCAACTTATTTTCAATGTATTTAGCATGTGCAGCATGTTTAACATTTATAGCACTTTATGGGAGTGCTATTAGTGTCAAAAGAAAATTGCATTAGAAAGCTTTGAATTACTCTAGAAGTTAACATAAATTTATCTATATTACAGATATGTATAGAGACATAAACGAGACTTGCAGAAAGAATAGTATTTTCTACTATATTTTCTAAAGCTGAAATGAGGTCTCTATTGAATTTAATTAAATTTGTCCATTAGATTGGAACAGAAGTGGAAAAAAACTATATTTTGACTATCATGCTGTGTAACTATATGCACAAGTTCAACTATATATAAACAACATATGCAATAAATGAAAATGTTAATATTCATCCTCTGGACTACTGGTATATTAACCAAGGGGGCTCAGCCTGACAGTTATGGGCCAGACAGCAGTTCTGAGCCCCACAGACTGATAGAAGGTATCTACCAGAGGGCTCTCTTCTGTGCCGATGAAAAGTGAGTCTACTTAGGCTGACTTCTAACAGCTAAATCTTTGAAGATCATACAATCACAGAATTATAGAATTGTTTGTGTAGGAAGGGACCTTTAAAGATCATCTTGTTCCATTCCCCCTGTCATGGGCAGCAACATCTTTTACTAGATCATCCTTTTACAAGCCCCATCCAACCTGACCTGGATAGGGTATCCACAACTTCTCTGGGCAACCTGTTCCAGTGTCTCACCACCCTAATCATAAATAATTTCTTCCTTATACCTCATCTAAATCTACTCTCTTTCAGTTTTCTTTTCAGTCTCTTGCTGATTTTCTTATAAACCCTCTTTATATACTGAAAGGCTGCAATAAGGTCTCCCTGGAGCCTTCTCTTCTCCAGGCTAAACAACCCCAACTCTGTCAGTCTGTCTTCATAGGAGAGATGCTCCAGCCCTCTGATCATTTTCATTACTGTCTTCTGGACCCACTCTAACAGGTCTTGTGCTAGGGGCCTCAGAGCTGGATTTACTCATGCCATTTGCAACTTTCATTAATGACAAACAGCAACTTCACTTATCATTTTGCTTTTATTTCAGTAAACCAAAAAGATTTACCAACATGGTTTCTCTGTGTAGTATCCAAATCTGTTTTAATAACTATGCTGAATGTGGGCCACAACATGTGAGATGATTATTGAAGCCAGCTTATGAGATAAACTTCACAGTCAAATCCTGAATGTAATGAAGTGACATGGAAGTTAAAACCAGCTCCATTACATTGCAGTATGCAATGGGTATGCAATGGAGATAATACACTTTTGAAAACTGTCCAGCCCATTAGAAAATTTCATTGAATATTGTCAATTACTGCACATACCTTTTAACATTTCTTTTCACCCAGGTTATGAACTGGGTTATTGAGACAACTATTCTGACAACTATTCTGACAACCTTTTAATGATTGCAAATAGTATCTTTATAAATTTACACTACTTCTTGCACATCTGCTAGTCCCAGCATAAAAAAAAAACCTTGAGAATGAGCTAATGGCAATACTCCAAAGAGTTCAATTTAGCAGGGTAATGGAAGCATACTCATAGCAATAACACTTGGTATAGTCTTAACAAGAAGAGCTTCTCCAGAGTGGTAGAAATAATAGGAAAGGAAAACAAATCTGGTTACAGTAAAGAAGTACCACAGGAAATGACTTCGTAGCCTCTGCTTGAGGAAAGCTGGCCATCAACAGACACGCATATGTAAGCTTGTAATTTAGTAATGTATTTGTGAAGTCATGACAAATTATCTACTATCATGGCAGCCATATCATGCATGAACAAATGTAGAATTATTCAGAATAGCTATAAAAAAGAAGGCATATTGCTTCAAATGCTTTCCCTCAATCTTATTGGCAATTACATATGCTGACCTACAATAACCTACTGGTTCTTTGCCTACCTCTACTGTGCATTCCCATTCTCACAATAAATTCCTCCCCTACTCCACAGGAGTGTAATTTTACAAAACTAGAAGGTTAAGTGTTTTAGTCCTGTAGAGTGAGAACCTATTTAACAGTCATATATGTTAATTTACTTGGAAATGAAAAAGCATTTTAGCAAGAATATTTTACACAATCATAATGACTGATATGCATGCATGTCTCCCTCCCAGCTTTCCTCAAGCATCCTTTAAGTTGTTGCCTTTTTATGAAGAGGAATATCCCAGGAGAAACAAGCCTAAAACAAAGGACCAAACTATGCCATCTCTCTCTCTCATTCACTCCCCCCACCCTCTAAGGGAATAGGGAGAGATAATATAAGAAAAAAGGCTCGAGGTTTGAGATAAGGACAGGAAGAGATCCTTAAAATTACCAATATGGGCAAAAAAAGACTCGACTTGGGGAAAACTATTTGTTTATTATAAAAATCAAAGCAAGATAATGAGAAAGAGAACAAGATAACTTCCCCTCACACCACCCTCTTCCCAGGCTTAACATTATCTTTACCTCCTGCCCTACCCCCTCCACTCCAAGCGACACAGAGGGGAATAGGGAATGGGGGTTATGGTCAGCTCATCACATGTTGCTTTACACTACTCCTTTCTCCTCGAGGGAGGAACTCCTTACATTCCTCCCCTGCTCCAGCGTGGGGTCCCTCCCACGGGCTACAGTCCTTCGTGAAACTGCTCCAGCGTGGGTCGTTTTTCCACAGGGTGCAGTTCCTCTGGAATGGCTGCCCCAGCACGGGCCCTCCACAGGCCACAGCCTCCTTCAGGCATCCGCCTGCCCCAGCGTGGGGTCCTCCATGGGCTGCAGGTGGATCTCTGGTCCTCCGTGGGCCTCCATGGGCTTCAGGGGCACAACCTGCTCCACCATGGTCATCACCACAGGCTGCAGAGGAATCTTGGCCAGGAGCTGCATTACCCCTCCCCCTCTTTCTTCACTGACCTTGGCATCTTGTGAGAAACAACCACTCACCATGAATAATTTGCAGAGGACAAAGTCACCAGAGCAAAGTATTTTTTTTATTTGCGAGTCAGCTGAGTCAGGTGCGTCTTAGAGCCGAGAAACACTTCTTAGTTCAGAGTTAAAATATTTATACCCTTCCCCCAATCACCCAATTTGTCTGTCTCCTTTTTCTTCTTTCCTTTCTTTGCTGGCGCTCACAATCTATGTGACTGCATCCCTGTTTCCCACACTCCCCTCCCCACCACTTCTCAGTTTTCTATATGTCCCAAAATAAGATCTGGTTATCTATATGGCCCAAGGTAAGGTCTGATTTTCAAGATAAGGTTCCAAAAATGGTTTAAGCAAAACCTTATGCCCTTTTTCTCACAATCTGCAGCCATTCTTCTCACAAAAAAAAATTCTTCACAACCAGCAGGCAGATGCTTCTCAGGTTCTCTTCACATCTCCTCTCTTCACTTCTTGCAGCCAGGCTGGGCCCCTACAGCCACCCAGAGGGAGGTCAGAGGGTGAGGGCTGCAAGGCCCACAAGGCTCATGCCTCCCTCTCTCTGCCCTCACTCCAGCTTCTTCACATCTTCACTTCTTTTTTTTTCCTGTTTTTCCCCTTCTTAAATACGTTACCGCAGAGGTGTTATCAGGGAATATTCTGCTACCAATTGGCTAGGCCCTTGCCAGCAGCGGGTCCGCCCTAGACCCAGCCGAGTCCACTGGACAAAGGGGAACAACTTCTCACAGCTTCTTGCAGAAGCTGCCACCGAAGTCCCCCCTCCCAAAATAAAACCAACACATGTACACAGCTGGCTATAAAGAAAGTAGTTTCCAGAAAGATTTACATAGACTTCAAGGAGATAAAAAGCTGACTGCTCTGAGGATAGTGCTTCTGGACTCCAGTGCAGGAAGCGGAGAGGTCCTGATGTCTGCTCTCCTGATGCACTGCTATGCTCCACATAACAGATTTGTGCATGGGCAAAGGACTCTAGGTAGGACTGTCTATGCAGAGTACATCAGAGAGCTAAAATATACACCTGGGTTATCAGTCAAACTGCCTCTACAACAATGAAGTGAAAGAGGCACTTTTGGAGTTGCAATTAGACATCCGCCTCGGATAACACACACTAAACTCCAGAAATACCTTTCTTTATACTAACTGCACAAGGACTCAAAACAATTTGTTTCAGTACAAATGCCCACACTGCAAGCATCTAAAACTGATCAAAATAATCCAACACAGTCCTATACAAAGATGCAAATCTCAGATTTGCAGAATACAAGCTCAGGAAGAATTTGGTAATTTACCACAAGCGTGCAAATCATGACAAGAGCTATGAATGACAGAGAATTGGCATACCAAGCATAGTATGCTGTTACCTAAAAAGTATTATAAAGTAGATTAGGCAAGACTTGCCCATTTATATGTACCTGCAATACTTAAAGTGTGTGACTTTATCTTCCTCCCTGGAAAACTGTCCCACAGATGCTTTGGCTTCACACATACACACATAATTAGTCCCTGATCCCATAGAGTTGCAGGCACATTCATTAAGACCACTTTAATTTAAGAAAGCTTACTTCCTTAGGTGTCTCTAGGAGAGCTCACCAGACAGCTGTTCAGAACCTAACTCAAGCTTATGCCCATGATCTGCATCAGTGGGATCCTGCTATGTCTGCATTGACTATCAAGGGAACTTGGGGAGACAAGTCTCCTTAAAATTAGCCTTTGTAAATATCCCCTGCTAGTGCACACTTAACAATTTCCACAAAGAAAGGTTACATGCTACAAGTTTATATTTGTGTTTTCCAGCACTAAATTTCCATCTTAACCAGCCCACAAAACTGTGATCATTTTATCTTTCAAAAATACATCATAATTATCTTCATATAAACTAAAAGCATTCTACAGATTCAGTAGAATCCATTTCTGAAAGCGATTGCTTCTAGGAATAGCTAGTTCAAAGCACAGCAAAGGACTGATTGTTCTCGACAAAGTTAAAAAAAAGAACACACAGAAGCTGATTAAAAATATTATTTACTGACCCTCTGCCTAAGGCTCAGTAGCAACGTTGTTAAGTCCAGTATCTTTGAGGCTGAACAGGTACAAAAAGCCACTTCAGTAACATTGAAATTTGGAAAGTAAAAATTGTTAAAAGCCAAGAAGGTAATCAGGAAAGGTTACTAAATTAAAATGTAAAGAAATAAAAATAGACTCAGCTTGCAAATACCGACAAAGCCTGAAAGTATACATACCTGCAAATAGAAAGAACAAGGAAGTGGTGAGTGTCAGTCTGGCTAATAGATAAGATGCCAAAAGCGGCACGAACAAGTAAGATCTTTCATTCAGAATATTAAAATTCTCTTCTAGTGATGTCGTTTGAAAAGAGCCTAAACTTTATTTATCCTTAGCCACTTGTAAATGGAAAGTCTTAGAAGTCCAAGATGCAGTAATATGAAAGCTGAAAGGGAATTAACTGAATCTGTAAACACAAATAATTAATTATCCACATAGATTAGACACAGGAAGTATATGAGAAAAATCTACAAAATAAAAGAACAATTAAAGAAGATCAGAACTTCTTTAAAAAGCAAACCTGTTTCATTACGATGCAGGATGCTGGAGAAATGCCTCCTTTTTTCTTAATAGAAAGATGACTTAGATGACTTAATACAGGCAAAATATTTTGGGTATAGCTGAACTGTATCACAAGATAGTGGAGCTGTGACTGTGACAGTACTCGAGCAGAGGCATGTGCAACTCTGTTACAACCACAGCCTTGAGAACCTCTCTTATTCACAGTAAATCCATGACACAGCTAAAGCATGAAGAGAATATGCACAGAAATATATAGTGTAGCAAAGCAAAAAGGAATGAAGCCTAATTGTCACATGTCCAAGAATTCCTTGAGAACATAGAACACTATGCAAATGATTATATCTCATTAAAATTTTTCACTCTTACAAGTAAGCTGAAGAACGACAAACTGGAAGCTAGCTAGTGTTGAAGGTTAATTGCAAGGCACCTGAAGACCTCATGCAAAGATCAGTTGTTTAAAGCATTCATTGATAATGTGTAATGCAGAATGCACAAAGCTACTCTGCTTAACCAAGACTGAAAGAAACTGAGGAACTTCAGAAATAGCATCCTCAACCAAATAAACTAAGCCTGAACAGCAGATAAAATCCAACAGAAATTAATACAAAATCATTCTTTCTATTTGATCTATTCATAGGCCTTGTGAGAAACTTAACAAACTGTGTATGTTCAGGAAGGTGGCTTGCTATTGTTGCGCACAGTCACAAGGGAACCTCTGCAGAATGGGCAAACTTATCCAAAATGCTTATAGAAAATCAGGGTGCCTAAAGACTGTGATATTACAAGTACTTGGGAGAACAACTGGAGAATGAGGAACTGCTCACTGTAGCAGAAGAGCAGGTTCAGGAACACCTAGGGAACCGGAAGGTGCACAAGTCCTATGGGACATGAAGAGATGCACCCACAAGTCCTGAGGGAACTGGCAGAAGTTGTCAAACCACTGGCCATCGTATTTGAGAAGTCATGGCAGTCTGGTGAGATTCCCAATGACTGGAAGAGGGGTAACACAACCCTCATTTTTAGAAAGGCGAACAAGGAAGATGCATGGAACTACAGGCTGATCAGCCTCATCTCTGTGCCTGGCAAGGTCATGGAGAAGATTCTCCTGGAAACCATGCCAAGGAACAATGGAAAGCAAGGAGGTGATTGGTGACAGCCAACATGGCTTCACAAAAGGGCAGATCGTGCCTGGATAATCTGATGGCCTTCTATGATGGGGTTACGGCATCGATGGACAAGGGATGAGCAACAGACATCATCTGCCTGGACTTCTGCAAAGCTCTTGACACTGTCCCGCACGACATCCTTCTCTCTAAACTAGAGAGGCATGGGTTTGATGGAGGGACCACTTGGTGGATAAGGAGTTGGCTGGATGGCCGCACTCAGAGAGTGGTGATTAAGGGCTCAATGTCCATGTGAAGACCGGTCAAGAGTGGTGTCCCTCAGGGGTCCGTGTTGGGCCCGGCCCTGTTCAACATCTTTGTCAGCAATATGGACAGTGGGATAGAGTGCACCCGCAGCAAGTTTGCTGACGGGATCAAGCTGTGTGGTGCTATTGAAACACTGGAGGGAACAGATGCCATCCAGAGGGATCTTGACAGGCTGGAGAGGTGGGCTCTTGCCAACCTCATGAAGCTCAACCAGGCCAAGTGCAAGGTCCTGCACGTGAGTCAGGGCAAACCCAAGCACAAATACAGGCTGGGCAGAGAATGGATTGAGAGCAGCCCTGAGGAGAAGGACTTGGGAGTGCTGGTGGATGAGAAGTTCAACATGAACAGGTAATGCGCGCTTGCAGCCCAGAAAGCTGTCCCTCTACTCTGCTCTAGTGAGACCCCACCTGGAGTACTGTGTCCAGTTCTGGAGCCCCCAACATAAGAAGAACATGGACCTCTTGGAGACGGTCCAGAGGAGGACCACAAAGATGATCAGAGGGCTGGAGCACCTCTCCTATGAAGACAGGCTGAGAGTTGGAGCTGTTCAGCCTGGAGGAGACCTTTTAGCGGCCTTCCAGTACCGAAAGGGGGCCTGCAGAAAAGAGGGGGAAAAACTCTTTAGCAGGGCCTGTTGTGACAGGATGAGGGGTAATGGTTTTTAAACAGAGGGAAGTAGAAGGATATTAGGAAAAAATTTTTTATGATGAGGGTGGTAGAACACTGGAACAGGTTGCCTAGAGAGGTGATGGATGTCCTATCCCTGGAAACGTTCAAGGCCAGGTTGGATGAGGCTCTGAGCAACCTGATCTATTTGGAGATGTCCCTGTTCTTTGCAGGGGAGTTGGATTACATGACCTTTGAAGGTCCCTTCCAACACAAACTATTCTATGATTCTATGCTTTATACTTCAGTAACAAGGCTTACAAATTATACCTGAGGCATTCATAACAGCACCTCTCTATGTGGATCCTCTGATGTCTGTCTAGGGTGAAGTTACACTCCTGCAAGGATACTAATATTGACACTTATTTTTGTTCAGCTTTATATTTTTGAAACTCACTTTCCTTTCTTCAAAGAGACTGAAATTGGCCCATAGAATCAAAAGTTAAGGGAATCACAAAGTCTTGTATAAAATATGACTACGTAAGATTGTTTGTTTAAGAAATCAAACAGTACTATTGTGAAAACAGAAAACTTGCCATCATTTTAAGTAAAAAGGTTGTCATTTTTAAGTAAAGGTTGTCATAAACTGCCCCTTCCAGTTGACATCACTTCCAAAGAAGCAGCAGCGCTCAGCATGCACACTCACAGATCCCATTTTAGTAGTCACAGGGAACATACCTATTACCATTATATTATTCTTTAGAGTCCCTAGAGTTTCCTCCTTCATCATTCTGAACGCTAAAGCACAGCAGTGTTTTAAAATCAGCCCATACCTCTGTTTTGACCTAATAATGAATATCTGGTTGTTTTAACCAAAAGATCAGAATCCTTCTCTAAAAATTACACTTCTCAGCACATTTCTTCTGACTGGAGGAGACACAATAACAAGTTTCCCTTTACCACATCAGAAGGCACCAAGCAAAGCTCATACGTTCTGTCCTTGATCACACCCTGATGCAGCACAGTCTGAACTAGGACAAGTAAGTAACAAATCTTTCTCCCATAGCTTAAAGAAACCATAAATTTTATTTTCAACTTTGGAAAAAGAATGTATGCATGCTGAACAGAAAAGCTGAGGCTTTTTAGCTCTTCTGCTATCTCTTATCTGCTTCTTCCCTGACAGACATCTGACCTCACACCAAATGCTGGCATCTGCCTGGTACTCTGGCTTCAGGTATCACTGACACCTCCAGTTGGTTGCACCTGACTGCTGCTAAGGGAGCAAGCATAGTGCAGTAGCCATCTCCCTGGCTGCAATGCCATGTCACATGTCACAGCCATGTGCATTTCTGTGCACATGTGCAATCTCATGCTATGTCACAGTACTCCTGTGTTACTGCAATGCCTTGTGTTTCATGGTTATGATGATTTCACAAATTAAAACATTATAAGTTTTAGAAGAGCTTATTAGATGGCTGGCTGACATTTGGAGGATTAAATTTATTAATTAAATGAAAGTAAGGAGACTATTTGAACTTTTAAAGACATTTAAACTCTTGCCAGTGATCATCTCAATGGCAGTCTCTTTTATTTCTAAGGTATACTTCTCTGAAGTATTCTGGCCTGGGGACCTGTGTGCTCTGTGAGGCACTGCCAGTAGTTCCCTGATGAATTGGTTACACATCGGTTATAAGAGTATTATAACTTCATACCAAAACCCAGCATCTCCATTCTATCACTACTCAGCGTCTAAGTTAATCTTCTGTTTTTCTTGGAAAAAGATGTCCCTGCTCCTTGCAGGGGGGTTGGACTAGATGACCTTTGAAGGTCTCTTCCAACCCTAACCATTCTATGATTCTATGAAAAAGAGAACACACAATAGTTCCTCTCTGTTCTGACTTGAACAGAAGATCTAGTGCAAATCAGGATGTAGCACTTGATCAAATTATAATCAATTTATCTAAGAATAGGTCTTCCTCAACCCTGGCATCTTGTGGAGCAGATTTCTTTCTCCTTGGCATCCTTGACAGCTGTTTATCAAGAGGGAGACATAAATGCAAAGTGTCCACAGGCTTCAGATCTCTCATGTGGAAGACTACATCAAAGAGAATTGAGTTTGGACTGAAAAAATATGGATGCTGTTTATGTTGGGAACTTGAAGAAATATGTTCCCTAGGCTGCTGCACAGAGTATGAAGACAAGATAGCTAGATGGTGGAGGAGCATAATTTATGTGGAGGTGATACTTCTGAGCAATGAAGGCTCTGAGGACATGGTTGGCAAACAAGACAGATTTGATGAAGTTGTGTTTTGTTGAAGGGGAAAACACATTTTCAGCATATTGTTAACTGTAATTTGATAAAAGATGTGTGGCTTTTTCAGGCACATCCATTCCTTTCATTTCTTGTCACATGCTTGTGGTACCATTAGACTGCTAGGGGTCATAGGCAAGGAACATTTCTCTAATTTTCTTTTTGCTTGGGGAATCTGGCACAACGTAAGTGCAATGACCAAAACATAAGCCTCAGTAATGATATGGATCGCATTTTGCCTACAATAGCCTCTCTGAAAAGCTACCATCATTTCTGTGACAAGGAGTGCTCTCTGTGAAGAACTAATTTTACTTTCTATCTTCTTATATTATATGAAAGTAGTTTTACACCATACTGCCAGTATTCCTATTTTTCATTATCCTGTTTTTTTCCATGCAGGACAGAAATGTAAATATTGAAATATTTTCCCTATTTTGTGCAAACAAAACCAATGAAAAACACTGATGGCCTCCAAGGAGGGGGAAGAAAAGTATATTTAAAAACAGCAACTTAAGCTTGCGAGAGACAGAAAGAGTTAATGTGTGTTCATGTCTCAAACATTGTTGTGGATCAGGGTGCAGTTTGCATAGGGGCAGGAGTTTGGTGACACAGGAGGTGAAGGTGACACAGGAGGTGGAGGCCATATGGGGGATACACAGCTCCAAAGGTCCCTGTTAACGACTTGCCATATATGGCAAGGGGTCACACAGCGGTCATCTGAGGAATGGGGCTTCCAACCACCCCTCACATTTAGCACCTGCTTCGCACCTGCATAGAGGACTCAGAACTCTCTGGAACCCACCACCAGAATCCGTGTGCCCACCACCCCACTGGAGGATTCGCGCGCGCCAGCCCGTCATCGTAGTCACTGGAACCAAGGGTAGTGATACCTCTTTCCCTCTCTTGCTCTTTTCCATCTTCTCCTTTTCCTTCTTAGAAACGTTCTGATAAGAGCCCCAGATATCAACTCCTTTATGCTTTCCAAGTTTTCAAAGTTAAGTTGTTCCACTGAATGTTAAATAAAATGTTAACTCGATCATTTGGTGCAGTTTCACCTTAATTTAGTCTGAGGGAATAATGAACCTGCTATGGCCCTGGGTGATAACAAAGCTTCTTTCCCTAAACAACTAAAACACACCGTTTTCTCTCCAGAATATTAACAAAAAATGGAAGTGATACAGGGAATTAACTATCTGCTAAATATTGCTTGATTTAGGAGACTGCTAGAAAATGCCTAACAATCCTGTTTGCCTTGAAACTCACTTAAGCTTATCAGGGACTGGTTTTTGTCAAGGACTAACATGTCTAGCAAAGGATGGAATGTTAGTTCCACCACAAGTTCGGTCAGAAGTCGGGAAACTGCTGAAATTACCAAGTGAAAGGACAGCATGGGTGAATGACTAAAGTTCATCTAGAGGAAGATAAGACCCCCTCAAGAAGTAAACGACCACCAGAGACAGATCTGAAATGCTAACACAAGTGGTTTTTTAATAACCCTGCCTCACTTATGCATATGTATGTCTGTATCATGCAATTCAATGAATATGTATACCTGCACCATATAAATTTTTGGTACAATGTGCTGTCAGGGTGCGTGCTTTTGGAGGAGCGATCCCCCATGCACCCGGCGCTGAATAAACGTGCCTGCTTTATAACTCTGAGTTGTAGAGTTTGATCCGTGTGTCAATTTGGCGACCCAGATGGGACCCTCTCTGCTCGACCGCAGGACTGGCTGAGAGAGGGACGTCTTTGGCGCGCCCCGAGCCTTCCTCGGAAGAATTCCTTCCCTGGCCTGATCGCTGCGGGAGTAGACAAGGGCCATCAGCAGACCAGGTATGTCAGAGAGGGGATACTTGTAAGTCGTGAGGAAACGTCCTACACAAGGGAAAGGAGCTGTTGCTCACCCCTGTGTAGTCTGGACCGGGGAGGGGTGGGGACAGGACACTTTGTGGGTCCCTGTAGTGATGTGAGTGCTTCTCATTGGAATAGTGGGAGCACTGTGTGGGACAGCTATCGTACGTCTGTTGTAACCCATGGGAATTGGAATTTATATCATTGCAGCTGTAATTGATTTATGATAGTCATTATAGGCTGTCTACTTAAGAAGTTTTGTGTGTCCGGTACTGTGGGTTGTGGGATAAGCGTTTTATTGTATTGTTAGTGTTTTATGTTGCTATCTGAAGTAAGATGGGTGAGTGAGTGAGTGAGACGCAGTCTGACTGCAGAGTGAGTGTGGACTCCTGATCCGGACAGCTGCTGGAGACAGACTAAGCGTATAAGAGACTTTGAGACCGTGTTAGTCTAACCAATTCTTAACCCTTTATTGTCCTGTACATGTGCATAAGGATGTTTCATGCAATCCAATATATGTTTTTGAATGCTTTGGTTGTAAACAGAACATTGAGGTACTGTTTGGGGATTATTTTTGTGTGGTGAATGTCAAGGGAACTGGTCTGACTGGGATAGAATCAGGCGTTCAGACGAGCTTGGTGGAAACTTAAAAGGGTGTAAGGAATCAGTAAGAATGCCACTGATATAAGGGACGAAGTGTAGAGCGGAGTAGTGCCAGGTTTATTTGGTGTGGATCACGGACGAGTGCCTGTCCACTGTTGCTTGTTTGTTCACACTGTTTGAAGTGTCCTAAGTACTTTATTCCTTTTAACGGGAGACAGGAATTTCATCTCGACAATTGTCTTGAATTGAGGTGTGTTCGCTGTGGGGTGAGTACGCCCTTGTATCTTTGGCCTTGGATAAGGTATTATTGTTGTCAATTTAACTAAGTTGTATTCTTTGGCTGAAGAATAAGCAGAGTGTCTGTTATGGGAGGCAAACGAAGCAGCGGAATAGTGAAAAGGAGCCCTCTGGGCTGCATTTTAGCTCACTGGAAAGAGATAGGAGAGCCGCAGGGGGAAGTGTAAACAAAAAGACTTTATTAAAGTATTGCAATTAATGGTGGTCTTTGTATAAATTAGATGATGAGGAGAAATGGTCCTTTAACGGAATAATATACCTTGTTGCAATTGATGTCGTTTTTGAGGAAAGAAGTGAAATGGGATGAGGTCTCATATGCGGACACGTTTTTTCACCCTCCGAAATCATTAGCACCCCCACAGGACCTAATGGGGATGGCTTTGGAGAAGAAAAGGAAAGAGGTGTTGCTCGGCATGCAGCACAGGGCAGAGATGTACAAAGTTGGGGAAAATAAAGGGTCTCGGGATGGGAGACCTGCCGGAGCATTATAAACCACCGATAGGAGCACAACAAGGAGGAAATGAAGGTTCCGATTCGGAAGCCCCTCCAGATAGTCCAGTATCCTCTGGCACCCGAAGTAAGAAAGAACAGATAGTGGTGCAGGCACCCCTCAGGGAGGGAGTGGGGCCAGAGGGAGGCGACACACTCCTCTGGACCCAGGGTCGGAAATAGGAGTACAGCAGTTAGTGTCTCTGTTTATAGGACAGTCAGCAAGTGATATTCGAAGGAAGTTGCAGAAATTAAGACCGACAGAGAGCAGAAATTTGGAGACTCGGTTAGATAAAGCTTGGAAAGTGTTTAGCAATAGAGAAGAGGAGGATCGGAGGAAGGATAAACGGATGCTGGTAGCGGCATTACAAGACAGTAAGAGATCTAGAGGTGTGGGACCCAGGAGACCTTTGGAAAGGGACCAGTGTGCGTGGTGTAAACAAAGGGGACATTGGAAAAGTGAATGTCCAAAGAGAAAAGGGAAAGGAAGGATACAGGCCCACATCAAAGAAGATTGATGGGGACCTGGGGAATCTACTCTAGCAGATCCACCGGTTATATTGAAGCTAGGGAAACAACAACAGAATATAGAATTTCTAGTTGATACCGGGTGTCCTGGTTTTGGCAGGGATGGAGTTAATTTTCCTCTCAGTAGCTGGTGTGTTTTGGATTTTGTGTGTGAAGAATGTTGATAAAACACCCTGATGATACCAGTTGTTGTGAATGAGACCAAGGACACTGTCCTGCTTTCCAAGTCTTGCTAATTTGCAGATGCAGGAAGCTGGGAGAAAGACAGACAGAATAATTGACCCAAACTGGCCAAAGAGAGTATTCCATGCCATAAACGTCGTGCTCAGTATATAAGTGGGGACCGGCCAAGGCAGGTATCTGCCTTCCTGGCATCCATCTTTCTCCCTCGTTTGCTGGCATCATTTCCTCTCCCTTGCTGGCTCTCTTTCACTCCCTTTGCTTGCCGCTCAGTTTTGTCTCTGTGATCACTGCTCGAGACGGGCTATATCAGTCATTGGGACATCGGGTGGTGAGAAAACATACATCGTTCATTTTGTATATTTTAATATCCTTATATTCTGTTATTATTGTAGTTTTCCCTTGTTATTTTAGTAAATTATCTTCTTGTCTTCATACCAACCCCCTTCCTTCCCAATTCTCTCCCCCATCCCACTGAGGAGGGGGAGGGTAAGCGAGAAACTCTGTGGTAATTTGGGCTAAACAATCACACCAGGGCAACACTTTCGGTTTTAAACCAAGCTTGAACACCTATGGATGATGACTTCGTAACGGTAAGGGGAGCTACTGGCCAAAGTGAGAAGGCGTACTTCTTGAAACCTCTTAAATTTAAATTGGGAAAACAATTGGAAATACACAAATTCTTATATATGCCTAACTCACCAAAACCCCTATTAGTGCGAGACCCATTGGAACAACTAAAGGCGGAAATAAAATCTGAAAAAGTAAAAGTGGAACTCTGAGTGGGAAATGACCAGCTAATCGAACTTTTGAGTCTGGCCCTCATAGATAGAGATACTCCTGTTAGCTCAGGAATACCTGAGGAAGTCCAGAACCAACTATATTTGGGGCTATGGGCCTCAGAAATATCAGGAAAAGTGAAAAACGTTTCCCCAGTAGTAGTCAGACTCAAACCAGGGGCATGGCCTGTAAGAATCAGGCAATATCCCCTCAAGACAGAGGATAGGGAAGGAACCTGACCAATAATCAGCCAGTTTATCAAACATGGGCTCTTAACAGAGTGTGAGTCAGAATATAACCGTTCAAAAAGTCAGATGGTAGTTACAGAACAGTACAAGATCTCAGAGCTATTAATAAAATCGTTGAAGATCTGTATCCTGTCGTAGCAAGTCCATACACATTATTAACTAAATTGGCACTTGAATTGGCCTGGTTTACCATACTGGACCTGAAAGATGCCTTCTTTTGCCTACCCTTGAGCCCAGAAAGCCAGTTGCTGTTTGCATTTGAATGGAAAACCCCCAATTCTGGAAGAAAGACACAACTGACATGGACTGTGTTACCACAGGGGTTTAAGAACAGCCCCACTCTTTTCGGAAACCAATTAGCCAGAGACTTGGAACAGTGGGAGCGACCACATGGAAATGGAATAATATTACAGTATGTAGATGATCTATTGATAGCCACTGAAACAAAAGAACCGTGTATAATATGGACAGTCAGTCTGCTAAATTTCCTTGGACTTAACGGCTATCGAGTCTCTCCACAGAAAGTGGCTCAGCGGCAGGTGACTTACCTCAGATAAGAGATAACTGCTGACCAAAGGACCCTAGGAACAGCAAGAAAGGAGGCCATCTGTCAGACTCCTTGACGACAGACAGCTCGCCTATGGATATATAACTATGGACTCTTGGTAAGGCCACTCTATGAACTGTTGAAATGTAATCCAAAAGACCTCACCTGGAATGGAGACGCAGAAGAAGCATTCCAGCAACTGAAAAGGAAAGTAATGGATGCCCCTGCCTTGGGTTTACCAGATACTACTAAGCCATTCTGGCTGTTCTCTCACAAAAAGCAGGGAATAGCCCTGGGAATCCTAGCCCAAAACTTGGACCATATAGAAGGGCAGTGGGGTACTTCTCCAAACAACTTGATGAAGTAAGTAAAGGTTGGCCTAGCTGCCTAAGGGCGATAGCAGCATTGGTGTTAAACGTCCAAGAAGCACGTAAATTGGCATTAGGCCAAAAGATTATGGTGTTGATATCTCATACTGTATCCACAGTATTAGAGATAAAAGGAGGGCACTGGCTCTACCCACAAAGATTCCTTAAATACCAAGCCATTCTGGTGGAACAGAATGATGTGGAAATAGTTGTTACTAACATTGTCAACCCAGCAGTGGAACCACAGGAGAACCGCTATCGCATGACTGCCTGGAAACGATTGAAGCAGTCTATTCCAGCTGACCGGACCTGAAAGAGGAGCCACTGGAAGATGCTGAAGACTTTTGGTACACAGATGGAAGCAGCTTTGTTCGACAAGGCATCCGCAAAGCCAGGGTATGTGGTAACCACTATGGATCAGGTAATAGAATCTGCAGCCCTTGCCCCAAATACCTCGTCACAAAAGGCAGAAATAATAGCTTTAACCAGAGCATTGGAACTAGCTAAAGACAAGAAGATTAAGGTCTGGATGGACTCCAAATACACTTTTGGGGTAGTCCATGCCCATGGGGTAATATGGAAAGAAAGGGGACTCCTATCCACCCAAGGGAAACATATAAAACACGCTGAAGAAATTCTTAAGCTCCTGGAAGCAGTGCAGCTACCCGAAAAAGTGGCTACCATGCATTGGAAAGCTCATCAGAAAGGAAACACCACTCAGGAATCAGGCAATGCTATGGATCAGAAGCCAAAAGAGCAGCTGAGAGGGGCGAATTAGAGGTGCGGTCTTTGGTCCCAGACAGTAAAATACAAATTTATTGTGAACCCAAGTATTCCAAAGAGGATCAAAAATTAACTGAAGATTTAGGTGGAGAAATAGAGAAGGGCAGGTGGGCAAAGACTCCGCGAGGCAGAATAATAATTCCATTTGCATTATTGTGGGCCACAGTTATAGCAGAACACAGAAAATCCCACTGGGGAGCTGAAGCTTTGTACAAATACTTGAGTCAGCGTATAGCTGCCCGGAACCTCTACACTACTGTTACACAAGTGACACAGCAGCGTGAAATAAGTTTGCAGAATAATCCTAAGAAAAGGCCTAAAGCCCAAATCGGACAAATAGGGAAAGGAAACTATCCAGGGCAGAAATGGCAAATTGATTTCTCAGAACTCCCAAGAAAAGGGGGGTCCCGATATCTGTTGGTCCTAATGGACACCTTTTCAGGCTGGCCAGAAGCATTCCCTTGCCGAACCAATAAAGCTAGAGAGGTAACTAAAGCATTACTAGAAGAAATTGTACCGACATTCGGGATTCCTGCAACAATCTCCTCAGACAAAGGACCACATTTTATTGTAAAAATTGTTATAATGAATTAATTGTAGATGCATTAAACCTAGTTCAAACTAATGTTTCTAAAGCACTCAGTTGTATCCAGGCCCAATTATGGATACAATCAATAGCAGCTGCAATCATCAGGGAAGGAGAGGACGGAAACCTGCCAAGAGAAATCCAAAAGGTAATTTGAGATAATGCAAATGAATTTGAAAGGAAATTTCAATCCTGGTGGCACTTAGTTAATTTTACCGTTGAACCTACTAGCAACACAACCACAGCTTTTGTACTAACTGTATCTAAAGCCTTGGTGTACAATATATATCCGATTGCTGCCTTAGGATTAAATCACCATGGAACTGTACTTTATCCCGTAGAACTGTCGTAGTTCAACTCTGATCGGGACCAGACTATGCAGTCTCTCTCTCACTCCCCCCACCCTCTGAGAAAATAGGGAGAGATAATGTAAGAAAAACGGCTCGAGGTTTGAGATAAGGACAGGGAGAAAATCCTTAAAGTTACCGTTACGGGCAAAACAGACTCAACTTGGGGAAAACTTTTCATTTATTACTACAAACAGCAGGATAATGAGACAGAGAACAAGATAACCTCCCTCCACCCCTCCCTCTTCCCGGGCTTAACATTATCTCTACTGCCTTCCCCTCCCGAGCGGCACAAGCAGGAAGAGGGAATGGGGGTTGTGGTCAGTTCATCACACGTTGTTTCATGCCTCTGCTTCATGGCCAGGGGAAGAACTCCTCACATTCCTCCCCTGCTCTGTTGTGGGGTCCCACCCGTACGCCACAGTCCTTCCTGAAACTGCTCTGGAATGGATCATCTCTTCCACAGAGTACAGTCTCTCCAGAACAGCTGTCCCAGCGGGCCTTCCTCGGGCCACAGCCGCCTTCAGGCATCCACCTCCCCCGATGTGGGGTCCTTCACGGGCTCCAAGTGGATCTCTGCTCCTCCATGGACCTCCATGGACTGCAGGGGGACAACCTGCTCCACCATGGTCATCACCACAGGCTGCAGGGGAATCTTGACCAGGAGCCGCATTACTCCTCCCCCTCCTTCTGAACTGACCTTGGCATCTGCAGCCGTTCCTCTCACAAGAAAGGTTCTTCATAACAGGTAGGCAGACGCCTCTCAGAATCTCTTCACATCATCCAGCTCATCTCCTCTCCACTTCTTGCAGCTGGGCCGGACCGAGTCGGGCCCAGTCGGCCGCCTCGCGAGAGGCCAGAGGGTGAGGCCTGCAAGGCCCATGAGGCCTGCGCCTCCCCCTCTGCACCTCTGCCCCACTCAGCTTCCTCACATTTTCTCTTCTACTGTTTTTTTTTTCTGTTTTCCCCTTCTTAAATACGTTATCGCAGAGGCGTTATCACGGGACATTCTGCTACCAATTGGCTAGGCCTTGGCCAGCAGCGGGTCCGCCCTAGGCCTGGCCAAGTCCACTGAACAAAGGGGAGCGACTTCTAGCAGTTTCCTACAGAAGCTACCACCTTAGGCCCCCCTTACTAAACAAAACCACAACAGAACATAGGGTATGGGCTATGAAAAAGGGGACAAAAATGGCAAATTATTGATGTTATTGATGTCGAGGCCTGTGCTGTGAGAGACCAGCAGGGATTTATTTGTGAAGGTAATACCATGAAAGGGCAGGATATTTGTCTGGATTCAAAACAAAATGTTTTTCACTTTGAGATATACCCCAATGAGACCCTAGAAACCATTGTAATTTACAGGGGTAAGGGATGTATTCGATTAAGGACTTGTGATTTTGTACTAGTTGATGACCTAATAGTGGACATGAGTAACCATTCAAATATTTGCACCTTTAATTTTGTTAGTCTCACAGGATGTGATTTTAATTATACTGCTTCTGTCATTACCTATCAATTGATACAATCTAGTCATGAATTGATTCAAGATTTGCAGTCCACCCCTATTGGAATGAATCTTGCTCTAGTAAGGGAACTACTGCATCATGAAAATTTAGAGATTGATAAAGCAAGACCAGGAAAGTGGCCAAAAGACTTTAATTACTATACAACATGATGCAGAAAGAATACACCAAATAACGGAAAGAGTGAAGTCAGACAGAGAGAACTATTGGTGAGATGTGTTCATGGGTTATTCCCCATCTGCTACCATGATCTTAAACATACTGACCCACCTGATATTGATATTACTGATAGTCATGGCAATGTTAACGGTAGTAAATCTTATCTTTTGGTATAAACTGAAGAAGCTTGCTGAACAAATATGGGCCTTAAAAAGGGTAATGAAATATAATGAACCACTTTTAACAGCAAAATAATTTGCTTAGGAGAAAGAAGAGGGGGGAATTGATACAGGGAGTTAACGGTCTGCTAAATATTGCTTGATTTAGGAGACTAACTGTCTGCTAGAGAATGCCTAACAATCCTGTTTGCCTTGAAACTCACTTAAGCTTATCAGGGACTGCTATTTGTCAAGGACTAATATGTCTAGCAAAGGAGGGAATATTGGGAAACTGCTGAAATTACCAAGTGAAAGGACAGCATGGGTGAATGACTAGAGTTCATCTAGAGGAAGATAAGACCCCCTCAAGAAGTAAACGACCACCAGAGACAGATCTGAAATGCTAACGCAAGTGGTTTTTTAATAACCCTGCCTCACTTATGCATATGTATGCCTGCATTGTGCAATTCAATGAATATGTATAGCTGCACCATATAAATTTTTGGTAAAATGTGCTGTCAGGGTGCGTGCTTTTGAAGGAGCGATCCCCCACGCACCCGGTGCCGAATAAACATGCCTGCTTTATAACTCTCTTGAGTTGTAGAGTTTGATCCACGCGTCAGAAGATTTAGAAACTCATTACATATGGGGCTAAATCAGTCGGTTACAGATTTCTAACATATTACTCATGCATCGTTTTTCAGAAGGGAATTTAAATTAAATTGAAATAAGAATATTGTACTTACTGTAGCTAATTCATCAAATTTGCCAAAAAGCTCATTCAGCAGCTTCACCAGCTCTTGGGCAGTACACTGTGATGCCAAACTAGTGAACCCCACAATGTCTGCAAACAAAATGCTGTAAAGAAGGAAAAAGACACAGAGATATCAATACAGAAGTAATCTTCAAATTCTCATTATCCTCTTTTATAGCATCAATGTGATCCAAAGCACAAACTCAAAGAAGCCCTGAAATGCTACCAATAAAGTGCTAGTTGGAAGAAAAATGGCAAAGATTCAGACAAATAGGCATCAGTCTGGTGCTGTCAACTGTTGTAGAGAGCTCTGTGATGCTTTCAATGCCTGTCTACCTATCCTATATACCTATCTGGTGTACATATGGCAAAGCATCTCAATCACAAGATTCCCCCATGAGCACTCCAGGAGCAGAGAGAACAATTGCTCTTTACAGCTGGGATCTTCTCAGCTCGATTGATTTCAAAGACAGTCTAAGACAGTTTTTGCACTGGTAGAGTTCCACAGTAAACCTTGCATGAGGTTTACTAAGTACTGAAAGACAGGAGTTAATAACTTGCATGCAGCAGCTCTGTGATGTGGTCTTATTACTCCTCATGAGGAGCTAGCATCCACATTGTCAGGCCAAGTTTCTCTGTACTGTGCTGTCTGTCTCAGGTAAGTGTCCAGCATCCATCACCATTAGCAAGGTTTTAATGTCCAACAGTTCAATCTGTTTTAACAATCCCTACCCATCTGTGATGATAAGGGGAGATAGTTGAAAGAAGCACAGATACTACTGTGATAGAATAAAAATTCTTTTGCAGATCCTGAAACTCAAGAGAGTATGGAGCTGTGATCCTTTTAATTATTTAGATTCCTTCATCTGCTGGCGGAGGCCCAGAGACCACGGCAGAAACCTAATGCATTTATCTCCAACACCCAGACTATAAATGTCAAACAAGTTTTTATTTATGCAAATGCTAACAAACAGTCCCATGCTACATATTCTGAGTATACTTAACATAGTCTAAAACTTAGCTTGCAAACTGTAAGTTAAATTAAGAATTATGTACTCCTTAGAAAACCTTCACTTTATAGACCAAATAACAGGTGCTTGCAAAGCAGGACTAAGAAGTCTACTGTTTCCCATTCACTATAACCAAGTCTGAACTCTCCCATGAAGCTACAAAAAAAGAGCAAATACAACTACTGGCTCAGTCCCTGTTTCTGGAATTTAATTTAACTCAGTTGCTAAAACTTCTTGTCCACCAGCACAAAACTGACTCATCCAAAGTTAGATGGCTTTAATCTAGAAACAAAGCCTCTCTGTGGTCATGTTAATCCTATTTAATTCCTATGCTGTTTAAACACAACAAAGAGGGTTCTTAAAATAAAACATTCAGCATTTAGTTAATTTTACCAATTTATGACTCTGCTATATTCAATGTGAACCAACCAAGTGATGGGTAAGGTAAAAGGCACTAACAGAGTGCAATACTGCCAGTAAAGTGCTCTGCATATTTAGCCTTGAAGATCTACTTGTTCTCTTAATTCTAGACTGATATCCTTGTTGTCTGACAATCCTAGGATGGTCTTTCTGGAAATTTATCAGTTAATATCAAATAATTCTCCTAAATTCCTTGAAGATTTTCAAATATACTTAAACGTGCATCAAAGTCAATATACAAAGTCAAATACAATTTGCTTTATGACCTGTTTGCTTTAAGGCCTAAATTCACATCAGAATTCATACAGTTGAAAAACAAATGTAAAAACAACTACAATTGTTGTATGTAATACAACATGTCATGTAGTTTCCAGGTTTTGGTTAGTCTGGAGTGGGAGTGTAGATGCTATTTTATAACAGCTTCTGCTAGCTTCTCGCCATTTTATATCTCATCCTTTGCACATTCTACATTTTGATTGTTTTTATTATTCTGTTTCGATTTTAAATATGGCAGTCCACATTTTTATCACGTCTAACTACATTTACAGAATAGTAATATCTCCCACAGCACAAAAAATGTCCACTTGAAAAAAAACAGCATTTGGGAGGGTGGTTAGGCCTTAAAGGTAATAACAATGTTATATGTTTACCAAGGTCTTTAACAATTAAGAACATACACAGACACACAAACTAGAGATGTCTACTGTTTGTGGAGACTATCTAACAATGTCTTAACAACTAACGGAGCAACCATTACACTGCTGACATGTACACTTACATCAAAACCTTTCAATTAGTTAAACACAGAGCACAGTGTGAGATATGTTCACCTGATTCGTGTTAATGTGAAGCAATACTAGGGTTGCATGGATGGTGAAATGTGACCCTCTTTGTACATGGAATCTTTAATTATCCTGTTTGTTCTTATATAGCCACAGGCTTAGGGGAAACAGGAAGATATGTACATAGTTCTAAGCCCATTTTTTTTTTTGTAACTGTATAGGTAACGTATAAGTTTTGTTTAAAGTTGTAAACATATTTGGGAGGTTTATTTAAGTTATTTAAAATGTGTTTGGCAGGATTCACTCCTGCCTTAGTAGTTTGACATAATTAAGGATTTTTACCTGCTTAACAGCGCTGTTTGCATAAGAAGGACACTTGACAATGAGCGAACAAAAGGCGGGAAAAGCGGGCTGGGGGCTGATGAGCACGGGCACGTAAACAACTCCAAATATGGGACCAGCCGCTTCGGTACTTTTAGCTAATTAACACCTGTATAGTGGCCGGAGACACGCTCTTAGCTAGTCAGCACCTGTCACGAACGGTGTGAGTAACCATTGGAATGCAGATTGTGAGCTCCCCCCAAAAAAAGGAGACAGGCAAGGTGGGTTATAAATACTGTAACTGTGAACAAAGGGGTGTGCGTCTTGGTGGAGCGGAGGCTCCCGGCGCACCCAGCGCTGTTTGCTTGCCTCTATTCAATAAATTGGAAACTGTAATTGGAATTCTGTTTGGGATTAAAATCATTTATAACACACAGAAAATACACTCATGCGCAGTTATTCAGTTAAAAGGAAAGTTATTTTTACATATGATTACCTTAATAAGTCAGTATGGGATCCTTGTTAATCCTTTAAACATTTAAAAAGAGTATTTATAATGCTTAGCCCTCAGCATTTGATTCAAAACACTGATAATTATACAAAAAAAAAAAAGTTAAGTCCATAAAAGTACTGACAATACATAACTGAACATGTAATTACAAATTTAGGTAAAATATACAATTATTGTGTGCTGAGACACAGCTGTCATTCAGTTATGCCAGTTAACTACATGTATATATTTTAAAGCTAACAGAATGTTAGACACACTTTTTGTCATAAGGGTTTTTTTTTTAAATGTATCTGCCTTTTTACAAAATTTGTAACTGCACTTTAACATATTATTCTGAGAGAAGGGGTTAAAGAAACTTTAATAGATATGGCATTTATTGATTATCGCTGTGCATGCTAATACATACAATGCTTTGTGCTTTACTAACTAGCTATTGTAAAAACTATCCAAGGGGGAGGGAAAGTCTTGCATTCCTCACAAGGACAGTTCCTGATAAGAACCGAGGGGCCTTGCTTTGTGCTTTGAACTCTTTATGTGAAGCGAGAAGTCCTGCACCTCCTCACACGGACAGCTGGACAGTTCCTGATAAGAACTAAGGGGCCTCCTTCAAGAATCAGCTAAAACCAACCAAATGACTCCTTGGAACTAATTTTAATACCCAGTGACTCCTTGGAACTAATTTTAATACGAAGCGGGGATAGCTCATGCATATGTATAGGCATATATGTATAGTGTTTTTTGAAACTTCATGTGTATGTAACACTTGGTTGTATAAATTCAAAGTGAGTTGCCATGTCAGGTGCGCACGGTTTTGGCGGGACTACCCTCCCCCCCCCCGTGCTGCCCGGCGCCGAATAAACATACCTACTTTACAATCTTACAGATTGTGGAGTCTGTTTTCCGCACGTCAGTTTGGCGAGCCAGGCAGGAGGATTTCTGCTCGGCTGAGGGACCGGCTGCGGAGCGGACGCTCCTAGGCGCGCCCCGGGAGGTTTCCTCGGAGGAGCCTCCCCTTCTCAGCTATTCACCCGGGAGCAGAAGAGAAACCCCTGGATCTACGGGTGAAAACGGTATGTTTTCAAACAGGGAGTAGATCGAGCGAGTCCAAGGTAACCGCTGCATCCCATTTTTGGGAGCCAGGACGGACCTGCTGATGACCGGTATATGAGAAGCAGGAGAAGGGTAAGCGGGCCTCTTGCAATTTTAAAAGACACTTGCAGCTGCTAGAAGGTTGACAACTGGAGCGATGCTATGTTAAATCTCTTTGATTTTTGATTTTTGGTTATTGTAATAAGATATTGGGTGTTGGCTACTAATTTGGACTTGTTGAACCATAGTGTTTGTGTGAAGGATTTTGTGTGTGTGGGACCTTCTATGGTGTAAATGCCTGTGTTGTGAAAGCGGGAGTGAGTCCCAGGAATCTGAGCAAAGCTATGACTGTGTGTGTGGCGTGAAGTCTGTCCAGCCGCCCCTAGACGCCCAGATTCTTCTGAGGTGGGCTAGAAAGCAAGGGGACTTTCCTCTTTCCGAAGTTTCTTGTATGATTGTGTGGCCACTATGAGTGTGTGGATGTCCATGAGTGTGGACACTGTGAGCACCTTTGTATGTCGGCACGAAGAGAGCTTATACAGAAGTGTAAGAGACGATTTTCTGTGGAATTGTATTGTTTGTGTGCAAAGATTGAATTGGATCTAAAGTGTGTGTGTGTGTGTGTTTATAACCGCGGTAGTAGGTTATTGTGTTTTGTCATTGTAGATTCCTTTTTTCCCTTGTGGAGGGACCCCGACAGTCCCAAATGGTGTCCCTCACACCACGATAACTCTTGTAAACCTATATTTGTTCTAAGAGTGTAAGTGTTGTAGTGAAAAGTTGTGGGTAGGGTTTGGCTGGAATTTCAAGTGTCCTAAGTGTAAAATTTAGACTGGGATAGGGAAGAAAGGGCTGTGTTTTTGTACAGTGGAAAAGAGGATCAAATAACAAATCGATAAATATGGAAGGAGGTCAGAGCGGAGGTATATTAAAGAAGAGTCTTTTAGGGTGTATCCTACACCACTGGAAAGAAGTTGGGGGTCCTCCAGGGAGTAATGAGAATGAGAAGACTCTGATTAAATATTGTAATCAGTCGTGGTCGTTATACAAACTGGATGATGAAGAAAAGTGGCTGAATTATGATACTTTATTGCCATTGATGCTGTTTCTCAGAATGATAAATGGGACGAGGCGGTATATGCTGATATGTTCTTCACTTTAAGAAATCATTCTGAGTGGCAAAAGGAATGTGGTATAAATTTGGCCCCTCAGGATCCCCTTTTTTTTTTTAAAAAAAAAAAAGAAGGAAAAAGAAAAGTTGAAGAGGTGTTGTTCAGCATGTAGTATTGGAAAAAGATGTCTGAAAGTAAGGAATAATAAATAGAGGAAGGCTTAGAGGATGTGGAAGGGGAATGTATTCCAGCAATAGAGGCAGATTTGGTGTTCGAGGGAGACGAGGCGGAAGGATGCTGGGAAGGAACCAATGTGCATGTTGTTGGGAGCAAGGGCATTGGAAAAATGAGTGCCCCAAGCGCAGAAATACCCCGACAGAAATGGAGACATCTGACTGACCAGAACCCGGGGCATCTACCCGAGCGGATCCACTGGTTAAAATTAAGCTTGGGGGGGCAGGAAAAGGGAGTGAAATTTCTGGTTGATACGGGTGCTTCCTTTTGTGTACCCGTCAGTAATGATTCTGTAAATACAGCGGGAGCCGCTGGAGGAGGAGGCAGGGAAAGAGCCCGGAGCCGCTTGGCTCAGCAGTGCCGCAAAAAGCGCCGGGAGGCGGAGGAGGGGCTGCTCGCCTCCAGGGCACCCCCCCATACCCCGTCTGCCGCGCCTGGATGCGCAACTGCCCCACGGGGAAGGGGGAGGACGTCTACGAGCTGCGCCCCCTTCCCCGCCATCCCCTAAAAGAAAAAAAAAAACAACACAAAACAAAACAAAAAACCAACCCACCCAAATTAAACAGGAAAAAACTGCCCCACTTCTGCGGAGCCTGTCTCAGCCATGATGAGGTGCTGCAACTGGCAGAGAAGGGCTCCAGACGATTTTCCATATGATGATGTAACTATCAAAGAAGTAGAATTTTTAGTAGATACAGGGGCAACATACTCAGTTTTGAATCAAGCCTTGATGTCCCTGGGAAATGATTATGTCATGGTAAAAGAAGCAACTGGCCAAAGTGAAAAGGTATATTTTTGTAAGCCTCTAGAATACAAATTGGGAAAACAATGGGGCATCCACAAGTTTTTATATATGCCCAACTCCCCGAAAGCACTTTTGGGAAGAGATTTGTTGGAACAATTGGGAGCAAAGATTATATTTGAAAAAGGAGAAATTACTCTGGAGGTAAAAGATCAGCAATATGTTCAGATATTGAGTCTAACCTTAACCAGTCTCCCCTCAGAAGGAAGAATTAATGAAGAAATCCTAAACCAAGTGTATCCAGGAGTATGGGCTACCGACGTACCTGGAAGAGCAAAAAGTGCTACACCTGTCGAAGTTAAAATTAAGGAAGGCCAATGACCGGTAAGATTTAAACAATATCCCTTAAAGAAGGAAGATAGAGAAGGAATCTGGCCAGTGATAGAAAAGTTTCTACAGTTAGAACTATTAAAGGAATGTGAGTCTGAATTCAATACCCCTATATCACCTGTTCGGAAACCCGATGGGTCATATTGGGTGGTCCAAGACTTACGGGCAGTGAATAAGATAACTGAAGACCTCTACCCAGTAGTGGCAAACCCATATACCCTTCTGACTGTGTTAGCACCTGAACTAAGTTGGTACAGACTTAAGAAGGGTCATATAATGAAGTGGGGTGGGCTTATACCCCATAGGGAAGACTAATTATTCCCTCTCGTTTACTGTGGCACTTGATACGGGAGGAACATAGAAAAAGGCATTGGGGAACAGAGGCTCTGTACAAACATTTGATAAGAGAAATTATGGAAAGAAATTTATATACCACGGTGAGACAGGTGACTCAACAGTGTGATCTTTGCCTCCAGACTAATCCTAAAAATACTCCCAAACTAGAAATGGGCCAGATTGGGAAGGGCAATGGGCCTGGACAACAATGGCAGGTTGATTTTACAGAACTTCCAAGAAAAGGGGGGTATCGATATTTACTGGTATTAACTGATACCTTTTCAGGTTGGCCAGAAGCATTCCCAACCAGAACAGCTAAGGCTCGGGAGGTAACTAAAGTATTGGTACAAGAGATAATACCACGTTTTGGGGTTCCAGCAACCATGTCCTCTGACAGAGGACCACACTTTGTCTCAAAAATAGTACAACAAATCAGCCACCATTTGGGAATAGATTGGCAACTTCATACCCCATATCACCCTCAATCGAGTGGCCAAGTGGAGAAAATGAACCACTTAATCAAACAGCAAATTGTGAAATTGGGACAAGAAGCGAACCTGACATGGCCTCAGTCTCTCCCTTTAGCCCTTTTGCGTATACAAACAAGACCAAGGGCGAGGGAAGGACTGAGCTCCTTTGACAAACTGGGGACAAAATTATGACTTCCTACATGGTGGCATCGAGCAAACAGCTCAATAAAATTAGAAAACATGTAATTGGGACCCGGGGAAGAGGTCTAGATGAACCTGTACATGATATACAACCTGGAGATTATATATATGTAAAGTCTCTTGCAGAAAAAACCCTGGAACCACAGTAGGAAGGACCGTACCAGGTACTCCTCACCTCCTTCACAGCAATCAAGATCAGAGAGCAGAGCGCCTGGATACACCACAATAGGGTAAAAAGAGCACCTAAGTCTACATGGAGGGTCACACAAGTACAGCCTCAAAAACTTATATTATCACGACACTAGTCGTTATCCTGACAAATAAAGTCAGGGCATGGGAAAGTAACACATTTCTGCAGCTCCATGAAAAAGTTGCTAAAGTCATGAATTGGTCTGACTGTTGGTTACCTTAACACACCAAAATTCTTACACAAACACATGAGACTCTTTCGGCAGAGGCATGGTAACAACCCCCTAATAGACAGGCCCACTGGCTTTCATAATTTTTTGCGGTAATTTATTCCATGGTTGGGAGCAAGTGAGTTAGAAAAGGCTTTAGCAAATATTTCGGCTACTATGGGAAGTCTCAGTACTGCGACAGGGGATGCAATCCAAGGCCTCCAAGAGGAGACTTCTTCCCTGAAAAAAAATGGTCCTCCAGAATAGACTGGGTTTGGATATGTTGTTTGCCCAGCAAGGGAGATTATGTACTGCTATAGACAAACATTGTTGTACATATATAAACCAAGAAAAAAGGATAAAAAAAGACTTATCTAAAATCTGGGAACAAACGAAAAGTTTTCATGAAATAACCAGGGACAACATTTCCTGGGGATTTTCTGACATGTGGGAAAAGTTAACCTCTTGGCTACCAAATTTAACATGGCTGAAACAACTATTTATTATAACAATTATAATTATAGTTTTGTTCATAATCCTTTTTATAACAGTTCGGTGCAACTTCTGGTGTTTCCAAAGCACAGGAAATTCCTATAGTAATTGGAAGAAAAACCAATTGCGACAAAGACTTGAGTCTAATCAATACTTTGAGAAAGTGCTAAATAAATAAACATTGTGCCAGGATTAGGTATAGTAAAGGAATTTACTAATTCTCTAGAAAAGGGGGGACTGAGAGAAGGGGTTAAAAAAACTTTAATAGATATGGCATTTATTGATTATCGCTGTGCATGCTAATACATACAATGCTTTGTGCTTTACTAACTAGCTATTGTAAAAACTATCCAAGGGGGACGAAAGTCTTGCATTCCTCACAAGGACAGTTCCTGATAAGAACCGAGGGGCCTTGCTTTGTGCTTTGAACCCTTTATGTGAAGCGAGAAGTCCTGCACCTCCTCACACGGACAGCTGGACAGTTCCTGATAAGAACTAAGGGGCCTCCTTCAAGAACCAGCTAAAACCAACCAAATGACTCCTTGGAACTAATTTTAATACGAAGCGGGGATAGCTCATGCATATGTATAGGCGTGTTTTTTGAAACTTCATGTGTATGTAACACTTGGTTGTATAAATTCAAAGTGAGTTGCCGCATCAGGCGTGCACGGTTTTGGCGGGACTACCCTCCCCCCTCCCCCGTGCTGCCCAGCACCGAATAAACATACCTACTTTACAATCTTACAGATTGTGGAGTCCATTTTCCACACGTCAGTAGCTTAAATACGTCCCACTGAAAACTTGGCCTATCTAACATTTTACATACTCATCTTTCTACATTTGACAGGAAAATATTCTTATTTCTGACAGAAAGCTACCCCATTTTTTCATTAATAATATTTTATACATAAATGTCTTGGTTTAGTTACCAATAATACTAAATAATCTTACAACAACTATGCTCAAAACATTTTGTAATATATATAATATTAAAAAGTTACCTGCAACTGTAAAAATCACCAGATTTGCAAATAAATTCTTCAAAAGAGTTTAGCTTGCTACAGAACATTTCCTGTTATAGATGCTATGCACTGCATCTTTCCCTCTGATCTTAGAATACTTCCTCCTTTCTTAATGAAATGCACCTAACTTTCTGAAAAGATATCTTTTTCAAAAAAAGCTTGAGAAAACAGTTCCTCCAAAAACAGTGTACAGTAATCACATCTACATTTACTGATTAACAGTTCCTGCTAGATGCTCCACACACAAACATGCCTAAGCTCTAATATCCACATAAGTTCAGTAGAAGACTGTACAGCCCACAGACTATTGCAACAAAGTATATATAACTGTATCTTAATGTGTAACTACAGATTTGTAAGCACTGGAGTGCAAGTGTTTTTATTTTGACTGTTCGTTTCCATCCTAATTTATTAATAACATAGACAGAGAAAGTGAGTACTCCCTCAGTAAGTTTGTGGATGGCACCAAATTGAGTGATGCAGTTGATTTGCTGGAGGGAAGGGATGCCATCCAGAGGGACCTTGATAGGCTTGAGGAGTAGCCTGCTGTGAAACTCCTGACGTTCAACAAGGCAAAGTGCAAGGTCCTGCACTTGGGTTGGGGCAATCCCAAACACGGATACAGGGTGAGGAATGAATGGATTGACAGCAGTCCTGCAGAGGAGGACTTGGGGATAGTGCTGGATGAAATCTTGGACATGAGTTGGCACTGTGCGTTTGCAGCCCAGAAAGTCATTGCATCCAAGGAGGCATAAAAGGAAGCATAGCCCAAACCCAAACCATTCTATTATTCCATTATTCTAATTTTCAGTGGAGGTTTCCTAAGGTTTTTGTTTGTTTGTCTGTTTTTTTTTAAATTACCTGGAGCATTTGATTTGATACGCAAGCAGCTATTTCTAACTGCTTCTGGTATAAAAATTTGTGAAAAAAAAAGTAAAGCAACACTGCAGTGAGCAACTTCAGGAAAGAAAGTATTATCAACAGTAATTTCTCTCATCTCTGTCACAAACAAGGAGTTGAGCTGGTTCATCACAGGCATATGAGTTACCTACATCATTATCTCATACTTTTTGTGATACCAGACTAAATGAGCAAATTGATACAGTTAGTTCCAAGTTACTGAATGATGTGCTCCAATTGTAATTACTATAACAGTGTAATCCTTCTGTGAAAATGTAAACTAACCTTGAGAAAAGGAACAGTAGAGTCATAAACTTTAACGTGTGACAAAACAAAGCTCCTTTAAGGATGCTCCAGGAGGTGTTGAGATAAGATTTTCGCAACTGTGATGGCACATCCTGAAGGAGTACAGACAAATCAGCAGACACTAGCTGAAACCAAGATAAGGAGCTTAAGGAATTTACAAGCAGACCGATGAGTCGAGAGAAGACCCTATGTGGAAGAAGGACTCAGAGTTCATGGAAAAGACACTAGGGGATATCTCCTCAGTAACCAGCAGGAACCACCAGAGACCACCAGAGACCCCCAGAGGACCACCGACCCATTTCACTACAGATGTGCAAAGGACATTTAAATATGCTAAATAGTTCCAGGAAATGTGATTAATATATTAATGATTACTCGAAAACTTATTACATATATATGTAATAGGACAATATAAACTTTAATTGAAACCACACTCGGCACACACGCCAAGAACTATCCCCTGTCCATTCAGCGCTGCAATAAAGAATGCCTGCTTTATAAAACTATGAAACTGAATCTTACAGAGTTTCTTTCGGCCAACGTTACGGTATCACTTGACTATCTGGAGCACCTCTGTGTTGACAAGCCATGAGTCATCTCTCCAGTACCTTCTATATTCCTGTTTTCTCTCTGTGATCCCTACAGGCAGGCATAGCCAGCACCTGCCCGGTGACTGCAGCCTTCCCTTAGCACTGCAGGAAGCTGCTGTACCTGCTAAAACCGAGTGTGGAAAGCCTGTGGCTTCGTTTAAGACATTTAAGCTGCTTCCCAACTGCGGGTATTGACGGAGCAATCCTTTTTTTTTACGTCGCTCTATGGGGCGCTCATAAGGAGAAGAAATCCTGACAAGTTACACAAGACATTTAAGTGCTTGTAGGTGGCAAATGTTCGCTTTTAACAGCGCTCATACATGTGCTTTGTGCACTTGAATAGTCCTGCTGGTTTCAATGAAGTCACCTGTATAAACAAATACTCAGCAAAATAAGGAGGGGCTGTATGCCCTGTTTTCTCTTTCCACGTGGGTCATGTGTTTAATTACAGTACAACCTATAATAAGAATGATATTTTAGTGGCACATGCTGTCTCAGAAAGGAACCGGTGGGGTTTTTCCTTAAAGATCAACCATAGGGAAAATTATTAATAATTTCATCTATAACTTACTGCAGTGATGAAGAAACAAGTGCTCTGAAAAAAAATAAAGAAGGCTGTTAAAACTAAAAACCAAGGGGGAGTTGTTTGTACAAAATAATCATTCATGAAAACTACTTCACTGTGAAGTCTCACGAGCTCAGAAAGCCTACATACAAATGCCTGCTCATAGGCATCATGATCATGGCTTTTTAAAACTTTGGAATGGGAATTTAAATTCAATTTTTTTTTGAGTTCTGATGCTTTCTAGAAGACAGGATAGATCAGAAGTATTTGCATATAAACAGCTGCAGACTATGCTCTGGCCTCAGACTGGGTCACAACAATCTCTAAATGGCCATGAGGAATCTTTTTATTGGTAGCTTTGAATGAGGCAGTGTGTTGCCCGAAATTAATATCTCTTCTTACAAAGCACCTAGTTTTCTTTCACACTTGTAAAAATGAGGCTAAATGAAACTGCTGTACCAGAGGCTCAAGAAATCAGTAGCAGTTCAATGTTCACTTTGTTTCTCTCTTGAATATTAATTGAGTTACAGAATAGAGAATTTGTCTGTTAACATATTAAGTCAGCTATATCCTCACCCACACGTGTGCTGAAACAGTTTCATTAATATCTAGTGAAACGGGAAAAGTTCATTTCAAAAGAGACAAACAGCAAAATCTGTTGAGGGGTCTGCATAGGGCATATGTTTGAGCTGAAACACAACTTGAAATTACTTAGTTGAATTACAGCTGCATGGAGAAATTCAGTCAGGAATAGCGTGTTTTTGCAGTAGCTAGTGTACATATATATGTAATCTGTAAATTCCTCAACCCTGTAAGGCAAGGGATAAGAAAAGGAAATATTAATCCTACATTACCTAACCTAATCTTAGGAAAGAGCTGTCTCTTGTATGTTACAAACCATACTCCTAAGCATTACAGAAGAGATGTTCTGTTGGGTAGTCTTCACATGTAAGTCGACATCTGGCCCTCAAATCCTTTGTTGTGACCTTGGCTGGGGTCACCATAGTAAGATAATGCCTATAATGTGTTGTAATGGCTCCAGAGCTGTATACGGACTATTTCCTTCTCAAGAGGCACAGACATTATACTGGTTGCGATCATTTTACATTTCTGATGCTTGAACTTAGTATCTTCACTGGGTTCAGTCTATAATAATTTTGGATATGTATTTGCATGTCTTGTTTTGCATGTTGCATTTGTATTAAAAGTTGCTTGTTTACATTTAAAACCCATGCACTCATTTCTTAGTGTACAGCAATTCTATTAAAAAACTTTACATAGTAGCAGATATACAAAAAGCCTAATTTCTTCCTCTTTGACAAAAAAAAAATAATTGTGTATTCTTCAAGTTTATTGGATAATATTCAGGTATTCCACACAAAACATAGGAAAAGAAGCAGCTTATCCGTAGAGTGAAGAATTTGTTGGCGAAGGACTGGTTTTCAACAACTTGTGACAATTCCTTTTGACTGACTTCTTATTTGGGAAGGTTACATAGATAAATATATTATGTTTTAAGCACTACTCTTTACACATGTACACAGGAGATACTAAAACTTGCCTAGGAAAGATTTCTTGTTCATTTTCGCACAGGCACAAATACATACAGAGAGTTAGAGTCTTCTTGTACCATTACCTCACTTCCAAAAGTAAGGTGAGTTTGGGCCTAGTAATCTTTCTCTTTTGACATGAAACTGCTGCTGAACAGACAGCTTTGATGCATTTCAAAAGATAACAGTTAATGGATTGTGAGAGAGGAGAAAAAAGCAGTTCTTTCCTTATGTTGCACTTCATCTTCAAATAATGCAAAAAAAAAAGAACCACAACAAAACTGCATTAGGAGAAACCAAATAAAAAATAAAATGAAGGGGGGAAAATGCAAATAAAGGTAATAAAAAGCTGGCATAAACAAAATATTTAGAGCAATTAATTTAAAATATAAAAGCTAAATTAAAAATAAAGAGTTACAGAACAAGAAAAGAAGTATCTCAAGCGGCCAAACAACATTTCAGATTGTAGATTGTCAGTATTTGTTTCTGCAAAGGTCAAGCAGTAAGCATGAATATTGTGCAAAGGATCTGCTTCTATTGGAACTAAATTATAAAAGTTCAAGCTCTGGAACTGGAGGAACATGGAGGGTTCAAGCTTTCAGCCTTTCTCTGTACTGACGTGTGGAAAACAGACTCCACAATCTGTAAGATTGTAAAGTAGGTATGTTTATTGAGCGCTGGGCAGCATGGGGGATCGCTCCTCCAAACGTACGCAATGTGTTAAGCAACAGGTACAGTATTTATGCATCATAGACAAGCATATTCATAGAATTCCTGTGGACTTGGTTATATACTAATTAGGTTTCCAAGAAATCATTATCCTAAGTTTCCTCCCACGACAGGTTATTCCCCGGTCTCTGTGTCCATCTCGTGTCTGTGCTCAGGAGTCACAGTCTCTCTGGTGGTCGTTCTCTCCTCCTTATCGCTATGTCCAGCTGTGTGGATTCAGACCTTTGTCCTGCTTTGTTCTTGCTGCCAGGGTGGTTTCTTGATGACTTATCTTTGCTGGTTCCCAATTTTCTTGGTTATTCCACCCTATCAGTTGGTTCTAAACTTCTTAAGTCCCCTTATCTTGGTCTCAGCCACTGTGTCTGTACACCCTCAGGATGTTCCCATCTAACTTATCTTAGCTCTTGCTAGAGCATCCTGAAAGCATCTCCTTATGTTAAGTTTAGGACTCTAGTGTTCTTTCTCTCAAGGTTAGTAAATCATTGATCACTATTTATCAGCTTGATTCCTTAGTATTAATCCCTTCTTTCAGTACTTCTGGCACTTTCAGTAGTTATATAACAGACCTTCCACAAGTTAGGAGACACGTCTGTCTTAGCAGGATTTTTTTGTTTGCTAACTGTGAGCATTTTGGAGGAGAAAACAACTACAGTTTCCAGGCCCCTTGCAAGTTCATTTGATGGCACTGGTTTTCTGCATAGGAAGCCATCTATTTAGTGTTCTTTCATAAGCAGTATTCATTGATGCCCTTGGAATACTATCAAATGGAAATATAAAGTAAGTTTTAAAAAGGCCCCCTCTCCACACAAAAATTTTCAGTTGATGTTGAAGGATTTTACCGCTTTGTACTGCAGAAAGAAAAATAAAATCCTGGGTACTAAGGTGGAAGTCTGAAGTTATTTCTAACTGAACAGAGTTATCTGTGAGCAAAATAAATTCCTCTCTTCACTGCAGATCTGGCAAGATCTCATTGAAGCATGACACAACACTGAGGGCTCTGCCCTCAACAAAGAGAGACGTGCTTCCATTTCCTTCCGGAGATGCAGTCAGTTGCAGGCAGTCATTCAACAACTTTTTGAGAGTTCGTAAAATATTGGCCAACTAATTGATAAAGCAGAGCTGTTGCCATGGTGTATCTGAAATATACCAGTATCTTTTCCTAATTCATCATTCACTTCTTACAGGGGTATATATATATTCACTGTAACGTATTCCCCTGTGTTTTTCTGAGAGAAGATAAAGAAGGTAGCTGTATGAATCTCTTATTTTTCACATGCAAGATCTAGTGCTTAAAGACTCTGGTTTATTTATTTTTTTTTCCAGGCAGCTATGTACAAGACTGAAACAGATGAATTTTGTTGCTGGTGAGGTTTTTTTTTGTTGTTGGGGTTTGGTGAGGTTTTTTTTGTTGTTGTTGTTCTTGTTTTATAGGCAAGGAGTGGAAAAATATTGCAGTTTACTAATTGCATGTCTACCTCCTCCAGCCTGTCCTTTCTGACACTTCCAGATATTTGCTGGGAGAAAAAGAAAGTGTTGCAATAGGAAATGTAAAAGTGCAGCTTATTTTTTATTTTCCACTGTGTACCTTTGGGCTTAAAAACTCCAGGAATTTAGAACAACAGAGGGGCTTTTTGTTTGTTTGTTTGTTTGTTTTTTTGATAGTGGTGTTTTACAGAATGCTTGGTGTGAAGAGGGCATGTCATGAGAATATGGGAATGGTCTCTTAGGTCTGCCCGGTATAGCACTGAACTGCCACTACTCAAAAGAAAAAAAGTTGGTTTCATCTCCTTAAAAACGTAAAGAACACGTTATTATTGGCACTGACCACCAGCAGCACTTCCAGAGGGATGCTGTAGTGCTGTCCTCCACTCTGGTGGAGGTTTACCAGCATCTGCTAGTAACAGCTTGCTGGATATTTACTGGGACACTATGCCTCTCCTTATCTTTTTTTTTTTTTTTAATACAGTAGTTGCATTACCGAAATAAATAAGTAAGTTTCTTATAGTAGAGATGGTGAGGGAAGTCTCCTGTTTTCAGTTCTCTTCCCTGAGGATCTTTCCTTTGACATTAAAATAAGACCATCTTACTTTGCCTCCATTCACCCCAAAAGCACTCTCTTAATGTCAGAGAATGAATTCACCTCTCCAGTAGGGTACTGAGGTTCAAAATCTTTTATGAACTCCACATTGAATTAGTAAGTAAGCCACAATAGCCTTAGTGGTTACATGAAACACCCTTTCATGTAGAAAAAAAAAAAGGTACTCCTGAAGTTACATTTCAAAAAGATGTTAGCGCCAGAGAGGACTCAGAAGTGTTGTAATCAACCAGTCCAATTGCAAAGCCAAAACCAGACTACCCGTACTGTAACCAATGCAGAGACCTGTGACATGCACAATGTATAAATGTACTATTCATAATACAATTATCATTGGCTTGCCTTGAACCTGAATATAAGTGCAATCAACAGTAGTATACATGTATTTCATAGCATTGTGACAGCTTAACTAGACATGATTTTTCTAAGTACATAAGCAATGTGATCACTGAAAGGACAAACATAGATAGTAGAAGGCACCCAAGCAACAAAAATCTGGCAGGTAGCAGACAAGATAAGCACAAGTGACTGCATATAGACAGGACATCATTGAAAGATCGAGATTGGCAAGAAAAATTTAAAAAGACAAATTATGTTGATGGTGGGGACGGCAATAGCATAAAACCATAAATATAAACAAGGGAAATGGGAGAAGGAGGAAGACAGCTCACTTTGATCTTGAATTTGCTCCTTCAGGAGCTCTCAAGCCTGCCTTTGGCAATTGAGAACCATCAAAAACTGTAACCAACAATGCTAACTTTGCAGCATCAGCACTGGGGTACTGTACACTTAGAGCTAACTTTAAATTGATTGTTAAAAAAACAAGAGTTTTGTATACACTGTGATGACGATCAGCATTATGTAAGGAGTTAACCATTAGCAAGAAGTGAGCTGCTAATGAATAAATCATAGAATCATAGAATAGTTAGACCTGGAAGGGACCTTTAAAGTCATCTAGTCCAACCTCCCTGCAAGAAGCAGGGACATCCCCAACTAGATCAGGTTGCTCAGAGCCTCATCCAGCCTGGCCTTGAATGTTTCCAGGGATGGAGCATCCACCACCTCTCTGGGCAACTTGTTCCATTGTTCTACCACCCTCACTGTAAAAATTTTTTTTCCTAATATCTAATCTGAATCTACCTCCCTCTATTTTAAAACCATTACCCTCCATCCTATCACAACAGGCCCTGCTGAAGAGTTTCTCCCTGTCTTTCCTATAAGCCCCCTTTAGGTACTGAAAGACTGCTATAAGGTCTCCCTGAAGCCTTGTCTTCTCCAGGCTGAACAACCCCAAGTCTCTCAGCCTGTCATCATAGGAGAGGTGCTCCTCTGATCATCAGTAATTTCACAGTGTAAAAGTGACACAATTTGTCAGTCTTTTAAACACTCCCATCACAGCCATTTCTGATTCCCTCACCGACATAAATGCTTTTAGTTGCAAAAGCTTAGTCATTAGGAAGTGCTCCTTGCAAATACTAGAGTCAGTTCAATGGGAGCTAGACTGAACCTCAAGAGAAGAAAGTTAGCAGTGGAAGAGGGAGAGGAGCAGGTGCTAAGGGAGTTTACTCCTTTCCCACATGAGTACATGGTGCAAATCAAGGCAGCTCTGCAGCATCACTTATTAAGCCTGCATTAATCAAGGTGTCAAAACCTCAAACCTCTTTTACACTGTTTTTGATGTGGAAGCAAGGCACATGGAGAAAAAGTATCTAGCAGCAGTATGATAAAACAACACCATTCAGATAAAGCCTCTAAGGAATTTGCTTGGGGAGGCAGAGAAAAATAGCAAATGCAAATGCACTTTAAGAACAGCCAGTATAAATGAGGGCACTTGCACAACAGCTTGCTACTGAACAAGAGCAAGAAGTAGAATTGACCCTCAATTAATAACCTCTGAGGAGGAATGCTCCCAAGACAGACAGATACACATTTTTTAAAGTTTACATCATGTTTTCTTTCTGTATTTCCATGCTATTACCCAGAAAATCTATTGCATTAAAAGTAGTCCATCTTGCTATCAGGAAAATATAAATGTGTAAAAGATATCATGCAAAATAAATACTCCTATTCACTCAATGTAATACAGTACAAAAAGAACGACTACTCATTTGAAAAAAAGTTGTCTGCCTCCCAGCACTACTATTCTAAGATATTGATTCACCATTATCTTCTCAGAAGACTATTAAGTCTTCCTAGTGGGCCCATACTCCCTCTCTACATAAATAACAGACCTGACTGCAATCACATGTCACTTTATTTGTACTGTATATTCTCTGCCTCAAATTATTTAATGGGCTACATCAATCCTACCTAACGTTGTCATGCCTTTGAATGTAAATCTTGTGAAAAATCCTTTCAGGAGGCTTCAGGAAATCTTCCTTCATTTCCATTGCAACATTTCTGGGCAAAAGACTCATCAAAAGACGTTCCTAAAAAAAAACATAAACAACATCAATTTGTGGTATAATATGTGACCATTATGCAACAGTTTTGAACTAGTGAACTGGACAATCTTTTCCTAATCTAGTCTGCTTCCTGAGAATTTCCACAGCATAAATAATATGAACCATTTCTCTCAAATTTCTGCAGCCTGTGTGGGTGTCTTTTTTAAGTCTTCTGCACTAAAAAAAAAAACATAATAAAAAAACTATACAGAAAGGGAACAGACAGCTTCAAGAGCAGATAAATGTCCATAATTTTCATTAACAAAACAATGCTAGTAAGAACAACTTTATTGGTAGTAGCATTTATTTGTCTTGGAAAGACTTCTCAGGATCATTTGCTATCCTTTTGTGTGTCCTATTTCTGAATCTAATGAAAGTGTGACACTACAAGGACTATGACAGCTGGTTATTAAGCAGCGAGGCTGGATGATACACTTATCCACAGTTTGAATCGGTAGAACAGTAATAAAGGTACAGTTTTAATGACATCTTATCCAGTGTGGGAATGTCTGTTCCAGCCAGCTCAGTAATGGAATACATCAGTACAAACTCCTGTTAAACACATCTCTTCTTGCTATATCCACAGCGAGATTTTTAGCATGGGTTACTGACCTGTATAAAAAGGACCTCTAAACATTTTGAATCTTGTCAGTATTGTCTATAAAGGCCTAAGTAGTTTTTCCACATATTCTGGCCCATGCACAGGTATCATCTGGAAAACTTGCAGCAGGTATTCTTAGGTATTGTAAGGTGTCCTTAGATATCTACTTAAGTTTTGTTTTCACACATAAAACACTTGCCATTTAAAATGCAGTTCAAAGCTTACCCATCAGACCTGATAGCTTCAGTCATTGCAACAGTCTAAATGAATTCATATAGCCACATATGACCTGATTCAGGAATCCCAGGTTCCAGAGAAGACAGGGAAAGGCTGGAAAAAGGAAGATGTACCCTTGGTAGAACAGGATTAAGTCAAGGAATACTTAAAAAAGCTGGACATACATAAGTCCAGCACCCATTGCACTGAGGGAGCTGGCAGATGTCATCACAAGGCCACTCTTGATAATCTTTGATCAAACATAGATTGGAGGAAACAAAATGTCACTCCTATTTTCATGAGGGGCAAGAAGGAGGACCCAGGGAACTACAGGCTAGTCTGTTTCACCCTGAGTCCTGGAAAAGTGGAGCAGCTCATCCTGGAAATCAGGGTAGTTGTACCAGACGATCTCCAGAACTACCTTCCTAACTCAACTATTCTGTGATTCTGTTATCTGATGATTGAGAGCCACCATAATGGCAGCTGCAAGACATGACAGAAATGCAAATCTTGGACAAACAACATCCTCCTTTGATTTAAATATCATTAAATAAATAAGGAGCAACAATTAACATGAGAAGAGGGTATCTGCACAGAGAAGTGCTTTGTGTTGCTCACATGCACACATTCACCAGTCAAAACCCCAAATAATACTCAAAGGGTTTCTAATTTTACAGTTTCTTCTGGAAGAAGATACATTGAATATTTATGTCACCAAGGAATAAGTTAAACTTTGCAGAACTGCCCTGGTACTTACTTTAGACTAAAGTTCCTTCATATGTTTGTGGCAGTTCATGTGGATTTGAGGCTAAGGATAGTTAATTTAGTCTATTTCCTACCATTCTCATAGGTATACTAACAATATTGCGAAGAATATGGTGAAATTAAATATTTGTTAACAGTTTAAGCATATATCAACTTCAGATTAACCAAACAGTCTTACATCTTGGTAGAAAATGGTTAATTACTATAATTTTCATGTTAATTTAATTAAATATGCTTATATCTCTGCAGTAGAATATATTTGGGTAACCCAAAATCTGGGTTAAAATTTAAAACAAATAGCTTTGTCAACAGTGGATCTTATGAAGTTCTGTTGCCTACTATTTGTGTCTTGTAGTTGGCTTACTGTTTTAACTGAAATATACTGAGGTTGTAAAATGAGCTGAACACCTCAGACAACAAGGAATCCACACAAGAGAGAATTTCGGACTGATGGTTAAATTCTCTGGTGCTTAAGATGGTATAAACTCAAAAAGATGCTGGAGTTTCATTAAGTATTATCTTGGATGCCAATTTTATGATGTCTGATAAGGACTAAATGTTCATGATAGCTTCTCTTTAAGTGAGCATATTAAACAAGATCTTTGCCATTTTGCTTAAATGGCTAAGTAAATTCCAAAGCTGTTATGGACAAAGAGTAAGGTTTCAGCTTCTGTTTCCTAAGTCAGATTAAAACAAACAGGCAAACAACCAAACAAAAATTACACTGTTAGACTCTTATAGAGAACAATGCTGACTGAATAGTTCTTCTAAACACAATTACAATACAAGATGTGAATAAAAAACTCACAGATAACTTCTGCAGTGCATGGCAAATAGCACAGAAGCCAGGGAAGTAATAGGAATCATTATTGTGAAGGTAGCATTGGAGAGCTGCAGGATATAGCACTGGACAGTGTTGAAACCTGCAGATGTGAGATGTATTAAGGGAGGCCACAAAAAAAGGCAATTCCTGAACACTTTAGCTTGACTATTACACGACTTGAAGGGAGCTTATAAAAATCCTGTATCAAATTGTGGTGGCTTGCTTTTTTCATTACTTATGAGAAAAAAAAAAAAAGAGATAGATTACTGAAGAATTGTAGAGTCTTTACAAAGAGGGTTAGCAGTCTCCAGACTCATTGAGCTAGGAAAGACTCAATTATGGCTTTCTCAAAGGGCAGCCACTGCTGACCTTTCAGGCCAAGAAGGGAAGCAGCATTGTAGCTGTAAAGAATTGTCACTGGAGGAGAGACTGGAAAATGTAAGAAACAACCCCACAATGGAAAGTATTGAAGCAGTGAAAATAAATGAAAGACAGTATCTAGCTCAGCAGAAAAAATACAAGAAAAGTCTATTTTATTTTGGACAAAATCCTATCTGTCAAACAAATCAGTATTGCCCCTCAGGTCAGCCTAAGGAATGATGAAGGACTCAGAGGTCTGAAGCTGCCAGAGTGAATCCACGTATGCCAAATACAGCTGTTGGAAGATTTGGGAAAGGGCTCCGCCTAGATCTCTATTCAGCAAGTCCTACCATCATAGTCTGATTTTTTTCCATTTGCTCCTGTATGGCTAATCTTATTATAAAAATAATCTGAAAACCAGACTAGAAGGAAAACTAGATGTGCATGGCTGCATAGTGCACTGAATGGAACAACTGACAGCACTGAAGCAAGGCCAGTCACATTTGTGGTGACATTCACGCTTGAGTGGTTGTTGCCTCTGACAAGGAATGGTGGTGACAGAAAAAAATGAAAGAGTGAGTCAGGGAGCACTAATCAATTAGCAACAAATTTGACTAGAATAAAACAACACTGACGCTGCAGATATTCTTATTGGTGCCAAATGGGTAGCCTCAACATGTTGCTTATTCAAAAAACACAGGGCCTAGTTGGAAGAAAAATGTTTCCACATTTTCACCTTTCTCACTGATCCACAATGCTGTTTAGGCTTATTACAGCTTGTTTCTACCCAGAAAATTAAATCTTGGCCCTATGACCAACTTATGCTATTTTAGGAATTTGTACTCTCTTCTTTTCCTACTGTAAACCTTCACTCAGAATTAATATGGTCTAAGTCAAATCAGACGCTGAAAAAAAATATTATTTTCAGAGATTGTAATTGTCTGTCAATGATTTTGCGTTCCCTGCACAAATGTCACTAAGAAAAGAAAATTACAGATGAGGACGTATATCTCCTTCATTCACAACATTTTTCATTAAATTTGTATTTTAAATTGCCAGTCCTAGCCTGGGATTTGGGATGCCAAACTGGGCTGTCTCTGCCAACTGTCTTATTCTCATTAATGAGGATTTCTGCACCATTAATGAAGACTAAGTTAATTTTGAAGAGGATACTCAATTTAGAAAAACATCTAGATATCTTTCTCCCACAGCAGTGAAGCATTGTTAGAAATAAGAGAAGGAACAAACATGAATTTGACTCCAAGGCAAGTCAAAATGTGCATACCAAGCCAATTAGGAATTGCTCAGTGTTACCTTGGCACTATTAAACAACTAGCACCATTACGCACATGACAAAGAAGGAAAAAATGCAGAGAAATTTTAAAAAATTATTATTTTCCAAAGGGGCAAAAAGACCCTGTATTACTACTTGTTTGGAACATTCTCAATCCTAACTGTATGTACAAGCTCCTGTACTGCAATTCTCACTCCGGGTTGGACCTGGGAAAATACTTTAAGAGTCTTGCCAGACCTGGTGTCACTGGCAGTCCTGCTTTGAGGAGGTGGTTGAACTGGATGATCTCCAGAGGTCCCTTCTGACCATTGTGTGCCAAGGAGGACAACAGCATAAGGATCAGGAGCGGAGCATGCCTGTGGCTCCCTGGGGAGGCCTGCAGCCATCCTGCCACCTTACTATACACAAGCGTGGCTTCTAAAATAGCAGGGGAGCTCAAGGCTCAGCACTTTCTAGCAGTAGTGTGGCTTCTCTTTCCCAAGAGGGGAAGCAGAAAGAAGCAAGCAGACAACAGAGATTGTTGAAGCAACAGTTTCCGTCATCTGCATGCTGTATTCTGCCCCAATGCTCTCTTCAGCTTTCTCCAATTTGAAGGCTTCTCAGCACAACTCCCTTCCCCATCCCCATCCATGGCATAGACAGCTTTTCCCACCTGCACCTCAGCTCTGCTTTTATGGGAGTCTGCAGTGCATGTTCCTAATACATTTATTGCATCTCTCTCCAAATGAAGATGCCCTTCCCCTCCTGTTTTGAAAATAATTCTTTTGTATTTTACTGTTTTTTCCAAACACTGATGACTCTCCTAAAGTCCGTTTGAAATTTTCACCTTGATTTATAATAATTTCATGCAACTCCCCAAATAATACTACCCAGCCCAATACCACATTCTATTCCTACTGTACAAAATTATTTATTTTGAAATCTGTATGGGAAATTACTGTGGTACATTTTCAACTTCCTTCAACAAGCTGCAAATCATTTATGAACCCACTCTCCCTTCATCAGAAAAGAAGATGGAAATGCAGAAAAATGTCTTAATGTTCCCAGTGAGGATTCTCTCCTTTCCCTCCCATTGCCTGCTGTGCATTTGGATGACCCCTCACAACTTTATACCCATAAGCTGGATGCACTTGCTGTGCTTCTCCATGCTTAATTGTATTCATGTAGATTATCATATAAAATAAATAGAAAACAAAAAAGAAACCTTATTCATAATCAGAACAGACTATTTTATCAAAGGAAACAGTTGCCTTTTTTTCTGGGATACAGAAGAGAAGCAATCAGAGGTACTGTAGCATTGCCTCAAAGCTGTGGGCTCTTGTGTTTCTCTGAATCTCATTGCTCCTTGTCCTCTCATGCTACTGTATATGCACATCTCGTGGAATTAATTTTGAGACTGAAGTTATAGTCTAGACCTTCTGAAGGGGCATGCAGAAAAATTTACTGCTTTGCATCTCTTTCAATCCCATGAGAACAGGATTGTAATGGACGCAACTCAGTTTCTTTTAGTCAGCTTTGCTGGGTTCCTCCTGAACTGCTGCTTACAGCCAACCTGCTGGCACTGCTACCCTCACCCATTAGGGAGCCCAAGCCCTACTTCTGGTTTGGCAGAGAGCTCTGTCTCATAGAGCTTACTCAAAAGGGGACTCAGAGGTTCCTAAGCTCATGCTGAGGAAAGTAGCACATGCTGAGGATGGCACTCCAGATTCTGGTCTTTTCTCATACTTCCTGGCACTGAACCACATTACTCAGGATAGACTATGTGCCCATGGTCCACTGCTTTTTGCATTTTCATAGGGACTTTAAAAAGAAGGAAAGAAAGAAAAGAAGCATGTAAGCAACATTTTGCACCTTTGTTTCCTGGCTAATAAAATATAAATATTTTTGTTTGTTATAGTAATGCTCCAACAATGATGACAAATAGGAAAAGGAGCTCATAAAAGAAAGGAGCATTTTGACCATCTACTCTACAAGGTTTTTTACAATACAAAACATGAAATGTAACCTGCCAATTTCTACAGTCTACCAGAGATCTTCTTTTGTTATTGCTATACTTAAATGGAAAGTGCCATCATATTTTAAAAGCATTTTTTTTTCCCAGAGAAGACAAGCATCAGACATGTATATAAAATATTAATAGGACTGTTTCAAAGTCAAATCATCTGTATAATTTTGAGATTCTGTTTCTACTTAGTCAGTTGGGACTACAAAGTACATCCTAAATATGACCACCTGCTACCTAATTATACCTTGATAAGTTCACTCTTGCATAATTTTAAAAGCCACTGCTTAGTGGGTTTACGGTCTCTGTCATCTCTATATTACACTATGTAGCCATTTTAATTCCTTGTAAGGAAAACAAAAAAAAAGAGAGAAAATAAGCCTAGTGCAATGCATGGAAGAACAACTTTGTGTAAAACTACTAGAATTAATTTATAGTTCCAGTAAGCTGGAAAACAAAACCAGCAGATTTAATTAATTAATTATCTTAAATTAAACTATGCTATGTCTTTCCAGCTAAGTACAAGAAAAAGCACTGTTAAAGGTGGTGATTTTTTAAAAGCCACAAGGTGGCAATGCTTCAGAATGTTCCTAAGAGTTCTTGAAAAATTATCAGTAGGTTATTATTACAATCATAATCATAAAAGACCATCCCTAAAACTGCCATCTAATACACAGATTTTGAGTAGCAAGAGGCTGGCTAACAACATAGTTATAGTAGATGATCAATACACCAGATATCCACTGACCATTGAATGACTACGGAGTATTTATGTTACACTAACCTGAAAAGGTAAGTGTGATTCCAGAGTGGACTGTAAGATTGCTAGTAGGGTAACTTGAGATCAGCTCCACAAGTCTTGTTCAAACAGGAACAAGAGCAGAGAAAGGTTTTGAGGATAAACAGGGAAACTAGAAGTATAAAAATCATAGCCTATTTTTGTAGTTGCCCTCATATTTATTAAATCTGAATGCTCTAGAAATATATCAGTAAGGATTAACCTTCAGAAAGGCAAGCTAAGAGCGTTGACATCAGATATAAACTGGTAATGAATAAATGACTGCAGCATTACCCTACCATTCATCTTTTTACTTTCACCCCATATCCTTAGTATTTACTCTTTCTGAAACCTAACAAGCAAAATTCAATATATCCACAAAACCATCACAGAAAACTTGACAGGAAAAGGATGATACTCATTTCAGTTATTGTAAATTTTCCTACTGGAAGTGAACTTGTGTGAGAAGCAGCTAAATTCGCACAACCAAACCATGGCTTTATACTTAAGTTATCTTCATTTGCCTCACTATAGTGCAGGCAAGTAGTCACACAGATATAATCAGACCATTCTCTATAACAGAAAACTTGAAAGCCTCCTTATGCTTGGCTGGGAAGAAAGAATAGCATTTGTGCAGTACATTGCTAGGAAGACATATATCTTGACTCCAGCAGTGATTATCTCTTCAAAGTGACCCCTTCAAACTAGGTGTGGAACACCGCATTGTTTATCTCTCCTGCTTGGTGAAGTCAGAAACAGATGGAGGAAAATAAGACAACGCAGAAACAAAAAGCAGTGGCAAGACTCTGCCTTTCTGTGATGAACACAAGGAAAGAAAAGAGAGGTCTGCAAACTTCCCTGGTTGCAACCACCAGTGACAGAATGGTCAGCAATCATGGAATTGTATCCTTTAAACACACATTTCAAACATACTCTAACTCTGTGCTCTTCTGTTGAGGAATTGGATTCAGGAGTTAAAGCATATAGTCTCAACACAAATTGCTTATTTTAGTCTTGTTCATTGTTCTGTTCAAAAGATGTCAGCAAAGACATGCTACCAACCATGGAAACATTTAGAGAAGGTTTGTAGGTACGGGAAGACAGTAATATGGTATAGTTGAAAATATCTGCTAGGAAAACAAAAAAAAAAAGTCAAATGGGAGGTTTTGAAGTTTTTCTTATTTATTAAATGTTAGTTAAATAAATGCCGTTGTCTCTATCTCTCAAGCTTCAGTAGGATCTTAATAAGAGGGTTCTTGAGAGTATATCAATGAAGTTGAAAGGTTTTTTTGGCACAGAACAGCCACTGAACGTACCGTTCTAGATCTTCCTATGTGTAAAGAAAACATTCTCTTGCAGAGTCAGCAAAGTCAGGTTTCATCTTTCAGTGAAATGATCTCCTCATAGTAGCACTGACAGTATGCATATGTTGTAGTTCAGCCCCAATCGAGACCAGACTACGCAGTCTCTCTCTCACTCCCCCTACCCTCTAAGGGAATAGGGAGAGATAATATAAGAAAAAAGGCTCAAGGTTTGAGATAAGGATGGGGAGAGATCCTTAAAATTACCAATATGGGCAAAACAGACTCAACTTGGGGAAAACTATTTGTTTATTATTAAAATCAAAGCAGGATAATGAAAAAGAGAACAAGATAACTTCCCTCCCTCTTCCTGAGCTTAACATTATCTCTACCACCTTCCCTGCCTTGAGCAGCACAGGGGGGAAGAGGGAATGGGGCTATGGTCAGTTCATCACATGTTGCTTTATGCCACTCCTTCCTTCTCAGGGGAAGAACTCCTCACATTCCTCCCCTGATCCAGCGTGGGGTTCCTCCTACGGGCTGCAGTCCTTCGTGAACTGGTTCTGTTACATGACATAAACGTTGAAAATTAAATATCAATACGAGGTGATTCTTGCTAACTGCAGAACTGTAGTCACAAAGGTTAAATTTTATATGAAATCTATTTGTCCTTAGAGAGAATGAGAATCTTAGAGATATTATAATATCCCATTTGTTAGAAGTTAGTCTAGCATGTCTGGGGGTAATTAAGAAGGGTGTTAGAACAACGGTAGGTCCCAAACACCTCAAACACCACCTGTAGAAATAGGCCCTGAGCCACCACTTTGGAGCCAGAAAGTTTCAAGGACAACACGACCTTGAGCTCAAGACCATATATGGAAATTTCAAGGAGGAGTTTGACCAGCGAATTCGAGGAGGGGGCGTTCTGACGACCACCAAGACCACCAGAAGACCCTCGACTCAAAAGACTGAGCATGTGCAAGTGGGTGGGGAATATTATAATGATTTCTTGGGAAGTTGATGTTTATGTATAATATTTCTCAGAAATTTAGTGAATATGTATAATTAATGTGTATTTAACCTGTGCTGTTGATCGAACAGGTGTGCATGCTAGGTGGAGCGATCCCCCGTGCGCCCAGCGCTGCAATAAAGTAGTGTCTGCTTCTCAACTTCTCATTGCTGTTAAGGAGTTTTATTCCGGATTTCGGTAATAGTCTGGCATGGGTCATCTCTTCCACAGGGTGCAGTTCCTCCAGAACAGCTGCCCTACTGGGCCTTCCATGGGCTACAGCCTCCTTCAGGCATCCGCCTGACCCGGCATGGGGTCCTCCACAGGCTGCAGGTGGATCTCTACTCCTCCATGGACCTCCATGGGCTGCAAGGGGACAGCCTGCTTCACCATGGTCTTCACCCCAGGCTACAGGGGAATCTTGGCCAGGAGCAGCATTACCCCTCCATCTCCTTTTTCACTGACCTTGGCATCTGCAGCCGTTCCTCTCACAAGAAATTCTTCACAACAGGCAGGCAGACTCCTCTCAGGTTCTCTTCACATCTCCTCTCCACATCTTGCAGCTGGGTTGGGCCAACTCGGCCCCAGACAGCCGCCCGGCAGGAGGCCAGAGTGCGAGGGCCTCAAGGCCCACAAGACTCATGGCTCCCCCTCTCTGCCCCAGCTCCAGCTTCTTCCCATCTTCTCTGACACTAACCCCCTTCTAGGATAAATGGAACAGCTAACATAGCTTCACTGACTTAACTCTGCTATACTAAGTTTCCTCTACAGCTACAGGTTCACCTATTGCCAGTTTACAGCCATGTCTGTTTTGTTCCACCAACATAACACTGAATACTTGGGCTAGGTAACGTATGTATTCCTCAGGAAGTGAAAGTCACAGAGCTAAACTTGCAGCAAGGTAGACACATCCCCCTCTTCTGCCCTCACTAATCCTCCAGTCCCTAGCTAGTGGTGTTTTTCTCGAAGAACGTGTTACGTGTCACAGCTCGAGATGGTACTGGGACTGTGGCAGTCTCTGCTTTTCCTCTGCCCCATGAGATACGACCCTCACCAAACTCCTTCTCCAAAACCCAGGTATTTCCACCAGCTCCACACAGATACATGGCAAACCTGCTGTGATCTACTCTGGCACCTTGCTGAGAAATGGGGCCAGCATAGGGGAGTGGGGAGGAGAAAGGATGCAGATGTGCCTGCTGGAGCAGGCACACTGCAGCTGAAGGTCCAGAATAGTGTAAGAATCAGAGGAACATTAAGGACACACTGCTGCACTAGTACTGGTGCTTCACAACATTGCTATTGTCTGATACAGACAATACATACATTTAGAGATGCAGTAGCCATTCAATATCAGTGCACGTCCTTTCTTATTACAGACTTTTGCCAGTGGTGGAACAAGCAAGAACTCTTTAGTAAAGCTAAACTTTTTGATTGCTAGTGACATAAACGGAGCTCAGTAGTGGGTGTAAGTAGACTAAGGATTTTTTTTAAAGTGACATATTAAGTGGTAAGCAGTTAGTATCTCCTTTTTCTAATGGAAAATACACAGAGCAAGAAGGAAAAATAAACTAAAAATTCACCAAGAGTCAAGCAACACCAGCATATTTAATTGACAGCTGTTTGAAGCAGAACATATTCAAAATTTCCCAATATGTATTTCAAAACTCCTAATAGTCAAAGTATCAACAGGTTTCAGAATGATACAACTACTTTTTTTTTAACTTATCTATTTATGTTTGTCTACTCTGCTCAGTGTAAGCCAGCATCCATTACAATATATAAGAGCTTAACATAGGTGGCATGACTCCATCATACACACATCTATGAGAAAGAACAAACTGCAAGAAACAGCAGTCCAAGATATCCTCCTGTTAGACTGAGCATGAGTGACTATGTAGGCTTACACTAAAAAGTGAAGTCCATATGCCCTATTTTTTTCTTTAGAAATTTGCCATAGATCACATCCTGTGTCAAAAAATGAAATGCCCGATAACCAATTTAATTGGCATACTTACTAATATCAGGGAGCTTTCAGGGGGTGAAATAAAGTTAAACCAAATTGTTATGGTACTGATCTGGCCTGCTGTTATAAGTGTGGCTTTTTAAAGGCTTTTATAGATTTTTCTATAATACCATATGTTGTATTTTGCAAATTAAAGGCATGTGGGTAGAGTAATACAATTACAATGCAATTAAAATGTATGCACTTTCTATGATTTACAACTGTATGCTTTTTCTTGTGTATTACTGAGTTTCTACACTTTGACATTTCAAGTCCAATTGCAAGGCACCTTTCTTATCACACAGCTGTGTTGGCCCCCTGTAACCACTCCCAGGGAAAAACTCATCTCATCCTCAGGAACATGTTCAGGATAGCAGGGATGAACTACCCTTGTATGTGTCTATTGCTGCTGAGGATTACTGCCTGTAGCTTACAAATCTCACTTTTACTTGGCCAAAGTTAGCTAAGAAGAATCTCAATTGTATGCCAAATAACATAGCTTCTGGCACTAACCGCATTCAGATGAGATGTTTATTCTGCATAAAAAGGTTGCAATAGAGCTGTAAATTTAGAACATGTTTATTTGTTTGCTATACCGTGCCTTGCAAGGGGTAACAAGAAGGTCCCAATGGCTTCAGGGCGAAGCTGAAGCCTTCCACCTGAAGATCTACACTTAACCTGAGTAGCCCTCAGGTTTATTATTTGCTGTATTAAGGACAGACATGTGCATGAATCTTGCAGGACAGAGGACTAACAGATACTAGTCAGTAGAAAGCTTCAGGGCAATTATTGCTGTGTGGGAGAGAGAAAAGTGTCTCTTCACAACTCCTTTTACCTGAGAAAAGTGGAAGACAGACCAGGGATGCTACGTTGCAGGATGAAGGTAGGCAACAATTCACCTCAACTCTGTGTAAGGATCTAAGCAGCCAAAGGTGGCAAACAGAGCAGAGAGCAGGACGAGTTCCCATCTCTGCTGCTGCTGCTGCTATTCGGCTAAGAGGCATTGCTAGCCACCCTGCATGAGTGGCCGTGAAGCCCAGCAGTTCGAATGAGAGCCTGAAACTGTAACATTCCTTATTTTCTCTTTTCCCTGATCCTGGAAAAGAGCAAATAGATTTTTGAAGGTGGACTTTCCTGGGTAAGGTTGTGGTTCGATGACACAATAAATTCAATTTTAAGCCTCCTTGTAACATAGAACACAGCATTAATGTGGAACAAGCTTACCCTGTCAGCTAAAATTAGTTAGTCCACCTACGTTTTTCAACGATTGTACTGGCTAGCTTTTGCGAAGGATCAGGTATCATCACTGGCCCTGCAATTTGTGGAAAATCAGGATCAGCTCCCTGTTGCACACTAGATAATTTGTCAAGAACATGTTTTTGTGCCCACACATGATTCAGATGAAATTTTTGCTGCAGGGCTACTTGCTGATGTATAGAGCCAGTATGAATGATTATGGAAACGGGCCTGTGTTTTAATGATAAATTTAATATTTTCTTCTGCACTGCAATGAAAAAAAAATGCAAGATTCTGAGAATAAAAAGTATGAAAAACATGAGGAGAACCTGATGCATTGATAAGCATTCTGTCAAACACCCTAGAAATTACTTCTGCCTGAGGCTGTGCAAATAACTCATTCTTCAGTTTGGTTGCTGAATTGGAAGAAAAAAAACCCCAGCAACCTCTTATCCATTACCAAAATAAAAGACCAACATGGTTTGCTTTATTCAAACATAATGTTATTTTTTTTTCTCTTTTCCTAAGTGCTTGAAATTAAACATAACAGACAAATCCACTGGTGGGTTGCTATGGGTGTCATCCTTTTATCCAAAGGAGGTAGTACACATATCCAAAATGTGTAATATCTAGATTAAATTTTTCTTAAGGGAGATCTGAACCCAGCAGGGAATGTGAACTCAAAATGCCCTAAGCAGCAGTTCAAAGTATTCTGCACTGAGACTCATGGTATTTTTTGCTGACACCTTTTCATTTTCCATTATTAATCAAATCTCTGACTCAGTGACGTCCCAGTTACTATACGCAATGTTAAGGATAGTGCCGCAGCAGCAGACACTTGGAACGCATACACGTATACATGCGTTTCATCAAGAGGAGCGTGGCCAGCAGGTCGAGGGAGGTGATTCTCCCCCTCTACTCTGCCCTGGTGAGACCCCACCTGGAGTACTGTGTCCAATTCTGGAGACCCCAACAGAAGAAGGACATGGACCAGTTGGAGAAGGTCCAGAGGAGGGCCACGAAGATGATCAGAGGGCTGGAGCACCTCTCTTATGAGGACAGGCTGAGAGAGTTGGGGCTGTTCAGCCTGGAGAAGAGAAGGCTCTGGGGAGACCTGATAGCAGTCTTCCAGTACCTCAAGGGGGCCTACAAGAAAGATGGGGAGAGGCTGTTTAGTAGGGCCTGTTGCAATAGGACAAGGAGTAATGGTTTTAAAATAGTGGGGGGGTAGATTTAGATTGGAAATGAGGAAAAAATGTTTTACAATGCGAGTTATAGAACACTGGAACAGGTTGCCCAGAAAGGTGGTGGAAGCCCGATCCCTGGAAACGTTCAAGGCCAGGCTGGATGAGGCTCTGAGCAACCTGATCTAGTTGGGCATGTCCCTGCTCCTTGCAGGGGGGTTGGACTAGATGACCTTTGAAGGTCCCTTCCAATCCTAACCATTCTATGATTCTATGATTCTATTCAGACATTTTTACGCACAATTCAGCATTGTTTAAAGAGAATTTAGCTAGCTTCAAATGATCTGGTGAATATGTACGAAAGCACTGCAGAGTAACACTGAGGTGCTAGGCTATCTCCCAGAACCAGCATTACAGCAGCAGTACGGCATTGCCCTAGCAAATGGAACAACCCTACCTCTCAGCAAATCTAATTAGACTAGATGAAGTGCCATGCTTCTGATCCTGAAGCTAACCACAGAGCTGGCTGTCTCAGCCCAGTGCTTCCTAACTCCCTATAGTTTTTAGTGCTTCCTTTAGCTTCTTATGTTGAAGCCTGTAATAAATTTCCTGCATTGTAGTGGAGTACACAACTATTTCATGAAAAATGGATGGCACCACTAAATACATTTCTGCAGTCCCAATGGTTTGACAAACTAAATATGAATTCACAAAGTTTTTAAGGTAGCGAATCCCTGACTCTGGAGACTTTGCTATTCTCCAGTTGTTTTCCCACCACCATGTTCTAATTGTGAGCAAGTACAAAAGCAACATTTAGGAGGGAAGGAAAGATCTGAACAAGATCTTCTTTTTCTGCTTGAAAGATGGTCTTTATTTTGGTCTTTAAAAATCAGTGAAGATATCTAAGATGTTTTTGTGGGCTTTGGAGGTTTGCAGGAAGTTAAACATTTTTCCAAAATTCTTCATATGAAAACAACAGGCACTTTACAGCAAGTGCATTTCACTGGTGGAAATCATATGCTTTATCTCCAAATTCAATCCATGAAGATGCATAAAAAATATTCTTATTGTCTGGAGAGCTTCCACACATCAGGAAGACTAAGCAGGCTACAATTCTTCAGCTTGGAAAGAAAGATGAGGAGGGTTATGAGAAAGTCTACAGCGTTGTGAGTGGCATGGAAAAGGTTACTGTAGAATGATTACTCATAATTTATCACAAAACAAGAGCTGGAGAGCACCCAATCAAGTTGTCAGACAAGTTTATGACAAATTTAAAAAAAAAAAAAGAAGTTCTGTTTCTCAAAGTACATAATCAGAGTGAAATTCACCATCACTAAACTGTGGGGAGGACAAAACTACACACACACTGAAAGAGAGACTAGAAAAATGGAAAATGGGCATCTACAGGTCTTTAAACACAGTGGTCCAGTTGCACTTCAAATTAAGATGGCCTCAGAATTACAATGCTACCACTTCCTTGGAGCATGGCATTACTTCAGGAGCCGGCACACAGGGAATTAATGCATGGTGAGCCACAACTTCCATGCTTGCTTCTTTCTCGCTTACTTGAGAAGGGGTGAAGCACTGCCTGAAGGCTGCTTTCAGGATCAGTAGGAACATCTAATGCTGGGAGTCCTCCAGGGAGAGGAGTAACAATGCCTTGCTTGTTGTATGGCCAAAGAATAATCTAGAATTAATGAAGTGGAAACAAAGAGATGGTGCAGTGGGAATAAAGGGGAAGTGCTCAGGTGCTCTGACTGAGCAGGAACAGAAAAAGCACAGTTCCACCGCACAGTTCCAGCACAGTTCCACCGCACAATACTTATTCTTAACTGCTTGCTCTGCAGAGGATGGTCTTACTGCAGAGATTTATAGACAATGAGAGAAGTAGTTTATCTCAAGTGAATGATTATAATTATTTGCTTGTGGTCTAAAACTTACTTGGTTCCTGGCCTTCGCTTCTCGTATTTCTCTGCAATTGTAGTCTATCACTCAGCAACGTAACAAATGGATGATGGCACCATCGAGGCCAGTTATTTGTTGTTACCACAGAGAACAGACAATAGGGCAAATATTAAACCGAATTTTAAAATTAAAAAAAAGTCCATCTGCTCCCCTTTTGCCCTACCAACACTTTCAAATCCTACTTGCAAATTCCTGCATGGTGACTCCAAAAATGCTACAACATGAGCTCTAGCTTATAAGAATAGATTTATCAAAATTATCAGTGGGACTATTACTGCAAATGCATCATCACATGAGGAGAATCACTGTAAGCAGGACACAGAGGAAGAAATATCCCTTAGAGTTTCAGTTGTGGTATTCGTCTCACACAGTCCGAAGGTTGTGCATGTTCAAAAGTCAATAGTATGTTCTTTCCCTTTAGAGACTTGCACGGAAATACCAGGGAAAGATTTTAGCATTTTGGCTACAGTATTCAGGTCAAAGCATTTGAATGAGACAAGAAAGTCTGATTAAAAAAAATCAGTCCTTTTTAACATGTAATGTTGGTACTTCAGAGAACAAAAACACGGGAACGATCACAAAAATCAGACTAGGTCAGCAACATCTCTTTTCCTCTCAAACACTCTTGAGTGTTGCCAGCTGGAAACTTGGGTTATGTTATGCCACAGCAACTGTAGAATAATTTTGCAGTCTGTAATCATGTCTTAATTCTCACCCTAGCTTAAGAAGTATTGAGAAGAACCACAGAAAGTATTTTGGCGGTACTTTTGACAGCTAATTAGCATATTTCACCACTGTATTGCGTTGTACACATGTTGCACAAAGGTAATTTCACAAGTGTAGGAGAAAAGTGTACTCTCTTCACTGACCTGTATATTGCACTGGAAAAACATTTTCAGGATTCTTGAGGTATACTATCAACAATAATGGTACTTACGGGTGATGTTTTTGCTTTCTTGTTTTTCCATATGCATGGATAAAATATAAAATAAGACAGATTTCTAATGTGCTAACTAGAGAAAAACAAAAACCACTATTATTTTCATGTTGGATGCCAGAAGTGGGTTTTCATAGGCACAAGCAGCAGGGTTGCCTAAATCCCACAGAAATTCACTTCTGGCACATTTATGCCTTTGAAAATCTGCAGCTTTGGATTACAAAAGACCAAAAGCAAACCTAAAGGCTTTGATCCTAATACCATTTTTACACAGCCAGTAAAGACATGCAGTTGTCCGAAGACGACATCTACTTATGCAGAGTATGTTCAGGTCATAAAAATGCATTCATTCAATTCATAACAAAGTACATAAGGATCTCTGTTATTTCACACATAGGAACAGACTTGCTAGAGAAATTGCAAGTGAAGTGAAGTAAAAGTGTGTGACGTACACAAGCTTTGAGGACCCCTTCATCTTTGAATACCATTTAAGTCCTTTATTGGCATAAGCTACCATCGTTCCACAGAGGTCAATGAAGTTATATCTTTGTATTCCAGCATGGCCCTCTATTATCACCTAGACAGAAAGAAAAATCTGGTCCAAACCTTACAGATTAACAGTTCTTAACAGGTTTAAGATTCAGACCTGTGAGTAACAACAGCAAGCTCCACAATATAGCAGTTTTCTTGATTGTTTCCAAATCTCCTTGGAAGATTGAGTGATAAAATCGTGTGATCATCAAACTACTAAGGTGGCTTTTGAGAAAAGGAATAGATTGTTATCACAGTTATTCATGTATACCAGTGCAGCCCTTTCTCCTGAAAATGTAGACTTTTGTTTTTAGGTGTTATGAATGCAAAGAGGTATAGCAAACACAGCCAGAAGAGAAGTATTTACAGCTTATCTAACACCCACCTAAAAACATTCATGCAGAAAAAAACCCAGGATCTTAGATTACAATAGTATGTCAGATTTACCTGAGCCCTAAAATAGATCCCATCTGGTGCTGGAGCTGACAGTAGCTGTGGGGTCAGCGTGCACCTTCTGTGCGTGCTGCAGATGAAGAGCAAGGAGTGTGCATGCACTGGGGAGGAATAGCTGAAGGAGGTGGAGCAAGGCAGCACCCTTCCTTTGCTGTGGAAACACACATATACCCTACCATGCACTCAACAGAAATGTCCTGACCTGTGATTCACATAACTACAGTCACCTCAGAAGAAACAGAGAAAAGGAAATAAGGCTTAGAAACTGACCTGTTTTTCATTTTCATCCTCCAGCCTCAGCCTGTCCTCAATGCAGTTCCTGGCCTGAAGGAACGCCTTCCTCTGAGCCCTTTCTGTCAAAATCCTCACAAAGACCCCATACAAATTTACACTGACAAAAAGGATTGCATTGGCCACAAGCTGTAAGAAAGAAAGAAAAATAAATAAATATTTTAAAATACAGATTTTTATTTTGCATTTCTAGTCAGCAAAATTAAAAAAAAAAGCTCACTGTCTTTAAAAATTCTGCCTTGCTAGCCATGTCACTGATACCGCTTCCAACAATCCAACTGCAGTGAAACAATTTTGAGTTGAGCAAGGCAGCCCGACCTGCTCGCGTAACAACCAGTCCAACCAAGAAAAGGCAACGGGTGGTAGTAGTGGGTGACTCTCTTCTGAAAGGTATGGAGGCACCCATTTGCCAACCTGACACACTCTTTAGAGAGGTGTGTTGTCTCCTGTCAGGGATGTTACTAAGAGAGTAACAAACCTTGTATGGGCCACAGACTATTAGCCACTGGTGGTGTTTCACGTGCGCGCCAGTGACACAGCCAGGAGTAGTCTAAGGAACATCAAGAAGGACTACAGCGCCCTGGGAGCAACAGTTAAGGACTCTGGGGCGCAGGCAGTCTTTTCATCAGTCCTCTCGGTCAAAGGGAAGGGGCCTGAAAGGGCCAGTTGAATCTGGCAAGTCAACAAATGGCTACAGGAATGGTGCCACAGCCAGGGATTTGGCTGCTTAGACCACAGGACTTGCTTTGAAAAGCCTGGTCTACTAGGGGCTGATGGGGTACAGCTAACTGAGAAGGTGAAGAGTATCTTCAGCCAAAGGCTTGCCAGGCCTGTCAAGAGGGCCTAAAACTAATGTTGCCAGAGGAGGGGAAGCACAATCCGGCCCACCACTGTCAGTATGGCACCAGAGCCAGCAACAACTGCCCAGAACCTGGGGAAGGATCTCAGGTAAGTACAAGAGAACCTAAAATGCAGGCCAAAGGAAATCCCATTGCTCCAGCCAGCAAGTCTTCTTCATTGGGGGCCCAGCTTAAGTACCTCTATGCCAACGCACGTAGCATGAGGAACAAACAGGAAGAGTCAGAGATGTGCGCGCACCTGCAGGGCTATGATCTTGTTGGCATCACAGTGACATGGTGGGATGACTCCTGTGATTGGAGCGTTGCGATGGAGCGATACAGGCTCTTTAGGAAGGACGAGGACAGGCAGGGGAGATGAGGAGGCAGTGTCGCCCTCTATGTCAGCAACCAGCTGGAGAGCATGGAGCTCCGCCTGGGGAGGGAGGAGGAGTTGACAGAGCTTACGGGTCAGGATTAGAGGGAGAGCAGGCACAGGGGACATTACAGCGAGGGTTTGATACAGGCCACCTAGCCAGGAGGACTGAGCGGATGAGGCCCTCTACAGGCAGATAGAAGCAGACTCATGGTCACAAGCCCTGGTCCTCATGGGGGACTTCAACCACCCCGACATCTGTTGGAGGGACAACACGGCAGGGCACAGGCAATCCAAGAGGTTCCTGGAAAGCGTGAATGACAACTTCCTCCTGCAGGCAATAGAGAAGCCAACGAGGAGGGATGCTATGCTCGACCTCGTTCTCACCAACAGGGAGGGGCTGCTGGGAGACGCGAAACTCAAGGGCAGCATTAGCTGCAGTGACCATGAAATGGTGGAGTTCAGGATCCTTGGGGAAGGGAGGAGGGCGTGCAGCAAGCTCTCTGCCCTGGACCTCAGGAGGGCAGACTTCGGCCTTTTCAGGGATCTGATGGGTAAAGAGCCATGGGATACAGCCCTGGAGGGAAGAGGGACCCAGGAAAGTTGGTTGATATTCAAGGAGCACCTCATGCAAGCTCAGAAGCGATGCATCTCAATGGAGAGCAAGTCGGGCAAAAATGCCAGAAGGGCTGTGTGGATGAAGAAGGAGCTCATGGACAAACTGAAAATCAAGAAGGAAGCCTATAGAGGGTGGAAGCGAGGATAGGTAGCCTGGGAGGATTACAGAGAGGTTGTGCAAGTGGCCAGGGATCAGATTAGGAAGGCTAAAGCCCTGACGGAACTGAATCTGGCCAAGGACGTCAAGGGCAACAAGAAAAGCTTCTCTAGATATATTGGGGACAAAAGGAGGTCCAAGGAGAATGTAGGCCCTCTCCAAAAGGAAACAGGTGACCTGACCACCTGAGATAAGGAAAAGACTGAGGTGCTTAATGACTTTTTTGCCTCAGTCTTCACCAATAAGGGTTCTACCCACATCACCAGAGTTGCATAAGACAAAAGCAGAGACTGGGAGAATGAAAAGCTGCCCACTGCAGTGAAAGAGCACGTTCCAGAATATCTAAGGAACTGAAGGTGCACAACTCCATGGGACCTGATAAGATGCATCCACGGGTCCTAAGAGAACTGGCACATGAAGTTGCCAAGCCGCTGGCCATTGTATTTGACAAGTCATGGCAGTCTGGTGAGATTCCCAATGATTGGAAGAGGGGTAACACAACCCTCATTTTCAGAAAAGGGAACAAGAAAGACGCAGAGAACTACAGGCTGATCAGCCTCACCTCTGTGCCTGGCAAGGTCATGGAGCAGATTCTCCTGGAAGCCACGCTAAGGCACATGAAGAGCAAGGAGGTGATTGGTGACAGCCAACATGTCTTCACAAAAGGCAGATCGTGCCTGGATAATCTGATGGCCTTCTATGACGGGGTTACAGCATCGATGGACAAGCGACAAGCAATGGATATCATCTGCCTGGACTTGTGCAAGGCATTTGACACTGTCCCGCACAACATCCTTGTTTCTAAACTAGAGAGACATGGGTTTGATGGACGGACCACTCGATGGATAAGGAATTGGCTGGATGGCTGCACTCAGAGAGTGGTGGTCAATGGCTCATTCTCCAAGTGGAGACCGGTCACGAGTGGTGTCCCTCAGGGGTCCGTGTTGGACCTGGCCCTGTTCAACATCTTTGTCGGCGACATGGACAGTGAGATAGTGCACCCTCAGGAAGTTTGATGATGACATCAAGCTGTGTGGTGCCATCAACATGCTGGAGGGAAGGTATGCCATCTAGAGGGACCTTGACAGGCTAGAGAGGTGGGCCCATGCAAATTTAATGAAGTTCAACGAGGCCAAGTGCAAGGTCCTGCAGATCGGCTGGGGCAATCCCAGGCACAGATACAGGCTAGGCAGAGAATGGATTGACAGCAGCCCTGAGGAGAAGGACTTGGGAGTGCTAGTGGGTAAGAAGCTCAACAAGAGCTCACAATGTGCCCTTCCAGCCCAGAAGCCAGCCATATCCTGGGCTGCATCAAAAGAAGCATGGCCAGCAGGTCGAGGGAGTTGATTGTCCCCCTCTGCTCTGCTCTCCTGAGACTCCACATCAAGTACTGCGTCCTGCTCTGGAGCTCGCAACATAAGAAGGATCTGGATCTGTTGGAACAAATACAGAGGATGACCACAAAGATGATAAGAGGGCTGGAGCATGTCTCCTATGAGGACAGGCTGAGAGAGTTGGGGCTGTTCAGCCTGGAGAAGAGGAGGCTCTGGGGAGACCTTATTGTGGCTTTCCAATATCTAAAGGTGGCCTACAGAAAAGATGGGGAGAAACTCTTCAGCAAGGCCTGCTGTGATAGAACAAGCGGTAATGGTTTTAAAATTTTTTACAATGAGGCTGGTGGAACACTGAAACAGGTTGCCCAGAGAGGTGGTAGATGCCCCATCCCTGGAAACATTCAAGGTCAAGTTGGATAAGGCTCTGAGTAACCTGATCTAGTTGAAGATGTCCCTGCTCCTTGCAGGGAGGTTGAATTAGATGACCTTTAAAGGTCCCTTCCAACCCAAACTATTCTATGATTCTATAATCATAGCAACTATCACAAGTCTGAGCAAGCAATATTGCATAATACAGAACTTTGCATCTACTGAAGTTAATTTCTCTTACAGTGATCTGTAGTTTATCACTTTCATTCAGCATTGGTTCTTTCATGAGCCCATGGGCAGATCTGTGTATCTAATAAGGACAATAGCACTATCAGCATTTGTTCAACTGCGAGATGCCTGGAAGACCAAAATTATTTTCCTATGCCTTCGTAAAGTAGGGATATTATTTTCCCGTTCTTTATAGTTGAGAAGAAGCAAGGCACTGACAAAACCTGTGACTAAATCAAAATATGTGCCTGGGTACCCCAAGCTTTCATATTGTGCAGCTTGCACTTGGAAAATCTGCTTCTCTTCCCATATCTATACTATGAGCAACTATATTGTATTTTTTTGAGAAATCACCCAAAATATTGTTGATACTATCCTGCAGCAAACCTCTCAGAAGGTGCAGAGTGCTTTCAAATGATGGCCCTTGCCACAAACCAAGCCCCACCACAATGCTATAAGCAGGGATAATGAATTACTTCAGAATTCCTTCTATGAAGAGTGACTTGATGAAAGACACTTAAATGACCCAAGTGCCCTTCTAGGTTTTTTAAATATTTTTGCAGCATGTGATAAATTTAATTAACTAACCTAAATAAGTCAACAGTGGCTTGTACACAACCTCCCTATCTAAGGCAATTCTGTCCAAGTTTCTCATTGCATCTCTGATGTCCGAAACATGTCTTCAGATGGTAAATTCTGCAATGAAATGCAGTGTTTGTTTAGAAAGGAGGCAATAAGGCCTCATTACCCAATATCTTCTGAGTCTCATTCTCCATATTTACTCTAGTTACTACCACAGCATCATGACAAGAATTCACGGGACTCATAAATTCCAAAATTTCAGAAATCAACTGGCACACAAATTGGCCAAGATTGGGTATAATAAGAGCAAAGAAAGACATTACAGCAAGTAACACAATTCATGTTAAATTCCTATGCACCTAAAATAGTTCATAAAGATCATATAACTGACATTTATTTCATAATTCAAGATATACATTTCAAGCTAGTACGTCTCTACCGTTGCATGATCTCTCAGTGTAAACTGAAGAGGAGACTACTACCCTTATTTGTGCTGCATAGTGAGTCTCGACATGCCAAGAATATAATCAATTTTTTAAAAAACCCAAACACCTACATTGTTGCAAAGAATGCTTACTGACTAATGGGACTAGGATTGAAGGCTTGAATTCTGCCAATATGGTAAGCAAAGATCCAAAATTACATCCAGAAACTCCCTGTTGAGTTTGGAGAGCCTTTGGGAAATGTTTCACCCTACAAAAATAAGAAGGAAGTTTCTGATGTGGGTAACTAATGGCAATATACATCTCCATCTCCTGTGATCTCAGTATAGGGGGGAAAACTGAAGGCTTCATTCTGGGTAGGTTCTCCAGACCTTCACTGATTCACAAGTCCTCTAACTTTTACCTTCATATCTGGTTGTTATTAATTAATAAGACATCAACAACAACTTCCCTGCAACCATTCTGACCAGCACAAAATCAAAAGATACCCTGTGACAATAAAGAGAAGAGAGCTGTGCCTAGCATTAGTGTTTTCTTTCTCCTCAGATATCCAAACCTAAGAATCAATTAACCTAAGAATTCAACCTAAGAACCTTATATACCAGTTATTCACATGTCGCTTCTCAGAGATGGTCATACACATAGTAAAACTTTGAAGATGAAAAGCAGTACACGAGCATATCATTTCATGATACAGACTGAGCATAAACAGTCTGTAATTTCTATCCTGCTTTACTTTGTGTCATCACAGAGAACTGTTTGAGGTATATCAATTTTCAGCAGAAGTGAAAGCCCACTAAAATGAAATTGCTGTAGAAATTCCAGTAGAATCCTATTTTTAGAGACATGAATGTGGCCGCACTCACCTTATCCCTGCATTTTATCATGCTGAAGTGTAGTGACAACAGTGTGTTTTAAAGCTAATTCTTAGAAGTGCAATGGAATAAAAATAGAAAGGATTTGTAAAGGCTGTATTCAAAGGCAGTAGAGAGAGTTCACAGAATAAACAGTCAAGACAGTTACAGACAATGCAACTACTTGACTCCAGCCATATACAAAACAGCTGTTAATAACACGGACTGAAAACCTAATATTATCTTTGTGCACTAATATCAGAGTGGCCAAAGACATAAATAATTACTTATAGAGATTTTTTTTTTTGTTTTTTTAAAAAAGACTGAACTCAATTTCTTGTCTTCAACTGGAAGCAGTAAAAGACCATATATTGTAGCAATTTGACAGCTGTTCTGGGACTATCATTGCAATTTCACTCAAGCAACCATGATCACCTGGACTGGGGGTAACCAGTAGCTGAATTCCTGCAATCATGCAGCCACTTTCAGACTCAGCAGGCTAAGTCATTTTCCGACATGCTTTGAACAGTTTAAGATAAAACAGAGGCTTAGCTGTTAGCTCTGGCCTGCAGAGAATCAGGAGAAGTGAAAAAGCAAGTAAAAGATTCATAGATTTCAAACTGTGAGAAAAGAAAGTAGGGCAGATTGTCTCCTGAGGTAAGAGTTCCTTCCCTTCACAACCCATTTTCTGCTTAATTACTATTTTTCCCCACTTGCAAACTACATACATCTCTCTCTCTCTGGGTTTCTCAAATGCAGGCCATTTCCTAGTTCCTTTCATTTTAATATGTAAATATATACTTCTATATATACATATAAATGTACATACATAAATAACTTACACACATTATGTGCTGTAAATCCATAAAAGATTAAGAGATTTGCTGTTAAAATTAAGCATCTCTGAAGTGGTACTGAGGCATCGAGAACTGCTGAAATATCAAAGAATTTTATTTGAAATCATTCCTATATTATTCACTATACCACTGCTTAGTAGCAAAAAGAGTGCTCTTCAGGTTTCCCCATTGCCTTCTATTTACAGAACTACCAAAAAAAAATCAATTTACTTAATGCAATACAAAGTAACTCAAAGACATTTTTATACTACAACCACTTTCAAGCAATGTTATTCTCTCATTCTGTAATGAGATTACAGGTCAACCAGAATTTAAAAAAAAGGGCACCAGGGTCATGAAAGCCTGTTTTAAAGATTTTTTTTTTTTTTTAATTGCTGTCACTGAATCTTGTATTGTGCATTCTGCATATCTGCTGCACTTCAGTACCAACATCCTGAGCTTTAAACTTGTCTAGTTCTTAGTAGGGTATGCTTTCTCTCAATGGATGAACTCTAGCACGGTTCCTTGTGCTGGCTCTAGAGGGTGTTACCAAAGGCAGACTTCCAACACAGACAGCTAGCTCTTGTGGGCTGCCTAGTCAGTGAAAAGGGACAGGCAGCTCCAGCAAGTATTTCAACCAAATTTCTGTCTGTCCTGGCTTTTTTCTCCATCGACTTCCTTGGCTCTCAAGTTAGTTTTGGTAGGGAACTCAAGTTGTCCAGTACAGCAATGCCCATCAGGGAGTGAGCAAATAATTCTGGAAGTAAGAAGCATGTAACAGGCACATGCATACCACAAGGCTTGAAGAGTTCAATTGAAGATCCCCTTTCTTTCCCCACAATGATCTCCCACTTCTTAAGTGTCCCTTGGGATTAGTTGAGAAAGACTTTGAAGAGTCTCTCAAACTTTTCTCTCTATTACAGACAGGATTTATTCTCCACTTCTTTTTCTTTCAATGCAAGAATTTTCATGTGTGCATTCATGCACACAGTTGTGCTCTCTCAAACAAATTGTGAAAAATTCTACATGTTATTATCTGCCTTTTGAGAGGACTCTGTCTGCTCAGCAGACTAATTCGGCTATCGGGTAAACAGTTGCATAGTAAATAGTTCACACCTGAGGCTGTTTTTTGCTGTGGAGTAGCTTTATGTTTGGCTCACGAAACCGCCTCATAGAAAAATATGGCTGTTTCACAAAGGTGTAAATAACTTCTGGATCTCAAAGACTTTTTTACAAAGTGGCATTCATGTGGATGAATATTGAAATACTAAACTGAAGTAGACTAAATGAGAAATATAAATTACCAGAGAAGAAAAATTCAGGAGACTCCCTCAGAACTCCACTGTGCTTTCTAAAAGCTGGGCTTGTGGCATGAATGGGACTGAGAGGGGATTTCAATATTTATCACTCCCAGGATTATAATTTAGTGGCTAATATCAATATTCCATTTATTTTCAGCAGCATGAGTTCTCACAACAGTCTATGTAGAGAAGAGTGGAATATGTAGGAAATGTGACCAGCATTTCCAGGTGAAGGATGAAATTTGACAAGACCAATGTGGTTTGTTTACATCTTAACCCTCAGATACCTGATAAGATGAGACGTATGCAGGGCCTGAATTCTAGTTTTTCTCTGTTAACTGAATTTCACTGCAAGTAATTTCTGTGCCACTATTGTTGTTCCTGCTGTGCAGACAATGTAACATTTACTCATTCTGTCAAAATTCTTTGAAATATGACAACAAAATGCATTTGTGTGAAATAGGAATGTCTATCGTGAAGCATGTCTCTAAGGAAAGAGTCATGAACAGCTTACCAAAATAAGTAAGTACTTCCACCATTAAAAACTCTTGAAGAGCATGGCAAGACTGTGCTGTTTAGGAAAATCATTGATATAATGAACAAGACCTTTTACAAGTTTAAACAGAATTAATTTATCTTTTTCCTGTTATGGAAAATGTTACCATTAGAGCAGTGCTTAATTTACAGTCTTCATAAAAGAGAATGCACAATTGTTTCTTGATCCTGACATGGCTTTGTTAAGTTTAGTAATTCACTTAATCAACTCACTTCACAACCTTTTGAGAACACTTAAATTACTACATCTGCTCCCTCTGTTTGCTGAAGTGGTGTAATAGTTCCTGACTGCATCCCAAAAAGCACACTCTCCTACCAGAGAAGGCAGCCAAACAAATTTTCTCCAGATTAAATGAATGTATTCCCATTTTGAATAAACATCCCTCTTTATTTTGGTTAGTTTTTATCCTAACTGCTTTATGCGATGTACTAAAAAAATACCCTTCTGCTGTGCCATTCTCCATGGTTTCTGTCTTCATTCGCACCCCTCCTGAATCTACTGCATACTCAAAAAGGGGATTAGTGACTAGTTATTTCAGTGATAACGTGTTGAATGGGAGCAGATGTCCCTATTGAGGAAAAGAAAGTAGCACTACAGTGTTTATAACTGTAAAAGTGAAGAGAGACTTTTAGGATATCTAGGATGTTATTTCCATTAACCACAGCCAGTTTTTTTGAAGGGTACATCCACAATGTGTAATTGCAGAAATCTGCTCTGTGTCTGTCTTTCTGTTTGCATACCTGTTTGACCAAAGTACACAACACAATTTATAACCACTGTTTAAAATACATGCCATAACCCTCTCTTAAAAATAAGCCCTACAAAAGTAGAGTCAAGAGCTGCCAAGCTCCTCAGTGTTAAAAGTTAGTGGACCTCTCCTCATGTTACACGCCACTGGTCGTTTATTTGGTGTGAGAAGCACTTACCTCTGAGATTAAGTAGCAGAGAATTATTATGGAATATCAGAACTGGGGCTGATTGAATCATAAATATTGAATCATAAAACTTATGTAGTACTGCAGCTTAAAAACATTCTGATAAAGATACTTGTGATTACGTAAGATACAAAATATTTGTTTTGTGGAAGTCCCAGAGTGACACCTGCCTGCCCACCAATACTGTCACTCAGGTGTGTGACATGAATCTATGACTTTAATTTCAGGCTCCTCTTTTTGAGATTCTGAGCTGTTGTGCCTTTCTTAGTGAATTTCTGAAAGGAACTCATTCCACCATTTTTACCTTTCACATTACCAACAAATTAAATCTTTATTTTGATGTATCAAGACTTCTGGATTTTTTAATTTTATTTTTTATTTGTTAGGAAGAGAGAAAGAAGCACTTATGTGCAAGAACTTTTGTTCTTATCTGCATTTTTTGAACTAAGGAAAAAAGGCAGCTGATTTTTAGAAAGAGGAAAAATATCAGACAGGGGACTTATAGGTGATATACAACACAGCACTGATATATGAAATTTCAGAAATAAGACATAAAGGACTGGATAGAAAACACTGCAAGCAGCATACAGACTGAAATACCTTCAATCATATATTCTCAATCACTTCAAACGATTACAAATAATGAATGACTTCATAAAAACTGCATTTAAAAAAAAAAACAGACTAAACACATAGCAGCATTCTATTAGAAATGGTTGCTGCAATGGCAACAGTAATGTCTGAAACTTGCCCAATATAGCACTGGGCTGTTGCACATGAGAAATTCAAAAAAGCAGTAAGAAAATGCCCTGATTTTTCTCCATCCGAAGCCTGTTTTTATACATAATGTGTGTGTACCGATACACATTTGTGAGTTGGTTCTTGATAGCATGTGCACAATATTAATTATTTCTCTTGGTTTCATATTTGTATCTGTTAAGCCCAGTTGAGGTTAGTATCAGCAATGTTTCCATATATCAAATCAGACCTTATATATAGATTGGAGGTTACTTTCATACAAGGCAACAAAGTCTCTCCAAAGCCCACAGAAGTGTTTGGGCTATTGCAGACAGAAGAGAATATCTGAAGAATATCACATGTGAAGCAAAAACAATTTCGTAGTCATCCATACTAATCAGTCAAGTCTAGGTATACAAGAGAACTGGCTGATCTCCATGGTTTTTCGCTATACAAGAGGCCATGTATGCCTCTCAGATAAGACATGATAGATATGATATCTCAGCTGCAGCTTTCTCTTGCTGTTATACTACGGTACTGTGCTCCAGAGTATGTAACAGGTTCACAGCAGAACATATACCTTAAACATAATAATGTGGGGTCAGTCACTTCCCTCTGTGGAAAGCTGACACAATGAGCTACCCACAAAAATATATTGTCACATCCCACAAATTTCTTTGTGCTGAAAAGAGAAAGGCAAATGTTATTTTTATTTATTTAGTGATTTAGCTGTTGCATTCTATTATGACATATTGTAAGTCACCATGGAACAAATAAGCCTTCAGTTCTTCTGGGCTTTTGGGGTAGGTTGCCATGGTTTGGGGTTTTTGGACATTGCAGTTGTTCCCAAGCATTATGAATAGCTGCTATCTGTCACAAAAGATTTGGAGTATGTTGCTAAAGCAATTTTAAATAATTTCTATAGAAAGTACAGTTAATATTTTTATTTATTTGTGCATGTTATTTACTTGCTTGACAGAATCCATGTAATCAGCCCCTGAAGCTGTTCTACATCAAAAATCTGCAGCTCTCTCCCCTTTTCAGTATAATGTCATGGTGTGCAATTAGAGCATAGTACAGTAATCTGTTGTCCAAAATTTGTTTGCATTTGCTGTATGAAACGCATGGTTCCTTTCCAGTACTTGCTTGCCCACAAGAATATATCTGAATATCTTAATACTTTTTTTTTTAATAAAGCTTCAGTAATTAAATACATAGAGATACAAACTTGCGGGGATACATAGTCCAAGCTGGTCTGAAAGCTTTAACGGGACTGCAGTTGCTAGGTGACTGGACTTTCAGATCTTAAATACAATTTTTCTTGATTTGAATCTTATGCATGGCTGAGAAATGGCGGGTAGCAGCTTCAGTATGGTGCCTGACTGCTGTAGACAGGAAGCATTTATCTAGTGTACAGCTCTTCAGCTACAGAGGCACAAAATAAGGCTGTGGCTTCAGTTCAGCAAGGGGCACCACGTTTTCAGATTGCTCCTGTAACAACCCAGGAGGAAGACTGCCCAGTCTGAGTGGGACAGCCTCCTTCCCTGGCTCCCAGCTGTGCTCCTTTTGCAGCCCACTGTGTGCCACCAGCTGAGTGAACTCACTGTCTCATGCTCCCATGGCATGATTTGGTTATATCCATAAAATGTACTCCACACTGTGCCTCTTATGGGACCTGCCTTTCTGAAAACCGATAACTATGCGCTGAGCTCCTGCACGTTCTGGCAGCTGGAATGCGCTTCCAGCTTTTCACTCAGGACCTCTCACTCAGCTTTAGTTTAGTTGTCAAAGTATTTTCTGTAAAAACTTAAAAGTGCTCTACAAAGCTTTCCTAATAAACAATGCTGGGGCAGAGGACTCATTCTGCCTGTTAGTGACGGAGCTGGTGACAAAATATGCGTCTTCCAAGACTCAGTTCTTTTCTCCAGTGGTTCAGGCTTGGTCTTGTCAAGCCTAGGAACTATGCTGCTGGGGACTAAGTACTATCCCTAGGGCTTATTATACACACTACACAGACACTGAACCATCTATTTGGTACTGAAATGGCACTCTCCTGTGCTGTGCACAGGCTACTTCCAAGGAGGGCTTCAATTTTGCTCCTGGAAGGTCGAGTGCTTAAAACTTGGAAATGCTAACACCCATGCTTAAAACCTCTAAGTGCCTTTTTTGAATTTAACTTCAAGGCACTTTCTCAAGAGCAAGGAGATAGCCATGGATGCAACCAGGTACCCAAGTCAGTGTTTGTCAGTTAGGTATGATCACAGGCATACCCCAGAAGAGAAAATAAACACAAGTTAAGTTCAAGCAGCTGTCCAAATATTACACTGTAATATTACACTGTAATGAACTCATCGTTAGGAAATCATGTTGAAATCATAGAATCATAGAATGGTTTGGGTTGGAAGGGACCTTCAAAGGTCATCTAGTCCAACCCCCGCAAGGAGCAGGGACATCCCTGACTAGATCAGGTTGCTCAGAGCCTCATTCAACCTGGCCTTGAACTTTTCCAGGGATGGGGCTTCCACCACCTCTCTGGGCAACCTGTTTCAGTGATCTACAACTCTCAGTATAAAAAAAATTGTTCCTAACATCTAATCTAAATCAACCTGCCTCTATTTGGAAACCATTACCTCTTGTTCTGTCACAACAGGCCCTGCTAAAGAGTTTCTCCCCATCTTTCCTGTAGGCCTCCTTGAGGTACTGGAAGACCACTCTCCCCAGAGCCTCCTCTTCTCCAGGCTGAACAGCCCCAACTCTCTCAGTCTGGCCTCATAGGAAAGGTGCTCCAGCCCTTTTATCATCTTCGTGGCCCTCCTCTGGACCCTCTCCAACTGGTCCATGTCCTTCTTATGTCGGGAGCTCCAGAGCCGGACGCAGTACTCCAGGTGGAGTCTCATAGTCCTCTTGATGCAGCCCAGGATGAATTTGGCCTTCTGGGCTGCAAGGGCGCGTTGCCAGCTCATATTGAGCTTCTCGTCCACCAGCACTCCCATGTCCCTGTCCTCAGGGCTGGTCTTGATCCATTCTCCGCCCAGCCTATATTTGTGCGTGGGATTGCCACAACCCACGTGCAGGACCTTTCACTTGGCCTGGTTGAACTTCATGAGGTTGGCATGGGCCCACCTCTCCAGCCTGTCAAGGTCCCTCTGGATGGCATCCCTCCCCTCCAGCATGTCGATGGCACCACACAGCTTGGTGTCATTGAAAAACTTGCTGAGGGTGCACTCTATCTCACTGTCCATGTCGCCGACAAAGATGTTGAACAGGGCCGGGCCCAACACAGACCCCTGAGGAACGCCATTCGTGACCAGTCTCCACTTGGACATTGAGCCATTGACCACCACTCTCTGAGTGGTGCAGCCATCCAGCCAGTTCCCTATCCACTGAGTGGTCTGTCCATCAAAGCCATGTCTCTCCAGTTTAGAGAGAAGGATGTCATGTGGGACAGTGTCAAATGCCTTGCACAAGTCCAGGCAGATGATATCCTTTGGTTGTCCCTTGTCCACTGATGCTGTAACCCCAATGCATTACTTATGGTCCTATATAGCAAATTCAAGTCATTTTTCATGACCTAGTGTTAGGTACAAATTTTTCATATCAAGCATAGGACCTCATATTTATTTTATACCACTAAAAATGTCTGCCCCCAAAATGTCAAGAAATATACCGAAGTCTTCTAACAAGTCACCTGCAAAATAGATTGAATGACTAAACTGTGAGGCCTTGGTTCTCTCTCACTGCTGAAACACCTGGTCCTTTTACAGATGAATGAAGGCAGATGGAGATGAAGAGCAGAAAAAGTGCATACGTTGTTGCTCTGGCTGCCTGTGTACTGCTAAGTGAAAACTGACTGCAGTCAGACCAAACTGACCTCAGCCGGTTTCCTTTCCACCAGAAGGATTGCCTGCTAGACCTGACAAATGTCCTCTTGTACCTCTTTTCTCTTTTCTTCCTCTCCATGCAGATATTTGAAACAGTTGGTGAATTATGTCACATCTGGTCAAATGTCCTGAAAAGATGAAAGTGTTTGCCTTGAGGAAACTCTGTTCTATTACACAGAGTCCATTTTCTTTTCTCCTATTGTGCTTTACAAGAGCTGTCTCTGCCGATAATAAGATTTTCACTCTGCAGGGCCATTTAAGCTATGGTATCTTCTGTCAGTGTTGGCATTTCAAAGCTTTAATACTGTCAAAGTTGCAAAGGAGTGATTTAAGCAGAAGAGATGGACAATGCTAGCCATTTTCTTGTTCAACTTTGAAAATTACTTTTGCAATAAGAAATCAGATATATAGTATGTCACTAAGCAACTGATCAAGCAAGGAATTGATGGAAGATTTAAAAAAAAGCATTTCCGGTCATATTTTCACTCCAGAGACATTAGGAAAACAAGAGGATATATCTCTGTTTAATGATTCTATTTAACAATTAAATTAATCAGTCAATGATTTCAAGAGAAAGCAAAGAAATTCTAAAGATTTAGGACCAAAGGACCAAACTCTATTCATTTTCAGTTAGTGATCCTAAAAATCAAGTTTGTTGTTAGAATCTCTACGCTGTATGATTAAAAATAGTCTGAGTGTAATAAGAGATCAAGGCATGATTCTGTAGCTGGGAATTTGAGTAGTGTTCCAAACTGATTAATACAAACCTCATTGCTGGATCAGGACCTTAGAAAAAACAATATGCCAATTTTGCAAGCAACAGAATGCTTTTAAAGACATATCATGAGAGCAGATGACTAATAACTTATTGGGTCATACGATCTTCTTGTCATGTGTAGGTTTTCTGGTTCTGTTTTAATGTAACAACATTTCAATGCAAAAAAAAAAGAATACTTGAAAAGAAGTCACAATATTGAATATTGTGAATGCCAAGCATTTATTTCTGAGCTGAGCTGCAGAAATAAATAAAAATGTTAAATCAGAAACCTGGAGGAGGGTAAGAGATACAGGACATAAATCAAATATGTTATGGAAGAGAAGGAATAAATGAGGGTAAAGGGAAATTTAAAAAAAGAAAGAAGGAAAATAATGATAAAAAGTGGAACTGAAACATGCCGACTCTGAGCAGAAGAGCAAAAGAATAAGCGGGCTAAAAGTACAGATATGATGCCAAATTTAAAGAAAATTTAGCACAACCTTGAAGATTGTGCTATTTTTTTTTCTTTTGCGAAATTTCATATTTGCTCTGCCTTGTTAGAGAGGAGGTGGTTTGTTTTTTTTTTTACTTGAATGAAGGAGATGATAAGTAAGGATCACGGACTGCTGTTCTTTGAATTGTGAATGAGATGCCTTCCTGGGAGTTTTTGTGCTCCTCTAGCTACCAAAATAGTCAGAAACCCATCCCAACTTTCATTTAAAAAATGGAAGTCCTCCTTCCTACAAAATATCTGGTGAGTCTATTTTCTGCTTTGGATGTCTTGTCAGTTCTGGTTAGCTTAAAGCTGTTCGTCAAATTAAAAACGTGCAATCTTAAGAGAAATGGTGCTGTTTCCATGTACATATTATAAGAGATTGCAAACAGCAGAATTTTATGGAAAAGACAAGAGTGGGATTTAACTGACTTACTGAGAATTCTGAAAATTACAGAGAAAAACAAAATACATCAGTAATTTCTTATTCTGCTTCAAAACAAATGAGACAAGGGAGGCAATACGTTCAGCCCCAAAGGAAGCTGATCACTGGTAAAAAAACCAATAAGAATCAATTGCAACTACTGTAATATGTCATACTATGTCATATTACATCTTTCTTAACTATGCACAAACCCTTCTTAAGGGTTTGCTGACTTGACTCTTTCTTGCACAAAGAAATGAAGAGTGGCTTCTATAGGTATGTAGGAGACAGAAGGAGGTCCAAGGAGAATGTAGGCCCCCTCCGGAAGGAAACGGGTATCCTGGTGTTGTGGTTTTGAACTACGACACCTGGTTACCCAGGACATGGAGAAGGCTGAGGTATTCAACGACTTTTTTGCCTCAGTCTTCACCGATAAGGGCTCTTGTCTCACCACCCAAGCTCTGGAAGGCACAACCAGGGAAAGGAAGAATGAAGAACCGCCCACCGTACTTGAACAGCAGGTTCGGGAACATCTAAGGAACCTGAAGGTGCACAACTCCATGGGACCTGATGAGATCCATCCACAGGTCCTGAGGGAACTGGCGGATGAAGTTGCCAAGCCACTGGCCATCATATTTGAGAAATTGTGGCGGTCTGGTGAGGTCCCCAATGACTGGAAGAGAGGGAACATAACCCCCTTTTTAAAAAGGGGAACAAGGAAGACACAGGGAAACACAGGCTTGTCAGCCTCATCTCTGTGCCTGGCAAAGTCATGGAGCAGATTCTCCTGGAAACCATGCTAAGGCACATGAAGAGCAAGGAGGTGGTTGGTGACAGCCAACATGGCTTCACCAAGGGCAGATAGTGCCTGACCAATTTGGTGGCCTTCTATGACGGGGTGACAGCATCGATGGACAAGGGACAACCAAAGGATATCATCTGCCTGGACTTGTGCAAGGCATTTGACACTGTCCCACATGACATCCTTCTCTCTAAACTGGAGAGACATGGCTTTGATGGACAGACCACTCAGTGAATAAGGAATTGGCTGGGTGGCTGTACTCAGAGAGTGGTGGTCAACAGCTCAATGTCCAAGTGGAGATCGGTCACGAGTGGCGTTCCTCAGGGGTCTGTGTTGGGCCCGGCCCTGTTCAACATCTTTGTTGGTGACATGGACAGTGGGATAAAGTGCACCCTCAGCAAGTTCGTCGATAATACCAAGCTGTGTGATGCCACCGACATGTTGGAAGGGAGGGATGCCATCCAGAGGGACCTTGACAGGCTGGAGAGGTGGGCCTGTGCCAACTTCAACCAGGCCAAGTACCAGGTCCTGCATGTGGGTTGTGGCAATCCCAGGCACAAATACAGGCTGGGTGGAGAATGGATTGAGAGCAGCCCTGAGGAGAAGGACTTGGGAGTGCTGGTGGATGAGAAGCTCAATATGAGCAGGCAATGTGCCCTTGCGGCCCAGAAGACCAACCGCATCCTGGGCTGCAGAAAGAGGAGTGTGGCCAGCAGGTCGAGGAAGGTGATTCTCCCCCTCTACTCTGCCCTGGTGAGACCCCACCTGGAGTACTGTGTCCAGTTCTGGAGCCCCCAACATAAGGAGGACATGCACCAGTTGGAAAGGGTCCAGAGAAGGTCCATGAAAATGATCAGAAGGCTAGAGCATCTTTCCTAAGAAGACAGACTGAGAGAGTTGGGGCTGTTCAGTCTGGAGAAGAGGAGGCTCCAGGGAGACCTGATAGCGGTCTTCCAGTACCTCAAGGGGGCCTACAGGAAAGATGGGGAGAGACTCTTCAGTAGGGCCTGGTGTGACAGGACTAGGGGTAACAGTTTCAAAATAGAGGGAGGTAGATTTAGATTGGATATTAGGAAAAAAAATTTTTTACACCGAGGGTTGTAGATCACTGAAACAGGTTGCCCAGAGAGGTGGTGGATACCTCATCCCTGGAAACGTTCACGGCCAGGCTGGATGATGCTCTGAGCAACCTGATCTAGTCAGGGATGTCCTTGCTCCTTGCAGGGAGGTTGGACTGGATGTCCTTTGAAGGTCCCTTCCAACCCTAACCATTCTATGATTCTATGATTCTATGATTCTATGAAATAACAAGTATGGAATAGGACATGTCCTCTTCGGTGCTGCTGTATTTTTGCTTTTTTTCTGGCATGGGCTCTGCATGTTCTTTATCTGACCCCAAAGACACAAGATAAATCAAGGACTGTATTTGACTACATTTACAACAGCAAGAAAAATGCCCAAGACATGTGGACTTGCACATGGAAAGAGGTTTGCGGCTGGAAAGAGGTGGTGCTCAGGATGCCCACACTATGTGCATTTTGGGAGAGGTTATTTTGGATCAGCTCTGTCTTGGTCCTGTGGACCAAACACCAGTTAGCCCACTTTCCACTTAAGTCTCTGGTCTTATAGGCACAAGGTGCATTACCAGAATACAGGCAAGAGTTTCAGGCTTTTTCTTTTTTTTTCCCTCAATACAGGAAAAAATAAAGATTACTTTTTTGAAATATTCCAATACCCTGTAAGTCTCAAAGGACTTTTATCATAAAGACTGCACAGGTATAGGAAAAGCATGATTCAGTACATATCACAGAGATATGTACTGAATCATGCTAAGCATGAAAGTGTATAAAAGGGCTCATAATAAAAGCAAATACAGCACTGTTGATTATGTATATTTTGATCATGTATATGCAAGCTACAATATACACAAAATCTGGCAGATGCTTATTGCTTCATGGCAAACCTTTACTACCTGCAGAAAGGTTAAAATATTAATCATCTATTCATTCAATTACTTGTCAACCATTTTAATATTTTGTAATGTCTCCTGATAATAGTAATCTCCTGAAAAAAGTAGTTCCTAAATCATTATAGGATGATGTTACAAACAATCCTGGAAATTACAAGTTAATAAGAGGGGATTTAAAAATTAGATAGGTGGTATTGATTTAAAGCTTCATAATAACTGTGCAGATATTTTGAAATTTTTTAGACCAGAAATGTTAATAAGAAAATATAATTTCACAGTACACTAAAACGTCTCCATTTTTCTCCTTTTTTTCCCTTTCTGTACTTAAGAATAAAAATAGATGTGAAATATACATTCTTGCAACAACAGCATAATACTATTTATATTCATTTTTATGACTCTGTAAGGAATTGTACACATTAAACTATGCTAGTAAAGAGTTTTCTTTACTGTTATCATTATTATACTCTTTTTATGTATGTTTCTGATGTGAAGATAACAATAATACAATTAAAAATATTTTACGTCAAATCCTTCAAAAATTCTCAGTTCTGATGCACTGAGTATCTCTTGCGTGATTGTCCCAAATGCTCTGACGTATCCATGTTAGTTGTTCACAAATCCTTTGTAAAAAATCCTAACTTAGACAAACATTAATTGGGGATAGTTCTTCTGCCTTCAGAACTAAATACCAGTAATCTGATCCTAATTCCCTCAATGAAGTAATCTGAAATACTTCTTAAAAGAACATGGACTCAAACTCTGTGTCATGGGGTACTTGAAAGTTGAGGTGATAGCAGAAGTTCAGTGAAGACCCTTAAAAAATGGAGGCATTCAATTAGCAATTTTGGAACAGGATGAGTTACTGCAAGTAGGATGAACTTCATAGAAATAAAAATGGGCCAAAAGAAAACTAAAAACTGAGGAGTTCTGACAAGGTGGAGGATCACACAGTTCAAGAGTGCACATCCTTTGCAGGGGAAGTAACAAAAGATTACTTAGACTTCCACAGGGAGAAACAATGAAGAACAGCTTGAACCAGTCAAGTCCAATGTAAACAGAGCATAGAAAGTAGGTAGTCAGACCAAACAGTATGTGCTTCTATGCTACTACAGAAGAGGGAACTGGGATGAATTAAAACTGAATACTGAATGAGAAATATCATATTAGAAGGATGCTAGAAAGAAAATAATCAATGGGACACTTATTTCCAAAGTGCAAAATATATGGGGAAAAAAAACAAGAGGCAAGGTCACAGGAGTGGTGCTATGCATTAAAGGAAGCATGCAGCCCAACCAGGTGATTAAGTTATTGAGATGTATTGAGATGTAACAGAATCTCCATGGATTAAAATTTGATACTTCTGTAGGAAAAGTATATTAACAGGGCAGTACTATCACAACCTGAGGAGGATGGAAAGAGGGAGTATGGTTCCCTTGGGAACTCTTAGAGAGGTTGTTGCTGCAGAATATCATAGAATCTTAGAATGGCTTGTGTTCATCTAGTTCCAACCCCCCGGTCATGGACAGCAACATCTTCCACTAATTCAGGTTGCTCAGAGCCCCATCCAACCTGACCTTGAACACTTCCAGGGATGAGGTACCCAGAACTTCTCTGGGCAACCTGTTCCAGTGCCTCATAAAGAATTTCTTCCTTGTTTCTCATCTAAATCTATTCTCTTTCAGTTTACAACCTTTGCCCTTTGTCCTATCACTACATGCCCTTGTCAAAAGTCCCTTCCGAGATTTCTTGTAGGCCCCTTGGAGGTACTGGAAGGCTGCTATGAGGTCTCCCCAGAGCCTCCTCTTCTCCAGGCTGAACAGCCCCAACTCTCTCAGCCTCTCCTCATAGGAGAGGTGCTCCAGCCCTCTGATCATCTTCGTGGCCCTCCTCTGGACTCATTCCAACAGGTCCATGTCCTTCTTATGTTGGGGGCTCTGGAGGTGGATGCAGTACTCCAGGTGGAGTCTCATGAGAGTGGAGTAAAGCAGCAGAATCACCTCCTTTTACCTCCTGATCACCTGCTGATCATGCTTCTAGACTAAAGGGAGGCTCCCGTCGTTCCCACGCAGACTCAGTAACTATTACACTGGACGATGAAATGAAGGCAAGCTTTTAGATCCCATAAAGGACTGCTTCCTGAAGCAGATAAATGGGGAATTAACAACAGGAGAAGCACTCCTGAATGTTTTTCTGACTTCTTTCCTAATACCTGGTTCAAAATGTAACCATCAAAGTACAAGTAAGCACAAATTACTTCCAGATACCCTTGCAGGGGAAAAAGAAAGGAAAAAAACCCTACAAAACAAAACAAACAGAAAATCTACAGTAGTGTTTGATTTCAGAAGGAGGAACTATTGTTACTTATAAGGAACATATCAGGGAATCTCTTAGATTGAATTATCCATAAAACAGGTTCTAAAACAAATGCCTAAATGAGGAGGATTAAATTGCCAGGAGTGGGCCATATTCTGCTAGCCATTCCTACAAAACTCCAGTGTGACATTACTGAACTATTGCTTTTGTATTGGGTAAAGTGGTAAAAACTATGAAAAACAACAGAATCTGTAGAAAAAGCATAGTGAAAGAAAAGTGAATTTTAGAGGAAAGGTATGTCTGTTAACATGAAGTCTGTCTCAGTAGGTATCTTTATTTAAAAATTAATCTGAACTAACACAAGTACCTATCACAGAAACACCACTTCTGTTCTTTTTGGGATCTCCAGCACTAAATTCTGACACTAGTCACTTCACACAATCTGGTTCACTTACGTATCTACATAAAAGTCAGAATGATAGCATGCTTTCTACCTTAATAGCTTAAGCTTCCACACTGTAATCTAAAGACTTAGTTATTGCAGCTCTGTCACTATTGCCAGCCTACCTACATATCTCTAATATTTTAAAATTTATTTTAAAGTCTATGTTGTGTACTGTTGCATTTGCTATATTGCCTTGCTTTGGTATGTTGAAAAAAACCTAATTTTAAAATAGACTAATTTTTATATCGAGTAACTAAAGGGTCTGTTTTTATAGTTAGAATCAGCTAAGCACAAGAACTGAGGCAGTGACTGAGATAAAAGTTTTAGAAAAAACTCTAAATAACTTTATATACGTTAATATATGTTTGTAATTGCGTTGAGATTATACAAATTATATACAATTCTACCCTTAGAGACCTGTGGTGATAGGGACATTGAGTGAGACATTCTTCCAGTGTAACGCATTGTGTAATTAGTTCAGTGTAGGAAATATACCAGGTAATTATATTTTGCCTACCTAAATTACCCCTGTAGGTTCAACTGATTATAGGAATCTGCCAGCTGTTAAGCAGCTACTGTGTTTCATCTCAAGTAGAGGCTTTTCAGCAATGCAGCAGGCAAAATTATTCCTCTAGGTCTGTAAAGTCTCATCACACTTTCAAACGGACCAATATATGCAAAAATCTACTTTATAATCTGTACAATTGCACAGCTAATTAACCCTATCTGTTGCTGTCTCCAGTAATACAACATTATGCAGCAACAGCTCAGTGTGTTAGAGCTCACCACTGTAGTCCTTTGAGTTACTGGTAGGGAACAGGAACACCACTGGCTCTCTGTGTTTTTTTTTACTAAGTAGTGCCTGCACAATATGGCATAGCATTTTGAGTATTCAAGACAAGACTACTGATAAGAGCAGGATACAAGTATAAGTGGATCAATAATTCGATCTAGCAATGCAACTTTTTTGTAAAAGACATTGCATAATTTAATAAGTCAATTTATTTAGGGAGTTAGACTCCTTTGCACAGTCCAAATAGAAAGCCAGTCACCCAACATCCTTCAAAGGCACCTGTCCTAAGCGTGACCAGTGCTTGTATGTCTCCTGAGCACAGCACAGTGCTGCAAAGACAACACCAGCTGAGCTCTGAAAACTATCTATCCACAACAGTGCAGTCTCTCTACCTAGGAGACTTGAAACTCTGTCTTAAGAGCGTTTATCCTTCCAGGTGCAATGCTGTGCTATTGTGGCCATATTGCTTTGGGTTTCAGTGTTCAAATGGATTCTAGAAGCTCTGCACTATGTCCTCATTAGTGCTGCTACATACACATTAATTGGGGAATTGGAGGCAGGGGGCATCAAGGCAGCTGAAGCAGTGACTGATGCTACTTTCCCTTCTGACAACTCTTGTTCCTATCCTGTGCCAGCAGTCACAGGTTTAACTGGCTCTGGAAACTCACCTGGCCAAAAATAACCCACTCTTTACAAATCATCTTATTTTTAAAAATTGTGCCCCTTGAGAGATCACATGTTTTTCAAGAGTAAGCAACATGCACCACTGCAGGGAAACTTATTCCAGCTAAACAATTGAATAAAGCAAGATGCCACAGATATTAGAATTAAGTCATAAAATGCTGGCCCTGATTATTTCCACAGGAAGGCTGGTGACAGTTATGAAGGTGCTGACTTTGAGGATGTATAGTACATTTAAGTTAAGTTGCAGTGACAAAAGAACCTAGAAAAGGACTTCAAACATCAAGGTTATTTAACAGTACAGGTACAAAACCCTAAGATGTAACCTATCTTCTTTGCTAAGCCTCAGCTCTGTCAAGAACATCCACTTCAGGAGAATAGTCCAGACTCTCTTGGATCAATAATAAATCTATATTCTGAACCTGACAGTGATTTCTTAATGATCTAGTCCTCCGACCACACATGTCTCATCCATGCTGCCCATACAGAAAGAGGTATGGTGGGTAAATACCTCCAGCCTCCAAACAGAGACCAGCTATGGACTAAGTACAGTAATTGCCTACTGCCCCTATGTTGTCTATGAACTGGGACAGTTTGGGATCCACTGCACTGGAACTATGCTCTGAAAGGTGCTAAAGGCTGCCCTGAAGAGTCCTAAATATGCAGCAAAATAATTCACTACAAGGCCAAAAACCAGTTTGTATCAGAGGTCCAGTTTGAAGGTGCCAAGGGCTACAGCAGAAAGTTTTGGGAAACCACACCAGAATTAGAGTACAATGGAGAACAATTGAGTAATATTTCTGTATAAAAAGGTAGATGCTTCAGGGAAGAAAGTTCAGAGAAAAGACGTCAGGTTTTCAATCTGTTGGAGTTTTTTGTTTGTTTTGTGGTACTTTTGTCCCGAGCTGAAAGCAGAGGAAAAATCAGTACTGGATTACAAGGGAGAATAAGTTTGGGCCCAAAGCAGAAATACAGCTACCAGGTAATATTTTATTTTTTCATAAAGCCTCTATATATTTCATACCATTATTGTAAAGTATATATACACGAAGTGCCATTCTAATAAATGTGGGCCATATTGTAATATTCATGATGATTTTTACAGGTTCAGGGAAAAAATACTAAAGGTGCACAAATTACAGACAAAAGTATTTGAAAGCTACAGAGACTACCATCAAGTCTTTGAAGTTTTGAAGCCACAGTCAAGTCTGGCAGTTTTGAAGCCACAAGTAAAGAAGTAAAAGACAGATGCAACAAATAAATGTTCATGTTCATGCTCTAAGTATAGATAGGCAGACAAGCAGTAGACCGCCTGTCTACTTTTAAGGCCTAAAGACAGATGGACAAGAGCCATACTGCCAGTTATATGCTGTTCATTTTAAAAACCCAATCAGGTAACCAAAATACAAGAACCACAAATTAACCACCTAGTATAAATGATGGAAACGGTATTGGCAGCAGCCAGTTAGGCAACAAGGGAAGTCAGCCATCACTTTCTATGACTACTACAACCTTACAGAAGACCAAAGGATGAACCCTCTAACTGCAGTATGTAGTGAACAGATGCCCACTCACCACAGAGATCACATGAGGAATTAAGAAATGAAATAGCCAAACCCACAGTTCCCAGATGGAATAGTTCTTCACAAAAGATCAAAGCTCAAAATCAATACTTTCAGCAGTTGCTGAAGGTTATGAGTACCATGCAGTATTTTGATAACATATTTTAATTTAAATTAGCACCCTACGAGAGAAGTACAAATATCAAATGTCTCTTGCAAAGATATGTCATACAGTTCCAATTCAGCAATATTTAATTCAGTTGTTGCACAACTCCTTTTATTAAAAATAATCCCACCTTTTTCCACACCTCTGGCTTTCTTCATCAAACAGTAGTTTGCTCTGGAAATTTTCACCCTGCAATGGCACTCTGGCAAACCTGGTGAGGAATTCAGATGTGCTGTGAGACAGAGACTGGCTTGGAACCATTACAGCAAGCTAATGTCAAGCCCACCAGCTGTGGCATTAAAACTACTGCACAAGCTATTATTTGTCATGTGTGGTTAAAAGTAGTTGATGGGGCCTACAATAAAGTATGACCAAGAACATATACAAGAACTTTGTATTTTTGCCTTTATCCAAAACATGATTATGCATTTGACTCCTGAGACAGGATGAAACAGTTTCTGCAACCTGGCCTCCTCCAAAAAGGACACAGGTATCACAGCACTGATGAGAAAACTGACTGAATGGATCTAGCAGCTCAAGTGATAAGTTGTCTCATTTGTTTTTCTGTGTTACACAGCCTCTGCTCAACAGTTCTTCTGCACGAGAAAAATCGTACCAAACCAAACGACCAGTGGGACAGACTGGACCAAACAGAGCGAGGCAGAGCACTCTTGAGGCTCTCACAAGCAATTGCTGGGAATAGCAGCATGCCATGCTCTGCACAATAATTAAGTTGGAAGAATAATCTGTGGAAAAATACAAGATTGCTTCTGTCCTCATCACTTAAAAGAGAAGTCATTCACAGACCAGTGGGATATGGGAAAGGGACCTTGGCTAATCTGGTAGTACGAGAAGTGGCTGGTGTACACCAAGCACACATCCCTGCCCCTGTGTGTCACTGCACAAAGTGCTACAATGAAGAGGTATGAAATACTATTTCTGAAAAAAACAGGTTTGGTTTCACAGTGTTTTGTATAGCCAACCTGATGTTTGCATTGTGGAGATATTTTATGTATATGTGAAAGAATCCCAAAACTCCACTGTGAGACACTACATGGCAAGCAACCAAGAACAAAGCCAAAAATAGATCAGGGAGAAAGAAATGAGGCTAGCCCTGTAACCCTGTCAAGAGATTTGAAATAGCACAGCAGGAAATCCACGGGAGAGCAAATCCCTTTCATCCTGTACAGTTATCCCTTGTTGCGTAGTTGTTTTTGGCTATCTCCTTTCAAGCTCTAAAGGCCTAGATACTTCTCTGCAGAAATCAGAAGTTTGCCTGGGTATAACATGATAATTAATAATTCCGAGTTATCTAAAATGCAGATTAGGCTGCCAGATACATTCCATTAATTATCGTTTTAAAGTTACAACAGCATTTTCAGAAAAAATATTTCCTCCCAGATGTAGGTCAGTGACTGTATTCCACTGATCAGATAACTGGAATATCTTAACCTACTTAAAGGAGTTTAAATTTAAACTTATTTCCAAAATAATCCATTCTGAAATGATACATATACATATATGTATGTGCGACATCTATATATTTTTATATGTATGTTTTATAAATGTATATGTAATATCTACACATATATGTTCCTAATTCCAATTTAGAATGACTGAAAAAGGCATCCCAAATATTATAATAAAATCAAAATACACAAAATGTAAAACATTTATTCAACAGCCTTTGATCACTTCTGATTACAACTCAACCCAAATTTTCATGCTGCCCTGCTATATTGCCCGCCTTCACATAGCCAATGTTTAACAGCTTTGCAAGCAAGCAAGCGAGGCTAACACTCTGATGTAGTTCCATACAAAATATGGAACTACATATGCTTTATTTGTTTTTCTAATTGCGTGCTTAGCCAACCCACACAGCAATATGGACACATGTAACTCTGTGAGTGTACATCATGCTTCTCCACTCCTGCAAATGACTTCCACCTTCCTGGAAACAAACATGCAAATCTCCTACCGCCCAAATGCAGATCGTATTAATTATCAGAAAGGACCTAAATGTTTACAACAGAGATTTAACATTTTCATCAACATGCTTCTTTATTAAGTATTAATTAAAAAAATAGGTGGAATAAGGGCAGTATTTGCCAAACTAGAATCAGAAGTAATGTGAATTTACAATTTTCATGCAATTCTGCTTTAAACAGTTACTCAAAGATACACCCATTGCCAAGTGATTTATGATATACTTATCATTAAATAAGGTCCAATTTTTATACAGCTACTATCCACTCACTCAAATGAACTGTGGCTCCAAGTTCTACCCTTGCTTCTAACATTGGAAACCAGAAGACTTCTAGTCAGGGTGAAGAGAGCAGCATTGCAGTATGATCTGCAGTGGACTCTCAAGTTTAAGTTTGCTGCACTTGAGTGTTGACCCTTTCAAGGACTTGTGAATTCGAACAGAATACATTCCACGGTGTAAAAAAAGTGAAGTTCACAGCACATTGAAAGGATGAGATGGTTTGGTAGTCATTGACGCTGAGCCACCACAGAGCGCAGGCAGTATCTGCCACACCACTGACCTCCATCTGAGGAACTGCAAGAACTGTGGTGAGCAACCTGGCACCATGGTTCTGATGGTCATGCCCTGCTCCGCTTGCCCTGCTGCTATCAGCACCACTGCAGCCAGTCTGCAAGGGGAATGCCAGTTCACTTCAATTACTGGACTGAATGGCCAGTGAGTAGTAACTGTGTGATGATTATGAGCAAGTTTATCACTAAATCAGTTATTTCTTACTATTAGATATGCAGAACTATAACTGCATCTATTTTTTTTTTACCCTTGTAGATCACCGTGCATGGTTTCCCACAGCCTGACATATGACATAATTCAAGGGCCTGAATTAACTTTACTGAGAGATCATTCCACTTTGATGTAGAGAAAAGGGGAATAGAGAGAAAAAAAATAAGGGAGTGGGAAGCAATTTCCAAAATCTGCCAACAGCATGGGCATCAGTAAAAACTTTATGAAAAAGCTCTACTGAGAACATCACTGAATGTGCCCCAGGTACTAGGCACAGCGAAGCAAGCATAAAATTGTGAGTAATAGGCCATAAAATAAAAGTTTCTTTGATAATTAAATGTACTGTTTTCTTGACCATAATTTCCATGAAGGTAACTGATATGAGAAGTCTAGATATCCAGACATGTATCTAGAGAGTAGCTACACTGACACAGACAGAAAGCACAGAGAGATTCCCTTTCTCTAAGAGATGTGTAAGTATCTCCCTTGGCGGTTGCACACAGAACAAATACCTGAGCTGGGGCTCACTTCATCCCAAGCAGAAAAACAGCAGAGCGTTGCAGTCCTTCTCTAATTCAGCTGGTTTCTTGGATGTTTCCCTTACACCACTGTCAGTTTAAGCTCAGCATTCCCTTTCTATGCTACAATCCATTGCACTGAATTTGGCCTCACGTTCTGCTATATTAATCTCTGTCGTTAAGACAGGCAGCTGTGACCATTCCTCGAGCCACGAGGAGAAACTCTTTTCCTGGAACAGATCAGTGCTGGAGACGTGCTCTCCTGGAGTGCTCACTACCAGAAGCATACTTTCAGAGGAAGGTGACAGACACGGTGTCACAGTGACTGGCAATAAAGACAGAAAGAATTATTTCCATAAGACACAGGAAGCTGTTAAACAGATGGGACAGTTCCTTACCTTCCCTGAAAACAGCTTCTTTCTAAATGTACGTACATGTACCTTAAGGCAACATGGATGCATTAATGATATGATTACTATGAAAATTTGTTATCCAACTTCAGTTCCTTAATATTTACTGTTTACTATTAAGCACAATAATACTACATTTATTTGGGAGGAGGCAGGGACTATCCTTTTGTTTTGCACTAATGCACAACCTAGTTCAACAAAATCCTTATGCACGTCTTTGCTGGGGGATTTTTTAAAATTTATTTTATTAAATTTATCTTTCTGGGTAGAAGTGCTCAAGAGGTATTGGAGAAAGGAGAGTAGAAGGTTTTTGGGGGTTGATTTGCCTGTCTGATTAAGCTCTGCCTGACTCTCCCCTTCCCTTTTACTTCTCTGCATGGCATTCATTTTCATAGGGGTTGCTAATATGAGGGGTGGTGCTATATACTCTGACAGTTGAGCAGGAGATGACTAAGGAACAGCCTCTATTTTAAGATAACCTACATGCCATGTTGTTTTTCCTGTATCATAGTTTAAGAAACCTTCCTCTTTCAGGAGTATACAGGCCATAATGCTGCTTTTAAGTGGAGCCAAAGAAAATTCTAAGAATATTTTTTATTCTTTTCCTAAAGGGAAAACATCTTCATACCAACTTAACTCATCTGTATCTCCAGTTCTTACAAGATTTCCAATTCTTGCACATTTGTCAGACTTCTTAGCATGAAAACTTAGCATGTGCTTTTCATATGGTCTGTCTTCAGTGATTGCTGATGTTCTGGAAATCTCCTACGCTGATGCTGTATTGCATGTGCTCATCAGTGTGATTAAGAACAAAAACCTAAGCTGTGCAGTTACAACCACATGATAGCCCAGCCATGATCCCTCCTGGTAACACAAATAGCACTTATCTGTGTGATTCTTTCTGACCACATATTTCTTTCTCCTCTGTGTATGATCTCATCATAACAAATTATATTATTCCTGTTACTGAGCATATGGCTACAAGAAAAGTCTTAAAAAAATTTTCAGAGTACTAGCTCAGTGATGGCAAATGTATTCTATAACTATTTGATAAATAGGTATAATCAAACACAGAATTAACAAAGCAAAAAACATCAAGGGATAGATTTTCAGTTTATATAAACAAAAGTCACTGGAGCTATGGTAGGAAGTATGCTCTGGATCAGGGAATAAAGTTCCATTTAATGCTATTGGACAGGCTCTCATCATTAATGAAGCACCTATCACTATGTTTTCACTGCCAGTGCCTGAGCAAACAGTTACACAATTACACTGGTACCATTTTAGTATGCACTTTTGATTATCTCTTGGGTACCAATGGTTCCTATCTTGACCTTTGAAACACAATGTCTTACTACAGTCTAATAATTAACAAAGGCTAATCACAGACTGACTAGTAGCCAGTGTTCACGTGCACTGTGGTGCTTGTGGAGATGCTGGTGGCACCACAGTGTGACTCAAATGGCCATGAAGCAGGAACTCAGTCCTGTGAAGTTACCACAACCTTCCTAAACAAAACAAGAGCTCAGGCTTATAAAATTATTTCTGCACCACTCTATCCAGTTGCAAGAACTAATGCCTAGAGTTAGAAGTTTAATTCTACCAAGATCATGAGGAGTTGCACCTTTTGGATGTTTCAGCCCAAATTAAATTCAACAGCTAAGATGTTTTCAGTATGCAATCCTGAAAGGTGTTCAAGCAAATACTCCTGGCACAGCTGGAGTGTAACTCAGCTTCTGCAGCACAAGTCATCCAGAGTTATCCACCTCAGGCCCAAGCTGGAAGCCCAAGGTCTTCTCTTATGGAGCATGGAGAGTCGGACTTCCTTCTGCAGAGGAAAGGCATTTAAGCCATTTCTCAGAGTTTAACCACCTTTGCTTTGCTGTGCCCAGTAAATGCCCAAGGTAATAGGGACACACTGCACCAGTTCTATCTGCATTAATTTGTACTTCACGGTTTGTATGTGTCCCTCCTGATGTGGAGTCTGATAAATGGCAAACAATTCCTGAGTTGACATTCATCAAACTAAGCACTACTGGTAAAAAAAGTGTATACCTGCAGATTCTTAGCACTTGCTTCCATGTGAACCAGAGCTTCCATTAGCATCCACGGTTTTCAAGGTGTTTGCTAGTAAAGGCCTGGCTTCTGGCTGTGGAGAAATCATTATGAGACAGATGAAAGCAGTCAACCAAGGCTTGACTTGGGTGCCACATACATATTTAGGTGCCTAATTGTCTCTAAAATCAACCTAGGGGCTCTGAGACATAAATACTTGTGAGGACCTGTGCCTCACAGTTCAAGTCTCATTGAATATACGGATAATGTAGTATTCAATATATAATGTGGTCACCACTATGTCTTAAATTATTTCTAAGGGGATATTTAGCCTTCATAACATTGAGTAGAGGATACCTTCACAAATTTATGCTTAAATGTCTTCACATTTACAGATCAGTTTGGTGATGAGACCTGAGTAGGTCACTGCTTCTCTGTACAAAAAAAACCTAAGAATTTGATTCAAACCTCAGAAGTCAAAATGCTTTAGTACATGAAAGACTACAAGCAGCCAGAAGAGCAAATCTTGAAATCTGTACTTTACTATTCCCTAGGCTTTTCTAGTCAAAATCCCCAGTGAAGTCAGATACAGAACACATTTCTACAGAAGGTGACAGGTTCTAGCCCTGTACAGTTCTCTACAGATTTTCCAGTGTGCTAGTCTTGTATTAATCATCATCTGAGCAGTCTGCATAAACAGAGTGAAGTCAACATGTATACCTGAGGGAAGAAAATAAATGAAGAAAATACAGTGTTTATTTTCTTTCTCCTGCCACCTGAGAAAGAGAGAGAGAGAAAGAGAATTAAAGAGAGAAATACAGAAAGAGAGAAAGAGGGAATCAAAGCAAGAGGGAATGAAAGAAAGATGGAAAGAGGGAATGATAGAAAGAGAGAAAGAAAAATAATGAAAGAAAAAGAACAAAAAAGCATGAAGGAAAAAAAGATTAAAAAATAAACAAAAGAAAAAAAGGATGGACACGCAAACAGATTTTTTTTAAAAAAGGAAATAATGGAGTCTCTAAACCTATGTGAACCGACTTCACTGGAGAGAGATGTCTTAACAAGCACAAGTTCTCATCTCACTTAAAATTTGTAAAAAAATGGAGTAACTCTTGAAAATATACTAAATTGATTATACATAATTAAAACAGGCTTCTAATATAGGTCACTGTACTCTGATATGCATGAATGCACTTGGTGCAGAAATCAGGAAGAGTTATACAAATATAGCTGGGACAAGATCTGCTTTGTTTTCCAAAATTACTATGCCTAAACCACCTCCTTAGTTGCACAAGAAAACTAAAAAAATGTTACCACAGTGTTTACTGTGTTCTCTAAAACTCACCAAGACTAATCACACTGCAAATACTGAAAATACATTACCCAAAGCACAATTAGAAAGACACTCAAATAATTTTTTGCATCTTTGTTTTGAACTTGACTTTTAATGTAGAGACAAGTCATTTAAATCCAGTCAAGTCAAATTAATTAGCTGTTCATACACTATATTGATTACACCATATAAGATGGGTAGGGTTTACAAACTGTCTGTTAGGCTGCATTAATACTTAAATAGGACATGCAAAAGCCAAGCTTGTAATGCCGTGATCACATGGAGTACTATGTCACAAAAAAAGCAGAACAACAACAAATAATTTGATTCTGAGACTAAAAGTTGAATATGGTGCTGGTCGTTGCAAATGATTAAATTGTTCAAGGAGGATGTTAATCAAGTGGTGAGTTCATACAGAGTTTCTGAAACAAGCTCATTAACACAATCACTTTTTTCACGCATAAAGTACACATATGGAAGTCAATAGCAAATCAAACATTTTTCATAGCTACAACCCAAACATATTCTGTCAAACAAAAAAAATCACCCTTTCCACACCTGAATGGCAATAAAAGCCTCACCTGGGATTTAACAGTCATCTTCCAACAGACAGGAGCGGTAAAGCACATCACACTGAAAGGGGGCTGCATGTCAGTCCCTGGCTGGGTGTTAGAGGAAGGATATTGCTTGTGCTGTTTTGTTTTGTGGTTTTTTTTTTTTTTGTAGTGGGGGGGCTACACTGGCAGCTTCTGCAAGAAGCTGCTAGAAGTTTCCCCTTTGTCCAGTGGACTCGGAGGGGTCTAGGGTGGACCCACCGCTGGCCAGGGCTGAGCCAATTGATGACAGCAAGAATACCTCTATGATAACATATTTAAGAAGAGGGAAAATAAAAGAAGTGAAGAAGTGCAGGCAGTGAGAGCAGGGTGTGAGCCTTGTAGGCCTTGCAGCCCTCACCCTCTGCCCTCCTGCCAGGTGGCTATCTGGGCCCAACTTGACCTAAACGGCCCGAATGAGAGAAGTGAAGAGAGGAGATGTGAAGAGAACCTGAGAGGCATCTGCCCGAGTCTGATTGTGAATAATTTCTTGTGAGAAGAACAGCTGCAGATGCCAAGGTCAGTGAAGAAGGAGGAAGAGGAGGTGCTCCAGGCACCAGAGTGGAGATTCCTCTGGTAGCCCGTCGTGCAGACCATGCTGAAGTAGTCCATGGAGGCCCACAGAGGAGCAGAGATCCACCTGCAGTCTATGGAGGACACCACACCAGAGCAGGCGGATGCCTGAAAGAGGCTGTGGCAGGCCCACACTGGGACAGCCTATTCCCTGTGGAAAAGGACTCCACGCTGGAGCAATTTGTGAAAGACTGTAAGCCATGGGAGGCACTCCACGATGGAGTAGGGGAGGAATGGGGGGAATTCTTCCCTTGAGGACGAAGGAACAGCAGAAAACAACATGTGATGAACTGACCTGTGCCACTCCCCTGTGCCACTTGCGGCAGGAAGGAGGTGGTAGATATAATTCGAAATAAAGTTAAGCCTAGGAAAAGGGAGGCGGGGGGGGGGATGTTTTTGTTCTCATTATCCTGCTTTGGTTTTATTAATAATAAATTTAAATAGTTTTCCCCAAATCAAGTCTGTTTTTCCTGTGACGGTAACTCAAATGATCTCTCCCTGTCCTTGATCGCAAACTTCAAGCTTTTTGTTGCATTGTCTCGCCTCCATTCCCTTGGGGGATGAGGAGAGTGAGTGAGAGGCTGCGTAGCTAGGTCCCAAGTGGGGCTAAACTACGACACTGCTGCAGCACATGAGGAAATCTGCCAGCTTTCTTATATCACACTAGTCATATTTACAGCCCAAACCTCATTTATAAGTGCAGCTGTACAATATATTTCCATGCCTTACTTTCAAATAGTCCTGTATGAGTATGATAGAGGTATTTTTCACAGGGGGAATACGATTTTAAATGTAAAATAATCTTCTAGCAGACAGATAAATGCTTCTGCTTGAGAGTACAGTGTTTATGAAACAGCTGGCTCTTTAGTTGCCCTGGAAACTGTATTTGTAAAGGGCCACAATTTATATTGTTCTGGAGGCTTTTAACATTTGCATCAAAGCTTCAGAAGATGAGTGAGTATTTATTCACCAAAAAAAAAAAAAGCAGATTTCACTTTAAGAAGGTTGAATGGTGTATTTTTTTTCCGTGGTTGATGACAAATGATCTTTCAAGAAGCAAACCAAAAAAACCCAGGAAATTGTACTTTTGTGATGTGCTTATGGAAAGTCAAGAGCAACACACTTAAGATGTTACATTTGCTGGTCAGGGTTACACAGAGAACTTCAAACCAAATAGAAGGCAAAAAAAAAAAAAAGAAACAAAAAAGAAACACCAATAGTTTAAGTACTGTCAGCATTTTCTGTTTACCACTGTTCAGTAATGATCCTGAGGTTGTGTCCAGAAACCTCCAGCAGATTACAACCTAGCCTGTAATCATAGAGTAAAGGAGAGCTCCTTAGAAAAAGCATAAAATGCAGAAAGCTACAATTAAGCAGGCAGGAAAATTTCAGTTTAGTTCAAATACTTAACTGACAAAATGCTCTTAATTTTAGGAGCATGGAGAGCTTTATTTTTTTGAAGAACTCTGAAAAAAACCCAATCCTCCAGCTATTATCTGAGGTTCACAAATTTAAGTTGTACAAAACAGCATGTAGAAAGAGCCAATACACTTCCTACTGTTTTCTTCTGAATGTAGATACCAAAAAAACAGTCTACAGAGGAGTCTTGGTGCTCATACTAAAGCAAATCCACTACTGAAGTCACTGGGTGAATTGCTTATTCCAGGATGAAGCAGAACAGTCAAAAATATACCCTTTCATTTTTCTCATTTCTGCATCAATTTCTACTCTTGAAAAGTGTAAAGAATGGAAGCTGCACCAAGATGAATTCCTCTTTTGAGGATCTTGAACAAGCAGGAGTTGAGGACAAGATGCAGAAATTTGTATTTATGGCCTGTGTAATAAAAGAACTCAGAAAAGGTACCACAAAAAGAGACCTTGCTCTAGTCATGGAGATGCGTAGAGATTAGTTGAGGGAAAATCTTTGAGAGGTCTGTGCAAGAACACTAACGAAGAAAAGAGATAGATAGAATGAGAAATTAAGAGTTCTCTGACTCATTTCCTTTGGGAGGGAAAAACTGAATGAGGAAAAAGAAAAACCCAGAAAACAGGCAGGACACTTCTTTCAATAACTTTCACAATAAATCTGCTCTATCTTTGTGTAAGCGATTGTATCCTTTAGACTAGCATTTGCAGTTTTCAAATATAATATTCAAATAGCAAAAAACAAGCACAGTCTGTGTTTCACAAATGAAACCAGACAAGGGGAAGGAAATGGTAATTTTTCACATTTTATAAAATAAAGCCACTTATATTCCTCACATTCTAAACTCTTTATCTATTCTTCGATCATTTTGATTTGTTCTGCTGAAGTATGCTTCGACCATATGCTGTCAGACATATAGCTACAGGTAGAAGTCCATAATGTGCATGGCAAGATTTTTCTAACTCATAATACTTGTGAAGCTGCTCCTGGAAATTATCATCAATTAGCAACGGTTTAGAGGACAGCTTCCCTAGTCTTTTTGGTTTGACTAACAACTGACTCTCTCAAGCTTGCTTTCAACCTGACCAGATACACACAACTTACATCTAACTCTTTTATGTTGTGGAGCAAAAAGAAGACAAAATCCTCTGCAAGTAAACCAGTGTATTGCCTCCAAAAAGCCTGTTAATATTTCTTTAAAATGCCAAACAGAAATGAAAATAATCTTTGTAGAAAACAGCATTTAAGGATCATGTTTGTTTTCCAGATTTCACATTGCTTAGTGTTAGTTTCTTATAGTTATCAGAATTAAAATACACTATATTCTGTCATAAGTGCAATCATCTTTGCCTCAAACATTATATCTGGGATACAGAATTATAAGGAATAGCCATTAAAATGTACAATTAAAATTATGGCTGGTTTCTTCTAAAATGTGACAGAAAATTACTCAAAAACATATTTGTAGCTTCATTTTGCCCAAGAGAGAAGAAAATAAGTGAAACAATTCTGACTATTATTGGAAAATGTATAAATTAATAGCTATTCTTGGTTGTGAACATTCACATCATTGCTTTGGGTGAACAAAATCAACCTTTCATCTACATCTTATGCAGTTAATAACACAGTTACTGAGGCAAATACATGGAAAAAAAGTTTAAGTGGCTCATAAACATGCTCCATTTAACTGTAACATGAAACTCCTCACTTTTTTTTTTATCAACATCCTGCCCCTAGTCATGCACATCAAAGGAAAAGGTTCATCTCGAAGTAATTGAAAAGAAGAAAACATGACAGTATGGCTTAGCCCAGAGTAAATGGAAATATTTTAAACTATTCCTTAGGGCTTTATCATGCTTAAGATGAAGTCTTTATGAAATTTGTGTCCCAGACAACCACAGCTGGAGTCAGGAGACTCACAATCTATTCTGATTGACCTCCAAGTTTAGGAAAATCATCTTGCTTCTCGATCTCTAGTCTTTTTTCTGCTCTTTGCCATGGCTAGCAGAGAACAATGGACTGCCTATTATTTGTGCACTTGTACAGCAAGCACCAAGTTGAGAAGCTCATCAAAGTTGACACCTGTAGACATTACTATAACATCAATAGTAAGTAATAATAAGACAAGCTGAATTTCACCCTAGAATTTGGTATGTAAGATTCATGAGCAATCCCGTTTGCTTTGTGTTTTCCTAGCTGCAATGAGAAAACAGTCCTTGAAAAAGAACCATCTTAAGTGAGCAGTGCTTCCCTGAGACTTGTTTCAGATATACAACTAGTGCATTTTATAGCACTGCATCATTAATTTTCAGCAACTGCTCTTTTGTGTTTTCCATGAATTTGCTACAAGTCATCTTTATTTGAATACATGCAACTACAGTACTATGCAAGGCCTCTTCCTGAAAGACACTGGAAGACAAATTTAAACATATTGTGAATATCCTTCTGCTCTTAACTGTAACTGGATGCAGCAGTGCTGAAAAGCACAGATTATTATAGGGTATCATCATTGCTACCAAAAATAAGGGTTTTTTTGAGTAAAAGCTTTGTAACTCAAGTATTTAGAACCAAATATAGCCAAAGTAATAACATAAGATATACACTACCTATTTTGTATGCAGAGAAGATAGTTTTTGTCCATTCTGAAAGAAATAACATATTCATATAACATTTCCATGCTAATATGCATTGATTTCCCATATCAAAATCCCATACAGTATCTTCTGTACTTGGCATCAGATACATCATTACCTGCTCCAGAACTAATGGATTCCATGGTTCACTCATCGAGTACACCACATTGGTTTCAAGTATAAAACTTCTTTATTGACAGTGAGGCAATTTTTTAAGTTTTGGGGGATTTAAAATGCCACCTTTTAGGAATTTAAAATCTGTAAACATATTTTACTTGCTTCTAGCAATTTTTAAAACTCACTTCCTTCTTTTGACATCATTTAGCAAAACAGTCCCTCTACACAAATGGCTTAAGTGGAGATCTTTGAATTACTTCTAAAGGGTTTTTGAAACTTAAGAAAATATGATTATTGGTCCTTAACAGTAATTTTTGTTTGCAATTGCTTATAAAGGTTTAGCACCTACGCTGAAAGCTGTTCCAGGATCCATCAATAAAAAACATAGTTTTAGCAGCTTTACTAAATTAACCCAACCTTTCCAAACATCCATATCTAAATTAATGTGCATATGATTAGCTATAAAGTTAAAAGTTAGGCTTCATTTACAAAAGATGTAATTGGACTAATGGTATTTCCAGTGAAGTTCATGTAGCAGCGAAGACAACACGGTTGCTGTTAGAACATGAGGACATACACTGACAGAACAGTAAAAACACCATTTCTACTGTCTTTTTTACACTGGTTGCTCACTCCTATTCCCAGCCTCTTCATGCCACCACAATAGCCCACACAAGTGTGAACAGGACTAGTAAACTCATCCATATGGGAGCCCATCCTACCAGGCTGATTTCAATCCACAGTAGCTCCCTGGTCCATTCAGTGCAGGGCTGTGTCTGGGTGGTGAAAATGGGTGAACAAGAGTGCATATCCACATCTACAGGACTACTTTTCTCAATGGTAATGATGACTAAAAATGTGGCCTGAGAGTAAAACTAGACCATTAATAGCTGGTTTAGGAAACTCAGAAGGAAATGGCTGGCCTTTTAATTATTTGTCTAACCCTAATCACTGACCTATGAGACTTCCTTCCTACTCTGAAGGAGGCTCTGAATATCTGATGTTCCTGGAGTCCGAACAAAGTCTAGGCACTGCCTTTCAACACTAGAGGTTTCTGATTCCTGTTCAGAGGGCATTGCTTGAGCATCACACATCATCACATTTGCTAATAGTTTCCAGGTTTACTATTCAGGACATAAACAGCAGATGTGATGATATTACCGTTTATCACCAGGCTTTGTTACCTCTCCTGTTATCTGACCTGTGTGTTAGCACTTTTATGCCACTTTATGACCCACATAGAGATGTGGTTGCAACAGAGAAGGCTGTAACCTGGCTGTGTGACAGAGTTTGTAAGCTCATGTGACTATGCTTGACTGACAGATTCTCAAAAATGTGCCTCAGGTGTGACAGTATATAGTACTACCCACTCTCATGAAAAACACAGGCACAACTTCCATTATAGGAAGGTGTGACTCCATAATGCAGAAAGTGAATGCACCAGAACACGGTGCACCAAGGTGTGTCACTAATGCTCTTCTCTTCTGAATACAAAGACTTATGTTCCAGTTTCCTTGAGTCAGAGGAGAAAATGTATTAGCTGTAGTTCCTGGTCTGTTTGCACACATTATACAGCTGGCTCAAATATGAGTTAAGGTTTGTACATGGAGCTCCCTACGCTGGAATAGTGTGCTTCAGACCACAAAGGCATCATCAACAAGTTAGTGCAAAGAGCAGTTTCCTTCTTGTCTTTGGCATTATGTTTGACTCACACTGACAGTCTTCTGTGTCCATCAGTTTAATAAGGACTAAATTAATCCATAAAATGGAAGGTGGAATCAAACATCTGGTGTTTATTAATTGTTAAAAGGAAGTCTAGTATGTGTTTATTTCATTAATTTTGTATTAATGAATTAAATTTTGTATTTTGTATGAATGAGTATCTCATTAATTTTTGTCTTGAAAAACAAACTTCCTTCATTCTTCACAATGCTCAGGGAATCATGTGCCGGACTAGAAATTCACCCCTGAAGAGAGTCCAGGAGGGGTGTAAGATATGCAGCATTGTACCTACAGGACAAAGATTGAGAAAGCTAACTAGAACCTGTTTTTCCTATAGTACTCCTTTGTCACATTAAACTCCGTAAAAGAACTTAACCCAGAAACTGCTCAGTCTACAGACTGATAATACTAATCAACATCTGCAGTTGTTGATTATATTACATCTAGGTGATACTCTGTTATGTCTAGGCCACTAGTAGACCTTTGACATCTACACTGATCCCAAGAACCTTTCCAAAAAAGGAGACAGTTAAACCAACTTTGAAAACAACTGTGAGATTTCCAGATGCTTGACAGATAAATATTTCTCCTGAGGTTGACTAACCTGACCCCTAATCGTTTTCCCTTCTTCAGCTACTCTAGGAGAGCCTGCTATGTGCCAGCTTTTGAACTACTGTACTGTAGTTTCCAGATTACTTAAGGATTCGTTAAAGGAAAAAACCCACACCCTCAAAATACTTTATATTCATGCCACAGAATGAGCTCAAGCTGTAGCCAATGTCTACTTACATGTTGCAGCACTGTCATTTCCTGACACGTCAAAGCCCTCAGGCCACCCTTGGGACTGATTTAGAGTCAATGTGACTTTTGCCACAGTAAGAATCATGGTATTTACCCAACATGTTAAAACATAAACACAGCAGCGGACTCTGTAACACCCCGAAAGGATGTTTGCCTCCCATTCTGTTGTTACACATGTTAATACCACTGAGGCAGAAGCCCTGTGAACTTTCATTACAATTCCATGTAAGACATACACATTACCTCACAAGCAATCCTAGCAAAACAACACTAGGTTTGCCCACAGACTAAAAAAACAACTTTAAGTTTGCTGGGCTTGCTGAGTTACCAACAGTGATGTTAAACAAAAAACTCACATTTGCATCTCAGAAGCTGGACTATCAGCATCAGTATTTCTTACTCATTTTTGTAGGTCATCAAAATATCTTTAGATAGTAAAGAAACTTGAACTTTGGCAACCTAAATTTGGACTGTGACTCCAAAGAAGAAAAGACCTTTCCCTCATACAGCTCCACTGTGGAAACTCTTAATTGCAATAAGGAAAATATATATATTATATATATAGATGTATCTTTTCCAAGGTTTGTACCATTGAATAAAACCATCCTCATTTAGAACACAGTAAGATTACTGTAACTCAACAGTGCATTATAGATTAATATATTAATATATTAATATATATTATAATTATATATTGTAATTATATGCTATATATAAATTACAACTTCAGGAAAAGGTTTTCAACTGTCTTGTACAAAGTAGTGTAAATCTTTGATTTTTCAGTCTTTTTTTTTTGAGTGGAATGGCAGCAACTATCATACACAAGGGAAAAGAAGCCAAGATAGCAACTGGTATCTCCCTGTCAGGAGAATTTATTTAAGAATGTTAGGTAATGGATTATATATGTGTCAAATCCTTACCTTTACAGACAACCAGCAACTCGAAGTAAACTGTTCTGGTTTTATTTAGTGAGAGAGGGCTACGGTGGTAGCTTCTGTAAGAAGCTTCTAGAAGTAGTTTCCCCTTTGTCTGGTGGACTCGGACGGGCCTAGGGCGGACCCGCTGCTGGCCAGGGCTGAGCCAATTGGTGACAGAATATTCCCTGGTAATGCCTCTGTGATAACGTATTTAAGAAGGGGAAAAGCAGAAAAAAAAAAAACAGGAGAAGAAGATGTGAAGACACTGGGCAGGGGCAGAGAAGGGGAGGCGTGAGCCTTGTGGGCCTTGCAGGCCTCACCCTCTGGCCTCCAGCCAGGCAGCTGACTGGGCCCGACTTGGCCCGGCCCGGCTGCAAGAAGATGAAGTGGAGAGGAGATAAGGTGGATGATGTGAAGAGATCCTGAGAGGCGTCTGCCTGCCTGTTGTGAAGAACTTTTCTTGTGAGAGGAACGACTGCAGACGCCAAGGTCAGTTCAGAAGGAGGGGGAGGAGTAATGCGGCTCCTGGCCAAGATTCCTCTGCAGCCTGTGGTGATGACCATGGTGAAGCAGGTTGTCCCCCTGCAGCCCATGGAGGTCCACAGAGGAGCAGAGATCCACCTGCAGCCCGTGGAGGACCCCACGCCGGGGCAGGCGGATGCCTGAATGAGGCTGTGGCCCATGGAGGGCCTGCTGGGGCAGCCATTCTGGAGGGATGCCTGTGGAAGAGATGACCTATGCCAGAGCAGTTTCACGAAGGACTGTGGCCTGTGGGAGGGACCCCACAAAGGAGCAGGGGAGGAATGTGAGGAGTTCTTCCCCGACAATGCAGCAGTGGCGTAATACAACATGTGATGGACTGACCATAACCGCCATTCCCTTTTCCCGGCTGTGCTGCTCGGCAGGGGGGGAAGGTAGTCAAGATAATGTTAAGCCTGGGAAGACGGAGGGGTGGAGGGGAGGTTATCTTGCTCTCTGTCTCATTATTCTGCTGGGTTTTTTAGTAATAAAGGAATAGTTTTCCCCAAGTCGAGTCTGTTTTGCCTACAAGGGTAACTTTAAGGATTTCTCCCTGTCCTTATCTCAAACGTTTTTTTTCTTATATTATCTCTCTTTATTCTCTGGGAGGGTAGGGGGAGTGAGAGAGAGACTGCGTAGTCTGGTCTGGATCGGGACTGAATTACGACGAAAGATGTGAAGAAGAAGATGTGAAGCAGCTGAGCAGCAGCAGAGAGGGGGAGGCACGAGCCTTGTGGGCCTTGCAGGCCTCAGGGCTCCTGCCAGGTGGCCATCTGGGCCCAACTCGGCCAAGCCCAGCTGCAAGAAGCGGAGAGGAGATTTTTTTTTTTTTTTGGGGAACAAGGAAGACACAGGGAAACACAGGCTGGTCAGCCTCACCTCTGTGCCTGGCAAGGTCACGGAGCAGATTCTCCTGGAAACCATGCTAAGGCACATGGAGAGCAAGGAGGTGGTTGGTGACAGCCAACATGGCTTCACCAAGGGCAGATCATGCTTGACCGATTTGGTGGCCTTCTATGTCGGGGTAACAGCATTGGTGGACAAGGGACGAGCAATGGATATCACCTACCTGGAATTGTGCAAAGCTTTTGACACTGTCCCACACGACATCCTTGTTTCTAAAGTGGAGAGACGTGGGTTTGATGGATGGACCACTCGGTGGATAAGGAGTTGGCTGGATGGCCGCACTCAGAGAGTGGTGGTTAACGGCTCAATGTCCAAGTGGAGACTGGTCACCAGTGGCATCCCTCAGGGGTCCATGTTGGGCCTGGCCCTGTTCAACATCTTTGTTGGTGACATGGACAGTGGGATAGAGTGCACCCTCAGCAAGTTTGCCAATGATACCAAGTTGTGTGGTGCCGTCAACACGCTGGAGCGGAGGAATGCTATGCAGAGGGACCTTGACAAGCTGGAGAGGTGGGCCCGTGCCAACCTCATGAAGTTCAATCAGGCCAAGTGCAAGGTCCTGCACCTGGGTCATGGCAATCCCAGGCACAGCACCATCTCTCTCACCCTATCCTCATAGGAGAGGTGCTCCAGCCCTCTCATCATCTTCATGGCTCTCCTCTGGATTCTCCAACAGGTCCATGTCCTTCTTATGTTGGGGGCTCCAGAACTGGACACAGTACTCCAGGTGGGGTCTCACCAGGGCAGAGGGGCAGAATCACCTCCCTCAACCTGCTGGCCACGCTCCTTTTAATGCAGCCCAGGATGCGGTTGGTTTTCTGGGCTGCAAGCACACATTGCCAGCTCAAGTTGAGCATGTCTTGTCCACCAGCACTCCCAAGTCCTTCTCATGGCTGCTCTTCACCCAGCCTGTATTTGTGCCTGGGATTGCCACAACCCAGGTGCAGGACCTTGCACTTGACCTTGTTGAACTTCATGAGATTTGCATGGGTCCACCTCTCCAGCCTGTCAAGGTCCATCTGGATGGCATCCCTCCCCTCCAGCATGTTGACTACACCAGACAGCTTGGTGTCATTGGCAAACTTGCTGAGGGTGCACTCTACCCGGCTGTCCATGTCGCCGACAAAGATGCTGAACAGGGCCGGGCCCAACACAGACCCCTGAGGGACACCACTCATCACTGGTCTCCACTTGGACATCGAGCCATTGACCACCACTCTCTGAGTGCGGCCATCCAGCCAATTCCTTATCCACCGAGCGGTCCATTATCAAATCCATGTCTCTCCACTTTAGAAACAAGGATGTCATGTGGGACGGTGTCAAAGACACTTGTCTTTACACAAGTCCAGGTAGATTATGCCAGTTGGTCATCCCTTATCCACCAATGCTGTAGCACCATCATAGAAGGCCAGCAAATTGGTCAGGCATGACCTGATCTTCGTGAAGCCCTGTTTGCTGTCACCAGTCCCTTCCTTATTTTCCATGTGCCTTAGCATGGTTTCCAGGAGGATCTGGTCCATGACCTTGCCAGGCACAGAGATGAGGCTAACCCACCTGTAGTTCCCTAGATCTTGCTTGTTTCCCTTTTTGAAAATGGGGGTTGTATTTCCCCTTTTCCAGTAGTTGGGAACCTCACCAGACTGCCATAACTTCTCAAATGTGATGGACAGTGGCTTGGCAACTTCATCCACCAGTTCCCTCAGGCCCGCTGATGCATCTCATAAATAAATACCAACTGTAAAATTTTTCAGCATAATCTCCTAAGGCTGGAGAAAGAAAGTAAGAAAGAGTAAGAGTAACAAAGGTGCATTTTTCATGTCCCTTGCCCACAGGCAAGCTAAGAAAATCCTTATAGCTTACCCGATATGTTGCCCACCAAATAAATGTATTAACTACATGTACAATTTGCACTAAATCAGTCATCTGGTATTCAGGAAATCATTCACGATTCCCTTAATGTTTTTGTCAGACATCAAATAAGGCTTAGAAATAATGTTGTTGAGATAAAAACGCCATGCCAAATAATTTTATCAATTTTATCAATCAGCTCTTCAAGATTTTGAATTTAGCAATAGCCATTGAACTGATTAACAGCCCAGCAAATGAAGCTCCCTCTCTCCTCTTAAACATCATCATCCTTTTAAGTTAAGGATATTCCATAAGAAGAGCATGTGCTCTCAGTTAGAAAAGCACATTACTCACCTACCAAAGCCATTTCAGCCATTGTGTTAATATTAACCAATATTAACTGTGAAGTGCAGTTTAGAATAGGAATCCCCTCTTCAGGCTGTGGTCTTTTCAAAGGAAAAAATGAGACTAATCTTTTAACAGTGTCAGCAATAAGAAATGGACTGCTGATAAAGCAGTTTATTTTGACTAACAGATGAGGCAAATTAACTCTGCTGCAATCTCCTTAATCTATTGCTGCCTAAAATAGTTAGAAGGCTGCATGGAGAAGTCCAAATAAGCTAATATAAACTTTCCATCTGGGGGAACTCAAGCAACTATGTGGTGAACCACTGTTATTTACATAACTTGGGGTGGGACGAGGAAACTCACATACTGAACATGGAGATAAGGCTCAGTTTGTTTCTCTCCTTTGAAAAGCATCATTATTCCTTATATTTCAAAGCATAGATGAATGATAGAGTACTCATCATAGCTAATCCAACTATAGACTTAAAAAACAGGCTTTTTCAACTCCCACAGCCCTACTACAGCTAATTTGCATTAAACCAGCATTGATCAGCAGAGACATCAGCACAACAGTTGCAGAGTCCAGTATCAGGAATCACACAGGACATCCATGAGGAGTGACCTGTAATCCCAGGTGAGGATTAGCACCCATATCTTTGACAGCCATGACAGCATTGACCAGGAGTCTGCAGAGTGGACCCCAGAGATAACCTGCATGAGAATTTGATCCTGATATAGCCTCTCTCACTTACGGACCTGTTTGCTCATAAAGAGGGAGGTTCCTTTCCACTGACGTTACTACTTTCATGTCACAAGTTAAACAGCAGATCTTGACTTCCTACACAGTTCACATTAAATGGTGTGCCCTTTTAGCTAAATCATTCTGGGATGAAGTTATTACAGGCAAGAAGAATTTTTGGCACAGTACGTAAATATCCCCAAAGTCCTATGAGATAGTTTTTGGTGCTTAAAAGTGAAATAAGGCTCAGGCCTATATCCTTTGCCTTTGCGTGAACATTTATCAATTTATCTCAAAGCTTCATTTTGCTACATTGTATGAAATGGATCAAGACCAGCCCTGAGGAGAGGGACTTGGGAGTGATGGTAGATGAGAAGTTTAACATGAGCAGGCAATGCAGCCTTGCGGCCCAGAAGACCAACCACATCCTGGGCTGCAGAAAGAGGAGTGTGGCCAGCAGGTCAGTACTCCCCACCTGGAGTACTGTTTCCAGCTCTCGAGCCCCCAACATAAGAAGGACATGGACCAGCTGGAGAGGGTCCAGAGGAGGGCCATGAAGATGATCAGTGGGATGGAGCACCTCTCCTATGAAGACACACTGAGAGAGTTGGGACTGTTCAGCCTGGAGAAGAGGAGGCTCTGGGGAGACTTTATAGCGGTCTTCCAGTACCTTAAGGGGGCCTACAAGAAAGTTGGGGAGAAACTGTTCAGTAGGGCCTGTTGTGACAGGACAAGGGGTAATGGTTTCAAAATAGAGGGAGTTAGATTTATATTAGATATTAGGAAGAAATTTTTCACACTGAGGGTTGTAGAGCACTGGAACAGGTTGCCCAGAGAGGTGGTAGATACCCCATCCCTGGAAACGTTCAAGTCCAGGCTGGATGAAGCTCTGAGAAACCTGATCTAGTCAGGTTGCTCCCTGCTCCTTGCAGGGGGGTTGGACTAGATGACCTTTGAAGGTCCCTTCCAACCCTAACCGTTCCATGATTCTATGATTAACTGAAACTCTGTAAAGAATAAAAGACATTATTTGCTTAGAAGGCATAGGCCTATTCTCAGCTTCATATGAACAAATTTCACAAGTTCTGCTCAAGCACAATATTTTTTTCAGGCTGTTGATACTTCAAATTAAGTATATATTTTATGTAAATCTCTTTTACAACTGTGTTTATTGATATTTCTTCATTACCTAATTTTGTGTGGATGGATAACCACTTTCACAGTCTAAGAGAGAATCATAAGCAGATATATGGAAATAAAAAAAATATTTCTCTGCTATGGTAGTGTATGAATGAGCAACCTATACAAAAAGAAAAACTCTCAGGTTGGCTATAAACATCCATTAATTTTATGTGCTAACCACTGTAAAGAACACTTAATTTTGTTTACTTCTATTAAGTTGTATAGAAGGATGCACAACCACTTGTTACTGAATCAAATAATAAACACCTTGCTCCAGAACAAATGTGAACAATGAAAGGTGGTGTTATAGTGGAATATTGTTCTATACTGTTCTTTGTATTAAGCAGACGTAGATGATTTCCTGCAACATGCATCTCTGGATGACAAAGGACTTCTGTTATTCCTGAACCATAACTAAAGAAATAGCTATATTTCTTACAGCTTTGTCGCACTTTATTGCCTGCCTAAAGCCACATTTCTGGGATTTTTCACTATTTCAAATCCTGCTGGAGAAAACAGCTTTTCTGTATATACAATGTGTTTGGTGAACGTATTTCTTTCAGGAATCAGCTCATATGGAAAGTTCATACAGAATAAACATTCCTGTATAATATTGACTGAATATTTATATGAATTAAAATTTATATTATATTAACCTGCATTGAAGGGAAGTGTTTTGCCCAGATTACACTTGAGTAAATGAAAGGTAATGCTATTGTTTTCAGTTATTCCAAGTACAGAAGAAACAGGTGGACAGAGTAGTAACTATGTTGTTTCCTCTAATTTCTCCAGGTACATATCTTAAAAATTTGACGCAAAGCAAATTTCTTCCATGAAAAGTTTCCCAGAGGAAGAAAGTAAGAAAGGAAATCACATACTTCAGAAATTTTAAAATAAAACATATGGGTTACATTATATTCTTTGATGGTCTCTCAGCGCCACCCATCATAGCAAGCCAAAGACAGAACTCAGCCTCAAAGCTTGAATCACCCTCTCGCACTTGCACTGTTTCCTCCTCTTCCCAACAGCAAGGATTTTGCAGGAGTTAATACTACCTGACTTCTTCCTATCAGCAATGTTTAAGAGTTGTAAACCACAAACATTTTAATTTCTAGATGAAATTTTCTTATAACATACTATGAATCAATCAGAACATGAAACCTGCATGAAACCATGCCATCCCTTTACCACACTCATAAAAGACTTTCTAACAATTATCCCGTATTGCAACAACCAGGAGCTTACAAGCAACAAGAAATGAAGCTGTTCTAGCTAATTCCCCTCTTTCCATACATGCCATCTGCATTTAGTTGTGTTTTCTACTACTTTATTCCTGTAGGGAAGACAGGAGTATATGGCCTTTTGAATCTAAGAAAGTACAAGACAGTAACTAAACGTGACAGACAGAAAGCATTATTTTATGCTAGTTGATGTTTTCTGAAATGACAACAGCAGAATTTAGCATGTAAGAATGCAATGCATCTAAACTGACAGAATGAGATAAGAAAAAGCTCCAAACAAAAACTTCTGCTCTGGTTAGTAAGGGTCATCTAACATAGACATGAAGACATTCAGGGCTGCTTAAAGTAGATGAAAAGAAATTGAAACCTGCACTAGCTAGATATTGTATTACACTGGTTCTGTCCAGCAAGGCACTGCACTATAATAATAACAAGGGAAAAACAACAACAAAAAAAATCTAGACATTTGAATTTAGAAGAAGAAATGGCAGATCACATCAAGGACAACTATTCCCAATTCTCAACAGTTTCTCATATGAGTTTAGCACTGAATATATCCAACATGTTCAGAAAAGAAAGAAAGAAAGAGGAAGGGAGGAAAGAAAGAGGAAGGGAGGAAAGAAAGAGGAAGGGAGGAAAGAAAGGAAGGAAGGAAGGAAGGAAGGCAGCAAGGAAGGAAGGAAGGCAGCAAGGAAGGAAGGAAGGAAGGGGGATAAAAGGAGAAAGAGGAAGGAGGAGAGGAAGGAGGAGAGGAAGGAGGAGAGGAAGGACGAGAGGAAGGACGAGAGGAAGGACGAGAAGGGAGGGAGGGAGAGACGGGGAGAGAGACAGGGAATGAAAGATGAGAGAACGAGAAGGAAAGAAACAAAGAGACAGAAAGGAAGAGATGAAGGAAGACAGACATGAAGGAAGACAGACATGAAGGAAGACAGAAACAGAAACCCTCAATAACTTATCCCACAGAAGCCTCAAAGATCTTTAAACACAAATTGGGAGTCCCTGAGTTCGGAGCTGCACACACACATATGAAAACTGCTCCTTCACACAGTAAGAATGTAAATTAAATACAGTCACTAATTACTAACATTACATGCAATGTTTTGCTATTAACCAGGATCCAGACAATAAAATTTTACCATTTTGAAATGAAGCCACCATTTGGCCCACTTTGTTAACATTAAAAAGAAAGCAATAATAAGACACGTGGAGACAGTCTAAACCACACACATATTAACAAGGACTGCAACCATATAGCCCTGTAATACTGTATTGCCATTGCTATTACTGTATTGCCATAGCTATAGAGAAATCTGTAAGCTTTATACCGATTTTGCAAGACCTCTGGACTGAGGCATGTCAGGCTTGCTCTGGGCTAAAAGTTTGGCTTCTCAGGCTACACTTTTTTTTTTTTTTTTAATTCCCTGCACTGTTTTTTACCTGGTTTACACATAACAGCATTTTTTTTTTTCTAATTGACCAAATGTCTGTAGCTAATCTGTGTTACTTTTGCTTATCTTTGTATGTTAGTACAACAGTTTTATGACTATAATATAATGATCTAGCATGCAGAAATATAGGCCTATGGAAATACAGCAGACGCCCTGAGAAGTGGAGACACAGGAGACTGTATAAAGGAGTATAGGCATGAGATTACAAAAGACGGGGCATAGGCTTGGTACTGGAGACAACACCCATAGCTATAAAAAAGACTCACCAATGGTCAGTTGAAGAAATGTGGACCTGAAGATGGACAAAATTGGGTTTAGGTGCAACAAAGAGAACAAAGAACAAGTATCGAACATACATAACAGGAACCATATATAGTAAATTTGGATGTAACATGGAGCCATAGACCAATAAAGAAAGATAAACACATGTTAATAAACTTATTAAAATGTCACCAAATGGAACCTAGAGCAAATAGAAAGCAACCATTAACATGAACATCCCCTTCCTTCCAGTGAAGGACTCCAGATGCTGCCAACATAGCACAACCAGCAGAATGAAGCCACCAACCTTAAGATTTGGAGAAGCAGGAGAAGGGCGAGTATAACATGAAGGGAAAGAGGGTAGAAAGTGAGTGAGTGTATAACAGTGTTAGCTGCTTTATTATTATTAAAATATTTTCTGCATAGAAGCTCTCTTTCTCTTTGGTAACAATAGCATCAAACCTACAAATGATTCTTTGATTAGCCAGTTAAGATTTTGATTACACTAAAAAAAAATAAATTCCTAGCTTTATGTAAGATGCATTTCCTCTGTCCATAAACAAGATTTTGAGCCTAACAAGATTAAGATATGTTAAGAGATGTTTGACAAGTCAGCCAGAGCTTACCATCAGCAAATTCAATGTAAATTTTCACGGGAAGTTTTTTCCAAACGAAAAGTACAGAATGGGAGAGGAAGAGGTGAAGCCAAAGAGAAAATCTGTCCTTTTGGCATGTATTTATTCACTGGACTAGTTAACAGGCATCTGGTCCATCATGGGGACCCACAGGTGCTATTGCAACACAAACAGTAGTACACTAGGCAAAAGAGTCCATACAAAGATCACATGACAAATCACTGCAAAGAACTGCTACCAAAAAAAAAATTCTTATAAAATTGTGAATATGGTGACATTCACTGGAGGGAAGCTGCATTCTCCCCAAGCTGTTAAGTAGGAGAAAACCAACTAAACTTATTGGATAAATTATTTGTTATTTACTGTTTATTGAAGTCTGTATGATTCTTGGCAGTTTCCCAAAGGTTTCTTGTTTCTTAAGCACACAGAACCATCAGTATGCTGTTATTGTTTGGAAACCTATGAAGACTAGCAGCTTTGCAGAGTTTGCAGACTCAGGAAGCCAAGAGCACGTTAATCTCTGTGGAAAAACACTCTGAGCTCTACATTGTATAGAAAATCCTATACTTCAGCCCCTAGGTAAAAGGAGTATGGTCAATACTTGGCAATCTCTGTATCACAAATGAAGATTAAAATCCCACTTTAACTACGAAAAAGAAATAAAATTTACCAGTCTCTTAATATGGATTAAATGCCAACTTGAAGTTGAGAGTTACACACAGATATGGAGAATCTCTGAGAACAGTGGTTCCAGTCTTTGGAAAGAGATGAAAACAGTTAATTCAAACAGATTATTAGTGCATAGATATGTCTGCAATACTAGAAATATTCTTAATAGTAATATTTGAAAAGCATCACAGAGAATGCACTAGTACAGTGCCTCAGCAGTACTTTATATGCATGAAGGAGAAAACCTGAGCTTTGCACTGAATAACAATGACAATGGAGCTGAGCTGTCTTTGACTTGCAATCCTTTTTATTAGGTTGCTAGACTCTACCTTCTGTGTGAGAGACAAAGGTGTAGCGATTAACAGTTCTATCACTGATGTGTTTATTAATTACATTTTAAACACTAGCAGAAATAAGATTAACTTTGGCATGATAATGATAATTCCTTGTGATATTCTAGACTACTATCATGTTAACCTGCAAAGAGTTAAGATAAAATAAAACTGTAAGTATTAAATAAATTATGTTAAATAATTGTTACCAGTTTCTCCATGTTATCCTTTTCATAGTCAATCCATTCCTCACTACAAATTTGATACTTGCTGAATCAATAAAAATACTAATCATAGAAATAAATAAATACATGCATAAAACCAGTTTTAAATACAGTCAGAAAAATACTACAACATTTATTTCACCAGACTGCTATAAAAAAGTAGGGGTGTTTTTTTCACTAATTTATGATAGCACCTTTCTTCTGCTCTTTGTTATTCCGGTTGGAACTACGGTTTAAATAAAAGATTTGCTCTTTAAGAAAGACTTCTGTGATTTGTGAGGGTACATTATGTATGCTTTGCTTTTTTATTTTCTGGAAATAAGCATACATTTAAAAGAAAAAAAAAAGAAACAAGAGGACAAAAATATTCAGAGGGACAAAAAAGTTATTTAACAGTAAGTCACAAAACTGTGCACATGCCACCACTGAGTAATTTCTGTGAGCAGGCTTTGCCTTCCTCACCCCATCTGGTCTTAATGTCTCTAACACCCACTCACTGCATCACAACAAAAATTAGACTAAGCTCCTTGGGGTAGGGTTTTCTGTTTCTGTAACTGCTCTGAAGCACCTAACATACATTCAGAAGCTGTAGGGAAAAAAAAAAAAAAAAAAAAAAGACTTGAAATCCAAGCTGTTAAAATTTCATTTGTAGGTTCAGCTGTCTGTGGATACCTTTTCACATTATATGGCATGAACACTTTGTTCCATGACTCCAAAGGAAGTGAAAGATACCGACTAATGTGACCAATATGCTATTGGTTACATACACCATTTATATCCTTCTCACAGTGTCAAACAAGACATGCAAAACCAGCTGTGAAGTCAGCATGCCTTTTGCCATGAACTTATTCCAAATGGGGTCAAGTTTGCCCACAAGTACTTTGTATATTTTTAATATTCCATGGATTTGTATATATATATTATTTATTACTACATTTCTCTTCAGAAATGAGCAGGACAGATTAGGAGATCGAAATATCTCATTTGATGAAAAACCAACTACTGAGTGGAAAGATAAAGTTCTGCCACATTACTCCCCCAGCTCTCTTTTCCTCCCTGCACTTGCATTCCTCTTCTCCTCTTGCTTTTACAAATACCTGTGTCTCAACTCCAACATAACATGACATGACATGGCACGACATCTAATGGTAGAGAGAGCTATAAAAAATGAGCCTGTGATCTCCACTGGCCACCTGCAGTCAACACTGTGCTGTCGAAAACTGTCACTTGCAAATTAAAAGTACTTTACTGCATAGACCTCACAACAAACTTATCTCACAATGAGCTGATCTATTGATTTTAATATGCAGAAGTGTTTGTACATCTATATGAATACAAATTTTAAGCACGCCATGGGACCCACTCAGGGTTTGATTCAGCACTATTGAAGTCAGTGAAGCTTTTGGCATTCAAAAATTTGCATACAGTGGTTCCTCAGAGAGCATTGAATAGAAGATGTGTAGCCAAAATCCCACTTCAGAACAAACCTCTTAACTTGGCTACGCCTATTATTTAATTAGTTGAACTTGAAACAACATGAAGTGCTTGGTCTTGCTGACAACTTCCCAATTTAGCTTCAGTCGAAGTTACTAGATCTGCACTCTCTTAAAGCTCAGGCAAAACTAAAATAAAATTAGTTCCCTACCCAAGTCACCCAAAAATCAAAGGCTTCTTTAATAGAACACTGGCTTCAGTGGTTGGTGCAGGTGCTTCTGCATTTCTGGATACATATTTCTGTTTAAAGATTTAAATTCACCTGTTTGCTTGGGGTTAGTGGGCAAGAGTTTAGGAGAAAGAAAAGAACCATTCATGCTACTGCACCTCTACGTAGAGCAGTCCAGCCTCCCTGACAGGCTGACTGCATGCTGTGTCTACAAGCACTGGGATGGTCATGACAAAAATCCAGTTGCTGACAAGCAGATCCAGACTGCGAGTCAGCATCGATTCTAGCCTTTACAAAATAGGCTGGGCTACTCTTGGGCTACTCTCAAGCCAGGTAAATAAAATTGAAATGATGTGGCCTTAACATGGTTTTAAATTTCCAAACATTGTGAAATTGTTCTTTGGAAAAGAAAAAAAAATTCTTTGTAAGGGAACCCCTTCTATATGTAGAGATAGTCTTCAAATCAAAAAGACTTTTTGCTTGCAAATATGCAACAAATCAATGTGCATTTTTCTGCGTGACACAAGTTCACAGACCAGTTATTCTGCTTGACTCAGACCTGGTTTCTGCCTCCTGTTATCAGCAAAGTATACTGCTCTGGCGACGGCATACAAATTAGTGAAATTACTTTGGTGGAGGGGAGAGTGCGATGATGAAGAAACATACATGTATTATATCAGCCGCTAGTCAACTATTTCTATGTATTTTTAAGCCAGCTTCTCACCTGTTGAATAACTGAGTTAAACTAGTGTGAAGAAAGTAAGTTAGCAGATTTCCTCTCTTTGAAATGTTTCATATTGGAGCCCTTGGTTAGATAATTTACTGAGCAGACGTTATTGTCAGCCTCTTTATGTTGTTCTTCTAGAACAGCAGATGCCACACTGAGCTGCAATTCGGCATCAAGGAAAATCTAAAATCTGCCTCTGTGTCAGGGCAGCCAGGACAGCCTGGAGTCCCATGAGGACTGATTGGTATTGCAGTAAAAAAAACCTGTCTTCAGCCCTACGCAAAGATAAATATTTTAGTGGTATTTAGCATCCTTTTGGATGCTTTTAAGGAAGGCTCCTCTCAGTGCTCCTGCATTTCATCAGCTCTCTCTCTCATGGAAACTCTAAATCATGCATTTAAAAATAGACCATCAGATTATCTGGGTAAATCATAAAGCTCAGCTTATCTCTCTCTTCCCCTTCAAAATATACAATTTATTTTGTCCGCCAGCTCAGCAGCATGAAGCCATGAATAATCCCGTTTGTCTCAGTAACCCCACTCTTTTGCTTGTCCCTGGGTATTTCTATTATGTGCATATATGTCATGCTGGGGTGTGTGTCTGTGTGAGCATCTAAGAAGGCAGAAGGAATTAACAGTTCCGGGCACAAAGGTGTACAGTTCTGCTTATGGCAGCGTTTATGCCCATGACAACTGTGTGCGTCCCAGCATCACAACACAGCCTTACACAGTCATGGAGAATAATGCCAGGATTCAGCAGAAGTAATGTACTAAGTACTTCAATTAGGCATTAAATTGTTGCCTAACACCAATCTAGACCCCAGAACCCGTGTGCTTCCCCTGAGGGCAGACATAATCAACGTAACATGAGGGAGAACGCAAAAAAAAATTGTTCGGTTTCTCTTTCCCAGTGGTTCAGCGTCACCACATAACGGAGCCTCAAGCGGCAAACCCCGACTCCCAGCCTTTCCCATACCCGCATCTCCTCATCCTCCTTCTCCTGGCAGTGCGGCCCATCAGGCCACGGGAGTCGGATAAAGCCCTGCAGGGCTATAAATAGCTCCTCGTGGGAGGGGGGAAGAGTGCAGCAGCACGTTTCCAAAGATGCTTGCTGCAGAGGGAGGTTTCGCTGGATTAATTCAGAGAGGAAAGAGAACCGCTAGGAAGTTCACTGACAGAGCAGGTAACGGCTGTGGAGAGGCAGCAGCAGCTGCCCTGAGGAAACTGAAGGGGGAATACTAGGCTCCTTGCAAGAACAGCCAGGCTCCCCTGTGAGAGTCCCACCTATTTCAGATCGTTTCTGCAGAGCATCCCTGGGGGCGAAGGGTGCCACAGCTAAGAGAGACAGCGAGGATACTAATCAACTCGATCGAAGCGAGGAAACTGAAAACTGCTGGCTCCCCTGCCCGCTCCCCGGTTTTCCTTCGAGAGACAAAACCCAGAGGTCCCGTGTCCCTGGAGCCGCCCTGTCCTGTCGTGTCGTGTAGTGTGCGTGTTTGTCCCCCCACCTCCCGGAAACTTTCGGGAACTGCAGACACCGCCTAAAACACGGGTTCTTCCTGGCCCCGTCCCCGCCGGGGGCACACCGGGCACTGTCCCCCCCGTCCCCCAGGCACCGCCTGGCGCTGCCGCCACGCCGCCGGGCTGCGCGGGGAGCGGAAAGCGGCCTCCACTCCGCGGCTCCCCTCCGCGCTTCCCCGCCTGCAGGGCAGGCACGGCACGGCGCGGCTGTGCAGCGCTGCAGGACCCAGCCCGGCCCGGCCCCAGCTCACCGTCCTCCAGAGCCGCTGCCGCTTGGCACTAACGGAGGTGGCGGTGACGATGAGGTGGGAGACGGAGACCACCAGTCCGAAGACGATGGCCAGCAAGGTCCGGACGGGCAGCAGCGAGTAGGAGACGAAGGTAACGAGCATGAGCTGCCACATGCCCTGCTCGGGGGCACTGGGGGGCTCCATGCCGTAGGCGCCGAGCGAAAAGGGGCAGCAGAGGAAGGAGAAGGTGAAGCTGAAAAGCAAGGTGAGCTTGACGATCTGCTGCAGCTGGGTGACCTGCAAGTACTTGACATTAGTGACGATGAAGAGGGAGAGGAAGATGATGCAGTGTACCGGGTGCGAGCCTTTGGAGATGGTCAGGCTGGGGCCGGAGAGCAGCTCCACTAGGGCCAGGCTGGCGGTGAGCACGATGAGGACGGCCAGCGCCTTGAGGGTGGACGTCTGCTCCAGCTTCAGATTGTAGCTCTGGAAGAGACCCTCCAGCTCCTTGCAGTCAAACTCGTCCTCGCAGGCGATGGCATCCAGCAGCAGGAAGGGAGGGGAATTCCCCAGCCCGGCTCCCACTCCTGCCGCCGCGGCAGCCGGCGGGGAGCAGCAGCAGCGGCAGCACTTCTTCCTCTTGGTCTTGGCTTTCTGAAACGGTATTTCTTCCATGTCAGTGCCATTCATAAACCCCGGGGAAGAAATGCTCCTCCTGGTGTCCTCCGCTGCCGCTCCTGTGCCTCCCTGCTCATAAAAGAGAGGGGGACTGCGAGTAGGAACCGCGGCCGCACGCCCGCCGGCAGCCCCCGCCGCCGCAGCTCCGCGGGCGTGGGCACCGGGCGCAGTCCCCCAGCCGCCGACCGCAAACCGCGGCGCCGGCGAACAACCCCCTCCGCTGCCACCGAGGAGGCAGGGATGGCTGGGACGGCGGCAGGAGAGCTTCGCTCCTGCTAATACGCCAACCTTCCTGCCTGCTGTCTCTTTCTCCGTTCCACCCTCCTCCTTCTCCTTCTCCTCCCCTGGCGCTCCAGGGATGTTAATCTCCTAATGACAACAAAACACCATCCGAAGGTTGGAAATCAAGCGGAGGTAGGGGGTGGGGGCAGAGGGTGGGTGGACGCAGAGAGAAGGGGAGTGGGGAACAATCAACAGGCGGGTCTCCCTTCAGATACTGCTATTTGGAGGAGCCGCAGCTACAGAGCCTGTGGCAAACCGGCTCCCCAGGGAGTGGACAATATTTATAAAATAAAATAAACAACGCCAAGGAAAGAAAAATAATAATGAAAGCCAGCCTGGGGACTAGGCTAAGAGGAGGGAAAATGGGGCAGCGGGGCCGGAGAGAAAGCAGGAGGGAGCGAAACGCAGGGCGATGCCCTTCCCACGTCCAAGCGCATCTCACCGGGCCTGGGCGGCAAGACGCGCCTGCGCGCCGCCCGCCTAGGAGGCCGGCCACGTCCCCGCGGGGCAGGGGGGTACGGGGGGACAGCCCGCCCCCTGCGGGGCACCCGGCGCCCTTCCTCGCCCCCTGCTGAGCACCCTCTGGTTGCGCACCCGGTGGGGCTGCGGCGGTTGCGTGCCAGCCTGGCGTTGCGCTTCCGCCTTTGCATCTATTGACAGATCTATAAATATACAAAATCTGTATATAAAGACATAGAAATACGTGTAAATATACACACGTGTGTAAATATACTGATACATACATTTCTACATATAGGTGTATATGCTTCCTTTGAGAAACAAAGTCTCATCTGCTTGAATAAATGTGCTGATTTTACTCATTTTGCCTCCTAGACTCTGAAGCAGTTGGAACAAGTGCAGTGAATGAGAAAATTTTCAAGAAAACACGTTTCTGTGCACACTTTTGCCTGTCTGGGAGTACAAATCAGTCAGTGGCTGTGGAGGGCTACTCTTGTGACAGGAGTTAATTATAATAGCACACAAAATTGCACTCGGTGCCTCATAAAAAAATAACTTGAGTTGGGAGTCTGTGTGTTGTTTTTGAAAAAAAACCCTTCTAATTCTGCCTGTCATGCGCCTACCACATACCACTGTTACCAAGTTGCCATTACAGAATACGATACAATATTCTTTTCTGTAACCATGTCATCTAACTTTGGGATTAGGAGACTGATTCCAAAGTCACCAAAAAAATAGAGAAATTACTCCAGTGTTTCTTTTGGCTTTGGATCAAGCATTTGTAAGAATCAGGACTAGGAAAATGTCAAAATAGAATACTTTAATAGATTGCAAACATTTGGCTTTTCAAAGGTAGGGCAGGAATACTTTCCAGAATCAAAGCAGAACCCTACTCTTATGGGTATGTTGAAGATCTAATTGCTGATTTTTCTGTCAGTAATGTCAGATGCTGGTTCCAGATTTGGGCTGAAGGGCCCAAAGATCAACAGCAGGCAGAGATTCTTTAAGATTTCTGCAGCTGTGAATGATGTTGGTACTTCACTTCTGAATAGTAAAGTAGCTTTAAAAAGAATCTCTGATATATGATCTAAAGCAACATAGTTTTTTACATTAATATTTTAATATTTTATGTTAGTCTTAGCCCTACAGACTCAGTATGCAGTCGTTCTTTTGAACATGTACGGATGTCATTAGGCAAAGGGAATGAATCAACATCGCTGGAGTTTGTGTGTTACAAATTCAAAATATTTCACATCTGAGACAATGTTAATTGCTCTGTGTTCATGTGATGCCACTCATGGTGGTTTTCTAGACTGTGACTTAGACCCTCAAACACTGCAGAACTGTAAATATGGCTGGTATTTAGATTTCTGTAACTTCTTTCAGGAAAAAAGTAAAAGGATTGGATGTGCTGGTCTGAGTGCTGGAAACAGGAAGAGATGCTTAGCTGAAATTAAATGAAATCTAACAAAAAAGAAAAGACTTCCTTTGTTTTGCAGTATCTCTAATGTGTTTGGAAAGCTAATAAGGTTAATCTCCTTGTTTACATTGGTGCATAAATTCACTTCGGTCACACATATATTAGACAAATACACGCTGCTATATTTTCACTTGTCCTCAGCTTTCTTCTGAGCTCATGTATCCTGAGGGGTAAATTAATATTTCACATCTCACACCACATAAGAGGTGGCACCTAGCTGCCTAGCCCTAGGAACTGAAAGAGTTGTCATGCTAGCAGTTATCATTTCTTTCTTCTGGCTCTCAGCTTGCTGCTGGGGAAATGGCAGGTGAGTAATTCCCTACAAGGCACCTAGTGGTTTACGTTATTTTCATGGTTCTTACAACCTCAGGTTGAGTGAGTTAGTACATATATATAGTAGAGAACGCCCATATGTATATGTTATACACATTTCCGTTCTTATTAGGTCAAGGGGAATCAGTGGAGTTAAAGCTTCATCTTCCTTAGACACTGTAGGAATATTGAAATATCACATGGTGATTAATGAAACTCTTTCATCCTTTATACACTGCTTCACATCACAGGGCAAATACCTCACCTTGCCCCCTGCATAGTGAAGAGCCCAATTTTTACCACTTGATCTCACAAATATAAAGAAGGAACCTCAAAACCTTTGTCTGAAACAGGCATCCTATTGAAGCAAATAACCAGCTATAAGACAGCAGGAATGCACTTGACACGGTGCTGTATTTTCTGCCCAAACTTGTCTGCTGCAGATGATAGCAATCTGGTTGGAGTTTTGTGAACTATCAACAACTCTTTGTGGTCTGTAGTACACTTCTGGCTCATTCCTAAGGAAGATACGTGGTTAGTTTTGATATATAATGCCCTCAAAGTTCTGGATGTTGGCCTGATCCAAGCCAGCTCTTCCTGTTTAATGTCCTTGCATTTGTAACCAGAGACTATTCTGGGAATAAATGTAGTATTAACAGGAAAGGGTGATTAGAGACCAGCTTTATCAACTTTTGCCTTGCAAAACCTATCTGTTTTTTCAGCCTTTTCCTAAGAGGCAAGCTGACTTTGTTGTTTGAGTCACTGGAAGTGGAAAACATTTCTTAATGGAGAGTTGGGCAGTATGTGGATCTAGGTTACACTAAGCAGAAGTCTCTCTACCTTTTACTGGACCTTAGGAGTAGTCTTGAATTAAAGGGCTACTCACAGTTTCAGAACGTTTATTTTTACTTACTTTGTGCGTATAGATTATCCATTTAATAATTATTTATTTTTCACTATCCATCTTGTTTTACTTTACTGAACTCAGGATTTACTTTTTGTGTCTTCTCACCTCCAACAGTTTTCATCACTCGGTGCCTGATACATTGACTGGAGATTGGCAGCAATACCTGTCACAGAACTAGAGCTTTTCAGATTCATGGCAATTTTGGAATTAAGCACAATCAAAGTTTTACATCAATGGAATTTTTGTCTTGGGGTAATTTTTGTCTGAGTAAGGATTTCAAAGATCTTAATGTTTTATCCATATTTAGTATTGCCCTACTTGTGACAGAATGCCATACTCTGTCATCTGAGATGGATAGAAATGTTTTTTTCTTCTCACTCCCTCTGACAGTAAGAGTAAGGACTCTGCATAAAGCTATTGAGAAATTTCTGCAGACTCATTCTAGCAGGCACAGCTTGTTAATGCCACCACAGAAATGTGTCTACTGAGAGAACAGCAGTGATGTGGGCAGGACAGAAGAGGTCCTTCAGAAAATAGTGGGAATCACCAGGCTTAAACATAAACATTCAACAGAGTGTTCTCCTCAAGGGTCTCTGAAATACATTCACTATTTTTTTTCCTAGATTTTCAGGAAAGCCAAGGCTTGAAAAAAGTTAAAGTATATTTTTCCAAATCATGCACAGATTTCATTTGGAATCAGTATGGGTACTCCATTCTTGTTCCTCTTTCAAAAAATACAGACTAGGTTTCTGTAAGGCTACTGAAGTGCTGTTTGAATGGATCTCATGAGCATCATAATAACTGCTCCTTAAAATTAATTGAGATTGTAATGTTTGATTTATATTGTATGCATTCTGATGGAGAGCAAATGAAACAGATAGTTTTGATATATACCACTTCCACAGTTAAACAACTTCAGCTGCAAATTTGAATTCACCTAACTAGAGAGTTTCTACTACAGAGCTGAAATAAACTTTGTCCACAACAATAAATGAAAGCCTTACAACACCTACAAGTTCAGTTCTTAGCAAACATCAGTGTTTAATGTCAACAAGGTTCTCCAAAACAACTTTTTGGTTTAAATTTTTCTTTTGTGCTTCTTCATACAAGAACTAGTTTTAAGAGATGAGCAATTAGCCAAGGCACCCAGAAAAGAGTTGAGTCCTTCAAGGGTAAATTTGGGTTATAACACTAATCACTCAGTGGCAAACCTGTGCCTTAGCTTCTGCTCAGGTCTAAGAACAGCACATGCTCGCTCAGTTTCCCTTGTATACAGGGGACCACTCAGACTATTTTAATCACAATTCTGTCTGTATAAAGTCTATTTAATTATGTAATCTATTGGAGAAAAAAAAATCAGATGAGAAGAAAATTACATTAAGGCCTCGACCTCCAATCACTTGTCAGACAAGACTGCTGCTGAAGCAATTAGGAGATTTGACTGAAAAATAATATGGTTAAACTGGCTAATTTGCCAGCAGAGAATGGGGATGGGCTTTCTCCAGTCCTCTGCTGAGCAGAGAGTACAGACATTAAGAGCATTTGAATCCTTTACCTCTCTCTTCTATTCTAAGCCTTCCAGGAGAGCATGAGACTTCTGTGACTGTCACAGTTCAGCCCCGATTGGGACCAGACTATGCAGTCTCTCTCTCACTCCCCCCAACCTCTGAGAGAATGGAGGGATATAATATAAGAAAAATGGTTCAAGGTTTGAGATAAGGACAGGAAGAAAATCCTTAAAGTTACCCTTGTGGGCAAAACAGACTTGACTTGGGGAAAACTATTCATTTATTACTAAAACTAGCAGGAGATTGAGACAGGGAACAAGATAACCTCCCCTCCACCCCTCCTTCTTCCTAGGCTTAACATTATCTCTACTACCTTCCTCCCCCAAGCGGCACAGGGGGGAAGAGGGAATGGGGGTCGTGGTCAGTTCATCAAATGTTGTTTTACGCCGCTGCTTCGTTGTTGGGGGAAGAACTCCTCACATTCTTCCCCTGCTCCATCGTGGAGTCCCTCCCACGGGCCACAGTCCTTCGTGAAACTGCACTGGCATAGGTCATCTCTTCCACGGGGTGCAGTCCCTCCGGAACAGCTGCCCCAGCGGGCCCTCCACGGGCCACAGCCTCATTCAGGCATCCACCTGCCCTGGCTGGGGTCCTCCACAGGCTGCAGGTGGATCTCTGCTCCTCCATGGACCTCCATGGACTGCAGGGGGACAACCTGCTTCACCATGGTCATCACCACAGGCTGCAGGGGAATCTTGGCCAGGAGCTGCATTACTCCTCCCCCTCCTTCTGAACTGACCTTGGCATCTGCAGCCGTTCTTCTCACAAGAAATTCTTCACAGCAGGCAGGCAGACGCCTCTCAGGATCCTTTTTACACCTCATTCACATCTCATCTCCTCTCCACTTCTTGCAGCCGGGCCGGGCTGAGTTGGGCCCAGTTGGCCGCCTGGCAAGAGACCAGAGGGTGAGGCCTGCAAGGCCTACAAGGCTCGCACCTCCCGCTCTCTGTCCCCACTCAGCCGGCTCACATCTTCTCCTGTTTTTTTTTTCTGTTTTTCCCCTTCTTAAATACGTTATCGCAGAGGCGTTATCACGGAACATTCTGCTACCAATCTGCTCGGCCTTGGCCAGCAGCAGGTTCCGAATCCACTGAACAAAGGGGAGCAACTTCTAGCAGTTTCCTACAGAAGCTACCACCTTAGGCACCCCCTCACTAAACAAAACCGGAACAGTGACCTACTGAACTTCTATATTAATAGTAATGAATCTCTCCAGTGAGCAAGCAGCATGTTTTTCAGCCAGCAAGGATTTATAGCAGGTCAGCTGGATCCTTCCAGCTTTTGACAAATCATTCATTTCTTCCATCAGTACTGCCCTGATTCATCTATTCTTCATCTACAGTTAGAGCCATCTAAAGACTATTATATAGGCAACATTTCAGGAAACGGGGTTGATGCATTTTTGTGAGGAATTCATTGACTGTTTCTTTTATGATCTCTAGTAAGCCACAGTTCTCAGCAGCTTCCCCAAATACCATGCCCCATCTGGCCATGCTGCTGTCTCACCACTTGCTACTGCAAACTCCCTGTTACCTCAGAGAGACGTCAAGATTTTTCTTTCATGAGCCTGTGGACAGTAACAGCATGGAAATGACACAAGAAAGGTTTCAAAGCTTCTTCAAAACAGTTTGCTGCATACTTTGCCAAGGGGTATAAAACAGTGATATATATATATATATTGATTAAAAAACCCAACAGCAAAACAAGAAATCATAAACCATCTGCAAAACCTACACAGCACTTGCACCAGCTAATTTTTGTTATTTCATTTTAGATGTGTAAGTTAAAGCCTACTCTTTTTCGGTGGAGAATAGTGCGCCAGGAGGGTATGATGCAGCTACTCTCACTTGGCTATGAATGTTCTGGTACACCCTCATGGTGCAATGCAGCTCTATGCAGAGGTACCAGGTCAGTTACTGAAACCCATGTAGCTGCACATTATACAGATTTGCACTTGTCTCAGAGCTCAGCAGCTCAGGCTTCATACTATGTTTACCCAGTTATGCGGTAACCATGTCTGAAGACAACTTGTTCAGGGCTGCTTTGAGATCTTTGCACTGCAGACTGGAGACTGGAGACATGTTAGCCTGCAGCAGCTGACTACATCTTCCTTCCTTCCCTTTCCTTTCAGTAAGGAAGACCTATAGAGGGTGAAAGTGGGGACAGGTAGTGTGGGAGGATTACAGAGAGGCTGTGCGAGTGGCCAGGGATCAGGTGAGGCAGGCTAAAGCCTGCCGGACTTGAATCTGGCCAGAGACATCAAAAGCCACAAGAAAGGTATCTATAGGTACATCAGGGACAAAAGGAGGTCCAAGGAGAATGTAGGCCCCCTCCAGAAGGAAACGGGTGACCCAGTTACCCAGGACATGGAGAAGGCTGAGGTACTCAATGACATTTTTGCCTCAGTCTTCACCGATAAGGGCTCTTGTCTCACCACCCAAGCTCTGGAAGGCACAAGCAGGGAAAGGAAGAATGAAGAACTGCCCACTGTACCAGAAGAGCAGGTTCGGGAACGTCTGAGGAACCTGAAGGTGCACAAGTCCATGGGACTCGATGAGATGCATCCACGTGTCTTGAGGGAACTGGCGGATGAAGTTGCCAAGCCACTGGCCATTGTATTTGAGAAATCGTGACAGTCTGGAGAGGTCTGCAATGACTGGAAGAGGGGTAACATAACCCTCATTTTTAAAAAGGGGAACAAGGAGGACCCAGGGAACTACAGGCCGGTCAGCCTCACCTCTGTGCCTGGCAAGGTCATGGAGCAGATTCTCCTGGAAACCATGCTAAGGCATGGTGACAGCCAACATGTCTTCACAAAGGGCAGATCGTGCCTGACCAATTTGGTGGCCTTCTATGATGAGGTTACAACGTCGATGTGTAAGGGATAAGCAACAGACATCATCTACCTGGACTTGTGCAAGGCATTTGACACTGTCCCACATGACATCCTTGTTTCTAAACTGGAGAGACATGGGTTTGATGGACAGACCACTCGGTGGATAAGGAATTGGCTGGATGGCCACGCTCAGAGAGTGGTGGTTAACGGCTCAGTGACCAAGTGGAGACCAGTCATGAGTGGCGTCCGTCAGGGGTCCGTGTTGGACTCGGTCCTGTTCAACATCTTTGTTGGTGACATGGACAATGGGATAGAGTGCACCCTCAGCAAGTTTGATGATGACACCAAGCTGTGTGGTGCCATCGACATGCTGGAGGGGAGGGATGCCATCCAGAGGGACCTTGACAGGCTGGAGAGGTGGGCTGTGCTAACCTCATGAAGTTCAACCAGGCCAAGTGCCAGGTTCTGCACCTGGGTCATGGCAATCCCAGGCACAAATATAGGCTGGGTGGAGAATGGATTGAGACCAGTCCTGAGGACAGGGACTTGGGAGTGATGGTTCAACATGAACAGGCAATGCGCCCTTGCAGCCCAGAAGGCCAACCGCATCCTGGGCTGCATCAAGAGGAGTGTGGCCAGCAGGTTGAGGGAGGTGATTCTCCCCCTCTACTCTGCTCTTGGGAGACCCCACCTGGAGTACTGCATCCAGCTCTGCAGCCCCCAGCATAAGAACATGGACCAGTTGGAGAAGGTCCAGAGGAGGGCCATGAAGATGATCAGAGGGCTGGAGCACCTCTCCTATAAGGACAGACTGAGAGAGTTGGGGCTGTTCAGCCTGGAGAAGAGGAGGCTCTGGGGAGACCTGATAGCGCTCTCCCAGTACCTCAAGGGGGCCTACAGGAAAGATGGGGAGAGACTCTTCAGCAGGGCTTGGTGTGACAGGGCTAGGGGTAACAGTTTCAAAATAGAGGGAGGTAGATTTAGGTTGGATATTAGGAAAAAAATTTTTACACTGAGGGTTGTAGAACACTTGCATAGTGTCCTACAGGTGAGAGAGAGGTGGTGGATGTCCCATCCCTGGAAACGTTAAAGGCCAGGATGGATGAGGCTCTGACCAATCTGATCTAGTCGAGGATGTCCCTGCTCCTTGCAGGGGGGTAGGACTAGATGACCTTTGAAGGTCCCTTCCAACCTTTCCAATCCAATGATTCTATGATCTTTCAACACATTGGTATCTTCAGAATCACATTCGTATCCAAGGCCAGGATATAGCCCAAGCAGTTGTATTTTATTGTTTGCTTCAGTAAAGCTATTATTTTATATTTCTTGTTTGGTTTGGTTGACAGACTTTTTCTGAGCCAGCTCCACAGTCGATATCTTGCAAAAAAACCCACAATTATATAAAGCTGAATTGGTTCTTAGGGAAAATACAAATATTTTCCAGTTCCCACAAGTTTCCTTTTGCAAATCCTTTCAGAAAAAGCAAAGAAAAGAAAACAAAACAAATCGTTCTTCCCCTTGTGCATCTCAGTACTTATCTATGCAACAGAACAGTGAAGATCTCCCAAATCAGTTATCAGATTTGCTAGTAATTTCTGTTGTGCAGGTGATCTGATTGACCAAGGCATTCTTAAAAAGCCCTTAGCTGTAAAAATGTACTCAGTAAAATTGACACCACTTGGAGGAAAATGTTTTAAATTCTTCTTGCTTCCATGTCAAGCATTCAAATCTCATTTTAGGAGTTCTGTAAACGCCTAACATCAGGGCACTTGGCATTGTTTGACAACATTACACAGCTCTGATCGTGTTCCATGAAATCAAGGGACACTTGCAGCTGTGTTACTCTGATACTGTAACCATGCTTATTTTCCAAGGAAGGTTTCTGTTCCTTTTTATGTTCATATTGCCATTTTCTAAGGTAAGAGCATGGCTCTGTTCACAGCCTGTAGCGTTCTTGTTTGGCTAATGAAATGTGGTGTAGATGTATTTCAGAATGTGTGTAAGGGCAAACATTTCACTTAGTGTAATCCCTTGAATCCCTTGAAAAGGAAAAGCCAAGACATAAGCAAAAATAAAGACAAATTATAGTTGAATTTCACAGTTCACTCCTAGCCATATGTCTTGATTCATCCATTTTTTAAAAATGTACATTATGTAGTAATTCATATTCACCAGATCTGGTCTTTCCTATTTTGCTCATCTCTAAGTTGTAGTGCACACGTATTTTTGGATCAGTTATGCTAAAGCATAGTATTATTATTTATGAACTGGAAGTTCAATAGACAGCTTTTTTTTTGCTTTTTTATTTTTTTAATTTTAAATGAAAGCTATCAGTTGCTTAAGATTTTTTTTTAATCCCATATATGTTTTCTTTATGTCAAATTTTCACTCTTGGTAATATCCAGGATATGCTCTGCTATGAGTTTCCATCACAGTGCACTCACTAGCAGTTCTCTACATAGCTTCCTCAAGTGCCAGGCCTGAGGCTTCCTTCTGGACTTCTGATTTGGGCAGAACTCCACATTGATTTCATTTGCGAGTTTTTCCAGAGTAAGAGTTCTAAAAGCCTGCATATTTTCATTTGCAGAGCCTCCTGTCAAAGAGTGAAAAGTACACTGACAATATGAACTTAACAACAAAAGTAAAAGTAATATATCTGTAGTCAGTTCCCACTGGAGGAAATAATTGCTTTTATGTTAATTTTAGTGTTTTCTAATGATAACTATGAAGCTAACAATATTTTCAATACATAGCATACTACAGACAACCAGTGTTTTCCCTGCCAATTAGCACTTGCACTGCATCACTGAAGTGAATACAGATACAATCCTTTGCTTTTTTTATAAACCCAAGGAAACAATCCCCCAAACTAGTGGAATTTTAAATAAAAATCTTAATGATGCTTTTCAAATAAAAAAAATAAGCTTGTTACAGAAGGCAAAGTCACAGAAGACACTCACTAGAGATAAAACAGCCCCCCTATAACAGCCCTTTGCAAAGACCAGAGTACCCAGAAACAGCATGTATTAGATATTAAACTGCTGTTCACTTGGTCTTCACTGAGGGCCAAGATTCCCTCCATTTTATATCTAATCTATATAATGAGATTCTTCATGTAAGTCCTGCAACTAACAACAACTAATTAGGTCAAATTAGCAGCACATATGTTACTGGATCTATTTTGAGTTTAAACCTTCAAGACAGAGCTACCCTCTTCTTTAAGGTAAGAACTGCTGGGTGTTGAAAGTACAGAGACAATTTTATGTCATGCTGTGTTTAGTATTCCTTTGGTCAGATCATTGTTCAACATTAAGATAGATTTCTGGTGGCCTTCAATGATACATTAGTTTTCACCTCTGCTCCCCTTTCATCCTAAACAATTTGCATAAACCTGCATAAGGCTATTTAGCTTATGCTCCACTGTTACTATAAATAGACAAACTGGAAATTCAGCTTAGTAAAGCAAGTTAATTCTTTTCTTGTCTCATTCTTTCTTCCTGCTCACACACTGCATGTGTTTGTGTGCATGAAGATGTGAAAGAGAGATTGTGTACTCAAAAGGAATTTTAAGACGTAAGTGTTAACTGTTCTTTTTAAAGATGAGGGGAAACACAAAATTTTCTGAGCTGACGTAGAAGTAGGAGCCTTAAGAACAACCCCAAATATTACAGGTGTTCCTGTATATGCGTTTGTATGTGCGTGCACATGAGTGTATATATTTGTAAATATAGGGAAACTTTTTTTTTTTTGTCTTTTTTTTTCTTGTCTTTTTTTTAAAGACAAGAAAAGGAAACATTTTACATTTTTCCTCATGTGAGACAAATTGAGAGTTATGTGGTGGTGGTGTTACTAACGCTACATTTCATACCTTTCTCACACAGTCTTCCTTTGTTTTTTGTGTTTTCGTTTACTTGCTCAACAATTTGTTTGCTTATCAGTCAAGATTACAGTTGAAAATTAGGTTGTTTTTTTTAAAAGCCTACAGGTGAAATTAAAAATCTCATAGAGAATAGAATATCTCCAGTTGGAAGGGATTCATAAAGATAATCTAATTTTTTAAAAACAAAATAAAACCAATGCTTAGATTTTGCTTAAAAATAGTAGACATTTTTTCTCACAAGTTTTGTTTGCAAAAATCATTAAAAATACAGTAGTTTAAATATAGGTTAGCATGCCTAAAGAATTAATTGTATATTTGGTACAGCTATTTTTGTAGCACCTCAGCAGTTAATCCCTGGGAGTGCTTCCCCTTCTCAGTGCTGATAGCATTTTAAAGCACAGAGATGCATTACTCTAAGGAGAGCTTACCATTGATTTTAACTCTAGACTGAGTACGTACAAGACTGACTACATGTATTATAGATTGAGTCTTATCCTCTAGTCTGAAATGTATCTCACTTCTTGAAACAAGGTTAAATGCTATTTTTCTTCCCCTAATCCTGCTTAGCAAGACAACGTGGTAGTCTGGGCAGTTTGAATATTCCAGTTAAGTGGGAGAAAGGTCACTCCAAGATTACTGCAAAGGTATCAGGTGACGCTAAAGGGCAAATGCAGTTTCCTAAAGGACTTTCTAAAGGATTTCCAAGGGATTTTAAGGAATGGAAGGCAATACTAACATTAAAATAAAAAATCTGTAGGAATATTCAACTGATGAAACCTGTATTTATTTTTGCAAGTAGTTTTTACAGTTTTGTCCAGCACTGACGTACTCTTTTGGCTCTGCACTGAACTCACCAAAACCTGGAGGGTACCTTTCACTCCTTTTAGCTCAAAGTGCCGCTCTGTTGTGCCCAATGATTAATTCTGTGCCATAGTGGCCAGCTCTGCTCATCGCACTGCCTAAGAAAGTCTCCTCATTTCAGTGGAAACATGTCCTACAAGGCTGAATCCAAAGGTTGAGGAAGTCAGCTGGCTATTTTCTGTCAGCTCTACATGGTTTTATGCCTGGCTTATAACTTTTGAGCCTTCACATTCAAGATGTATGTGTGACTGACAGATGTCTCCAGTGAGGATTGCAACAGACTCTGCAGTCAGCAAGGTTGTTCCAGAGGTCAGTGTGTCCACAAAACAGACCTACCCATCAAGCAAATACTGAAGAGAGATGCTGTGTTGACTAAGCATTCAAAATTCTCACCTGTAGGTATTTTTTTCCCCAGGAACCCCAGGGGAATTTCTCCAAGGACCTGGTGGGAGAAGGTAGCAGTGATAATCCAAGAAGAATGAGAGCACTTTCTGAGGGTGTGGGAAACTCAAGTACCATCACTGATGCTGCAGGGATCACATGCACCATCTCACACACCAGTATATGCCAAGGGGCCACTCAGCTGGAAAGCAGCTTGGCAGAAATGGACACCAAGTTGAGCATAAGCCAGTGATGCGGCCTTGTGGCAAGGAAGGCTAATAGTATCCTGGAATGCACTGGGAGAAGTTCTGCCAGCAGTTCGAGGGAGGGAATCCTTTGCTCAGCACTGGTGAAGTCACATCTGGAGTACTGTGTCCAGTTCTGGGCTCCCTAGTGCAAGAGAGACATGGACATAACTGGAGAGAGTCCAGTGAAGGGCCACTAAGATGATAAAGGGACTGGAGATCTCTCCTGTGAGGAAAGGCTGAGAGAGCTGGAACTATTCAGCCTGGACAAGAGAAGGATCAGGGTAATCTCATCAATGTCTATAAGTACCTGAAGGGAGGGTGCAAAGAAGAGGGAGCCAGACTCTTTTCAGTGGTGCCGAGCGAGTCATAGGACCAGAGGCAATGAACACAAACTGAAACACAGGAGGTTCCCTCTGAACATCAGAAAACACTTTTGTACTGTGAGGGTGACAGACCACTGTCAGAGATTGCCCAGAGAGAATGTGGAGTAGCCATACATAGAGACAGTCAAAAGTCAAAAGGACATGGTCCTTGGGTCCTCGGGTCCTCGGGTAACTGGCTCTAGGTGGCCCTGCTTGAGGAGGAAGGCTGGACTAGATGACCTCCAGAGTTCCCTTCCAATCTCAACCCTTCTGTGATGCAGTCCTGTGATATGTGTGGGGAGGGGGCTGCAAACCACTCTAGTGCAACCCCACTCCAAGTGTCAGGCTATTTTATGTGCAGGAATTGTCTCTTCCATTTTATACATCATGTTAAAAAAGAAAAATTAAAATTATTCAGTCTGTCAAACAAAAAGCAGATTGGACAATGCAAGATCTGCCCTAAGGAACATAATTAATGATTGCAAAATACAAAAGTATAACTGCATTTTCTAATACATCTGCTCTTGCAGGGGTTAGATGTATTACAAGCTTCTCATGAGATTACAGAACAATTAAAGGAACAATTACTTTAGAGATGCTAGCTAGGCATACCCATGACCTGGGTGACAGAGAAAAATTCTGAACTATTTCAAAACTGGGGTAGTTCTGAGAAAACTCCAGGTATCTAGAAAATATGCCAAAAGAAAAGAAGTATGGAAACATTATTTTAACACTCCAGTTTTATGCAACAGTTGAATGGGAGATTTGAGGACTGTAATTTTTGTTTATTTTCTTAATTTGCTTGCCTAGATCACTCATAGGATCTGACCTAGTGTGTGAAAATTTGTGTGCATGAGCAGAGAAATAAGAAAACTGTGTACTATCAGGCTGACCTTCACAAACTTTGAAATATTCTGCCTGGAAGTGATTCCATAGGGTAGCTTTCAAAATTATCGTGTGTAATGATCTGATTTTATAACCTTTGCATTTTGCACAGAAGTTAGTATTATTCCTCTTTTATATGTATTGTCATTTATGGAACATACAGATTTGCAATATTATTTTTTCCACCCATCCCTAATCACTCACATGGTTAAACTAACAAAACAATTAGAAGAAAGGAAATGTGAGCAGCATGAGGTACTATTCACCTACCATATCTGAACAGCATTTGTTTCAGTTCAGTACCATCCTTGTGTGTGCCTCATGTTATTGTGTCCTTATGATTTCAATGAAGCTCTTCACAGACCCGTTTGCATTTAATGTTTCTCTACACCTTATATAGTATTTCAATTACACACAGTAGACAAAATACCCTTCTAAAATTTCAGTGTTTGAAATGGGTCAACCTGGCTTTTGAATAGATTTTCAAAACCTTTTTATCATCAAGGGCAACATTTTTTAACCTAAGGAGTTTTAGGGATACATTTATGGTAATGAGTACAAGCTATTATGCCTGTCATAATACAAAGCAATTCAGCCGGTATTATTTTCATAAATATTTAAAAGTTGGCACACCTACAGTATAGGCTAGGGGTATTCAGGTAGAGTTATTTAAAAAAGGGAAAAGCTATGTGATGTTCATCTAGATAAACTTGGTTAAAATAGTGAAGATGAGACACTTGGGCCTTATTTTGAGTTAGCAGATTAAACTCAGATTTAGAGATAATTAGAATAAAAAGCTAAGATGTCTTTTCTCCACTTCAAAATTTTTAACATGTTTTGACAAGATCAGCTTAGTCACTTCTAGTTTGGAACAAGTTTTTCCCCTACAGTGTAAACACAGTTTATGTGAGAATCCATATACATCACAGCTTCCAGGAGACTGCAACCTAAATGCAGTTTTGGACATGGCTTTGATCAACCTGTTCTAGTGAAAGATGTTTCTGGCCATGGTAGGCAGTTAGATGGTCTTTGAAGGCCCTTCCAACCCAAAGTATCCTATGATTTTGTGATACTGTGTTCCAGCTGATGATTCTAATCAGCAACGACAATATCAAGTTCAGTATGCTGTATCCAAGGGTGAGGACCACAACAGGCATCCCTGAGATACCACTGAACTGGGCCAGAATTGTGCAGACAGACATGTAAAAAAAAATAGATACATATAAACACTAAGTCAAGCAGATTGATTCATTGGTTCAAAAGGACTTCCTTTTCTATTTGTCTGAAAGTAGATTTTAGTATTAGACCTTACTCTTCCTTTTTGCTGGTATTTGTAAACTTCATCTGGCTACATTAATTGTAAAATATAATTTTTCCTGAAACAAGGAAAAAGAACGTAAGTTGAGTAGCGTTTCAGTTACCTTTTTAGGTGTCTCCATTTATTGGACACCCAAATCCATATGCCTTGGACAGGAACAGAAAAACTATTTTTAATAACAACAATATAACATGTCAATGCATGGAGCAAAGCTTTTTTTCTAGCCTTCCAATTCCTTTGGTATCGTTGGTGTCTCATGTACGGAACTAGAATAATCTTTTGGGAGCTTTTGCCAGCAGAACAACCTTATGTATATTTGATGTGGTTGCTAAATGGTATTATGCTTAGAATCATAGAATCATAGAATGGTTTGGGTTGGAAGGGGCCTTCAAAGGTCATCTAGTCCAACCCCCTGCAAGGAGCAGGGACATCCCTGACTAGATCAGATTGCTCAGAGCCTCATCCAACCTGGCCTTGAATGTTTCCAGGGATGGAGCATCCACCAGCTCTCTGGGCAACCTGTGCCAGTGTTCTACAACCCTCAGTGTAAAAAATTTTTTCCTAATAACTAATCTAAATCTACCTCCCTCTATTTTGAAACTGTTACCCCTAGCCCTGTCACAACAGGCCCTGTTGAAGAGTCTCTCCCCATCTGTCCTATAGGCCCCCTTGAGGTACTGGGAGAGTGCTATAAGGTCTCCCCAGAACCTCCTCTTCTCCAGGCTGAACAGTCCCAACTCTCTCAGTCTGTCCTCATAGGAGAGATGCTCCAGCCCTCTGATCATCTTCAGACCCTCCTCTGGATCCTCTCCAACTGGTCCATGTCCTTCTTATTCTGGGGGCTCCAGAGCTGGACACAGTATTCCAGGTGGGGTCTCCCAAGAGCAGAGTAGAGGGGGAGAACCACCTCCCTCAACCTGCTGGCCACACTCCTCTTGATGCAGCCCAGGATGAAGTTGGCCTTCTGGGCTGCAAGGGCGCATTGCCAGTTCATGTTGAACTTCTCATCTACCATCACTGCCAAGTCCCTGTCCTCAGGACTGGTCTCAATCCATTCTCCACCCAGCCTATATTTGTGCCTGGGATTGCCATGACCCAGGTGCAGGACCTGGCACTTGGCCTGGTTGAACTTCATGAGGTTAGCACAGCCCACCTCTCCAGCCTGTCAAGGTCCCTCTGGATGGCATCCCTCCCCTCCAGCATGTTGACGGCACCACACAGCTTGGTGTCATCATCAAACTTGCTGAGGGTGCACTCTATCCCACTGTCCATGTCACCAACAAAGATGTTGAACAGGACCGGGTCCAACACAGACCCCTGACGGACGCCACTCATGACTGGTCTCCACTTGGTCACTGAGCCGTTAACCACCACTCTCTGAGCGCGGCCATCCAGCCAATTCCTTATCCACCCAGTGGTCTGTCCATCAGCCCCGTGTCTCTCTAGTTTAGAGAGAAGGATGTCATGTGGGACAGTGTCAAATGCCTTGCACAAATCCAGGTAGATTATATACGTTGCTCGTCCCTTGTCCACCGTCATTGAAGGCCCCAAATTGATCAGGCACAATGGCTTTGTGAAGCCATGTTGGCTGTCACCAACCACCTCCTTGCTCTCCATGTGCCTTAGCACGGTTTCCAGGAGAATCTGCTCCATGACCTTGCCAGGCACAGAGGTGAGGCTGACCGGCCTGTAGTTCCCTGCGTCTTCCTTGTTCCCCTTTTTAAAAATGAGGGTTATGTTACCCCTCTTCCAGTCATTGCAGACCTCACCAGACTGTCACGATTTCTCAAATACAATGGCCAGTGGCTTGGCAACTTCATCCGCCAGTTCCCTCAGGACCCATGGATGCATCTCATCGAGTCCCATGGACTTGTGCACCTTCAGGTTCCTTAGATGTTCCCGAACCTGCTCTTCTGGTACAGTGGGCGGATCTTCATTCTTCCTTTCCCTGCTTTTGCCTTCCACAACATGGGTGGCATGACTAGAGCCCTTATCGGTGAAGACTGAAGCAAAAAAGTCATTAAGCATCTCACCCTCCTCCATGTCCTGGGTAACTGGGTCACCTGTTTCCTTCTGGAGGGGGCCTACATTCTCCTTGGACCTCCTTTTGTCCCTGATGTACCTATAGAAGCTTTTCTTGTGGCTTTTGATGTCTCTGGCCAGATTCAATTCCGGCAGGCCTTTAGTCTACCTCACCTGATCCCTGGCTGCTCGCATAACCTCTCTGTAATCCTCCCAGGTTATCTGTCCTTGCTTCCACCCTCTGTAGGCTTCCTTCTTTACTTTCAGTTGGTCCAGGAGCTCCTTGCTTGTCCACACAGGCCTCGTGGCCTTTTTGCCCTCTGTCTTCATTGGGATGCATCCCTCCTGAGCTTGGAGGAGGTGCTTCTTGAATATCAACAAGCTTTCCTGGGCCCCTCTTCCCTCCAGGCCTGCATCCCATGGCACTTTCCCATCAGATCCCTGAAGAGGCCAAAGTCTGCCCTCCTGAAGTTCAGGGCAGAGAGCTTGCTGCGTAGCTTCCTCGCTGCCCCGAAGATCTCGAACCCTGCCATCTCATGGTCACTGCAACCAAGACTGCCCTTGAGTTTCACATCCCCCACCAGCCCCTCCCTGTTGGTGAGAACAAGGTCGAGCATGGCACCCCCCCTCATTGGCTCCTCTGTCACCTGCAGGAGGAAGTTGTCATTCATGCATTCCAGGAACCTCCTGGATTGCCTGTGCCCTCCCGGGTAGTCTCTCCAACAGATGTCGGGGTGGTTGAAGTCCCCCATGAGCACCAGGGCTTGCGACCACAAGGCTGCTCCTGTCTGCCTGTAGAGGGCCTCGTCTGCTCTGTCCTCATGGCCAGGTGTCCTGTAGCACACCTACACTCTAATGTCCCCTGTTCCTGCCGTTCCTCTAATCCTGACCCATAAGCTCTCTGTCAGCTCCTCCTCCATCCCCAGGCAGAGCTCCAATGCTTATCATTTGTGAATCACTGAAGCTTGTCTGTTTCTTGTGTCTGGGTTTTCAGCCTATAGGTTTATTGTAATGGCCCATTAAACTCCACACTAATCTATTTATGTGATCATTTCTAGATTTTCTAAGGCAGGTAAAACATATGGTCCTTCCCATGATCCATTTTAAGACATAGTGACTCTTACTCATTTAAAATATACAAAGGACTCATGGCAATAAGCAACTAGTTCAAAGTAGTGAAAGGATGGAATTCTTCTGCTTCCTTTGCTTCTACATCTAAAACTAATGAAATATAAGGATAACAAAAAGTTGTAGTTTCTTAGGAAACATGTGAAGTATGAAATGCAGCAATAATGAACTTTATTTTTTCAGTCTTGGAAAAAAAATACTTAGAATGTTGTTTACTCATACAAAAATGTTAGCATTAAACTATGGCATTATTGCAGGTATTATTATTAAAGATTGATAACTTGTACTTTAATAATACCACAAATAATACCATAGAATCATAGAATAATTTGGGTTGGAAGGGACCTTTAAAGGTTGTCTAGTCCAACCCCCCTGCAGTGAGCAGGGACACCTTCAACTAGATCAGGTTGCTCAGAGCCCTGTCCAACCTGGCCTTGAATGTTTCCAGGGATGGGGGGGCATCAACCACCTCTCTGGGCAATGTGTTCCAGTCTTTTACCACCCTCATCATTAAAAAAGTTCTACCATAAGCAAGTTCAAAATCTAGTTGTGCAAAATTTTGTTTAAGTATATTGCATGATAATTCAATTTCTGAAGAGAACCTTTGTCTGTTCCTGCTGAGCTCTCACCAAGATTAACATTTCCAATCAGTAAAAGTTATTTGGAATATATACTAATATTGCTTATCTCCTCCACCTTTAACCTTGATCCATATTTCTTTTTTTATATCCAGTTAATCAGTACTATTTTTCAAAAACAAGATCCTTCTCTGTTGACATAACTGTTATGCAGATAAAAGCCTTTTTCTGTCTTAGATCGTGACCGTTCCACTTGAGATCAACATTTCAGTAGCTTTTGAACTAAGAGACTGTCAGTTCAATAACCATGTGGACAGCAGTTGTGCTAATGCTCTTGTCAGAAAAGAATGCACTGAATTTGTCATTTTCAACTGCACATAAATCCCCACCTCCAAGGTTTATATCTGTTGGTCTGCCATTTTAGTACAGAAGAATATACCTGCAAAAATCAATTTCTTTTTTTAGTGAGAAGAGCATTTCACAGGTGTGAGCGTTTGCGTTATTCCTTTAAAAATTATTTGGTTTGGACTTTGAAGGAGTAGGAAACACTGTCACTGCAAAGGTAGCACACACAGATAACAGTTAGGAAATGTGTCATGAATATCCAAAAAGGTTTGGCCATATTTGCTTAAAGAATTAAACAAGCTAAACATGTGATAAAGTAATGTAAGTCTCCCAATTAGTAAAGCAAAACCAACTACTTTGCTGTGTATTATCTAAGGCAACTGTGTTTTAAAAAGGCTTTTCTCTTCAAGAAAAAATGTAATAGGTGGAAGTTAGCAGATATAAATCAAAATTAAGTGCACTGAGTTTTCACTGAATTTGAGGTAGTGGAAGCTGGGTGGGACCCCAGTGATGTCAGTTTATTTTTATTTGCAGGATGTTGTCCTACAAAATAATAGACTGTAAGGGAAAAAAAAAAAAAGAAAAGAGAGAAATTAGCAACATACTGTTTGTTTTAGACCTGGCAAAACAATGCTCCAGAGCCTAATGGCATCAGACAGGGTCTATAAATCTTGTCATATATAATGAAAAACAAGAATATAAAGAGAGATGTGAGCAATTGGTTAGAGTAGGCTTAAGTCATACATACTTTAATGTACTTTAAATAATGCTATCTAAATGTTCCAACAATATTTCCTGCTTAAGTTGCCTATTATCAGTTTGCAACAGCTAATGTGTGTCTAAAGGTATATTCAGTTAAAACACTGGTTTTGTAAAAACCTGCTTTCCTTTTTCCATGTCTATGCTGTTTAGAGTCAAGTATTGATGGTAAAATGGATGAAAAACGTGGGCTAGAATGACTGAGTAAGCAAGAGTGATGTTTACCATACAAACTCCCACTGAATAATATCTTCCAGTAAAGTCTTGTTTCATCGCAGTCAATTACTATGTGACTGAGGAAAGAAAGATTTAGATAATATGGTCTTTTTCATGCACTGAAGAAACAGACCTACAGGAGACTAAAAAAAGCGCAGAAGTTTTTAGAAACACTGTCAATACCACTACTTTGCTCTTTATTCTTATAATTGAAGAATTTATTGTATCTTATATAATATTCTTTATATCTTATATCACATTCTTATAATTGCCATGATTTTGCACTTTGAATTTCTTCCTTAGAAACTTCCATTAAGAAGACAGGACCAAACTGGAAAATATTTCATAATTCTTATAAGAATACAGTGTTTTGAAAAGTAAACTAATTATCTCCTCCTAATATGGATACGCTAAGACACTAGAGGGGCAATGACTTTCCCAATAGCACCTGCTAAATGCTGGAAAACCTGTGAACAAAAGAAATATTGCAATCCTGTCCCCTAAGTCACCTGACAAGAGGAAAGCCTTTATTTAATTTATACTGAGGAAGTAATTTATTTTAATTGAAGTTTTGGATATAGAGACAGGATTTTTAGAATTCATCTGTAATTTCTCAGGCAGTGGCTGGCCACTGTCTGATGTTTCTTCGCATTCCTGCAATATAAAACACGTTACAATTTCACACTGCTGCAGCAGCCCCTCACCCCTATATCTCAGCTTGTATATCTAGTTCAATGTCACTTTCCTGGTTTCCAAAAATGCTCCCTATTTCTATTAATTCATATCCACTCATACCTTTGCCAGAAGCAGCCATCCAGAAACTATGTTTATAGGTAGGGCAACACAGGGAAAGGGCTGTAGATCTGTGCTGAAATGTATCACAGACAAGCAGAATAATGTGCCACATAATTTATGCTACTTTTACTGTGTGCTTTCACAAATGTGCTATGAGCTATTCAGTGAAAGGCAGGAAAAATTTGAGTCCATTAATCTTTGGACACTTGTTTGACTCTGATGTAATGACAATTTTTAAAATATACTCAGTGATATTTATTACCAGCAATAAAGAGGTGGTTTAGCTTCCCTTTTTGTATGTCCATACAATGACATAAAAACTATCATAAGGATGTGTCCATACCTATTACTCTAGTTCATCTCCAAAACTTCAGACAACAAAGTAGCCTCTCTGCAAAACAGCAGCTTTTTTTTTTCCCTTTGGCACAACTCTTATTATGCTATTATTTTATCTATAAATTGGATGTATTGTATAATTAAGAGCTGATATATTTGCTGGATTATTCTTTATTAATTTCTCAGAATATAAGAGACTGACAGCTTTCATATTCATGTTTGCTGGCAAAGACAACAAAGAGATCAGCATATATTCCCCTCTAAAAGTTTTTTCCTCCTCTGTTTATGATGTTGAACAACATTGTTCAACAATCCCCAGACCCTTGTTTTCTTGCACCTGCCTTTCCTCTCCCCTCCTACACACGTTGGTTGGTGAACTGGAGAATGAAGTATTCTTTCCTCTGCTCACAACTATTTGCTTTTGGTGGTGCTTTGAAGGTTTGTCTGCTCAGGATATAACAGCTGGAGTGTTGTGTTGATCTTGCTGAAGACCAGGAGAGTTCTGCCACTTGCCAAGAAGTCACAATTTTACACCCAGACTCTCTTCCTTAGAAACTTCCCTTAAGATGCTAAGGCCAAACCAGAAAAAAGGCCTTAATTGTCTGATATGTTAACATGTAGTAAACTGGCCAAATGAGGCTTCATTAAATCTGAATCTCAAATGTGTTAAGTCTGAATCTTTTTTACAAAGAAGTGACATTACAATCAGAAGCAAGCTTTGCTGTCAGAAGAAGATCAATAGACTAACTTGCCTGCACTACTGAAAGTAACTTGCCAAGCTTCAGCTCCTGGGGTTACAGGGTAGACAGAAAAAATTATGTTACAATGGCTGTTTTGTCTCGCTAATATCATTCATGCATTTGCACTGGCAGGCACATATCCGTGTTAAAAATCTGGCACAGCCTCTCCTTTATAGTTTCTAAAGCGAGTCGATAAAAGTGAAATACATTCTGAATGTTATGACTTCTATCATTTTAATAGTTTATCTCGTAGGAAAGCAAGCAAATGGACCTTTAAAATGAGTCAGTGACAACAGGGAAGAACTAAATTATTGCAGTCCAAATTTGGATGTCAAAACTGCTGTCCTTGTTTCTCTGCTCATTTTCATTATTAAAACCTGCAACTTCTGAATATTAAAAAATCCCATCCATTCTCATCAGAGCAGAGATACACATCTTGTCCCATGTCTGGGATATTTAAACACAGTCTGAAGCAGCAACAACAGACTCTGCACAAAATTTCAATTAACTGCCTACTGACATAGCTATAGATGTTGATGGTGTCCCTAATGAGATGGAGCTACACCACTGCATTTGATGATGCAGAGTTGACCACCGGATTGGGAGACACCAATAAAATATCCTACAGCTCATATCTACAACAGATGATCATAAAATCAGAAAGCAACAAGGCAAAAAAAGTTAGGAGTTCTCTTTTGATGGCCACTGATGGCCAGATTCACAGTGACTTCTTTTTCTTTCAGTCTCATATGAGCTGAGGAGCATTTAATTTCCTGTTCCTTGAGGTGCTGAGAAATATTAAGTTCCTCCGGGAAATTTCATGACTTTGGGTGACAGTGCAGTTGACATAAAAAAAAAAAAACCAAAAAACCAAGACTGGGAGTTGCAGTTGCACTAGTGCTTTTCTCTATATCCTTATTGTTTTGTTTTTAAATTAAAATCCTTTCTATATTCAGAGTATGGATAACTTCTCAGGTGGGCTCTATCTATAGCCTTACATATATAGTGTGTGTGCCTACGCTGTTCTCTTCTTGTGTGCTGTACACACATCTGTAAACACAGGAAGTATGTGGATAGGCTATCCCAAGCGCCTTCAGACATCTAAGGACAAAGTTTGCTCGGGCTGCAGCGTTGTGCTGTAGATCTTGGAAGAGAATTACTGCAAAGCCATTTGAGCTCAGGCATCCACAAGTTCAGCACAAGTTGGAAGCAGGCTGAGTAACCAAAGGTGGTTAACTTCTCTGGTCATGGAGGTGAATGCTTCTAATTAGTCTCTTATCTTACTTACTTACCTCTAGCTTTCCAGAGCTTTCCTGCTTGCTCATTTTTCCTGTTTGAAAGTTCTTCTTTATGTTTTTTCTCAATCAACCCCTTCAATTTATTTTTTCCCCCTGATACCTCTAGCTATATTGCTGCTTGTTTTCCATCATGATCCAGGGATAGAATTTTGTTAGCATACTCGTCATCATTGTTATTAGTGGGCATTTTGTAAATGTCCCCATTTGTTTGAAGTTTTATTTTGTCCTGGACATAAGCCTACATGCTTCTTTTATTTCTAAAGACATAAACAACTTGCCTCTTGTTGGCTAATGGAACAGACGTCATTTGCCCATACACTGAGTAGCAGCACTTACCACGTTCTGCAGAATCAAAGGCACTGTAAGATCTCTTTGCCCCTGGACTTTATTCTTTATAGCACAGGTCCAGGTTAGGGGGTTGTGTGTTGGGGGTTGTTTCCCTGGGGGGTGAGGGGGTGACATAAGTGTGTGTTTAATTTGAATTTGTCCTGGAACATTACAACTTTGCATTTCCTGCTGAGTACCACTTGATGACTTGTAGCATCAAGGGTACTTAGCTTGTCTTCACTGGCATCATGAACAGATGACTCTAGGCTAAAATGCTATCTGTAACAAACGGCATGCTGCTCTTGACGGTATAGTTTTGCATCTTCATTGTAGACAACAGAAATCAATGTGACTACATAGGCAGCAATTTGGTTGAGTGTCTACTATGGTGAGAGATACCAGAGTGGAAGCTACACCAACTCAATTTAACTCAAACACAAGCACAGTCAGAAGGAGTCGAGAGTATGCATTTGAGAATATTGGAAGCATCAAGGAGCTAGATTTGTTAGCAGTCAGAGACATTTTTTCCTCAAGCACTGTGATGGTTTAGCCTGAATTACCACACAGTTTCTCACTCCCCTTCCCCCTCCCCAGCGGGATGGGGGAGAGAATTGGGAAGGAAAGAAAACTTGTGGGTTGAGATGAAGAGTTTACTAAAAGAGCAAAGGGAAACTACAATAATATCAAAATATAAGGTTTTTAAAATATACAAAATGAACAATGTATGTTTTCTCACCGCCCAATGTCCCAATGACCAATACAGCCCATCCCGAGCAGCGATCACAGAAACAAAACTGAGCAGTGAGCAATGGAGCAAAAGGGAACCAGTAAGGTAGAGGGAATGATGCCAGCAAATGAGAGAGAAAGATAGATGCCAGGAAGGCAGACACCCACCCTCGCAAACCCCCACTTATATACTGAGCATGACGTTTATGGCATTGAATACTCTCGTTGGCCAGTTTGGGTCAATTATTCTGTCTGTCTTTCTCCCAGCTTCCTGCACCTGCACATTAGCGAGACTTGGAAAGCAGGACAGTGTCCTTGGTCTCATTCACAACAACTCATATCATCAGGGTGTTTTATCAATATTATTCACACACGAAATCCAAAACACACCAGCTATTGAGAGGAAAATTAACTCCATCCCTGTCAAAACCAAGACAAGCACTCAGCTTGGTCACACTCTGTTTACACTCTATGTGCTTGGAATGAGTTTAGTGGGCCAGTCCCTCTGGTAGGTGTGGCATTTTTCACTTGGGAAAAAAAAAAAAAAAAGAAAAGAAAATATTGGCTTTGACCAATAAAGAAAAGTTCAAGGAAAGGTTTTAATCTAATTTCCCAGTCAAGATACCATATCATCCTTATTTCTTCAGATATGTGCTATTAAGGTAACAATCTATCATGTAGAAAATGTGGAGCAATGTGCCTGAACTGTAAGTTTCACAATATGAAGAATATTTTGTATTCTGACAAGAGCTGACAGTAATTTTCCTGGATCAAACACAGTGAAACGTGATATATGAGACAAGATAGGGAATCCCAATCTTTCTCATACTATCTTTGGAGAGTTGGAAAAAAAAAATGAAAAAAAGGAAAAGTAAGGGGAGCATTTCACTTATAGATTAACAATGATGGAAACAATAGTTACCCCAAACCAACAGTATAAAACCCAAGGATGAGGACAATTCAAAATGAAAATGTGGTAATGGTAGAGTGTCAAAACACTGAGAGAAAACCTGGCTCCCTGTTTGGGAAAGGGAGGAAAAAAAGTTGAAGGGAAGGTCTGAGGAAGTTTAGCCCTGAGCTTTCCTTTTAGGAATTGTCTGTTAAAAAGTATGAGATCTTTTGCTAGTAAACATACAATGTCATGTATAAACCACACAGAAGTTGTAGACATTGGCCAGAACAGAAATTCAGACACTCAGACAACTTTTGTGTTGCTGAAAATTTCCCCAGAAGTGTCGCTTACTAGCAAAGTTTCTCTCTGCCCAAAATTCCCCCACTCTTAAAGGCAGTATCTCCACTGCACCTCAGCTGACTCCCCGCTATTCAGATTAATTCCCTGATCCTCAGAATTTGGAGAAACTGTGTGGCATTTTTTTGCTCAGTTTGGAGTTATACCTGGTGCAGGCCAACAAACAGAATCGTCAAGCAAAATTCAGTTCCTCCACGTCCCACTCATTCTCCTGGGATAAAGGTCTTGCATCCTTCTATTCAGCATATGCTTCAATAGAAGGAAAAAAAAAACAGTCTAGTTCATTGACATTACTAATGTAGTATGACAGCACAAGCCAAGCAGACATTGGCAATACCTATTCACTCAGAAAACACTCAAAGTAGAGGTTATGCAAAGCAGAGAGAAAGAGATTTTAAGAAGAGAAATTCTACACAGCATGGTATTAAGTACTTGTCTTCCTTTTTGCACAGTATAGTCAATAGAGTTGACATATCGCTGAAATATGTTTTCTTTTGAATACTAAATACCTTTCTCTCAAACTCTGCCCTGGAAAACAGGGTTCATTTTATGCAAAGCATCTTTCCAGTGACTAGCACCTGCATAATACATTCCAGCATGTCTGTTTGGTGCAAGGAGGGCTGTCATTAGTGACTCGCAAGAAGGAATCCACGGGGACCCTGCCAGCACTATTACATTAACCCCTGATTAGCAGCTGCATTTTACAGGGTGGCTACATATGGGTTCTATGGAGCAGTACTGTCTGCTGATAAAATACATCTAGGAGCCATCTGCTTAAAAAACAGAGATTATAGAGACTTCTAGGAAACAGTGGACCAAATGCTGTCTTCTTCGCCCTGATTAATCTGCTTTAAAGCTGAAATAACAAAAAATAGGCAGAAAGTTGATTTTGCTGACTCCACTGGATAGATAGAAGAAAGTTACCTAAACAGCAGCAACAAACCCTGTTCTGTGGTGTACTCTGTGCCATGCAACATGGACAGTTTAGCAGGGGAAGACAGCATAAACTTTGAATCCCAGCTATTTCTGGCTGCCAGAATAAGTTTGAACTGATAAGCCGATGTGAATTAGAGCCCTATATTCCTTTCAATTTATACAGAAGACTAAGATAATTCAAACTAGAAAACAGCAGCCTCTAGATAGTCAGAGATGTGATCTCCTCTTTACTGTATACACAAACCTAAACTGAGCTTTTGCTACATACACAAAGCATGCCACAGATGCTCTCGTTTTACAGCATGATGTGGAATGATAGCATAGACCTGAACAAAAGATTGATAAATGACAAAGATATGCACATATTGTATATGTATCAAAACCTTTGTTTGTTTCATAGGGGCTTTAAGTACAGTTTCAGTGATATGATTCCTGAAGATCCCAGGACCCTCTGTGATAATCAATAAAGTAGACTTAAAGCCAAAGGTGAAAGAACCAAAAATTCCTCTCATTCAATGTGCATGTGAAATCACATCATCAACACTTTCACATATTAAACCATCACAAACCTCAGGTGAATTTGTTACTTTCGTCTTGTTTGGTAACTAAAGCCTCATCAATCAAGTATTTACTCCTGGGCACAACTTTAATGGCAGTATCACACACATGTTGGATCAGCACATTGGATCTTCAGTAGCACCTAATTATTCCTGCTAGTAATATCACAGATAGTCCACCATGTGAGGCATAGAAATAGATTTGAAAATGGTAGCTGAAGAGCTGTTCAACATCTTTGTCGGCGACATGGACAGTGGGATAGAGTGCACCCTCAGCAAGTTCGCCGATGACACCAAGTTGTGTGGTGCCGTCGACACGCTGGAAGGGAGGGATGCCATCCAGAGGGACCTTGACAGGCTGGAGAGGTGGGCCCGTGCCAACCTCATGAAGTTCAAGAGGCCAAGTGCAAGGTCCTGCACCTGGGTCGTGGCAATCCCAGGCACAAATACAGGCTGGGCGGAGAGTGGATTGAGAGCAGCCCTGAGGAGAAGGACTTGGGAGTGCTGGTGGATGAGAAGCTTAACATGAGCAGGCAATGCGCCCTCACGGCCCAGAAGGCCAACCGCATCCTGGGCTGCATCAAAAGAAGCGTGGCCAGCAGGTCAAGGGAGGTGATTCTCCCCCTCTACTCTGCCCTGGTCAGACCCCACCTGGAGTACTGTGTCCAGTTCTGGAGCCCCCAGCACAAGAAGGACATGGACCAGTTGGAGAGGATCCAGAGGAGGGCCACAAAGATGATCAGAGGGCTGGAGCACCTCTCCTATGAAAACAGGCTGAGAGAGTTGGGACTGTTCAGCTTGGAGAAGAGGAGGCTCTGGGGAGACCTGATAGCGATCTTCCAGTACCTCAAGGGGGCCTACAAGAAAGATGGGGAAAGGCTGTTTAGTAGGGCCTGTTGCAATAGGACGAGGGGTAATGGTTTTAAAATAGAGGGGTGTAGATTTAGATTGGAAATTAGGAAAAAATTTTTTACGATGTGAGTTATAGAACACTGGAACAGGTTGCCCAGAAAGGTGGTGGAAGCCCCATCCCTGGAAACGTTCAAGGCCAGGCTGGATGAGGCTCTGAGCAACCTGATCTAGTTGAGGATGTCCCTGCTCCTTGCAGGGGGGTTGGACTAGATGACCTTTGAAGGTCCCTTCCAACTCTAGCCATTCTATGATTCTATGATTCTATGGTATTTTCTGTAAAAGAAGAGAAAACATCGCGAGCTTAGTCACAACTATCTGTTGCTTGCAGTAACCTTTCTGTTTAAGAATTCTTTTACAATGTAAGTTTCTGTGACACTGGTTACTTACTGAAGTTGAACAATGAACAAAATATGGAAATCAGATATCTTATTGCATAGCACACTTACTGCATAGTCTTGAATAGGACCCCGGAGAAAAAGCAACAAGTAAGTTTCCTGTAGCTTCTTCCTTTAGTTCCTAAGTGTGGTAAAATTGAGATTTGGACCAAAAAAATACTGTAAATTCAACTCTGATTTTATCTGTAACACAGGAAGGAAATACAGCAATCTTCTTATTTTCTAGCTCAAACTACAATCAGTCACAGAAATTAAAGATGGAAGAAAAAGATTTTAATAAAAAGCACATAATTGTTATGACATTGCTTACATGATGCTATGTAGATATTGAATAGCACAGATTTGTGAAAGGCAAAGTTCCTCAGCTTATTCCTCTACATCACTTTCTGGTTTTCAGCTGATAGTAAAAGATATTGTGGAGAAAATTTGAAACAGTAGTTGCTGGCTGATTCAGGAAGTTGAGCAAAAGATAAAACTGTTATCAGAAGTGTAGCATTATCTGTGTAATATTAATTTCAGAGCTGTGAGGATTTGCCTTTCAGTTTGAACTACCTACCATGAAAAGAGAGAAAACATGAAGACAAAAATTTGCTCATGTCCCCTTTTGAGATTTTATAGCCATTGTGTGCTATTTGACACTTTTCTTAAAGCTGCAGTTCCTGGAGTCCACTTACTGCAAAAACATCTTAGGTTTTACACAAAGCAAAAACTGTGTAGCCTTTACAATGTCAAAGGAAGTTTGCAAACGTTCCCTAAAAGCTCTGCAAATGAAGGTAAGGGAAATGGCAAGCAAGCAAGCAAGCAAACAAACAAGAATCACTAACTTGAGATGCCATTTACATTATTTAAATTCTCCAGATTGGCAATACTTGTAAATATCTCTTACAGATTTCTTTTATGTAAATACATGACAAGTAGTCCTTTTGCTCCTTTCCTCAACTGTGCAAGCCACAGTCCAATTCTACTTCTTGTCCTGATGGTGAGATGCAGCCATAGGCTGTGGTGTGGGCTCTTCATCCATCTTGCCTAACATGGAACAGGTACTACGATGGCTGGTGCTAGTGAGAGACTGCAGTGCGCTGGCTGACATGCTACCCCAAGTATCCCAGCTGATTCTTTCACATAATTGTTTTTTTTATCTCTTATTCAACATTGGGATCAACTACTGCATTCTTCATACAGACATATGTACACAAAATGGCTATACCAAATTAGACGCTAATTCAGTTCCCAGGGTTATCAGGCAATCAGGCATCAGCAGGGCCAGCTGATCTGCTGCTGCCTGAAAGCCTGCAGAACAACCAGTTCAAACCAAATCACACAGAAACACTGAATGTATTTAGTGTTGGCAAAGCCCAGAACACTCTAAGAAAAGGGCAGGGAAAAATACCCATTTCCCAGCAGTCTCCTAATAAAAAGAGAAAGGAGGAGTTAGCTAATTCTCTTTGGATGATGATAGACTTTTCTTGAAAATACTTTTATGTGCTGTCATGACAGAAGTGAAGTTTAGATGTCTTATTCTTTCCTGTGGGAATCGAAGAGTCATTGCTGCTTTGCATATAATGAAGCAGTGTTTTACTAGCAGTTCTATACTGGGTTTTATCCTTTTCTGGAGATGGGAAGGGGAGAAACTTAGGAGATAACAGAAGCCAGGAAAGGAATGGAAATATCCAGATTCCAATCCTTAAATTTATATGTGTTTGAATAATTATATATTGTGTATGAATATAGTTACATGTATATATAATTATGCAATTATATTAATAGGAACAAAATCCTTTATAGTATTCACATTAAGTATCATAAATTGTTCTTTTAAGCTAGCATTAGAGTTTGAAGATCGGTCTTCAGAGTCATTGGTCTTATTAGAAACAAATAATATTAAAGTTATGGGGACATAGGACTTTGTTAAGAATTATTTTATTTCAATCTGTGTCTGCTGCATACTTTCATCCCTTACTGCCTAAATAAGTTTTGTGGAATATAAAGGTTCTGATATCAGTGATATAATATCAAAATAAATAGAAATTTAAATGTTCTCAAACAGTAGCTTGATTTAAAAAAAAAATCTTGTGTCTATTGCAAATATATTTCTTATTATTATTTGGAATTATGTTCCTAATTCTTCCCTGTATTCTTAACCTTTTCTAATTCTCATTCAGGCCTCAGAACCTGCATGCATCGTTTCTAGTGAAAAAGCATATTAATTATGAGCAGTCTCACAAGCCGTTTCTGAAATATGGGCACTAGAAATACAGTTGTAAAGACCTGATCTGAATATTTTTATGCCCTCAACAACTGCAATGAAAAACTTTCAGGATTAGGCAATGATATGGGCCTGCTCTGTTTTCATGCACTTTCTTTCCTTGTGGCTGCTTGGTGAGATGGAGGGCTCAGTAGCAATTTATAAGACTAGATGGGTTTTACAAGGTTTCTGAAGAGGGACATTAGGCATGACAAATGGCCAACACTCTCATTACTGTCACCAAGGGTCAAAGCAATCCATCCACAGAAGTTTGACAGTCCATTTGCATCTCTTCTGTGGAAGCCTTTTAGCAGCTTTGGTCCCAGAGACAATTTACCAGAAAGTCACAAAAATATACAGGCAAGCTGCAGTTGACATCTTGGAGGAAAAATCTCCCTATGTTTTCTACAGCAGAACTAGACCATAATAAGACATCTGTAACCACCTCAGAAAATGACAGTTATATTCCAGCTGGTTCTTTCACTAGAATAGAAGAATAGAGAGAGAAAGAAAAATAATCAAAACAAACAGAAAATATAAACCAAATGAGCTGCACTGTAATGAATCTCAAAACTGAGAGGAAGTATGTCATCTTATTTCCTCTTAATTGCTGTAGATGACACTTACTGCTGAAAAGCCACAGAACGGACAAATTCAACCTTAAAACACCACCTGGGTTTTTCTTTTCCCTACAAATGCAGCACATTGCAGACCACAAAGGCAGAAAGGTTGTACTGAGATTTCTTCTCTTAACTCTGTTGGTAACACTGTTTGGGGAAGGAGATTTTGGTTTTTTTTTTTATTTTGCACTAAGTTGCAAAAAGTGCCTTTGCTTCATCACCTGCTACACACACACAGGCATTACAGCTCCAGTCCAGTGTGTTTCCAGAAAAACACATCTTGCTTCCCTCCTCTACAGATGCTGCTAAAGAGCAAACACCATATTATGTAGGCACAGAGCAAAAGATTGAGGTTGACTGTTATTACGCTGGGCACACTCTTTCAATGTTGGCAGACAAACCATGGCATCTGGGAGCCCAGCAGTAAGTACTGTTTTGTCTTGAGCCATCTAGAGAGTGTGCAGGTTAAGCCACTTTCCAGAGTTATTCAAGTCCTTTCTATTACTTTTGTGCCAGAAGCCTTCATATCTATTACTTATATAATGGATGAGCTTCAGTTTCTGGGTCATATTAGCCAACACTTGACCTACATGCCATTAGTTATGTGCAGCTGGGCAGGGTTATTAACCATTCTACATTTATCAGTACATGAGTACCTTTGCTCAGCACAGCCAATGTTCTGTTTTCTATTTTCCCCTTTTATGCATGACCTGATACAACCAGAAAACTTTCTGGTTAAAAAAAAAACCAAAGGTTATATGTGGATTAAGAGCCCAATGAATATCTTGGTCTTCCCTCTTCCCCTTTCTTCCTGGACAGTATAATTTTAAATAATTATTTTTCTTTTTTTCTCTTTTTTTTTTTTTTTTTTCATAAAAGCATAGAACCATAGAACAGCCCAGGTTGGAAAAGCCCAGGTTAGTTTCGAGTCCAGGACCTTGAAAGATCATCTAGTCCAACCTTTAATTTTAATTTAAAGTATCTCACCAGTATTATAGCTTAATCATTGCTTAGTATATCAGAATGGGAATATCAATTTCAGGTCATTCTGAAAGCTTAGCAAAAGACACCTTAAATTTTTTGCTTACAATGAGCTGAAAGAGAGTATGCTGAAATATCTACTGAACCCGCTTCTCCCACACTCTCCCTGCATGTAAACTGTACTGCTTGCTGCTGATTTCTGAAATTTTATTTCCTACTAAACTCTACTCAGCGCCTGAGAGATGACACATTTACAACACAAGATAGATCTACACAGCGGATTTCCTTGTTTAGATCCAGGTTTGTAACAGTTCACTGTTCTCTTTAACTGAAATTATGTAGTGTTTGAGTTCTTCAGTCTCTCTGTATGATTGTACATTTTGATTACTGTGAATCTTCAGCTATAAAAATACAAGATGAGGCTAGGGAGTAGTTCTGCAAAACAGCAGCCAGGATTTATAGTGGAATGGAAACCCAACATGAATTAACACTATCATATTTTCACCAAATTTCCTCCCAGAGACTGAGATTATAAACAAAAGTTTTACACCTGAAACATCTTTGGCCCACTTCAGCTAGAATAGTATCGACTTCGGGAAAATGCATTTTTAAGGAAGATGTGGAAGAAGTGCAGAAATCCAGAGGAATAAACTCTAAGGCCTAAGGAAGTGGCATAAAACATAAAGACAAAAAAAAATAGTCTGAAGATGAACGGAGAAAAATCACAGTCTCTCTGCGAGTAGAGGTAGGAAGGAATAAGCTCACTCCAAATGCATTACAATGGGTCAAGAAATAGCAGACTTACATATTTTTTTTTAATATTACTCAGGGACTACTATAATTAAACCAAGAATAGACACCTAACTGTAGTTTGGAAATATACAAAATGACAATCCCTCTTCTAAAAATCTTACTCGTATTTACAACCCAACAAGAGAGGTATGGGTTAAGGGAGAAAGTCATCCATACATACTGTAATTAAATGCTCATCCTCTTTTCAACAAACCTAATCGATAGGTTTTCATTCTGCTAAAGTACATATAACACTAACTGTGCAACTAAAGAAGAAACATATGAAGTCTTCTCCTTATCTTCAGAGAGCTTGGTGAAATTAGATTCCTTAATTGCAAAAGCCTGGTGGTGGGGGGAAAGTGGAATGCCAAAGTTGAACATGATCTTTCAGTCACAGTGACAGTAAAGGGGAATGGAAATCAATAGATCATCTCTGATTTGGACATCTGAAAGTCTCATTTCAGGCTTATGGTAAACTATGTGTCTTATATGCATGCACTAGGGAGGCTGAAATTAGAACCATAGCCTGCAGGCAGATAGTCTTCCAGACAGAGAAGAAGATTACTTTGCCACAGTGGTACTACAGTCTGCATTTGTCTCACTTCTCACATGTTGTATTGCTAAGAACATAATCTGCAATACAATTACTCCCTTTCTTATTTTATTTCCTTTTCTCTTGAACAATCAGTGAAGGACACTGGAAACCCCTGTCCCTTCCTTTGCTTTTCCACAAATCCAGAAAACCAAAATAAGCCTTGTGTAGAAGGTTCAGACATTGTGCTGGAAGACACATGGATATTCGGACATTTCAGCAGAATCACAGAATGATAGAATAGTTTGGGTTGGAATGGACTTTCAAAGGTCATCTAGTCCAACCTCCCTGCAAGAAGCAGGGACACCTTCAACTAGATCAGGTTGCTCAGAGCCCCATCCAACCTGGCCTTGAATGTTTCCAGGGATGGGGCATCCACTACCTCTCTGGGCAACATGTTCCAGTGTTCCACAACCCTCATTGTAAATTTTTTTTTCCTTATATCAAGTCTGAATCTGCCTTCCTCTGTCTTAAAACCATTACCCCTCATCAAATCACAACAGGCCCTGCTAAAGAGTTTCTCCCTATCTTTCTTGTAAGACTCCTTTAGATACTGGAAGACTGCTATAATATTTCCACAGATCCTTCTCTTCTCCGGGCTGAACAACCCTGACTCTCTCAGCCTGTCCTCATAGGAGAGGTGCTCCAGCCCTCTGATCATCTTCATGGCCCTCCTCTGGACTCTCTCCAACAGGTCCATGTCCTTCTTATGTTTGGGGGTCTAGAGTTGTATGCAGTACTCCAGGTGGGGTCTTCCAAGAGCAGAGTAGAGGGGCAGAATCACCTCCCTCAACCTGCTGGCCACGATCCTCTTGATGCAGCCCAGGATGTGGTTGGCTATCTAGGCTGCAAGTGAACATTGCCGGCTCATGTTGAGCTTCTCATCCACCAGCACTCCCAAGTTCTTCTCCTCAGGGCTGCTCTCAATCCATTCTCCACCCAGCCTTTATTATAGCACACCGTTGTATCAGTGTTAAGTGGAAAAATAATGCAAGACAGTTGGGGTCATCATGAAATTAGATTGAGGGTTGCTTGCAGGTCATCAAGTATTTGAAGAAAATAGATGTGGAGTTCTGAAGGTGCATTAATACAAAGTGAATGTGAACACCATGAGAACACATAGGATTGTTTAGCTATCAGATACAATATTTACTGTGATGACTCGAGACTGAAAATTAATTCAATTTTACCATGATAAAAAGTTATTGTCACCGTTGTAAGCTGGTGACAATGCCCTTTTCTTCCTTCTTCCTCTGTATCATTTGCTTTAAAATACCAGCAAGCATCTGGAAGCCTTCCCCTGGATATCATACAAGCCTTGTTGACAGAAATGTTTGACAGATAGTACACAAGTGGAATAGATGTTATAAAGTTTTCTGGGATAACACTAGTTAAAAGCAAACATATAGCATGAGGCTATTCAAGTGGCCATCCCTTTTCCTCTGCTCTACAACATTGCTTAATACTTAGAGGAGCATGAAGAAAGGAGGGCAATAAAATAGCCTTGTGCAATAAAAGGGATGAAGGAGAGTAGGAAGCATGGTAAGAGGCAAAGAGGTAGATGGTATCTGCCAGTGGGAAGAAAAATGCTAATAAAGTGATTTCATGCTTCATATCTTAGTCAAGCACACCCAACGTGCCAGGCATCACTGCCCATAACATGCTTGATAAAAGTGATGTGAAGACAACAATCTATTTTACTTTCTATCTCCTCCTTCCATCCTCAAAGACAACTTCTTATGCTCTTTAAAGATGCCTATGGTTCACTAGTTTAAGGGAAACCAAAATGCTGCCCTGGTTTCTCCCAGGCATTCACCTAGGATAGGAATAGTTAAAACAAAATTTTTAAACAAACTGTTTTGTGGAAGAGACTGTTTCACCATCTGCAAAGATGAGATTTCTCTACTGGGGGTCCTTGTGAGAAGCATATCACAACATTAAGGCAAGCGTAATGTTTCTTGTTGAAACACGTGCAGTTTCAGTCTATCTCTCTCTCATCGTCCTTTGGTGAGCCCAGCAATTGTACTTACAGCTCAGGTTCGTTCTACAGGGCAGGACATGCATCACAGAACCTTATCCGATTTTTCAAAGCTGAAGTTCAACGATAAGGAAATTCTAGATCTAGTTATGTGGTGGGTTGACCATGGCTGGATGCCAGGTGCCCACTAAAGGCACTCTGTCACTCCTCTTCCTCACTTAGACAGAGGAGAGAAAATATAATGAAAAGCTCATGGGTTGAGATAAGGACAAAGACAGATCACTCAATAGTTACTATCATGGGCAAAACAGACTCGACTCAGGAAAATTGATTTAATTTATTACCAATCAAATCAGAGTAGGATAATGAGAAACAAAACCTAAATCTTAAAACACCTTCCCCCCATCCATCCCTTCTTCCCAGACTGAACTTTATTGCCGATTTCTCTCCCTTCTCCCCCTGAGCAGCACAGGGGGATGGAGAATGGGGGTTGTGGTCAGTTCATCGCATGTTGTCTCTACTGCTCCTTCCTCCTTGAAGAGATGGAGGAACCCCTGCTCCAGCATGGGTTCCCTCCACAGGAGACAATCCTCCATGAACTTCTATAATATGAGTCCTTCCCATGGGCTGCAGTTCTTCATAAACTGCTCCAGCATGGGTCTCTTTCACAGGATGCAGTCCTTCAGGAACAGACTGCTCCAGCCTAGGTCCCCATGCGATCACAAGTCCTGCCAGCAAAACTGCTCCAGCCTGGGCTCCTCTCTCCACAGGGCCACAGGTCCTGCCAGGAGCCTACTCCCGCTCAGGCTTCCCACAGAGCCACAGTCTCATTAAGATGTATCTGTCGGCTCCAGCGTGGGGTCCTCCGGCTGCTGCAGGTGGATCTCTGCTCCTCCGTGGGACTCCATGGGCTGCAGAGGGACAGCCTGCTTCACTGTGGTCTGCACCATGGGCTGCAAGGGAATCTCTGCTCGGACCACCTTTATTACCCGCCCCCCGCTTCTTCACTGACCTCAGTGTCTGCAGAGTTGTTTCTGTCACATATTCTCACACCGCTCTCATCTGGCTGCTGTTTCGTGCACAGTAAGTTTTTTCCCCCTTCTTAAATATGTTATCACAGAGTCGCTACCACAGTTGCTGATGGGCTCAGCCTTGGCCAGCATTAGGTCCATCTTGGAGCTGGCTGACATTGGCTTTACTGGATATAGGGGAATCTTCTAGCAGCTTCTCACAGAAGCCACCCCTGTAGCTCCCCCACTACCAAAACCTTGCCACGCAAACCCAATACAATTTATGAAAACATCTTCAACTCACATAAAAAATATGCCCATGTAATGACTCCTATTCTTTTCAGAATAGAAAAGTGTGGAGTAACATGCTTATCAAGCTGTGGATCATATATTTGCTTCTGTACTAACTGATCATCATTCTTATTTCCTTCAATTAAATGCCCATAATCAGCAGCTTTAATATTGTGCCAACAAGACAGCTGCATTAGAACTGTTTCATTTCTTTTAATATCTTTACTTTCTCTAATCACAAACTGCTGCATGAATGTCATTGAATTAAGCTTCTAAAAATCCCCAGTGTCATGATTAATCATCTTCCCTAGGAGGGGGAATTGAGTTCCAGAAAGGTCCTTTACTTTGGCCAAGGTAATCCATTTGAACTCTGGCAGAAGACAGAAAAAGACCTCTACACTACCACTATACTACTAAAAGATCATGCTCTTCTACATCTCATATGTGCAGGGACAGTTTGTACAGGCGTTTCACTTCTTCCAGCATCTGGGAGACAAGGTCAGGTGGGGGAAAGAAGGGAAGGGAGAAGAAAAGAGAGGGAGAGAGGAGAGTGGGTAGAGAGGCTTCCAAAAGAAATTTTTTTGTCTTTTTAAAACATAAGCAACAAGGCCTGGGGCAGCAGACATGGGAATATGAGTGAGAAGGCTTGGAATCTATTCACAGCTTCTGCCTTGTCTCTGTTTACATGGCTTTGAACAAACCAGGTTAGCTGTTGTGGTTTTTTTTAGTGAGGGGGGCCCTAAGGTGGTAGCTTCTGCAGGAAACTGCTAGAAGTCGCTCCCCTTTGTTCAGTGGACTCGGCCAGGCCTAGGGCGGACTCGCTGCTGGCCAAGGCCGAGCAGATTGGTAGCAGAATGTTCCATGATAACGCCTCTGTGATAACGTATTTAAGAAGGGGAAAAACAGTAAAAAAAAAAAGAGAAGAGAAGATAAAATGTGAAGCAGCTGAGTAGGGGCAGAGGTGCAGAGGGGGAGGCGCAGGCCTCATGGGCCTTGCAGGCCTCACCCTCTGGCCTCCCGCCAGGCGGCCGACTGGGCCCTACTCAGCCCGGCTGCAAGAAGTGGCGAGGAGATGAGCTAGGTGATGTGAAGAGATTCTGAGAGGCGTCTGCCTGCCTGTTGTGAAGAACTTTTCTTGTGAGAGGAACGACTGCAGACGCCAAGGTCAGTTCAGAAGGAGGGGGAGGAGTAATGCGGCTTCTGGCCAAGATTCCCCTGCAGCCTGTGGTGATGACTATGGTGGAGAAGGTTGTCCCCCTGCAGTCTATGGAGTCCACAGAGGAGCAGAGATCCACTTGGAGCCCATGAAGGACCCCACACCGGGGGAGGTGGATGCCTGAATGAGGCTGAGGCCCATGGAGGGCCCGCTGGGACAGCTGTTCTGGAGGGACTGCACTCCGTGGAAGAGATGACCCATGCCGGAGCAGTTTCAGGAAGGACTGTGGCGTATGGGTGGGACCCCACGCTGGAGCAGGGGAGGAATGTGAGGAGTTCTTCCCCCGACCATGAAGCAGCGGCATAAAACAACGCGTGATGAACTGACTGCAACCCCCATTCCCTCTTCCCCTCTGTGCCGCTCAGGAGAGGAAGGTAGTAGAGATAATGTTATGCTTGGGAAGAAGGAGGGGTGGAGGGAGGTTATGTTGTTCCCTGTCTCATTGTCCTGCTAGTTTTAGAAATAAATGACTAGTTTTCCCCAAGTCAAGCCTGTTTTGCCTGCAAGGGTAACTTTAAGGATTTTCTCCCTGTCCTTATCTCAAACCTTGAGCCGTTTTTCGTATATTATCTCCCCCTATTCTCTCAGAGGGTGGGGGGAGTGAGAGAGAGACTGCGTAGTCTGGTCCCGATCGGGGCTGAACTACGACAGTTATTTTGGCGCCCAATGTGGGGCTCGAGGAATTTGAGATAAGGATTGAATTTAATTGGGAGTGGTAACAGGCAAAACAAGGATTGAACTCGACAAAAGAGTAAAATGATGAGGGGAAATTTGTGTTCTGATTGTGGTGAAGAGACAAGTGGTGAATTGTGTGTAAATTGTATGGTCTATCCACTGTTGGTGTTGTGAGGATATTATTTTGATTTTGGTGGGGGAATTATTTTTTTTTCTGTTGATGTGTGTGTATTTTAATTAGAATACTTAAATACGTAATTCGCAGAGGCAAGGGGTGGAATGTTGTGGTTTTGTTTAGTGAGGGGGGGCCTAAGGTAGTAGCTTATGTAGGAAACTGCTAGAAGTCGCTCCACAATCTATTCACAGCTTCTGCTTTGTCTCTGTTTACATGGCTTTGAACAAACCCAGTTAGCTTTCTACTTCTTTTGCATCTTTACCTGGAGTATCCTCAGGTGATCTAACTTGGGGGTTGAAAAATCACAAGAGCATACTTTGGGCGGGAAGGGAATTCAAATACTGCTGTTCGGCATCAAGCATGGACAGGCAGGGCACCTCTGTGCGGGGTGCTGCTGCCCTTAGTGCTGCTGCTGGCAGGAGGAGGTGGAAGGGATCTCTCATCGCCTGCTCGCAGGATGTGGGGAGGCAGTGGCAGCAGTGTTAAAGATTCTTTGATGAAGTGGCAGTCAGAAAGCACATTTCAGGTCGTTGACTCACTGTATTAAAGGCCTGGTTTTTTCCAGCCATTTAAGTTCAAGGGCATTTCTCCTGCAGTTTTGGAGCTCTCTGTTAGCTCTTTGCCCTAAATTATTAAAAAAGAAGACTGAGCCTCCTTCTTACAGGCAAATGCAGCAGGGATAAACAAGAAGTGGAGCTGGTATGGGTAGCATATGCTTTTTTCAAGGAAAGATGCCTACGGAAATGATGCCTTGTGTCAGAACACCTCCCCAAAAAGGCCATACCAAAGTGGCGATTCACAGCACAACAAAAAACTGCTTCACAGCTGCCTCTTCTGTCATCCATGCTGCCAGTGCCTTATAGGGTGCATGCAGAGAACTAGGGACAAACATAAGACACAGTACAGGCAGCAAGCACTGATGTATCCCTGCTGAAGGAGCTCTGACAGGCACCCTGTGTTAGACGAACAGTTCCTCCCCCTACATCCAAGGCTGCTGCAGGCTGGATGTATAGGCCTGAGTTTTCAGAGAAAGCATTATAGGGACTGAGACCTACACACAAACTATCCTTCTGGACTCATACATTATCTCCATCCTAGTGGTTGGCTGGATTCGTTGTTTCAAGTATTTTTAAATGCTCCTAAACTAACCTAAGGAAACATCTACTTGCTTTGATGTCTACAATGCACATCTCCCTCACTCAACTTCTAATTTTCCTGCAGTTTTGGTGTCTGCACTAGTGCTGCAACATATATCACTGTTTTCATTTGAAAGTGATCTAATGCAGAGGTAGGCTATGCTAAAGCCAGATAACTGCTCTTTTTGTTTTCCTTAGCTACCACCCTTTTCTTGCACTCAAATTTCTCTCTTGGAGCCTCCAGGAGAGAGTATTCATTAAAGTTCATATTTCCCTTTTTTTTTGTTTTGTAATTTATGGGCCCCCAAAGAACAGAAGTTACCATGAACAGCAAGGCAATGGCCTTGCCTCATGCTGTGAAATATTAGTAGTAGTCATGCCTCTAATATATTTTCTAGAAGGCATCTTTAAAAGCACTGAGCCTTGCTAAAAATTAACTCTTTCAAGCATGTGCTAGACCATCTCAAGCTACATCCAGCAACACATACGAACATATTTGAAATGAGACAGTTACAGTATTTTACTAAATTGAATATTGACAAATTAGTTTGCTGTGGAACTGACACATTGAAAGGGCAAAACAATATAGAACATGTCCTTCCCTTTTCCTTCCTTTTTTTCAAAGTGGTGGGTATGAAAGGCCATTGTCTTAGTTTTGAAGCGGAAGAGATATTTTTTTGTTGCAGAAATAACATCAAAACCAACTTATGTCGTTATAGATACACATGAGCACCACAAACGTGGTCTGAATGATTTGGTCTAAGCAACATGTAGAAAGGAAGGAACAGAATAAAAAAAGACTGATGAGTAAATGAGGATGGAAACTAATGTATGCATATATTTCTCTCCTCTTGGTCAGATGGCAAGTGGATCTGCAGACATTCACATAATTGAGTAATCTACTTTCCTATATGCTACTAGGCCTGAGCATAGGGACAGATTTCATCCCAGACAAACTAGGGACAAAAGGCAGAATGATCTCAAGTCAGAGGGTCATACACTGCTGTGGCTAGCAATGACTTGAGAAGGTAAACATTCTACACTAAAAGAGAGTAATCCTATCTGAAAGCCAAAATGTTCTTCATAATTTTACACAAAATATCCGTTGTGAATTATCCAATCCATGATTCATTTTCCCTAAGCAAAGCGTCGAGGGAACAAATGCACAGATGATACCACAATAGGTGCTCTATCACTCAGACACTTTTTTCTTAAGCATGAGTTTGCAACTGTGCCTCCTTGCCCTTGCATAGACATAACAATTGGTTGAAAAGGAGAAATGAAAGTCACTAAGCAGCTTCTAATCTTGATAAACATCTGTGTCTTGTTGAAGACATGAGCAAGAATTCCTCCATATGATTTGCTCATCATCCAAACTGTGCTTATGCAGCATTTTCCTTATGAGGAAACACTAAGAGAGACGTGTTCCTGAGCACACAATTAGTGCAACCATCTGCTGCTAATTATGTCTTCTGTTTCTGTGGTAATTTCCACAGGAAGGAGTCCATGTATCTTAGACATAATTGAATTAAACTTCACAGTACTTCTATTAAATGATGAAGCACTAACTCTTTCAGCGGAAGTAGCTAATATTGAAAGCTTGAGTTAGTTGTCTAGAACTGACAGATTTTTACAAAGTTTACATGGTGAATTCATCTCAGGCCATTTTCATTCTATCGCCACTACACTAAGCCCAAGAGCTTTGTGCGAATAAAGCATGTATTTCAGAAAGGTAGTCAGTCTCCTTCTAAATATATCAAATGATATATTCATCCATCACTTCTCTCAACATTTCTTCCTGTGGCTAAGGACCACCATTGCTAAAAAATACAGTATCCTTCTGTCGTGGTTTAGCTCCGCTTGGGACCAGACTACGCAGTCTCTCTCTCACTCCCCTAACCCTCTGAGGGAATAGGGAAAGACAATATAAGAAAATGGCTTGAGGTTTGAGACAAGGACAGGAAGAGATCCTTAAAGTTACCGTTACAGGCAAAACAGACTCGACTTGGGGAAAACTATTTGTTTATTATTAAAACCAAAGCAAGTTAAAGAGACAGAGAATAAGATAGCTTCCCCTCACCGCACCCTGTTCCTGGGTTTACCTCTTTCCCCCCCAGAGCTGCACAGGGGGGAAGAGCGAATGGGAGCTATGGTCAATTCATCACATATTGCTTTATGCCACTGCCTCCTCCTTGGGGGAAGAATTCCTCACATTCCTCCCATGCTCCATCATGGGGTCTCACCCATGGGCTACAGTCCTTCGTGAACTGCTCTGGCGTGGGTCACTTTTTCCACAGGATGCAGTCCCTCTGGAATGGGTGCTCCAGTGCGGGCTTTCCAAAGGCCACAGTCTCCTTCGGACATCCACCTGCTCCAGTGTGGGGTCCTCCACAGGCTGCAGGTGGGTATCTGCTCCTCCATGGACCTCCATGGGCTGCAAGGGGGCAACCTATTTCACCATGATCTTCATCACAGGCTGCAGGGGAATCTTGGCCAGGAGCAGCATTACTCCTCCCCCTCTTTCTTCACTGACCTTGGTGTCTGCAGCCGTTCCTCTCACAAGAAAGTCTTCACAACAGGCAGGCAGGCTCCTCTCAGGTTCTCTTCACATCTGCTCTCCACTTCTTGCAGCCAGGCTGGGCTGAGTCGGGCCCAGACAGCCGCCTGGTGGGAGGCCAGAGGGTGAGGCCTGCAAGGCCCACAGGGCTCACGCCTCCCCTTCTCTGCCCCTGCTCCAGCTTCTTCACATCTTCTCTTCTTCCTCTTTTTTTTTTTTTCCATCTGTTTTTCCCCTTCTTAAATATGTTATCACAGAGGTGTTATCAGGGAACATTCTGCTACCAATTGGCTCAACCATAGCCAGCCACAGGTACACCCTAGGCCCAGCCGAGTCCACTAGACAAAGGGGAAACAACTTCTCGTAGCTTCTTACAGAAGCTGCCACCATAGCCCCGCCTCACTAAATAAAACCAGGACTTTTGAATTTGTAAGGCTTCAGGTCTCGTTTCCTGGCAAATCCAAAAGGCCTTTGGTAATGACATCTCTGCATGGAAACAGGACTGGGATGGAAACAAACTGGCCTAGCTCACACAGCAGTCTACTTAAAAAGATTTCTCCAACAAACTAATTTCCCAGCATTATTGCTTCCTTTCCAGGGAGCATCACTTTACAGTAGGCATTTTACCTTCTTCCTCCTTCCACTCACTCAAACTTGATGTGGAAGAGTCCAGGAATGGTCCCTCATTTTAACTTCATGCTCCAGTTACTATTAGCTTGATTGTACCCTTCAATAGAGTAATCTGATCTTGTTAATTTATCTTCTACAGATGATACTTTTCAAGTCTTTCTACTCAAGCTAATATTTTCTTCAAACCTTAAATCATATTAATATCTTTTCTTCATGTGCTACAACTTTTCAATATATTTTTCTCAAATGTTGACGTAGGGATTTTTTAGGTTACTCCTGCGTTACTCTAACCAATACATCTTCAATTCTGTATGTAACAGTAAATGTATCTCTTTACTCTCCTGTTTATTCAGTGAATATTCACAGCATTACAATGAAAGTTAAGGCTACACAGAAAAATCTGTCGTCTACAGCTCTTTAATCATGCTATGTAAAATTCTTTGAAATTTCTGTACTGCAAATACCACTCATATTAACTGTCCTGATAAATTACTAGAACTACTCACTGAAGAAAACATCACTTACTTGGCTAAGCATTGCAGAGATAGCCCTGGTCTAAACAATATGATAACTTCTTCCTTTTTTTCACATAACTGTACCAAAATATTTTTATTTTAACAGTAGCTTCCTGGCTACAAATATACAACTCTAGTGATTTTCAGCCTACTTGTATCCTGTCCTGTAATTTTACACTCTCTGCATCATCTTATACTAGAAACCGGACAAATGAAAGGGAAGCAAATAAGCTTTTTAAGCTAACAGATGATGCCAATATGAAGATAACTGAAATGTGCAAATGACAATGAATTGCTTTATTTGAGAAACGAGAGAAAAGTGGCTTTTTCCTTAAGAGAGATTATGTTCTCAACCAACCCTTCAATGTATATTGATGTGTATATGCATAGTAGAAAGAGCTACCTCTAACCACAGTTAGTGAAAACATAAATTGCTCCTGTTCATGTATTAATAGGAAACCTGACTCAGTGAGCAAGAAGATCTGTTTTAATGCTTTACTTTATTTCTTTTTCCATTCTTTTTTTTTCTTTTTTACTTTTTTTTTTTTTGAGGGGACAGTGCAAAGAGTGAAGAAGTAAGGGACAGCAGAAAGAGGAGGAGAATAGAAAAATAGAAGCAAGTCTTTGGTAAGGCTTAAAGCTCAAGCCAATGTTCACTTATATCTAAGAACGCTGCACATTCAGAGCATCTCTCTCCTCTCCATTGTTTGTCTTAAAACAAATGACTTTGTGGAGATGACAGCATGTAAAACAAAGGCCTGAGAACCTACATCTGTATTGAGTGTCCTAGTACAGAATTCAACTGAAAACTAGAAGTTGAAGGCTTTTGGAATACATCCTATTTGCCTCATAGCATCTGAGATTTTTAACCTGCCCTAGACTGTCTCAGTGTTCCTTTATCACCATTAAGCCTCACAAAACCCTTACACCTTTCTGAAGGAACAGTTTCCTGAAGAAGACATGCATTCTCAAAAGAAATAAATCTATACACCATTTTTTTCCCCCTGAAAGAATGATGCTTCTGCATCATTATAGTTCTGGTGAGATATTTAGGACAAACAGGAACTCCTACTACAAGAGTGGCAAAAGGGAGATGCTTAAGGCAAGAGGAGAATTTGTCTATATCTCTAATCTGTCCAGATTTGTCACCGTTCCTAGCACAGAATAGTCAGTCTCATACAAGTCTCATATCATCCAAGTATCACAGCACAGAAATGACGGATGTTGGCATGCCTTTCCTTCGGTCTCCTGATGTTCTACAGTACGACCGAATTGACAGTTCTAACATTAAAATATCCAGGTTAAGAGCACCCATTCTGCAGTGCAAAGTACCAATTCTGATGAAATTGACACAGAGCTATTGTAAAATTCCTTCCAAGTCAGTACGGCTCTGCTAAGATCTGTCTTCAGAAATTAAAATTTTGCAGTGGACAATAGCTGTCAGATATGTGCACATATAAGACATTATTAGGTTGTTAACTTTTGTTTCCTGAACATATCTGACTTGCAAAGGAAGACTCATTCTCTTTACCATTACTAAATCTTAACTAAATTCCCTCAACATTTTTTAAAAAACAGAAATAAAATGTTCATCATCATGGACTGGCTCAAGGTATCACATCCCTGACATGCACCTCATATAACAAAAACATTTTGTATTTCAATGTACACTAATGCTTTTCTCCCTTAAAAAAAAAAAAAAACAACACTTTTTTGAAATACTGTTACTGCACCAAAAGTTAAATATTATCCTTAACATAGTTTAAAGGTATTTATTCTGGAAGCATTGTTGAACTTATAAGGCTGCCTCTTCATTTGTTTTAAGATGTTTTATCTTCTCAGCTTAAATTTGTTTCTTTCACTGTGAGAAGGTATGGAGGATGAATTCAAGCAACTGTGAGTGCTTTCAAGCAGTCTTACACATAGAAATCTACTTTGAAAATAAAACTAGCATCATATGAACCTCAAACTTTTGTGGCTAGCTATTTTCTTTTGAAATTAGAGCAAATAAATGTTTTCATCTCAGAAAATTATCAGTCTATTTCTCATGAATAAAAACAGTTGAGGGCTTTTGGTTCTTGAGCTTGGTCTTGAGAGTCTGTGTGATAGAATTAACTGTGAATTCAGTCATATAGGACAGGGACACTTAGTATAATGGCACCTTGGAGCATTTTTTTTTCACAGTTCCAGAGCTCTACCTTGCAATAACAAAGGTTGAAGACACTTTCACTTTAAAAGATAATTGCTGAGTACCTTCAAATCACACTTCCTTTGGTCCATTGTGATATTTTGCCGATCTTGGGAAGGTTTAGAGAGAGGGATCCAAATACTGTGTCAATTGAGCAATGGATTTCTGAAATATAGTTCAAATAAAGCATTTTTTAAAACAAACAAACAAACATACCTCTTTTCATTATTTTTTATTCCCCCCTCATGTCTTCAGAAGTAATTGCATCTCTCAGTGTGGCCAAGTTGGCCACAGTTGATCAAACATTTACTTCCAGTAGATTTGGTAAGGCAGAGAGATGAAGGAATGTCTCAGGATTTGTGCAGGATTGTGCTATAGATATGGCTAAGTGTATATTTTTTTAGAGAAGTAAAATTGAAGTAGCTGAATGGTCTAAAAACATTTCATCAAGCACACGTGATGTGAGCTGGGTATTTTGGCAACACACGTGGATGCCATTGAGCCCAAACCAGCCATCACCCACAGAATCTAGGTACAGTCAGCTGGAATCTGACTTTGGAACAGAGTTGAACAGTATCTGTGATTTCCTCTTGAATCTTCCTTTTCAGTTTTTATTTGTTCTGGCCTCATTTTGTGAATTGTTTTTCTGCTGCTAGAGTACATTTAGAAGGCCTTTAATCTATTTTCATATAGAGTAAAACTGCATGGGTAAATCACTACCAGAAAAAAAATAAAAAAGGTGAGCATGAAGTTCTGGGAGGTAAAACTTAATTACAGAGGGATTCTAAGTAGGGTGAGAAAGGGAGAATAATCTGGGACTGTGAGAGAAGTATGACAAAAGAAAGATATAAGCAAGGTGTGGCACTGGAAAGGGTGAGAACGTGTGGACACCAGTCTGAGAGAGATGACCAAATGACAGCTTGACACCTCATAACCAGACACTGCTTTCTATATATGCTGGGATATGAAGATTTTGCCCTTCCATGGGAAATTCTGATCCATATGAGCTTCCTACTCTTCTGCTGGCACTTGTGCAAGGATTTTGTGATAGCTTGAGAACAGAGAAAGGAGAGAAAGAAAAATGAACACTTTCCTTTCTGTTCGTCTGCTTAAAATTACTGTAAACAATTTCTAAAAAACTAACAGTGTCTGGAGACACAGGAGCTCTCGATTGGTTTCTTTACTGTACCTATTAGCTATTACACAGTTCAAATATTTCAAAGTATGTCAATCATCCTCAGTAGAATATGTATATATACATGATGAATTAATTTCATTTACCTTCTAAATTATGGTTATGGGAAAAGAGGTACATATGAGAAAAAAAGGAGTCCCATAGCACACTTTATCTTGATCGTATTAGTGACACAGCTGTACATCTACACAATAAGTACAAGTACCTTTATCTAAAAACCATCTTCACTTATTCAGAAAGAACCCTACAAAATTCAAATAAAAGGTCTTATGGACTGCTTAATAAGCTTGTTCTGTTCATGTCTAGTGGGAGAAAGAGGGAGACAAAATTCACCAGGATTTTAAGTACAAAGAGTCCACTAAGAAGCAATATAAGTATTGTGTTTACCTATACAAGGTGTTCTCAAAGCAATATTTCTTGTAAATAATCTTAAAGGAACTTTTACCAATCCTCCTCCAAACTAAAATTAGAGAAAAATCCCAAACCAAGTATTTTTTCCAAATATATCTATTACGAAATTTGACAAACTAAGCAATATGTATTACAATCTTTCTCTCTCTCTCACACACACAATTTCAACTACAAAGACTCAGCTTACTGAGATGGGCAGATGGCTCACATTAAAGGAAGCAGAGCACATAGAATATGTTCTAAAAAGACCAGGCACTGTGCTCAGATTTCTTTTTTGTTGTGATTTGGATAGTAAAATAGTGTTACACTGATCCTGAGTAATGGAATGCCTTTCCCTCTTCTCTAGCTTTCTCTCTGAACTTCGCTAAGACATCCTGAAAAGTTTGTTCTGGTTTCATTAAGAACTTTCCATATGAGCAGCCATAAAATCATAGAATAGTAGAATAGTTTGAGCTGGAAGGGACCTTTAATTGTCATCTTGTCCAACACCCCTGCAAGGAGCAGGGACATGCTCACCCGGAGCGCGGCGAACAGGACGGGCAAACAGGACGCGGCGCGGCAGTTCGCGCAGGACGGGCGCGTCAGCGAGGGCGCCGCCCCGGGGCACTTGGTGTTTTACGACCCTCAGGGTAACTTGGCCAAGACCCGCCTGAGAACAAAGGCTGCAGCTCCGGCCGGGAGGTCTGCACCGGCACCCCCTGGACCCCACTCCCGGGGCAGGGGCAGGCGGCAGCCCTGACTGCAGAAGGTGTGCTCAGGTGGAGCAGCTCCTGCGGCAGGTGGCTGAGCTGCAGGAGGCGGTCAGGAGGCTGCGGGACATCAGGGAGGCTGAGAGGGAGCTGGACGCTTGGTTCCAGGCACAGTCTGCACCGGAACCGCAGCACCCAGTCAACCAATCAACCCCCCCCCAGCACTGACACACGACATTAGCAAGCAGGCAGAAGATGCCAATGAATGGAAAGCTGCAAGGGCAAGGCGCAGGAGGAGGAAGAAGAAGCAGCTTCCCCAAAACCCCAAGGTGCCCCTGCAGAACCGCTTTGCTGCTCTGCAGACTGTAGAAGTAAGACCCAGCACCTCAGGGGAGGCACGGGAGCCGTGCGAGGTAGCCCGACCGGCTCGTGTAATAACTAGCGCTACCAAGAAAAAGAGACGAGAGGTAGTAGTGGGTGACTCCCTCCTGACAGGTACGGAGGCACCCATCTGCCACCCTGATGCGGTCTCTCAGGAGGTATGCTGTCTCCTGGGGGCTCGTATCAGGGGTGTCGCCAATGAGTCTGTGAGCCTCATATGGCCCACGGACTATTATCCACGAGTGGTGTTTCATGTGGGGGCCAGCGACACAGCCAGCAGCAGCCTGAGAAACATCAGAACGGATTTCAGGGCTCTGGGTTCAACAGTCAAAGGTTCTGGGACGCAGGTGGTATCCTTGTCAATCCTCCCAGTCAAAGGGCAGGGACCTGAAAGGGCCAGACGTATCTGGCAGGTTAACTCGTGGCTCAGGGAGTGGTGCTACAGCCAGGGCTTTGGGTATCTCGACCACGGGGTGTGCTTTGAGAAGCCCGGGCTGCTCGGGGCGAACGGCGTGCACCTAACCGAGAAGGGGAAGAGTGTGCTTGGACAAAGACTTGCCAGGCTCATCTGGAGGGCTTTAACCTAGTGTTGCTGGGGGAAGGGGAGCACAGTTCAGCTCACTGCTGTCAGCATGGCACCAGTGCCAGCACCGAGGGTCCAGAAGCTGAGGAAGGATCTCAGGTAAGTGCAAATGAACTTAAACTGCGATCCAATAGCACCCCTGTCGCTCCAGCCAGCAAGTCGGCTTTGTCGGGGGCCCAGCTGAAGTGTCTCTATACCAATGCACGCAGCATGGGGAATAAACAGGAAGAGCTGGAGATGCGTGCACACGAGCAGAGCTACGACCTTGTTGGCATCACGGAGACGTGGTGGGATGACGCATACGACTGGAGCGTCAACATGGAGGGGTATAGGCTTTTTAGAAAGGACACGAGGCGGAGACGAGGAGGGGGTGTCGCTCTCTAACATCAGCAACCAGCTGGAGTGCATGCAGCTCCACCTGGGGATGGAGGAGGAGCTGACAGAGAGCTTATGGGTCAAGGTTAGAGGATGAGGACGGACAGGGGACGTTACAGTGGGGGTCTGTTACAGGCCGCCTGGCCAGGAAGACAGAGCAGACGAAGCGCTCTATAGCCAGATAGGAGCAGCCTCACGGTCACAGGCCCTGGTTCTCATGGGGGACTTCAACCACCCTGACATCTGTTGGAGAGACAACACGGCAGGGCACAGGCAGTCCAGGAGGTTCCTGGAATGCATGGACGACAACTTCCTCCTGCAGGCGATAGAGGAGCCGACAAGGAGGGGTGCCAGGCTCAACCTTGTGCTCACCAACAGGGAGGGACTGGTGGGGGATGTGAAACTAAAGGACAGCCTTGGCTGCAGCGACCACGACACGGAGGGGTTCAAGATCCACGGGGCAGCAAGGAAAATACATGGCAAGCTCTCAGCCCTAGACTTCAAGAGGGCGGACTTCGGCCTCTTCAGGGATCTGATGGGCCAAGTGCCATGGGAGGCAGCCCTGGAGGGAAGAGGGGCCCAGGAAAGTTGGTCTGTATTCAAGGAGCACCTCCTCCAAGCTCAGCAGAGGTGTATCCTGACGAAGAACAAGTTGGGCAAAAAGGCCAGGAGGTCCGTGTGGATGAGCAAGGAGGTCCTGGACCAACTGAAAGTGAAGAGGAAAGCCTATAGAGGGTGGAAACGGAGACAGGTAGCCTGGGAGGACTACAAAGAGGCTGTGCAAGTGGCCAGGGATCAGGTGAGGAAGGCCAAAGCCCTGACAAAACTGAATCTGGCCAGGGATATAAAATGCAACAAGAAGAGCTTCTATAGGTATATAGGGGACAAAAGAAAGTCCAGGGAAAATGTAGGCCCCCTCCGGAAGGGAACTGGTGTCCTGGTTACCCAGGACATGGAGAAGGCTGAGGTACTCAATGACTTTTTTGCCTCAGTCTTCACTGATAAGAGCTCTTATCCCACCACCCAAGCTGTAGAAGGCGCAAGCAGGGACTGTGAGGATGAAGAACCGCCCACAGTACTTGAAGAGCAGGTTCAGGATCATCTGAGGAACTTAAAGGTGCACAAGTCCATGGGACCTGATGAGATCCATCCGTGGGTCCTGAGGGAACTGGCAGATGAAGTTGCCAAGCCACTGGCCATGATATTTGAGAAATCGTGGCGATCTGGTGAGGTCCCCGATGACTGGAAGAGAGGGAACATAACCCCAATTTTAAAAAAGGGGAATAAGGAAGACCCGGGCAACTACAGGCCCGTCAGCCTCACCTCTGTGCCTGGCAAGGTCATGGAGCAGATTCTACTGGAAACCATGCTAAGGCACATGGAGAGCAAGGAGGTGGTTAGTGACAGCCAACATGGCTTCACCAAGGGCAGATCGTTCCTGACCAATTTGGTGGCCTTCTATGATGGGGTAACAGCATTGGTGGACAAGGGACGAGCAATGGATATCATCTACCTGGACTTGTGCAAAGCTTTTGACACTGTCCCACACAACATCCTTCTCTCCAAACTGGAGAGACGTGGGTTTGATGGACGGACCACTCGGTGGATAAGGAGTTGGCTGGATGGCCGCACTCAGAGAGTGGTGGTCAACGGCTCAATGTCCATGTGGAGACCGGTCACGAGTGGCGTCCCTCAGGGGTCCGTGTTGGGCCCGGCCCTGTTCAACATCTTTGTCGGTGACATGGACAGTGGGGTAGAGTGCACCCTCAGCAAGTTCGCTGATGACACCAAGTTGTGTGGTGCTGTCGACATGCTGGAGCGGAGGGATGCCATCCAGAGGGACCTTGACAGGCTGGAGAGGTGGGCCCATGCCAACCTCATGAAGTTCAACCAGGCCAAGTGCAAGGTCCTGCACCTGGGTCATGGCAATCCCAGGCACAAATACAGGCTGGGCGGAGAATGGATTGAGAGCAGCCCTGAGGAGAAGGACTTGGGAGTGATGGTGGACAAGAAGCTCAACATGAGCAGGCAATGTGCCCTTGCAGCCCAGAAGGTCAACCGCATCCTGGGCTGAATCAAGAGGAGTGTGGCCAGCAGATTGAGGGAGGTGATTCTCCCCCTCTACTCTGCCCTGGTCAGACCCCACCTGGCGTACTGTGTCCAGTTCCAGAGCCCCAACATAAGAAGGACATGGACCAGTTGGAGAGGGTCCAGAGGAGGGCCACAAAGATGATCAGAGGGCTGGAGCACCTCTCTTATGAGGACAGGCTGAGAGAGTTGGGGCTGTTCAGCCTCTAGAAGAGGAGGCTCCGGGGAGACCTTATAGCAGTCCTCCAGTACCTCAAGGGGGCCTACAGGAAAGATGGGGAGAAACCCTTTAGCAGGGCGTGTTGTGATAGGATGAGGGGTAACAGTTTCAAAATAGAGGGGGGTAGATTCAGACTGGACATAAAGAAGTTTTTTTTTACAATGAGAGTGGTAGAACTCTGGAACAGGTTGTCCAGAGAGGTGGTGGATGCCCCATCCCTGGAAACATTTGAGGCCATGTTGGATGAGGCTCTGAGCAACCTGATCTAGTCGGGCATGTCCCTGCTTCTTGCAGGGGGGTTGGACTAGATGACCTTTGAAGGTCCCTTCCAACCCTAACCATTCTATGATTCTACGCCCGACTAGATCAGGGATTGAATTAGGGTCCCTTGGTCCTGTCCCTCTGTCTTGGTCACATGGTCCAATCCTAGCAAATATTTTAGTTCTCGTACTATTCAAGTCAATAAACAACAACAACAAAATCTTATGTTTTTTTTCTTTCTCTCTCTTTTATTTTATTTAATTCTATTTTTTTTTTTTTTACTTACAAGTTAGCCACCTATTGGAATAGTCAATTGAATTGTCTGTTGAAGGGGAACTGGCACTAGTTGATTTAAGGTAAGTGAAGCTTTGGTAGCTAGAGTCAGGGATTCCTTTATCCCCAACTCAGTACACAAGCTCTTACAGCTCTTACAGGTATGCAGGAATACAAAAAAAAAAAGTCCCCCTAAAGCATGTATGCTAAGGTCACCTCATTATAGCTCAGGCCCAACAACGTTCCTAGATGGCAAGGACAAGTCACAAATTGTTGGCTCTATCGGTTTGCATCACCTTGGCAACAATAACATTTCACTTTTTTGTTTTATCTCCTCTCCTGTTTGCTCATTCCTATCTAGAAACTTTATTTGATTTTTAATCCAAACATACTGTGCTAACCAGATGCATTTTAACCTACTCTGGAAAAAAAAAAACATTTTTAGTTCTTTATACTCAGCAATCTTTCACTCCACAGAGGGTTGAAAGACTACTTTCTCATACAATAAGGGCTCTGAACATTTTGTCTTGCAATAAACAGTGCATATTCACAGTATGGCTCTTCTGCTTCTGTCTCAAGTTTATTTGATGTGCTACAAAAATTTTACACCATGTCAAACTTGCTTTCTAGGTGTAATATTGATGCTTCTCAGGGGAACTGTGAGTTTAACGGCCCAAATGTCTACCTCTGCTGCAGTGAGAGGTAGATGGAGGAGTAAAATTACTTTCTCCAGACAGGGCAGTGCACACCTACTGCCTAAACACAGATCAGAGATCAAAGAATTTTGGGAAACAAGTGACTTACTCATGAAGGAGATAATTTGGCCTTCATCACTAGCATGTGTCTATTGTGGGCTATTGCAGCTCACAGTAAAAGTATTGATTTAGGGTAACTTTCCAAGTGCTTTATTATCAAGTAGTCACTCCCAAGGCAATTTGAGACAAAGAGTAATATAATTAAACTCTGAAGTTGTGTCACTTCTCCAAGGAAAAAGCCTCTCAATTAGAACTTGTACTCAAGTACGAAGGACATGCCACTTAATGAACTTTGTCAGAGAATCACTGTGCTCATAAACCACAGGATCAGATTACAGGTAAGGAATTGTGAAGAAAGGTAAGTAAAGAAATGCTAGTTTAAGGATGCAGATGCAAATTTGTCAAGATAAATGCAGAAGAAGGAGGAAAATATCTGTATAAGGAGATGGGGAAGGTGAAAGATACATGACCATATCTCCATAAATCACTGTAGCTCTATTGACTTAGAAAGAGCTTCACAGATTGACTAGCTGAAAAGACTTCCAATTAAGAACTGTCATACCACTAAAAAGCTATCTATATCTGTAAATGTGTGATTTTTTTTTCTCCTTCAACTTCTATTAATACTGTATAATAACCAGCTTAAATAATTATGTTTGTTTTAAAATAATTATACACAAGCCTCTACACACTTCACCTTTACAATCTTAAAAGGTTTCACTTTAAGGTGACATAAACTTCATATCAGCTTCTATTATCATCAGCTTATATATATCCCGTTGTCACCCAGCATCACTGTTCCTCTCCCCTGTTCCTGTAAACTAACTGTTAAAAAAAAAAAAACTGGCAGTTTTTACTTTCAAGGAAAGCCACACTGAGTTACCTACAGCAGCTTGGGAAATTCTATTTTTTCAGGCTTCAACATTAGTATTGTATCTTGAGAGCCAAGTAAGTGTCATTATGTATTTCTTCTATCACTAAGCCATAGCAGAGGGCAGGCATAAAACTTCTGCATCTGGGCTGACAGAATTTCAGAATTATTTTAAGGGGCTGAGCTAATATCTACAACTTATTGGTTCTCCTCTGACCTCTGTTCAAGTATCACTGCAATAGCAGAAAGTTTGGGGATATCTGGAAGGAGTAAAGTCTTTTCCAGCAAAACACACCTGCAGGGGCAGGGAGTACTTTTGTGAAGGTCAAATGAAACCTTGCAAGAACTCTGCTTAAAATGAAAAATGTCAAACTGTCCATTTGAATAAAACATTGCTTGTTGAGTTCCCTCAAAACTTCTTGCTACAACTTACTGAGTTCCAACAAATAGAGTCTCAAGTTGAACCCCTTGCAGCTTTAGGCTGAATGCTTCTCAGTGGCTCCTTTCACCATCTGAAAATTCTAATACTTTGGTGCTTAAACAAGGCACAGGAAGATGACCATTCAGTTATCCAGTGCTCAGATAGAAGCTACTGAAAACCATATGTCCTGGTTTCAGCAGGGATGGAGTTAATTTTCTTCTCAGTAGCCGGTGTGTTTTGGATTTCGTATGTGAAGAATGTTGATAAAAACATTCTGATGATACGAGTTGTTGTTAATGAGACCAAGGACACTGTCTGGCTTTCCAAGTCTCGTTAAGGTCGCGTTAACGTGCAGATGCGGGAAGCTGGGCGAAAGACAGACAGAATAATTGATCCAAACTGGCCAAAGAGAGTATTCCATGCCATAAACGTCATGCTCAGTATATAAGTGGGGGTTGCCCATGGGAGGGGGCATCATTTTCAGTTATTCCTTTTCTTGTCAGGTATCCGTTTGGGCACCCTTGGCATCTTTTTCTTCTCTCTTGCTTGCTGGCATCGTTCCCTCTACCTTGCTAGCTTGCTCTCCCCCTTTTTTTGCTTGCTGCTCGGTGTTGTTCCTGTGATCACTGCTCAGGACGGGCTGCGTCGGTCATTCGGACATCGGGTGGTGAGAAATTGTACATTGTTCATTTTGTATATTTTGTATATATTAATATCCTTATATCCTGTTAGCTTTGTAGTTTTTAGTATTTTTAGTAAACTGTTTTTATCTCAACCCACGAGTTTTCCTTTCTTCCCAATTTCTCTCCCCTGTCCCACTAGGTAGGGGCAGGGTGAATAAGAAAACTGTGTGGTGATCCGGGCTAAACCACTACACCATAGAAAAACAATATAGACACTTGAATATATGGAGACTCTGTGAGGAGATCACTTTTTGTCTTCCTGCATGCACTACAGAAAACAACAAAAAAAAAATGCAACAGTTATGCATGAGGAAAAATAAGATAAGTGCAAAATATTTCCCAAAGGTGACTGGGAATTACTGTAATAATAATTATTATATAATTATATCCTTATAATATTACAATCGTATTATTCAATGATTTGGTGCAGCATGTAACAGAGAGCACTGGATCTTTCTCCAGGTCTAACCACCCTTCTCAGTGCAACACCTAAACTAAAGTAACAACAGTCCTTTTCTATACTAATTATGGCACTGAGAGCATTTTAACATTGCACATCTTTGGCTAGAATAATTCCCATAGAGGAAAAATTTCTTTTGATTTGCACTATCAAACATGTTTTGATTTGGGTGCTATATGGCTCAATATCATAAATGCTGTAATATTGCTGTCTATTAAAGATGCCTGCTGAGATACTTCTCCAACATCTAGCTTAAATATGATGGGGAGAACTCATAGTTTCCTAAATACCAGAAATAAGTACTTACAGTGAGGGATTAACAAAAGACTATAATGACTTCCCAGTCCTATTCATCTTGTGACGGCAGACATAACCTCACTTTACTCCCTTACCTTCCTTTTATTGTTGTGGTCATCTTTGATTATTAGTGATTCTCTAAAGATGTATTTCTATAGCTGACAGATAAGTCCTTTTGACATTCTTCATATCCAAAGATAAATAGAAAAGCATTATGAGGAAAAATTGAGTTCAAAATTCAAAGTAGACAACAATTTATTAGTTTTTTTTTTAAACTTTGAACAATCTGGCAATCTGAGATTATACATTCCAAGAAATGTTTCATTTCACAGTGCGTCCAATATGTTAAGTGACTGCCACTTAATTGCTGACAATTTAGTAAAACATTTGCTGACATTTATCAGCTACCAATGCCTGAGTTCATGGGTCAAATTCTGCTCATGCACTTTGTGGCAGCATGTATTCTTAGGCTCAGTGGTAAAGGCTACAACATCATTTTTGTATTCTCATGCATTTGGCAGTCCTTTCCCAGCTGCTAAATAAAGTCACAGAACTGAAGCTGACTTGAGGAGGGTTAAGAAGGTGGCACTAAGAGCAGATGAGGATGAGATTACTTTATTTTAGAATAATTATTGAGGTGGGTAGTTAAATAGAATTTATGGGACTTCAGCCAGACAACCAGAGTGAAAATCTGAGCTACTTCTACCATCCCTTCTTGGCAGTAAATTCTAATTTCACTTTTATGGAAGGAGAAAAATGTTAGTTGAGTGTTTTGCAACATTCCCAGTGTATGCTCTGCATTGTCCTAAGAGAAATTAAGAGACCTGCTCTGCATAGTTAAACATACTATTCCTTTAAGTTGTGATCAGATACGATCTGTGGTAAAAATATGTGAACTTGAGTAAGAGTTGCACATCAAAGGCCCTGCAAGTTTGCAGAGAACGTAACACAGCTCTGATGCTGAATGTGATGAATTGAAATGCATGCACTTTAAAAATTATCTTCTTTTCCAATAGCTAACTGTTCATTTCAATAGAACCTAGAACAGAAAATGTTTTCTCTGCTGCAATTTAGAAAGGTAGCAAGATTCCCAATAAAAAAAGCAAACAACATCTCAAAAACAGTATTTACAATCTGAAATTGATCAAGTTGATTTGAAAAAAAAAAAAAAAAGAGATAAATTTCTCTCTGGATCATGAAGGGGGGCAAACTGCATCTGTGATCAACACAAAATAACATTGAGGAGTCCCTCACTGGGACACAGCTGAGCTGAGCCTCATTGCAATTGCAATACATTTGGAAGTCTGATTTCATTCTGTTTCTTCCAGCATAAGAGGTCAGTCCTGTAACGTATACTGAAGGCTGACAGGCAGAAGGATAGCTTTCTCTCTCTCTCCCCTCAAAGCATTTTAATTTACTGGAGACTCTGTCATAGCCTTTTCCGCACAGGTACACACACTAGTATGACTATATACATTCAGAATTGCATGGCAGGTGGCTAAATGTAGCCTCTTTGGCTTTGCGTTTTTCTCTTCAGTTTTGACTGGCTGCTGTATCTGTCCATCACCCTCTGAAGGCCTCTCTTCTCAGTGAAAGGTTGGGTTGGATCTAAGACTTTAGCTGGAAACCTGACTGGATTTCTTTCCCAGACTTGACACAGCTGAACCAAACCTCCCAGCTGCAGTTTGTTGACTGCAACCTTTTTCCCTGCACAGACAGCAGGTATGCTGGCAGCAGACATCATAACAAGCCTCTTGCCGTGCCCAGAAGTATTCTTGTACTTCTACTGCATATTTTATACTCAGAACACAAATGATTATTTTTGTGAGACTCCAGCCACCGCAATAATAGTGACTTGACACTTCAGTCCTCATAGTAGTGAAGGCAGTGGAGAGAGTACTTTAAGCAACTTGTAAATTGCCCTAAAATGTCTGGGTACTAAAAAGGTACACTTTTTGAGTGTCATCAGTGTACAGAATAAGGAAGAAAGGGAAAAAAACCAAAAGCGTTCTTAGAAATATACAGCTAACTTTCAACTGACTAAGGCCCACGTTTGCTGAACAGATTTGCACTTCATTCAGAACATGTGTGATCCTAGCCATATACAGTACAGTCCATAAAACATTTTTTGTTAATTACACTGCCACAAAACGTTATGCAGGTAATACACTTGGCAAGCTATCATTTACCAAGTATGTCTTCAAATATCAGTTACCTAGTATTTCCACATAACCACATGCACAAAACTGAGGTTTGCTGTATTTAAACCTGACTGTCTGCTTTCTGAATGTTAGGTTGTGGGACCCACAAAATCTGGCCTGAAGTGACTGTGCATGGATATCCAGCATCTGTTCTTTTTAAAGTCTTGGCCTCATAAACAAATTGGAACTGCCAGCAGAAGGTTCATGTACAAATATAAATCAATAAGCACTCCTAAGAATGGGGGAAAAAAGTGTGGATTATTTTTCCTTTATTAAAATACCCCCAGTTCTGAGCTTCAGGATGCATACGCAGACTGTACCAAAACACAGCTTTTAAAGATTAGCAGTTACAAATAGATAGAAGGAATAAGATACAGAATGCCACTGTGGTACCTATTTTCTATGCATCTCTTTGAAAGGCTTTAGGATTTTTTCAAGATTAGTCAGACTAAAATTTTCTTTGAGTAACAGGCATTTCCTTCAGGTGTCCACTGCGGAAAGCTGTTTAGAGCCTTCTGATGCACTGCAGGTTTTATAGCTGTAGATAATCACTACCTGTGGTGAGCAACATAATCCACAGCCAACTAACTGTAAGGATGCTTAGCACAAAATATCAGAACAAGCAGCATGATCATTAAAACTGCTCGGACTCATTTGCTACAATAACAGTTTATACTGTGTGATTCGCAACCTGAAAATATCCCCTTCCTCTACACATCCCCCATCCAACGTGTAATTTGTCTGCTTTCTGATAGATCTCATTTTATACTTCAAAGGTGACAATTTAAAATCGAATACCATGTCTACAAGTTATCGTTCCACATTCTACAAATATAAATTAAGAATAATGCTCATCCTGCTTTAATATTAACATATTATTTCCTGCTTTTACTGTATGCAATACATCATGTCTGTCTATCTGTATGTGCATTTCGTTCGTTAGCTCATCTTCATTTACTAGAGGCTGGGATGCTTACTGATAGGAAATATTCAAACACACACTAGTTGACTTAATTAACATTTAACAGACAGCCTACAGAATTGCAGATTAATTAATCTGTAACTAAAATCCTAGGCTTATATGTTGTGTTCAGATCCTCATGGTTTGCAATGAACTTTATGGGAAAAACAACAAACAAAAATAACCACCAAAGAAACCAAACAAACTCAATAGCCCAAAAAAATATTTTCTATATCTAGATATTTCCATACACCATATTGTTTCCCCTCTGAGTATGATTCCTAACCAACCTTAAACAGGAGTGAAGACATTAAAAGTCATGTAACCTTTAGATTTCAATATTACTGTCTCGCTAACTTTGTGTTGATGAACACCTTGTAAAAATGATTACAAGTACAAGATGTCTCAGTTGCCCATGTGAGCACACATGACTAAAGCTAGAGAAGGACTTGGTTTAACAAGTAGAATATGTTAAAAAAATTCCCTTATGAAAATTGTTTTTAATACTTACCATGGTTCTATATATTCTAAGAGTTTGTAGGGGAATATATTTCTGAAAAAAAAAATAAGGAAAAAAAATAAATCAGAAGAGTACAGAAGGTTCCTACACATGGAAGCTCAGCTGCCTGCACTCTGTGCTACGGCCTTCTCAAGAAAGGCAAGACACAGGAGAGAACAGACTTCCCATTCCACCAGCTAGAGTTCTTTAAGATGTAAAAACATGTCAACTTATCCCCATAGTGACCTCCAAAGAAAAAAATTGTCAGCTAAGGGTAGGCTTTTAAGATAAACCTGAGAAAGATGGTCAGTTATTTTTCAGGATTTTTGAATATAACTCCTTTAATGTCTGACACACTTTTGAGTCAATGACAGTAAAATACTAGCAATATTTTATGTGAGACTGCAACTTACAGGGAATTGTAAGGAAACATTATTATTATTTTTGTTAATGTGTGAGTTCAGGTGATAATAAATGTAACATTTATTTTGCTTAGTTGAATTTCTGTTCCCCGATGGCAGAAAAACAAAGTTCATAGATTCTTTCTACTGTTTATGGAGCTGTACAGGGGTGTTAAACTGGGAATACTGGAAAGCTGAGTTATTCTGCTGATATTCTGAGATGGAAGACAGTACTCGGTGAAACTCAGGAGTCTAGTCTTACTTCTGTGTCTCAAGGTCTCACTTCATCAAAGGGACACAAATTTTCTGTGTCTTAAAAAGATGTCCTGTTGATAACGACTTCAAAGTGTCTCCATACATTGCTGAAAATCCCCATAGCCTGCACAACTGCCTGCCTCACCTCTTTCCTCATCTCTTTCTCCAGGATGCTCCTGCCCTGATACCAGCTCGGCTGTTTGCCTGATTGCATGGTGAAGTAGTCCTCCTAGCAGAAGGATACCTGTCTGGCCCAGCAACAGAGTGCGGCTTAGTCATAGAAAATGTGTTAAGAAAAAAAATCTTAACAAAGGCAGAAATACTAAATTTTTTATCTTGCTTTCTTTCTAACTAGAAAAGTTGTTTAAGTAATGCTAGGAGGAGCAAACAATGGACTGTTCCTTAGAAAAGGAACAAATTGATTTTGGAAGAAATGTTTTGACTTGTACATCCTGCTGGACAAAGGTCATGAAACTAGGGCCTAAGAACAGCAATATTTGTTATATAGGAATAAGCAGTGCCCCATGTCTCTTGTTTTAGTTAAAAGAGCATTTAATGATTCAATAGCATCAGACTACCATACAGAGCACATCACAGTTACAATGTAGATCACTGGGGAATGTGGAAAAGTTCTACCAGTTAGATAAAACCAGTCAGAGTACATTTGAGACCTTTGAGCACAGTTTTGTCCTGACCACACTCTTTGTCTGTGACTATGAGTATAATGTCTGAATATTTTTCTGACTTGGTTCTTCTTGTCCTCAGCTTATATTTGTTCAGGGACAGGAAGCAGAGCCAGATCAAGGGTTTGGGATAAAGCCAGATGGAACTTGATTAACTCACTTGCTTCTAACTACTGTAATTATCATAATAAAGACTAATACATTAATTACCATTGGGGAAGATGAACATGAGCCATTCTTTAGTCCATGCTACAAAAGCAATTACATATTTAGCTTTAACCTCCATCAGCTTGTCTATTAGCCTATGCTTTAGCCGACCACTTTTGGTTTTAACAAATGCAATAGTACTGACACGGTGCTTTGTGGATATATATTTGTGTGCCAGTGATTTAACAGCACAACAATGCAAGGTCAGGCTTTCATCTGACCTTGGTCCTGCACCTGGGTCATGGCAATCCCAGGCACAAATACAGGCTGGGTGGAGAATGGATTGAGAGCAGCCCTGAGGAGAAAGTGTTGGGAGTGATGGTGGACAAGAAGCTCAGCATGAGCTGGCAATGCGCCCTTGTGGCCCAGAAGGCCAACCACATCCTGGGCTGCATCAAGAGGAGCATGGCCAGCAGGTCGAGGGAGGTGATTCTCCCCCTCTACTCTGCCCTGGTGAGACCCCACCTGGAGTACTGTGTCCAATTCTCGAGCCCCCAACACAAGAAGGACAAGGACCAGTTGGAGAAGGTCCAGAGGGGGGCCACGAAGATGATCAGAGGGCTGGAGCACCTCTCTTATGAGGACAGGCTGAAAGAGTTGGGGCTGTTCAGCCTGGAGAAGAGAAGGCTCTGGGGAGACCTCACAGTGGTCTTCCAGTACCTCAAGGGGGCCTACAAGAAAGACGGGGAGAGGCTGTTCAGTAGGGCCTGTTGTGATAGGACGAGGGGTAATGGTTTTAAAATAGAGGGAGGTAGATTTAGATTGGATATTAGGAAAAAATTTTTTACTATGCGAGTTGTAGAACACTAGCACAGGTTGCCCAGAGAGGTGGTGGATGCCCCATCCCTGGAAACATTCAAGGCCAGGCTGGATGAGGCTCTGAGCAACCTGATCTAGTTGGGCATGTCCCTGCTTCTTGCAGGGGGGTTGGACTAGATGACCTTTGAATGTCCCTTCCAACTCTAACCATTCTATGATTCTATGGTTCTGTGATCTTTATGTAAGAAACTTCTAAGACTCATGATGAAGACCCCACTACCATATCTCACTTAGGAAGGGAAAAACATCAGTTCTGGCCATCTACTTTTTTTAAAAACAAATTTAATTTCGTCCATAAAGGAAAATATAAAAAAATCATAGAAGTTCAAATCTTGTCCCTAAGTTTCTCCCTAACACCTTGCCTTGTTAAAGCAGAGAGCTGACAGCTAATTACTCCTGTTCAACAGAGGCAGAGAGAACTTGTTGGACTCTATCTGAATCCCACCAGGAAAATGGAAATGGTCCTCTAGTGCATGGAAATTAAAGTTTGTGAATGATGCAGGTATAGCCAGACTGATCTGAAGTGGGAACCTCAAATTATCCTTTTGTTAAAATAAAACAAAAACCTTACAGGGAAGGTTAACTTCTGACCCCATAGTAATTCAAGATCTCTGTTAGGTTCTTTCTCATTTAAGTTCCCGGCAATGTACTCTTTTGCCCCGTTACAACCTTCTTTGATTTAGATTAAAAACTCACAACTGTTGCAAGGCCGAGAGTTTTGCAGGCAAGGTTCTGACTTTGAGGCATTACTCACATGTTTACTTCAGTATCTAGTGTTCGAAGGATTCTATATAGTCATACTCATCATTCATAATGGAAATCATATAAGCCTGTGTCAATATGATGTACTTAAAAATGTTTCAACTCCTTACCGGTTACAGGCTATAAACCTGTGTAATCTGCATAAGTTCAGTAAAGTGAATTGTCAAGGAAATACGGAATATTTTTTACAAATAGATATTACACAAAAAAAAACCCCAGCAATAAAAGGCTTCATGGTATTTTCCCTTTGACATATTGCAAAAGTGTTGATGGAAATAATAGCAGTACTCTAAGAAGATCTGCTTAAAGAAAAGGCAAGGAAATTAATTGCTTACCTGAAGCTTGGAAGATCTTAATCTCATCTCTGCTCACACATATTCAACAGCTCAGCAGTCTTAAAGACTAGGTCTTTTGTATCTGCACTTCAGCTCCTCCACTTCTAAAGAGGTGTAAAAAGATTTTTTTCTTGCCCATGGACACACCTGTGATAAAACTATTCAAAGATTTGAATAGTTAGATATTGTAACTGAATCTTAGATATCTTAACTGATAGGGTAATGGGATTGTAGTAGGTCAGAAGGTATTTTGGCCAACTTTCAACTTTGTCCAAGATTTCAAGAAACTTTCTAGAGTCTTACATTTAAAAAATGTAAAGGCTCCCACAATAACTAAGTATTTAGGGCATAGCTTGGCTTCACTGAGCACGTGCAACTGACATCCTTCCCAACAGACAGTGAGCAGGCATAACGAGCAAGAAAATGCAGGCCTCAGACCATTTGTCCCTTAGCTCCACATTTTGCTAAATTTTCACAGATCTTTAATTGTAAACACTTCGGCAGCCTGATGGAATTTGTGCTTAAATCTCTGTGATTAATGCACTTATGATTATGCCATCTTTCTAGAAATAGTTATAGAAGTACTTAGAGTAGAGGATATACTTAGTATAGTACTTATTGTAGAAGATACACTTACTCACTTTAAATGATACTTCTTAGATAATTTAAAATACTTGTTTACCTCCTAATTGATTAATTTTAAGTACTCCCTAGTGTGTTGTAATACTATTCTTAACACAGGGCACATACTGAGCATCTGTGTCTGCATTTGTAGAAAAAGAAATAAAACAATCGAGAGATGTTTTGTCAAAGTGTAAGTGAAAGAAAAGTGTTTAGTTCAATAGCATGGCAGACTGGTTGTGGTGGTTTAGCCTGGCTCACCACACAGTTTCTCACTCACCCTCCCGCTACGCAGCGGGACGGGGGAGAGAAATTGGGAAGAAAGGAAAACTCGTGGGTTGAGATAAAAACAGTTTACTAAAATACTAAAAACTACAAAAATAACAGAATGTAAGGATATTAATGTATACAAAATATACAAAATGAACAATGTGCTATTTCTCACCACCGGATGTCCGACGCAGCCCGTCCCGAGCAGCAATCACGGAAACGACACTGAGCAGCAAGCAAAGGGGGGAGAGCAAGCTAGCAAGGTAGAGGGAACGATGCCAGCAAGCAAGAAAGAAGAAAAGGATGCCAAGGGTGCCCAAACAGGTGCCAGAATGGAATGGAATGGACGCCACCTCCCATGGGCAACCCCCACTTATATACTGAGCATGACGTTTATGGCATGGAATACTCTCTTTGGCCAGTTTGGGTCAATTATTCTGTCTGTCTTTCGCCCAGCTTCCTGCATCTGCACGCTAACGAGACTTTAACGAGACCTGGAAAGCCAGACAGTGTCCTTGGTCTCATTAAAAACAACTTGTATCATCAGAGTGTTTTTTTCAACATTCTTCACATACGAAATCCAAAACACACCGGCTACTGAGAGGAAAATTAACTCCATCCCTGCTGAAACCAGGACACTGGTACAGAATGAGACTACAATAAGGACAGAGATAATGACACCCAGTACTCCATACATAAGGTGATTTACTGTGGAATTAGGCAGATCCTTCTGGCACATTCCTAGAAATGCTGAACCCTTAAACTGGCACACCTCACAGTAAAGTAGCAAAATGCTGAGGACCCAGAATCCTCTTTTCATTATAGCTTCTCTAATATTTTCAAAACCCTGCAACTACTGCAAGGTGCAAGCATCTTTAGCAAAGCAATTTCTGTGATATCCTTGTAATTCTAAGTATAAAAACCAAACTCACCCAATTGTGCTCCACTCACAAGCTAGAGAATCTCAGACAGAGAATTTCAGAGAATCTCAAACACGAGTATAAATAAACAGTCACAAGGTGAAAGTAGGTATTTCTACCTTTTCTACAATTTACAATGTATTATACCTTAGAGATTTTTAGAAGTCAAACTTAGTAACTAATAGCAGTATTTAGAGGTAAAGGTTGATGTTTTACCTTTTTCTCTTAAAGGTATTATTTAAGGTAAAAGTAGCTCATTTCTTCACTTCAGAGGTAGGAAAACTGAAGGCAAGCGCAGCAAAATGTGCTGTGAAACACATCACAAGTGGTGTGCGGTTGCCCCTGGTATACAACTTTACTCTGGTTTCCTCATTCCTAACCCCACCCACCACATGCTGAGGAAATCTCATGCTACTGAGGAGCATAGAGGTGGATGTGGCTCCTGAAGGGTGCTGAGAGCCCAGTGCTGACTAGCAACCACTGCACATGGGCTTTATGACAGGACTGTGTCATCTGCTGCCTTCCACCTCCTTCCCTGCACACCCATTTCACCTGGTGTTGTGAAGCCTTCATTGTCCTTGTTTAGTAATATCTAGTCTAGAAGTCAATTCATAACTGAACATCACTGTGTTTTTGAATTATGAAACTACATACTATAAACAAGAGGAAATTGTTATTGGCAATAACTCCATAAACATGTGCTATAGATTATTGTGGTGGTACTTCTGACTAATTGACAAAAAATAACTATTTGACTTCAAGAGCTAATATTAATTTTAGGTCAGCTGGAGATAGATGCCAGCTTTGTCAATACTAATTATACGGCCCAGAAAACTAGAAACTGAGAATATTTTATTATTTATCACTATCAACCACTATTGATAACTATTTGATTATTTATCATTAAGATATCAGAGGCTAATCATTCCATTTTCAAAAAAAAAAAAAAAAGCCATTTTCACTGACTTGACATGATTCCTCCCCCATGTTTAATAAGGGAATAGAAAATGAATACAAAAGTCATGAATATCTATATCCAGCAAAACTGAAATGTTAATCTAATAATTTGTTCTGTGTAATGTATCTTTAGAGAGTCAGATCTTTCAGAGAACTGTAGTTGAGTAGAAAAGCACCTTATTGACTAGCAGAAAGAAAAATGAGTTGGACAGTGAGGTCTGTTTTGTGGCAGAGTTCACCTATGCTGCAGAAATTGTAGAATATCAGCACTTTAAAATTACAAACTTATGCTGCACCTGGCTCCTGAAGAAACAAGACACAACATGGGACTCTCCCTTGATGACTTATTTTTTGTGATATCATTGAGCCAAGACAGAAAGCTTGAATTACAAAAGCAGCAGCTTGAATAGACCTGCTTATTCCTGCTTCAGTTACCTTCTGTCAGTGAAAGTTGCCTATTTTATCAATATTTCTGTCAACGTGCTGAAACTCCCTCAGAGTAATTCAGATTGTTGAATGTAAATAAGCCACCTGTTTTCAAAGATCAAAACAATATTTATTTATTTAAACAGATAAAGATGGGGCCCCGCATACAAGTAACAAAACACTCTCCATCTCTTTCTTTAATTTATGGTTTTGATATATGCACATAATGGTCTAACTGAAAACTTCTACTGGACAACTATGTGACAGAAAAGGAACTTAAAGATGCATATGCTTGCTTACATAACATCAGATGAATAGTGATACAACAAAGAATTTGATGTTTTGTGCATATATTGCCCTAACAGTTCAGTGTAGTACAAGGGATCTTCAGAAGGTACACGACAGGATCTTACCACAGAAGATGGCGAAATCAACGACCCCACTCTGGTGGTGTGCACTGAGTATTTCTATGCTCAGAGCTGGTTAAATGTTGGGAAACATCAGGTCCAGCACAGCAGGCATAGCAACCTCTTCTAGAATATAAAGCTATTTGGATGACAGAAATGGTCACATATGGTTTTGGTTTGGGGAAATTACACCAAGCTCCTCTTTCCTTCACTCTCAACATTTTATGCTGCCATAAAAGCAAAAACGGAGTCTAACAGAAGACATAAGCCGAGTATGTGTAGTATGACAGACTCATTAGCATGAGTATCCTTGTCATTTTTACCTTGTGCTGTCAGAGTCTGTCAGGCCTTATTTTTCTTCCACCTCCTTTTTATGCTTTCCCCATATACTCTCAGCTCCAGCTTTCATGAGCATGCAACAGGGGTAGATTTTAATGCACATTTTGCAAGCCAAAACTGACTTCTGAATTCTCTGGAAATCTGCACATTATCTACAGGTCCATGCTTGGCTGCGTCGTAGTTTAGATCAGATTGGGAACAGACTACGCAGTCTCTCTCTCACTCCCCTAACCCTCTGAGAGAATAGGGAGAGACAGTATAAGGAAAAAAAAGGCTTGATGTTCGAGATAAGGACAGGGAAAAATGCTTAAAGTTACCATTACGGGCAAAACAGATTTGACTTGGGGAAAACTATTTGTTTATTATTAAAACCAAAGCAGGATAGTGAGAAAGATAAAAAGATAACTTCTCCCCACCCGTGTCTGTTCCTAGGCTTAACATTATCTCTACCTCCTTCCCCCACCCAGAGCAGAACAGGGGGGAAGAGGGAATGGGGGTTGTGGTCAGTTCATCATGCGTTGTTTCACCCCGCTGCTTCATGGTCAGGGGAAGAACTCCTCACATTCCTCCCCTGCTCCAGCGTGGGGTCCCACCCCTACGCCATAGTCCTTCCTGAAACTGCTCTGACGTGGGTCATCTCTTCCACGGGGTGCAGTCTCTCCAGAACAGCTGTCCCAGCAGGCCCTCCACGGGCCACAGCCTCCTTCAGGCATCCACCTCCCCTGGTACGGGGTCCTTCACGGGCTCCAAGTGGATCTCTGCTCCTCCATGGACCTCCATGGGCTGCAGGGGGACAACCTGCTCCACCGTGGTCATCACCACAGGCTGCAGGGGAATCTTGGCCAGGAGCCGCATTACTCCTCCCCCTTCTTCTGAACTGACCTTGGCATCTGCAGCCGTTCCTCTCACAAGAAATTCTTCACAACAGGCAGGCAGACGCCTATCAGGTTCTCTTCACATCTCCTCCCCACTTCTTGCAGCCAGGTTGGGCCAAATCGGGCCCGGATGGCCACCCAGCAAGAGGCCAGAAAGTGAGGGCTGCAAGGCCCACAAGGCTTGCACCTCCCCCTCTCTGGCCCTGCTTCATCTTCTTCACATCTTCCTCTCCTTTTTTTTCTGTTTTTCCCCTTCTTAAATATGTTATTGTAGAGGCGTTATCAGGAAGCATTCTGCTACCAGTTGACTCAGCCCTGGCCAGCAGCAGGTCTGCCCATAGGCCCATTTGAGTCCACTGGCCAAAGGGGAAACTTCTAGCAGCTTCTTACAGAAGCTGCCACCATAGCCTCCCCTCACTAAACAGAACCAACACAGGGTCATGAGCTGATGTGCTCACTCTCACAGGGTAGCCAACTTTTCTGATCTCCTGACCTGCAGGTTAATATTTTTGCATAGCCAAGCACCACCTTGCCCCACTGCAAGCCGCACGGAATTGGAGCTCTGAGATTATTTCACTAGACGAATCCATACTCCGTTGCTGATGGAAATGGGAGGAGTAATTTGGGCTCTGCAGCCTTTATCAGGCTGTTCTGGGCTGGGATTTTAGATTTACTGGATCCCGAATTCTGTGACCTAAGTCTGCTATAACAGCTCCTTTTTGGATGTGGACATACAAGCTTAGCTGTTGTTTGAGTAGATATTGCTCCCGGGTGAAGAACTGTAAAAGCCCTACTTCCCCACTAATGGTGCTCCACTGTCCTCAGTCTCTCCCGTATTCACACAGAGCTAGGAAAAGCTGCTGCTCATGTCATCTTGTAGCTCAAGCATCACAGCACTTGCTGAAAACATACCTGTCAAAATACGGTTCGAAATTCCTTTTGGGCCAGGGGTCTTAACCCAGAGAGAGAGTGCTAGAAATCATCAGGCTATCTAATATACAGCTCAAAACCAATGAAACCATTCTTCTTTTCAGAAACAATTGAAGATTCATCAAAACACTTGTTTAATTCATGCACATCAGCACTTAGCCACCAAGTAAGAGTTATCTTCTCTCTTTGTCCCTGGTTTTCTCCATACCTAGCTGTCTTCACAGAATCAAAGAGCTTTAGCAGGACATCCTGGTGGACACTGGTCTAGTAGCAGGTAATGATAGCACTCTTACTCGAAAGCAAAATTCAAATTCTTTCTCTGAAAACAGCAAGATGGTTTCTTTAGCTACAATATTAATGGGTTCTTGCTTGGCATTATATTTTGTGTAAGAAAGACTTAGATCTGTAACTTGAGGAGGAACATCATGGCTATCACTACTGAGGAAAAGGAGGCATCCCACTCCAGGTCACACTTCTACTCAAGTCCCACTTCTACTTTATTATCTTTTACTAGTTATTTCAGGCAAGTCCCTCATAGAAAGCATACAGATGCCTAGCGTGGGGTTGGAGGTTACATGCAGTAGTGAGGTGAGTATAGCTTTAGTATATATCCAAATGCTTCAACTGCTGAGGGAAACTCAAGCTGTGAATAACTATTCAGGGAGAATGTAGTTTAATCACTAGAGTGCCAGTTCTAGGAAATTCCCTCTATGTAACAGCGAAACTCAAGGACAGTGCCTCCTCACTACAGAAGGGTAGAAACAGTTTCTGCTGGGAAACAAAAGCATTTGGTTTCACATCATTGTCTGTGTGAGCATGAGGTAATGTCAACTGAGAGTGTGGATGATGCAGAACAGTAACTAAAACAAGATTAAAAACTCCTGTTTGACCTAATGAGTGGCAGACAGCAGATATTTTTGAAGAAAATGTGTTTGGCCCGAGTATGCACATAGAAATAGCTTTTTAATTTATCACACCAAGTGGAGATATGGCAAGTCTTGCTGAAGGGCCAGATGGCTTGGGTTCTTAATTGGTATATGCAGTTTGTTATTCTTGCAGATTAGATTGCTCTCATCTTCACATAATGAATTGCTTTTCCACAGGTTTCACATTAAGTTATTGGGAACAGATAATTCTTTGCTGGGTAGTGAGAGTACAGTTGCCATAGGTGCAATGAGTTTTTCATTTTATTTATCACTACATTAATTCCCAAAATTCTACAACTAACAGTTTGTCTGGCCTGGAAAAAACAGGTACATAGAGGCATTTTCCTCACTCTGGATACTCCACGGAATCACGGAAAAGCAACCTCTCAGTATGTAGGACAGAAGAGATGTTCTTAACTATAATGTAAGTGTCCTTACTCTACTTCCACCTCTGGGTAGACTGATAAATATCTCTGGAAGCAGGTTTATAATGAATAAGAATAAGGAGCTTAATCTCAACATCCACTGAAACACCAGCCTGATTCTGAAGCTGGGAACCTGGGAGAGCTGCGATTTCTGAATCACATGACACTTAAGCATAGTAGAACTTTCGATGGTTTTATAATTTAGTATTGTTACTTTTTTGGTGCTTTGGGCTTTGGATTTGTGTATAAGGTAAGAAACCGTAAGAAGAACAATTTTACAGTCAGGCTGTATCAGAACTGATAAGTGGGAACATCCTTAAATCCATGAGAAAACCTGTATCTGCTGACCATCCACATTGTAAACCTCATATTCATGGCATTTCCTTGCATATAGATCCTAACCAGACAAACCTGTCAGTGGTTTTAGAGCTCAACCGTAGCATTGGTGCTAAAAAAAAAGCTTGCCTACCAGCAGAACTCCTACCATTCCTTGCTTTTCTTCCCTTTCTTTCCTGTTTTTTCAAGCAAGACTTAAGAAGAGACTATACCAAGTACTACAAGATGACTTGTTCCGATGGAAGAAGGGAACTTGGAATAGCTTTTAGCATTTTGCCCAAGTAATTATAAGCCCAGGTTAGAGTTCCTCAATGCCATCCTCAAATGTGGGGTGTTAAAACATATTTCACAGTTAATAGACACTACTAGTACAGATACACAGACATGTAAGAAAAACTAACAATATAAGTTTCATGCCCATGAAAATCAGAAAAAGCCTTCCATTAAATGCAATATATATTAAATAGGGAGATTTTTTTGTTGTTGCTCAAGTAGCTTGCACTTTTGCTCTTCTGGGGCATCAATGGGATTCACTCTTTGGCCTCTCTCTGAGAAGATCTTCTGGATGAAACATCTGCTTTCACATCTCATTTTTTCCCATCCCAGAAGCAATCTCCTGTTGCTGAAGGTAGCTCTGCAGATATTAATAATCCCTACACACCTAGATATCCCTAAGGAATATCATAAATAAATAGTATAATGAGGGCATTCTTAATACATTACAGTAGTTGTACCTTAGAACAGGTCATAATATTAATTTCTAAAACCAGCACACAAAAGGGATGTCCCTTATACTGAGAGCCTTTTATTAGGAACTTAGCAGACTTTCACTGTAGGAGAAACCAGCAGGTTAAATCTCCACAGTTTTCTTGTTTGATTTCAATAACAACAGCAATTTTGTTCTGTTTGGAGTAATGGAGTATGACGAAATGACTGCAAAACTACAGGAAGTTATAGGTTAAGCAGAAGAAAATAATTCTGGTTTGCTTCAGTATCTGCTCTTTCTTCCATACTAATAGGCTAAATAAAAAAAAAAATTATTAAGAAAAAGAAAACCAAAATAAACACATACACTGATTAAAAAGAAGTGTACTTATTGTTCCTGCTTAGATCTTGAGGCTTCCATTGTTCCACAGAAAGAGAGTTTTATTCTCATATATGCTCCACTTACTTCAAAAAGAAACATTCATTATTTGAGCTTGGATGTCCTTTTCAAACACTTGAATGCCATGATGCTTTTAATTATCTTTATAGCCCTTTTCCATGGGAAGTTATTTTTGTTCTGTTCAGTTAGAGAGTATATATGCAACCCTCTCCAGTAGTTCTTTTAACAGTGAGCCATCCAATTCCCAAATTGCACCTTCCTCTTTACTCACAAGGCCACAGCATTGTGCATGCAGATGGTGGCAAAGTATGGATGAGCCAAGACACAGTAGCACTCCAGATTTTCTGCAACCCACCTTTTCCTTGTCATACAACAACAATGGCAGTCTTTGCAGTATGTTCTCTGTTGCAATAGGAAGAAAAATCTTCTGATCCAGTATTAGAAACTGTCTTTTACATATAGGTACACAGAACCTAGCAGATAGACTAGCTATTACTGAACCTTAGAATAGATGCTCTGCTGTCATCTGAAAAAGAAATGCTGACACAGAAAATGAGATCTAGATTGATGAAATTTCATTGAGATCCGAATCTTGATGTTAATCTAAATACAGATTGGCGGTTCCTGGGGATACTGTTCAGCTCCTGACATACCTTGAAGCTTGACTTTGAACTACCAAGTCAATTTAACCTCAACATTTATCCTGGTCATGCTCTACATATATCATCACCTTGTTTTTTTTACACAGATACTTTCTCAATGTATCATTGTATTGTCAAAACCTCTCACACAGGGGCAGTATAACTGCAACAGAGGTACTTTACTGCAACTATGTCAGACTTTAATCACAAAATCACTATAATATTTTGCAGACCCAGTAACACAGGACATTGCATAATTTAGCTAGTCCATATTTTTCAAACAATAATTTTTTTATGTAACTGGAAGAGGAAGAATATTTTTCATAAAAAGATTTTGAAATGTTTCACTAAAATTTCATTAAGACATCATGGAGCGCTAGAGAAAAGGGCCAGCAAATAAAGGTGAACAAATTAATAGTCACATGGAAAAGAACTTCCAGTACCTTAAAATTCCCTTTCCTCTACGTACAGCAGAAACATTTTGTGGACATAAACTTGGCTGGCAAGTTTTATTTCATCTCCATTGCCCCTTTTTTTTCTACTCTTTTTTAGAGTAGAGCTATCAGAGCTATCTAAGAACATAGATCTTTTGCTATATTTATATTGCAGGATCTTAAGAGAATATACTAAGCTCCACAACCTAGTTGTCATTATTGTGCTTATTAGATTAACTTGGATCAGGCTTAGTGCATCTCTGTTGTGCTTAGAGATATGAGCTTATAATACTCATTGACAGATTAAGTTACAACATCAGAAGCCTTAATTGTGCCATGATCAATCCCTCCAGGACTCATTCTTTACTCAACGCATGCTCAAAACTTACCTCCTGTGTGTTTCTGAGCTTGTACTAAAGACCCACCTTTGTACAGAATCATAGAATAGTTTGGGTTGGAAGGTACCTTTAAAGTTCATTTAGTCCAACCTCCTTGCAATGACTAGGGGCATCTTCAGCTAGAACAAGTTGCTCAGAGCCCCATCCAACCTGGCCTTAAATGTTTCCAGGGATGGGGCATCCACTACCTCTCTGGGCAACATGTTCCAGTGTTCCACCACCCTCATTGTAATTTTTTTTTTTCCTTATGTCCAGTCTGAATCTACCTCCCTCTATTTCAAAAACGTTACCCCTCATCCTATCACAACAGGCTCTGCTAAAGAGTTTCTCCCTGTCTTTCCTGTAGGCCCCCTTGAGGTACTGGAAGACTGCTGTAAGGTCTCCCCAGAACCTCTTCTTCTCCAGGCTGAACAGCCCCAACTCTCTCAGCCTGTCCTCACAGGAGAGGTGCTCCAGCCCCCTGATCATCTTCATGGCCCTCATGTGGACTCTCTCCAAGAGGCCCACATCTTTCTTATGTTGGGGGCTCCAGAACTGGACGCAGTAAGGTGGGGTCTCACCAGGGCAGAGTAGAGTGGCAGAATCACCTCCCTTGAGCTGCTGGCCATGCTTCTTTTGATGCAGGCCAGGATGTGGTTGGCTTTCTGGGCTGGAAGTGCAGTATTTCTATATCAAAATTTGTATATGTATATGCATGTAAATGTGTACATTTATATAGGTAAAAGTGCATACATGTGGATAAATAATGTAGAGATAATAGGTCAGACAGAAGATAACATACACATTAACATGTTCTGTCTTTGAAGTCTACACATAGTGAGAACATCCCTCTTTGGAAAAGGCTGGCTTGAAAGATTAACAGCAAGAGGATCTTTCAACCCTTAGAGAAAAAAAAAAAAAAAAAAAGGTGGACCTACTTCTGGCTTGCATATTTTAAGCTTTAAAAATGTTACCCACTTTAGTTCCCTATCTCCAGAAACATGGAAGCTAGAGGCAACATAGTTATTATTGTCTTCTAAAATCGCCACTTTTTAGCATAGGGACTTAGAGTTAGACTTTTAGCAACAGTTTCACCCTTTGTTCCTGGTTGTTGCAATATTTATTTGTGTAGCACAGTTAAAGGTGAGTTACTCAATGACTTCTTTGTCTCAGCCTCAGCCTTCACCAACAAAGTCTCTCAGACCTTTCTCCCTAGAGATAAGGTTCAGGGAACAGACAATCTACTAGGAGTGGAAAAGGATCAAGTTAGTGATGACCTGAGAAATCTTAACCTGTGCAAGTCCATGGCACCTGATGAGATGTATCTGGGGGTGGTACGAAAACTGATCGATGTCACTGTGACCCTCTGTATCATCTCTGAAAAGTCATTTAATCAAGGAAGGCTCATGATGGCTGAATAAAAACAAATGTGACACCATCAAAGAAATCAAGAAGGATGACTCAGGGACCTAAAGCTGCTTTGCCTCACTTTAGTGCCCTTAATCGTAGAGTGAGTACTCTTGACACACATTTCTGGGCAGATGAAGGAATGAAAACATAACTGGAAATAATCAGCATGCGTTTACCAAGGATGAATGAGGCAAAAGCAACCTGATTGCCTTCTATGATGAAATGACTAGATTTGTGCGTGAGGAGTGAGCAATGGATGCTGATTACCTTAGCATGAGCAAGGCTTTCCACATGATCTCTCACAGCATCCTTAAGATGAACTTAGAACACTATGATGGATGAACTACTCGACAGATAAAAAATGATTCAAAATTATATTGATAAACAGTTTGTACTCCACTTGAATACTGATTAACAGCAGGGTACCACAGGGGCTTATAGTCGTTTAATACATTTATGAATTACCAGGAGGACATGGAGCACCCTCTCATCAAGTTTGTAGAGTATTCCAAACTGAGATGTACCAACAATATGTTCAGAGACAAGGCAGAAGCTCAGAGAGGCCACAACAAGATGGAGAAATGGGCCAACAGGAACTGCAGGGAAGTCAACAAGGACAAATCACATTTCTGGCAACTTTGAGTGTACTGACCCTGCAGCAGTACAGGCTTGGGACAAGATGTCTATGGAACAACTCTACTGCTGGTAGGAGGTGAGAGACAACAGATATGAACTGAAACAAGAAAGGTTCTGTTTGATGAAACTTTTTCCCTGTGAAGACAGTCAAGCAGTGGAACAGGCTATCTGGAGAGGTTATGCCTCCAGCCTTAGAGGTTTCCAAGACTCAAGTGGATAAAGCCCTGAACAATCTTGTCTTAGATTAGTGTTGGCCCTGCTTTGCGCTGGAGGTTGGATTAGAGACCTCCTGTTATGCTTTTCAACCTAATAAATACCATGATTCTGTATTTGCTGCACACACGTGACTGTGTAACCTCCTCCACCTTTATGCACATAAACATTTAGTCTTTCTGATAACAAACACAGAAACACAGAGATTGTACACTCTCTACAGACATCTATTGTCAAATACAATCCACTGACCTAAATAGTGCCAGAATAAAGGCTGTCACTACTAAGGTGCTGTGTCCCTTTAAAAAAATTCTGTCTTTGTGTAAAAAGAGGGTTATAAATTTTACACCTAAATTCAGTTGTTGTTTCCCAAGGAAATATCAAAGAACACTAAAGTCTTTAGAACTGACAAAGAATTCATGTTCAAATCAAAACAAGTTTAATGGAATGTTCTATTCTTAACAGTGAGGGGGGAAAGTAGTTGTTACTGAATGGTCTAGTTTGCTCCACACAGATTGTGTCAGTCATTTGCTTCATAAGCGGAGTAGGAAAAAGGAGGCATTTTGCTAGGCAAATGACTTATGAATACAGAACTATGACTAGTTTCATTTTAAGAAATTAACAGTAATAAGATGGGCATGATACATTTATTAAACATTAATGATGCATTTACTTAGCTATAACATATGAATACAGATCTACCCAGCTCGAGAAGCCTACTCACTTGCTTCCCCACTCACTTTACTTGTATGCGGCATCACCACTAATCTTGGTGGCATTTAAAGATAATGTCTCCTGTCAGTGAAATATTTTATTTCAGTTACTAATTTTTAAGTATGTGAGCGTAGCAAACATTAGCCTCAGAAACTCGTGTGTTTATCTGAGCAATCCAAACCTCTCAAGTGTGGGAGACCAGGCCAAAAAATCCCTGAAGACTGTTGTTCTCATGAAATTGCTACACTGAGCTGCCAAACAAACAAAGAAGGACATATAAAAAACAAAAAGACTTCTACAAATTACAATCAGGAACAGTATGGTTTCAGGCTCCATTTTTCTGAATTGCCCTCTTGGAAAGAGAGAGAATGTAATTGACTTCTAGTCCATCTCTCACTGATAGGTAAATCCACTGAGAAAGTAATGCCAGGAAAGCTACAGCAAAACAGCATGCCTGCCAAAATCCTAAAGCCTTTGCAATCAGGCTTTGAGCCAGGTCGTAGCATTTAGAAAGCAACAGCAGCACTAAAATATTTTCTTCCCTTGGCAATGGACTGACTGTTTCTCACAGCTGAAATTACTCAGACTCACCATGACCTCCTCCCTCAGGGCTGCTGTCCCACTTAAGTGACATTTATAAAGGTAGCTTTTATACTTGTACAATGAATTACTATTATGAGAATCCAGAGAGTAGTAATGGTAAATTGTTTCTCTACTGAGGTCTAGTGGAAAAAAAAAAACAAGCAGGGTTACAGCTGCACTCCTTTTAAGAAATGTACAGGTTTATTTTGCATTATCAGAAATCCTGTTCTACAGTGGCTTAGGTTGCAAGTGAAAATGAGTGACCTGCAAATGTGTGAAGACACAATCCATAACAGATCAGTTATGAAACCATCTGGCTGTCTTGGAAGTCCAGCATGAGCAGAGCCCAGCCAACAGGCTCCAGAGACATATGTGGAAAACTTAAACCTCCTGGGGCCTAGGACACCATACACAGTACCCGAGTTAAGCAGTTAACATCTGAAGCTGAAACAAGACGTAGCATTAACATTTCCTACCACAGGTTAGTTAAATGCTAAATAATGCTTTTGTAAAGATTATTCTGGAAATTCTTTAAAAGTTCATTCCACTACACAAACTTTTGAGTTTTATTTGTATTCTGGTTCTATTGTTACTTGAGGATGTCCTAGCATTTCCAGACACAGTTTCTAGCTGTCAAGAAACTCAAGGCAAAATTCCAGAAAAGAAGTCCCTAGGAGAAAAGCAGCTTTAACCATCATGCTAAATTATAGCCAAGGCTTGAATTTTTTGAAGGAAAAATAAATAATTTTACTTTTTGAGGGGAAAAGAGAAAATAATGCCATGTTCATACAGCAAAGTCTCTGTAGGTAATGTTAAGCCTTATCTGTGTTAGAAAACAAAGAATAGAACAACAACAACAACAAAATCCAGATAAAGTTAATCTAATTCATACATAAACACCATACAAAAAATAATCAAGTTAAATGCAATTCAGACTTGATTTTGAAAATCACTTAATTTCAAAAATCCAATACAACAACATAACCAACCACTGCAACATCTTGACCAATAACTAACAACCAATACAGTAAGTGTCAAGGAAAAAAAAAAAAAAATTAGTCCAATCTGTTGTTATCTCCACCCTTCGTGCCCCCTGTTGGGTGCCAAAATAACTGTCATAATTCAGCCCCAATCGGGACCAAACTACACAGTCTCCCTCTCACTCCCCCCACCCTCCAGGGAGACAGAAAGAAGAATTGGTAAACAAACAAACAAAGAAAAACAGTAAAAACACCTGGGTTGAGATTGAACAAAAAGTAATTTTAACAGCAACAACAACAAAAAAAAAACAAACAACCCAAAACAGTGATGGAACACAAATACAGTATAATGGCTTATAACAAATCTCCACACCTAGTTCTTCCAAGTAGAAAGAGGCTCCCCCCAGCCCCCTCTTCAGTTATATACTGAGCATGATGTCAGATGGAATGGAATAGCCCTTTGGCTAATTTCAGTAAATTAACCCCAGCTGTTAGCTAATTAGTTAATTATCTCAGCTGGGTGCCCCAGCCATAGGGGCTACCAGCTCCAGTTCTCCACCCAGCTCAGGTGAATATTAACTCTATCCTAGCCAGAACCAGGACATTATCCACCCTCTATTCCGTACCATCTACATCATGCCCAGATCCTACACTTTCCGATTAGTCATCAACTTTTCTTTCTTTGATCTACTTGTATGCATACACATAGATGTAACTCCCTTAGTCTATGGCACATCCCTCCAAAAGGTCTGTTGAGTTTATCCAGTCCATAACTTTGGGCTCCATCTGTCATAACAGTCTCTCAGCATAGGACAGACAACGCAGTGTTTCCTCAGGTAGTGTACCTGGTGCGAGTGATTTAGTAAGTTCATAATCTGCAGACTGAAGATCTGTTGGTAGGTGCTAGTAGCAAGAGCCAGTTCTGTTTGCATCAGTGCTGCAATTTTTTTTCTGTTTTATTCAAGTTTATTCTTTGTTGGTGTAGATGATTTTACTATAAGACTTTTGACACAACGTAAAACTTTCAGGCCGTGGGGCAGGAGGAAGCAAGGAGGGACATATAACAGCTAGATAATGACATACAGTACTGTATAGTAACTGACATCAAGCACTTCAAATTATTGGCTCTTTTCACCTAAAATTAGATCTCCTTGAGGTACACATCGGACTTCCCCATCCTCCTGCATTACCCACCAAGTACACCCAGGTCCTTGAGCAAAAGCAATCCCATACATGGGTTTGCCTTTGCCCAAGGGAGAAATGACCCAGACTGTCTTCCCCAGTATATTCCTTACGTGCACCACAGGGACTTTATCCCCTTCTACAGTATGTAGAAGTTCAGATTGGGCAGGGCCAGCTCGATTGGTGGACCCCCGAGTGTTGACTAGCCAAGTGGCTTTTGCTAAATGTTTATCCCAATTTTTGAAGGTTCCACCACCCATTGCTTTCAGTGTCGTTTTCAGCAGCCCATTATACCTTTTAATTTTTCCAGAGGCTGGTGCATGATAGGGGATGTGGTGCACCCACTCGATGCCGTGCTCTTTGGCCCAAGTGTCTATGAAGTTGTTTCGGAAGTGGGTACCATTGTCTGATTCAATTCTTTCTGGAGTGCCATGTCACCATAAGACTTGTTTCTCAAGGCCCAGGATGGTGTTTCGGGCAGTGGCATGGGGTACAGCCATCCAGTGGTTGCTTCCACCGTTGTAAGCACATAGCGCTTGCCTTGGCAAGTTTGTGGGAGTATAATGTAACCAATTTGCCAGGCCTCTCCATATTTATACTTCAGTCATCGTTCTCCATACCACAGAGGCTTTAAGCGCTTGGCTTGTTTGATTGCAGCACATATTTCACATTCAAGGATAACCAGTGCAATAGTGTCCATGGTTAAATCTACCCCTCAATCATGAGCCCATTTGTATGTTGCGTCTCTTCCCTGATGGCCTGAAGTATCATGGGCCCACCGAGCTAAAAATAGTTCACCCTTATGCTGCCAGTCCAGATCCACCTCAGCCACTTCAATTTTAGCAGCTTGGTCCACTCGCTGGTTGTTTTGATGTTCTTCAGTGGCCCGACTCTTGGGTATGTGGGCATCTACGTGACATACTTTTACCACCAGATGCTCTAACCGGGCAGCAATATCTTGCCACAAAGTGGCAGCCCAGATAGGTTTGCCCCTACACTGCCAGTTGCTCTGCTTCCATTGCTTTAACCACCCCCTGTACTGGTTCTGGCTAGGATAGAGTTAATATTCACCTGAGCTAGGTGGAGAACTGGAGCTGGTAGCCCCTATGGCTAGGATAGTTAACTAATTAGCTAACAGCTGGGGTTAATTTACTGAAATTAGCCAAAGGGCTATTCCATTCCACCTGACATCATCCTCAGTATATAATTGAGGAGGGTGCTGAAGATAATCTCTTGCTACTTGGAAGAACTAGGTGTAGAGATTGGTTGTAAGCCATTATACTGTATTTGTATTCCATGACTGTTTTGTTTTCTTTTGTCATTACTGTTAAATTTATTTTTTGTTCTATCTGAACTCATGTGTTTTCTTTTGTTTACCAAATCTCCCCCTATTCTCTCGGAGGGTGGGGGGGAGTGGGAGAGAGACTGCGTAGTCTGGTCCTGATCAGGGCTGAACTACAACACCCCCACAGAGCATTTGCAACCATCCATGAGTCGGTGTAGAGATAGAGCACAGACCATTTTTCCCGTTCGGCAATGTTTACAGCTAGCTGGATGGCCTTCATCTCCGCAAAGGTGGAACTCTGTTTCACCTTGGCCTTCAGCAGCTTCTGCAACTCATCGTGTAGGACTCCACACAGCAGCTTTCCACTTCCCATGTTTTCCTACAATATGACAGGACCCATCAGTAAATAGGGCATACTGCTTTTCATGTTCTGGGAGGTTGTTATATGGTGAGGCCTCTTCAGCACATGTTACCTCTTCCTCTGGTGGCTTTCCAAAATCTTTGCCTTCTGGCCAGTCTGTAATTAATTCTAATATGCCTGGACAACTGGGGTTTTCTATTCGAGCCCACTGTGTGAGCAGTGCAACCCACTTGCTCTATGTAGCGTCCATTGCATGATGCACAGAAGGGACCCTTCCTTTGAACATCCAGCCCAGCACTGGCAGCTGGGTTGCCAGGAGGAGCTGTGCTTCAGTACCAATCACTTCTGAAGCAGCTCGAAATCCTTCATATGCTGACAGTATCTCTTTTCCAGTTGGAGTATAGCAGGCCTCAGAACCTCTATATCCCCGGCTCCAAAAGCCAAGGGGTCAACCACGGGTTTCCCCTGGTGCTTTCTGCCAGAGACTCCAGGTAGGGCCATTCTCCCCAGCTGCAGTGTAGAGCACATTTCTTACCTCTTGCCTTGTCCGGACTGGCCCAAGAGTCACGGCTTGAACAGTTTCTCGTTTAATTTGTTCAAAAGCTTGCTGTTGTTCAGGGCCCCATTTAAAATCGTTCTTTTTTTGGGTCACTTCATAGACAGGGCTTACAATCATACTGTAATATGGAATATGCATCCTCTACAAACCCACAACGCCCAGGAAAGCTTGTGTTTCCTTTTTGTCAGTCGGTGCAGCCATAGCTGTTATTTTGTTGACTATATCTATTGGAATCTGACAATGCCCATCTTGCCATTTTATCCCCAAAAACTATCTTTTGCAGGTCCTTTCACCTTACATAGTTTTATGGCAAACCCAGCTTTCAAGAGGATTTTAATTATTTTCTCCCTTTTTTGAAAAGCTTCTGCTGCTGTGTTGCCCCATACGATGATGTCATCAATGTACTGCAGGTGCTCTGGAGCACCACCCTTTTCCAGTACAGTCTGGCAGATGGTAGGGCTGTGTTTCCACCCCTGGGGCAGTCGATTCCAAGTGTACTGGACCCCCCTCCAAATGAAAGCAAACTGTGGCCTGCATTCTGGTGCCAATGGGACTGAGAAAAACACATTGGCAATATCAATGGTGGCATACCACTTGGCTGCCTTGGATTCCAGTGCATACTGAAGTTCTAACATGTCTAGCACGGCAGCACTCAGTGGTGGTGTTACCTCATTCAGGCCACGATAGTCCACTGTTAACCTCCACTCTCTGCTTGATTTTCTGGCCATATAGGACCGTTAAAAGGTGAGTGGGACTTGCTGATCACTCCCTGGCTCTCCAGCCAACGAATCAGCTTATGGATGGGGATCAGGGAGTCTCAGTTGGTGCGATACTGCCGCCGGTGCACAGTTGTGGCATTCAAGGATCCATGGTGTAGATCCTAATATATTTGTAGTTTTTCAATCTGCTATATAATCTGATTAATTCTAGAGTTAATATCACCATGGAATTACTAAGTATATAAAAGGTTATTGTAAAGTACGAACATGAAATTCAACAGCACAAATTTGCCATAAGCAGTAAGCAATAATGTTGCTCTTCCAACATATATCACTCCCTTTATTTCTGTTAACATTTTCGTATTACCAAAGACAATTAATGGGATTATATGGCTCCTAGCCTCCAACCCTGATCCCACTGTCCAAAAACTTTGCTTTATTAGAGTGGTGCTCCTCTCTCCTTGTTGTTACTCTGTACTGGTACTGTAAGAATGGCTATAAAGTATCTAGACCATTACTAATTAATGTTTCTGTTCTGCAGTGTGCGAAAGGTTCATGTAGAAATGGAAGTCACCAGATGATCCTAAACAGTGTTCCTAATTTTGATGGGGATGGTGCCCTAAAGCAACATTAGAAACTTCTAGTAATAGACTTTAAGGTCCATAGTGAGTTGTTGGACCTTTTCTAAGCCAGGGGCTCTTGGCAAAGAAAGTCTTGTGATTTTACTGATTGTTTTGCTCACTGCATTAGGCTAAGGCAACCACAGATATGGAGGTATCAATATTGTTAGTGGATTGCCAGGAGCATATTGCTGATTTGGTGGATCTATATTACTGTAGTCAGATTTAATATTCTCCAGGAAAATCAGCAGCTGATGGAAGCATTAAGTGTAATGTACCACAGTGAGGATGCCCTTACTCATTTCCTGTTATTAATAAAGCCTCAAAAAAAGCATGTGTCTCTTTAGAATCCAAAGTGTAATGTAAACTGATGAAAACTATGCTGTGCAATGATGAAGAACCAGGACTAGAAGGTCAAGACAGCTAGGTTTCCTTCTACGTTTTATAGCCTATCCATAGTTTGATTCTGTGAGAATTCACTCACTTCCCTGGGGATTAGTGTTCTCCATTAAAATGTAAAAACATCTTGGGCCAAAATCTAGCAAGAGGCCATCAACTAAATTAAGAGTCATTGCAAACAATATAGGTGTGACCAAACTCCCACTTAAAGGTTCTTACAAGTTCACATTGAAGTCCGTCTCTTCTCCAGAAGGCTGGAAATATGTATGCAAGAACCTCAAAAAAACCCCAAAAGATTCTCTAAAACAAGTTCTTTGTGTTGTCTTAAATTTGTTCTGGTCCTAGTTACTTTCACTACTTTTTAATGAATGGATGCTCCAAACTGTCATAGAATCATAGAATGGTTAGGGTTGGAAGGGACCTTCAAAGGTCATCTAGTCCAACCCCCCTGCAAGGAGCAGGGACATCCCCGACTAGATCAGGTTGCTCAGAGCCTCATCCAACCTGGCCTTGAATGTTTCCAGGGATGGGGCATCCACCACCTCTCTGGGCAATCTGTTCCAGTGTTCTACCACTCTCAGCGTAAAAAAAAAATTCCTAATATCTAATCTAAATCTACCTCCCTCTATTTTGAAACCATTACCCCTTGTCCTATCACAACAGGCCCTACTGAACAATTTCTCCCCATCTTTCTTGTAGGCCTCCTTGAGGTACTGGAAGACCGCTATAAGGTCTCCCTGGAGCCTCCTCTTCTCTAGGCTGTCCTTGCTACCAGTTCAGTTACTCTGCATGTGTGTCACGCACTGATTTCGGATGAAAGGAAGGCCCCCTCGCATTCTAGCCGACCTCAGACGAGTCTGGGAGGCTAGGGGCGGCTGGACCAAACTCTCACACACCGGAGCGTGGTTTTGCTCGTATTCTCAGGAACAGAATTAAGACTCAAAACGGAGTCAAGCGCCAGGTAACTTTATTAACCCGACAAGAAGTTCGCAAATGCAAGAGAAAAGAGAGAAAGAAAGGAAAGAGGGAAAAGAGTTTCAGTTGCAATAGCTACCACCACGGAGCTGTGGCATCCCGACAGTCCAGTTGACTCGGTGGGGGAACGTTCCGTCCGATGTTGGTCATTTCTGTCCTTTCATCGTTCGTCTTATTCACGTCACATATTGCAAAAGCAGGTTTGCTTGGCCACACCCCTCACCTGGCAGTGATACGCATGGCCAATACCATCTCTGGGCCCCTCTTTTTCTGGCCTGGGTCTGGGCGCATACGTAGGGGTAAGGCTAAATTTTTCAGAATCAGCTCTGCATTCAGGTTTGGGGGAAAATAGGAGGGAAAAACAGGAAGCTTCCAGTCCTGTGGCTTGACTGGCTTGCAAGATAAGGGAATCATCTTGCAGGAAAACAGGAAGACTCCAGTCCTATGGTTTGACTGATGTACCATTGTTTAGGTGGTGGTTTGACGCTTCGACAATGTTGAGACAAACATTCGACACAGTCTCTCACAATGTGTCCTCTACATTTATAAGCCAAATTCTAAAAGCAAGCATTCAATAGGAACAACTAAGTTAACTTTAAAAAGATCAATGGATTTTTCTTCTTTTGTTCTCATTTTCACATTAAACACACTGCAGAAAGCAAAGTAATGTTTTGTTTATGCAGGTAGAATGTGGTTTTGCAGTCAAAAATAAATAGCACTTTCTCCTCCATCGTGAGTTAAAAACATACTTTGCATGGAATAAAAGTATCCCAAGAAACAAGGCTGAGGTTTTGAATATGAATAGAACCACCTATTCACAGTAGCGATCATAATGTTTACTAGTTCAAGGTGACAGAATGAATAAGGCTGTACTGTGTTTGAGTAATATAACTTATTAACATTAGCACTATTCTACACATGTGGGAATTTGTTGTAGCACTTATTTGGCTTGCATTTAGTCATACCTGAATGAATAGATCTGATTTTGCATTCTGATATTGCTTTGTTAAAATCCTTCTTGCCTTCTAGGAGGTACCACTAAAATAAGTAAAATTTCTGAAGTTAAATAAAATGGATTAAAGAGATCCTACTAATCATAAAGTACATAATCCTTCATCACTGGAAACATCACTCTCTCCCCCTTTAAACAGAAAAATTCTGTCTTGGAAAAATGTTAGCCAATGATAGAGATTTTTCCTCAAAATAATATGAATAAGTTAGTGGAGACTGAATTGCTCTTTGCCTATGTGAGATCTAGGGTTTAACAAAAAGAGAAAATACTAGTTACCTTGGGAACTACACTTCCTTCTCTACTCCTCACAATACTTACCTTTTCCTTTTTCTTTTTTTTTTTTTCCCAATAACTTGTTACGTCTTCTACATATACTTACAGGAACACAGGCACACACAAATAGACTGTGTACTACCATTTTCAAACATTTTGCATTCACACATCAATCATTTGCAGTATGGAAAAGCTGATGCCTGACAACAATAAAATAGCACAGTGGAGAGGGTAGAGACTCACCTGCATGACTAAGCATGCAGCCTTATATCTTGCAGATACAGAGGACTGGCAAACCTTTTAATGATCTGAATTCACTTGGAAGCTGGAAACAGTCCTCATGAGAAGTTTTCTATGCCACTGTAGTTGATTGTGCAAGGGCTTCTACTGCTAAGTTTGTGCAAAATAATATGCCAAATTAGTTTAAAATACCATTAGTTTAAAACAAAAAGGTCTAGCATCACTATGTTTTACTTTGCTATGAAATTTCATGGGGAGTGTTCTCTCAAATGCAGAAGTAAGGAGGTTTAAATGTTGGTCTCTTCCTGTTTTTGCTTACCATCTCTCCTCTGAGGTGCTGAACAAGACTGTAACATTGTGAATGGGTTTAGTATGCTCCAGCATATTTAACATGGCCATAGATTTTGCACATGAGATATAATGGAAAGAATAAACTTGGGAGGGAATAAAAAAAATTTGGGTTTATGCCACATTGCATAATTCCAATTTAAAAAACAATCTGCAAGCATTAAAACAATTCCTACAAAGACCCTAATAGTCCCTCTTCTCCTCCATCCCAGCTCTTAGCTGCTTGTTAAAAAAAAAAAACAAATCAGTGTCAGAGTAATAAAAATCAAATACTACAAACTTCAAAAAATGCAAAAATTAGGGGCCTTTGTGCACTGCTGTGTTTACTCATCCCTTTCACACTTGTGCGCCAGTGCTAGGAAATCATTCTTTAATCCTGTGCTAATTTCCTCCTTGCAATACCTGAAATGACATTCGGTACAACTGGCTTCTTCCCAATGATCACTGAGTGCTCCAAGCTTTTACTTAGCGTACACTGTGGCTTCAAAGCAGAAGTCGAAAGATAAGGTAAAAACATCAGAATTTACATCAAGACCTATTTCCATAAATTCTGAATCTACAGATGAACAAATTACTTGGTCTTTACAACTTGGCCCCTTGCTGTCTTCTGTTCAGTTAGGTCCAAACCTGTAATTCTTTCTTCCTTGCAGGAATCAGTTTTCACACTTGGGCTATGTGGTATGTCTCAAGCATAGGTGTTTTGCAAGAGGATGTAGTTTTTATGCAATTAGAGCACTCATGCAAGTTTAGGAAAGCAGAGAGCTCATGTGCTGCAGGTGCAGCATGCTTAACAAGTAGAGACTTCAGAGGCCCCACTGGAACATCTCCGTCTTCTCCTTGAGTTACAGAGAAAAGGAGACTTGGATAGCAAAATAAATCCATTTACAATCTCATAATCTTTTACCATCTAGAGTTACACAACACCTCTGACAGCCATTTGCTTTAGTGTCAAATTTGTCTAGAGAATCTAAGTCTCATTGATGCTGCACCATAATTGTTATATATTGCACAGTTGCGACTTTTTTTTTCCCAGAGTGTTCTGTATTAGGAGTTGATTCTGCCCCTCTACTCTGCCCTGGTCAGACCCCACCTGGAGTACTGTGTCCAGTTCTGGAGTCCCCAACATAAGAAGGACATGGACCAGTTGGAGAAGGTCCAGAGGACGGCCACAAAGATGATAAAAGGACTGGAGCACCTCTCCTATGAAGACAGGCTGAGAGAGTTCGAACTGTTCAGCCTGGAGAAGAGAAGGCTCCGGGGATACCTTATAGTGGCCTTCCAGTACATAAAGGGGGTTTATAGGAAAGATGGGGAGAAACTCTTTAGCAGGGCCTGTTGTGATAGGACGGAGGGGTAATAGTTTTAAATAGAAGGAAGCAGATTCAGATTTGATATAAGGAAAAAATTTTTTACAATGAGGGTGGTGAAACACTGGAATAGGTTTCCCAGAGAGGCGGTAGATGCTCCATCCCTGGAAATACTCAAGGTCAGGTTGGATGAGACTGAGGAACTTGATCTAGTTGAAGATGTCCCTGCTCCCTGCAGGGGAGTTGGACTAGACAATCTTTAAAGGTCCCTTCCAACCCTAACTATTCTATGATTCTGTGAATAAAAAGCATTTCCACTCCCCAAGAAACACTGGTTTAATGTTGAATTTAAAAGAATCACCTGAAAATGTACACAAATTTTAAAGAGAAATGATGAGAAGACAAAATAGAAAAGACAACAGACTTGAAGAACATTTGAGAATGTTATTTACTGATTACCATTTCCAGAGAGTTCTACGTTTCTACTTTGTTGTTCCAGTGTTACAACATTCTCAGTGTTTCCTAAATACAAGAGTAGAATGGTGGAATTATACAGAATATACTGTTCATTACACCTGAGTGACCTACATCAAATGAATACTGCTGCTTTTACTGCTTGTTGCTGAATAGACTTGATTTTCATAAGTTTACTATTAAAAATTCATGTTTAATGCAACCAAGAGAAGCGGCTATGTTAGTTTTATATGGATATTATCTAATTCTGGCAGGTACTATTGCTTTCTTTTCCTTGGTCTAATGAACTAACACAAGCAGACAATGTTTATGATCAGATATTGACTTTTTAATTCTTCAATGAGTGGATGAGAAAGTAGCAAGAAGACTGGATAATACAACTAATTATTTTTTAAATATCCAAGAAAAGAGAGGAGATGGAGGAACCAATACAGAAACGAGGCAGAGGACTACCAAACAGATCAAAAGCCATAAAAGGAAAGAAACATATGCAATTTTGATTTTACTTATCATTTCTTTTTTTTTTTATCCAGCAGGATATTTGATGCATAAAATTGTTGGTTCCTAATCTGATTGGATAAAAAGTAAACTCTCTAAAAGTCTGTCCATAAATATTCTTATTTTAACCTGGAAATTAAACTGGCCCATTGCTGGTACATGGAACAACAAGCAAAGCCTATTCTTCCACACGTTGGTCCTTCTTATATATCCATAGTGTTGAGCTGACAAAAGGAATTCTATCAATTTACACAAAATACTATGTCTTTAATTTCCCTTCTTCATGAGATCTGGCTATTTTCTGGTACAACTCCTTAAGGCAGGTGCTATCCCTTCTTAAACAGTCACAAATATCAAGCATTCCTTTTACTGCTATGATTTCATAGCACTATCAGTATCCATCTTATCAGTGAAAAGTCAACTCTTGGACAGCAAAAAAGAAAAAAAAAGTTATTTTTAGGTCAGCTTTAAAGGAATAGCTACTTGCAATTATAAAAGATTACTACAGTTAGCCTTGTATTAATTGTAAAACAGATTTTAGAAGTGCCCTAGGCATTTGTACCACAGAAAACACAACATGCAAAAATGCACGCATCAGTTCTTCCTTCTACATATTCCTGAAAAATACATGTTTCCAGAGTTGGAAAGCAGTAGTCAAGGCTGTGACACCATCTGATCCTATGAAGAAGATCACAAAGGTCAAAAGTTGTGCAAGGATTATATTCTGAAATAGAAACAGTAGTCTGGGACAGCTCAGGAAAGGGATATCAGCCCTGACATAAACCACCATTCATTTAAAACAGACAGGACTAATTCTACAAAAAAAAAGTATTTCGTAAACAGTCTATTGTTTATACATGACAATATAAGCTTAGCAGCAGCTGAAAATAACCTAGACACAATTAACTACTGTAGTCAATACAGCAGGAAAAGTAAATTGATACTGCTACCAAACCACTCTCTGTCCTTACATAGAGGATAAAGTCCCTTACTAAATTGTATTTCTTGCTCTGATTCTGAGGCTGTTCTCTGTCCTACTATGGCCTCATAACAGCTCTGAAGTGTTTGCTGAGAATGGCCTTATCTTCTTGCTTGTTTTTCTTACAGTCCTGATTTAACTAAATCAACATATTCACACATAAACATCCTAATAAGGCACTCAGTATTCACAACCATTCATTTCTAGCACTGTCACAGCCAGAAATTTTCAAGAAGTTTTACAGAATGTGAATAATATTCAGAAAAAAAATATTGCAAAGATGCATCTTTTAAATTTTCCCATAACATTTAACAAAGAAGCATAATTCTGGATAAGTAGCATGAAATTCACAGTGTGCTTGTCGTTTTGTTGCTTAGCCTTCCTATAATTTTTTAAAAGTTTTTTATTTAATCAATCAGTATAACCCAAATTTCTGTTGTATCTAACATCTTTGTAACCCCAACTCATATCTGGAATGTAGACTGTAGAAGATGTTGTGTTTCTTATATTACAGGTGAAACGTAAAGGTGCAATAATCTAAGAATAAGACTTTAAAGGAATTCCCTAAGAAGGAAATAGCTGATATAAGCATTCTCCCTCAGAAAAGATATGATTTTCATTAGAAGTCCAGAATAATTTCCCTCCTCTGTACTTTTCTTCATCAATATAATTCTTCTTTTTTTGGTCCTTTTTTTTTTCTTTGTATTTCTGAGAAGCAGCAGAATACATTGGCTATCTGCACCATTTTCTTCTGATAAATTAATGTGGGAAGATAGTTGTCAGTGTTTGGTTAATTTAAACTAGAGGAACATACTATTTTGCAATAAAACAATGTAAGCAGTGCATTAACTTTCATATTCCAGCCTCTAATGAGTATTTGACGATAAAACTATAAATAAATTATAGACTTCTTATCTACGGAACAGACATTAATCAATTAATCCTTGGTTTTTGGCTGCCATAAGTGCTCAAGAAATTGGTTTTCTGAGATATTTATCACTTGCCAGTCAACACACTCCACAGGATTAGAAATAATTGCTGTACTATTTGTAGCAAATCAGATAATGCTGTTCAACTTTAGCAATAAAAAAAAACCTTAACATTCTCCAAGGCTTTCCTGCTGTTCATTTTCAAGTTATAACTTCCGCAGGCTGGAGGTTGGCAGTACATGTATTTTATAAATGGGAAATAACAATTTTTTAAAAAAGAATAAAGGTATTTCAGGCCAAATTCAGCCTTGAAAGTGCTGTATTGAAGGGCATGAAATTTTGCTAGGAAGATTGTCGACTTCTTACACATGAACAATGGAAGTGTAGTGTTGATTTGGCACAGTGGTATTCTGCTACGTATTTCTCCAATAGAAAACTTTATACAGTGGTGGTGAAATCCTTTTCTCCAGAATAGAAGTTTCCCTTCTTCTCAACACTGTGATTAAGGATTTAACCTACTTACACAATTCACTGCTTTCTGTCTATTCAGTGAACTTTTTTATAGTTTCAAATTCAATACTTTGAATAGGAAAGTGATACTCACTCTTTCCAAAATAACAATAATACCTAGTCATGGATGTTGCTGCAGCCTGTGGAGGAAACCACGGCAGAGCAGATATCCACACTGTAGCCCATGTAGGACTCCACATTGGAGCAGGTGGATTATTTCCTGAAGGAATTGTGGCACATGGAGAGCCCATGCTGAAGCAGATTTATCCTGCAAGACTGTAGTCCATGGAGAAGACCCACACTGGAGCAGGGCAGAAGTGTGAGGAGGAACGATTAGCAGAGAGGAACTTTTATAGACTGACTTGCAACCTGCAATCTCCCGTTAACCATTCGGCTGTGACATCTGGAGATTGGAGGAGGTAGAGGAGTCAGGAATGAAGGAATTACGTTGAGCCTGGGGATAAGGGGGTATGGGATGGTGTTTTTACTTTTTGTCTTTGTTCCTTTTCATTAAACTCTATTTTAATTGTCAACAAATTATTTTTCCCCAAATAAAGTCTGTTTTTCCTATAATGGTAATTAATAAGTGAAGTCCCTGTCTTTATCTCAACTCACTGTCTTTTTAATTTTACTTTCTCTCCCGGCTTTGGTGTGGCTCAAGGGGAGGTGGGATGTCAACCCACCAGAAAAGTTTACACAGCCTTTGCTAGAGTTGGTTTTCTCTGTTGAGTTAGGACCCTAGTTAACAAAGAGATCCAGTCAGCACATCATAACTCATTCATAGGATGCTGAGCATATCATTTGCTTTCTTGTTGCACAGGAACAGGGCTGCAGGACTTCCCCACAATACCTTAAAGAAGTGTTGTGGAAACAAATGCATTACAAAAACATGTGCACCCAGATTGAAAAAAAGGACATTTTTAGGTGGACTGCTTGCCTCACTGGACTGAACAGCAGAATCTTCTTTTATTTCTGCTTAGGGATATCTCCTGTTACAGTGAGTGCTACAGAACAGGTAGCATTCTCTTTGATGAGATAGGACATTAGATTTAAAGGTTAAAACAGAGAGCCTCTTTCCAAGTCACAGGCTAACAGAATTCTACACAAACTTACATACCTCAAAAACTAATGACAACTTTACTTTCCAGGAAGTAAAGGCTCAAACCTGAATGGTTTAGATCTCTGCACAAATACCCATGAAGGAATGGGAGCATCTTCATCTTCTACTGACTTCTGTGATTTTAGTCTGTGACTAGAACAGACAACAATATATCTTGCCTCCTGCTCAGTTGCACACCCTCTTTTTCTTTTGCTATCTCCTCCAAGCCATTTAGCATACCCTACATTTCCTACAGAAGGTTACTCAGTCTAGCAGCTACTTGAAAAAAACGTGTATTTTTTTTCCATGTTTCATCTTTTATTTTGGCCGTACTGTAGATTGAAAGAGCTGAAAGAGAAAAGCACAGTACTTGCTCCAAGAACGTCCAATCTGCAATTGAAATGACCTTTTATTTCTTCCCACTTTCTTCTGTCTGTTAAATACTTCTAAAGCTATCTGCAATTCTAGAAAAGCTAACCTTCTGAAAGTGTACCAGAAGCAAACAAAGAAAAAAGATCCAGACATTTCCTTCACACTGTTGCATATCAGCCTTCAAGAAAACCAGATTTCAATTTCTCTACCAAGAGAGCATAGAGTATAAATCTTCATAATGAAAAAAAAAAACAAAAAACCCACAGCCTCTTCACCCTGCCCCCTTTGTCAGTTTGCTCAGATGAAAGAGTTCCAGAATGGTTGATGCTGGAAGCAACCTTTGGAGATCATCCAGACCAATGCCCCTGCTCAAGGCAGAGTCAATTAGACAGGTGGCTCTGGATCTCATCCAGAGTTTTGAGTGTCTGCAAGGATGCAATCTCCAGAGTCTCCCTGGGCAACCATTTCCAGCATTTGACTACCCTCATAGTGGAAAACTTATTTCTTACACTTAAATGGAATTTTCTGTATTTCAGTTTACACTTATTGTCTCTTGCCCTTTCACAGGACACCACTGATAAGACACAAGCTCCACCTTCTTTACTCCCTCCCGTCAGATATTTAAGCACATTAAGATCCTCCTTGTAGGGGCGGTCCGTGGCGATTCACGCACTGGGGACGGATAAGTCCAGGAGTGCAGGGGGCAGGTGCGTCCACGTACATGGTAGGCACGGATAAGTCCATGAGTGTAGGGGTAGGTGCGTGCCAGGCATAGATGGGTCCATGGGCACAGGGGGGCGGGTGCGTTCGCGTGCGTAGCGGGTGTACGGGTATTTAACCCTGTATTGCGCAGCATTAAATTGAAGGCTTAGCTTGACGGTATCCGAGCGATACCCTGCTTTCGCCGGAGCGGGGCTCCGGTGCGTCCTGGGTTGGTTTGCTGACAACAGAGCCGGTAAGTGGTGACCCCGACGTGATTCCCCGGGATGGGATCCCGAGGGTCTGTAAGTTGTCGTGCAGCGACAGCCGGTGACCCCCGACGTGTCAGAAGGTAACGCGTGGCCGCGGGGCGGTCGTGGTCCGGACAGGTTTGAGTCGTGGCCGCGGGGCGGTCGTGCCTGCCTGCTGTTAGGATGGCATCCATCCAGGAGACAGTAAAGGCGTTGGGAAAAGAGGTAAATTGTCCGGTGCATACGGCACCGTTGACGAACGGCTTGATTAGCAAGCCGGGAGAGGTGATGGACGTGGCGCGGTTACAGGTGGCGGGGAAAGAGCCGTCGGAAGGGGAGGGGGACGAACGGAGTCGAGACGGCGCGGAGGGGACGGGGGTTGGCGCTCCGGTGGTCTGCCCGTTTCGGCCGAGAGCCTCTGACAGTGATAAAGGGGAGATGGAGTTTGGGTGTGCTCCCCTGCGTGTTGCGCCTTGCTTGCCGGGGGGGCCTGGGCCGAGCGGGCGACCCCCCGGATGCGAGGACGCGGGGGTGCCCTCTGTCTCTCCTTCTACCCTGTCGGCTCCACCGCTTGTGGATTCGCGGAGGGGCGATACAGGCTTGCCACCTCTCTCTGAGGATTCATGGGTTGCGGACAGGGGAGGGGGCAGCGAAGCGGGACGCTTTAATCCGCAGGTTCGAGCGGTTGGCGGCGGAAGTACAAAAAACACTGAGTGAAGTAGAGGGGTCGGCACGGAAAGCGGAGGCAGCGGCTGAACAGAAAACAGGTAGTGGATTAACGGATTGGACATTGATTGCTAAGAATTGCGTATTGGGAGGGGTATCTCTAGAGCCATCAGATGGAGATGGGGGTATAATGGTGTGCCTAGTGATACAGGGGCAGCGGGGTCGGCAGTGGAGCCCGTTGGATTACAAGTTATTCAGGGAATGGCAGAAGGCGGTGAAGGAGGAAGGTGTTAATGGGGTGGCGGCTCGAGCGATCTTGGATGTGATCTGGGCAGCAAACCCGCTTCCTTTTGACTGTAGGCAGCTGGCTAGAGTGGTTTTTACAGCCCCCCAAATGGTGCTGTGGGAGGCTGCGTTAAAGGAGGAAGCAGACAAGGTGGTTTTAGAAGCTTTAGTTCCGAATCATGCCCTGCACGGGATTAGTGTGGAAAGGATTCTAGGGTCAGGTAACTTGGCTGATCCGGCCGCACAGGCTAATATGCGGGGCAGGGATATCCACGCTGCCGCGCAGGTGGCGCGGGTGGCGTTCGCAAAAATGGGTAAATATGAGGACAAAAGGCAGCTGTATACTCAGGTGAGGCAGGGCGTAGGGGAGTCGTATACCTCTTTCTTGGAAAGGCTACAGAAGGCGATTGAGAATTCTGATTTACCAGAGAATGTGAAACCTATAGTGGCGAAAGAGTTAGCTAAACAGAATGCAAATGAGGTAACTCAACAAGTTTTGGCGCAATTGCCTGGGGATGCAGGTGTGGCGCAGATGATTAAGCAGGTTATGGAGGCAGAAGCGTTGCAGCAAGCAAAACCACTCATTGCAGCAGTTTCCGCTATGCGATCACCCTCCGCGGGCCCCACCTGCTTTGGTTGTGGGGGTGTAGGACATTTCAAGCGGCAGTGTCCTTCAGGGACCGATCAGGGGATAGAACTTACCGGTGGCCAGAACAGGAGATGTTTTCGATGTGGGCAGGGCGGACATCTTGCCAAACAGTGTCTGCAGCCACGCTTGGCCAGAGGGCAGTCAGCTGAGCCGGGACCGCCGCCGATGGCGAGCTGTGAGGGGGGCGAGCCGGGAGAGGCTCGGCAGTGGCTGCCCCTCAGGCGAGCCCGGTGCTGGGAGAAACGGCGGGTGCAGGCCGGTTTCTGTCACGGTCGCCGTGGGCGGGCTCGCCCGGTGACTTGGCGGATTCAGGTACATGCTTCAGAGATGTCCAGCAAGCTGAAAAGCCATCCTGCTGAAAATGGAGAGCATTCCAAGAGAAAAACGGAAAACGAAACGGACAGCATGGCTGCCTCCGCCCTTAGCACCTACACCCCAGAAGAAATGGTACAGCAGATGAAAGAACTTGTCACTGAGAGCAATGAGTTAAAAGAAGCCATGAAGTTGCATAACCAAGTTATGAAGGACCGGTACGAGGAACTTTCCATCTGTCGAGAGAAGCAGAAAGAAGAACAAGAATTTCATGAGTTAAACTTCGAGGAAGTTAAGCAGTGCTTGCTAGACAAGTGCATGGAAAATGAAAAGCTACAACAACCTCAGAACTTAAAGGAAAGAGAATGAGCTGAAATGGAGGGCTGCATGGCTCCTGAGAAGGAAATGAGGGAGCTGATATCCTAGGTGCAACGGCTCCGGGCTGAGAAGACCGATATGCTAGGCATCGTTTCAAATCTGCAGGTCAAGCTGAACATCTCAGCAGAGGATTCCTTTGTGGAGATTGGGATGAACGAAAGAGAAATAAATAGAACTGCAAAGGAACATCAAGAGAATAGTGGTGAAATGACCAGTAACATTGATCTCTACAGCAGGAGCAAAACTGCCGATGAATCAAAGAATCTGCAGTCTGAGGAGCTAATTGTAAGCCAATTGCTCTACTGCCTTAGAAATGAAACTTAGAAGAGGGAAGAACTTGAGAAGGAGCTGCAGAATCACAAAGAGAGACTGTCAAAACTGGAGAAGAAAACCAGCAACTGCCTGAAGAGTGGGACACAAACTGAACAGCAAGCAGAGGAGAGTTCAGAGGCTGTTGGCAGTGAAGTAGAAACTCTGAGTTTGCAAGTTTGTGCTCTGTTTAAAGAGCTTCAGGAAGCCCATGAGAAGGTAAAAGAAGCAGAATTGATTCAGAAGCAGCTTCAAGAAAAGTGCCAAGTACTGGAAAGAAAAAGCTCAGCTGCTGCATCAGAACTGGAGGAAAAGCAGCAGCTAATATACACCATCAAGAAGCTGGAACTTCAGGTGGAGAGCATGCAGGCAGAGGTCAAGCTGGAACAAGCCAAGGCACATGAAGAAAAGGCGAGATATAGTAGCTTGCAGGATACAAATAGGAAACTCCTTCCTGAATTCACCAAGGCAATGAAAACCATTGATGAAATAAAAGTCAAAGAGCTGCACAAAGTGGATAAAGTTGTGGTGGAACAACTGAATGCAAAGGTGGAGTTGGCAGAACAAGCGCCTGCAGCAAAGCAGCTCCAGATAGATGAAATGAAGCAAATAATTGCTAATTATTTGTTATTGACTGTGCCTTTTGATTTGAAAAACATTTATTTTTTCTATGATGCTTTCAGTTTAATTACTTGGGAAACACACCCATCAGTTTACTCGGGAATACAGCATAAGACTTTTGGCTATGTACTTAATAGAACTATAGATCAGTGGTTTAAGAAAATTTTATATTTCGTTTTGGAAATTTCAACTTTAGGCTAGAATGATTCAGCACAGAGGGGGGATGGGGAGAGGTTGTCTTGTTCCCTTTCTCATTGTCCTGCTTTGGTTTTGGTAATAGATAGTTTTCCCCAGGTCGAGTCTGTTTTGCCTGTGACGGTGGTTTTAAGGATTTCCTGTTGCGCCCCGCACCCCCCACCGCCCCCCCATCCGGCAGGGCGGGGGCAGCTTGCCCAAAAACTGCCATGGTTACAGATGCTCCCGTCTGAGTTGACCAGTGGCCTTTAGCAAGAGGAAAGCTGCACCATTTGAATGAGTTAGTTGACGAGCGATTGCAACTTGGACATATAAAGCCAACAGACAGTTCCTAGAATACACCTGTGTTTGTAATACAGACAAATCGGGTAAATGACGACTCTTACAGGATTTAAGGGCAGTAAATTCAGTAATTGAGGATATGGGACCTTTGCAACACAGGTTACCATCTCCTTCGAGGTATGAACTTTGTGTAAGTGAAAAGATTAATCCCTCAATATTGTCTTCGATTCTGCCTATGTGGTCAATGTAATACAATGCACTGAATGGACAATGTTAAAGGAAATTAATGATCTTTTTTGTATGACCAGTTTAAAAAAAAAAAAGTTGAAGTGAAAATAAGAATCTGGAAGCAGGTAATTGGGAAGGACCATTCCCTCTATTATGTGGGGGAAAGGATATGCTTATGTCTCTACAGGAGCGGTGAACAAGTGGATCCCTGCACGATGGGTACGACCAGCGCTCCAAGCTGCCTTGCGTTCATCGGACTGTTAACAAGCTGTGTGGCAGCTCCATGGACATCAGTCACGGAAAGAACAAACGTGTGGGTAACTATGGCTGGTGCCACAGGGTGGGGCGTCTGTCTGTATCACCTTCAAATAAGCCTTTCAGAACATGCTTGGGCAATCTGCCAGATCAGATAGCGGTAGGACAGCAACTCTGTGTAAAACAACAGCAGCCGCGAGTGCTGAGTGCTAAATTACAAAAGACGGAAGTTCTGGGATCACTAAAGATGGACTTCTGCCTATTTTCTTTAACTATTCAGGAGCTAATGTTACTAGAGGGGTAATGATTGTAAATGCTTTAAGACCTATACATTGCAACAACACAGCATGGTGTAATCACGCGAGCACATATCAAAATCCAGACAGCATAAAAGACTTAAACGAAGTACACATAGCTTTGAATCTGATTGCCAAGATAATACGGAGTTTTGGAAACCAAGTGAAATTATTGCTGCTTCAATATTTGCACGTGGTGTGGCAAGTGCCCAGGCATTAGCTACGCTAAATAAATTGTGCTGTTGGCTTGCTAAGCAAACGCACGCAACTGCATCGGTACTATCAACACTGTTAACTGATGTAGATTCTATACACTACACTACTTTACAAAACAGAACCGCTGTTAGCCTGCAGAGCACATATTTGACAGACCTTGTTGCATGTGCTGGCCACACGTGCAGCAACATCTAGTCGGGCCCTGTTGTGTGCGCTGGCCACGCGTGCAGCAACGTCTAGTCAGTACTCTTTCACTGAATCTGCTGAGGGTATAAACAGAGGTGGCTCGGAGCAAGGGAGAGAGGATGGACCCAGAGCACACTTTATTTACAACAGGGGATGCCCTGAAGGTGCTGCGCCTGCCTCTTTTCTCTGCTCTGACCCGGCTGATAATCACCCTCCTGCTCGGCGGTGTCTTTGGCGTAGTCGGGCTGGTAACAGAATAGATCAGTAGTAGATTTTTTTATTATTAGCACAAAATCATGGTTGTCAGGATTTTGATGGGCTTTGCTGCATGAATCTGTCTGATCATTCGGAATCTATTCACAAAGTATTCAAAACTTGCAAAAAGGAGTACAAAAACTGCAATAAAGTGATGATTTTGATATGTTCAGAAATCTTTTTGGTGGATTGATATAAGCTTATTACAAATAGCTGTAGGATGTTTAGTCATTCTTTTTATATATGTATTTTGATCTGTATTCCGTGTGTGTGTTGAAATATGTGCAGACTTTAATAGATAAAGCGTTGAAACAAGCCTCTTCTCATAAACAAAGAAGAGAGAGATGTGGGTATTTCTTGAGCCAGTACGGTGTCAGTGAAAGCAAACTGACCTTGGGAGAGGGATACAATCATGCTCGCTGGAAGAAAGCCATGGAATGAGAAGGGAAGCTTTAAGATACAGCAGAATTTATGGCTTGTTTCAACAGAGGCTTGCAAAAAAGAAACTAGTCACTGGCCTTGTAGATAAGAAAGTTACTGGAGTTGTTATGTTTGTAATAGGAGAAGAATGTTATAGTAGAAAATTACTAGAAGGTAGTGAAACTTAGTTTTGCTTAGCAGTCATGAATATGTATAACGTGTGATCAGTAACTTTATTGGCTAAGCTTGTGTGTGGGATAACTGGGTGGTTGCTATCCTTGGCTAAAATCAGAATTGTGATACTAGGCATCATACTAGGTATAATCATTAACATTCCGTGCTTGGTCACCTGCCTACAAAAGTGATACAGAGAATACTACATCAGGGCGCGCACGCCGTACGACGTTAGTTCCGACTGCCCATCTCACAGGCTCGGGCTGTAGTGGCAGCCTGTCCAGCATGCCAAGCAGCAAAGCCGAAGCAGGCCTTATACTACCCAGGCATTAACCCCAGGGGTATGCTCCAAACCAGGTATGGCAAGTGGATATCACAGAGTACGTGCCATTTGGCTGTCTCAAATACATTCATGTTGCGGTCTACACTTGCTGCTGAGCTCTCTTCGCGTGTCCATTCACGACGTCCACGACACAGAAATCCATCCTACACCGGAACCGGGTTTTTGCCTGCCTAGGAGTACCTTGGTAGATAAAGACCGACAATGGGCCTAATTATTGATCACGGGTATTTCGCCACTTCCTGCAGACGTGGGGAGTCTGCCATACGTTTGGCATTCCTCTGAACAGCACCGGGCAAGCGATTGTAGAACGTGCACACAAAACCCTGAAAGCACAGCTAATGCGCTTAAGAGAGGAGGGAGAGAGGGGTTCGCCAGAGGTCTTAGTCGATAAAGCGCTTGTAGTACTGAATCATATGTCCTTTGCTGACCCCCAATCCATTTCCCCTATCCAGAACCATTTTTCCTCGTGTCAGCTGCTGTTTGGGGGCAAGGCACTCCCAAAGGTCTGGTACCACCTGCCAGAAAACCCATGTTGGGAAGGTCCTGCTGACTTGCTAACATGGGGACGAGGGTATGCTTGTATCTCCACAGGTGCAGGGACCTGATGGATCCTGGCCCGGTTGGTAGAGCCGTGGCTGAAGGATTGGCAAGGTAACCGAGCAGCACGGCACTCTCCAGCTCACCCTAGTGGGATTGATCCTGATTGTGAGTCTTCCAGTGCCAGTGATAACGACTAATTTCTGGGAGCAGTTCACGAACTGCACCGACTCTACTCAGGTTTGCATAGCGTGTGGCCTGTTGGGCTCTTGGGAATGCCACCCACACAGCCCTCGCCATATCTGAACCGGCGACGCTTTAGCAGCACACGACGAAGGACTGACACAAATGAAGTTGGCATTAGATTATGCCCTTGCAAGGTATGGCATCGGTTGCAGTGACCTAGAGGGAGTCCTAGGTCTCCAGGGTTACTGATGTTTGGACTTCAGCAAGAACACCTCCTCAGCCTTGGAGAAGACGCATGCGCATGCTGCCCAGTCAGAATTCAGTGTCAAAGCCCTAAACGGACTGGGGTAGTTTCCAGACTTGTTCGGTTTACCTAGATGGCTAAGAAATATTGTGTCTATAGGTTTGATGATCCTAGCAGTTGCTTTGATAATGCTTTGTTTGTTTCTGTTGTTGTTACGTTTCTTGCATGCTATGATTAAGGGGTCACTAGGCGACTATCAATGATCAACTATCTTATGGCGGCATCCGCCTCAGGGTACCAGCCATTAGACCAGGATGATTTAGCATAGAGAGGGGGGAATTGTGCGGTAACGTTAGCAGGGCTGCATGTACGCAGGAGGGGCGGTCCGTGGCGATTCACGCACTGGGCACAGATAAGTCCATGAGTGCAGGGGGCAGGTGTGTCCACGTACATGGTAGGCACGGATAAGTCCATGAGTGTAGGGATAGGTGCGTGCCAGGCATAGATGGGTCCATGGGCACAGGGGGGCGGGTACGTTCATGTGCGTAGCGGGTGTACGGGTATTTAACCCTGTATTGCGCAGCATTAAATTGAAGGTTTAGCTTGACGGTATCCATGTGATGCCCTACTTTTGCCGGGGCAGGGCTTCGGTGCGTCCCGGGTTGGTTTGCTGGCAAGAGAGCCGGCACTCCTTATTCTTCTTTTCTCCAGATTAAACAGTCCCAGCTCTCTCAGCCTCTGCTGATTTATCAGATACTCAAACTCATAGAATCATAGAATAGTTTGAGTTGGATGGGACCTTTAAAGGTCATCTAGTCCAACCCTCCTGCAAGAAGCAGGGACATTTTCAACTAGATACAACTAAATTCAACTCCTTGATCATCTTCATGGCCCTTTGATGGACTCACTCCAGTATTTCCATGTCTCTCATGCTGGCAAACTCAAAGCTGGATGCAGCACTCCAGATACAGTCTCACAAATTTTATAAATATCTCTACCTTCCCCTCAAAAACTCTACCTCTGTTCCCAGTTGCAGTGATAAATGCTAGGGCAGGTCCTCAGCTCATGCAAGTAAGTACTGTTCCACAGAAGTCAAGGGACTTACACCAACTTAGACTAGCTGAAAAGCTATCTCAAAATGTCATGATTTGATATGTTTACAAGCCATTCCCTTTCTAGTCACCTTGTGGCTGGTCTGCTTACAGCTTCCGTATATGCTAGAATATTTGAAGGCACATTTCTTTCACTGCAAGTTTCAAATGATCTTTTAATGAAGGGCTGAATTGATTTTCAAACCCAATTATGTTGTTAATTAAACTTCTATTTTCTCTTCTTTCCATCACCAGCTTAACATTTTCATATTCCTGGTTTTTGATACAGTCCCTGGAGTTTCTGCTTTCCTGGGCATTAAAACAATTACCTTTACAAGCACTTCTGAAATACCACCTCCAGAATTAACTTTATTGGATTACCTTTGAAGGAGCAATGGATCTGTTTTAGCAGCACCATTCTAATGTCCTCAGCCAGCACCCTCAGGGCAGACTTATTTTAATTTTGAAAGTTAGTAAAGTAGTAGCAGTGATATGCCTTCTAGTGAACATGCTAACTGACTTGAACAGGTTGCCAACAACTTATTTTTCCCTGCACTAATCTCTGCAAACAGTATGTCTGCTTAACTGTAGTCTTTCCTGCTCACAGGTTGTGCTTCAATATCTTTGCTCTATCATTAATGCTTTTACAGCCTAAAGTGTTCACTGAGTATTTTGTGGCTTACTGTGTAACTACACAAGTAGAGTATAATGCTATCTGTTTTTACAAAATTATAAACTGACCTCCATGTGTTTTATATATATAAGTAACAGCAGCAGCTAGAATTTAGACAAAATCTAGCATTTTTTTTTTTTTCATTTGAAATAAAAAATCCCCTGAATGTAAGATTTAATTTCTTGCGTTTTTGAGTGTAAGCTACATCATACTGTTTCTTCTCTCCAGTGGATAAGCTCTGAGTCCCAAACAAGGGACATGGTGTTCCCTCTGATACCAACAAAGGCACGAAGAATTTCTCTTAAGAACTTGAGTAGGGCTTGTTTTCTGCTGCACAGAGCCTAGCTCAGTAGCTAGATCCCTCCGATTTGGAAGGCAGTTAAAATCTATGAACACTCTATAACCATACTGTATTCTACCTGTTTTGAAAATATTTGAGAGAGTTTTATTATTTTAATTTCAATATTAATTATATAACCTTTTATTCTGGTTTTATTTAGTGAAGAGAGGCTGTGGTGGTAGCTTCTGTAAGAAACTGCTGGAAGTTGCTCCGCTTTATTCAATGGACTCGAACGGGCCTAGGGCAGACCCGCTGCTGGCCAAGGCTGAGCCATTGGTAGCAGAATGTTCCATGATAACGCCTCTGTGATAAGGTATTTGAGAAGGGGAAAAACAGAAAAAAAAAAAAAAAAAAAAAAGAAGAGATGATGTGAAGAAGCTGAGCGGGGGCAGAGAGGGTGAGGTGCAATCCTCATGGGCCTTGCAGGCCTCACCCTCTGGCCTCCCACCAGGTGGCTGACTGGGCCTGATTCAGCCCAGCTTGGCTGCAAGAAGTGGAGAGGAGATGAGATGTGAATGAGATGTAAAGAGATCCTGAGAGGTGTCTGCCTGCCTGTTGTGAGGAAGTTTTCTTGTGAGAGGAATGGCTGCAGACACCAAGATCAGTGAAGAAGGAGGGAGAAGCGTAATGCAACTCCTGGCCAAGATTCCCCTGCAGCCTGTGGTGATGACCATGGTGGAGCACATTGTCCCCCTGCAGTCCATGGAGGTCCACAGAGGAGCAGAGATCCACTTGGAGCCCATGAAGGACCTCACATCAGGGCAGGTGGATGCCTGAATGAGGCTGTGGCCCTTGGAGGGCCTGCTGGAGCAGCTGTTCTGGAGGGACTGCACCCTGTGGAAGAGATGACCCATGCCGGAGCAGTTTCACGAAGGACTGTGGCCCATCAGAGGGACCCCACGATGGAGCAGAGGAGGAATATGAGGAGTTCTTCCCCTGATGGTGAGGCAGCGGCATAAAACAACGTGTGATGGACTGACCGTAACCCCCATTCCCTCTTCCCCCCTGTGCTGCTCAGGGGGGTGAGGAGGTAGTAGAGATAATGTTAAGCCTGGGAAGAGGGAGGGGTGGGGGAGGTTGTCTTGTTCTCTGTCTCACTATCCTGCTGGTTTTAGTAATAAATGAATAGTTTTCCCCAAGTCGAGTCTCTTTTGCCTGTAACATAACTTTAAGGATTTTCTCCCTGTCCTTATCTCAAACCTCGAGCCTTTTTTCTTATATTATCTCTCCCTATTCTCTCAGAGGTTGAGAGGAGTGAGAGAGAGACTGTGTAGTCTCTCAAATGAGCCTGAACTACGACACTTTTCTACAAAGAGACTAATGTTAAAAACAAATTCTGGTTCTCTCATTCACCTTAAGCAATATCAGAAGGACCACTTGTATATGGAGACTCTAATTAACGTGGAACTGGCAGATAAAACCTATCCTTAAAGAAGCAAAAAGAGGAAAGGCTCTAAGAGTGATGCCATAAATGGAAGCTCCTATGTAGAGGAAGTTCTCAGTGAGTCTTCCAGGACTCACAGAGTTGTTCACAGAGTTGTTGCAAGTCAAGAATTCCAGCTGCTATAAATGTAATTGAAAGTCAGTGAAAGACATTAAAAACTTGATTTTCAAAGGTTATAGGCACTCCTTTTTCCCATGGACTTCATCGTGAAGCTGACAGTCCTCGAACTTTGGGGAAAAAGGTAAATCAAGCTCATTTGAAATTATTTTTTTCCAAGCAGCAATTACTTTAGATGTTAGAAAAATGTTTTAAGTATTAGAATTAAGTAGTCTGGAACTCAGAGTTCAGAGATGTTCCCACTTCAAATAGCCAGGCCATAAAACAAAGACATGCTACTTTATGTGATGAAGAGAAACAATAGGAGTAAAAATAACTCTTCTCTTTGTAGTCGTTCAAAATGCAATGCAAATGAGCTGCCTGCTACCTAGTTTAAAGAATCACCTATATTCAATGAACAGCAATGCAAAACAACTCAGATACGACCAGTGAAGCTTCCCAAACACATACTCAGTATTTTTCAGACAGAAGTAATTTTTCCGCACATTTCAATAAGCAGGACATTGAGAATTCAAAAACACTTTTTAATGATAAACGGAAAAATTTTCTTCATACTTTATTTTACTTAGCTGGAGTATTTAATGATTATGATCTTTTTAAAAATACATGTTTTATTTAAATATCAGTTCAGACACAACATAGGAATATTTTGGAATGAGAGTCAAGTTAAAGAGCAGGGGCAAAAGGAAAAAAAAAGGGCAATTTCACCAAAAACAAAGCTGGAGAAATCGCAGCCAAATTCCTGCAGTCTTAACAGATGCTTTTAAAAAAAACCATACGCTTGAACTTTTTAAGAACTAGTTTTAAGCATTTTCCATTAAGTTTGTGGTATCTCCCTATTCATCAGGAAATTCAGAAATATCCTTAAAATTAAAGCAGAGATTCTACCTCCAGGTACCATACTGCGTGATAAAGACTGATATAAATACCAGCAAAATATAGTTTCTCTTGACAGTAAAACACCCTGATCAATAAAATCAGATAGCAAATTCTGCCTAGTGATTGCAACACAATGCAGATGTTCTTCAGACTTTCAAGGTAGGCATTTGATATTGCCTAGAGACACCAGGATGGTAAACAGGACATTTCAGTAATCTGGGGCAAAGTATTACAGTATTGTCTTTCTCCTAACCAGAGACAACTACTAGTCTCCTTAGATTAATGATCTCCTGCTGATCATTATGGATTAATCAATATTATGACTTTTTCATTTTAGTTTGCACTATTATCTGTCAACGTTTCTTTATTTTATCAATTGTTTCCAAAGGTCTCAGAAGAGGCAGAGTCCCTGTTTCAGGCACTGAAAAAAAACCACTTCCAAAAGACTATTACTTTCTGAAAGGACTCCCACTCTGGCTAGTAAAGTTTGTGCTGGGGGTCCTGACAACACTTTATCAGTCTTGTCCCTTCCCCACTTCCCCTTAATGTCTTGTTCGTGCTGCCAGTGCTAGCCATCAAGCTTCTAAGAACAAACCAGAAGACTTATGTAAAATAATGCCCATTATAGTAAACAAAATTAGGTTTTGCTACTAATTTAAGGACAAAGATGGAAACATTATATGCAACAGCCAGAAGGAGGGACTAACTCAAAATTTAAAGAGAATAATGCCATCAACATCCAAGTTAAAAATGAACAGAGCTAAGAAATTAAGAAATATCAGACCATTGTCTGTCCAAATCAAGAGGCTAGTTAATTATTTTGCCTATTTGCATGATATCAAAATTTCTCCATTTCCACTGAAGCCATGAGGAGAACTCAAGGATTCTTGGTATCAAGCTCTTTGAAAACAAGGAACTTAAATTAAAAATTAGTTCCTTAGTATGATATAGATTTATTTCCACTTAAATTCAACGTACAGCCATACACCACTCCATCTTCCCCTTCCATTGTTCTAATAAATGCCATACTTTGGGGGTTTTAAAATACATGGTGCAACAGACCCTGTGCATTCACATCAGGCTGATGTTAAAGAACTGTAAGTTCACTGCACGTGATTTCCTCATTCCCAACATAGCTATTTACAGGGAGGACCTCCAGCCCCCAAGAGAGCATATCTATCTTCACAGCGCTGTAGTCGCCTTTGTCCAGACTTTACTCCTCTGGAGCCTTTTGGAATGTACATGGTTCTTCGATGTACCCTGTGGGTTCCCATGAGCTGACTCCTGATTCACTCTGTTCAGATGCCAGTGATGTCATTGCAGCTTAAGGCTGTTTACATCCACTGAGGATCTGTCCTCGGATGGAGAAAGAAAAGCTCATCAATATTTGTGTCTAAAGGTGCCGTCTGTGACTACTAAAACACAAGGTCCAATTTATTGCAAATTGTCCATTAACATATCTGCCCTTCCCTTGGCAATAAAAGAAAAGACCTGCTCCACTCATGTAAATTTCTACAAAACAGTACATAGTAAATCACAATACCCGACTGCCCCAAATTTGTGTGTAAAAATCTGCTTTTAGAACTATTCACATTGCTTTTTGTATAAGTTTCAGTTCTGGAGGGGAGAGGAGGAAGAGGAGTGGCAGCCTTCTTAGCACAATGTGCTGCAATGCGTTTAGAATCATAGAATAGTTTGGGTTGAAAGGAACCTTAAAGATTGTCTAGTTCCAACACCCCTGCAAGAAGCAGGGACATCTCCAACTAGATCAGGTTGCTCAAAGCCTCATCCAACCTGGCCTTGAATGTGTCCAAGGATGAGGCTTCTACCACGTCTCTGGGCAATCTGTTCCACTGTTTCACTACCCTCATTGTAAAAAAATTTTTCCTTATATCAAGTCTGAAACTACCTCCCTCTGTTTTAAAACCATTACCCCTTGTCCTATCACAACAGACCCTACTGAAGAGTTTCTCCCTGTCTTTCCTGTAGGCCCCCTTGAGGTACTGGAAGACCGCTATAAGGTCTCCCCGGAGCCTCCTCTTCTCCAGGCTGAACAGCCCCAACTCTCTCAGCCTGTCTTCATAGGAAAGGTGCTCCAGTCCTTTTATCATCTTCATGGCCCTTCTCTGGACCTTCTCCAACTGGTCCATGTCCTCCTTATGTTGGGGACTCCAGAACTGGATGCAGTACTCCAAGTGAGGTCTCCCGAGAGCAGAGTAGAGGAGCAGAATCACCTCCCTGACCCTACTGGCCATGCTTCTTATGATGCAGGCCAGGATGCAGCTGGCTTTTTGGGCTGCAAGGACTCATTGCCTGTTCATGTTGAGCATTGACTAGCACTCCCAAGTTCTTCTTCTCAGGGCTGGTCTCGATCCATTCTCCACCTAGCCTATATTTGTGCTTGGGACTGCCCCAACCCATGTGCAGGACATTTCATATGCATATTTGTCTCAAATAGCAAGAGACTAATAACACAGCTAAGAGGTAGGCTTTTACTGATGTGCACACGTGTGTGTGCACACGTGTGTGTGCACATGCATGTGAGTGGAGCTGGAGGTGCAAATACCTACCCTATAATCTAGGATGGCAAATAATAAAGGATATCTCAGAATAAGAACAATTCTTAAGCTTATGTAGATCTGATGAAGAACAGAAAAAAATCTTTCATGATCTTGATGCATATAGGTAACTGCCATGGCTTTTCACTGAAGATAAATTTTGCAGATTGTCCCTCAAATGCCTTTTAAGGGTAGCATTTTCAGTGCTAGTAGGCAATCTCTTGTGATTAAAGGATAGGTTTTAAAAAAGTGAAAATCAATAAGTGTGTTTTCAAGTCAAGATAACTACTCATTGGTGCACACTCTTAAGAACAACAGATGACCTATGGCTCAGATAAAAATCAAGGGTTCAGAAAACTGGAAGAAAAAATGAAAATAAACCTTTTTTTTTCTGTAGGCGGCTACTCTGTGTGCATTTATGGACATAAGTCTGAACACACTGGCCAAGCAACTAGGACATGAATGTGAACATACAGATTTGGTAACAATCAGCAAAATTAACTAAAAAAAAAAAAAAAAAAAAAAAGAGCTTAATTGCTTACAATTGTCTTTGAGGGGTGATTACCAGACTATTAGTTCTACCAGGACACATTAAGCAGTCCATAAAACAATAATAATTAATACACTCTGTGTTCTTGGTTAAAAGTTGAGTGAGTTGAAGAGCAGAGTTCACTGATCGAAATGTGCTTGGAAACCAGTATCAATATGATACACAGCAGAGTCATATTTCAATAGGATGCTCATTTAATTTCAACCAGCGCAATAAATGTCTTTCATTCTTGTCTAAATGAACAGGGCGCTTAGAAAGTATAACAGCCTATTTGACTCCTGGGATTGGAGTCCTAAAGGGAGTAGCAGAAAGGAGGAGATTTAGTTATAGTTGTTGAAGCTACTCCAAGCATTTATTATTATTACTGTAATAGGATTTTTTTGTATTGTGACATATTGTCATTTCCCTCATATAATCTGAGTTTGGACAGGTGCAACTACATGAAGTACAGTTAACTTATGTAATAAAAAAAAATTATGTATATGTGTATTATCTTGGTTCTTTCATAATACTTTGAATTAAAGTTGAGAAAATCTCCAGTAAGCAGCTAACTGCAATATAAGACTGACTGTCTTGCTTTTATACTTCAATGCTTTGTACTGTACTGCCAGAAAGCTATTTTTAGACCTGCTCTGCAGTTGCAAAGTTGTTGCTTATATCTTGTCTAAAGGAAGTAAGGCTGGCCTACTGAGACTTTGTTTTTCTCTCAAGGGTAAACTAAAATCAATTAAGCTTAAATATATGGTGTAAACCATGCACATAAGTGGCTGTGATGGAAATATTGTGTACTTATTCATAACAAAATATTTATTTGGGGAAGTGAAATAGATAGGCGTATCTGAAAATTATTACCTCTTTATTGTCCTCTTAAAGTTGTTGTCTTTGTGCCTAAGGCTTGAAAGTTTGGTTTCCTGGCACCATGACAAAGTAAGCAAATGTATCTCCATAGAACAGATCACTGCTGTCTACAATTCCACAATAAATAACTTGTGAAATGTAGCACAGACATTCAACTAGATCCTGTATTGCTCCAAATAAATCCACACAAGTATTTCTGATTACAGGGGATGTTTTTCAAACACAGCTGCTCATATTACTGTGGGATAAGTAAATAGCAGAGTCAGAGAAAAATATTAATTTAATCTATCTAAATATAGGTAAATAGACACATAGTGTCAGAGATAAGCAAGTATCTACACGTGCATATGCACACAAACACATGAACCAAGTCATTGTAAAATTGAATACAGACATAGGGAAGGTGTCTTATCCTGACTGCTCTTATAAATTACGCAGATTCGGATAAATATTATTTAACCATCAGATTTTGTAGTTGATGCTAAACCAGGGAACTGAAGATGGAGGAAATAGGAAGCGAAGAAACAGAAAATCTGAACAAGAGATTCCTTTGAGACCTTCTATAACGTATCAGCCATGCCTTAAGAGGCCAGAGCCCCTGAATTACAGCACTAGTTCTTCTAGTATTAAATAATCTTCTTCTCTGGTCTTCTATTAATGTCTGTTTCTGAGTCTGTTATACATCCAAATGTACTCAAGTGAAAGGGAAACTGTTATTTCCAAAAGTAACACCCAATGACTTACAAAGAAGACCTACGTAGCTGTGGTTTTCCCTGCTATTCTATAGAGGGATTCTGTAAAGTCCTCACATTAAATCCTCATATTAAATCCACTTTTTTGACATTTATACACACACTAGATGCAGGAATTGACCTTACCAGTCTTTAAAATAAGCCATTCTGCCTTACAATGACCTTCATCAACCTACAAAAATGTTCTTTATGTCTTACAGAGAAAAGCAAAGAGGGATGCACTAACAGACCGTTAGTTGATCGTACCAGATTTGTTGAAGTCTGCAGCCAGCTATCTTACAAAATGCAAAGAAAAATAACCATAGTAAAATTCTTAGCAGTAAGAGTTAAAGGAATGTTTTTATACTGAAATTTTTGTTTTAATTATTCTAGCTCAAAATTCTGAACAAGATTATGACTTCTCTGAAACAAAAGAATAGAGACAACGGCCACATCTAGGTTTCTGGGTGGGGAAGCTGAACCTAAGTGTTTTGCTTCATGCCTTACTATAAAATAAGGCAGACATAATGGGTAAAAAAGACAGTATTGAAAAAAAGGATGTGTGTGAAAAGATGTTTCCTCTCTTCTTGCAGTCACTTAGACTTCCAGTCTACTTTAACCAAAGCTATGTACTATCTGAATTACATTCTCATGCATTTGAAAATGAAAAAAAAAAAAAAAAAAGAAAGATGCTAACAAGAAGAGAAGTCTGCCGGCTCTCTTGCCAGCTAACCTACCCCGCACGCACCAGAGCCCCGCCCCGGGGAAAGCAGGGCATCACACGGATACCGTCAAGCCAAGCCTTCAATTTAATGCTGTGCAACACAGGGTTAAATACCCGTATACCCGCTACTCACGTGAATGCACCCGCACCCCCTGCCCCTGCGCCCATGGACTTATCTGTGCCCACCAGGTACATGGACGCACCTGCCCCCTGCACCCATGGACCTGTCCATGCCTAGCACGTGAATCACCGCAGACTGCCCCTCCTGCATACATGCAGCCCTGCTAACATTACCCCACAAAGTTTGCATAATGAGTGAATAGGATGCTATTGCTCAGTATGAGAAAGATGACAAATCAAAGCAGGACATGGCATTTGACTGGTTCGTGGGCAGCTTCTCCTACTTTGTCTCCTAGCTTACCATTAATATTTTGTGGGCTTGGGACCATAAGTGAGTCTGTTACCCCTTTAGAAGTGGGAAGAAGAATCTAGGAGGTACTTTTCATTTAGATAATTATGGGAATTATGGGAACAAATGACATGTACCCTTGATAATATACCTATCCAAAATTTATGGCTTTAAACACAGACAGTCCGGAACTAGAATGACATGTTCAGGATATAGAATTATTTTTCTAAGGCTACATTGAACTTTTAGACTCAGAGAGGCCACATAGGAAAATGAAAATAGTTGCTTTGAAGATTTTAAACAGTTGTGATTTTACTAACATATGCCTATTCTGGGAGACAGATGCATATAATGTGTATATAAATGCCCAGGATATGTTTTTCTTGAAGTTCAAAGCCAAAGCTGTCACATTTTCATGTCCATTTGCAGTGTATGAGAAACACAGTTCATGTGCAAACCTTGAGACAGACACATTGAAACAAGACAGATAGGTAAACAGAGACTAAGAGGAGTTTCAGAGATGCAAAACCAAAATATGCCAAGAGATTGAAACACCATCATGCCATCATCACACCATCTTCCTCCCCAGTCTTGCTTCCCACGCTAAATTCTGTTCAACACTTTATTTGATGTAAGGACGTTTCAGTGTGACTTCTCCTGTTCCCACATGTCACTGGTCAACACATCCCCCAGAGTATTCTGTAGCTTCCAAGTGCTATCTGCTGGCACTTTATCTCTTTATGTAACTACATTGCTACTATTGGACATACAGTACTCCCTCTGCTTGGTATCACTTCAAATTTTGTAGAGCAATGGAGGAAAAAGTGCATAACCCTTAAATTCTCCCCTCCAGTGTGTCTATGGCATCACACAGCTTGGTGTCATTGGCAAACTTGCTGAGGGTGCACTCTATCCCACTGATCATGTCACTGACAAAGATGTTGAACAGGGCCAGGCCCAACACGGACCCCTGAGGAACACCACTCGTGAGCAGTCTCCACTTGGACATTGAGCCGTTGACCACTACTCTCTGAGTGCAGCCATCCAGCCAATTCCTTATCCACCCAGTGGTCTGTCCATCAAAGCCATGCCTCTCCACTTTAGAAACAAGGATGTCATACGGGACAGCGTCAAATGCCTTGCACAAGTCCAGGTAGATGATGTCCGTTGCTTGTCCCTTATCCATCAATGCTGTGACCCCATCATAGAAGGCCACCAAATCAGTCAGGCACAATCTGCTCTTTGTGAAACCATGTTGGCTGTCACCAACCACCTCCTTGCTCTTCAGGAGAATCTACTCCATGACCTTGCCAGGCACAGAAGTAAGGCTGACCAGCCTGTAGTTCCCTAGGTCCTCCTTGTTCCCCTTTTTAAAAATGGGGGTTATGTAACCCCTCTTCTAGTCATTGGGAACCTCACCAGACTGCCACAATTTCTCAAATACAATGTCCAGTGGCTTGGCAACTTTATGTGCCAGTTCCCTCAAGACCCGTGGATGCATCTCATTGAGTTCCATGGACTTGTGCACCTTCAGGTTCCTCAGACATTCCCAAACCTGCTATTCCACTACAGTGGGCGGATCTTCATTCTTCCTTTCCCTGCTTGTGCCTTCCAGAGCTTGGGTGGTGAGACAAGAGCCCTTATCAATGAAGACTGAGGAAAAAAAGTCATTGAGCACTTCAGCCTTCTCTATGTCCCGGGTAACCAGGTCACCCGTTTCCTTCTGGAGGGGGCCTACATTTTCCTTGGACCTCCTTTTGTCCCCAACATACCTATAGATGCCTTTCTTGTTTTTTCCTTATTTCCCTGGCCAGATTCAATTCCGTCAGGTCTTTAGCCTGCGTCACCTGATCCCTGGCTGCTCACACAGCCTCTCTGTAATCCTCCCAGGTTACCTGTCCTCCCTTCCACTCTATATAGGCTTCCTTCTTGATTTTCAGTTGGTCCAGGAGCTCCTTGCTCATCCACGCGGGCCTCCTGGCCTCTTTGCCCAACTTGCTGTTCCTCGGGATGTACCACTGCTGAGCTTGGAGGAGGTGGTCCTTGAATATCAACAAACTTTCCTGGGCCCCTCTTCCCTCCAGGTCTGCATCCCGTGGCACTTTGCCCATCAGGACCCTGAAGAGGCCTAAGTCTGCCCTCCTGAGATCCAGGGCAGAGAGCTTGCTGCATAGCTTCCTCGCTGCCCTGTGGATCTTGTACTCCACCGTGTCATGGTCACTGCAGCCAAGGCTGTCCTTTAGTTTCACATCCCCCACCAGCCCCTCCCTGTTGGTGAGAACAAGGTCGAGCATGGCAACCCCCTCATTGGCTCCTCTGTCACCTGCAGGAGGAAGTTGTCATCCACACATTCCAGGAACCTCCTGAACTGCCTGTACCCTGCTGTGTTGTCTCTCCAACAGATGTCAGGGTGGTTGAAGTCCCCCATAAGCACTAGGGCTTACGACCACGAGGCTGCTTCTATCTGCCTGTAGAGGGCCTCGTCTGCTCTGTCCTCGTGGCCAGGTGGCCTGTAACACACTCCCACCGTAATGTCCCCTGTTCCTGTCCTTCCTCTAATCCTGACCCACAAGCTCTCTGTCAGCTCCTCCTCCATCCCCAGGTGGAGCTCCATGCACTCCAGCTGGTTGCTGACATAGAGAGCAACACCTCCTCCTCATCTCCCCTGCCTATCCTTCCTAAAAAGCCTATACCCCTCCATGCCAACGTTCCAGTCATAAGAATCATCCCACCACGTCTCTGTGATACCAATGAGGTTGTAGCCCTGCATGCGTGCACACATCTCCAGCTCTTCCTGTTTGTTCCCCATGCTGCATGCATTGGTGTATAGACACTTAAGCTGGGCCCCTGACAAAGCCGACTTGCTAGCTGGAGCAAAATGAGTTCTCTTTGTCCACAGTTTAGGTTCTCTCACACTTACCAGTGATCTTTCTCCAGCTTCTGGGCACTTGGTGCTGGCACTGATGCCATGCTGACAGTGGTGTGCTGGACCGTGCTCCCCCTCGCCCAGCAACAGTAGTTGAAAGCCTTCCTTACAAACCTGGCAAGCCTTTGGCCAAGAACGCTCTTCCCCATCTCAGTAAAGTGTACCCTGTCCGCCCCTAGAAGACCAGGCTTCTACAAGCAAGTCCTGTGGTCTATGTAGGCAACACTCCTTAAGCCAAGTGTTGACTTGCCAGATTTGTCTGGCCGGAGGTGAGGGGTGAGGCTAGGAAAACCAGCTCTTGAAATACAATGACAACAACCAACATAAAAAGGGAAACATTCTTTGATGGAACACCACTTCTTCACTTCACTTCACTTCACTTCACTTCACTTCACTTCACTTCACTTCACTTCACTTCACTTCACTTCATTCATTCCACGGAATACTCTTCACCTCATTCATTCATTCAACGGAATACACATTTGCCGGAATACACATCCACAGAACATCGAGACGACTAACACTGGACGGATTGTTCCCCCACTGAGCGAACTGGACTGTCGGGATGCTGCAGCTCTGCGGTGGTAGTTATTACAACCAAAACTCTTTTCCCTCTTTCCTTTCTCTCCTTTCTCTTCCATTTACAAACTTCTTGTTCGGTTAATAAAGTTACCTGGCGCTTGACTCCATTTTGAGTCTTAATTCTGTTCCCAAGAATACGAGCAAAACCACACTCCGGTGTGTGAGAGGTTGATCTAGCCACCCCTAGCCTCCCAGACTCGTCTGAGGTCAGCTGGAACGCAAGGGGACCTTCCTCTCATCCGAAACTGAAATGTGACATTATTTAATTGACGTAGTCGGCAGGATTCTCGGAGAAACAGAAAGTATCCAGTTGCTTTATCAGAAACTCTCATGTGTGTGTGTGTATGACTGAGACCTACATTGGTACAAAGCGAGTGCGAAGTCCGGATCTGTGGTTCTGTTTGTCCACGAGGAAAAACAGCCAGAGAAGGACAAAGTGATAGAATTGGGCGAATGACAAGTCTCTTTCGTGAGAAATTTGAAAGGTGTGTCCTCCTGAGAGTGTGGAGGGGGAATTGTGGTAAAAAAAAAATTGTGGTGCTGCCCTCTCAGGATGAAATAACCCCTCTTTTGTGACATAAGTGCTTTCATGAGAAATTTGAAAGGTGTGTCCTCCTGAGAGTGTTTGAGGGGGAATTGTGGCAGAAAATTGTGGTGCAGCCCTCTCAGGACGAAATAACCCCTCTTTTGTGAAATTTGAAAGGTGTGTCCTCCTGAGAGTGTGTAGGGGGGCATTGTGATAGAAAATTTAACGTGTGGCCCTCTCAGGATGAAATAACCCCCTTTTTGTGAGATAAGTGAAATTTGAAAGATGTGGCCTCCTGACTGTGTGTGTGGGGGGAATTGTGGTAAAAATTGTGGTGCAGCCCTCTCAGGACGAAATAACCCCTCTTTGGTGAGATGGGTGCTTGCAAATCTGCAAATGTTCGTGATGAGATCCCCGCTACGGTATTGAATAGGGATTTAGAGAAATTGGATGACATTTTGGAAAACTATCATGCTCGCCGATCCCTTCAAGGACGAGAATGGGCAAAAAAATCATTGGTTCCAACCGCAGAGTATAGTGGATAGGATCATGATATTGCAGAAGGACTCCAAACTTAGGCCCAGGAAGGGAAGATCTATAATTTGTGCCATTTTAGGAGCAAGTCTGGCACCAGCTAGAAGATAGGAGGCAGAGATTATGTCAAGATAATGCCGTGATAGACTCTTTGAAACTGGCAGTTGAATCCTTACAAGAACAATTAAAAGAGACCAAGCAGTTGTTGTTGGAGGAGAAACACCTGAATGTTTTACTAAAAGAAACATTGAAGGAAGAATTGTGGAGAGAAAATGACTCGTGTGGAGAGCTGGAGTTGAAGTTGGAAGATAAGGGGATAGGGAAAATCTACCCTCAGGGGGACTTGCAAAAGGCAAAAGAAATTGTAGAGAACCCTCCTCACATGTATCCCCTAGTTAAAACTGAATATGTGTATGAGGGGGAAACTGACAATCATCCCCAAATTATTACTAAAGAGGTTCCGTTTACAGCAACTGAGTTGGCAAAATTAAGGAAGGATTTTGCAAGGACTCCAAAGGAATCAGAAACAGAATATGTCTGGAGAGTGTCGTTGTTGGGGGGGATGGAATCTTGTCAGAAAAGGAAGCCAAGGATATTGGGGTCCGGGTGTATTTTTAACTACTGGCAATTATCGGGCCCCATGGTTTTTGACACAGAGGGCCGCATATTGCGCTGGGGGACTGAACCCTTTGGAGAGGGGAAACCCCCTAGCCATCGCGGGCACAGTGGATCAACTGGTAAAGAGTGTGCAGAAGGCTGCTTGTTTGCAAATGACGTATGATAGAGAGCTCAAACCTAACGAGGGCTCTCTAATGATGATGCCTGTGGATCCCGAACGGATGACTCCTCTAATTCAAGGACTTCCTGATTCCCTGAAACCCATTGGGATCAAACTGTTACCGAAATCCGGAATAAAACTCCTTAACGGCAATGAGAAGTTAAGAAGCAGGCACTTCTTTATTGCAGCGCTGGGTGCATGGGGGAATCACTCCACCTAGCATGCACACCTGTTCGATCAACAGCACAGGTTAAATACACATTAATTATACATATTCACTAAATTTCTGAGAAATATTATACATAAACATCAACTTCCCAAGAAATCATTATAATATTCCCCACCCACTTGCACATGCTCAGTCTTTTGAGTCGAGGGTCTTTTGGTGGTCTTGGTCGTCATCAGAATGCCCCCTCCTCGAATTCGCTGGTCATACTCCTTCTTGAAATCTCCATATATGGTCTTGAGCATAAGGTCGTGTTGTTCTTGGAACTTTCTGGCTCCAAAGTGATGGCTTAGAGCCTATTTTTACAGGTGGTGTTTGGGACCTACCATTGTTCTACCACTCCTCCTAACTACCCCAGACATGCTAGACTAACTTCTAACAAATGAGATATTGTAATAGCTCTAAGATTCCCATTCCCTCTAAGGACAAACAGATTTCATATAAAATCTAACCTATGTGACTACAGTTCTACAGTTAGCAAGAATCATCTCATATTTATATTTAATTTTCAACATTTATGTCATGTAACAGCTACAGGGGAAGATACAAAGTACCCCTGTGGCAGATAGACTTACAGGTGCTCTGGAGGGAACAGTGACCCCCGATCACAGAAGGACAGGGAGGAAAGTGTGGACATGGGGAGAAGTAGCCCAAGAACTCATAAATTTTGGGAGCAAATACGGTCCCGTTGGTGGATCCGGGAAGAAAAAAAAAACCTGAAACCAGAGCTGTAAAAGCCACAGAAAAAGGTGAAGGGTGGCCAGCACTGGTCAAGAGAAGTCATGATTCTAAGTTGGTCCAACTTGCTGATCCTGCAAGAGGGAGACCCCTCAGCTGTCAGGAATGGTGGCAACTGGGGCTCCTGACAGATATTCCCCGAGATTTAATGGATGGACTTCTAACCCAGAAATTAGAGAAACTTGTACAAACATGGTCAGGGCGAAAAGTCAATTTTGGAACAACCCTAGTGCCCCACCATGGATAGACCTTGGGGAAGAAACTGATGCAGAAAAGAGGGTGATGGGAAACTAGTTCCTCCGTTCCCTGAAGGTGGAGGGGGGAATGGAGGATGGATGTTTATAAAACAACTCACCTTAAATATGAGAGATTTATTGATTATTGTGGCTGTAGGGCCACAGAAAAAAAAAAACAGTAACCTTTTTAACTGACATGGGAGCACAAATTACTGCACTGATGCAGACTGAGGCAGAGCAATGTGGAATTTTGACTTTGTCGAAAAACCTTATTCCTTCTAAACAAGCAGAAACACCCCCACTCCCTGCCTCTCGATTGCTTTTTTTTTTTTTTTCCTATTCTCTTCCTCTTCTCTCACCCAAGAAGTGAGTTCCGTTTTGTAGGAGGAAGAAAGCACCAGACCAGAACCTGACATTCCTGCAGAGGAAGTGGTAAAACCTATCAGCGAAGATGTCTCCCTCTAGGAAACTATAATACAACCTACTTGCAACACCCATGAACTGCAGCTGGACCATTTGCTGGAGGGGTCAGGGCCAGAAAAGGACATTACTGGATCTGTGGACACACTGCCTACAAAATACTACCAGCAAACTGGTCAGTTTGTTATATTGGAATTTTCCGGCCTCTATTTTTCCTGCTTCCAGAAGCAGAGACTCCCCAAATAGCAGTGAAACTGTATGATAATTTGGGTGATGAAGGTGTTGCATGCAATAAGCGAGCTATCGAGATTGAAATAGGTGGAACGCAAAAATGGGGGAAAAATGAGTGACCTCCCAAGAGGATAATACAGCATTATGGGCTGGCCACTTGGAATCCTACTGAATTGGTAAAAGGGGCTTGGGAACCAATTTATAACCTAAATCGCACAATTCGCTTGCAGGCAGTTTTGGAAATCATTACCAACAAAACTGCTGATGCTACAGATCTCTCGAATCAACAATCTCAGGAGATGCGCACTGCGATCTTGCAACACCGCATGGTTTTGGATTATTTGTTGGCTGAAGAGGGAGGAGTATGTGGGAAGTTAAATATTTCTAATTGTTGTTTAAAAGTAAGGGATGTAGGTGGGGTGGTTCTACAGCTAACCACAGACATTAGAAAACTAGCCCATGCCCCCACTCAGACATGGAATGGCTGGAATGGCTGGGATGGTGTTTTATGGTCCTGGCTACCAGGAACGCTATGGATAAAATGACTTTTATCTATTTGCTATGTGGGTTAGCAGCCTTAATGTTTTTGCCTTGTGTTATACCATGCCTAATTCAATTAATCCAAAGCATGGTGACTCGCATACAAGCAGTCACTGTGACTTCACCCGATGGGGTTAAACATATCAGATTTGTAAGGCAAACCAAACACATAACTGTTAGAATCATGTAACTTTGCCACTTTTAACTTTTCTGCTTGCTATAGACACTATCGGCTTTTGTCAGCCAAACCGCGTGGCCCTTCCCCCTTTTTCACCCCCCCACCTTTTTCCTGCCTTTGCTTACAGATCCACTATAGATGTGAACAAGAGAACTGCAAACTGAACTTCATTGTAAAACATATATTAACTAGATTAACAACAACTAATAACACACAAAAACCCCTGTGAAAACAGCTTATGCACAACAATCATAGTAGTAACAGTAAAGCAGAGAACCTAACAGAAAAATAAAACCGATAATTGCAGCCCGTAACAGCAAACAAATTAACATTCTCAGACACTGCCAATCGACCTCTTCGACACTTTCACCGTGGGCAGCACCAGCTCCCTCTCTCTCTGATACCAACCTCACTGATTGCCCCGCGTGGTGATCGGGCGCTTGACTAGGTCTCTATCCTTTACCGAGCGGCAACAGCACATTAGTGACATTCTAATGATAAGAGAACATTACACCACCATAGCCAAACAACAGGAAAAGTAAAGGAATAAAGTAAAGGAGAAAACGCTACTGCTGGCACATCCGCCGACATCTTGAAAATGGGTGCTGGTAACTCCTGCCGCTTAGGTGGTGTGCGTGGCACCTTGTGGTTGGCCCTTTTATAAATTCCAAGTCTGGGATTGTGCACGGGCAGTCCCTCCCTTGGAAAGATCTAGAAATGGAGCTCGGGGCTCGCATATGCAGTTCCTTCTTCCAGAGGATGTTGGTATTGAAGCAGGAATCCTGGGTAGTAGTCCGGCTTGCCTTCAAGCCCACAACTCCAACCTGGCGCAGGCGCAGTCACCCCATTTTTGGAAAAACACTGCCCTGCCCCCGTGGAGCCTATCTCAGCCATTTCACAACTGGCAGAGAATGGCTCCAGATGATTTTCCAGTTAATGACATATAAAATTTAAAAGTGACATCTGTCACTCCAGTCTATCTGTCAGATAGATCTCTCCCCAAAAACCATATTGGTTCCCCCCCCTATTTGAAGGCAAACCTGGAAACCTACCTGAAACTTTTTTTTTTTTAGGAAAATATTGGGACTCAAGGGGTGGGAAAAATATTACTGATATTTAAATCTATGTTTTTGTTGATTACTATAGTCATTGTTAATCTATTAATCTTTATTTTTGTTATATGTATGATTTTGATTAGGTTATTTGACATCATTGGATCTGTGAACATCATATCCACAAATATGTTACCTTGTGGTGGTCAATATTAAAAATGAAGAAACCCTTCAACGTATCATACAACAATATAAACCCATTTTGTGGCCATATATATATTATAAGCATAACTAAGTCCCTTCACCTCCCCTTCCTTCTTTTTTTTTTCCCTTTTCCCCCTTCAACCTTGGTGAGCGATGCTGAGCCACAGGGTGGTGATAGAGACTGAAAGGGTTAATTAATATCTCAACATCGCTAGACAATGGAAAGATATGAGATTTTGTTTGGTTGGTTTTTGGCTTTTTTTTTTTTTTGAAACTACCATGGGTCCACGGGGTGATATAAAATTGACAGCAAATTTATAGTGTTATTGTTTATTGACTGTGCTCTGAGTTGGAGGTGTGGAAATGCATTTTCCTGCTGCGTACCCAGAGTGGACCAGGATTGCACAGCCACAAGCTCCACGAGGACTTGCTCGCCAGCCTCACCAAAAAGCAAAAACTGAACTGTTTTGCTGAAGAAAAAAAAAATGGTTGCAAAAATGAACAAAATGCTTAATATTTTGATGGTGCTTTATCTTGAGGCATTTATGATGTGGTGCATTGCTATATTTTTGTTTGTTTATCTTTGTTTACGTTATGATTGTCCTTGTAAACAATTACTTGCTTCTTCTAATCCCCCAGAGCCATAAGGCTCAAACTTGGCCTGGGACAAATTTTTAGTTGTGTAAGATAAATGTTGATACGTTAATGTTCTGGTTTTGTCATTTACTCAGATAAGATATTGCTAATTAAATCTAAGTATTTAGCATTTATATCTCTTTGTACAGTAACTGATTAACAATAAAGTTTATAATTGTATATATCCTTTTTTTTTCTTTTATTCTTCTTCTCTTCTTTTTTTTTTTTTCTTCTTTCTCCTTTCCTCTATCATTTATGCCACCACGGAACTCCATCCCTAAGGCAACAATGTTGAGCCACGGGGTGGTGTGAGACACTGTGTCAAATATTTGTCTCAACCTTGTCGAAACATCAAACCACCACCTGAACAATGGCTTCCTGTTATCTTGCAAGGCAACTCCTGTTGTCTTGTGAACCTGAATGCAGAGCTGGTTCCAAGAAATCTAGCCCTATCCCCGCCCCGCCCCCCGCCCAGCATGTGCCCAGAGATACATATCACCCGGTAATGGATCGCCTGCTCTTGAAATACAATGAAAACAACCAACATAAAAAGGGGAACATTCTTTGACGGAACACCACTTCACTTCACTTCACTTCACTTCACTTCACTTCACTTCACTTCACTTCACTTCACTTCACTTCTTCATTCATTCAACGGAATACTCTTCACTTCATTCATTCAACAGAAAACACATTTGCCAGAATACACATCCACAGAACATCGAGATGACCAACACCGGACGGATTGTTCCCCCACTGAGCGAACTGAACTGTCAGGACGCCGCAGCTCTGTGGTGGTAGCTATTACAACCAAAACTCTTTTCCCTCTTTCCTTTCTCTCCTTTCTCTTCCATTTACAAACTTCTTGTTCGGTTGATAAAGTTACCTGGCGCTTGACTCCGTTTTGAGTCTTAATTCTGTTCCCAAGAATATGAGCAAAACCACGCTCTGGTGTGTGAGAGGTTGGTCTAGCCGCCCCTAGCCTCCCAGACTCATCTGAGGTCGGCTGGAACGCAAGGGGACCTTCCTCTCATCTGAAATTGGAACATGACACCGGTCCCTTCCTTTAGACCAGGAGGATGGATGAGAAGACCACCTGCACCCCAGAGTTCTTAACTGTTGCTCGCAGGGCCCTGAAGTCCCTCTTGATGCTTCTCAGGCTGTTCCTGGCTGTGTCACTGGCGCCCATGTGAAACACCCCAGCAACAGATAGTAGTCCGTGGGCCATATGAGATTTGCTACTCTCATAGTAACATCCCTGATATGAGCCCCTGGGAGACAGCACACCTCCCAAGAGAGTGCATCAGGTTGGCAGATGGGTGCCTCTGTAGCTTTCAGGAGAGAGTCACCCACTACTATCACGCATCTCCTTTTCTTGGTAGCACTCATTGTCAAGCGAGCCAGTCGGACTACTTTGCTCAGTTCCAGTGCTTCTCCTGAGGTGCAGGGTCTTAATTCTTCAGCCTGCAGAGTGGCAAAGTAGTTCTGCAGGGGCACCTCAGGGTTCGATGGAAACTTCTTCCTCCTGCTGTCCCTTGCCTTTGCAAGGTATAAGCTGGCAATGTGTGCTTGCAGCCCAGAAAGCCAGCTGCATCCTGGCCTGCATCAAAAGAAGCGTGGCCAGCAGGTCAAGGAAGGTGATTCTCCTCCTCTACTCTGCTCTCAAGAGACCCCACCTGGAGTACTGTGTCCAGCTCTGGAGCGCCCAACATAAGAAGGACATGGAGAGTCCAGAGGAGGACCACGAAGATTATCAGAGCGCTGGAGTACTTCTCCTATGAGGACAGGCTAAGAGAGTTGGGGCTGTTCAGCCTGGAGAAGAGAAGGCTCCGGGGAGACCTTATAGCAATCTTCCAGTACCTAAAGAGGGCTTATAAGAAAGACAGGAAGAAACTCTTCAGCAGGGCCAGTTGTGACAGGACTAGGGGTAATGGTTTTAAAATAGAGGGATTCAAACTGGAAGTAAGTAAAAAAAAATTTTTTTACAATGAGAGTGGTGGAACAGTGGAACAGGTTGCCCAGATGGGTGGTGGATGTCCCATCCCTGGAATCATTCAAGACCAGGTTGGATGAGGCTCTGAGCAACCTGATCTAATGGAAGATGTCCCTGCTTCTTGCAGGGGGGTTGGACTAGATGATCTTTAAAGGTCCCTTCCAACCCAAAATACTCTATGATACTATAATTCTATGTTTGACCCAGAATTTAGTCAAAACTGATCCTGCAGTGGAGAATACCCTTTACTTTGCACAGTCTTTGTCCTATACTTGAAAGAAATTTCATTTCTGTAGTGCAGAACATTAAAAATATTACTCTCCTGAATAACCCAATAGCATTCTATACATAGATTTTTTGAAAAGGACCTAACATTTTTTAGAAATACATGCCAGATGTCATAGGGAGCAAATTCCCTGTAGTACCTAAGGGTTGGAAAGTACCCTTTGCTTTTGTTAGCTGCAATAACAACTCATATTTTGGCAACAATTGCAACCAGTTGTTCTTTTGTTTCTTTGTTAAAGATGCTTTACAAAGGAAGGCTTCTTTGTGCATGGTTCTAAAGAGAAAATAAATAGGAAAATGATGTCTATCCTAATGGAATTTGTGGAGTATCACACTAGACTACATTGCTGCTGGATGCTTTTTTGGCGTGGTAGCAAAGAAGAAATTCTATCACCACCTTTTCTTTCTTGTCAGAAGCATTACCATAGAAATTGATCACATGGGTTAAAGAGTTTTTTTCTCATCACAGTCTTTACCACTGAAATACACTCTAATATAAGACATCATGAGTTTTTCCAAAATATTTTTCTTTGTTTCCCTCAAGTATCTCATGATGTATCTGCAATACAGGATGCTGGTGAAACACATTGCAGACAAAAATCCCCTTTATTAAAACTGGATCTTTATTTCACATTGATATTCACATATTGAGCCCTTTCATTATATACTTTTTCATAAAAATGTAGGGGAGAGTAGACTAAATTTTATATCAATCTCTACTCTGGATTGTTATACTCTGTGTGACTTGAGAGTTTCTAGTCCGCCAGATTACAAGGTTGCTTCATATAAGTGGGCTCAGATGTTTTATAAACTAGCAGAGTATTATGAAAAAATGTGTTTCAAAGCCTTTCAGTAAAATCACCAGAAGTGGGCAAATGAAAAAGAATAACACCAGAATCACACATAAAAATTTACATGTGTCACGTTTAGAACAGTTACTACAGATATGGTGTGTTTTTCATTGTTTTTCTAAGGGTTATACCAAGAGAAGCTAACCTCTTGTATAAAAAACATCACCTCTTATGTTAACTCAAAAAAATCAAAACTGCACATAATAGTAATTTCTCTTTGTTAGTTGACCTTGGAAACACAAACTGGCTTGCAATCACAAAAAAAAAACCCTGTACTTTGCACTTGACACCACCATTCAGTTTGCTGGTGAACGAGGTCTTACACACATCTCATCTTGATGACGGCTGATAGTTTGTATAGAACACAATTGCCAAGAGCTCCTTCCTTTCCTTTTGGGTCCTGTTTAATCTCTTGAGCTTTCAATTTTTTTTTTCCTATTTCAAACTATACTGTGCAGTGTAGTTCCCCATCTTTAAGGGAAAAAAGTGTTTCATGGAACAGATGCACATGGTAAGAATAGCTTGGGTCTACTATTCCCACCTAAGTCTGTTACAAAATACTGAAGGGAATCTCTGTTTTAGTGGCTTTGTAAATGCTGTGTCAGAACTAACAATTTTAGAATTCTTTTGTTCTTACCTAGTAAGGCACACTTGCTAAGCATACAGTGAGCTTCACTGGAGTTAGAAATAATAATTGTATTTTCTTTTTCCCTGTAAGTGTTTTCAAAACATCTTTAAAGTAACGTGCTTTATCAAGATACATTTTCTGCGAATGCCTATATAATATGATTTAATTGACATAAATATGTACGCAGACAAAACATAAAAGAGATGTTATCCTGCCATTTTCAATGAACACTATTCTGTAGATGGCTCAGTTCCAAAGTGCTCATTTATGCTGGAAAAACTTATTTTTTTTTGCATGTGAGTGAATATCAATACAAGGAAGTAAAGATCCTACATGAAATCAAATGTATCTAGCTATTCTGAACATAAGGAGGCCAAATCAATGAGAATTTGGCTGTGTTTACCTACCTCAGAGTCAAAGTTGAAGTAGATACAAGAGAACACTCAGTCAAATTTGTCACAGAAACTTGTCACATAAACTTGCAGGTCCAGCACTTGGCAGTTTCACAGTACACTTCTTTTTTTCTCTATTCAGGTAGCTCCACCTGTAGCACTCAAAAAACAGTTCAAGCATTAGAGTTAAAACACTTCCTTGCACTTTTCTTGATTGTATAAGTATGGTTTCCACTTTCATCTATGCTTTTGAATTGTTTCAGTTATTTTGTGTATTGAAATTGAAAATAAAAAGCAATAATAGACTGAAAGGATCTAGTGATATGTTTACATCAACTGTGAAAGTTTGTGTTTTTTCTACAACATCTAAATCCAACAATTCATTATTGTAATGAATAATTGCAGTGAGCATCCCATTATCTTCATTATATTTGTTATTTGAATAATGTTATTGAGAGTTAGGATGCTTTTTCTAATTTTTTCCCTTGCCAGCTTGACTACTGGTGCAATTTTATTCTCATTATCACAGTATGATTTTCACTGCTCAGAATTACACAATACAAAATGTCATATTTATTTTTAAGAGAAAGTAATTTTTCTTTAAAGATTGAATTATAATGTGGGATAATAAATTGAATGGGAAAAAAAATCCAACAATCTTCAACAACTCTCAAATGAAGAAATTTTGTTCAATATTCATCAGGATAATGTGTATTGTAGAAAAAAAAATAAAGAAGCCTGTAATTATTTGTACATAAGAAAATTTTACACAGAATACCATATTTCTATCTATCTTCACTGTTCCAAGAGGAACAGATGATTTCTAACTGCCACCTTTAGTCAGGTCTAAAACTAGAAGTTTAGGATCACAATATACTCAGAAGAGAGAGGCAGGTGTCAACAGAAAGTGTTAGAAACCACCACGGTTGAAAAACTAACTATTGACTAATTCCAGCACTCTAAATAGATCCTTGGAGACACAAAAGTCTCTCTGTGAAGTGCTGGAAGATACTTGATCCCTAAAGCAGACACATATTTTAGATTATATAAATATAGATATATTTATATATATATACACCTCTTTCCATAATGTTAAAGTACAGACATTTGTTTCCATGTACTGAAAAAGATGTTGGACTTAACAGTATTTGAACAAGAAAAAAAGGCATTGTTGATTTTAGCTCAAGGGTTGACCATTTCTAGGCTAGACAGTCTCTCCCTCAGTTCTAAACAGTTCACTTAGTCTGACATTCATTAATGGGAGCTGCAGCACTAGCTCAACTGGGCCCTAGTCTGTAATCTGTCAAAAAAGGCAAGAGAGAAGGCAGGCAATTTATAGTAAATACATAATAAAAATACAGCTAGAACTTCACAAATCCTGTAACAGTGCCATGTTTTGTAGATAACGACACTATACAGAAACACTTCAACAAGAACAGAAGCAATTCCAGCAGATTCCTCTACTCTCCCCGAGTAGAGACGCTGTGGTACAGCAGCTATTTCCCTGCAGCTTGTGGAGAGGACTATGCTGGTGCAGATATCCACACCATAGCCCATGGAGGACCCCACACTGGAGCATGTGGATATTTCCTAAAGGAAGCTGCAGCCCATGGAAAATCCACACTGGAACATTTATGCTGAAGGACTGTAGCCTGTGGAGACACCACAGTGGAGCAGATGAGAAGTGTGAGGAGGCAGAAGCGTCAGAGAGGAACTGTTATGGACTGACCACAACCCTGCATTAACCATCCCCTTGTGCTGTTCAGGGATCAGGGGTTGAGGGGGAATTAGAGGAGTCAGGAATGAAAGACTGAAATTGAGCCTGGAAAGAAGAGGAGTGGGGGAATGTGTTTTCGTTTTTGTCTTTGTTTCTCTGTTTGTTTTTGCGTAACTAATCTAGTGGCCTCCTACGATGGAGTAAGTTAATCAGTGGATAAGGGAAGAGAAATTGATTTAATTTACCTGTACTCCTGCAAGGCCTTCGACATGGTCCACCTCAACATTCCTACTTCTCTTCAATTTGAAGAGATATGATTTTGATAGATGGACTATTCAACGAATAAGGAATTGACTGGATGTCTGCATGCAAGAACTACAGTCAAGGGCTCAAATGGAAACCAGTAATGAGTGGTGTCTCTCACGTGTCCATACTGGGATCAATACTACTTAATATCTCTATTAATGGCATAGACAGTGTGTGAGGGTCGGTCAGAAAGTCAGTATTTTCTCAACCTTGTCATCGACGACTTCCAGGTGGACTATGGACTTGATAGGCTCACAACTTGACATGAGTTGCTGCGAGCAGCCTGCCTGAGATGCAATTGTTTTACCTGGGAACAGAATGTGATTGTTATGGACAAGGCCAACTCTGGCCTAACAAAATGTACAACATCCTTGAGTTGGCGGACTGAGTGGCGTGGAGGTGCCATGGCTCATTCCTGTTGTCAAGACTGGCAGAGATAACCATGCAGCTGCTGTCAAGGAGGATGAATCACAACTGCTGTCTCAAAAACAACGGTGAGAAAGTGCCCTTTAACTGAACTTTGCTGATTATAATGTACAAAAACCACACTTCTATCCTAAGGGCTGAGAACAGGCGGAGATCCTCGAAGGAAAGGAGGAGCAAGGTTTGTTACTTGGTATAAAAGGTCGACCCTTAACAACGAGACCCCTAAGAGCTTTCCCCACAAAGGATTGACATCGACATTGATCATGAGACCGGCAGGATGCTGCCTGAATTTGGGACCATAGGGACACCTTGGACCTGCAGTGGTAGCTGTTATCCTTTTTTCCTGTCTTTACTTTTCCTTTTCACTCCCTTTCACTTATCACATGCCGCTTTATGGGCAAAAATAATGAAGTTTGTGCTGTTTGATTGAAACCAACCCCTTTGGCATGTTCACCATAATTTTGCACTTTGAGATCATGCTAAAAGAACCATCACGAGTCCCGAGTGGACCATGACACAGTGGGACTGAATGGACACTCAGCAAGTTTGCAAATGACACCAAGCTGAGTGAGTGAATGGATGTCATCCAGAGGGACCTTGATAGGCTTAAAGAGTGGGCCCATGACAACCTCAAGAAGTTCAACAAGGTCAAGTACAAGGTCCTGCACATGGGTCAGGGCAAACATCAATATCAATACAAACTGGGAGATGAATGACTTGAAAGCATCCCTGAGGAGGAGAAGGACTTGGGGATACTGGTGGTTGAAGGATTTGACATGAGCTGGCAACGTGCACTTGCAACCCAGAAAGCAATAGTCTCCTGGGCTGCATATAAAGAAGCACAACCAGTGAGTTAAGGGAGGCAGTTCTCCTTCTATACTCTGCTCTCATGAGACTCTGTCTGGAGTACTGTATCCAGCCTTGGGGCCCCCAACACAAGAAAGATATGGACCTGTTAGAGCAGGTCCAGAGGTGGGCCACAAAAATGATCAGAGGTCTGGAGCACCTATGAAGAAAGGCTGAGAGAGTCTGGGCTGTTCAGCCTGGAGAAGGAAGGTTCTTGGGACACTTATTACTGCCTTTCTAATAAAAGCCTCTAAATGGTGTTTATAAGAAAGTCAGCAAGGGGCTTTTTACCAAGGCCTGTAGTGACAGGACAAGGGGAAATGGTTTCAAATTGCAAGATTTCGATTGGATATAAGTAAGACTTTTTAATGGTGAGGATGGTGAGAGAAGCTTGCCCAGAGAAGCTGTGGATGCCCCATCATTGGAAGTGTTGGTCAGGTTGGGTGGGGTTGTGATCAACCTGATGTAGTAAAAGATGTTCCATGGCAGGAGAGTAGGATTAGGTGATCTTTGAAGGTTCCTTCCAGCCCAAAACCTTCTATTATTCTATGATTCTCCTCATTCAAGTCTATTTTAATAGGCAATAAATTAAAATAACTTGGTTTGCCCATTATGATAATTGTCATGTGGTATCCTTGTCCTTATCTTGACCCGTAAGCTTTTTCATCTTATTTTCTTTTCTTGTCCTGTTGAGGAGGGAAAGTGAGAGAGCAGCTGTGTGGGTATGTGGAATTTTAATTTAATTACCTCTAAGTGCTTCACTTTCCATCTGTACTCCTTCTTAAAAAAAAATTAAAACTAACAATATGTATACTTCTGTAAACAAACAGGGAAGAAGTCAGTGAAATTATGTAGAAATTTCAAAGTCTGGGAATAGTATTTTTTTCATTAAAAGAGCTAAGATAAGGCTGCATCTTCAGAGAAACATAATAGTTTCAAGAGGTTGGGTATCCTGTAAAATTAATATAAAGCTTGAATTTTATGGTATTCTTTATCTCTCTTCTAATAGGATTGTTTCTTCTCCTGAGGAGAATGTTACTGTGAAAGTTGTTTTATATGTAATTGTATACACTCAACAGTTTTCTCTGGGCAGTTGTATCATCCTACAGATATTTCAGTCAAATATGTTACTTTATTCTTAATATTTTATAGAAAGACACACAGAAACAAGCAAAAAGATTTCATATTGACTGTTCATGTTAAAACACAGCCTTCAGGCATGTCTTCAATGTAAATTAATCTACTCGTGATTACCCCACATTCCTGAAGTCAATATGTTTATACTACCTATAGTTATTCTTACATCTTTGAACTGTAAAAGAACAAAACCAGAATAGCTTAAAATCTATATAGACTGTATGATTGAAACCACATAGATTAAATCGTAGAATTCTTGAACTCTCAGTATCCCCCAAAATCACATATACTTCCTGCTATTTATTTTAGGTTCTTTATGAGTAGAAACAAAGTGAATGTAATTGACTGCATGAGGACAGAATCTTATTATTGAGGTAGGTATATGGTAGCAGATGGCTGGATAAATTGTGCTAACAATGTACCAAGGATGACATGAAACCTACATTCTCTCATATAGATTAGGAGGAAGAGGAAAATAATAATATTTCTCTTATCTAATATTTTTTCCACAGTTTATTTGCACTGCATGTTTTCAGGGAAATAAAGGCACAGAAAAATCATATTGGCAAGGAGAGGACCAAAACAGATATTTTCTGAATAGTAGGACTATCACACATATTGAGTTCCAGATTAGCAACAGGTAAAACATTAAAAGGCTTGACTTACATCTTCTCTTTTGCATTTAGGAACTGATTTAAATCTGTCTAAGCAAATGGAAAAAAAAATCGCCATTCTGTTGTTCAGTTCTTTAAATACTCCTTTCTTGTAAGAATCTCAACATAGTTTACTAACAGTTTTTATTACCTACATTTAAGATAAACACTGGGCCTTTGAAAATGAGGATGATCACAATGCAAATCTGTGATTTTGGGTGCCCATATTCTCAACTGATTCTCTGACCTGGATTATGATTTTCAGAAGCATAATTCTAAGTTCCGTTATTTGAATCATTTCTAATTCGGTCACTGGGTCTCTTTACTTTGGAAACCATGATTTCCTTGAACAGTAAGCACCCAAATGCAATATTATAGAATCATAGAATCATAGAATGGTTAGGGTTGGAAGGGACCTTCAAAGGTCATCTAGTCCAATCCCCCTGCAAGGAGCAGGGACATCCTCGGCTAGATCAGGTTGCTCAGAGCCTCCTATGGAAACTAGATACAGACTTGCCTGACTAACATATGTTCAGAAAAGACCAAAAGTACAGACAACATCTCTCAATCATCAAGCTAGCATAAGAATAGGCATGCAATAAGGTATGAGAATAACCTCAGTATACCTACATGTTGCAATAGACCTCATTAAACATCTAATTAACTCCTAAACCACAGTTTTTAAGATATTTCCAGAAATCATCCTGCCTTTGTACTTAGGAGACATTAAATAGTTATTCCCAGTGTTTTTTTAAAAAGATAGACACATTCTCTAGCCATGCATAAGAGCAAAATCTTCAGAGCTTGAGTGGAGGTGAAGCATGCCATTCACTCTCTTAGCAGCCACAGCCCTTCCTCTTTGTGGAAAAAGGCAGAATCTGCCCAGCACAGTGCAGCTTTCTCATGAAAGCAGCTGTGCTCTGTGTGGTAGGTATAAGAAGAATTTGATTGCCACTTATTTTGTAAAGAGAGAGTAGTTTTTCTGCTTGGGAGAGAAGGCAGAATTTCACAGGGACTGTGAAAAAGCATCCCTAAATCTGTTCCTGCCTGAATAGGACCACATTAATATTAAGTATTTTATTTCAGGATATGTCTGTTGTCTCAAAATTCCTTTAACAGGTTAAGAGTTCTTTTTAAGTCACAAGACATTACAGTTCTTTATAGCCCATAGAGTTTCTGCCTCAACTGTTAAAATTCTCAGTTTACTGTGAGATTCAGTAGTTGTTAGAAACACTGTGGCTGGATACATTAAAATTTTAGTAAATCGAGTCTCTAAGGGAATCAGGTGTTTCATCTGAGACCTGAATAAGTGATCTGAAAATTGAGGGAAGCTATTCCTTCTCTTCCTGTCCCTGTATTTCCCCTCACACTCACACACACCACTAACACATTATTTATCGTACAGATAACTTGAAGGCGTTACTATTCCTTTGTTAACTGAAGCAAAGTTAATTTAAACAGAAATGCAAATAAATAGCAAATAAGGTTAATTTTCTTTAATATAACAAGCTAATGTTGCATTGCTAACAACCTTTGATCCAATCTGAATAAACACATTTGCCTTGCAGGTCCTTAGTTGAGACAATTCCCTGAAGTAAAGCGAATTCAACAGTCTCAGTAGATGTTCAAAGTTCTGCACATAAGGGAACTAAAAAAATACTTAGCTGAATATGGATACTTATAACCAAGAAGTTCTGTGTCAAATTTTGTTCTCCCTACTAATACTGGTAAAGAGCACAGGACTTTCAAAATATTGAAAAGCAGAAGAAAACTTTAAGAAATCTAGGAGGTACATAATCATAACAAATACAAAATCTTTCAAATGAAAGATTTTTCAAAACTCCTAAGGAATATGTAGAGGAAGTAACTTGAAAAAACAGTGATGGCAGTGCTAGTTATCAGGCAGCATGTAGACAGATCTTCATTTGTCTAATTACACATTGCTCTACACTTCACCCCAAAATGTTGTTTAAGCTGTCTGTTATGAAAAAGCAGAGTTTTTCAGAAATAAAGACAGAGCTACTGCATTGTCTTCTATCAAATTCTCTGCCTGGTAGTCTACACAGACCTGGCAAAAGTAAGGCAGCTAAATAAAGAGGAAGACTGTTATATTTCATTACATTACATCCAACTCTATCTCACGTATCTTTTTTGTTCAGCCACTGTCTACAGCCTTACAATTAGATTTTAACACCTCAAGTCTGAACAATACAATTCTGGCTGCAGATGCAGCTCAAACTCCTTGATATATTCTTGACTTTCATGCATTCCATCACCAGTGATGTCTCAGAGCAATCGACTACAAGACTTCACTACAGATGCTGCCATAATCCTGATATTTCATAGCCCTTAATATTAAATGCAGCCCATCAGGTGGCTTTAAGCTTTGATTTCGTACATAGGGAAGCACAAAGGCAGAGCTATTTCTTAAAAGAAATCAATTATTCAGCCCAAGTGGAGTTGTGCAGAACCCTTCTGGCATGCAGCTGCCTAAATGCTCCCATTTCAAAAAATTACCATTTCTGACCAGCTCTGGTTTCACATAACACACAGTGGTGACCAAGGAGATTTTTCTACCCAATTTGCTAGATTTGAACAACAATAGTCTGTGATTGTTTTGAAAAGCAGGAGTTCCTGGTTAACCTTGGATGGTTACTCACGCACTGACAGAAGCTGAACTTAATATCCTTCACAGAGAGGAATGGCTCGCCATTCTAGCCCCAGGAGAAGCGGCAAAAGCAGTACTATATTGTATGTCATCACTAACTTACTGTTACTTCTAAAGCCACTCTCCATAGGTCCTGATACGGGATGTCTGAGGTTTTCTCACTAGTAATTTCCTATTTCCAATTTGCTAGACATTTTTGACTTTGAGATTTGTTACTTACAAGTTGCCTTTGTCTAGGAGTGGGCGGATAAGCCTTTGCAACACAGACTGTGAAACAGAGAAAGAGAGGAAATTAGTTTAAAACAGCTTTGGTGATGGCCTTTTGTTCATCTAGTCAATTGTGCTATAGTGCAGTTGAATGAAATGCTTCCAGTGTACTGCAGAAAAAATATGAAGGAGCAATGATTATGTAATTTTTTTGCTCCTTTTAGTACACCATATGATGTCCTTAATGCTATTCGAATCTGCAGAAATGAAATTGCTGCCAAATGTTCCCTATAATAGAAGTTGTTAGGATCATAGAATCATAGAATGGTTAGGGTTGGAAGGGACCCTCAAGAGTCATCTAGTCCAAGCCCCCCGCAAAGAGCAGGGACATCTTCCATTAGATCAGGTTGCTCAGAGCCCCGTCCAACCTGGCCTTGAACGTTTCCGGGAATGGGGCATCCACCACCTCTCTGGGCAACCTGTGCCAGTGTTCTACAACTCGCATCGTAAAAAATGTTTTCCTAATATCTAATCTAAATCTACCTCCCTCTATTTTGAAACCATTACCCCTTGTCCTGTCACAACAGGCCCTTCCCCATCTTTCTTGTAGGCCCCGTTGAGGTACTGGAAGACTGCTATCAGGTCTCCCTGGAGCCTCCTCTTCTCCAGGCTGAACAGCCCCAACTCTCTCAGCCTGTCCTCATAGGAGAGGTGCTCCAGCCCTCTGATCATCTTTGTGGCCCTCCTCTGGACCCTCTCCAACAGGTCCATATCCTTCTTCTGTTGGGGGCTCCAGAACTGGACACAGTACTCCAGGTGGGGTCTCACGAGAGCAGAGTAGAGGGGGAATATCATCTCCCTCAACCTGCTGGCCATACTCCGCTTGATGCAACCCAGGATGCGGTTGGACTTCTGGGCCGCAAGGGCACATTGCCTGTTCATGTTGAGCTTCTCATCCACCAGCACTCCCAACTCTTTCTCCTCAGGGCTGCTCTCAATCCATTCTCCACCCAGCCTGTATTTGTGCCTGGGATTGCCATGACCCAGGTGCAGAACCTGGCACTTGACCCGGTTGAACTTCATGAGGTTTGCATGGGCCCACCTCTCCAGCCTGTCAAGGTCCCTCTGGATGGCATCCCTCGTTCCAGCGTGTCGACAGCACCACACAGCTTGGTGTTATTGGCAAACTTGCTGAGGGTGCACTCTATCCCACTGATCATGTCACTGACAAAGATGTTGAACAGGGCCGGGCCCAACACGGACCCCTGAGGAACACCACTCGTGAGCAGTCTCCACTTGGACATTGAGCCGTTGACCACTACTCTCTGAGTGCAGCCATCCAGCCAATTCCTTATCCACCCAGTGGTCTGTCCATCAAAGCCATGTCTCTCCAGTTTAGAGAGAAGGATGTCATGCGGGACAGTGTCAAATGCCTTGCACAAGTCCAGGTAGATGATGTCCGTTGCTCATCCCTTATCAGTTGATGCTGTCACCCTGTCATAGAAGGCCACGACACCAGTCAGGCACAATCTGCCCTTTGTGAAGCCATGTTGGCTGTCACCAACCACCTCCTTGCTCTTCAGGAGAATCTACTCCATGACCTTGCCAGGCACAGATGTGAGGCTGACCGGGCTGTAGTTCCCTAGGTCTTCCTTGTTCCCCTTTGTAAAAGTGGGGGTTATGTAACCCCTCTTCTAGTCATTGGGAACCTCACCAGACTGCCACAATTTCTCAAATACAATGGCCAGTGGCTTGGCAACTTCATATGCCGGTTCCCTCAAGACCCATGGATGCATCTCATTGAGTTCCATGGACTTGTGCACCTTCAGGTTCCTCAGATGTTCCCAAACCTGCTATTCCACTACAGTGGGCGGATCTTCATTCTTCCTTTCCCTGCTTGTGCCTTCCAGAGCTTGGGTGGTGGGACAAGAGCCCTTATCAGTGAAGACTGAGGAAAAAAAGTCACTGAGCACTTCAGCCTTCTCTATGTCAGGGATAACCAGGTCACCCATTTCCTTCCGGAGGGGGCCTACATTTTCCCTGGACCTCCTTTTGTCCCCAGTACACCTATAGAAGCATTTCTTGTTTTTTTTCTTACTTCCCTGGCCAAATTCAATTCCGTCAGGTCTTTAGCCTGCGTCACCTGATCCCTGGCTACTCGCACAGCCTCTCTGTAATCCTCCCAGGCTATCTGTCTGCACTTGCACTTCATATTGCCTATGGAGTTTTAAAGTAATAGTATATCTGTTGTGGTTTTGGTTAGTGAGGGGGCGTCTAAGGTGCTAGCTCCTGTGGGAAACTGCTAGAAGTTGCTCTCCTTTCTTCAGTGGATTCGGCTGGGCCAAGGTGGACCTGCTGCTGGCCAAGGCTGAGCCAATTGATAGCAGAATGTCCCGTGATAACGCCTCTGTGATAACGTATTTAAGAAGGGGAAAACAGAAAAAAAAAAAAAAAGAGAAGAGAAAATGTGAGGAAGCTGAGCGGGGCAGAGGCACAGAGGGGGAGGCACAGGTCTCATGGGCCTTGCAGGCCTCACCCTCTCGCCTCTCGCCAGGCAGCCGACTGGGCCCGACTCAGTCGGGCCTGGCTGCAAGAAGTGGAGAGGAGATGAGATGGATGATGTGAAGAGATTCTGAGAGGCATATGCCAGCCTGTTGTGAAGAACTTTTCTTGTGAGAGGAACAGCTGCAGATGCCAAGGTCAGTTCAGAGGGAGGGGGAGGAGTAATGGCTCCTGGCCAAGATTCCCCTGCAGCCTGTGGTGACGACCATGGTGGAGCAGGTTGTCCCCCTGCAGCCCATGGAGGTCCACGGAGGAGCAGAGATCCACTTGGAGCCCATGAAGGACCCCACACCGGAGGAGGTGGATGCCTGAAGGCGGCTGTGGCCCGCTGGGACAGCTGTTCTGGAGAGACTGCACTCCGTGGAAGAGATGACCCACGCCAGAGCAGTTTCAGGAAGGACTGTGGCGTATGGGTGGGCCCCACGCTGGAGCAGGGGAGGAATGTGAGGACTTCTTCCCCTGACCATGAAGCAGTGGCATAAAACAACGTATGATGAACTGACCACAACCCCCATTCCTTCTTCCCCCCTGTGTGGCTCGGGGGGGAAGGTAGTAGAGATAATGTTAAGCTTGGGAAGAGGGAGGGGTGGAGGGAGGTTATCTTGTTCTCTGTCTCATTATCCTGCTGTTTGTAGTAATAAATGAATAGTTTTCCCCAAGTCGAGTCTGGTTTGCCTGCAAGGGTAACTTTAAGGATTTCTCCCTGTCCTTATCTCAGACCTCGAGCCGTTTTTCCTTATCTTATCTCTCCCTATTCTCTTGGAGGGTGGGGGGAGTGAGAGAGAGACTGTGTAGTCTGGTCCTGATCGGGTCTCAACTACGACAATATCATAAAATGTAACTTAGCACTTAACCTTCTAGGGAACCACATGTAACCTCAGATAAAATTACCAGTATGAATAGCTCCTAATATGTCTTGCTCAACTCACTTTTTACACTATCCCTTCAACTAGATCACAACGGTGTAAAACTGGTTGTGTACATTGATAGATGCAATTTATTCAAGTTTAATGTTTAGCTGGTGTGGGGATAGAAACAAGGAGGCTATTTCATTACTCCCTTTGTGCTCCTGTTGTTGTGTGTTTTACTTCAGAGATTTTGAGGAACAAATCAGGGAAGCTCTCCAATACTTTCTATTTCTAGTTGCTTGAGTGTTCTTTGACAGGCGCCCTTCTGGCGCAGAAGGCCAACCGCATCCTGGGCTGCATCAAGAGGAGTATGGCCAGCAGGTTGAGGGAGGTGATTCTGCCCCTCTACTCTGCCCTGGTGAGACCCCACTTGGAATACTGTGTCCAGTTCTGGAGCCCCCAACATAAGAAGGACATGGACCAGTTGGAGAAGGTCCAGAGAAGGGCCACGAAGTTGAAGGTCCCTTCCAACCCTAACCAGTCTATGATTCTATGAAACTAAAGCTAGTGTTTTGCTTCTTAATTCTGTCTCATGTCTGATCAGGCATGAATTTAACAGTTATAGAACCATATCTACTGCTTACAATACTGTAACTTTGCTGCACGGGGCAAAGGTAGAGACAATGTCCTATTTATAAAAACACAAAACCAGAACTTTTGTATTTGTGTTTGGCCCAAAGAAATTACAACTGAAACTGTGTCTATAAAGAAATGATCATTCTATATAAAACATAAGCTCTAATTTCTTCTGGCTTCAAGGAAGGTATTAAAACACACGACCACTTCACATTCAGTCAATAGTAAAAAAACCGCACAGTTGGCACAAACCAAAAAGAATCCAAAAAGCAAAAAACCCTAATCCGTCTACCAAGAAAGGATATAGTGTCTACCTAGAACTAATAGATGAAATTCTACTGAAGTTAATTGTTTTGTTTTTTTTTTTTTCTTTCCATCCTTTGGGAAGATCCCTTGGGATTTGGTGGAAAAGTGAGTTTTGACAGGTGAGAAACAGCTCTCTGCTGAAGATTTACAATGTTCTTGGAAAAATACTATAACTTCATTCAATAAACAGGGAAATGAAGGCACAGAACAACAAAGCAAGCTGGTAGCTCAGCCAACAGAGCAGTAATAGGAACAGAAATTGGCATACCCAAACTGCAGTTCCAAATCTTATCAGCAAGGGCACAGTGTTTCTTGTAATTCATAGTGACACACAAAAATGCATTTTTCCCTTTAGAGAAATGCTTGTGTTTCTACTGTTACCCTTTTTTGAAACATTTCCACAGTGTTGTGGTTTTTACCCTGCTCTTAATACACCAATGTAGTTTTCTATTACACTGTAGAGCTGCACGCCAGATAAAAATGCTGTGGGTAGTCTAATTATGAATAGATAGGAACTTATTCATCTAGTTTATAGCTTTAATGTTCTTTGGATGTAAACTTTTATAGTGAATGAATATTGTAATGTATATGTGGTGAACAAATTGCATGAATTAATTTCACTCCTGTCATAAAGCCTTACCTTGAGATTTCAAGCCCCAGCATTAGTACATAAGTAAAAAAGGATTTAAGAATATGGTAATGAGCAGATCGATAATGTGTGTATTATAATAGAAATACATTTTTACACATATGCAAAATGAGTACAAGGTGATGAATCCTGGTAAAACTGAAGCCTGGGCTCCTGTTTCAGTTTTAAGGCACCACAGCCTGCTTGGATTCTGTATTATTTCTTCGCTACATGAAACTTAGCTTGGGAGTGGGTGGCAAGTGTGAAGATTTGGTGACCTCTTATTTGTACAATGCCAGACCCTCTGGAAAAATTAAGCAAGCTGTAACCAAAGTATCTAATGAAATTGCAAATTAATTACTTCTTGAAGTATTTCCACTGTTCAGCCTACAGAATCATGAGATTACCTATTGTCCTCCCAGCTTTTAAAATTCAGAGGGAATTGTCCTCAAAATGAAGGCCTATTATTCCACCCTACAAATCCACAGGCAAGGACACAGCATTCCCATGCTGAAAAGGGGACTTTCCATTTCCCTGTCCCTAAGAACCCAGAAATGTAGAATGAAATGAAATAGCTTTAATACGTCATGATCTTTCCAGCTCCTCCTGTAAATTGCATCCATCTCTATAGCAATGAATGTTGAACCACAGTCAGCCCCTACTTTGATCAGCCCCTATGTCCCCCTCCCAAAGTTATTCTTTTTGCCCCTCTGAGGAAAGCTATTGTACACATGGAATACAGATAATACAATATAACCATTGGTACTGGAATACTTTCTTGCCCTAAGAAGTCAGAAAACCTGCTTAGGATGTCTTGGCTATCTATTGCTGAAATTTTACTATGCCTGTACAGTAATTTCAGTTGTGGCCTGATATATTACTTCAGTATAGTGCCTCACCAAGCTTTGCTTTGCTATTTTATTTATTGCTTTTTAACTTATTATCATGGTTTTGTTAGTGAGGGGGGGCCTAAGGTGGTAGCTTCTGTAGGAAACTGCTAGAAGTCGCTCCCCTTTGTTCAGCGGACTCGGCCGGGCATAGGGCGGACCTGCTGCTGGCCAAGCAAGTTCCGTGATAACGCCTCTGCGATAATGTATTTAAGAAGGGGAAAACAGAAAAAAAAAGAGAGGGAAGAGAAGAGACGATGTGAAGAAGCTGAGCGGGGACAGAGGCGCAGAGGGGGAGGCGCAGGCCTCATGGGCCTTGCAGGCCTCACCCTCTGGCCTCTCGCCAGGCAGCCGACTGGGCCCGACTCGGTCCGGCCTGGCTAAGTGAATAAGGTGTAAAAAAGATCCTGAGAGACATCTGCCAGCCTGTTGTGAGGAACGGCTGCAGACGCCAAGGTCAGTTCAGAAGGAGGGGGAGGAGTAATGCGGCTCCTGGCCAAGATTCCCCTGCAGCCTGTGGTGATGACCATGGTGGAGCAGGTTGTTCCCCTGCAGCCCATGGAGGTCCACGGAGGAGCAGAGATCCACTTGGAGCCCATGAAGGACCCTGTACCGGGGGAGGTGGATGCCTGAAGGCAGCTGTGGCCCGTGGAGGGCCCGCTGGGACAGCTGTTCTAGAGGGACTGCACCCGTGGAAGAGATGACCCACGGCGGAGCAGTTCCACAAAGGACTGTGGCGTATGGGTGGGCCCCACGCTGGAGCAGGGGAGGAATGTGAGGAGTTCTTCCCCCAACCATGAAGCAGCGGCGTGAAACAACATATGATGAACTGTCTGCAACCCCCATTCCCTCTTCCCCCCCGTGCCGCTTGCAGGGGAAGGTAGTAGAGACAATGTTAAACTTGGGAAGAGGGAGGGGTGGAGGGAGGTTATCTTGTTCTCTGTCTCATTATCCTGCTGTTTGTAGTAATAAATGAATAGTTTTTCCCAAGTCGAGTCTGTTTTGCCCGTGACTGTAACTTTAAGGATTTCTCCCTGTCCTTATCTCAAACCTCGAGCCGTTTTTCTTATATTTTCTCTCCCTGTTCTCTCGGAGGGTGGGGGGAGTGAGAGAGAGACTGCGTAGTCTGGTCCTAATCAGGCCTGAACTACGACACTTATGTAAACCCTAGTGTACAGTAAGAAAGGACTATTGGGTTTTGGTTTTTTAGATATTCTTATTCTTCTCTTAAGAAAAATATCCTCTCTACTTAGGAGTATAGCTATCTGCAATAGCCTATGACTTGATGGCAAGAATCTCATGTCTGACAAATACTCAAAGCCCAGTCCATTAAAACGGAACTAAGCCTTTAAAAGTGACTTCTTCAATGTCTTGAATATCTCAAACCCTAAAAAAAAACCAAACAGTGCTTATGGGACCTGACCTGGGTTTGAAATGAAAAGCTTTTAGGAGACTTCTCATTTTAGCTCTGTGAGACTTCCCATGGCAGAGCTTTAGATTAAAGCTTTTAACGAAGCTCAACTGCACAACAGAACAGAATACAGGTCTATTATTGCTGTTTTGCTGAATTACCACTCATTTAATGTGATAGAAAAACAGCAAAGAACATTGGATAAAGAGTAGCTATAACAGGACAATGTAATTTCAGTACTAATTTGCACAGCATGGTAGTTCCCCACACACATTTGCCAGTCCCAGCTCTCTAATAGGCGTGAGCTCCCTGGCTTCTCTGTTCAGTGGCTCTGGGTGCTGGGATGTGTCAAAGCTGTCTGCTTGAGTGAGATGGTAAATGATTAGTTTACATTGTTTAGCACTTTTTTTTTTCTCTTTCCTTCACCTATTAAACTGTATCTCAATCTGTAATAATTTTTGTTTTAGTCTATTATCTCCCCTGTCCCACTTGGTTGGAATGGGAGAGGGAGCAATGATTAAGTGGCTGTGTGGGTGCTTAGCTTCTGACTGGGGTCAACTTACCACAAAAACTGACCACAAAAAGAAAGAAGGAAGAAAAAAGTAAAGGCAAAATTATTCCTCTTGTAGAATTAGTCACTTTCAGATAAAAGGGTACAAGTTCAGAGTAATATAGATTAAATACTGTTCAGTAAATATGTCAAATGAAAATCACTGTAAAAGGAATTTCATTTACCTGGAATTGTATTTAAATGAGAAAAAAAAAAACATAAAACAAACCCCAAACAGAGATATAAAATTGTCCCTTTATGACGTATTTAGGAGAAAATGTTTCCTGTCTTTTCCTGAAATATCTCTTGTATTTTCTAATTCCAGTCTACCTTACAATACGGAAATTATTTAAAGTCCAAAACCAATCAAAAGTTTTGATTGCTCTCAGTCTACTTCCAAACATTATTATCAGAACTTCCTATTGTTCACTGAACTTTAGAAGGAAGCCAAAATAGAATTTGCTTAGAAATCAATGCAAACTGAACAACAAGTGAGTTTTATGTTGGCTTCCTTCTATTTCATCTGTGTTGGTCTTGTGTCATTCTCTGTTATTTCAAACAGTTTTAAATCTTCAATGCGTTTATGATATTTAGCAAAAAAAATAAATTTTTGTAGAAACTTCCTTTTTTCCTTTTTTAGAAATTCATGGGTTTTTACTTCTACTAGTTGATTTTCCAGCTTTACTGTATTATGTTCCACTCAATATCTCTCTAATTGGCTTCCTTGTCACTTTAACAGTGATCTAAACCTCAAGCCAGAGTCTTTTGTTCTTGATATAGGCAGAATGTCAAAGTTAAGCAGCCACGTAAATCAGAAAATAAAATTAAACCCAGCTCCACTAACATCAGTGTGACAAATCTATCAGTGATCATTATTCCAAAACACAAAAATTTCCAGTTCAAATTCACACTAGCTCATCTTTAATATGAATGTACTCATCTCCAGAACGCTCAATGGGACCTGAGCCAGGCTGATTATGTGTTCTTTCTATTCATGACTTCTCAGAATTCTTCTACTTTATTTGTGCCCTCTTGTCTCTCTCACTTCAAAATCCTAAATACTCAAAAGTGGCAACTTCATCTATTGGCGCATAGGCAACTTTAATGCTTTTTTTTCTAAGAGGTCTTAGAACTTCCATGGTGTTTAACTGAGTCATTGTATCTTCACTCATTCGTGGTGTTTAACCTAGCCAGCAGTGTTTCTGTTCCCTTAAATTCTCCTGTTATATAAAATGTAACATCTCCAAGAGTGACTTAGAGGTCTAAGTCTTACTGAAATCCTTCTGTACAGGAAATATCAGAGTGAAAAGAGCTGTCATACTCCACTGCACAAAATGAAAGAGGAACTGAAGATATGTAGGGAAATATTAATTTATTGGTTGTGAATGGAAACATTATATACTGAGATACCACTATCATGCTGCCCACCAAAGGAGATCTTCATATTAATCTTGCAAATAGTGTTCAAATTAGTTAGAAATTCAAGCTCTAGCATTCCTTTTGAGACACAAATATTTTATTACAACTGTAATCGGAAAGATAATAAGCAGCACAAGCATTTGAAAGGAAATTATGTTTTGAGACAGCAGTGTTCAGAAGTCCCAATGCCTTTACACTGTTGAAGCAGAGCAAAAGTTTTTTTTTCACGTGCTAGCCTGGATGAAAGACATTCCTGAAAAGATGTGCATCTTGAACTGACACAGTGTGAATGACTAGCCTTGAACATGATTCATGTTTGTGTTAAGGTTCTGGCACATAAAAAAATTTTTGGTCCCAGCTCTTTGGCAGAAACAGTGGTTGACACTCAGTTGGTTTGGTTGTTTTTTGTCGTTTTTTTGTGTGTGGTTTTTTTTTTTTTTTTTTTCCCTAGTCATACCCTGAAGTTTTAGGGAAGCTTTTCCTAAGGTTAAGCCTCCTAAGTTTAATCACAAGGAAAATGGAACACTTTTCACATACTAGCTCACGTATTTTTACTTTAACTATCCACACAAACAACAATTTAATCTGCTTAATTCATATAGGTCACATTCTAACTTGGGCAAGATATAGCATAAGATTAACCATTTTCATGAGTGTGTGACCAGTGCAGGATTGTCACAGTCATCTATTGATTTCAGTGCTGCTGTAGGGACTTGGAGCAGCTCAAGGTCTACCCTCAATTAATGTGACAAGCAAAACACTCAATGCCATGATTTTTAGATCACAGTGCAAGAATTTCTGAAAAATAATTTAAAATAAACCTAGCTTATGATGAAATTAATAAGATTACTATTTTTAGTATCTGTCAGAATTCCAGCTCTCTTGAGTACAGGGAAACTGAAAGTGATAAGAAATGACATAAGAAAGGTTTACTTGTGAAGTTGTGGGCATATTCATATTCCAGTGATGAAGAAAAAACTGTAATTACAGCTTCAATACTGGAATTTCAGCATTAATGCCTTGGCCAAAATTTCAAGTTATTAGAGGCTGAAGGTAGGGAAATCATTGAAAAGAGGAAATAAAAAGATAGATGGTTGTGATTTTTTGCCCCCTCCAGCATTCTAGAATTCTTGGAAACCAGCATCTAATCTGTGGCTCCCATGTCTCTTCCTCTTGTACTTTTATGTATTCATCTCTTGATAAGCATGCTTCTGAAGGCTTTAGCTATTTGAGATGAAGGACAAAGGAATGGTGTATTATCTCACATATAAAGTTAAGCATAATAATTAACAGTATTAATCTATTTTTAATTGTATGTAAAAGGATCCATTTCAGAGCTTAGCTTTCAGTAAAACAAACAATTCAATCTCTGTGCAATTTCTCTTCCAGCAGGTTTCTGGGATGATAAAAAATGGAATGTGGGATATCAAGATGACCGAGGTTCTGCTTTCAGGTTTACCCTTTGGATGCCTGCAGTGCAGCCACAGTGGAGGACTATTGCCTCGTCAGTGAACAGAAGTGATGTTATTACCTGTCAAAACAGACTATGCAAGTACTGGGTTACTGAAACAATGATTAATATGGGTACAGCTTAAAGCAGGTAGCAAAACGTAGTTTTACTGCTATTCTTACTCCCTCTTGCCACCTTCAATGGCCATTAGCCCCATTCAGTACTTCCACGTGCTTGGCTCTTCAAAACAGCATAAAGTGCACTGGTTTGTGAGTGTGAAGTTCTGAAAGCAGCAAGGACCTCTCAGCCTTGTGTGTGTGACAAGCAGGACTGTCTGATCCCACAGACAATTCAGCAAGCAGAGTCTGCAAAAACCTTCATAACAAGAAATTAGGATTTTGCCTTGCTGGACCAGCAGCCCTAGTTCATCTCAGAAGAGACTGGGGGCCTTGAAAGTTCAGGTTTTTGTTCAGTGACAGACTATGGCTCCTTGGTCACTAAAATCCTCTGTTTCAAGATGGTTGCTACCCAGAAAGGCAGATATTCCTCTTGGAATTAGCCATTAGCCTGAAGCAAATGCACATTTACTTCAGCACTAAAGAGCTTAGCTCCAGTCATTAACCTCTGCCTTATGTTTACTTTCTGTGGTATTCATAGAATCATTCGGAACTGATAAGCTCCCAGTTGCTGTGCAGTAGCATGGCACTCTCTCTGTCTGCCTCTCTTCTGTTTCCATAGCTGGAGGAGAAGGTACCAAGGTGTGCAGTGGTGTGGGATGGGTCTGGCTGGGATGGAGTTAATTCTCTTAACGCTGTATGGGCTATGGTGCTGTGTTCTGGATTTGTGACTAAAACAGTGACAATTACACATCAATGTTTTAGCCATTGCTAAGCAGTGTTTGCACACTTTCTCCCACTCTGCCCCACCTGGGACTAGGCTAGGACTGCACAAGTTCTGCACAAGTTCTGGCAGGGGACACAGCCAGGACAGCTGACTCAAAGTGACCAAAGGGATATTCCATACCATATAATACGCTCAGCAATAAAAACTCAGTGAAAGGAGGAGGAAGGGACAATGTTTAGGGTTATGGTGTTAGTCTCATAAAGCAGCTGAGTCTTATCACACATGCTGAGGCCTGGCTTCCGGGGAAGCACCTGGACATCTGCCCATCAATGGGAGTAGTGAATTAATTCCTTATTTTGTCTTCCTTGTGTATGCAGCTTTGCTTCATTTCTGTCTGTCAAAAACCACAGGTTTTCTCACTTTTGTGCTTCTGATTCTGTCTCCCATCTCACTGTGGGGTACTGAGCAAGTGACTGGTGGAGGGGTTAGCTGCTGGCTGAAGTCATCCCACCACCATCTGAGAGGATACACTACGAACACATACTTCCATACACACATGCTGCCTCTTCTGCCTGCCTCTTTTCTTAAGGTTCAGGTCTTCAGACAGTCCTTTCTATTCATGGGACACATAGACACACTGCAACAAGAGAAATCAGCCTGTGCAATTCAGATTAGGGAATCTTCCCATCCCATTCTGAAGTAATACAACTGCAACCAACTTTTCTTCACTTGAAGGATCAATTCAAGCAGCAGCTTAACCCTAATGGTAGTAAATGAACTTGCACTGTTGGCAGACAAGTGGTAGCTGAGTTGCAGCCTTCCTAACACTTCATTTAGTGACTTACTTTGCACACAAGTGAAAAAATGTAGTAAAAGGTGATGACTTTGAATTCTGTCAGAACCTTACTACTCCCTCTGTCACTCCAGGCTGATACCACCTGTTTTGATCCATCTCCCATCATCTACTCATGTAGTTGTGTATTTTCATAGCTTTCTGTTTCTTTAAGCATATGATTCCTACAAAGTCATGTCACTCACTCATTATATCTATTCTTGAAATAAAAGAGTAGTTCTTAAACAGAAAGCCTTCTGAAACAGGATCTCACTCCATACTAACTGCTGTGTAGGCCCTGGTACATGACTGAAATTTGTGGGGAGGGCTCTTACTAGAAGCAACAGTACAATTATTGGCAGAAGGAAGCATGATACCGAATTTCTTCATACAAGATAATGGCGACATATTCACAGTAAGGATTCTTCAAGACAAAGATACCCTTATATAATTTTTATTACCATGTGTAGTCCCTGCAAAGTTGTTAGAAATCAAGTTAATTTATTCATACTCCCCACTCCATTTCCTACAATAGTAGTGATTCAGATTTCCTGTTTTTTAAAATAATATACTGATATTGGCTGGTATGGAGTTAATTTTCTTCATAGAATCATAGAATCATAGAATCATAGAATCACATGGTTGGATGGGACCTATAAGATCATCTAGTCCAACCGTCTTCCCACTACCATTGCTGCCACAGCTACTAAACCATATCCTGTAGCTTCTCATCAAGCCGCCTCTTGAACACTGCCAGGGACGGAGACTCCACCACCTCCCTGGGCAGGCCGTTCCAGTGCCTTACCACTCTTTGAGAGAAAAAGTTTTTCCTCAAGTCCAATCTAAACCTCCTCTGGTAGTTTGCATGGTACTATGTTATGAATTTGTGATTAAAACAGTGTTGATAATACACCGTTGCTGAGCACTACCTACACAGAATTAAGACCTTTTCTGTTTCTCCTGCTGTCCCTCCAGCATCTAAGCTAGGAGTGGGCAAGGTGCTGGGAGGGCATACAGCCAGGACAGTTGACTCAAATTGACAAAAGAGATATTCCATGCCATAAGATGTCATGCTCAGCAATAAAAGCTGAGAGGAAGAAGGATGAAGGGGTGATGTTTTAAGATATGGAGTTTTTCTTCCCAAGTAACCATTACACTCGATGGAGTCCTGCTTTCCTGGAGACGACTGAACACTTGCCTGCCCCTGCCAATGGGAAGTACTGAGTGGATTCCTTATTTTGCTTTGCTTGCATACATAGATTTTACTTTACCTGTTAGTCTGTCTTTGTCTCATTTCACAAGTTTTCTCACTTTTACTTTGCAGATTCTGTCCTCTATTTCACTGTGGGAGGAGTGAGTGAGCAGCTGTGTGGGGCTGAGCTAACTACCAGGGTTAATGCACAACAAATGATTGTTCTACATGTATGAGACAGATATCATCCCCAAAAGCTGAAGAACTGAAACAAAAGCTTCTCTTTTTCTTACCCTCTACTGACTTCTGGGGTTTCACATGTCCTCAGAATTTGACTACAGCTTTTAAAAGCTGTTGAAAGCAGGTCTCAGTTGTAGTACTTTTGTTTCCGTTTCTCGAGTTATGGGCACAGAGGTAACATAACCTGCTTAAATCTAGTCACTCTCCCTATACATCAAAGTATCATATCAACTATTTTTACCACCGCAGTTCAGCAGAAGTTCATGTTAATTTGCTAGTCTCTATGCCCTTTCCAAAAAAATTTTCAGGATATCATCTCCCATTTTTCATGTATAAATATATTACTTTGCATATGACTACATCATATTTGAGTGTAAACTTTACCTCATTTGAATACAAATTTTCTATAATGTATATGCTCATTTTCTGTCTGACTATAAAGAAATATAACAGAAAACCTATGAAAAGTCAGTCAGGTTAACTGTTCTAAAAAAAAAAAAAACCGTACACATTTCCAGGGAAGAATTAAGAATTGTAAAGATCTGGTTTTTATAGAAAACTTTTTATTAAAGTCGATTGTACTCCTTTCGGAATGTGAATACCATATCAGCTTGTCTGTGGTTTTACTTGGCTAACAGCCCTATAAAGAATCAGATAATTGTCTAAAATTGGAAGAACATTGTTTATTAGTTGCTTGGACAAAGAGTAGCAAGAGTGGGGGAGGAAGGTTTCTAAAACCAGTAACAAATTCGGCACAAGTCTACACATGACTGCAACACAATGAGAGATGGGTAAGAAGGTCAAGTATTTTTTCAGTTCTTGGACTGAGCTGTCAAAGATTTGTGCAGGTAAAACTAATATTATAATTTGGGAATATGAGAATTACATTTCAGAAATAGTTACCTGAATTTTTAATGGGAGAAATTCTAATCCCTCCTTCTGTAAAGAGCAAATCTGTCTGTAACTTATTCTGATAATAAATCTGATGGTATACCAATCGTTTCACTAGACAGCAGAAATGGCTCAAAGTACATCTGCTTTCCATCCTTTCAGCTATGTCTTCGGGTATGCTGAAACAGACATTAAAAATCCTTGATCAGTTCCTTGATCTTTCTGACTATATGGTTCTATAAAAATTAAGCCAGCACAACTGAGAGGGTGACAACATATGGCTACAAAGGAACATGAGAATGGAGAAAAGGTAGAACTGTTTGAACTAGCCTTGTCTCCAAGAAAAGCATTCTCTGCAATGAGACCAATGGGAATTGGTGAGTTTTTTTTTTCCCCAACTAAATCCAGAGTGTATTTCGATTAGAATTCATAGCCCGTAGCTTCAGTGTTACTATCACTACAAAATCACATTACAAAAGGCTGCATAAGTCACTCAAATTAAGATTCAAAGTTTGCCGTAGTTTCAGCAAGACAACTGTAATTAGAGTGTATTACTAGAGGCTATTAGATTAAATTACACATTCACATTCCTTTTAAAGTTGATGGAGGTTTCTAGTTTGAAAGCAGATGTTAAATGCAATGGTAACAAAGCAACATTAACTGTAGTCAGGTAAGAAGAGTAAACATATGAACTTGTTATCTTATCATGTATATTCATTTATTGGTAACAATCAAGACAAAGTTTAGAAAAATTTCTCTGTGGCAGAGCTTCTCTTTGGTAGAATTTTTATTGCTTTTATAACAGTAATTCCTTAAAAATACAGAACAAATCTCCTCAGAAAAGCCATTATTGGAAAACTTCTGGCTAAGTTGGCATTCCAGGTTATTTTCACAAGTTTGTTGTCTTCAGGCTATAAAAAGTAGAACGCGATACCCATTTATTCAGTACCACATGACAAAAAAGCCCAAATTCGGTAAGTTTATTAGAAAAGAATTAATGGCGAGAAAATAAACCAAACCATTTTCAGAAGGAGCCTAACAATAATATTTTAATTTTCAAACATTAAGCATACCTAAAGAATCTGTAAAAAAAAATTACCCTTCAGTCAATTAATTTTCTGTGTAGAATCACATGTTGAGGACTATTTGGATGCTATTATTTGAGTTTGGATGTTGGCTTTTTTTATGTTGAAGACTTTAAAGTCACAGGCCCTGGTTCTACGGTCACAGGCCCTGGTTCTCATGGGGGACTTCAACCACCCTGACATCTGTTGGAGAGACAACACGGCAGGGCACAGGCAGTCCAGGAGGTTCCTGGAATGCGTGGATGACAACTTCCTCCTGTGGGCAATAGAGGAGCCGACAAGGAGGGGTGCCATGCTCGACCTTGTGCTCACCAACAGGGAGGGACTGGTGGGGGATGTGAAACTAAAGGACAGCCTTGGCTGTAGCGACCACGACATGGTGGAGTTCAAGATCCATGGGGCAGCAAGGAAACTACATGGCAAGCTCTCTGCCCTGGACTTCAGGAAGGTAGACTTCGGCCTCTTCAGGGACCTGATGGGCCAAGTGCCATGGGAGGTGGCCCTGGAGGGAAGAGGGGCCCAGGAAAGTTGGTCCATATTCAAGGAGCACCTCCTCCAAGCTCAGCAGAGGTGCATCCCGATGAAAAACAAGTCGGGCAAAAAGGCCAGGAGGCCGGCGTGGATGAGCAAGGAGCTCCTGGACCAACTGAAAGTAAAAAAGGAAGCCTATAGAGGGTGGAAGCAGGGACAGGTAGCCTGGGAGGACTACAAAGAGGCTGCGCGAGTGGCCAGGGATAAGGTAAGGAAGGCCAAAGCCCTGGCAGAACTGAATCTGGCCAGGGATACAAAATGCAACAAGAAGAGCTTTTATAGGTATGTAGGGGACAAAAGAAAGTCCAGGGAAAATGTAGGCCCCTTCCGGAAGGGATCTGGTGTCCTGGTTACCCAGGAAATGGAGAAGGCTGAGGTTCTCAATGACTTTTTTGCCTCAGTCTTCACCGACAAGAGTTCCTGTCCCACCACCCAAGCTGTAGAAGGTGCAAGCAGGGACTGCGAGGATGAAGAACCGCCCATTGTACTCGAAGAGCAGGTTCGGGATCATCTGAGGAACCTAAACGTGCACAAGTCCATGGGACCTGATGAGATCCATCCGCGGGTCCTGAGGGAACTGGCGGATGAAGCTGCCAAGCCACTGGCTATCGTATTTGAGAAGTCGTGGCGGTCTGGTGAGGTCCCCGATGACTGGAAGAGAGGGAACATAACCCCAGTTTTTAAAAAGGGGAATAAGGAAGACCCGGGTAACTACAGGCCGGTCAGCCTCACCTCTATGCCTGGCAAGGTCATGGAGCAGATTCTCCTGGAAACCATGCTAAGGCACATGGAGAGCAAGGAGGTGGTTGGTGACAGCCAACATGGCTTCACCAAGGGCAGATCGTGGCTGACCTATTTGGTGGCCTTCTATGACGGGGTGACGGCATCGGTGGACAAGGGACGAGCAACAGACATCATCTACCTGGACTTGTGCAAAGTTTTGACACTGTCCAGCATGACATCCTTCTCTCTAAACTAGAGAGACATGGGTTTGATGGACGGACCACTCGGTGGATAAGAAGTTGGCTGGATGTCCGCACTCAGAAAGTAGTGGTCAATGGCTCAATGTCCATGTGGAGACCAGTCATGAGTGGCGTCCCTCAGGGGTCCGTGTTGGGCCCGGCCCTGTTCAACATCTTTGTTGGTGACATGGACAGTGGGATAGAGTGCACCCTCAGCGAGTTCGCCGATGACACCAAGTTGTGTGGTGCTGTCGACATGCTGGAAGGAAGGGATGCCATCCAGAGGGACCTTGACAGGCTGGAGAGGTGGGCCCATGCCAACCTCATGAAGTTCAACCAGGCCAAGTGCAAGGTCCTGCACCTGGGTCATGGAAATCCCAGGCACAAATACAAGCTGGGCGGGGAATGGATTGAGAGCAGCCCTGAGGAGAAGGAGTTGGGAGTGCTGGTGGATGAGAAGCTCAACATGAACAGGTAATGTGCCCTTGCAGCCCAGAAGTCCAACCGCATCCTGGGTTGCATCAAGAGGAGCGTGGCCAGCAGGTCGAGGGTGGTGATTCTCCCCCTCTACTCTGCCCTGGTGAGACCCCACCTGGAGTACTGTGTCCAGTTCTGGAGCCCCCAACACAAGAAGGACATGGACCAGTTGGAGAAGGTCCAGAGGAGGGCCACGAAGATGATCAGAGGACTGGAGCACCTCTCTTATGAGGACAGGCTGAGAGAGTTGGGGCTGTTCAGCCTGGAGAAGAGGAGGCTCCGGGAAGACCTGATAGCAGTCTTCCAGTACCTCAAGGGGGCCTATAAGAAAGATGGGGAAAGGCTGTTTAGTAGGGCCTGTTGCAATAGGACAAGGGGTAATGGTTTTAAAATAGAGGGGTGTAGATTTAGACTGGAAATTAGGAAAAAATTTTTTACAATGCGAGTTATAGAACACTGGAACATGTTGCCCAGAAAGGTGGTGGAGGCCCCATCCCTGGAAACGTTCAAGGCTGGATGAGGCTCTGAGCAACCTGATCGAGTTGGGGATGTCCCTGCTCCTTGCAGGGGGTTGGACTAGATGACCTTTGAAGGTTCCTTCCAATCCTAACCATTCTATGTTTCTATGATTCTATGATTTATCAACATTTAATTGAAACAAAAATAAGTTGTGTGTTTCGGTTTTTTTTTTACAAGAACTGTGCATCTTGTTTTTGAACTAAAGGAACAAATCTTTCATTTTAAAAACAATAACCAGAAGCTTCCAGTAAATAAAGGCTGGTACTAACACAATTAATTATTGAAGTGCTTCTCTTCTATATAGTACTGTGAACTTCAATATAAATGATGGATGTATATTCACCTTTCTCTGATAGATCACTAGCTAAAAGGTTTATCCCAGGAAGCCGTATATACCGTGAACAGAAGAAAAATCCTTATGGAGATATTCCCTAATGAAAAAGATGAATAAGATTTTACTGAAAATATGCTTATGTTGAGCTATGCATTACTTGTAATTTTTGTTTTGAACAAACAATGCCACTGTCATCTCTAAGCTTCAGTAAGAATACAGATCAGGTTTATTAACTAGCTACTTAATAACATTTCTCTGAAAAAAGAAAAAAAGGAAGCAGAATAAATTTGTCTCAATAGTGCTCACAGAAAGAGACAATCAAATGACAAAACAGTTGCGGAAACTACTCAAATTTAAATTACGGAAAAAATAAATTGTTTCTCATACACTACTTTGCAGATACTCTTTTTCTGAAAGATAAATCTTTCACCCGCAAAAGTTAATGTTAGCAATGCTCTGTTTTACTTAATAGAAGCTGTCATTCTTGTTGGCAGTTACTATGATGCTTATTTTTGGATGCAGTTCTCAACAGAACTGTTTTCAGAGTAAGCTGCTGCATGACAGTGAAGAAAACATTAAAAGAGTACCTTAACACTGCATACCAAAACAAAAATATAGGAAAGGCTTTTTTTACTATGGTAGGCAACTGGCCTAGTTGGGAATTATTGAGTACCAAGAACTCTGCTTTTCTTGTATGTAAAAGGAAAAAAGTTACTCACTTGAGCTTGATAAAGTACGGAAACCAGTTTTGGGTACATGCAGCACTGTTCATCACATTAAGTGTTCATAAAGACAAAAAAAAAAGGGCTCTGTATCCATAAATTTGAAAGTATTTTTGCTTACTGTCCCTTTTCGCAACATCCAATTCAAATCCACTACAAAGACACCTGTTTTGTTTTAGAGTTACTTTTCCCAAGTCTAGGGGTATATTTATTTTTAGATATAAATACATCAAAAAAGGAGAATAGTATTCCTTAGATTTGGTGAACCTACATGTTTCCTTACATGACTGGAGGCCAGTGGTGCACTAATGGTGACTAGTGGTGTACTCCAGGGATCAATATTGAGTCTAGTCCTTCTTAACACCTTTATTAATGAGCTGGATGATGGGGCAGAGCGTACCCTCAGAAAGTCTGCAGATGGCATAAAACTGGGAGGAGTGTCTGATACATTAGAGGGTTGTGCCTCCACGCAGAGGGGCCTTGACAGGCTGGAGAAATGGGCTGATAGGAGACCCATGAATCTTAACAAAGAGAAGTGCAAAGTCCTGCCCCTGGGGAGGAACAACCCTACACACCAATACATGCTAGGGGCCACCCAGATGGAAAGCAACTGAGAAGAAAAGGCCCTGGGAGTCCTGGCTGACACCAGGTTGAACATGAGGCAGTGATGTGCACTTGCAGCAAAGGCTGCCGGTATCTTGGACTGTGTTAGACAATATCTTGCCAGCAGATCATAGAATCATAGAATAGTTTGGATTGGAAGGGACCTTTAAAGGTCATCTAGTCAAACCTCCCTGCAAGGAGCAGGGAAATCCCTGACTAGATCAGGTTGCTCAGAGCCTCATCCAACCTGGCCTTGAATGTTTCCAAGGATGAGGCATCTACCATCTCCCTGGGAAACCTGTTCCACTGTTCCACCACCCTCATTGTAAAAAAAATTTTCCTTATATCAAGTCTGAATCTGCCTCCCTCTATTTTAAAAACATTACCCCTCGTCCTATTGCAACAAGCCTGTTGGGTACCTGGAGTATCAGGGACACTTAGTGAACAATCCAGACCGAATGGAATTGTTATGTTTGTGAGCAGCAGGCCTCAAGGACATCACTGAAGCCGCTTGTGAGAAAGTACTGAAGCTGCCTGTAAGAAAGTACTGAAGCCACCTGTGAGAAAATAATGAGGCCGCCTGTGAGAAAGTAATGAAGCCACCTGTGAGAAAGTAAACAAAGCAACCTTGAAGAAGATCGTAAATAACTTTGAGAAAGTGAAAACATGAAAAGTACGGGACTTTCCAGGTTAATGGACTTTCCAGGTTAACTAACTGCAAGTAGGAGGGATATGCAAATGTAACCATTAGAACTTAAGCCAATCACGCAATGACTAGTAGGCATATTTTATCTTAGCAATATAAATATGCGCATCCGGGACTAATAAAACGAACTACGCTTATTACTCATATTGGGTTTTTTGTCCTACGTTCCTCCGTCGCTCGCACAAGCCCTACTGAAGAGTTTCTCCCTGTCTTTCCTGTAGGCCCCTTTTAGGTGTTGGAAGGCTGCTATAAGGTCTCCCCAGAGCCTTGTCTTCTCCAGGCTGAACAGCACCAAGTCTCTCAGCCTGTCCTCATAGGAGAAGTGCTGAAGCTCTCTATGATCATGGACTAAAACAATGGATGAACAACAAAATCAGCTCTGGATGGAACTAAAAGGTACTCTTAATTAGTCTGATGCTGCAGAACAGATTGTCCAAAGAAACAAGAAGGATCAAAGTATACTTTCTATTTACCAACAGGTGTGAACTTTCCTAAGCCTAATCGTGCAGCACAGTATAAATAAGGTCTATTTTCAAGATTGAGTTCCAGTTCTCTGTCCACTGTGGGAGTTAAATGCCATGGCTGGAATTCCAGAAATTCTGGCAGAGCCTAAAAAAAAAACCAACAAAAAAAAAGTATGTTACAACGCAAAAACTTCACTTTTCCTGGTTTTGACCCAAACTGGAATCTATGTGACTAATCTCTGTCCAAACATGTTGACAAATCAAGCTTAAGTGGACTCACAAAAATACATTCCTTATCCGTGGCACCTTGAACCTTGTATACACCCAGGGGATAAAAGCTCCTAACTAGTTCTTGTCTGCCAGGAGTTTGATTGACTCTAAATGAATTTAACTATCAGTGGATATCTGGTCTGCTCGTGCAAGCAGATGCATAGAAATAGTGCTATACAGTTCATTGTACACAAAATCAAAAGTGATTTTTTATTTTCTTAATAAAATATCTTTTCAAAACAGAATCACATTTTAATGAACTCGTCCCAGGTAGGGTACCTTTTCTATATTTCAGGTGATATTGCAATCCTTACATCCTCTCTGATATTGTCATAATAAAGCACTTTGCATCAGGTAGAAGCTTCAAGGTCCAAAGTCTCAAAACTGGTTGTGCTTCTACCTGACTTCACATGGTTTCTCTACTCAGACTGTGAAATCACTGTGACAGGCAGAGATACTGTGAGCAACTGTGAGACTGTGGTCCTCTTGCTCCACATGCTTCTCTACCTTGGACAGATGAGAACGGACATTCCTTAGCAACAAAAGTTTGTGATTTAAATCATATTGCTCACATGATTATGACAGGACTTTTGACAGGTGCTTTTTGGTATGAAATATAAAAGGCACATCCAGTATGGATTGTTGTCATTGATGAGCTTGCCTGATACACATTTTTTTTCCAGCCTCAAAGTGTAACAAATGCTGAAGCATACCTAGAAGCAGAAGAGGCAGTGAAGACTACCAAGATGCTGACTAGTATTCCATGGAGTTAGCTTTCACAGAGATGGGCTTAGAGACTTCACATCCATTTTTAAGTAAAGAACTAACTGTCTTCATTATTTCCAAGTGAAGTCACAGAAGTAGTGTCTCCTAGGGACACAGAGCCACACCAGTATTATAGCAAGGCAAGAACAGCAGGGCAAGACTGAACACTAGGCACCAGAAAGAGCTGCTATCAAGGCCCCTGATATAATTCACACAGACTTATTGCTGGCTTCATCTTCCATGCCACAACCTAAATGTCAAGTCAGTATGTCACAGACAACATCAAGCCAGGCAAAGCTGCTAGAGATAGTAGCTGACACTCTAAGCATGTACATGCATATTCACAACACAATCTACCACAAGCTTCATCAGGTCTTGCTTGAGCACTGCTTGGAGATGACATGCCAGTATTACTTTTTCTTCCATCCAGGCTATTCTAAACCTAGTTCATCCCACAGGCCCACTTTTTTACAGCAGACTTTTTAGTAAATTTTAGATTGATGCTAATCAGTTCCATTCAAAAGTAAAAAAGAAACAATGCCCACGTGCCAACCAGTAATAGAATGTGGGAAGAATGCCTTCAGTGATGGCTTGGTTTTGTTTTTTTTTTAAATCCCATAGCATAGCACCATAGTTTTTAATAGAGTGGTGAAAGCTATGTGAAAACTATGTAAAGTGTAAGATGAAATGGAATAACTGAGTATTTCAAATGTTAACTGCTGACAAAACTTTTTTCCTAATATCTAATCTAAACCTACCCCCCTCTATTTTAAAACCATTACTCCTTGTCCTATTGCAACAGGCCCTACTAAACAGCCTCTCCCCAGCTTTCTTATAGGCCCCTCTTGAGGTACTGGAAGACCGCTATAAGGTCTCCCTGGAGCCTTCTCTTCTCCAGGCTGAACAGCCCCAACTCTCTCAGCCTGTCCTCATAAGAGAGCTGCTCCAGCCCTCTGATCATCTTTGTGGCCCTCCTCTGGACCTTCTCCAACTGGTCCATGTCCTTCTTACGTTGGGGGCTGCAGACTTGGATGCAGTGCTCCAGGTGGGGTCTCACAAGAGGGGAGCAGAGGGGCAGAATTACTTCTGCCACCCTTAGTAAATCTTTTGATTGACACAAATGGATTTAACCATCTGTAAATAAAGTAAGAATCTCCTTCTTAAGTAGGATAATAGTCTCATTACTGGGTTAAGAGTTGTCCTGAGGGCTGCTATTCTCATTAATTATTGCATTAGTGTAACAGCTACGAGTCCCAAGCAGAGCATAGGAACCAACCTGAGTAGATGTGGTATGAACACAGTCCTCCAGCTTGTCCCTGATGGTAAAGACAACGGCAAAGTGCAGAAATAACAGTAAGAGTGTCTAAGCCAGTTGAAGACCTTGATGTTGGTAGACCTTCAAAATGAATGAGGCAATGGCCAGAGCAGAAATAAATTGATTGTCTGCTGCATGAAGGGCAAGTTATCGCCAGACTCTGTTACCTTTCCTGTCTTGACCATCCTGCAGAGTTTTTATTCAAAAAAAGTTCCTAACAATTTGGAACCAAGACCAGTCAAGATTATAGACACGTCCAAGACAGAAGCTTAAGTAAAGGTGAATTTTTTGTGAGGTCCATGCTAAACGCAAAGAAAATAATTATGGGAAGGCTGTTAACAATGCCATAGTTTAGCCTTACAAAGGTCCCTATCTGAGAAATTCTTTGGAACAAAAAGTGAGTGATCGATGACAGTTATTACCAGCAAAGCTCTTAGCTTAAAATTATTTAAAGAAATTGCCTTTCCTTGCATTTAATGATCTTTAATTTCCTTTGTCCTTTGCATCTTTAGAAATCAATTTAAATATGTGAACATATTCATATTTTGTTCAAATCTTTGTGAGAAACAGAAGTGTTGCTTGTCCTATCATATAAATCATAAAGAGAGCCTTACCTAAAGAACATATATGAATATTTTACCTTTATAGTAGAATCCTATTTGACGCTTAAGACTCAAATTAAACACAATAGTTCTTTCAAAGGAATCTGCAGCATTTTTGTCTCCCTATTCAAATGCAAAGCTTTTTTTATGTGTGTATGTTCTTTCAGGAGTGCAATTTGCTTCTATCTCAGCTTACAGAAATATATGCCTAGTGACACAGCAGAAACTCATCTGCTGTAGGCAAAAAAATCTCTATGCTTAAGAAAGGTATATATTTGCTTCTCTTTAGAAAGAGGTTTCACTTCTGTTTTGTTGAAATAAAGTTTATAAGTTTTACTGAGAAAATTGAATTCTGAATACAATATGTGGTTGTTTACTTTCTTTTTACATGTTTTGGTTAGCATAGACCAGACACCAATAAATGAACAGAGATTTCCAGAGTATCTTCTATCCCTTTGTCTGTCTACCCTCCATCTCTAACTTCTTTGTTGAAGAACTGTTACCACCTGCATGCCCAGTACTATAATTGAAATACTGGAAAGGTACTGTATTGTGCCTGAATATCAAAAGAATTAGGACCACAACAAACAAGTGGGAGACAAGGAGTTAAAGACAGGAAGAACATGAAAAACTCTTCTCAAAAGAAGCTGTATACGATGGGTTCCCTCCTATCGCACGGCCAAATGAGGCTTGAGCAACAACCAATTCCCAGTCTCCTTGATTTCCAAACTCACATTACACCAAAATCAATATTCATCTGTTGTCAGCAGCTTGGGTGAATTCAGCCATGATATTAATGAACAGATAGGCACTGATGCAGTCCTGAGTATGATACAGAACTGTACCAGGCTAATTGGAGAAAACAATAGTTCTCCTAGTCTGTCAGTAAATTCAGTCTTGCAAGGAGCTACATAGCATGCTATTTTTAATTTCAAGATAATTATAATACTCCCCACAGTCTTAGAGTTCCCCAGTGTCTCCCATAAGAAAAACAAAATAAACTTTTCTCTTTTTCATTTTTAAATGTCAGTTGTTACACTAAATACATAGAACTAATACATCAAGTGGAATAACTAGGCCACTACTGAAGACACAATTGAGATTACCATCCCTGGGGTTGACCTGTATTGTACAAAGCCTCACTGACTGTGACAGTGTCCCACATCTACAAGACACATTATGTCTGCTTATAAAGGAACTACTGATGCATAAAGCAAACCATAAGGTTCACAGTGTGAAATGAAAGAATTTTTTTTTCAAGCTGATCACTTCTGAAATCCTGCAAATTTTATTTTTTCTAGCTGACTCCGAAAAAGAGAGAGAAAAGAAAGATTCTTTACCCCTTCCAAATTTATTCCCAGGAACAAGTAGAAAAAAACATCATTTGAATTTTCCATATTGTCAAAATAAAAGCATTTGAAAATGAGTGAAATAGGATATTCCAGGAGATTTTTAAGTTTAGGAAAGTAATGAATGTAATAGAATAAACCTATAATTTTCCTACTAATTTTAAGAAATATTGCACAAATATTAAGAAAAATATTTCTATCTGTCTTCAAGAAGTCCCAGTATTCATTCCAAAGTCTTACAAGACAACTAGAAGAATGATAAAGAAGAATGTCTTATTCAAAATTTCAGAGAAATATTGAACAAAATTAAGTTAAAGTCAGGTCCCTCAGGAACTCAATTTGAAATACCCCCATTTGACTAATAGGCTATTGATAATTCCTCTCCAAGTGTTTCTTCTATTGACTGTATACTCACTTCATCTCAGTTTTCAAGATTGATTTCTCTAGTTTAAAGATACATCTAAGATTATATTCTTAGAAGCAACGCTACACTGTAACTATTAGCCTGCCAAAAAAAACCAAACAGGAAAACATATTCAGAATAAAAGATATCATGCATATATTCTCTTTTAAAAAAAAAATACCATTCTCTTACTATATCGATAATTCATTTTGGGATCTTACCAAAAATTAAAATTTTGTTAAAAGGTTTGTAGTTTATCTTGCCCTCCCTCATTTATTTCATGGTTTACTTTAAACAAACTACTACATTCATCTATATCTCTGAAGGTCATGGAGCAGATTCTCCTGGAAACCATGCTAAGGCACATGGAGAGCAAGGAGGTGGTTGGTGACAGCCAATATAGCTTCACCAAGGGCAGATCGTGCCTTCTATAGAATCATAGAATCATAGAATGGTTAGGGTTGGAAGGGACCTTCAAAGGTCATCTAGCCCAACCCCCCTGCAAGGAGCAGGGACATCCCCAACTCGATCAGGTTGCTCAGAGCCTCATCCAGCCTGGCCTTGAACATTTCCAGGGATGGGGCTTCCACCACCTTTCTGGGCAACCTGTTCCAGTGTTCTATAACGCGCATTGTAAAAAATTTTTTCCTAATTTCCAGTCTAAATCTACTCCCCACTATTTTAAAACCATTATTCCTTGTCCTATCACAACAGGCCCTACTAAACAGCCTCTGCCCATCTTTCTTATAGGCCCCCTTGAGGTACTGGAAGACCGCTATCAGGTCTCCCTGGAGCCTTCTCTTCTCCAGGCTGAACAACCCCAACTCTCTCAGCCTGTCCTCATAAGAGAGGTGCTCCAGCCCTTTTATTATCTTCGTGGCCCTCCTCTGGACCTTCTCCAACTGGTCCATGTCCTTCTTGTGTTGGGGGCTCCAGAACTGGACACAGTACTCCAGGTGGGGTCTGACCAGGGCAGAGTAGAGGGGGAGAATCACCTCCCTCGACCTGCTGGCCACGCTCCTCTTGATGCAGCCCAGGATGCGGTTGGACTTCTGGGCTGCAAGGGCACATTGCCTGCTCATGTTAAGCTTCTCGTCCACCAGCACTCCCAAGTCCTTCTCCTCAGGGCTGCTCTCAATCCATTCTCTGCCCAGCTTGTATTTGTGCCTGGGATTTCCATGACCCAGGTGCAGGACCTTGCACTTGGCCTGGTTGAACTTCATGAGGTTGGCATGGGCCAACCTCTCCAGCCTGTCAAGGTCCCTCTAGATGGCATCCCTTCCTTCAAGCGTGTCGACGGCATCACACAGCTTGGTGTCATCAGCGAACTTGCTGAGGGTGCACTCTATCCCACTGACCATGCCGCCGACACAGATGTTGAACAGGGCCGGGCCCAACACGGACCCCTGAGGACGCCACTTGTGACCGGCCTCCACATGGATATTGAGCCGTTAACCACTGCTTTCTGAGTGTGGCCATCCAGCTGATTCCTTATCCACCCAGTGGTCTGTTTTTCAAATCCATGTCTCTCCAGTTTAGAGAGAAGGATGTCATGCGAGGCAGTGTCAAATGAGTTGCACAAGTCCAGGTAGATGATGTCTGTTGCTTGTTCCTTGTCCACCAATGCTGTAACCCCATCACTTGTTTCGAAGAACAAGGCAGGCAAAAAGGCCAGGAGGCCGGCATGGATGAGCAAGGAGCTCCTGGACCAACTGAAAGTAAAAAAGGAGGCCTTGATCTAATTTCTCAATAACTTGTTAGATTTGGGGTAATGAATAAATGGATTCTATTTGGAAAGAGTTATGTGTCTTCTCCTGAAGTAATAAACCAAAATGCCTTCATTTCTTTGATACTATGAAGAATCTTGATCCAACTGCTATGTTCTACTCAAATTTGCAAGGGTTGTTGAAGAGCTACTTCCACAAATGTTTTTAATGAAGTTTAAGGAGATGTGGAATGAGATAAAATGCCTTGACATGATAAAATAAAATGTTAAAAGAGAATAAATAAAAGGTATAGGTGAACAGTAATGTTTCAGAAAGGAATAAGTTCACTAGTGACCCTTCACTGTGTTCTGTAATCTGAAAAAAAAAAAACGGGTAAGGTTTGCTTATGATACAATTTTTTTCCATGCTAGTAAGTATAAAGAAAAAAACAAAGAACAGGTGCAGGAAAATTTTCATGAGATTGAATGACCTTCAGTGTAGCTAAGTGCACAATGAGACATGAGGAAAAAAATCCAGTCCTATCTTTAAATATAAAAAGGTTTTGGGGAGACCACTACTGTTCAGGAGCAAGAACTAGGAGTTGCAATGCACAGTTCTCTGAAAAGATCAGATTGTAACAATAAGAAAAGAAATTGTATATTAGGAAATTAATAAAGAAGAAACAAGGGAACATCTAAGTCACGGTATAAACCATGGTTTTCCCAACCTTGAATACCATGTATGATTCTGATCCTCTCATCTCAAAGAGAATATAGCTGAAGCAGAAAATGTTGAGAAGACTAACTGACATGATCAGAAATGCAGAATGGCTCCCGTATGGGGAAGAGCTGAATATCTTATTACTCTTGTGAAAAATGAAACTTTTACTACTCATAAAAGAGACTTGAGATGTCCTACAAGTCGTGACTGACATGGGAATGATTAGATGGTGTCACAGTCCACTCGGGACTCATGATGGTTCTTTTAGTGCGATCTCAAAGTGCAAAATTACGGCGAACGTGCCAAAGGGGTTGGTTTCAATCAAACAGCACAAACTTCATTATTTTGCCCGTAAAGCGGCATGCAATAGGCGAAAGGGAGTGAAAAGGAAAAGTAAAGATAGGAAGAAAAAGAATAATAGCTACCACTGTGGGTCCAAGGTGTCCCTATAGTCCCAGATCCAGGCAGCATCCCGCCAGTCCTCACGATCAATGTCGATGTCGATCCTTGGTGGGGAGAGCTCTTCAGGGGTCTCGTTGTTAGGGGTCAACCTTTTATACCAAGTAACAAACCTTGCTCCTCCTTACTTCGGGGATCTCCGCCTGTTCACAGCCCTTAGGATAGAAGTGTGGGTTTTGTACATTATAATTAGCAAAGTTCCGTTAAAGGGCACTTTCTCACTGTTGTTTTTGAGACAGCAGTTGTGATTCATCCTCCTCAATAGCAGCTGCATGGTTATCTCTGCCAGTTTTGACAACAGGGATGAGCCATGGCACCTCCACGCCACTCTGTCTGCCGTTTCAAGGATGTTGTACATTTTGTTGTTTGGCCAGAGTTGGCCTTGTTCATAACAGTTCCGTTCTGTTCCCGGGAAAAAAACAAAACAACTGCATCTCAGGCAGGCTGCTCGCAGCAACTCATGTCAAGTTGTGAGCCTAACTTTTAGGCCAGATCAAGTCCATAGTCCACCTGGAAGTCCTCGATGACAAGGTTGAGACAATACTGATTTTCTGACCGACCCTTACAGATGGGAACTGTTTACTGTCTCCTCCAACACAAGCCCTAAAGAAGCAGGTTGGAGAAAAATTTTTAAAGAAACAAAGGGGCTGTTGTTCTCACAGTTATTCAATATTACCTTCACCTTTCTGAATTGCCGTGACAAACCTTCACCTTTCTGAATTGCTGGCAAACTCCTGCTGCTATGACTAATTTATCCTAACACAAGAGACTATCAGTTCCCCTATGAAACAGATTTAGTAAAAAATGTTATTTCCTTGTGGTTTTACTTGCTTGATTTTCTCAAGGTAAAGACATCACCACTGTAGAGAAAACAACTAGAAAGGAGAACATTTTTAATTATTGTTTTTGTTGTTGTTGTTATTATTGGTTATTTAAAGTAAAGAGATTTAACAAGAGTGGGGAGGGGGAGGCTAAAAAATTAGGGGAAAATCTTCAAACAAGGAAATGGTTGGATGAGTGAGAAAGGTGTAGCAGAACTGCAAAGAGTTCAGGCCTACATTTTGAGAGCTATTAGCTCTCAAAAGGAGGATCTCATCATCATTAGACAGCTCCATGCAGAGTTTGGCCCCTGTGCATCACAGAGCCACTTCACCGTGTCACTGGATTTCCTACTTATTCACTTATTATAAGAGTAAGTCCATTTCATAGAATCAAAGAATATTTGGGGTTGGAAGGGACCTTCAAAGGTCATCTAGTCCAACCCCAGGAACAAGGACATCTTCAACAAGATCAGGTTGCTCAGAGCCCCGACCAACCTGACCTTGAATGTTTCCAGGGATGGGGCATTCAGCACCACTCTAGGCAGCCTGGTCCAATGTTCCACCACCCTGATTTAAAAAAAAAAAATCCTGATGTCTAGTCTGAATCTACCTCCTTCTATTTTAAAACCTTGTTGACGCGGAAGTAACGGACACTGCTGACAACCAATATGATCAAGCAAATGCCAATTTATTGTTGATACATCCCGGTTAATATAGCCCTTCTAATTCCGTATCATGCGCAAGCTCTCTACTAATTGGTTAACTATATCATGCACATGCTCCTAGCTAAAATATGATTCGTTAAGTCTCTATGTTCACGCGCACGGCTCTCTCCACCTGCACCTTGCTTCACGTTCAGCCCCCAGTCACGTATGCCAGCTGTTTTCCTTCTTCTCAAGGTTGCTTCGTTTACTTTCTCACAGGAAGCTTCATTACTTTCTCACAGGCGGCCTCATTATTTTCTCACAGGTGGCTTCAGTACTTTCTTACAGGCAGCTTCAGTACTTTCTCACAAGGGGCTTCAGTGATGTCCTTGAGGCCTGCTGCTCACAAACATAACAATTCCATTCGGTCTGGATTGTTCACTAAGTGCCCCTGGTACTCCAGGTATCCAACAAATCCCCCTTTTTGTTTTGAACAATCCAGACCCACTTTCATCATACGTTCCACAGCTTTCACAAAGCATTTTAAAATATACCCCAACATCATCAGTGTCAACAGCAAACCCATCAATAATACCAACCCATAAACTATCAAATCTTTTAGCCAGCCTGTGACCCCCAAGGATTTCAACCAATCTGTTAACCTGCTTTCCACTTGTATCGCATGCATGTTGCATCATAACTCTGCCAACTGATAGCGTATCGACTTAGAGTGATCAGAAACATTCATGCAACACATACCTTCAAAATCTTCACATCCATGTCCATGCGCTAATAACAAAAAATCAATGGCTGCTAGATTCTGCAAAAATATCATGACGCATGCTATCCATGTCTTCTAATAATCCTGATAACATGCTAGAAGTTAAATTCATTTGCTTTTGTGCCCAACAAGCTAATTTATTTAAGTTAGCTAAAGTTTTTGCAGTTGCTGCCCAAGGAACAAATAAAGATAATCCTATCCGCTCAGCTGTACCCAACAGGGTTAAATTGCTGTCATAATGGGGAGTCAATACTTTTAGTGACCTTCTTGCTCGCGTATGATTCCATAATGTTCTCATAGATGGAGCAAACACTATCAATTTTCCAAAATAACATGGTCCTCCTATAGCCCTTTTTGGTACTCCTGACCTTATTTTACTACAATATCAACTAGGTTCATGGTTGTTTGGGTTTTGTTTTTTGGTTGGTTTTTTTTGGATTTTTTTTTTTTTTTTTTTTTTTTAGCCAGATTGTCTGTATTGAGTTGTTAATCATTTTTTTGCAAGCATGGTATGTTAATGATTATGCCTAGTATTATGCCTAGTATCACAATTCCGATTTTAACCAAGGACAGCAACCACCCAGTTATGCCACACACAAGCTTAGTTAATAAAATTACTGATCACACGTTATACATATTCATGATTATGAAGCAAAGCTAAGTTTCATTACCTTCTAGTAATTTTCTACTATAACATTCTTCTACTATTATAGATATAACAACTCCAGTAACTCTCTTATCTATGAGACCAATTACTAGTTTTCTGCAGGCCTCTGTTGAAACAAGCCATAAATTCTGCTAACAGCGTTTTGGATCTTAAAGCTTCCCTTCTCATTCCATGGCTTTCTTCCTGAGAGCATGATTGCATTCCTCCCCCAAGGTCGGTGTGCTTTCACTGATACCGTACTGGCTCAGCGAAATACCACATCTCCCCCTTCTTTGTTTATGAGAAGAGGCTTGTTTCAACGCTTTATCTGTTAAAGTCTGCACACATTTTAAGACACAGAATATAGATCAAAATACATCTATAAAAGGAATGAATAAGCATCCTACAACTATTAGTAACAAGCTTATATCAAGTCACCAAAAGATTTCTGAATATATCAAAACCATCACTTTGTTGCTGTTTTTGTACTCCTTTTTGCAAGTTTTGAATACTTTTGTGAATAGATTCCGAATGATCAGACAGATTCATGCAGCAAAGCCCATCAAAATCCTGACAATCATGATTTTGTGCTAATAATAAAAAAAAAATCTATTGCTGATCTATTCTGTTACTAACCCAACTATGCGAAAGACACCGCTGAGCAAGAGGATGATTATCAGCCGGGTCAGAGCAGAGAAGGGAGACAGGCGCAGCACCTTCAGGGCGTCCCCTGTTGTTAATAACGTGTGCTCTGGGCCTGTCCTCTCCCCCCTGCTCCGAGCCACCTCTGTTTATAGCCTCAGCAGATTCAGTGAAAGAGTACTGACTAGGTGTTGCTGCATGTGTGGCCAGCACATGCAACAAGGCCTGTCAAAATATGTGCTCTGCAGGCTAACAGCGGTTCTGTTTTGTAAAGTAGCATAGTATATAGAATCTACATCAGTTAACAGCGTTAATAGTGCCGATGCAGTTGTATTTATTTGCTTAGCAAGCCAACAGTCCAATTTATTTAGCGTAGTTAACGCCTAGGCACTTGCCACACCAGGTGTAAAGACTGAAGCAGCAATAATTTTACTTAGTTTCCAAAACCCTGTATTATCTTGGCAACCAGATTCAATGCTATGTATGCTTCGTTTAGGTCTTTTATGCTGTCTGGATTTTGATATGTGCTCGCATGATTACGTCATGCTGTGTCGTTGCAATGTATAGATCTTAAAGCATTTACAATCATTACCCCTCTAGAAACATTAGCTCTTGAATAGTTAAAAAAAAAAAAAATAGACAGAAGTCCATCTTTACTGATCCCAAAAAGTTCCATCTTTTGTAGTTTTAGCACTCAGCACTCGTGGCTGCTGCTGTTTTACACAGAGTTGCTGTCCTACCGGTATCTGGCAGGTCAACCAAACATGTTCTGAAATACCCGCAGATGAGACAGACAGGGATCCACTTGTTTACTGCTCCTGTAAAGACATGAGCGTATCCCTTCCCCCATGTTATAAGAGGGAACGGTCCTTCCACTTATACAAAGCTCGACTCAGACAGGAGTATCTGTTAACCATGTCAGGGGCGGGGGGCGGGGGTGGGGGCGCCTGGCGGCGGCTGTGGCCCCGGGCATATAGAAGGAAAGAAAACTAAAACCCGAGGTTTAAGACAAGAATAGGGAGGGATCCTTAAAGCCACCGCTACCGGCAAAACAGACCATCACTAAAACCAAAGCAGGACAATGAAAAAAGGAACAAGACAACCTCCCCCCACCCCTCCCTCTTCCCTGGCTTAACACCATCTCCACCTCCCCCCCCTGCCCCCTGAGCGGGACAGGGATGGGGGGCGGGAAGAGGGAATGGGGGTTACAGACAGTTAATCACGCACTGCTTTATTGATATCAACGGTTTAACGGCTGCACCTACAGCAGCAACCATGACCGGAGCCTTTTCTTGTTCTAACATTCGCTCGACAGCTTCCAGCAGTTGCCCTGTACTAGATCCTTTTGGCAGCACACTAAGGGCTCTTTTAGTTTTTTGGGTTTTTTTTTTTTTTTTTTTTATCATTAGCATTATTAAAGGCAAGCATATCTAAGAACTTTGCTTTCATGTCATCATCCAAATCAGGGTGAGCCATAATTGCAGTGTGCAACCGATCAATAAATTTCCCATATGGTTCTGTGGGACCTTGCCTTACTGACGTAAAGGCAGGTCCGGACTTTTCATTGTACACCCTAGCAAGCGCTCTATAAGCCAAATCTTGGCCCAGTTGTAACACTTCAGTAGCAAATTACGCTTGCCAATCAGATCGTGTGTAGGGTCCCACTCCCATCAGCATTTGAGTTTGCACCCCGAATAATGGATCACCCTGTTGTCGAGGAGTTGCAGTTGCCTTATCACAAGCAGTCTGCCAGTGCTGAAAAAACTGCAGCTGCTGTGACAGTAGCAAAAACATCTGGACAATCATTCTAATATCATAAGGAGTTAAAAACTGTGACAAAAAAAATATGCTGCAACACAGATTGAGTATATGATGATTTTAGCCCATACTGAGTAACTGCATTTTTAGCTTCCTTCAATATTTTCCAGTCTAATGCTTGCCACACACTTCTCCCAGTATTATTGGTCACAACTGGAAATGCCATGGGAAAAGGCTCTCCTTCTATCAAAGCATCTCGAATCACCTCTTTCCACCGCACTATTGGATTCAAATCCCCAGCCCCTCCCGCCAGCGTCCCTTGGAAAGGTGCAAAAAGACTGATCTCACCCGATGCTCCATCCGGAACGAATAGGTTGGACGCTGGCAGGTCTCGATGTGGCACAGGCGAAGGAGTTGACAAGTTTCCCAGCGACGCTTCTAGGCGAACCTCTAGGGCTTCTAGCCTTTTTAGTGTCTCTTGCAGCTGTGCATCCTTCAAGCCGGATGAATGTTCATCCCCCTCTTCCTCACGCCGTGGTGGCAGGGAAGAAGGTGGTAATGGGGGATAAACTGGAGCTGTTGGCGCCAGTGAAAAGGGTCGTGACTCTGAGCCTGCACTGGCGCAGTGTGGCGGGGTGCCTGGCGGTGGTACATCTGATGGTGGTGAAAAGCCTTTGGCAGTTTTTCCCTCTGGTGCCCACATATCTATAGTTATAGGGGCTGTGGCTGCATTTCCTGGAGTCCTTGCTGGGGCTCGAACCCCCCCACCCTCAGCACCAGCCGGGGCGGCGGCAGGGCTCATTAAACCCGAGAACAGCATGCTAGTAGCGGAGGTGGACCTGCCGGCTGGAGTTAAGGCCGCAAAAGCAGATGTGGCAACTGAACGTTCGGCTTTCATGCTTATCAATGTTTCATTAATTAGCCTCCACATGGTGGAGAGTTTGCTCGCCTCCTTTGATCCTTTACTTATTTCATCCCACAGCTCTTTTCCTATCTTTTCCCATGTCAGGAGTTCAAAAGCATCATCAACTGTGGAGATTAATTCCCTTTTCTTTGCCCACTGCAGCAAAGCTTCTAGGATGGCCGAGTCATAACTCAGTCCTCTCATAGAGAGCATATGTTGGAGGAGCTTAACCACTGCTGACTCCTCTTTGGTCAGTGTGGACCCCATCTCCTCCCCGGCTGCTCGCCTGGCCAAGACGAGATTCCCTCCGTACCTTTTGTACCTTTTTGCGCTATAGTGACTTCCCGAGTGCCGGGGCAGCACTCGCCTTCGACCGGCTTCCGCCCCCTCTTCTTTTCCTATTTCGGTTCCGTCGGGATGTCCAACGCCGATCTGAGGGTCCCTGTTCGGGCGCCACCTGTTGACGCGGAAGTAACGGACACTGCTGACAACCAATATGATCAAGCAAATGCCAATTTATTGTTGATACATCCCGGTTAATATAGCCCTTCTAATTCCGTATCATGCGCAAGCTCTCTACTAATTGGTTAACTATATCATGCACATGCTCCTAGCTAAAATATGATTCGTTAAGTCTCTATGTTCACGCGCACGGCTCTCTCCACCTGCACCTTGCTTCACGTTCAGCCCCCAGTCACGTATGCCAGCTGTTTTCCTTCTTCTCAAGGTTGCTTCGTTTACTTTCTCACAGGAAGCTTCATTACTTTCTCACAGGCGGCCTCATTATTTTCTCACAGGTGGCTTCAGTACTTTCTTACAGGCAGCTTCAGTACTTTCTCACAAGGGGCTTCAGTGATGTCCTTGAGGCCTGCTGCTCACAAACATAACAATTCCATTCGGTCTGGATTGTTCACTAAGTGCCCCTGGTACTCCAGGTATCCAACAAAACCTATCCTATCACAACAGGCCCTGCTAAGGAGTTCCTCTTGGTCTTTCATATAAGCCCCCTTTAAGTACTGGAAGGCCACTATAAGGTCTCCCTGAAGGCTCCTCTTCTCCAGGCTGAACAGCCCCAACTCTCTCAGCCTGTCCTCATAAGAGAGGTGCTCTAGCCCTCTGATCATCTTCATGGCCCTCCTGTGGACTCTCTCCAATAGGTCCATGTCCTTCTTATGTTGGGGGCTCCAGAGCTGGATGCAATACTCCAGGTTGGGTCTCACGAGAGCAGAGTAGGGGGGCAAAATCACCTCCCTTTACCTGCTGGCCACCTTTCTCTTGATGTAACCCAGAATGCAGTTGCCTTTCTGGGCTGCAAGCACACATTGTCAGCTCATGTTGAGCTTCTCATGCACTAGCATATCCAAGTTCTTCTCCTCAGGTTTGCTCTCAATCCATTCTCCACTCAATCTGTATTTGTGCGTGAGATTGCCCTGACCCATGTTCAGGACGTTGCACCTGGTCTTGTTGAACTTCATAAGGTTTGCACAGACTCAATGAGATGTCACTTCCTTCATAGGAACTTTTTTTTACTGACTGAAAACCATTTGAAAATAAAGCAATGTATGGTAAGTGGAGATAGATGGAGGAGTCACTCCAGAACTGCACTACTGGTCTGAACCAAGTTGTTAGTGTAGATACAGTCCTCATGATGCTCATCAGCTTCCTTGGTGAGAAGAGACAAGTCACCGATCTGCCACACAACACTATCTCTCCTGCTGTTTACCTGAGTCATCAATCTAGATTACAGATCCGTAGCATGCCTATAAACACAAGTAGCACTATTACGTTGGTGTTAAGAAAGATACGGACCTTTCTGAGCTTGCTTTTCTTGTTTGTAGAAAGGTATATTTTTGAGTTCTCACTGTTGCAGAGAAATACTTCAAAAGAGAACATGCAGATATAAACCAGGCTCACGTAAAGCATTTACCTTATTATACATTCCTTTCATCTTCTTCCTCAGCTTTCACAGTTTAACATAACAGTCCACGCCCACGGCTCCTCAGCATATCTCTAGCTTCTTAGTTTCCTAGTGGTGAGCCAGTGCCTGGTCAGTTTGGAGACATTTTGGTTAAAAACTTTCTCACCATGTATCATTCTTTCACTGCAAGGCAGCCTGTTCACCTTTCTACATGTAAGCAGTAGCAACAATTATAGCCTTCTTGCAGTAAAAATAAAAACAAAATCAAAGAAGCCCACAGATATATTAGAAGAATAAAAGCTCTGTTTTGCTAATCATTTATGTTAAACTTTATTTATTTGCTACATTTCTTTTTAAATCAAAGTAGAACATATTGCTTTCACATGTATTTTGACAGGTAATAAAAAGGGATTACTTTCCAAGGATTACTTACTTGCATAGATTGACAAGTTCCACTTTCTGCTGAATCAAATTTCTCTGACTTCAAAAAGAGAAGAGGCTTGTTGACCAATCTACAAGTTTCAGCATCTTGCAAAGAAAGTTCCATTAATGTGGGATGACAAAGTCACCAACCATTGTCTTATGGCATCTCTAAGGAAACTCATATTCATGCATTCATGCATATGCCAGCAGCATATTTCAAGATGAGAGCATACGAATATTTCAAAGTTGTTTTATATTTAAAGGCAAGAACCTATATTTGCAGGGAAGGAATCACTGATAACAGGAGTTCCCAATTATAATAACTGTCCTGCTTGTCCACACTTACTGCATTTTTATTCACATTGCAGAGAAGTCTTAGACTGCAAGGACTGATTTTTAATTTTTTATTTTAGTGAAAGCAAATCAGAAGATGCATTCCAGAAATGGACCGGCTTCAATTACTACCTTCAGTTCATGGGGGTCAGACTACAGCTAGGTTGAGGTAAAACTCTAGCAGTGCATCTGGAGTGACCATCAAACACTAGCTTTTTTATTCTGCAGATCGACTCCACCTGGATGGCACTCCTTACTAATGTAAACAGAGCCTGAGAGTATGAGAGAGGAAAACCAAAGGATGAGTAGCTGTGAGCTCCAGCAACTCTTACAGTATTCTGGTTCACAAAGATAATACTGTGAAAGTTTGGCTCTGTTGAACTGATTTCTAAGGAGAAGATGCGGAAGAATTGGTAACTGCAGCTCCTATTTATTCTCCAAAGAGGATTAATTCTTAATTCTCAGCTAAGCCTAAAAGCATTCCATAACAGCAAATCAAAAGCAAGGCTGTTACAAAAAGAGATTCCTTACTAATGGAGCAAAAAGGGGGCTTATATCCTTTGAGTATGAAAGATCAGCAATAAAGTCTCCATAGATGCTCTCCAATACATTCATCATCATTACTGTTATGAAATAAAAATTTAATAATCAAAGTATGAAGTTGCTGTCTGAAGCCTTTTATTTTTTTATTTTTTTTAAAGCAGAAGCATTCCTCCAGGTATTATGCCTATCTCCACATTCCTTTAAGCTGTTTCTTGAAAGTGAAAGTCTGGCCAGAAAGCTTGCCATTCATAAAATTTTTTAGGTACCTTAAAATTTTTGATAGTTTGCTGTATTGTTTCTTCATAATCTTCTTTCTGTTTTGTCATTAGCTATTTATTTTTTATGTTGTTAAAATACCAGCAACATCTTAAAGCACACATCCAAATGATGGTTTTATCTGTGCTTGATCTCTTGTGAAGATGATATGTAGTACTCTTTTAAGGACAAATAATGTTTATCAAATTCTGCTGGCACCTATGTACTAGTTGGGTAGTTCTTCTTACCACTGAGCAAAGGTTGTACATACCATGGTGACATGCCTTCTTCCTTTCCCTCCTCACTAGGATGAGCCTGATTACGGTAAAAGACAAAAAAAAAAAACCAAAAACCAATAAGTAATGGGTTTTTTTGGCTGTAGAGAACAAATATCCCTTTGACAAGCAGCTAAAGGGAAGGAAAGTAACTTTGGACTACCTACCATCTCCTGAAACATATTCAGCAATCCTCTCTTCTTCTATGGCAACATCCTCAAATGTTTTCCTGATTCCCTTAGCAATAAGAATTGCTTTCCAACACGCAACTTCTTGAAAATCCCACATTATCATCCACTAAATTCCATAGTATTCCCTGGAAGCATCCTATAATCAGCATTGTTTCTTAGCAGGATGAGATATGCCATGAGAAAAAAAAAAGTTTACTCCTCCTGGCATGAGAAGGAGGGAATGAGAAAGAAAGGAAGAAGGGGCAGAATTAATCCTTTAACTTCATGAACACTGTAATGAACTAGTTTCAAAGGAAAGACTAAATACTCCTTAAAGGATGAGAATAAATGCCTTCCAAAGTTAAAATAACATGTAACTAGATTAGCAATTACTTTTACTGTCTACCATATACAAGGCCTTCATTTGTAAAGGTATGCTTTCTTTACTCATTTGAGAACTGCATAGTAGTCGACTTTTTAGCATACATGTCTTTGGTACAGGCAAAGTATTAAAAGTCTCCGTCTGATTGTTTTCTTTTGTTCAGCCAGGAGAAGGAAGACAAAACCAATATATATTGCAACATTAAGAGATTCAAAAGTATTCTTAATTATTTTGGTTTACTCTTTCTAGCAATAATATTAAATTTTATTTTCCTCTCTCTTCCAGAGAGATTGTGCGACCACCTTTTCCTCTCGAAGTTTTCTTTTTTGTACTTTCACCTTTGACTTATCTAAAGATGAAGGGAAGAAAATCAACAGATGGGATGCACTTAAGAAGTACACACCTCTCTGTTTTTTCATGGACTAGCCTCTATATTAGAGGTTATTTCTTGAAATAGCACCTTTATACTACTAGAGATGTCTCAAGAATTTTTACTTTTTTAAGAAGGCCATGGAGCATAAAGAACTCTGAACATATTTTAAAAAGTGAAGAGGGGAATACCATATGTTGTGAAGTGGCTGTCAAGTTCTCTTTGAGTTATTGCACTCAAAGTGGTAACTAAGTTCTTTATCAAGTGACACAACTAGCTCTACTTTCCTCAGCTGTGAATTCCTTTCTGATCAATATCAAGGTAGAGGGCTGAAATGCAGATAATTCAACTTATCCTCTTGTGTGGAAAGGCTCTGCTCCTTATTCACTGGTGCCATTAACTATAACAGCACATCCATCTTTCTGGTTTGCTCAAGATGTTGCTGTGATTGGAACGCCAAGAGTCTGTGCAGATCCATCTACCTTGGGCCAGTAGATTCTGTACTTTCTTTAGGCATTAGATGGCTTGGGTTACGTTCAGTGTATGATCCATCAAATACTACCAATCACATTGTATCTGTTAAAAAAAAGTCATTCCTTTCCAGATCCCACCTGTAGCTTTTTTCAGACCTGGGTTATTGTACTCTACTCTTAATGTGAAAAAAGCAACAGCCAAAAAAAAACATTTTAAAGAAGTTTCCATGCAAAAGTTGTTCTTTTGATTCCTACTTGCTGTTACTGACTGGCCAAGATCTTGTTACATCAGACATAGTCAACTCTATAGCCATTGCACATTTTATTCCCATTAAATTTTATGAGAAAGTAATCCACTAACGCCCATACCTATTTTGTAAGCCCTTGTCTTTTCCTGTTGAAATGTAAAGATAACATTCACCATGAGTAGAGGGACTACATTTTGCTGTCAGGATTCACATGATACAGTATTTGTCTTACTTGAGCCATGTGGGAAAAACCCTTATTGCAAGAGCTTGACACCATGCAATAGGCTTACTAAATAGTAAATCTGAAAACAGCAGTGTTTTTAATATATTGCTGAAGCTCTGGCTTTCTTCTGATGAAATAAGATCTATTCCAGCCCCAATACAGGACATTTGTGGAAACAAGTACCTTTAATAAAAGAAGAAAATGCAACAGTGTATGGACCTGAATAGGATACGGTATGCATGATGCATTTTAGAGGTTTTTTCCCATCAAAACTTTGGTCAACTCTTATTTTAGCTGCACACACTTATCCATCCTTTGATAAAAGACAACTGCAATGTATGAATCAATCAGGAATTGAGATTTTCAATGGATATGCACTCAATAAAAGCATAACACCAGATTCATTGCAGGCAAAAAAAAAAAAACAGGAACATGCTTGCAACTGTCACCAAGAATTTATTACATGACATTGACTTTACTGTCTAAAATCATATATTCAGGTCTCAGTAACCATCATTCTAGTGCTTGTGAACTCTCTAGCTTCAGCTTCTCAAGGACAGTGAAACTCGGTAGCATTTTTAAAAACTCTATGGCACACATAAGCCATTTCATGTTACCATTCCTCAGTGTTCTGGAAAAATAATTTTCTATTAACAGCCATTGAACAACTCAACTTTCTTTGACGACTCATTAAGCCATTGCAACTCTGCACTCTCGTTTTTCTAAAACAGGACTCCTGAAAAAATGTTTATGACTGTCTTTATCTCTTTATAATTTAGATGCATGTAGAAGACACTGCACACTCCTGCGCCACCTAATACCTAATATTATTTTCAAAACACCATTTTTCGTACATCTTAATAAATGTGTGTCTTTTTCCTTCTAATTACATTCCTTAGCATCAGCAGGAAAGCTGTTTCTCTTTTCACGTTTAGGGAAGTAAATAACTGCAGAGTCTAAGATGTTACTGTATGGTGACAAGATAAATACTTACACGTGGGGTAACGTTAGCAGGGCTGCATGTATGCAGGAGGGGCAGTCTGCAGTGATTCGCGTGCTAGGCGCGGATAGGTCCATGGGCGCAGGGGGCAGGTGTGTCCACGTAAGTGGTGGGCACAGATAAGTCCATGGGCGCAGGGGCAGGTGCGTGGCGGGCACGGATAGATTCATGGGTGCAGGGGGCGGGTGCGTTCGCGTGCGTAGCGGGTGTACAGGTATTTAACCCTGTGTTGCGCAGCATTAAATTGAGGGCTTGGCTTGACGGTATCCGTGTGATGCCCTGCTTTCCCCGGAGCGAGGCTCCGGTGCGTGCGGGGTAGGTTAGCCGGCAAGAGAGCCGGCAAGTGGTGACCCCGACGTGTGACAGGTCCGGACGGTTTTGAGCTTGGGCCGCGCGGCGGTCGTGCCTGCCTGCTGTTAGGATGGCATCCATCTCTGATACAGTGAAGGTGTTAAAGGCGTTGGGTAAAGATGTGAATTGTCCGGTGCACAGGGCACCGTTGACGGAGTTCATCCTATGGATGCAGAAAAGGGGCTTGATTAACAAGCCGGGAGAGGTGATGGATGTGGCGTGGTTATAGGCGGCGGGGAAAGAGTTACTGGAAGAAGGGGGGTCGGAACGAAGGGTGTGGCGACGCGGCTGGAGACTTTAGGTTCGGTGAAAAGACTGCTGTCTAAGGCTCGAGAGGCGCGCGAAGTGTGGGTTGCGGCTTTAATTGCAATCAAAGAAGTGTGGCCCTCGGAAGGGGAGGGGGACGAACGGGGTCGAGATGGTGCAGAGGGGATGGGGGGTGGCACTCCGGTGGTCTGCCTCGTTTGGCCGGGAGCCTCTGATGGTGGTAGAGGGGCAATGGAATTTGGGTGTACTTCCCCGTGTATCATGCCTTTCTTGCCGGAGGAGCCTGAACCGAAAGAAAAAAAAACCAAATATGAGGACACAGAAATGCCCTCTGTCTCTCCTTCTGCCCCATCGGCTTCACCGCTTGTAAATTCGCAGAGGGGCGATAGTGAGGCGGGAGCTAGTTTCGAGGTGGCGCCCGAGGAGTCGCGGGACGCGGAGCGAGGTCCTAGCGCTTTCCCGGTGGGGAAAAGAGCCGCGGTCCTCGAGACCAAGGATAAAGCGGCGGGTGATAGAGCCGCGGTCCTCCAGATCAGAACAACGAGAAGCACTGCTTCAAAGGAACATAAATCAGTTTTAACGAGTCTAACAAAAATGTTAGAAGAACAGAACTGTGCTATTAATAAAACTGACCTGAAGAGCTTGTTGACTTGGGTGTCCGCTCACGTATCAAACGCAAACCTCTGTAATATATATACAGTGGGCTCCTGGAACACCATAGGTATTAGACTGTGGGACTGTGTAACGCGGGGTGACCCTGCTGTTCAAAAGTTATTACCGGTGTGGCATGTAATGTTTGAAGCCTTAAAGAATCACACGCAGAAAGGAGATCCAACAGCACCTGTTACCCCATCCGCTCCTCCGTCCGTGGAAACAAAGACTAACAGCGAGCCAGAAAATCCCTTTGATCCAGGTCCCATAGATCCGGAAAAGGAGCCTTCAGTCTTTGGAGCTTCCTTGTTATAGAGGTGGCGTGTTTGTGTGTGTGTGTGTATAAGCATGAAGTAGATCGTATGAAATAAGGGGTGAATACTGTCTTGGTTTCAGCAAGGATGGAGTTAATTTTTGGGTTTTGTATGTGAAGAATGTTGATAAAAATGCTCTGATGATAAGGGTTGTTGTTAATGAGACCAAGGACACTGTCTGGCTTTCCGAGTCTCATTAACGAGCAGATGCGGGAAGCTGGGCCAAAACAAACAAACAAACAAACAAACAACAAACAGACAGAGTATCGGTCATTTGGATATCGAGTGGTGAGAAATTGTACACTGTTCATTTTGTATATATTAATGTTCTTCTACTCTGTTCTTGTTGTAGGTTTCCTCTTAGTAAACTGCAGCATAAGGTAACATGTGATTGGCCGACCCTGGCCCCCATTCCCTCTTCCCGCCCCGCCCCGTCCCGCCAAGTCCCGCTCAGGGGGCCGGGGAAGGAGGTGGAGATGGTGTTAAGCCCGGGAAGAGGGAGGGGAGGAGGTTGTCTTGTTCCCTTTCTCATTATCCTGCTTTGGTTTTAGTAATAAATGAATAATTTTCCCCAGGTCGCGTCTGTTTTGCCTGTGACGGTGGCTTTAAGGATCTCTCGTCGCTGCCGCCGCCAGGCGCCCCCCCCCCGCCCCGCCCCCCCGCATCCGGCGGGGCGGGGGCAGCTTACCCAAAAACTGCCATGGTTACAGATACTCCCGTCTGAGTTGACCAGTGGCCTTTAGCAAGACAAAAGCTGCACCATTTGAATGAGTGAGTTGACGAGCGATTACAACTTGGACATACAAAGCCAACAGACAGTTCCTAGAATACACCTGTGTTTGTAATACAGGAAAATCGGATGCTCCACGATTCGCATTTTCTGTGCCTTCAATCAATATGGGAGAATCCAATTAGCGATATTACTGGACGGTACTTCTGCAGGGTATGAAAAACAGTCCAACCATCTACCAATGGTACGCCGCACAGGGCATAGCACCAGTAAGGTGCTTGCATAGGAATAGCCTCGTTTATCATTATAGGGATGAGATCTTAATTGCAGCACCTGATGATTCTCTGGTGGACAGAGTTCTTAATGATATCACCAGTGCATTATCCGGATTTAAATTGGTTATTGCTCAAGAAAAAATTCAAAAGGTGTGTCCCTGGCAGTGTCTCGGCTGACAAATTATGGAAAGAACAATTATGCCACAAAAGTTAAAAATCCCTCAAACAGTGTTTACCTTAAATGATTTGCAGAAATTGCTGGGAGCTATCAACTGGGTATGCCTGGTATTAGACCTCTACAGAATTGCTTTCTCCACTATTCCTAATACTTAAGGGAGACTCAGATTTAACCTCTTCTAGGAGACTAACTCCAGAAGAACAAACGGCATTACAAACAGCTTTGCTACAGGTCTCCATTCATTTGCCTAAGCAACCAATGCTGCAATTTTTAAGAGAATTAATGTTGTATCCAGCAACTCATCAAAGTCACACTCCCATAAAAAACACCTTGACAATATTTACAGATGGATCAGGAAAAACGCACAAATCTGTAATTGTGTGGAAGAAAAATGATGAGTGGCATCATGACATACAATTGGTAGAAGGTTCAACCCAAATTGTAGAACTTGCAGTGGTGGTACGAGCTTTGTATAAGTGGAGAGATTAATCCCTCAGTATTGTCTCTGAGTCTGCCTATGTGGTCAATGTAATACAATGCGCTGAATGGACAATGTTAAAGGAAATTAATAATCCTTTGTTATATGATCAGTTTAAAAAAAAAAAGGGAAATGAGAGGAAAATCTACAAACGAAAAGTTAGCGAAAGCAATGTATCTGCTTAATTTTCTAAATCACTGGAGTGACAATTCTTCCTCAATACAGAAACATTTTGGATCATCTACTGTACATGATGCCATCCGAGGGCAAGCTCCAGTGATGGTTAAGAATCTGGAAACAGGTAATTGGGAAGGACCATTCCCTCTTATGATGTGGGGGAAAGGATATGCTTGTGTCTCTACAGGAGCAGTGAACAAGTGGATCCCTGCGCGATGGGTACAACCAGCGCTCCAAGCTGCCTTGCGTTCGTCGTATTGTTAAAAAGCTGTGTGGCAGCTCCATGGACATCAGTCACGGAAAGAACAAATGTGTGGGTAACTATGGCTGGTGCCACAGGGTGGGGCGTCTGTCTGTATCATCTTCAAATAAGCCTTTCAGAACATGCTTGGTCAATCTGCCAGATCAGATAGCGGTAGGACGACAATTCTGTGTAAAACAACAGCAGCCGCGAGTGCTGAGTGCTAAATAACAGAAGATGGAACTTTTGGGATCAGTAAAGATGGACTTCTGCCTATTTTCTTTAACTATTCAGGAGCTAATGTTACTAGAGGGGTAATGATTGTAAATGCTTTAAGACCTATACATTGCAACGATACAGCATGGTGTAATCACGCGAGCACATATCAAAATCCAGACAGCATAAAAGACCTAAACGAAGTACACATAGCTTTGAATCTGATTGCCAAGATAATACGGAGTTTTGGAAACCAGGTGAAATTATTGCTGCTTCAATCTTTGCACATGATGTGGCAAGTGCCCAGGCATTAGCTACGCTGAATAAATTGGGCTTTTGGCTTGCTAAGTAAACACATGCAATTGTATCGGTACTATTAACACTGCTAACTGATGTAGATTCTATATACTATGCTACTTTACAAAACAGAACCGCTGTTAGCCTGCAGAGCACATATTTGACAGGCCTTGTTGCATGTGCTGGCCACGCATGCAGCAACATCTAGTCACTACTCTTTCACTGAATCTGCTGAGGGTAAAAACAGAGATGGCTCGGAGCGGAGGAGAGAGGAGGAACCCGGAGCACACTTTATTAACAACAGGGGATGCCCTGAAGGTGCTGCGCCTGCCTCCTTTCTCTGCTCTGACCCGGCTGATAAACATCCTCTTGCTTGGCGATGTCTTTGGCGTAGTCGGGTTGGTAACAGAATAGATCAGTAGTAGATTTTTTCATTATTAGCACAGAATCATGGTTGTCAGGATTTTGATGGGCTTTGCTACATGAATCTGTCTGATCATTCGGAATCTATTCAGAAAAGTATTCAAAACTTGCAAAAAGGAGTACAAAAAACTGCAACAAAGTGATGATTTTTATATATTCAGAAATCTTTTTGGTGGATTGATATAAGCTTAATACAAATAGCTGTAGGATGCTTATTCATGCTTTTTATATATGTATTTTGATCTGTATTCCGTGTGTGTCTTAAAATGTGTGCAGACTTTAATAGATAAAGCGTTGAAACAAGCCTCTTCTCATAAACAAAGAAGAGAGAGATGTGGGTATTTCTTGAGCCAGTACGGTGTCAGTGAAAGCAAACTGACCTTGGGAGAGGGATACAATCATGCTCGCTGGAAGAAAGCCATGGAATGAGAAGGGAAGCTTTAAGATACAAAACGCTGTTAGCAGAATTTATGGCTTGTTTCAACAGAGGCTTGCAAAAGAGAAACTAGTCACTGGCCTTGTAGATAAGAAAGTTACTGGAGTTGTTATGTTTGTAATAGGAGAAGAATGCTATAGTAGAAAATTACTAGAAGGTAGTGAAACTTAGTTTTGCTTAGCAGTCATGAATATGTATAACATGATCAGTAATTTTATTGGCTAAGCTTGTGTGTGGGATAACTGGGTGGTTGCTATCCTTGGCTAAAATCAGAATTGTGATACTAGGCATCATACTAGGTATAATCATTAACATTCCGTGCTTGGTCACCTGCCTACAAAAGTGATACAGAGAATACTACATCAGGGCGCGCACGCCGTACGACGTTAGTTCCGACTGCCCATCTCACAGGCTCGGGCTGTAGTGGCAGCCTGTCCAGCATGTCAAGCAGCAAAGCCGAAGCAGGCCTTATACTACCCAGGCATTAACCCCGGGAGTATGCTCCGAACCAGGTATGGCAAGTGGATATCACAGAGTATGTGCCATTTTGCTGTCTCAAATACATTCATGTTGCGGTCGACACTTGCTGCTGAGCTCTCTTCGTGTCCATTCACGACGTCCACGACACAGAAATCCATCCTACACCAGAACCGGGTTTTTGCCTGCCTAGGAGTACCTTGGGAGATAAAGACTGACAATGGGCCGAATTATCGATCACGGGTATTTCGCCACTTCCTGCAGACGTGGGGAGTCCGCCGTATGTTTGGCATTCCTCTGAACAGCACCGGGCAAGCGATTGTAGAACGCGCACACAAAACCCTGAAAGCACAGCTAACGCGCTTAAGAGAGGAGGGAGAGAGGGGTTCACCGGGGGTCTTGGTCGGTGAAGCGCTTGTGGTACTGAATCATATGTCCTTTGCTGACCCCCAATCCATTTCCCCTATCCAAAACCATTTTTCCTCATGTCAGCTGCTGTTTGGGGGCAAGGCACTCCCGGGGGTCCGGTACCACCTGCCAGAAGACCCACGTTGGGAAGGTCCTGCTGATCTGCTAATAAGGGGACAAGGGTATGCTTGTATCTCCACAGGTGCGGGGACCTGATGGATCCCGGCCTGGCTCGTACAGCCATGGCTGGAGGATCGGCAGTGTAACCGAGCGGCGCGGTGCTCTCCAGCTCACCCTAGTGGGATTGATCCTGATTGTGAGCCTTCTAATGGCAGTGATAACGACTAACTTCTGGGAGCAGTTCTCGCATTACACAAACTCTACTCAGGTTTGCATAGCACGTGGCCTGTTGGGCTCTTGGGAATGCCAACCGCACAGCCCTTGCCATATCTGAACTGGCGACTGCTTTAGCAGCACACGACAAAGGACTGACATAAATGAAGTTGGCATTAGATTATGCCCTTGCGTGGCCTGGCATCGGTTGCAGTGACCTAGAGGGAGTCCTAGGTCTCCAGGGTTACTGCTGTTTGGACTTCAGCAAGAACACCTCCTCGGCCTTGGAGAAGATGCATGCGCATGCTGCCCAGTCAGTATTCAACATCAAAGCCCTAAAGGACTGGGGTAGTTTCCAGACCTGTTCGGTTTACCTAGATGGCTAAGAAATATTGTGTCTATAGGTTTGACAATCCTAGCAGTTGCTTTGATAATGCTTTGTTTGTTTCTGTTACTGTTACGTTTCGTGCATGCTATGATTGAGGGGTCACTAGGCGACTATCCATGATCAACTGTTATAGCGGCATCCACCTCAGGGTACCAGCCATTAGACTAGAATGATTTAGCATAGAGGGGGGGAATTGTGGGGTAACGTTAGCAGGGCTGCATGTATGCAGGAGGGGCAGTCTGCAGTGATTCGCGTGCTAGGCGCGGATAGGTCCATGGGCGCAGGGGGCAGGTGTGTCCACATAAGTGGTGGGCACAGATAAGTCCATGGGCGCAGGGGCAGGTGCGTGGCGGGCACGGATAGATTCATGGGTGCAGGGGGCGGGTGCGTTCGCATGCGTAGCAGGTGTACAGGTATTTAACCCTGTGTTGCGCAGCATTAAATTGAGGGCTTGGCTTGACGGTATCCGTGTGATGCCCTGCTTTCCCCGGAGCGGGGCTCCGGTGCGTGCGGGGTAGGTTAGCCGGCAAGAGAGCCGGCACTTACATATTAATGGAAATTACTGCAGACTTTTTTATCTGTGCTTCAAATGGGTTACTGTTAATGACAGCAAAATCAAATGTTCATTTGACCAAAGCAAAGAATATGTACATAGTTCTTTTGTACAATGATCAGGCTGCTAGCCTGAAAGAGGAGAAACTGAGGTTTCCAACCTGGTGCAAGAAACCGTGCAGTACTTCTGTTTTCTCACAGGGTCTCACCTGTTGCTCAGAAAGATCATTATGGGGGGCCTAACCTGAGACTGAGCATATAACGAATCAGACATAGTCTTAACAACTTTTCTGTTGTCAAGCTTTTGAATTAAGTACAAAAACCAAACAAACTCTAAGACAAAATAGGGACCAAGGCCTTCCTGCCATATGACATTAATTTCTCATTCCTCTGAAGGCTTATTCTATTCAAGCAGGAAGGTGCAGACTTCCAGCAGAGTAAGGCACTAAGTAAAAGATGAAGGCCTGACAGATGCTGTTATTGCCATGAGCAGCAGGTAGGAACCACAAACTAGTGAGCAAAGCACCATTCGAAAATAGTCTTTCCTGATTTTTGTACCCCGTCATGTTCTTTTATACTCACACATACAGAAGAGGATTTATTTTAGTAAAAGGGACTTTTATTCTCTCTCCCAGGACCTGCCTCAGGTAAATACAATGGAAGTGAATCTACGTGGGGTTTTTTTCTGGGTTTTATTCCTAAATCAGCTTTAAAAGTTTCTGTAAACAGAAATTGCATTACCACAACACAGAGCTCAGAGGTAACCAACATTTAGTAGTGTGTTATGGCCATGGACAATTACATTGAATTAACAAATCCTAGTGAATAGGGAAATCAAGCTACTTTTAACTGTTTCAAGGCATCACAGGTATCATAGAGATGCTGATCACCACATTGGTGAAGGGATAAGAACAGAGACAACTTCTGATATTTCTTGGGGAGTTCATACATGCCCATGCTATTCTACTCCTTCCCCATTAACCAATGGGGCACAAGAGCTTCCAGCTACAGGACTTAATGCAAATGCACCTTCTTTCAAAGAATCATAGAATCTTTAAGGTTGGAAAAGATGCCAAAATCATGAAGTCCAACCATCAACCTAACACCACCAGATCCACTAAACCATGTCCTGAAGTGCCTCATCTATACGTTCTTTGAACATCTCCAGGGATCGTGACTCCACCACTTCCTTGGGCAGCCTGTTCCAGTGCCTAACCACTCTTTCAGTAAAGAAGTTGTCGTAGTTCAGCCCTGACTGGGATCAGGCTACACAGTCTCTCTCTCACTCCCCCCACCCTCTGAGATAATAGGGAGAGATAAGATAAGAAAAAAGGCTCGAGGTTTGAGATAAGGACAGGGAGAAAATCCTTAAAGTTACCCTTGCAGGCAAACCAGACTCGACTTGGGGAAAATGATTCATTTATTACTACAAACAGCAGGAGAATGAGACAGAGAACAAGATAACCTCCCTCCACCCCTCCCTCTTCCCAACCTTAACATTATCTCTACTACCTTCCCCTCCCGAGCGGCACAGGGGGGGAGAGGGAATGGGGGTTGCAGTCAGTTCATCATACGTTGTTTCACGCCGCTGCTTCATGGTCAGGGGAAGAACTCCTCACATTCCTCCCCTGCTCCAGCGTGGGGCCCACCCATACGCCACAGTCCTTTGTGAAACTGCTCTGGCATGGGTCATCTCTTCCACGGAGTGCAGTCCCTCCAGAACAGCTGTCCCAGCGGGCCCTCCATGGGCCACAGCCTCCTTCAGGCATCCACCTCCCCCGATGTGGGGTCCTTCACAGGCTCCAAGTGGATCTCTGCTCCTCCATGGACCTCCATGGGCTGCAAGGGGACAATCTGCTCCACCATGGTCATCACCACAGGCTGCAGGGGAATCTTGGCCAGGAGCCGCATTACTCCTCCCCCTCCCTCTGAACTGACCTTGGCGTCTGCAGCTGTTTCTCTCTCAAGAAAAAGTTCTTCACAACAGGCAGGCAGACGCCTCTCAGAATCTCTTTACATCATCCATCTCATCTCCTCTCCACTTCTTGCAGCCCGGCTGGGCCGAGTCGGTCCCAGTCAGCTGCCTGGCGAGAGGCCAGAGAGTAAGGCCTGCAAGGCCCCCGCTCAGCTTCTTCACATCTCTTTGCTTTTTTTTTTTCTATTTTCCCCTTCTTAAATACATTATCGCAGAGGCATTATCATGGAACATTCTGCTACCAATTCACTCAGCCTTGGACAGCAGCGGGTCTGCCCTAGGCCCGGCTGAGTCCACTGAAGAAAAGGGAGCGACTTCTAGCATTTTCCTACAGAAGCTACCACCTTAGGCCCCCCCTCACTAAACAAAACCACAACAGAAGTGTTTCCTAATATCCAATTTAAACCTCCCCTAATGGAATTCGAGGTCATTTCATCTTGTCCTATCACTAGTTACTTGGGAGAAGAGACCAACACCCACTTCCCCACAACCTCCTTTCAGGCAGTTGTAGAGAGCAATGAGGTCTCTCCTCAGCCTCCTCTTCTCCAGACTAAACAATCCCTGTTCTCTCAGATGTTCCTCATAAGACTTGTTCTCCAGACCCTTCACCAGCTTTGTTGCCCTTCTCTAGATGCAGTCCAGCAACTCAGTCTCCTTGTACTGAGGAGCCCAAAACCGAACACAATATTCGAGGTGTGGCCTCACCAGTGCTGAGTACAGGGGCACAATCACTTCCCTACTCCTATTGGCCACACTATTCCTGGTACAATAGGCCACCTTGGCACACTGCCGGCTCATGTTCAGCCAGCAGTCAACAATCAACCCCATGTCCCTTTCCGCCAGGCAGCTTTCCAGCCACTCTTCCCCTTTTCTTCTCACTCTGTTCTATCACTACTATCATTCGCCTTTTAACAATAACACTAAGTTAGGTTCCATGGCATTTGACCTCGTTTGTGTCTTAATCTCATTGAAGGTGATTGAACCTGCAGTGAGAGGTTGGTCTGGCCCCCCTAGCCTGCCAGACTTGTCTGAGGTCAGCTAGAATGCAAGGGGACCTTCCTCTCACCTGAAATCGGATTGTAACACACCCCCAGGTCCCTTTCCAGTCACTTCCCCAAGCCTGTAGCATTGCACGGGGTTGTTTTGACCCAAGTGCTGGATTTGGCACTTAGGCTTGTTGCTCCTCATACAATCGACCTCAGCCCATCTATCCAGACTGTCCAGATCCCTCTGCCAGAGCCTTCCTACCCTCAAGCAGATCGACACTCCCGCCCGATTTGGTGTTATCTGCAAACTTATGAGGGAGCACTCAATCCCTTCATCCAGATCATTGATAAAGATATTAAACAGAATTGGCCCAGTACTGAGCACTGAGGAACACCGCTTGTGACCAGCCACCAACTGGATTTAACTCAGTTCACCACAATTCTCTGGGCTCGGCCATTCAGGCAGTTTTTAACGCATCACAGAGTATGCCTGTCCAAGCCATGAGCTGCCAGCTTCTCTAGGAGAATGTTGTGGGAGATGGTATCAAAGGCTTTGCTAAAGTCCAAGTAGATAACATCCACAACCTTTCCATCATCCACTAGGCAAATCACTTGGTCATAAAAGGAGATCAAGTCGGTCAAGCAGGACCTGACTTTCATGTATGCATCATCACTCTCCTTTTCCAAACATACATTTTCCTTCTCCAGGAGACCATGAAATAGCACTAAAGATAGCATGTGATGAACAGACTCATAGAGAAAAAATGTGGTTATGAGACTGATCTAAGCTGCTTGCAATATTCTTTGTTTTCCTCCTTCATCTTTGTTCCTGCAGAATGTTTTTCTTCTCTGTTTACTGATTTCTTCAGTGATTAGACACTTCAAATACAAGTTTTTTTTTCCATTTCTTTCCATGTTGTGCCTAATGTATTACAGAAAGGAACAAATCTAGGGACATGTGAATGTTTGTTTACTAACAACTTCATTCCCTCTGTGCAACTTTTTTCTACACTCTTCAGTTTTATATTGAATAGTGAAGACAGTGAACAGTAAATTCAATACAGGCTTGAACCCTCTTGCAAGGCTCTGATCATCTCTGTTGCAGTTAGGAAGGGTTCACTGTTTAAACTGCTGTTAAAGAGTGGGAAGACACCTTCAGCTTCTCTGTTGCTTAGCAATATCACAGGTAACCTGTCATTTTTGATGATTATAGGAGATTCCCTTAATGGAGTCATCAAATACTATATTTAGGAGGCAAACAATTATATCATATATATTTATTTATCTGTTTAGTATCTGAAAGATGTAGACCAGCAGTGCCCATTCAGTACCCTATAGCTTTATGCTAAACTACGCTTACTTGAAACACAAGGCAGTGGTTCAATGAGCCAGCAGTAGATTCTCAACTCCACTGACTTCAGTAGAGCTTTACACTTTTCAGCTACTCTTCTTGAAAAGAGTATTAAATAAATATAAGAAGGGAATCAGTGGCCAAATGTGCTGAATTGTATATTCTCCCTAGCTAAATGTTCTAAATGTTTGATGAAGTATATAAATAATTAGTAACACACACATACATTTTAAAAGTTTCTTCTGCTCAGGCGTGCATATATCTGACATGTGAGTTCAGAGTGGAACAACGTGCTTTCTTTGCTATTTGTCTTCCCTGGCACTTCATGCAGCTAACCAGGGAGTCACATTCTTTTCATGTGCCTGCCAAAGAGGCAGTAGCCCATCATTTTACTGTGTGCTCTTTAATTCCACCAGCTATAGCAGGGAGCTACTGATGTCCATTAGCTGCTCACTGGGACTTGTATGTAAGTGGAACACAGCATAACGTATTCATTCACATCTGAATGTCATTCTTGCATAGGCATAACATCGTACACTTATTCCCCCAAGCCATCTTCATTTGCCTACTCACATTAAATATTCTAAGCCACTTTTAATCACATTAGGCCTGAATTGGGAAAACAGAAAGAAATTATTTTGATTATAAAAGAAATATGTATTGTGTATGTATGTATTGATATACATACTTATAAAACTGGTATTGCACATTTCACTACCACAGGGCATGCAGATATCCTGACTTTAAGGACTCAAGTAGAAGAGAACTGTATATATGAAAATATTAATGTTACTCTAGAGTAAGCACAAGTGCATGTGCTAAAAATAGGGAATCTACCATGTATTTAGTCTAGCAAGCTTTGTATTCAACCTGCAATGCCAACACTAACTACACTGTAATAACCCTTAAATGAATTAACTTTTAATAAATTAACTCAAAGTTCTCAAAATGAAAAAAAAAGAAATGTTCTTTTTGCTTCTTTTTGTTCTAGTGAGATGATGGTGTCAGGATATACTCTGTATAAAAGACATAGTAAGGAAATGCTATGCAAAGGAGATGTGATTGTTACCAAGAATGTTTGTTTCTTTCCCATTTGTTTTGCTTGCCTACAGCTGAAGTAAGTTCCTCTATGTCAGCTATACTACTCTTCAGGTCCTGTAAACAGCAAGGGAGATTTTCTGTACAAGCAAAAAACCTAATTTCTCCCCATCCCGAATGCAAAATATTTCTTACATCTACAGGGACCATGATTAGAGATGTCTCACTGCAGTATCACTGTATAATGATGAAAATTGATATTGAAGCCCATGGAGTTAGTGGATCAGAGTTAATCTTTACAGATTCCCTAACCAGAAAAAAAAAAAAATTGAGATATTGGTCAGAATATCAGATGACAAAAGTGATTGAAACATGACCAGCTCTATAAGCACTCTTGCACTTGGGAAAAATTAAAAAACCCTTAATTTTTTTTCTTTTTCTGCCTGAACTCAAACAAAAAGTATATCATGAAGTTTACAGTGATACATAGAATACAATCAGTACTTACATGTGTGTATGTAATCATAAACCTCAAAATCTTTAGGAAAGGTTAAAATTCCTCAGAAAGTTTCTACTTCCATATGTGGATTTAAAAATCATAGCTCAAGGCTGGATTATTTTATAACTTTAAATAAAGAAAAAATTAAAAAGGGTTTATAAACAAGAATGCACCAGGGAAGTGAACAGATGAACAAAAATACCTCCTTATATTAAGATTTGAAAGAACAGTCTAATTAAAGAAACATAGTTAATGAAAAGCCTTTGGATATACCATGCCATCAGTTCCTTTATTAAAGAAGATAATGAAGACTAGTAGTAAAAAATGTTTACCTCATTTAGTGAAGAAACTCTTTTTCAATGTGCAAAAGAGCAAGAATATCCTGCATTAAAATAGCAATTCCATAAAGAATGACAAGATGCAAGGAGTGGAGATGGGGCATGAGTGCCAGTGATCTGTTTTCATTTTAACAAAGTACCTAATTTCTCATCAACATCAGGTTGGTGTCTTTGTCTCATGAACAGACTCAGTACATTGAAAAGGTCATGGAATTTACTCATGCCTTATGGAAGTCATTTCACATCTGAAGGACATTTGTGAAAATCAGGGGCAAATAAAGGACAAAATATGTCTACTTGCAGTCAGCCAGAACATAACATAAGTAAGCAGCAAAATTTCACATGAAGACTGCTGAGCAAGAAAAATATTGGGAAAATGCGAAGAAGCACCTGTGCAAATACATTCAGCTACCAAATTTCTAACTTTCATCTGTTTCTCACAGTGCAGTGTCTCCAAAGTATTTATTTCTCCCCAACTCAAGAAGTGTCCAAGTTAAGAAAAAGAAAGCACAGGGATAATTTTTAAATACAGCCAACAGTGTCTGTGATTTTCTCTGCACTTTGTAGAGAATACATTGGAGGATTTTTCCTTATTCAGCTTAATCAGTCCCTCCCTGATTCATGCTAAGTGGCCTGGGACCAACTTGAAGCAAACTCTCAGCCATTACTAGCACAAAAAGGTTTAATACCATGGATGGGCAACTTATTTACACCAGAATGGCCACTCTGGGGTATGGAGATTCACACAGTGAAAATCAGACTTTAAGCTTAGCAACAACACATACATGTCTTGGCTTCCAGACATCCCAAAGAGTAACATACTACAAAAAGTCCTGAAGAGTATGTCCCAACCAATAACATAAAACATCACAGATCAGACTGTCAGAAACTTTCTAAGTTTTGATATTCATTCAAACAAGATGTCACTATCTTTAGCATTCATAAAATATTTTGTTCAAATACTCTGAGAAACAAGTTAGTAGAAGGAAATGAAAGAATTTTTCTGTTGACTCTTTCTCTGTAAAGCACACATGAAAAACCGGAAAAGCCATCAGATAAACGTGAATGCATTTCAGAGTTAAATAGCTACTACAGGAAAAGAACATCTAGCTGAATCCACAAATCATAGAATCATAGAATCATAGAATCATAGAACGGTTAGGGTTGGAAGGGACCTTCAAAGGTCATCTAGTCCGACCCCCCTGCAAGGAGCAGGGACATCCCCAACTAGATCAGGTTGCTCAGAGCCTCATCCAGCCTGGCCTTGAACATTTCCAGGGATGGGGCTTCCACCACCTCTCTGGGCAACCTGTTCCAGTGTTCTATAACTCGCATTGTAAAAATTTTTTTCCTAATTTCCAGTCTAAATCTACTCCCCACTATTTTAAAACCATTACTCCTTGTCCTATTGCAACAGGCCCTACTAAACAGCCTCTGCCCATCTTTCTTACAGGCCCCCTTGAGGTACTGGAAGACCGCTATCAGGTCTCCCCGGAGCCTTCTCTTCTCCAGGCTGAACAACCCCAACTCTCTCAGCCTGTCCTCATAGGAGAGGTGCTCTAGCCCTCTGATCATCTTTGTGGCCCTCCTCTGGACCTTCTCCAACTGGTCCATGTCCGTCCTATATTAGGGGCTTCAGAACTGGACACAGTACTCCAGGTGGGGTCTCACCAGGGCAGAGTAGAGGGGCAGAATCACCTCCCTCGACCTGCTGGCCACACTCCTCTTCATGCAGCCCAGGATGCGGTTGGACTTCTGGGCTGCAAGGGCACATTGCCTGCTCATGTTGAGCTTCTCATCCACCAGCACTCCCAAGTCCTTCTCCTCAGGGCTGCTCTCAATCCATTCTCTGCCCAGCCTGTATTTGTGCCTGGGATTGCCATGACCCAGGTGCGGGACCTTGCACTTGGCCTGGTTGAACTTCATGAGGTTGGCAAGGGCCCACCTCTCCAGCCTGTCAAGGTCCCTCTGGATGGCATCCCTCCCTTCCGGTGTGTCTATGGCACCACACAGCTTGGTGACATTGGCAAACTTGCTGAGGGTGCACTCTATCTCACTGACCATGTCGCTGACAAAGATGTTGAACAAGGCCAGGCCCAACACGGACTCCTGAGGAACACCACTCGTGACCGGCCTCCACATGGACATTGAGCCATTGACCACTACTTCCTGAGTGCAGCTATCCAGCCAATTCCTTATTCACCCAGTAGTCTGTCCATCAAACCCACGTCTCTCCAGTTTAGAGAGAAGGATGTCGTGCGGGACAGTGTCAAATGCGTTGCACAAGTCCAGATAGATGATGTCTGTTGCTCGTCCCTTGTCCACCAATGCTGTGACCCCATCATAGAAGGCCACCAAATAGGTCAGGCACAATCTGCCCTTGGTGAAGCCATGTTGGCTGTCACCAATCACCTCCTTGCTCTCCATGTGCCTTAGCATGGTTTCCAGGAGAATCTGCTCCATGACCTTGCCAGGCTCAGAGGTGAGGCTGACCAGCCTGTAGTTCCCTGCGTCTTCCTTGTTCCCCTCTGTAAAAGTGGGGGTTATGTTACCCCTCTCCAGTCATTCCTCACCAGACTGCCATGATTTCTCAAATACAATGGCCAGCGGCTTGGCAACTTCATCTGCCAGTTCCCTCAGGACCTGTGAACGCATCTCATTGAGTCCCATGGAGTTGTGCACCTTCAGGTTCCTTGGATAGTCCTGTACCTGCTCTTCTGCTACAGTTGGCAGTTCTTGATTCTCCCAATGCCTGCTTTTGCCTCCCGCAACTTGGGTGGCATGACTAGAGCCCTTATCAGTGAAGACAGAGGCAAAAAAGTCATTAAGCACCTCAGCCTTCTCCATGTCCCGGTTATCCAGGTCACCCAGTTCCATTTGGAGAGGGCCTACATTCTCCCTGGACCTCCTTTTGTCCCTGACATACCTAAAGAATCTTTTCTTGTTGCCCTTGATGTCCCTGGCCAGTTTCAATTCCAGCAGGGCTTTACCCTGCCTTACGTGATCCCTGGCCACTCAGAGAACCTCTCTATAATCCTCCCGGGTTACCTGCCCTTGCTTCCACCCTCTGTAGGCTTCATTCTTTATTTTCAGTTGGTTTGAAAATGAGTGAGAGTCTTCATGTTTTCTGATTATATTTCCACTTCATAATGTTTAAGGTTTTTGAAGATAACAAGAAACCCACTAATGTACAAGTATGCACACTTCCATCTAACAAGTATGCCACACGCACTAAAGAAAGGTATTTAATCTGTTCATGGTTGTGTTGAGATTGTTTATTGGGAGGTTATGGTGGCAGCTTTCGTGAGAAGTTGCTAGAAGTTTCTGCTTTGTGCAGTGGACTTGTCTGGGTCTAGGGCAGACCTACCACTGGCCAGGGCCGTGCCAATTGGTGGCAGAATGTTCCCTGATAATGCCTCTACAAGAATGTATTTAAGAAGGGGAAAAAATATTTAAAAAAAATAAGAAGACAAGAAGAAGTAGAAGCAGGGACAGAGAGGGGGCGGTGCAAGCCTTGTGGACCTTGTGGACCTCATCCTCTGGCCTCCCGCCAGGCACCTGTCTGGGTCCTACTCAGCTTGACCACAAGAAGTGAAGAGAGATGTGAAGAGAACCTGAGAGGCGTCTGCCCGCCGATTGTGAAGATTTTCTTGTGAGAGGAACGGTTGTGGATGCCAAGGTCAGTGAAAAAGGAGGGGGAGGAGTAATGTTGCTCCCAGCAGAGATTGCCCTACAGCCCATGGCGAAGACCATGGTGAGGCAGGCTGTCCCCCTGCATCCCATGGAGGTCCACAGAGCAGCAGAGATCCACCTGCAGTTCTTGGACGACCCCCATGCCAGGGCTGGCAGATTCCCCAAGGAGGCTATGGCCTGTGGAGGGCCCATGCCCATGGAAAAATGACCCACTATAGAGCAGTTCATGGAGGACTGTACCCTATGGGCGGGATCCCATGGTTGAGCAGGGGAGGAATGTGAGGATTTATTCTCCCAAAAAGGAAGGAGTTGTGGAAAGTGACATGTGATGAACTGACCACAACCCCCATGTGCCACTCTGAGGGGGAAGGAGGTAGAGATAATTGAAAATGAAGTTAAGCCCGGGAAGAGGGAGGGGTGGGGGGAAGTTGCTTTGTTCTCTTTTTTATTATGCTGCTTTGATTTTGTTAATAATAAATATTTTTTCCCAAATCAAGTTTGTTTTGCCTGTAAAGGTAAATTTAAGGATCTCTCCCTGTCCTTATATCAAACCTTGCGTATCTTTCTTTTATTATCTCTCCCCGATTCCCTCAGACAGTGGTGGGGAGTGAGCAAGAGATTGCGTAGCTTGCTCCAAAGCGGGTTTAAACTATGACAATGGTACAAAATTTTACCCCAACTTTGCCTCTAGCTGTGCTTTCTGCTGACAACACTTTAGCAGTAGTGCTCCAATACATTTCATCCATTTGAAGTATGTGAGAACACTTGTAAATGCACTTGTATCCTCTTCATGTCCTCAGGGAGCAAAAAAAACCCCTCAAACTTTCACAAGTTTATCAGATCTTTTTAGAAACTTCAAAGACTTCTGATCTTACAAGCTTCTTCGGTTTCATGTGATCAATTCAGTGATCATCTCATCTGAACAAGTTCCTAAAAACACCTGAAGAGAAGGTTGCTAGAGGCATCTCAAAGCACTATATCAAAATTTCTTATGTTATCATAGGTATACAGCATAGTAGTTAAAAAATACTGGATATTTTAAGATATCTCACTGACACCACTATCTTAGAGATCCTTCCTCCTAATCCTTTGAAATAGTAACTTCAACCTTTCCCAGGACAGTGCCTTTGAAACACAGAGGAAGTTACACTTCTCCCCATAATTATTATTCTAGTTGCAACATATGCAATTAGAATGAGTTACATAGTCTGACATCCTGCCTCCTGATAATATCAGATGAACTCAAAGAGGAAAATAGTATACATACTGGAAGAAATTAGCGTAGTTCTCCATCTAGGAATTTTTAAATAGATTGAAATGTATGCTTGAGTGATCACCTGAAGCGCCAGGAAAAATACTGAATGTATCTTGAACATAATTTTTTCAAATAGACACAAAAATTAGGCTTCTTGTATTGGTTCACCTGTTTCCTCCTTTCTCTTAGTTTGAAGCCATTACATTTATTTCAGCTCCCTGTCATATGAACAAAGCAAGCCATAAAGAAACAATGACAACACTCGTCATCACTATATATGAGAAATCATGACTCATTGCTTTCTGAAAGCAGCTATATAGGTTTTCCATTTATGTTTCAGGGCTGTTAAAATACCTAGCTCTTGAAGAATGTAAGCCAATCAGATTCCATGAGGAAATTTGTGAGCTGAAGATCACAAATATTTGACTTTGGTCCAAAGTCAAATATTAATATTTTAAGGACAATTTGCCTTCTGCTTAAGATCCTGAACAACAGAAATAAAAAGCAGAAGCAGCAAAACTTACTAAGACAAACTCCCTATAACTAGTTGTAACTAGTAGTAAAATTACTACTATGATCAAAAAAGTAATACTGTTCACTGCTTTTTATATGTCTTGTGGTTTTGATCTTCACAGTCACATAACCTTCTTACCTGTCTTTTCTTTGCATTTCTCAGAATGGAACTTTTCTTCTTCCTTTAAACTACTATTTATTATATTCTTCCTTGTTTCCCTCTCTTTTATTTTCTCTCTTCTTCAGTAGGACTTAATGTAGGTTTTCCTGATCTATGTGAACATGTCAGCAGTAAATCCCAGCATAAGAGTTAAAGCCAGCTGCAATACTGGTCAGTGGCTCCCTTGACCAAAGCACAAGCATCCCATTTCTTGCCTTGCTTTTTCCTCCTGCTGTTTTTTCCACCACAACTGTCTTGCTTAGTAGCAACACTAGAAAACTGCTGTTTCTCAAAGACCATAAACATATCTCTTTCCAAAAGACAGGGCAACAAAAATAAGGATGAGGGAGGGGCCACATTCTGTTTGTGGCTTAAAATAAATGTCATAAACATAAACCAAATTATGTGTTTTATATCACAATACTGATACATAATTGACAAGATAAAGAGGTTAGAAGAAAGTATTTTTAAATTTTCTCACATACTGTCCTTTTGCTATTAAAGCAAGGTTAGTGTTTCACCATTTTACAGTATTGGCATTAGCTGCGCTGTGTGCTCCAATATGTGCTATGTAAAGTTCTTTACTGCCACACTGTCATTGTATTCGGTGAACTACCTCAACAGTGGAAAGGACACATTCTTTTTTCCCCTTTATACTTGTCAGGCTTATTAAATCGTAGAAACCACAACAGCGAAAGTAGTTTCAGATGTTTTCTGTTATGATGATATAAAGCATTAGTTTCTGTGCATTGCCATAATGAGGGAATTTATTTCTTATTTTTACAGATGGAAAACAGTTTATAGCGCAAAACCATCAATTAACAGAGAAAATCAAGACCATTTATTGTATATATTCAGTAATTCTGATGACTGATATCTCTGAGATATTTTAGAGGCTCTACTCTTTACATTAGATATTAGGAAAAAATTTTTTACAATGACAGTTGTAGAACACTGGAACAGGTTGCCCAGAGAGGTGGTGGAAGCCCCATCCCTGGAAACGTTCAAGGCCAGGTTGGATGAGGTCTGAGCAACCTAATCTAGTCGGGCATGTCCCTGCTCCTTGCAGGGGGGTTGGACTAGATGACCTTTGAAGGTCCCTTCCAACCCTAACCCTTCTATGATTCTATGATTACATGGAAAATACGGGATTTAATTATACTTTTAAGTGAGATGTGATTATATAACATCAATTACACACTAGGTACTAAATTGAAAGATTGCATAAGAAAAATTCCAGTGACATTTTTTGCAGGGCAGCAAGGGGATGATCTTGAAAAACACAGCAGTAATGAGTTCCTTGAATTTAAGAGTTTGTATTGTACCAAGGAATGATGGCACTTTAAGTAAATACGATGGCAACAATTTTTAGCTCTCTGAATATTGATAGTCTTATTTTCAATTCATTGTCACAATCACATTATGTAATTGTGGAGGCAGATTCTACCACCGACATCAAACAGACATATGCCATCTTCACTAGAAAAGCAAATTCCAGGCATGTGTACAGACAGAGCTAGGAATAGTGTGTGTTTAAGCAGAGCAGGAAAGAGAAAGGGAAATAAATTTATTCAGCCATACCATTTGAATACCACAAAATTCTTTATGAGCTTTCCCTTCTCTGAAGAACCTTCTCAGACCTTTGTATGTCTTCTGGCACACATTTAAACTGCAATCCAGACTGCAGTTAAGTGACAGTACTAAGTGGCCAAAGACAGAGAATAGGTGTCACCAGCAGATCGTTTCCTACTATCCTTTCAACACCACTTGACATCAAGTCAGGGCACAGTCACTTTACTAAGGCTGCTCCACAGTGAACTTTCTAGAGCAATGCCAAATCAGAAAAGCATTAAGACAAATAAAAATATGACAGTCATATTTTACAGGCTCTGATCTGCAGCATTTGCAACTTACTATTCTGAGACTACAGGAAAGTAGTAGAACATATTCAAAGCAAAGAAAAAAACTTAATTAATCTTTTTTTTTTTTTGCTTTTATTTGTTTGTTTGTTTATGACATTCTGAAATGCGTGTTATTCTGAGTTCTGATTCCTGGAAATTAAATTCTGGTGTGTGTACTTTTTTCTACAGTTTCAGGACAACTCATTATCCAAGATTTCATAGCCTATGACTGTTGTTCATTTAATGGGGAAACAAAAGTTTTCAGAGACCTAGCAGAAATAAAATTTACAAGTCATGTGGCCAGAAAATGCTACCTGTGACTTAAATAAAGGGTAATCTTCAGTATTTTATGAAAGAGATATTGACGCTGTTCAGAACATCAAATTCATAAACCACTGACCAGGTTATAATAGGGTGTTTCACACTGGTGGTATTCGCTTCACCAAACTTTTTGTTAGTATCGAGGTCTATATACCACAGAAAGAAAACAAATAGAAAATTAACAAAATGAGGAATAAATTACAACTGGTCTGAAATTCCACTCAAGAGAGACACAACTGCCTTCCTACTTTGGTAGAGTATCACTCAGCTTTACCTCTTTATCACTTACAGCTTGTACCAAGAACGTGATATTTTAAGTACAGAAGCAAAGCCAGAACAATTAATAAAAACAGAATCAAAAGAAGGATAAGAAGATCTCTACATCCACTAAAACTGACATGCGGAGACTCCCTGATGGTCTGAATTTCCTAGAGTAAATCTTGACCTGATTCTTACAGACAAAAAAAGAGTAAGCTGCTCTGCAGCTACAGAGATTTGCCATTAGGACACAATTTACAACTGGGAACTTCAGTTTACAGCAGCCTATCTTATGTGCTCACCAAGGAAAATCTGAAAGTAACTATTCTTAGTCAAAGTGAAAGATACTTACTTACACCAGGATTCATCTTCAAAGAAAATAAACAAGTAGCTCTTTTTCTGGAAGAAACTTCTCTTTTGGTTTCTCCATTTCTCCCTTAGAAAAGAAATTATGCGGAAAACCGCTTGCAATTATCTGAATGCTGTAAGAAAGTTTCTGAAACAGTTATTCCAGCATTACTAATAAGCAGTATCTGAACAGCTGTCTATCTCATATGAATGATTAAAGGAAAATTACTGGCAGGGGTATTTGTCATCTACTCAAATTTACTTGAATTTCTCTCTTCATATGAAACAGGGCAATCATAACTTCTGTGAGACTTCTGCATGTTTGCCTTTAGGGCGTTTTTTGATAACTACTATCTTAGGAAAGTGTGCCCAACAAAGAATACAAATATGTATTTTGCAACATGTTATTGGTCAGTTATTTGCAACTGTATATTTGCATATCCAGTACAATGTTACGACTAGCTGATACGCATTGGAGAATATCACTTAATGTGTTAGTCTAACCCAGCCTTACTTCTAGTCTTCTTTTTCACTGAAATTTGAAAGATCCCTAAAGAATCATATGGAAAATTGCAGGCTTTTTTTTTTTTTTTGTAAAAAGAGTCTTATCTTGTTAAAACATGTTCAGACATATCCTTCTAATAATTTTGCTACAATACTACTTACTAGAGCTCTAACACCATATTTCCTGAAGAAACAAAAAGACATCCAGAAACTCTCTCTTATTGCAGTGCATAGAGGATGAAACCCTACAGAAACATTAACAAAAGGTGTATTGGTACAATATACCACATAATACACCCATATTAATTAGAACTGAAGTGTATTTACATTGTTCAATCAATTACTTTGTAATTAAAATTACTCATTTAACTAGAAGCAAGAATTAAAGGCCTGAACAGATCAATTACAAAATAGAAGGGAAAAGACGAATACATTTATTACTTACTAGTAGTTCAAGACAATAAGTTTAAACTGTAGGACTTTTAAGACGTACTCGCATACATGTAACAGATGTAGTTAAAATACTCAGATGAGTTATTTATGTCTAAGTTTGTAGCCATTCTTCTGTGCACATCCATCTCTTAGGCTGAATTTCTGCACAAGTAATGCAGTAGTTTTAGCTACTGTTACTTTTTTTTTCCCATGTAATTACATAGCATTTTCAGATAAGTACTTCAGTCTCACAGACATTTATATGGACTTCCATTTAACTACAGGGACAGAAATAATTTGCATAACAAGCCCAAAATCTGGTTCAGATCCCATGAGGCTTTGAGACAAGAGGAAATGGAGACTTCTCAAAAAATGAGATGACAGGTCTTGGGAATCATCATTAAAACTTAAGTTTAATGTTGACAGGAAGAAGCAGAAGCAACCACATCTTGTTTCAGTACCATTGAAAACACATAGTCTGGATGCAAGAACAGTCCTTCATTATTATCCCACCACCAATCATGCCAACAGAATATTTATAAGGCAAAAGACATAAAGACTTCCCTACCATTGCACAAGTCTACAGGTGGGAAGTGCAGGTGAACAATTCCCACAAGAAGCATTGAAGACACGGAGAGAATAAATAAAGAAGCTGAAGGTGAGACTGGAGTTTGAGGAAGGGGTTATTCGAAGGTGAACTTTGGGAGTTAGCTTTGGGCCTTTACTTTCATTTCAAGTGTATCTTCTTAAGTTTCATTTCATATGTAAAGAAACACTGTTAAACATTTTCTAATGCTCAAAATACAGATATGTAGCAAAGTTTTCAAGAATGAGTGTTGGGTAGCTAACCTTAGGGCTTTACATTTCAATTGTTTGCAATAAACTCACTAATTCAAAGCACTTTCACAAACCAAATACAGGGCAATTTTATCAGCTTAGCAGATCATGCAGAGGCAGCAACAGACTACAATAACTTCTCCTGAGCTCTTTTCAGGTTCAACGGAGGAGACAGAGGCAAAATATTCGTAACACCATTGCTGGATGAGAAAGCCAGGAAGCATGGGCTGACCCTCAGATGGTGAAAGCAGGTGTATCCAGGAGGCATCAGTGCCCAGTCTACAGTGGGACACTTGGAGTTGCAGGTGGAAGTCAAGCCAGCAAGCCTGTCTGTACTACCAGGGACAGATATTTTGGAAGATTTAGAAAATGGTACCAGAGCAGCCCAAAACTACTGAAAAATATCTTTATGCAGTAGTTCAGATCCTTAACCATTCAGATCTTTCTCATGAAGACTCATATTCTAGTGAAGTATACAAAGACTTAAATCCAAAACTGTTAGTTCACTCAGCCATCAGCTTAGCCTCTAAATACTAAATCTTTACAGAAATACTTGTTTAAAACAAACAACAACAAAATACCAACAAACCTTAAGATTCCTAAACAGCTACTGTTGTGCTGAGGTGGAACATCCCTGCACAGAGGACAGTCACCCCTTGGTGGGACAGTGGGAAATGGGACCTGAACCTCAGTGGACATGGCACCAAGGCTGCTGCCATTCAGAATCCCAAGAGCCTTAGTGGCACAAAGCGAGGAAGGGAGGACAGCTAGGAGCCAGGTTGTATGGCTGTGGAGGATGGCTGCCAGGCGGGGAAGACTAGAAGCTTGTGCCTGCTGACAACAGAAGAAATCCACCTGCTTCACCTGCAAATCACAATGGGTATAGTGTATTGGGCACTTGGTGAACATGAACAAGACCCTTCAGGGAAATTGTCAGGGCTGAATCCAAACTATCCACCTACATGAAGGAAAAAAGTGGTATTTATAGGAGGTTCCCCCCTGCATGGCACCATCTGATGATCTGAGAAATCAAGCCAACACGTTTGTTGCTTGACAGATGCCAAGATATTGCAGAGGGACTGCCGAGGCTTGTCTGGCCATTGGAGTATTACCACTTGCTGCTTCTCTATGCGGGCATCAGGAACACAATTGGGATAACCCAAAGCATATCAAGAGTGACTTCAGAGCTATGAAAGCAATGGTGAAGGTCCTGAGGATCCAGGTAGTTCCTCCTCCATCCTGCCAGGCAGAGGGAAAGGCTGGAGAAGTGGACTCATCCAGTGACTCAATAACTAGCCACATGGATGGTTTTTCAGGCAGGGCTATGTATTCAGTGATCACAGGACCTTCCCTGAGGAGCAAGGGCTACTGAGCAGAGATGAGGCACATCTTACAGTAGGATATGATGAGTGTCTTATCAAAGAGGTTTGCTAATCTATCGAGGACACAGTTTAGCTACATATGCTAGGGGAAGGTTACCGTAACTGGAAGAGAAGTGAGGACACAAGGGATAGATTACATGTATCGGAGGGACAGCATAAGAGGGGATGCTCCCACACTTTCCCTGTGAGAACACAACTTAGACCTGCACACCAATGCATATAGCATGAGGAATTAGAAATCTGCAGTAGCAGAGTTGTAAATTTATTTGGATTATAGAGGCATGATGAGATAGCTCTCACGATTGGAGTGCTGCAATGGAGGGATGCAAGCTCTTTAGGAAAGACAGTGGGCAGGTGGAGGCGAGGTGGCACACTCTTGAATGCATGGAACTTTGCATTGGAGCAGGTGAGAAAGGAGTCAAAATCTTGTGGGTAAAGGATTAGAAGATAGACCAGCAGAGGTGATGTGGTAGTTGATGTCTGCTACAGATTTCCTGATCAAGAAGAGGAGGTAGATGAAGTCTCTGAGCAGCTGGAGAAAGTGTCACAATCAGAACCTGTGGTACTCATGTATGGTATATTGACCATGGCAGGACTCACAGGTGCGCACCGAAGTCACTCTATCACTCCCCTTCTCAGCAGGATGGAGGGGGAAGAAAATAAGATAGAAAAAAATCCTGTAGGTCAAGATAAAGGCAGTATAACAAAGTGTCCTGATTTCGGCAGGGATGGAGTTTATTTCCCTCTCAGTAGCTGATGTGTTTTGGATTTCGTATGTGAAGAATACTGATAAACACATTGATGTGTCAAAAACAAAAGCCAAGTCATGCATGGAAGAAAAGGAAAATAAAATATTAATCCTCTACTTCCCATAAGGAGGTGATGTCCAGCCACTTCCCGGGAAGGAGGGCTTCAGTATGCATAGGGGTTGCTCCAGAAGACAAATGTTGTAATAACAAATGTGCCCTGCCCCTTTTCTCCTACCTGTTATTGTTGAGCAGACATCAAATGTATAAAGGAGTTCAGACTTAGCTAGTTAATCAAGGACAACATCCTCAGAGCAAAAAACAGTCAATTCCCCTGTGCAGAAAGTTGAGCAAGCATAGCAGAAGTCTATAATGGGTGAACATAATATGCTTGTCTGGGCTTAAACATGAAAGCAAGTTCACAGAAGGTTGGAACAGGGACAAACTGCCTTAGAGGATTACACAGATGTCACTAGGACATGTAAGAATGGAGCAAGCAAAGTCAAAGCTTTTGAAGTTGAAAGTAGCAAGGAAAATTAATAGCAACAACAAAAAAAATGGAGTGCATGTGAGTGCATGGGTGCTTAAAGGAAGGTTATGGTGTGTGTGAGCCCATTGCTTAGTGGAGCAAAGGACCTAGTGAAAAGCAACAGGGAAAGGCAAAGGTACTGATGGAGCAGCCACAAAGGTGACCAGCTAAACATACTGACAAAGAAGGATATCTCCTCAGTCAGGAGCCCTGAGTCATCCGAAATAAGCTCAGTCAAAACATCCTTTGAAGGGGAGTAGTTGGCAGGACAAAAAAAAACCTTGATGAGTGCAGGACAAAGAAACTGACTGCAAACTGACTTTCCAGGAAAACAGAAGTCTGCAACAACTATTCCAGAAACTGTTGTCCTATGCCTGTTTATATATCTACACCAAAAGTAATTTGCTGCTTACCTAAAATGAGCATCTCTGAATGAGCTTCCACACTCCAGACAGACCAGACCCTTGCCAGGGAGATCTGGCAGACTTTGGATTGTGTAACACCCATCTCTTTGAAGTGAGACTTCTCCATTGTTGATTAGTCCCACTCCTGGGAATGGTTTGATGAGTGTCATACCAGTAACATCTCACATAATGTATTTATTGGCAAATGCACAGGTAAAGGTTCGTAAGTATATACTTCCTTCACTAGTTGTAATTCTGCACTAACTCACAATATACATATATTTGCTTTACTCTTGTAATATATACTTGCTTTCCTAGTGGTAATTTTGTAGTGACTTCTAATATATATTTACTATTATTAATAGTGTGTGTATGTGTATCTATTTGGTTTTGCTAATAGTAAAAAAAAGTAGTTTCATAGAAATTTGTAATAAAGAGACTCAGAGCTGCATTCTCAGAATCCTGAGAAACTCATGATCATGATCTATACCCACAGATTAAGTAACCCTTATAGGTCATGACTGTGATTGTTACAGGTACTTAAAGCCTTCTTTGCCTCAGTTTTGAATGGTAAGGCTGTCCTCAAGCATTACCCACAATAAAGGAAGAAAGAGTTAGGGACCACTTAGTCCACTTGGACATACAGCAGTTCATGGGACCAGATGGGATGCACCTGAGGGTGATGAAGGAGCTGGACACAGTCTACAGTCTTTGAAAGGTCATGGGAGTTGTAGACATCACAACTATCTTCAGGAAGGGCCAGAAGGGGAATCCGGGGAACTACAGGCCACTCAGCATCACCTCAATCCCTGGGAAGGTTATGAAGTAAATCCTGTTAGAAGTTATTTCTTAAATACATGAGAAAAAAAAAAGTTATATCATGGGTTTAACAAGAGGAAATCATGCTTGACCTTACTTACTTTCTGTGACTGATGATATGAGTAAGGGGAGGGATGGACATGTTGTATACCTTGACTTAGCAAGGCCTATGACACATTCTTTTGTAGTCTCTGTCACCAAATTGGTGAAACAAGGGCTGGATAAGTGGAAAATGAATGAAAAACAGGCTACATTGCCAGGTTCAAACAGTTGCAATCAGTGGTTCAAAGTCCAGCAACCAATAACCAGCAGGACTCCTCAAATCAGTCCCGGGACTTCTACTGATAGTGTCCTCATTAACAACTTTATTATTGTAGTGTTGCAATGAAGGGATACAGACTCTTTAGGAAGGAAAGGATTGGACAATGATGAGAGGGAGTTGCCCTTTATGTAAGAAAACTCTTAGTACAATTGAGTTTAACACTGATTCCAGTGTTCCCTAGTTACAGATGTCACAAATTAGGCACAGACTACCTCAACATATACATGAGTACTTGAAAAAATATTTTTGAAGTGTCTAATGTTTCAAATCTTAGATGAAAGAGAGTTGCCTGAGTTTACACAGCAGCCATCAATATATGTGGAGAATCACTACTTGCTTTAACTTGAATGTAAAGACAAAAGAATAATCTCTCAAAATTCTCACATAAAATTGGGTAAGGCCTTCATAGCAGATTGTTGCAATGTCCTTGAATTTGCTACTGCTTATACCAAAAGGTTTCTTCAATTACATTTGGCTGTCTTTGTAAAAGTAAGCCTAATTTTAAAAGTAAGTAGGGCTTTATTTGTCCTCAATTCCAGAGATAGCAGAAAAGTCTCTTTATATCTTTTCATTATATACTAAAATAAGTTATTTTTTTTCTAGTCACTCATTCATTTAACATGAGAGATTTTTTCCAGTTCCACATCAGTGAAGAACATTTGCAATCTTTTGCCTTTAAAAGATTAATATACAGAAATATTTATTCTGAATTTCTCATCAATATTTCAGACAAATGACTGCTTAAAAAGGTTTTGACACCTTAAAAGCAATAGCTCCAATTCTCAACTCACTGCTATTTATTTTGAAACAATATAACTCAGTTTACTTTTAATTTATTACTCATTTGCATTCTCTTGAGTAAAAAAAAATAAGGTAGCTCATGGAAAGGAAATGCTAAGTGAAGTGAAAAATGGACATTACTCTCAGAAGAATTGTGCTAAGATACTTTGCTCTGAAAAAGGCAAGCTTTGTTCTTGGACTGTGTGTTTAGAATCTTTCTTTTCATCTTTTTAAGATCTACATTTTATACAAAAATACTCAGAACATTGATGGGAAATATTTGCCTATTTCCTTATTTAAAAAAACAGAGGTTTTTTTTTTCCTCCCCACAGTTGGTCAAAGAAAAACATTTTTAAATTATTTTTCAAGGAAAAAGATCTGTAAGTTCTTTCCGTGGCTGCCTTGAGTACTCAAGTTTCTTTATGTAGGAAAATCTTCAGCTTGTAATGCCAGCCTGTTCCTTTTAGCAAAAAGGGTCTTCCTATACCCAGTTGAAGCCTGCAGCCCTTCAAATGTCTCAGTCGACTGATCGTTGTACAGATGCAACAGACAAGACTGCAGATGGAGACTCATAAAGTGGAATATGCTTTTCATAGAATTATAGAATTGTACAATAGACCAGATTGGAAGGCATCTCAAAAAAATTGTCTGATCCAGCCTTTTGTGGAAAAGGAACACTGGAACTCTGTCCAACCGCATCTTGAAAATCTCCAGTGATGAGAACTCTACCATGTCCCAGGGGAGGTTGTTGCAGTGAATGATTGCTCTCACTGTAAAAAAAAAAATTATTTCTTACACCAAGGTGAAACCTCTCCTGGATTTTAAAAAAGCCAGGTATATTTCTGACAGACATGACCATGCAGGCAAAGAGCGGGAAACCTATGAGACAGGAAAGGATTGAAAAACCTCATAAAACCGACACGTGTCAGTAGACCATATTTCTTAAACAGGAGACTACCAACAGTGTAGGGCCATTTGCAATAGTACTTTCAGAATGCCGTTGAAAATAAAACATAGATTCCATCATGGTTATTCATTCTCTTCACATCCATATTAATCTACATTTGAAAAAAAAAACCCCACACAAAAACAAACCAAACAAAAAAAAAAGGCAAACTGCATTAATCATTATCTGCCAGCCTTGAAGGCAACCCTCACTCAGAACACTGAACACCCAGCCCTCCTCTGTAACTCTGCATTTACACATTAACAATAATTATCACCAGTAATCATTGTATTCTTAGACAATGGGGTTTTTTTTAAGAATGAAAATATTAGAGATTATCTTTGAAGAGGCCAACACACTAAAACCATAAGGGCAGTGAAGATAAAGGCTATGAGAAGGTTATGTATTTCCAGACAGACATATTTTCATTGTACTCAAGGGTTCAATGTTGAGCAGCCATCACTGGGACCCACAGGACTGAGAAGAAGAATGTACTTTTTTGAAGAGTGAAAAGCAGTCAGTTTGAGATCCGTAAGGGAGGGAAGAAAAAAGCCACACAGTGGTTAAAGAGTTCTTAAGCTTGTGTTACATAGGACACATTGTAACACTGTCCGAGAAACTGATATGCTACTTATAGGGACTTCTTCTATGCATACCCATATTTTATATCTCTACTCTTACAAGACTGAGCAGAAATGAAATCTAGCAATGTGTTTGTAGGCTTTTTTTAGACCGCAGAAGAAAAACATGTTACTTCTCTTTTTGTTGACTGAAGAAACAGAAGAAAAGTAATGTGTACTACAACTTCAAGATAAAGTTCTTTACAATTCACATGGTGAACTCACAAGTGTAACTTGTAATGAAAGCAGTGAAACACATCATTGCTTTCATATTAAGATACATTTAATAATGGCTATTTGCAACATTCAGAAAGCAAGACTTGTTCTCTTGTCTTTTATCTGTAATTATAAGATTATACTTGCTTCAGGAAAAAAATACAGTAGTGAAAGACTGCACCATTCATTTCCTAGTTTTTAATCACATTATTGAAATTGAAATTTCAAGTTCACAGTAAGTTGATATTTTTGACGTACCAATAAGACTGGAATATGTATTTTATATTTATTTAAGTTGTTACAAACATATACATAAATTATAAGTCCAAACATAGTTCACACCACTAGTTATAGTATGTGTCTCACTCATTCTCTTCAACCCAAATATCTTCCTTTAATTTAAATAAAAATTAAAGATCGATATACTACCCCTCTGTTTTACCATGTTAACTTTCTTACTCCTGAGCTTATGACAAGTTATCATAAAGTTGCTAAAAAAGGGACAAACAACAAAAGACTTTTGAAATTTCTAGACAGCCAACTTAATTTACTTATTTAAGCTGGTCATCTGAGCTAAGAACTGTAAGAAAGCATTTCATAGCAAATAAAAAAGATCAATCTGATTTCCTTCAAAGCAGCTCTAAAAAGGAAATTGTCTAGCTTGCCTCAGCCAAGTTTTTTAAAAATCTCTTCACACATCCAGTCATCCCAGCTGGTATCAGCTTCTCTCCCAGCTGCAGTCCAACTGGAGCTGTGATACACCAAGTCTGACTAAACTGCAGCCCATTAAAGATCTTGTAGCAGACGAGCTTTGTGCACCCCAACCACTCCTTCCCATTTAACTGCTAGTACTGCTCCCTTTGTCATTAGCAGTTCATGATTTAGTGCATTTTCCTACTTGTCATATTCTCTGCAACAAAGCCATGTTTTTCAGATGGCTGCAACTTCCATGATGTTTTGCTTTAACAGCAGTACAAGACCTAAGCTCAGTTTAATAAAACCCTAATGAGGTAATAGTCAAGTTTATTTATGCTGTATGTCACAAGTGAGCCTTCCTTTTCAAGTATAAGCTAAAAACATGTCCCTTTGGAGGACATATTTTCCAGCCCTATAAATTATACGCAAAAACATTGTTACCTTATTGTGAGATAATTACATCTATCAATTCCAAATGTATGGAAGCAAATAGTTGGTTTAGTGAGGCGCAGCTTTGTGCTTAGGTTTCTACTCACTAGGCTCTCCCTAATACTAAAGGGCTATTCTTGGTAAGGAAGCCTAGGGCACCTACAGACAAATCAGACTGACAGTCTTTGGAAAGAAGGGTTTCTACCAAGACTTAGTTCTCTGTCAGACGTTTCCTAGAGACAAAATCTGCTTCAGCATTTCTGTTGCTTTCTAAACAAAGTATGAGCATAGTTCACCAAACCAGGTGAACTGGTATGTGGTTTTTTTGCAGGCTTCCCATTTTCAGTCATTGGAGGCTTTCAGAATCATTAGAAGCCAATCTCTAGTGTAGTATCTAAATATTGCCAAATGGCTACTTTAATCTGGCTACAGTTCTAGATGGCCACTACATCAGGTTCCTGGCAAGAAGCATCTTGTCAAGCAAGTAATAAACAGACTGGCTCACTGCTCAAGGAGTCATTGCGACCAGCTTCAAAATCAGTAAGATTACTGTAGGGCCAGGTTTGAGGCTCACTTTTGTAAGAGTCCTTGACATGGACATCTGTCCTGGGACACTAGTAAATTAATTTCTCATCACCTTGTAATGAACATGAAAAGGAATAAGATGTTCTGGTTTCAGACATTGCTCTTGTACTAGTTCTCTAATTTCCAGAAGCTATCCTTTCTGCTCTGCTGCCATAGGGACAATATCAATTTTTTATATCTGATCTAGGTCCTAAAATGCACCAGTGTGCCTGGATTTTGCAAGTTTTATAATATATGTGACCACGTTGCTCCCAGACCAAGGACATATCAACACTGAATGCCAAGTTAGGTGGCAAAAATCAGATTTGTAATTAGTTGCTATTCCTTTTCCATCAAAGCATCATCTGCAGCACTGTGGATCAGCAGTAATAGAATAATGCCTCCTGATTAGGACTACTTTCCCCAAGGGAGGATTAAAAATAAGGCAGCTGATTCTCGTGTATTTCTTCATCCAATCAAACTACCATCAATGAAGGGCAGGCTAAAAGTTTGTCCTCCTCCAGACCATCCAGCCAAAATACTAAGGCTTTAGATAAAACTGCATAAAACTATAGCAGACTGAAATCTCTGCTTTGGCCCAGCAACAATTTTGTATTCATTATTCTAAATTTTTCTATCGATCCCCTCTGAATTTTCATTCCATACATATTGCACTTACAATCCATCTCATTTCCCACAAAAGGAAAAGTTTTTGACAGGTATATTACAACATGCATCACTTGACCCCAAGCTCTGGATTCTTAATCCTATGGTTCTGTTAGAGGTACCATTTTGAAGAATTTACTGGTAGTGAAGAGTTTTGCTTTATTTTTTTTTCATTTACTCTTTCAGCTCAAATCATACTGCATTATTCCACAGTAAGTTATATTTTCTGTTGTGAACAAGAAGAAAAATATTTTTCTTGTTATTTCTATTCCTTTATCCCTTTTTGTAGATATTTCAGCTATTTCACAGCATTATTTCCCCAATTTATCTTCAGTACATCTATTTTCAGTATGAAAATGAGTCCTGACATGGAGAAATGCAACATTTCTATTTCATTCACCATATCCTGCAAGAAAATTATTTTTTATTACCATGATATTAAATATTTTTATATTGATATAGTATTCATCTTTGTTAATTTCCCATAAATGTACTGCACGTCTAAGAATAAAAAGATGCATTTAAGTAGTAATACAATTCAATCAGTATTTTTTATTTTATTTAAGTTTAATTACATAAAAAGTAAGTGGGAGTGCCTGATTAAAGGCCAGCTGATTTCCTAAACAGCGTGTTTTTCCTAAGCTATGGAAAATTCATGGAAACTTTCTCACAAAGGAATGTGATGAAGTGTTATATTTGTGGTCTTATAGTAAAAAAATGTAAAGCATTTCTTTGCTCACATGCAATCATTTCAGTTTTATTTCTCTTAGCTTATACATCACCTTGGATAAACCTGATATTTTTTAAAAATTCCAAAAGAAAAGCTGTGACTATATTTGTCATGCCACCTATCTTTTGAGCATTCCAACATAGAAAAAACTTCTGACAAATTTTAGATATTTACTCTTTAGTGTTAGCTGATGCTTTCCATGGCATGAAATTTGATGACTTCTCTGCTTTATGGAGGAAGATTCCTTAAGATTTCCCATGCTCTTGAAGCTGTGCTATTGGCTTAGTTTCCAGAGACTAGTAAGGTTCTTTTCTGGTAGAGACTTTCCCTAAGATGTTACCTAAAGCAGTGAGACACTATGTGCCTCAGTTGCCCATCTGTTATACTCTATCTTCTACTGAGATAACAAATGCTTTCTGTGTGAAAGTCCAGCTTCTTGAAGAGCAAAGCCCCAAACTCAATTACATTCCTTGCATTCTTGCAGAGCGAGAGCCACCTGTTTCTGTTTGAAAGTGCATTCTAGCAGCTCCCTGGTCTATGACAGGTGCCTGTCAAGTGCTACCATAGCATAGATAATAAAGAATGAAAAAAAAAAAATTAAATAATGAAAATAGTCAGTTTTAGCCTTTGTGCCTTACAATATTACTCTGTATGAACAACAGAAGTAAAATCATTCTGGCTTCAACTCCCACATTCTTTCAATCTATCATCCAAAATACCTCAGGAGACCACTATTATGTATCTTCCATGCCGCCTCTCTTTCTTGACACAGAGTTATTATTAGTTTAACAATTCTCTATTTCCTAGGCTACCTAACATAGCTAGAGTCTTTTTAGATTCAACTGTATTGATAATATACATAGACAAAACAGAAAACAAGAAACAAGAATAACATATAATGGGGGGCTATCCCTGAGAGATTTGCTGGAATTGAGGTCCCTTCCAGACATGAGAGTGGAAATAAGACAGACATCCCAGTCTGAACCAGCAACTGGCCCTTTCCAGTTTGGGCACCAACCAGATAGCAGTGAAGAAAGTCACAAAAATGAGTAGACAATTACATCTGCATGCAGGAAGTAGGAGATACCAAAAGACGTAGGCTCCACAAAGTTGCAAACATCTGGGTTTTATGCACGCATAGAATAGAAATGTTCGAATACACAATATATTCCATATGGAAAAAAAATAAAATTCCTAAGAGATTAAGCAGATTCTTTTGGGATTGTCTGGCAACACACATCTGCCTGAAAAATGTGCAAATGTCTTTATGGCTTCCACCATAAAATGTACAGCATGGGCATGAATTCAATAGTAGAATTTCTCTCCCACCTTCATAACAGTTTTCAGATTCCAGCTTCTGGATTTGTCCTCTCTACTCATACACACACACATTTATCACTACTTTTATATTAACACAGTTAAGATAGAACTAAGATGTAGAATTAAGACACTCTGGGTTTAGCTGTGAAAAGATCAAAAATTGCTTCTCAGCCTTGAATTCTTACATGACAGGTTTTAACAAAGATGCTGGCCAGGCAAAGATGCTTGTCACTGTATCACCCTCTTTACCCCATAGCTGTCCATATTAAGTAAATCAACCATAAGCCTTTCCAGGAGCAAACAAGGACATTTTCTCTGTAAGTTTGTTTCTTATTTACATAAATAAGCAATGTATTCCTTGACTCTATTGCTACCATTTATCCATCAATATATATAGTAATACATTTAGTAAAATGTATCCTACAAAATTAATTACTTTCCCAAACAGAAATTATATACAACTCCAGTCATACAAATGCTTATGCATGGTAAATTTTAAGCAAATTAACAAGGAAATTGAAGGAAATGAATGTTCCTGGTGTAAGAAATAACCACTCACCATGAATAATTTACAGAGGACAAAGTCACTGGAGCAAAGTCTTTTTTTTTATTTGCGAGTCAGCTGAGTCGGGTGCATCTTAGGGCAGAGGCACACCTCTTAGTTCAGAGTTACAATATTTATACCCTTCCCCTGATAACCCAATTTGTCTGTCTCCTTTTTCTTCTTTTCCTTTCTTTGTTGGAGCTCACAACAATGGTGAACAAAATAGCACAGTAGAAAGGGGAAGGCTACCTAGTAGTTGATCTGCCCAAACGTGAACTATATGACACCCCCCCTCTTCTACCCCACCCCCCCCCCCGCCATTACCGGTCTTCTGTATGTCCCAAGGTAAGGTCTGGTTCTCAAGATAAGGTTCCAAAATGGCTTAAGCAAAACCTTATGCCCTTTTCTCACAGTTCCCCCTCTTTCTTTTTCTTTACTATTTTTGCTGAAGCCCACGCTCTCGCTCTAAATTATGCAGGATTAATTGCAGCTTTTTGTCTTATTCTTCTTGCTTTCAATCTCTTCTCTTCAGAACCATGATTTTCTGGGCTGTTATCGGTTTCGGGTTCGTTGGCATATTGGTTGTCTGCATTCCTTCTACTATATTGGTAATAAGTCTTATAAGACAGGGGATAAAACAGAGGAGAAACATTAAACCAGCCAGTGCACATAACAAAAAGATTCCCATCTTTTTCCAGCATGATATTCCCATTAATCCTTCCCACCAATCTCGATCTAACATTGATTTTCATTTTTGTACTGGTGCATGAGCTAGTTTTCTAATGTTTTGCGTTATCTCAAGCACGGCATACCTACTGTCATCAATTTTCAAGCAACAATCAGAGATGTTAAATTTTCTACACACTCGTCCTTCCTCTGCCAATAAATCTAGGGCAAATCTATTTTGATAAATTGCACCCCTCATTTGGGTTTTTTGCTTGGAATCAGCTCAACCACGGCTTTTAATCTTATTATTTGATTTAGCATATAAATGGGGGTTCTATACCCCCAGCTACCATCCTGAGCCCAAGAAGTGGGTCCACAAGTTTGAATAATCCTTTCAGGAGGCTATTCATCCTCTTGCCAGGTTTGGGCATCACCAATGCTAAGGGATCTTTTTACCATTTTAAATCTTCAAAGACTGAACACCCAATTTATCTCCAGCATTAGAGGGTAACAGAAAGAACCCTGGTTAGATAAGCCTCATTGTACATGTTCCCCCCCAAGTCGGAGGTATCTTAAAGTAGGCCCTTTTCCCACAAATCTAATATAGACCATCCGGTGCTTTCCAATTTCTTGAAATTTTTCCTGAATTCTTCCAAAATTTTGAGTCTTGATATTCCCTGAAATGGATTGTTCCCCGAGCAATTAAACAAGTCTGTTTTATTGGAACTGGTACAGTTCCCTGGATTTTTCTGAGACCGGTATTCACTGTGTTCTCCAGGCCGCCACATCTTTGTAGACTTATTAACTTCTATAATTCTTTTACGGTGCGTTTCCCCTACCCATCTGCCAAATTTAGCTCCATTTCGTCTTATGCATTCCTCACCAATGGTTTCTGAAGCTAACACCCATCCGAGAGGTCGTTTATCTTCCACTGAAGTAATGGTGTGATTCCACCTAAGAATTTGGAGGGGACTTAGACTGACTTCTTTCCATGCCATTCTTCACTCGTTAGAAGACCCCCACAAAACCAACAGTTAGAAATATTCAATTCTTCTGCTATCCTTTCAGCAAGATCCACAAACAGGTTATTCACTATAGAGGGAAGTCCTAACAGCTTCTGCAGCTCCTTTCTAATTTTCTCATATATTTGGTTTTGGGTCTTTCCCCAAGTTCTCATTATTGTTGCATTCTTTGGGGCCATAATAATGTTCTGAACTAACATTTCTTTGGCTTGATCCTGGTATCCCCCTCCATCTGACATGCCCCATTGCCCCATTTTACTAAAAACAAACCCATGGCTCTCCTTTAGGGCATATTTATCCGCCATGACTCCTATAAGTAGTTCCTTTGATTTTAACTTTCCAATAGGTCTGTCCTGACTCACTACATTCTTGAGGTGAGCCATCATAACATTTCAAGTGAATGTGGCTCTGGTATGTAAAGCCATAAGCGGATTCTCTTCCCCAACAGACTGTTTGGTAACATTCTGTACAGGAGGGCAAGGCTGTTGAGAGGTTCAGACATAAGCAGAGGACCCAAATTGGGTTAGACCAATGTCTGGTATAGCATATATTTCCACTTCCCATACCTATTGTGTTGCAGCCAACAGTAGGGTCTAGGTATCTTCTTAGTGGCAAATATAGAGGCTAATCCAATCTTGCCCTTGATCTGTTCTTTTTATGTCCATAGAATTTTCTGCCCTGTGTGTAGGAGGTAATGGAAGCCCATGTCTAAATCTTCTGCTGTTTTCCACTGCTAACACCCCCAACAATAGCAGGAACGTCCTTCCTGTGTGTCTAGTCTCCTGGTTTTTACAGACCTTACAACTGGACACGATAATGGGGTTATATTGACTACATAAAGACACTGTAGCCCCTAATCTCGCTTGTATCTTCAATATTAACTTAAGAGGGTCACTTCCCTGCATCACAGACCAGTTTCTGGGATGTGTTTCCACTGGTCCTTTGACTCTGGCTATGTGTGTCCACCCCTTTCTTTGGTTCTGACAACCCTTTCTGTGGTCAGGAGCACCTGAAAAGGACCTTCCCACTTCGGGGTCAAGGCATCACCTCTGCAGGACTTCACCAGTACTTAATCTCCTTGGTGTATGGACAAGTTCAGGGGTGCTGTTTGAGACAATAGCCCTTCTCCTTAGGTCTATAAGGGATAGAGTTACTGCACACAGATAATTTTTAAGAAACAGATCATTTATCTCAGGGATTGGTCACCCCTCCTCTCTCCCCAAGGTAAGCTAAACAACATTTCATAAGGAGATACTCCCAAGTCTTTTCTGGGGGTGGTTCTAATTCTTAACAGTGCCAGAGGTAAACATTTGGGCCATTCTCATTACCTTTTTGTTTACCTTTTGACAAATTAGACACCACTTAGTTACTTGTTTAGCCACGGTGTATATTCCTATGCAGCCATAAGTCCTTAAAAACTGATCACTCAGGGCCTGGGTTCCCCGTGCATCTCCTGATGTAATCTGATTAGTATTTCTCTAGCAATAGCTTTATCTAGCATTTGTCTCCCACCAGTTAGGAGCCATTTTCCTTCCTGAGTCTTTTCATATCCCACCCTTTGTAGGAGTTCTTCCTTCTCCTTGGTAAACACTGGGACCTTTAGTGGAGTTTCCTTACTTCCAGGCACTAAGGCAAGCATTCGAGTTCCTCTGTTCAAGGCTGCTTTCTTAGCTTGTTCATCAGCCAGTCTATTTCCGCTTGCCTCCAGAGTCCCACCTTTTTGGTGTTCTGCTATATGGACTATGGTAATCTCTTCTGGTAGGCCCAGGCCCTCTAATGTTTCTAATACTAATTGTTCATGTACTAACTCCTTTCCTCGAGAGAAAATAAGTCCCTGTTCTCTCCAAATCTGTCCAAAGGTACATACCACCCCAAAAGCGTACTTGGAATCAGTGTAAACAGTCCCTTTTTGTCTTTTGAGCAACTCCAGAGTTTGCTTTAAGGCATATAGTTCATGTGTTTTGGCCGACCAATTACTAGATAGCCTTCCCCTTTCTACTGTGCTATTTTGTTCACCATCCACTACTGCATAACAGCTATAACATTTTGAGGATCCATCTATAAAAAATCTTTTCCCCTCAGACAGTGGGTTTTTGTGTAAGTCTTCTCGGACTTTGGTCTGATATTCAATAATATCCAAACAACTATGTTCTGGAGCCCCTTCCTCAGTTTCCCTGTACATGAACTGGGAGGGGTTCAAACTTTTATCAACTGTTTGTACTAAATCATCTTTTTCCATCAGGATTGCCTTGTATTTTAATATCCTGGAATCAGTCAACCACATCCCCGATTTTTGACTCAAAGTAGTTCTTTGAATGGGATAAACCAAATCAATGCTCCCCCCAGACATCAGTTTTCTGCTTTCCTTCACCAAAAGAGCTGTGGCTGTTACTGCCTGTAGGCCATCCTCAAGAAAATGGATCTAATATTTGAGATGTATACCACAGGCTGTCTTTGTCCTCCCCATATTTGAGTCAGCACTCCATAGGCCACTCCGTCTTCCACATTTACACAGAGGTGAAAATGTTTTTTTTTTTTGTTGGTTTTTGTTTTGTTTTTTGATTTACCCAAGGCGGGAGTGCTAACACTGGTGCCTGAATTAATAATTTTTTTAGGTTCTTGAACTGGTTTCAAGAACCTAAAAAACTGGTTTCAACCAGTTTCAAGCTCCCCCTTAGTCTATTCAGGTTTCTCACTTTCCCCTTGAAATTTCTTATATAAAGCCTTTACATTCTGGCTAAAATTTTCAATCCACAATAGGCAGTACCCAAGGAGGCCTAAAAAATTCCTAATCTCTCCTTTTGTCCTGGGAAGTGATACTGCAATAATTCCAGAAATTAATTCTGGATTTATTTTCCTTTTTCCCTCACTAATTAAATGTCTCAAATATTTTGCCTCCTTTTCCACAAACTGTAATCTAGTCTGGGATACTCGTAGTCCTTTGTCTTTTAAAAAGTTTGACAAGACGTCTTTTTATCTTACCTCTGAGTTTAACAAATCGTCTACATACCAGAGTAATTGTGTCCCTAGGGCTAAACCAAATCCCTCCAAACAGGTTCAGGGATTCCGTAAACCCTTGGAGTAGTACTGTCCTAGTGAGCTGAGATTTGCGTCCTGAATCAGGTGAGGTCAATTCTGTTTATTGCCCTTAAGTCTTGTAATATTCTGTATTTCCCATCTGGATTCTTTACCGTTAAAATTGGATTATCATATTCTGATCCAAATTCAGTCAGTAACCCAAACTCAAAGTTTGTTTGTTTGTCTTTTAAATTATTTCTTTTATATCCCTTTGGTCTTCCAATATTAAAGGACACTGTTTTATTTTAACTATATTAGAACCAGGTTTTAATTTCACCTTTACCAGTACATTTTTGCTTTACCAGGAATTCCAGAAGCCCATACCTCTGGATAAACTTGATCTAGGATTTCTTCAATTTTCGGGGTATCCTCATTTGCTTTTCAATTTGAATCATAGCCCAACTTAAGACTTTGATTAATTGATCATCTTTTATTTTGAATTCTACTTTACCCTTTTTCAAAAATTGTTTGTGCCTCCAATTGCTCTAATAAGTCCCAGTCAAGTAAAGATTTCAGAGATCCTGGTAAATAAAGGAATTTGTGAATCTCCATTTGTTTTCCAGTCTTGAAGGCTTACGAAATCATGACCTAAGGGTATTATTTTTTGATTTAATACAGAATATGAGGCACTCATATTTATTAAAAATTCTACCTCCTCATTCTCGTTCCCTAGCTTTAACTTAACCAGTGGACCTGCTAGGGTAGATTCCCCAGGTCCCTGTCATTTGACTTCAGCAATCACTTCAGGCTTTATTTTTCTTAATATAGGGCATTCCCTTTTCCAATACCCTTGTTCTCCACAGTAAGCACACTGGTCTAATTGCAATGTTGCCTGGAAACCCCCTCAAGCTCTCACAAGAGGACCTCTTCTACCTCTGCCTCCAGGGGGTCTCTGGGGTCCCGCAGTTTGTCCTAATGCTGTGATTGTTGCCATGTCTATTGTTCTACTTAATTTTCTCCTACCATTGGTTTCCCTGTTCCTATACATCTTCCAGGCTTCTTCAATTAACTTCAAATCCCACACTTCAGGCTCTTTTGGTCTTTGGTCTTCTAATATCTTTGGTCTTCTAATATCTTCTGATGTCTGGCCTAAAAACAACACCACCAATTGTTGCTGCCCTGCATCAGATGAGGGATCTAAAGTGGTGTATTTACACATTGCCAATCTCAATCTAAGAATTTCATAGGGGTTTCAGTTTGCCCTTGCTTCATAGCATAAAATGCTGATCAATTTACAGCTTTCAGGATTGCATTCTCCAATCCAAATTTTATCTAATCTTTATATCGTTTTAATATGCTATAGTCTGTATTATCTTTTGGATCCCAGTTTGGGTCAGTCAGAGGAACATACTGATCAACTCTCTCTGCCAACCTTTTGGCTATAATTTGAGCCTGGACATGGGTTTGGGTGGGCTTTAGAATTACCTGTTCCTCAGTTTCAGTCATTGTATTTAACATTATGTCTATATCTTTCTACTTTGTGTCTTGATTTTTAATTATTAATTCAAATCTTTTGGTAATTCCGAGTGGATTCTAATGCCAAAACAAGGGGGCCACTGAGGAGCCAAATTAATTTTACATTCTTTTTGCCACTCAAGATGATTTCTTCAAGTGAAAAGCATATCAGCACATACCACCTCATCTCATTTATCATTTCTTCTAAGAAACAGCATAAATTTGTGATGAAATATTATAATTCAAAGTTCCATTATTCGGCCATTTTTTTCCTTATCATCCAATTTATATAACGGCCATCACTGATTATAATATTTGATTAAAGTTTTCTTATTTATGTTCCCTCCCGGTGGACTCCCACTATCTTTCCAGTGTGCCAGGATATATCCTAATAGGCTCTTTTCAAAATTTCCCCCCTGTGTTGACCACCCATTATGTTATGCAACCAGGAGTTACTTTACAACAATGCTTCACAAATAAAAAAAAATATAAATTATATAAAACAATAATTCACTCTTATCCTCTTGCCTTGTCCTTCTCCAGCTGTTTTCCTCAAGGAATAACAAAATCACAGATCCAGACTCCTCACTCGTTTAGTGCGTAATTGCACATCTCACTCACTCACACATACACACAGATCTTCAACAGTGTTTCATTATCTTTTATGTTATTGAAATTGCAAAATTCAAAAGTACAATTCCCACCACCAAAACCAAAGAGAGTTCAAATGAACATCAAAATGTTCCCAAATGAATACTGAAGTATTCCCAAACCATACACCAAAACCTATGCAAAACTATACCAGTGAGGTGCTAGCCACCCGGTATACACCGTTCTATGTAAGATCTCATCTCACAGTTCATGAACAGCTTCCTAACCTCCCCCCGGGTGCAGGACATTCCCTCCTGCCCCAATGCCTAAGCATCCTTGGGTGCAGGACATTCCCTCCTGCCCCCAATGTCTGAGCACCATCCCCAGAGGACTGTTGGGAGGTATGCTCAGAGAGGACTCCCTGGTCCCTCTCCCCCTTTCTCGTCCAGACTTATTCCCCATATTCCCGTGGGACACCATTCAAACAAAAATTCTTCCCCTTCGTCCATTCACCGGCCGATCTCCTTGCAGAGGGACGGAAATGCAGTTAGAAGGACTCAACACTTACTTCACAGACAATTCTGTGTCTCGGTCACACACTCTCAGCCCCACTTTCCCAGCCACCCGAGTATTACTCAACAGTCAATTTTCTTACCCGGGTCCCGTGCACAGAAATTGTCAGCTGCGGCCTGTCAATCTATTCAGTTCCCATGCTCCCCTTTTTGCTCCGGGAGTCCTCTGACCAGGTATCACCTGCTGTTCCCACGAAGTGATGCAAAAGGCTGGAGACTGCCGAAATCAACAGGGCGCGCCCCCTCCATTCCCATTGCCCTGCTCCACAGAGGCGGAAGCGAAGTTCTCCCGGACGAGCCCCCAAATTGTGAGGAATAACCACTCACCATGAATAATTTGCAGAGGACAAAGTCACTGGAGCAAAGTCTTTTTTTTTATTTGCGAGTCAGCTGAGTCGGGTACATCTTAGAGCAGAGGCACACCTCTTAGTTCAGAGTTACAATATTTATACCCTTCCCCTGATAACCCAATTTGTCTGTCTCCTTTTTTTTTCTTTTCCTTTCTTTGTTAGAGTTCACAATCTACACTCCCTCCCCACCCCTTCACCCCCCAGCCCCAGACAAAATCTTTATTTGCTGAGGGTATATACTGAGCTTGATGTATTTGGTCTGTATTTGGTAATCTTTCTCTTCTATTACTTTGCTCAATGTTCCTTTGAACCCATGAAAACTTTTAATATGTATATAATCTAGTAAGGAATTCCACAGCAGTGGGAGCAAACTATGTGCAATGGTTAACAGACCTACACTGTGCCAAACTGGTGTAAGATTGAAATGCTTTAGAGGTTTTTTTTCTTTCAGCATACTATTCAGAGCATGACAAAATTTTTCAGAAATTATCTGCCCAATACAGCAGAATCAATTCTTTTAAACTGTAAGTATTTCAGTACTTCAAAATAAAAGATTCTTCATCCCTAATTCTAAAGCAAAATAAAGATAAGCTCCTCCAGTGAAAGTCAAACCATTGTTTAAAGATTTTTAGGGTAAATAATTTCCTTTTTTTTTTTGTGAATTTGCCAAAACTTTTTAAATTTATTTACTTTAATTAAACTAACTGATTGATTAAGTAAGCAGTTGTACAGCACTGGTCAAAACGACTAGTTAAACTTCAGCTGTCTGGTATACAGATAAGTGGCAACTAAAAAATTACGTGAGGAGACAAATTATTAAACTTTTGTTGTTGGTTCTGTTTCCAGCATATACTTCTGTACATGCTGTAAGTTTTTAATCCTTCAATCTCAACTACTTCATATACATCATGGAAATAATGGTGCCTATTTTGTATTATAAAGAATAAGCTATGTAAACAGTCTGCTGATCAATATGCTTGTCTAGCCAATTGTATTCTCAGCTGCATCAAAAGAAGTATGGCAAGCAGTTTGAAGGAGGTGATTCTCCCTCTCTCCTCTGCTCTCATGAGACCCCACTTGGAGTATTGCCTCCAGCTCTGGTGTTCTCAGTACAAGGAAGACATGGATCTGTGGACCTGTTGGAACAAGTTCACAGGAGGACCACAAAGATGATCAGGGGGCTGGAGCACCTCTCCTGTAAAGACAGGCTGAGAGAGTTGGTGTTGTTCAGCCTGGAGAAGAGAAGGGTCTGGGGAGACCTTATTGTCGCCATTCAATACTTAAAGGGGGCAGATAAGGACAAGGGTAATGGTTCTAAACTGAGAGAGGGTAGATTTAGATTGGATGTAAGAAGAAATTCTGTACTATGAGGGTGTTGAGATATTTTACCAAGTTGACCAGAGGAGTTGCAGATATCCCATCATTAGAAGTACTCAAGGTAAGCCTGGACATGGCTTTGAGCAATCTGATCCAGTGAAAGATGTCCCTGTGCATGGCTGGAAAGTTGGATTTAGATTATCTTTAAAAACATTCTGTAATTCTGTGATTCTATGATCCTGTATGTCTTTTTGTACTGTATATGAATGCTCTGTGTGTGCGCCTACCAGGAATACACGCTCAACCCTGCAAATATTTGGATCTAGGTGCATGCAACTGCAGCAGCATTGCCTCTTGGGCTGCCAGATCTGGCCCAGTTCCCTTAATAGTTTTGTGATTTAGAAATTAAACCAAAATTTATTGCACTTACTCTTATAAATATGATCTCAAGCTACTACACATCTGTAATTGGAGACTACATAAAGTGTTGTCTGAAAACAGCATGCGTAAAGATAAAAGATTTGTGAATTACATTCACCCACAGACTGTAACACTTCTACTTAATAGCTCCACAAAATGTACATCCTGTCCCACCTAACAGCACTGTTTCTCATGTATTTTTGTTTTCTGGATTAACTTAGACTACTAAGGCACATACCTAGCAGGCAATGAATGCAAAATGTAGTGTTCTGTTTGGAAAATAAGATGCTATAATTGTAATAAAGATAAAGATCTGCATTTCCTGATGCTCACTTCAACACTGTATATATGCAGGTAGAACTCCCTTGAATGTAATGAAATATCTGCTATCTTTTTATGCCAGATTTACGTTGCTTCTAAAAGCAACAACTATACAATCACAGAATCATAGAATTTTTAAGGTTGGAAAAGACCTCTAAGATCATCAAGTCCCAACCATCAACCTAACACCACCAGGTCCACTAAACCATGTCCTGAAGTGCCTCATATATATGTTCTTTGAACACCTCCAGGGATCATGACTCCACCACTTCCTTGGGCAGCTTGTTCCAGTGCCTAATCACTCTTTCACTAGAGAAATTTTTCCTAATACCCAATTTAAACCTCCCCTAATGGAACCCGAGGTCATTTAATCTTGTCCTATCACTAGTTACTTGGGAGAAGAGACCAACACCCACCTCCCCATAACCTCCTTTCAGGCAGTTGTAGAGAGCAATGAGGTCTCTCCTCAGCCTCCTCTTCTCCAGACTAAACAATCCCTGTTCTCTCAGATGTTCCTCATAAGACTTGTTCTCCAGACCCTTCACCAGCTTTGTTGCCCTTCTCTAGATGCGGTCCAGCAACTCAGTCTCCTTGTACTGAGGGGCCCAAAACCGAACACAATATTCAAGGTGTGGCCTCACCAGTGCTGAGTACAGGGGCACGATCACTTCCCTACTCCTGTTACATGACATAAACGTTGAAAATTGAATATCAATATGAAGTGATTCTTGCTAACTGTAGAACTGTAATCACATAGGTTAAATTTTATATGAAATCTATTTGTCCTTAGAGGGAATGGGACCTTAGAGATATTATAATACCCATTTGTTAGAAGTTAGCCTAGCATATCGTTAATACAATAGTAAGTCCCAAACACCCCAAACACCACCTGTAGAAATAGGCCCTGAGCCATCACTTTGGAGCCAGGAAAATCAAGGAGCAACGCGACCTGTTCTCAAGGCCATATATGGAGATTTCAAGGAGGAGTTTGACCAGCGAATTCGAGGAGGGGGCGTTCTGACGACCACCAAGACCACCAGAAGACCCTTGACTCAAAAGACTGAGCATGCGCAAGTGGGTGGGGAATATTATAATGATTTCTTGGGAAGTTGATGTTTATGTATAATATTTCTCAGAAATTTAGTGAATAAGTATAATTAATGTGCATTTAACCTGTGCTGTTGATCGAACAGGTGTGCATGCTAGGTGGAGCGATCCCCCGTGCGCCCAGCGCTGCAATAAAGAAGTGCCTGCTTCTTAACTTCTCATTGCTGTTAAGGAGTTTTATTCTGGATTTCAGTAACACTCCTACTGGTCACACTATCCCTGATACAAGCCGGGATCGTACTGGCTTTCTTGGCAATCTTGGCACACTGCCGACTCACGTTCAGCCAGCTGTCAACCAGCACCCCGAGAGAGACCGACCTATAGAATATTTGTCTCAAAGTATTGCTTAGCCAAGTGAGAAATTCCTCCATCTTCTTGATAAGAGAAGGACAACTGCAAGACCACAGAGACCCCCAGTTTGGAATTGTTTATCTAAGTGGGAGATTCCTCCAGCAACACTATGCTGAATGTTTGCTTAATTTCCAACTTTTCTTCTCACTCTGTCCTATCGCTACTATCATTCACCTTTTAACAATAACACTAAGTTAGGTTCCATGGCATTTGACCTCGTTTGTGTCTTAACCTCACTGAAGGTGATTGAACCTGCAGTGAGAGGTTGGTCTGGCCCCCCTAGCCTGCCAGACTTGTCTGAGGTCGGCTAGAATGCAAGGGGACCTTCCTCTCACCTGAAATCGGATTGTAACACACCCCCAGGTCCCTTTCCAGTCACCCTTCCCCAAGCCTGTAGCGTTGCACGGGGTTGTTTTGACCCAAGTGCTGGATTTGGCACTTAGGCTTGTTGCTCCTCATACAATTGACCTCAGCCCATCTATCCAGACTGTCCAGATCCCTCTGCCAGAGCCTTCCTACCCTCAAGCAGATCGACACTCCCGCCCGATTTGGTGTTATCTGCAAACTTATGAGGGAGCACTCAATCCCTTCATCCAGATCATTGATAAAGATATTAAACAGAATTGGCCCAGTACTGAGCACTGAGGAACACCGCTTGTGACCAGCCACCAACTGGATTTAACTCAGTTCACCACAATTCTCTGGGCTCGGCCATTCAGGCAGTTTTTAACGCATCACAGAGTATGCCTGTCCAAGCCATGAGCTGCCAGCTTCTCTAGGATAATGTTGTGGGAGATGGTATCAAAGGCTTTGCTAAAGTCCAAGTAGATAAAATCCACAGCCTTTCCATCATCCACTACTTGAATCATCTGGTCACAGAAGAAGATCAAGTTGGTCAAGCAGGACCTGCCCTTCCTGAACCCATACTGGCTGGGCTTGATCCTCTGGTTGTCCTGCACACACCACGTGAGTGCACTCAAGGTGAACTACTCCCTAATCTTCCCCAGCACCGAGGTCAGGCTGACAGGTCTACAGTTCCCCCTCGTTTCTGCCCTTGTTGTAGATGGGAGTCACACTGGCAATCCTCCAGTCATCTGGGACCTCCCCTGTTAACCAGGACTGCTGATAGATGATGGAGAGTGGCTCGGCAAGCTCCTCCACCAGCTCCCTCAGTACTCTGATGGATCCCATCCAGCCCCATAGACTTGTGTGTGTCCAGGTGGTGTAGCAGATTGTTAACTGCTTCCTCCAGGATTGTGGGGTTCGTTCTGCTCTCCATTCCTGTCTTCCAGCTCAGGGGGTTGAACACCCTGGAGATAACTGGTCTTACGGTTAAAGACTGAGGCAAAGAAGGCGTTAAGTACCTCAGCCTTCTCTTCATCCTTGGTGACAGTGTTCCCACCCCACATCCAATAAAGAATGGAGATTTTCCTTGGCTCTCTTTATAGATATCTATCTACAGAGCTATAGATAGATCAGTGAAAATACCACTATTTACATTTCCCGACTATCAGATTTTGTATCCAAAAGAAGTCATATATGGAGTCTTTTCCAACGTCTAGATAACGCAAAGATGTGCTTGACAACTTATGCAAAAAGCTCTTAAATTTTAAGTCTTTAGGAATATTTTACAAAGCGATTCTTTAGCAGTTGAAAGCTTTTATAATCAAGAATCCACCACACTTTTACCCAGATTGTTTTGCTGCTGAAGGTCAGTTCAAAAACAGTGAGTATAGCAGCAATGTATCAGAAAGATCAAGGAAAAAGGTTGAGCATGAAACTGTATTTTGTAATTATACCAATATTTTAGGTATTATAAATATCTTTCATTCAAAACTATGACTCATATTTCCTTCTTCCTCCACTTCCACTCCAAACTGAAGCAATGTGACACTTGTTTTAAAATTATGAAATTTTAAAAAATAATATTAATTTTTTTTTTGCTATGCTGAATGGTTTAAAAGCCTTAAGCTTCTGATTTTCAGGCTTTTTCTCTACAACTATGAAATCTGTTTTCACATTTCTCATAATGAAAGCCAAGATAGCTTGGCAATCTCATCTGCAAGAGCTGAGGCTTTAAGACAAAAACAGCAGATGCTGCAAAATGCATGTTAAAGTCACCGTAGTTGGCGACACTGTATTATCATATCTATCAATAAAAGCATGTTGAAAAACTGGTTTATATACAGTGGATGAAAACATGAGTGTTTACATAAAGAGAATTAAATTTACATAATAAAAATGATCAAATACCATTGTGACTTTACGAATCAGATGGATTCTGCCTCTCAGCTGCTATATATACAGCAACATGTGAGCAATTGAGATAGTACTCTATATTACTGAAGGCAAATTAATTTTAATTTTGCTCAGATTGCCAAATCTCATTCTGGTTACGTCTGTGGTAACCAGAATTAATGACTCATATGAAGGCAGTGATATACCAAGAAGAGAAAGGCTCTTAACTGACTTGGCTTTGAATTCACACAGGACAATTCTCTGTACTAAAAAATATAACATTCAGATGTAAAAATATATATGTATAAAAATATAACAACAGATATAACATTCTTTGTCATTCTTAATGCATTCTTGTTTTATATCAGCTAGTATAAATCCTCTTTGAACTACTAAACCTACTGCATCTGAAAAAAAAACAACTGTAGACATCATGAAGTTCTTCATCAAAATTAATTCTATCAATGCACACTGAAATATGCAATTATAAGAAATCTAATAACTCATTTGCATTAAGATACTGTATCAATTATTGTAAAATGCTGTTGTGTCTTTGTTTAGTGAGGGGGGCTAAGTTGGCGGCTTCTGTAGGAAACTGCTAGAAGTTGCTCCCCTTTGTTCAGTGGACTCAGCCAGGCGTAGGGCGGACCTGCTGCGATAACGTATTTAAGAAGGGGAAAACAGAAAAAAAAGAGAGAAGAGAAGATGTGAAGAAGCTGAGCGGGGGCAGAGGCGCAGAGGGGGAGGCGCAAGCCTCATAGGCCTTGCAGGCCTCAACCTCTGGCCCCTTGCCAGGCAGCCAACTGGGCCCGACTCAGTCCGGCCCAGCTGCAAGAAGGGGAGAGGAGATGAGAAGTGAATGAGATGTAAAAAGAATCCTGAGAGACATCTGCCAGCCTGCTGTGAGGAACAGCTGCAGACGCCAAGGTCAGTGAAGAAGGAGGGGGAGGAGCAATGCAGCTCCTGGCCAAGATTCCCCTGCAGACTGTGGTGATGGCCATGGTGGAGCAGGTTGTCCCCCTGCAGCCCATGGAGGTCCACGGAGGAGCAGAGATCCACTTGGAGCCCATGAAGGACCCCGTACCGGGGGAGGTGGATGCCTGAAGGAGGCTGTGGCCCGTGGAGGGCCCGCTGGGACAGCCGTTCTGGAGAGACTGCACTCCGTGGAAGAGATGACCCATGCCGGAGCAGTTTCACAAAGAACTGTGGTGTATGGGTGGGCCCCACGCTGGAGCAGGGGAGGAATGTGAGGAGTTCTTCCCCTGACCATGAAGCAGCAGCGTAAAACAACGCATGATGAACTGACCGCGAACCCCATTCCCTCTTCCCCCCCGTGCCGCTCGGGGAGGGGAGGTAGTAGAGATAATGTTAAGCTTGGGAAGAGGGAGGGGTGGAGGGAGGTCATCTTGTTCCCTCTCTCATTATCCTGCTGTTTTTTGTAATAACTGAATAGTTTTCCCCGTGATGGTAACTTTAAGAACTTCTCCCTGTCCTTATCTCAAACCTCGAGCCATTTTTCCTTATATTATCTCTCCCTATTCTCTCGGAGGGTGGGGGAGTGAGAGAGAGACTGCGTAGTCTGGTCCCGATCGGGGCTGGACTACAAATGCCTGTATGTCTAATATGCTTTGAGAGTATTTTGTTCAAATAGCTGAATATAACAACAAAGAATGATACTTTTTATATCAACTTGTTAATGCTAATCTTTAACAGAACAAAAGCTACTTGAGAATAGTGGCAGTATATTTTCAAGCAAGCTATGGTGTTAAGCATGAGAACATGAAAAGTAGCTTTATTTTTTGCCTACGTATAAGCTCAATCTGCAAGCTGACAAAGCCCCTTAGCTCTCAGTAACTTCAGATGTTAAAAATTTAGACTTTTTATTTAAAATAAAATGTGTGGACAAAAAACACCAAATCCAAAAACATCAAAATGAAAGAAGCCAACCAAATCTAAAATACGGTGCAAGAAATAAGGGGGGGGGATATTGTTCTCCCTTAGAAAGCCCTAAAAAGAACAGAATCACAACCTACTCAATAATCAGATTTGTTTATATTTTTTTCTTTTGGACATTTCCTCTGCGTGGTGGAAAGAGAGAAATTTGACTATTTGCCAAAGATGTTCAAAATTCCTTTGGGATGTGGCAGTCTGACATGTTGAAACTCCAGACAAGTCCTCTGATGAAATGGAATATCTATACAGAATACATATTCCTCATATAGTCCTGGTGCTTGCAAACAGAGAAGGACTTGTGGGTGTTGGAGGCCATCTTGGGCACAGTGATCACAAAATCATTTTTGGAGTTTTGATTCTCAGAGAATTAAGGAGGAGGAACCGGAACCTTGCACTTCCAGAGGGCAGGTTTTGGTTTGTTTAGGAGACTGGTTGACAGAGTCCCTTGGGAGGCATTCCTGAAGTGTAAAGGAGTCCAGGAAGGCTGGACATTCCTCAGGAATAAAATCTTAAAGGCGCAGGAGCAAGTACGCCAAAAGATGAGCCAGTGGGGAAGAAGATCAGTGTGGCTGAACAGAGAGCTTTTACTGGAACTCAGGAAAAAAGGGAGAGTTTATGAGCTTTCCCATAAAGGGCAGACAGCCCAGGAGGACTAGAAGGATGTTGTGAGGTTATGCAGGGAGAAAATTAGAAGGACCAAAGCCCAATTAGAACTTTGTTTGAGTACTGCCATAAAACACAATAAAAAAATGTTTCTATAAATAAATTAGCAACAAAAGGAGGGCTAAGAAGAATGTCCATTCTTTATCAGATGTGGAAGGAAACATAGTGACAAAGGATGAAGAGAAGACTGAGGTACTTAATTCCTTCTTTCCCTCAATCTTTGACAGTAAGACCAGTTGTTCTTTGGGTACCCAGCCCCCTGAGCTGGAAAACCAGAATGGGGAGCAGAACAAAGCCCCTGTAATCCAAGGGGAAATGTTTGATGACTTGCTACATTACTTAGAAACAAACAAGTCTATGGGGCTGGATGGAATCCACCCAAGGGCGCTGAGGGAGCTGAGGGAAGTGCTCACTAAGACACTTTACATCATTTATCAGCAATCTTGGCTAACAGGGGAGGTCCCAGTTGACTGGAGGCCTCTCAGTCTGACCTCGATGCCAGGGAAGTTTATGGAGCAGATTATCCTGAGTATGATTAGACAGCACCTACAGGACAAGCAGGTGATCAGGCCCAGTCAGCATGGGTTTACAAAAGGCAGGTCCTGATTCACTAACCTGATCTCCTTCTATAACAAGGTGACCTGTCATACTGGATGAGGGAAAGGCTGTGGATATTGTTTACCTGGACTTTAGCATTCCCACAGCATTATTCTAGAGAAACTGGCTGCTCATGGCTTGGATGGGTGTACTCTTCATTGGGTAAAAAAACTGGATGAATGGTCCAGCCCAAAGAGTTATGGTGAATGGAGCTAAATTCAGTTGGCAGCCAGTCACAGGTGGTGTTCCCCAGGGCTCACAACTGGAACCAATTGTGGTTGATATCTTTATCAATGATCTGGATGAGGGGATCAAACACACCCTCAGTAAGTTTGCAGACAACAGCAAGTTGGATGGGAGTGTGGGTCTGGTAGACAGTAGGAAGGCTCTACAGAGGGATCTGGACAGAGTTGGATAGATGGGTTGTGGTCGATTGTATGAGGTACAAAAAGCCTAAGTGTCGAGTCCAGCACTTGGGTCATAACAACCTCGTGCAATGCATGGGGAAGAGTGGCTAGAAAGCTGCCTGGCTGAAAAGAATCTGGTGGTAATAGTTGCCGTCTGGCTGAATATGAGCCGACAGTGTGCCCTGGTGGCCAAGAGGGCAAATAGCATGCTTGCTTTTATCTCTGGTCTGTAGGACTAGGGATGTGATCGTCCCTTTAGACTAGACACTGGTGAGGCTGCACCTCGAATTACATTTAGGTTTGGCCCCCTCACTGCAAGAAAGACGTTGAGGTGCTGGAGAGTGTGCAGAGAAGGGCAACGAAGCTGCTGAAGGGTCTAGAGCTCAAGTCTTACCAGGACTGGCTGAGGGAACTGGGGTTGTTTAGTCTGGAGAAAAGGAGGCTCAGGGGAGACCTCATTACTCTCTACGGCTACCTGAAAGGAGGTTGTAGTGAGGTGTGTGTCAGTTTCTTCTGCCAAGTAAGAAACAATAGGATGAGAGGAAACAGCCTCAAGTTGTATTAGGGGAGGTATAGATTGGACACTAAGAAAAATTTATTTGCCAAAGGGACTGTCAAGCATTGGAAAAGGCTTCCCACGCGCGTTTTCGGTTCTTGGCAGCCAGGTCCAGTTGATGGTAAACATCAGAGAATTAATCATCTAGGAAGGCACAGAGCTCCAGTATTTGAGGGCCTACAGATTCACTGGCAAGGATGGGTGAGGAGCAGCAAGAGCTTTCTGTGCTGGCATGTCTCTAGTGGCTGAGGAAAGTGCAGAGACCCTTTATTTTGGGTCAGGGGAGCTCTGCTTGAAAGGGTCTTTACAGAGCAGCAAGAGCTTTAAGTTCTAGCATCTCTCATGTGGAACCAATCATCAGACATTCAGCTTTTTCTTCTTTATGGTGAGGCTCAATTGACACTAACCTTTGATGCAGTAGTGGTTCAGGAAAGCACAGAGCTCCAGCTTTTGTGGGTCTGTACAAGCACTAGAAAGGCCCAGTGAGGAGCAGAAAGAGCTTTCAAAGCTGGAACTTCTGATGTGGGATCTATCATCCAATCTTCTTGGTTTTTAAGAATTTTTATCACTGGCGGCCAGCTCCAGGTGGTGGTAAACGTGGGAGTCCTGGTGTCCTAGGAAAGCTCTAAGTCCCAATGTTTGTGAACCTGTAGATTTGGTGGCAAGAACCGGTAAGGAACAGCAACAGCTTTCAGAGCTGGCACATCTGGTGTTGGAAGAATTTTCCAACGTTAGTGATTTTTAAGATTATTTGCCAGATGGTGGCTGGGTATACATTGTGGAAAACTTGGGAGTCCTGGAGGTCTAGGCAAGCCCTGAGCCCCAGGGTGGGGGGGCCTGTAGATGCAGCGGTGGGCAGCTTCAGTACTTTCTCACAAGCGGCTTCAGTGATGTCCTTGAGGCCTGCTGCTCACAAACATAACAATTCCATTCTGTCTGGATTGTTCACTAAGTGCCCCTGATACTCCAGGTATCCAACAAATCCCCCTTTTTGTTTTGAACAATCCAGACCCACTTTCATCATACGTTCCATAGCTTTCACAAAGCATTTTAAAATACACCCCAAAATCATCAGTGTCAACAGCAAACCCATCAATAATACCAACCCATGTACTATCAAATCTTTTAGCCAGCCTGTGACCCCCAAGGATTTCAACCAGTCTGTTAACCTGCTTTCAACTTGTATCGCATGCATGTTGCGTCGTAACTCTGCCAACTGATAGCGTATCGACTTAGCGTGATCAGAAACATTCATGCAACACGTATCTTCAAAATCTTCACATCCATGTCCATGCGCTAATAAAAAAAAAATCAATGGCTGCTAGATTCTGCAAAAATATCATGACGCATGCTATCCATGTCTTCTAATAATCCTGATAACATGCTAGAGGTTAAATTCATTTGCTTTTGTGCCCAACAAACTAATTTATTTAAGTTAGCTAAAGTTTTTGCAGTTGCTGCCCAAGGAACAAATAAAGATAATGCTATCCGCTCAGCTGTACCCAGCAGGGTTAAATTGCTGTCACAATGGGGAGACAATACTTTTAGCGATCTTCTTGCTCGAGTATGATTCCATAATGTTCTCATAGATGGAGCAAACATTATCAATTTTCCAAAATAACATGGTCCTCCTATGGCCCTTTTTGGTACTCCTGACCTTATTTTACTACAATATCAACTAGGTTCATGTAGGTCTCTACTGAATCTCCCTCTCTTTTTTTTTTTAATGAGCCAGATTGTCTGTATTGAGCTGTTAATCATTTTTTTGCAAGCATGGTATGTTAATGAATATGCTTAGTATCACAATTCCGATTTTAACCAAGGACAGCAACCACCCAGTTATGCCACACACAAGCTTAGTTAATAAAATTACTGATCACATGTTATACATATTCATGATTACGAAGCAAAGCTAAGTTTCACTACCTTCTAGTAATTTTCTACTATAACATTCTTCTACTATTATAGATAATAACAACTCCAGTAACTTTCTTATCTACAAGAGCAATGACCTCTGTTTATACCCTCCGCAGATTCAGTGAAAGAGTACCGACTAGGTGTTGCTGCATGCGTGGCCAGCCCATACAACAAGGCCTGACTAGACGTTGCTGCACGTGTGGCCAGCGCATGCAACAAGGCCTGTTAAATGTACTCTGCAGGCTAACAGCCGTTCTGTTTTGTAAAGTAGCATAGTATATAGAATCTACATCAATTAACAGTGTTGATAGTGCCGATGCAGTTGTATTTATTTGCTTAGCAAGCCAACAGTCCAATTTATTTAGCGTAGTTAACGCCTAGGCACTTGCCACACCAGGTGTAAAGACTGAAGCAGCAATAATTTTACTTAGTTTCCAAAACTCTGTATTGTCTTGGCAATCAGATTCAATGCTCTGTATGCTTCATTTAGGTCTTTTATGCTGTCTGGATTTTGATATGTGCTCGCATGATTACATCATGCTGTGTCGTTGCAATGTATAGATCTTAAAGCATTTACAATCATTACCCCTCTAGAAACATTAGCTCTTGAATAGTTAAAAAAAAATAGACAGAAGTCCATCTTTATACTGATCCCAAAAAGTTCCATCTTTTGTAGTTTTAGGACTCAGCACTCGTGGCTGCTGCTGTTTTACAGAGAGTTGCCATCTTACCGGTATCTGGCAGGTCAACCAAACATGTTCTGAAAGGCTTACCCGCAGATGATACAGACAGGGATCCACTTGTTTACTGCTCCTGTAAAGACATAAGCGTATCCCTTCCCCCATCATCCTGGTTGAGATGGGGATGCGATGCTCCTGGGGAGCACGTTATCAGCTGGCTGCTGCGGTGCTGGGATATTGGGGCCAATAGCTTGGAATCAGAGGGCAGAGTAGCTAGGCAACTGGGATCCATTTCTAGTGAAGCAAACATTGACAAAGCAGTTGGAAAAGGGACACAAGCCCTCAGCCTCTGGAGGTGACTCCTGTCAGGTGTGAAGGAGAGGTATCCTTTCAAGGAGGATGTAATGTGTCACCCAGGCAAGTGGGCTACCATGGAGAAGGGTATCCAGTACCTGAGGGAATTAGCTGTGCTGGAGATTATTTATGATGACCTGGACAATGAACAGTTACCTAAGGATCCAGATGAAGTCAGGTGCACACGGCAAATGTGGCGGAAGTTTGTTCAAAGTGCACTGTCATCATATGCCAACTCATTGGCAGTTATGACCTGGAAAGTTGGAGAGGAAGAAACAGTGGATGAACTGGCGGGCCGACTCCAGCAGTACGAGGACAGCCTGTCTTCCTCCCTACGGGCCTGTGTCTCGGCTGTGGAGAAACTATCCCAGGAGTTCCAGCAATTCAAAGCAGATATGTCCCATTCCCAGGTACGGGCCAATATTTCAGCTATTAGGAGTAAACATTTCCCTGCTCAAGAGAGATGGCATAAGCGGCGAGGTACCCTGTGGTTTACCTTGCATGAAAAAGGAGAGGACATGAGGGAGTGGGATGGGAAGCCTACCTCTGCCCTAGAGGCACGGGTACATGAGTTGCGTGGAAAAACCATTGCAAATAGAAGTTCTCCCCGGAAAATTGTTGCACCAGTCTCCAATAGGCAACGTAGAAGGAATAGCTTTAGTTCTGACCCTCTTGAAGGCACCTCTCGTGCATATTTAAAAGAAATGAAAAATGAATACTCTGGCCAGGATTAGAGAGGCCCTGCCTCCAGCCAGGTGAAGAAGAGGGACAACAGAGTTTATTGGACTGTGTGGATCTGATGGCCTGGCACGTCAGACCCACAAGAGTATAAAGCTCTAGTGGATACTAGATGGACAGGTATTTCTATAAGGTAAACAAGAATACACAAAGGAAGACCGCAAACTTATTAATGAACTAAAGGGATCATATAATGAGGAAGGGTGGGCCATAACCCCACACGGGAGGGTAGTAACTCCCTCCTACATGATATGGTCAGTAGTCCAAGAAGAACATAGAAAAAGAAACTGGGGGGGGCAGAAGCCCTGTATAAAGATCTCAGCAGGAACATAACAGTGCGAAACTTATACACTACCGTTAGACAAGTAACTCAACAAAGTGATCTTTGTCTCCAGACTAATCCTAAACTCGTAAAAGGGCTGAAACTTGGAAAAATCAGAAAGGGGAATGGTCCGGGACAACATTGGCAGATTGATTTCTCGGAACTCCTTAGAAAAGAAGGTATCGATACTTATTAGTACTTACTGATACCTTTTCAGGCTGGCCAGAAGTTTTTCCGTGCAGAACTGCTAAAGCCCTGGAAGTTACCAAAATGCTGCTCCAGGAAATAATACCCAGGTTTGGAGTCCCAGCGGTAATGTCCTCGGATAGAGGACCACATTTTGTGTCCAGAATAGTACAACAAATTAGCCACCATCTAGGGATAGATTGGCAATTACATACCCCTTACCGACCACAATCAAGTGGCCAGGTGGAGAAAATGAATCAAACAACAGATTGTCAAGTTGGGTCAGGAAACTAATCTAACTCGGCCTCAGTCTTTACCATTAGCTCTTATACGAATACGAACCAGACCAAGAGCAAGAGAAGGGCTTAGTGCATTCGAAATTCTATATGGATGACCCTATGGGGTGCAAAAAGGAACACCTTCACAAACTGGTGAAGAAATAATGACCTCCTATATGGTGGCACTAAACAAACAATTAAAAAGAATTGAAAAACATGTAACGGGAACACGTAGTAGGGGTCTGGATGGGCCTGTTCACGATATACAACCAGGGGACTATGTATATGTTAAGTCTCTTACAGAAAAAACTCTGGAACAACAGTGGACCGGACCTTTTCAAGTCCTCCTCACCACCTACACGGCAATTAAGGTTGAGGGACAGAACTCCTGGATACACCAGACTCGGATCAAGAGAGCCCCTGCAACCTCGTGGAAAGTAACTCCAGACAACAACGAAGACTTGAGACTTAAACTCGTTCGAACGGATAAGGGCGGGAACAATGTGGGCAACAAGTAAGTGAGCAAAAGCAGTAGTGAACCGGAGGGACACCACAGCAAATGATACCGGACAAAGAAACCGGGACCGGCCAGTAACTAATCTCGCCCTAATCTGTCATTGGTGCAGTTTATATCTTATTAGTCATTTTATTACAGGAAATATAAAACCCATTTCAGTAGGTCACAGAAGGCAATACATTATCTACAGAAGGAGCTGTACTAATCCACTAGAACAATTAAATCCTAAAATGACCAATTGTTTAATTGGAATTGTGATCGGGCTTACAATATTTTCCTGCATCTTACCACTAACTTGTAATCAAAAGGACACCAAATGGCCATGGTCTCACGCCTACACTGGGTTTACAGGAAGCATGGCACCACCTTTTAAACGGTCGGGCTTAAACTTGGCCACTGTGGTTATGCACGAAGTGGAAATGTACTCAGGGCATGAGTGGGGCTGGGACAGAGGCAGTAGGGATCCTCAATACTATGATGCACCGCGTTGTGATCCTATTGATTAGCTTAGGAATTTTATCAATATTAACAGTTATGCTGTAGCTATGTGTTTGGAGAATGTTTAAGAAAGTAACACTGTCGTAGTTCAGCCACGATCAGGACCAGGCTACGCAGTCTCACTCCCCACAACCTCCAAGAGAATAGTGGGAGATAATACAAGGAAAAACGGCTCGAGGTTTGAGATAAGGACGGGCAGAAATCCTTAAAGTTACCATTACAGGCAAAACAGACTCGACTTGGGGAAAAACACTCATATATTTCTAAAATTAGCAGGATAATGAGAGAGGGAACAAGATAACCTCCCTCCACCCCTCCCTCTTCCCAAGCTTAACATTATTTCTACTACCTTCCCCTCCCGAGCGGCACAGGGGGGAAGAGGGAATGGGGGTTGCAGTCAGTTCATCATACGTTGTTTTACGCAGCTGTGTCATCGTCGGGGGAAGAACTCCTCACATTCCTCCCCTGCTCCAGTGTGGGGTCCCTCCCACGGGCCACAGTCCTTTGTGGAACTGCTCTGGCATGGGTCATCTCTTCCACGGGGTGCAGTCCCTCCAGAACAGCTGCCCCAGCGGGTCCTCCATGGGCCACAGCCGCCTTCAGGCATCCACCTCCCCAGTACAGGGTCCTTCATGGGCTCCAAGTGGATCTCTGCTCCTCCGTGGACCTCCATGGGCTGCAGGGGGACAACGTGCTCCACCGTGGTCATCACCACAGGCTGCAGGGGAATCTTGGCCAGGAGCCACATTACTCCTCCCCCTCCTTCTTCACTGACCTTGGAGTCTGCAGCCATTCCTCACAACAGGCTGGCAGATGTCTCTTAGGATCCTTTTTACATCTTATTCACTTCTCATCTCCTCTCCACTTCTTGCAGCCAGGCCAGACCAAGTCGGGCCCAGTCAGCTGCCCGGCGAGAGGCCAGAGGGTGAGGCCTGCAAGGCCCATGAGGCCTGCGCCTCCCCCTCTTTGCCTCTGGCCCCCTCAGCTTCTTCACATCTTCTCTTCTCTCTTTTTTCCTTCTGTTTTCCCCTTCTTAAATACCTTATCACAGAGACGTTATCACGGAACATTCTGCTACCAATCGGCTCGGCCTTGGACAGCAGCGGGTCCGCCCTACGCCCGGCCGAGTCCACTGAACAAAGGGGAGCGACTTCTAGCAGTTTCCTACAGAAGCTACCACATTAGCCCTCCCTCACTTAACAAAACCACAACATACACTTATGTATAATGCTTCATATAATTCAGGGAAACTGTTTAAGTAAAAGAAGAATATAGTTATAAAACATAGTCACGTAACCATATAGCTTAGAGAAACAATTAATGGAGGAGGAAGTCTTTTTTTTTTCTTTTCCTGATGAAGGACTCGTTTGTAGGGAGTGAGAAACAGTCTCACATTATCTCAAGGGAGTGATTAGAAAGAACAAGAATTCAAAACCAGGATGGTACGTGTCACAAATACGTCTATAAACCTCCTTGCTAAAGGAAAACAGATGGTTAACAAGGACATGAATCAGCTCAAGCTGAAAAGAACACTGCAAGCTTGCAGGATCATTGCATTCTAGGTCTTCCTCCCAAAGACCACCGAAGAGCCTTGCCCACAATTATTAGGCAGTTTTCTGACGTTTGTGATTTTTAAGAATGTTTTCAAAGGGGACTGCCGAGTTGAGGTGATGGTAAATGTCGGAGTCCTGGTGTCCCAGGAAATGCCGGATCCCCAATGTTTGTGAGCCTGTAGATGTGGCACCTAGAACTGGTGAGAAGCAGCAAGAACTTCCAGAGCTGACACTTCTGGTGTGGGAGCAGCTGTCCGACGTTCATCATTTTTAAGCTGTGTTTTAACACTAGGCGGGCAGCGGTGTTAAATGTAGGAGTCCTGGTGGTCTAGGAAATCCCAGAGACCCAATGTTTCCTGGCCTGTAGATGTGGTGTCCAGACCCATTGCGGAGCAGTGAGAGATTTTCAAGCTGGCACTTCTGGTGTGGAATGTATCATCCGACATTCGTGATTTTTAAGATTTATTCTCAGTGGATGGTCACCTCAAGGTAATGGTAAACGTCGGAGTCCTGGTGGTCTAGGAAATCCTGGAGCCCCAGTGTTTGTGTGCCTATACATGCAGTGGCAAGAGCCGCTGAGGAGCAACAAGAGCTTTCAGAGCTGGCACTTCTGGTGCCTTTTAAAAAACTTCCTAAAACTCACCAACGTCGGACAATAGATATCACAGCAGAAGTGACAGTTCTGAATGTCCTGCCACTCCTCACCGACTCTTGCCACCTCATCTACAGGCCCACAAACTTTGCGACTCTGGTCTTTCCTGGACAGCCAGGACTCCGATTTTTCGTACCATATACACACAGAGTCTAGTGAGTAAAAATCCTAAAAATCACGAACGTCGGATAGACCATAGAGCCCACACCAGAAGTGTTAGCTCTGAAAGCTCTTGCTTCTCCTCACTGACTCTTGCCGCTGCATCTACATGCCCAGATACTCTGAGGCTTTAGCAGTTCTGCAAGGGAAAGCTTCTGGCCAGGCTGAAAAGGTATCAGTAAGTACTAATAAGTATCGATACCCCCTTTTCTAAGGAGTTCCAAGAAATCAATCTGCCAATGTTGTCCCGGACCATTCCCCTTTCCGATTTTCTAAGTTTCGGCCTTTTTACGAGTTTAGGATTAGTCTGGAGACAAAGACCACATTGTTGAGTTACTTGTCTAACGGTAGTGTATAAGTTAGTGAGTTTTAGAATTTTTTTTTTCTCACAGAACTGCCGAATTGACCTGATGATATATGTCGGAGTCCTGGTGTCCTAGAAAATGCTGAATCCCCAATGTTTGTGAGCCTGTAGATGCTATTTCCAAAGATGTTGAGGTGCAGCAAGAGCTTTCAGAGCTGGTACTGAAAGATCTATTTTCCCGTTCAGCAATGTTTAAAGCCTGTTGGATGGCCTTCACCTCCGCAAAGGTGAAACTCCGTTTCACCTTGGTCTTCAGCAGCTTCTGCAACTCGTCGTGTATGACTCCACACAGCAGCTTTCCACTTCCGATGTTTTCCTGCAATACAACAGGACCCATCAGTAAATATTGCATACTGCTCAACTCGGCAGCCCTGTGAGAATAAATCTTAAAAATCACGAACATCAGACGATCGCGCTAACACCAGAGTGCCAGCTCTGAAAGCACTTGCTGCTCCTCACTGACTCTTGGCAACGCATCTCCAGGTGTTGGAGTTATCGGGTGATTTTAGGGATTTACAAAGACACACTTCCCATCTCAATGGCTTTCTGATTCTCTTCTGCTGTGACCTCGGCAGGACAAAAATCTTACTGTGCAAGCTGTACTAAAAACTCTCACTATGCCACATGAAAACGCAATCTCCTCCCCAAGAAACCTGACACATTGGCCCCCTGCTAGCCCTGCTTTTGGATGAAAGTGCTACTATTTCCTGCTCAACTCCAAACTTGCAGAGATGCCTTGGGGTGCTCGAATCAGACCTACCAGCTGGAGCCGTTTAGGTTCCAGAACCAGAATGCGTACAAGCAAGAGCTAGGCATGAAGAAGACTGACAAGACTTCTAAGGGCAGCCAGAATTAGAAAGTTCGAAGAAGACCATCTGATAAAAAGGTAGGCACTGACAAGGTGGAGATGAATTTTTTGATAAATTCATTCTATGACTTAAGCACAGAGATTATACCTAAGACATTTGAAAAGGCTAGTCAGAGAATTTCAGCCCTTGGTGGCTCAGTTTAGTTAGAATTTCCCCTGAATTATACTCATTTACACCAAAGGTATTATTAATATGTGGACAGCATCCTTATGTATGTATATTCAAAAATTACCAGGAGTTTCTCTGTATACTTCTACTTTTGTCAGAACATGAAATTTCCTGTTCCTTTCTCTTTTGACAGCTACTTTTGTCAGGAAATGCTCTGAAAGAATTCAGGTTCAAAAAACAGACCTAGAGAATTGTTAGTGGGTAGCGACACTCACAACAGTACACCACTAGTAGCATCCTTTTTCAATATATATATTGTCAGCATGCATTTAAATGTCTATGTATGCACACACAGTCACACCACTTATGTAATTAAACATGTCTTTGTGTTACCTTTTTTTTTTTAGTTGTACTTGACATGATGTCACTAAGTGACTAATTTATTTGTCATAAGTACTTTGTCCCCTCTAGATATTACTGTTTACTGAGACAATTTTCTGGCAGGGAAGACATGAACCATGTGTGTTAGTTCATTATATGATAGTTGACATCGAAGGCCAAAATTGAACTAGAATTCTAGAGGTTAAGATTTCTGCCTTTATCACTAATTTAGCATATAATCTAAAATCTCCAGTAAATTATGTTATCTGTGCTCATTTTCCCTCTCTGCAAAGGCAGGATAATTACACTATTGAAAAACTGTCAAAGTGCCAATTCATGTTAACCGTAGCGAGTTCTAGGACCTGAAAAGCCAACTATCGAGCATGAATCAAAAATCTGCAGCTAATTATGGTTTCAGTAATACCACTGACAGCATAAAAAGGCTACTAGTAGGTCACAAAAATAATAGTCAAAGTGTCACAAAATCCCTATGGCTATACTCAATGTAATCCTTATTTCAGACAAAAAGGGATTGAGCAGAGAAGCAGATCAAAGCCATGCAGCAATGCAGTGATTTTAGGTAGTCATAAACACAGAGTGGAAATGATAAAACAGGAGTCCACAAGTAAAGCAAGGTTTGAGACAAGTATAGCGATTGATTGCTGCAATTTCTGCTGACACATTAACTCCATGATGTAAGGAAGAAAAAAGAAAGAAAATACCTTATCTTTGAGATTAACATTCAGCTATTCATAGAAGAACAAGCAGAAGGGATTGGTTTAGTTTGAAGATAATAGAAACCAAATTAATATCTCATTCATGTTGAATGTTCTTGCTGCAGTTTTATAAGCTCATGAAAAGCTCTGTTTAAGCATTATCTTAACATAACAGTGACTAGAATGTGATCCAGGAAGCATGACAATCTAAACATGTGCTGATCAATTTGTAAGCACAGTAGCTGTTTTAGCCACATTATGCATGTGTTAACACTATCACTGTTACACACAGGTATCACTTTATGATGATAACAGGTCACATATCATGTTAATTATACACATCTCTTCATCTTCGGTTATCCTTGCTCCACTACTTACAACTTCACGAAATCTGTATATCTGGGAAAAACCTCCAAATTTCCTTCTGCAAAATTACATATCTGTGAGTCCAAGAACGTAATTAATTTATACTTTCTTTTTAATCTCTTTTTAATGGATGCAAAACCCATTTAATAATAATAAAAAAGCTCCTCTTCCAGTGGATGTATCATGGAAGAGGAAAAATAATTGGAGATTATTTGGATTTTTTTCCCCTTAAAACCGCATCCTTTTTCAATGTAGATGTTTTATTATTAAGAAGATTTTAGAATGAAAAAAAATAGTTTCTCTGGGAAACTTCTTGCAAAACAAACTTACTGTAGGGGAAAGGTAGAAAAGCAGTCGCTACAGGTATGTTAGGTTTTGGCCCAGCCACCCTATATTTGGGAAAATTTGGGAACTGAAATAACAGAGTAATTTTCAGGGCCCTTACTTTGACAATGCAATAAATACAGAGTAGCTTCTGAAAATAGAGAGCATTCTTATATTTGCTATCTCCCAGGCTGGAGCAAATGTTCCCTCTAGCATCGTTCAGTTCTACTGTAATGTTGTATGACTGTTCATGATAGACGAACCTTAAAGAAGTTAGAGATTCAGTTTGGATAAATTCAGATGCAATGCTGAAAATTCAGACTTCTCTGATCTAGACACCAGGTTGGTAATGCATTTGCTTCATGATTTACAGCATGTCCTGAGTTTAAATGAACTGTAAATTTCTGCTAATGCATTTCCCACAGTCCATGCAGAGACATACGGCTTAAATGGTATTGACCCTAGACAGCTCAGGTACTGTGTTCAAGGGCTGTACCCAAACTCTCCTTTGAGAGATCTGAAAAGCACCTGTTGAATGTCAGGGCAAAAGGTCTTGCGCTCCCAGAAGGCAGAAAAGTAATTTCAGTGAGTTCATAGTCCAAATACAATGTGATACAAAATGATTTTCAACTGCAATTATTCAAAATTGTCAGGTTGTGAAAGGATGACAAGAAGTTTACTTTTTAGAATGACCAATCAGGCTAGTTTTGAGGTGAAGTTCCCTGGGAAGTTTGAGAAATGATTCAGCTTCCAAAAGCATTTATACCTTCCTTCCTTTGAACTAAGTATTTGCTAAATAGTACAGGAGTGTTATTGTCTACTGGGGAGACTGCTAAGATTGTTTAATTAATTCATCTAGTAACCTAAACTAGATCTGGGTCCTTAGAGATGCAAGCAAATAAAAGTCAACCAATGTGATCTTTCTCTTTCTCTCTGCCTCCTTTTTAAAAGGAATTATTTAAATTATGGAAGACTATTTTAGGTCACTGACGGAAAGTTAAATTTCATCTTCACAGCTGAGAATCTTTCAGTTAATCCACTCTACAAGGCTTTCATCTGGTATAGATTATTATTGTTTGGAAATGCAGTTAGGTTTTTTTAATTGATAGATTTGTGCTAATGACTAAGAACATACATCAAAAAATTTTTGAGAAGAATTGTCTAAAGAGCTCCAAAACACATATGCCAAAATATAAGCCTTCCCAGACACTACTGACTGATAATTTCAGATCCTTTGCAATACTGCACAGCTGTTTCCATAGGCCCCTGTGTTGTTCCAGGCAGCTCTACCACCTGGCTGACTTGCCCAGATTAGGATCAGAGACATGCTATATTTATTTCATAGGCAGAGGGGCATCTCCAGAAAGTGAAGAAGATGGAGAGTTGACTAACGAGATCACCACTGTATACATCGCTGCATGGGCAGCCAAGCTGATTCTGAATTAGCTACTGAAGCTGATCACTTATCTTGAAAAATCAACTAAATATTGTTATTTTCACACAAGAGTATTTAATTTTACATTAGCACAGAAACAGAGGAAATAGGAAAACAGTGTAATAAGAACTTCTTTTGGGATAATCTCCTGACTGAACCTCCAAGAGGCAGTCCTGAAGGGCAAAGAAGTCCGAGAAGACTGGACATTCTTCAACAACGAAATCTTAAAGATGCAGGATCAGGCCACCCCTATTGTGCTGAAAGATCAGCCCACAGGGAAGGAGATCAGCCTGGCTGAACAGACAGGTCTGGCTGGAACTCAGGGGAAAAAAAAAAAGAGAGTTTATGGCCTTTGGAAGAAAGAGTAGGCAACTCAGGAGGACTACAAGGATGTTGTGAGCTATTCAGGGAGAAAATAACAAGGGCTAAAATCCAATTAGAAATGAATTTGCCCACTGCAGTAAAAGACAATAAAAATGTTTATATATATACATTCACATCTTTTCTGTCATCCACTAAGAGGATTATCTTGTCATAGAAGCAGATCAGGTTAGTCAAGCAGGCTTGCCTTTTATAAACCCATCCTAACTGGACCCGATCACCTGGTTGTTCTGTACGTGCCATGTGATCTAAAGCCAGTAACTCTTGCTCTTTTCACCAAGCTGGGTGAGAGTGTTGATCTTCTTGAGGGTAGAAAGGCTCTTCAGAGTGATTTGGACAGGCTGGATCAAGGCCAGTTGTATGACATTCAACAAGGCTAAGTGCCAGGTGCTGTACTTGTGTCACAACAACACCATGCAATGCTACAGGCTTGGGGAAGAGCGGCTGGAAAGCTGCCTGGCAGAAAAGGATCTGGAGGTGTTGGTCGACACCCAGCTAAATATGAGCTGGCAATGTGCCAAGGTAGCCAAGAAGACCAATGTTGTCCTAGCTTGTATCATTAACAGTGAGGCCAGTAGGACCAGGGAAGTTATTGTTCTCCTGTACTCGGCACTGGTGAGGCTGCACCTCAAATACTGTGTTCAGTTTTGGGCCCCTCACTACAAGAAAGACATTAAGGTGCTGGAGCGCATCCAAAGAAGGGCATTGAAGCTGGTGAAGGGTCTGGAGCACAGGTCTTATGAGGAGCAGCTGAGGGAACTGGGATTGTTTAGTCTGGAGAAAAAGAGGCTCGGAGGAGACCTGCTCGCTGTCTCACACCCGAAAGGAGATTGCAATGAGGTGGGTGTTGGTCTCTTTTCCTGAGTAACAAGTGATAGGATGAGACGAAACAGCCTCAAGCTGCATATTGGGATATTGGATATTAGGAAAAATTTCTTCACTGAAGGGGTTATCAATGATGAGCAACTGGTTTTCGGGATAGTTGCATTCAAGAAAACTGGACTCCAGACTAAAAAGTAATGATTCCATTACAAAATAGGAACATTCTCAAATAATTGAAGAAATCAGACAGTACTAACCAAGAGCTCTACTCTAGGAACAACCATTGCTTTTCACTGCCACTACTGCTGTAGCAGCTTCCTATAACAGGGGCCTTACTCGGCTTTTACAGTCAATGATAATGTAGCTATTCCCCCTCTCTAAGAAAAAAGAGAGACGACTAGAAACATGTTGCAGACCAACACCTGGCTTCTGTGTGTTATTTTGTAGAATATTGTATCATCCTCCTCACCACACTTTCTGAACAAATGGATAAGCAAAATAAATAGCATTTATCACATGGATTTTGGATACTTTTTCTCCCTAGCCAGTAAGCAAAGAATCATATGCATGCAAAATTAGTTACCATATGTTTTCACTTTTATATGTATATTCATGTTACACAATACAAAATTAGATCTACTAGCTTTCTTCCCAGAGAAAAGTATAATGGCGTTACTGGTCACTCTCAGTTCCTGGGAGGCATAATTTTCCTGGTCTTGGCCCTAGCAGCATGGGGGAGCTGTGCGCTTGCTGCATACCTACATCACACAAACTAGAAAATAACATATTTGTATCCAAGAACGAAAATGAGACTGAAATTACAGTTGCACAAGAATTTTGTCCTTGTAATATAAAAATGGCTATTCAGGATCATACAAAAGAACTCTTCTAGCCACTCTATGTCTGATGGCCCAGGTGAGATTCTTAGTAGAAAAAAAAATTAAGATGTGAAAACAAGGCAAGCATACAACAACATTTTTTTTTTCCTCTACCTTCCCAGAGTTTATTAATCAATGGATTGGAACTCCTGAGCCAGAGTGATACTGGGACCACTGCTTCTCATGGAGGAGAATTTGAAGAATTTAATCTTCTAATAATTTGTTTTGCTCCTTTTACAACCCATTGGTAATATAAGTCTCCATGATGAATGAACTCCAGAAATAAATTATATAAGCTGTATAGAAAAGATACTTCACTTTGTCTGTCTCAAAATTTGTGAGAACTCCGTGGAAGTATCCTAGTTCCTGTGATATTCATGAAAATGCAAAAAACAGTTTCCTCTTTAACTTTTCAATGCCACTGTCCTTACTCATCTGTTTCTTTTGCAAAGCACAAGTCTTAATATATTTCATCTCCACTGGTAAAGATACTGGTTTTGATCTATCCTGGCCACTCTCTTCTTTTTCTTCAGCTAATACATGGGATTTAAGACAATTAACCAAAATGGCACAAAGTGTTTGAGAATTAGAGCACCATACATCTACAGAAAAGGATGATATGTCCTATTTTTTCCTCAATTACTTACCAAAGATATTTTTATGTCTAGCTAAAATTTGCTATGATTTAAAAATATCTCTCCTGAGGGGTAGTAACTAATCTAGAAACCATTTCCACATACCAATGGTAGTATTTTTTTCTGTGTATATAATTATGTCTAATGGTAAGTTAGTTGCTGAAATAGAGGTGCATAGAACCACCGGGGATGCTTTGCCTCCAGCTACCTGTTTGGTAGGATACAGAGCCCCTGAACATCACACGGAAAATGTACCAGCTGCCTGTGGATCTCTCAGACACATGAGGGAGCTGAGCTGGCATAAGACATTCCTGTTTTGGCAACTGAATGGAGTGATTATTGCCATGCAAAACTGCTGCCACTCGGTATACTCAGTTTTGTCTGTGACTAAATAACGATGTAACATCAGCAAAATTTGTTGCTGTTCAGCTCCCTTTCAACTGACTGTCACAAGTCTCAGAGTGGATTGGCTGTGTGGGTGTCCACTTCTTGGTTGCCCTACTCCTGGCTGGGTGATAGGATGGGCTCTGGCTGCCAGACCCTGCCCTGTCATTCTCCTGGCCCTGGGACCCCCCCATCCCTCGCAGCATTCTGACATTGGAGTCAGGAGGGAATTCTGACTGTTCAGCTTTCTTAAGAACCCTCAGTCACTCTGCAACTCTTTTTCGGTTGCTTGTGGCTTTTCCCTAGCCATCTTCTGAAGCATCAACTTGCCCTTCCAGAAAGCTTATTTGGTGTAATATACCGTTGCAAGGGAAAAAAAAAGAGAAATACGTTAGACTCACAATTACACATTTGATGGATATATTATGAATAAAAAGTTGTCATCACTCCCTCTTGTAATTACATTTTTAGCTGCTCATATTCAGTACAGTAATGTGAACAGATAGCTTGCTAACATCACAGCTTGTTCGTGTTGTTGTGTTGGTGACAATCAGGTCAAAACCCCATCTCTTGCTCTTCAATTTTTCAAGTGTCCCTCAACACATTCTAGCTAATTTGAAAAGGAATTTGGTTTCCTTATTGGAAATCTATAGAGCTCCAGCTGCCATGCTCCACATTTAGAAAAATTTGTATGCTTCTAGCTAGCTTAAAATTTCAAAGTCATCTAATGCAAAGATTTCCCTTACCTCAACAACAAAGATGCAGAAATTAAGCGCTCCCTGATATTATATATCTTCTTCCAACAGATTCCTGAACATGCATTTTGTGGCTGTATAGTGAGCAAGGAAACACAGCGAATATCTAAAGCCAAGGATGCATAATGGTGAGGTGATATTCTTGCAGAGACCGGTTACTTACCACAAAAAATATACATCTTGCTATGAGAGTTAAAGGTTTTAAACAAAAACTACAAGTAACTGAAGGACTAAATATCATCTCACAAAATGCATTTATTCCAATATTGTGATATAATTTGAAATATGTACAGTCAAAATAATAATAAAAAAATCTCAGCTTCCCTACAGGGGTCATGGTGCCAGAAAGGACTAGCAGTGAGGAGAACAAGATTCTCTAGTAAGCACCATAGCAAAACAGATAGCACATGGTTGGGTAACAGTTGGATAACAAGCAGTTCTCTTAGAAATCATGTTTCAGAAAAGATGTGTAAAAACCATAAAGAGAAAACAAGATTGGCTGTATATGAGAAAAGCTGAAGGACCAGAGTTGTTTATCCTAGAAGAGGTCTGATAAGTTTTTGAACTCGTTATATCTTAAGGAACTGTTCTTCTTTTATCATTCTCCTTCATAGCAACAGAGAAAACTAGCATTTTTTTTTCTATGCCTATATGGGTAAGAAATGGTGAGTTCAAAGTGCATGATGTTCTGATATTATGAAGATAGTTTATAACAGTGAGCACAATGAAGCAATTGAATAAGCTTTCTGTAGAAAGAATTTCTGCAGAATTTTCCATCAATGCAGAAAAGCTTGGAAAAAGGTTTTCATTAAGGAAAAACTTGCCACGATGACATAGTTATAAATCTCTGAAAATGACCAGTGCTGAAGTTAATAAGTTACCACTAAATCTGAAGCTAACAGGTTGCAAAGTCAACAAAAATATCACTAAAACTGATCAATCTTCACAGTTGTTCTCAAGCCACCTCCAGAAAATTGTCAAAGAGGAGAATTGACTGCTTCTAAATTTTCACTGATTTTGTAAACCAGGAAGCTCTTATGATTTAAAATTTCTTTAGGAAGAGTACAATTAGCTAAAGTTATGTTTAACACAAGAATACATATAATGACATTGCTGAGAAATTATTAAATGTAAATAGAAGGAAGAATCACAGCTACAGATTATTGTGGTTGTGAACACAGTAGAGAGAGCAAATTAAATGACTTATTAAGAAGCTTTATAAAAAGACATCTTCACAATTATAAGAGCCGCAACAGAAAGCAATGAATAGTGGGCTTATTTACAGACTCTTAAGAGCTCTCTGTATGACCTCTGATAACCTCTTCTCCAGTCTGACAACTTTTTTCTTTTCCCTGCACTGCTTCATGCAAGAGTGCTTGAGTGGGCTTGCTATATGCAGATTATTAATTTAAGTAAATTAGAGTGTACAGAGTATAGTGGCTTCCTCAGCCACCCAACCTACTTAACACTCATCAAAGCATTTGACACTGTGGCACATAATATCCTTGTCTCTAAACTGGAGAGACATGGATTTGAAAAACAGACCACTCGGTGGATGAGGAATTGGCTGGATAGTTGCACTCAGAGACTTGTGGTCAACAGTTCCATGTCCACATAGAGACCGGTGACAAGTGGCATTCCTCAGGAGTCAATATTGGGCCCAGCCATGTTTAGCATCTTTGTCAGCAACATGGACTGTGGGATAGAGTGCACCCTCAGCAAGTTCGCCAACAACACCAAGCTGTGGTGCAGTCGACATGCTGGAGGGAAGGGGTGCCATCCAGAGGGACCTTGACAGGCTTGAAACATGGGCCTGTGCAAACCTCATGAAGTTCAACCAGGCCAAGTACAAGATCCTGCACAAGATTTAGGGCAGTCCCAGGCACAAATACAGGCTGGGAGGAGAATGGATCAAGAGCAGCCCTGAGGAGAAGGACTTGGGAGTGCTGGTGAATGAGAAGCTCAACATGAGCTGGCAATGTGCTCTTGCAGCCCAGAAAGCCAACCACATCCTGGGCTGCACCAAGAGAAGTGTGGCCAGCAGGTCGAGGGAGGTGATTCTGCCCCTCTACTCCACTCTGGTGAGACCCCACTTGGAGTACAATGCCCAGTTCTGGAGCCCCCAACACAAGAAGGACATGGAGCAGTTGGAGAGGATCCAGAGGAGGGCCATGAAGATGATAAAAGGGCTGGAGCACCTTTCCTATGAGGACAGGCTGAGAGAATTGGGGCTGTTCAGCCTGGAGAAGAGAAAGCTCCGGGGAGACCTTATAGTGGTCTTCCAGTACCTCAAGGAGGCCTACAGGAAAGATGGGGAAACACTGTTCAGTAGGGCCTGTTGTGACAGGACTAGGGGTAATGGTTTTAAAATAGAGGGAGGTAGATTTGGATTAGATATTAGGAAAAAAATTTTTACACTGAGGGTGGTAGAACCCTGGAACAGGTTGCCCAGAGAGGTGGTGGATGCCCCATCCCTGGAAATCTTCAAGGTTAGGTTGGATGAGGCTCTGAGCAACCTGACCTAGTTGGAGATGTGCCTGCTCCTTGCAGGATGGTTGGACTAGATGAACTTTGAAGGTCTCTTCCAACCCTAACCATTCTATGATTCTGTGATTCTATGAACTGCCAAGATGTTAGAAATTCTTTGCTACATTCTTTCTTTGTCAAAAAATATATTTGTTTTCTTAATCAGTTTATTCTTATAAAAAACCAAATGATTGAGCGAGAGATGACACATTGTCATTTAAATCAATATTAAGTACACAAATATTTGACATAACACAGTATTTTCCGATAGGAAGAAAAGGAAAAAAAAAGTCACACTATGCAAATTTCTGTAGTATCATTGAACATCTCTTAACAGCAGCAGCTCTTGACTTTGAGAATTTTAATAACCACTCCTTGAATTCTTAATAGACTCTACCCTTATGGAAGGTTGATATATGAAAGGAGCTACAGTTACTGGCTTCAGATCAGATGGTCTTCTAGACCGTGATACCTTAGTTACAAGTGAATACTCTATTCATGATGGCACGATATTGCTGACTTTGATCTTTTGTCTATCTATCTAATTCAAAAGCAGTTATATAATTCACTTACATCGCATCAGTCACTTCCAGGAGAGAGGAGCATGGAGGTTAAGGCTTGGGGAGCTACAGGTGTGCACTCAAATTCTTCAAGAATGTTATAAAGAACTGAAAGTGAGAAAACACTACAGAAGAGAACAAATGCTTTGCCAGGAATGCTCTTGCCTTCTGTTTTGTAGATCAGAAGCTTTCCCAGCCACCAACAGCACAAGCATAATACAAAATTATCCTTAATTTTACAAGTGTTGCTAAAGCAGTCAGTAAAACAAACGAACATCACTTCAGAAAACCACCCAAACTCAAATCAGTTTTCAATGTAAGACATATCTCACTGTGATATGAAACTTCCTAAGTCTATCTAGAAGATCTTATGGACTATGATGAGCTTTGAAGTAATGTTTTAGTAGCACTCCTTAGAGATTCCCAAAATTTTCAAAATAAGTAACTTAGAACATCTTTCCTTTTTTATCCCTCACAATCCTAAGACAGGAATTTATCTTACATAATATTTATATACTCACACATACAAACATACTCCTATTCTTCCTATGTCACAGTCTAATAATGTCCATCAGTCTCGATCTAATTCTCATTGATGTGAACATAATGACAAACTATATGTTCAGTAACAGATTCAGTGAAGTGTGAGCAAAGCTGTTTACTACTGCAAATATCTTAACTAAACTTATGATTGTAATAGCTTATGAAAAATACATTTATTTAAAGAAGTTGTTTATTTTCAAGTCAAATCCAACATTTCTTGCTTACTTCATTGAGTCAAGTTCCATGTACCTCAGAACCCTTGCCCTAGATCTCCTTCACACTTCTCTGACCCATCTAGCCTTACATACATGCTTGTGCATCCCTAGCATCCAAGTCACTCTTATCAGTGTATTCTGTACGTGTTCCCATGTGTCATAGTTCAGCCCCGATCGGGACCAGACTACGCAGTCTCTCTCTCTCACTCCCCCCACCCTCCAAGAGAACAGGGGGAGATAATATAAGGAAAAAAGGCTCAAGGTTTCAGATAAGGACAGGGAGAAAATCCTTAAAGTTACCCTTGCTGGCAAAACAGACTCGACTTGGGGAAAACTATTCATTTATTACTACAAACAGCAGGATAATGAGACAGAGAACAAGATAACCTCCCTCCACCACTCCCTCTTCCCAAGCTTAACATTATCTCTACTACCTTCCTCCCCACCCCAAGCGGCACAGGGGGGAAGAGGGAATGGGGGTTACGGTCAGTTCATCACACATTGTTTCAAGCCGCTGCTTCATGGTCAGGGGAAGAACTCCTCACATTCCTCCCCTGCTCCAGCGTGGGGTCCCACGCATATGCCACAGTCCTTCGTGAAACTGCTCTGGTGTGGGTCATCTTTTCCATGGAGTGCAGTCTCTCCAGAACGGCTGCCCCAGTGGACCCTCCACGGGCCACAGCCTCCTTCAGGCATCCACCTGCCCTGATGTGGGGTTCTTCACGGGCTCCAAGTGGATCTCTGCTCCTCTGTGGACCTCCATGGGCTGCAGGGGGACAACCTGCTCCACCATGGTCATCACCACAGGCTGCAGGGGAATCTTGACCAGGAGCCGCATTACTCCTCCCCCTGCTTCTTCACTGACCTTGGCGTCTGCAGCTGTTCCCCTTACAAGAAAAGTTCTTCACAACAGACGCCTGGCAGACGCCTCTCAGAATCTCTTTACATCATCCATCTCATCTCCTCTCCACTTCTTGCAGCCAGGCCGGACCGAGTCGGTCCCAGTCGGCCGCCTGGCGAGAGGCCAGAGGGTGAGGCCTGCAAGGCCCATGAGGCCTGCGCCTCCCCCTCTCCGCCTCTGTCCCCGCTCAGCTTCTTCACATCTTCTCTTCTCTCTTTTTTTTTTTTCCCTGTTTTCCCCTTCTTAAATACGTTATTGCAGAGGCGTTATCAAGGAACATTCTGCTACCAATTGGCTTAGCCTTGGTCAGCAGCGGGTCCGCCCGAGTCCACTGAACAAAAGAGGAAACAACTTCTAGCAGTTTCCTACAGAAGCTACCACCTTCGGCCCCCCCCCTCACTAAATAAAACCACAACACCATGCTAGCTGGCATAACTTTGTCAGGGTGTGACTGCTTAATACTGGGAAGAGAATCATCTAGTATTCCACAAATGTGTAAGTACAGACTTAGTAGTTATGTTAGAAGATGCTTTTTATAAAATATGTGACATTCCAGGCAAAAATTGCTTTAAAAGGTTTTGATCTCTTTGCTTGTGTTGTTTTGTTTGGTTTTTTTTTTTTTCACCAGGAACATTTTTAGTAATCAGAACAACTCCCACTCCAATTAAAAAAAAAAAAGTACAAGAATTCCACACAGGCAAATATGCTTCTTTTCCTGTTTATATTGTATTTAAGTAAATCACTTGGTTTTGGGCCCTACCAGAAACAAAAACCTAATGCTGTCCAAGTATCCATAACCTGAAAAGTTTAAAAAGAAGCTACTTAATAACATTAAATTGATGTCATGAAAATGTATTTCACTTTTTTGCATTGGCTAATCGACCGACAGACAGTATTAAAAGGTTGCAGTTGTGTGCTTTTAGAAGCTAGGGAAGAAAAAGATCATTTTCAATCAAATCCCTTTCTCAGATCCAACCTGGCTTCTCTACAACTTGGAAATTAGAGAGTTGAGAGAAATTGTAGAGTTTGTAACAGGGTAAAACCCCACAAAAGACCATGGAAGCTGATACAGTATTGGTTTATTGTATTTCTCATCTTACTCTTTCGTTTGTTTTTAAGAGTTGCAAAAATTAACATATTCCTCAGAATCATCATATATAATATATACTAAAACTTGTTGAAAATGAGGAGGAAAGACATTAACACTTCACGGGTGTTTTGAGAAATTGTGGCAGTATGATGATGTCCCCGATGACTGGAAGAGGGGTAACATAATCCCCATTTTTAAAAAGGGGAACAAGGAAGACCCAGGGAACTACAGGCCGGTCAGCCTCACCTCTGAGCCTGGCAAGGTCATGGAGCAGATTGTCCTGGAAACCATGCTAAGGCACATGGAGAGCAAGGAGGTGGTTGGTGACAGCCAAAATGGCTTCACTAAGGGCAGATCGTGCCTGACAAATTTGGTGGCCTATGACGGGGTTATAGCATCAATGGATAAGGGACAAGCAACTGATGTCATCTACCTGGACTTGTACAAGGCATTTGACACTGTCCCACAGGACATTTTTCTCTTTAAGCTGGAGAGACACGGACTTGGTGGATGGATCACTCGGTGGATAAGGGATTGGCTGGATGGCTGCACTCAGAGAGTGGTTGTCAACGGCTCAATGTCCAGGTAGAGACCGGTGACAAGTGGTGTTCCTCAGTGGTCGATATTGGGCCAGGCCCTGTTTAACATCTTTGTTGGTGACATGGACAGTGGATAGAGCGTACCCTTAGCAAGTTCAACAATGACACCAAGCTGTGTGGTGCTCTCAACATGCTGGAGGGAATGCATGCCATCCAGAGGGAGCTTGACATGCTGGAGAGGTGGGCCCATGCAAACCTCCTGAAGTTCAACTAGGTGAAGTGCAACATCCTGCACAAGAGTTGGGGCAATCCCAGGCACAAATACAGGTTGGGTGGAGAATGTATTGAGAGCAGCCCTGAGAAGAAGGACTTAGGAGTGCTGGTGGACGAGAAGCTCAACATGAGCAGGCAATGCACCCTTGAAGTCCAGAAAACCAACCGCATCCTGGGCTGCATCAAGAGGAGTACGGCCAGCAGGTCGAGGGAGGTGATTCTCCCCCTCTACTCTGCCCTGGTGAGACCCCACCTGGAGTACTGTGTCCAGTTCTGGAGCCCCCAACATAAGTAGGACATAGACCTGTTGGAAAGGGTCCAGAGGAGGGCCACAAAGATGATCAGAGGACTGGAGCACCTCTCCTATGAGGACAGGCTGAGAGAGTTGGGGCTGTTCAGCCTGGAGAAGAGAAGGCTCCAGGGAAACCTTATAGCAGCCTTCCAATACCTAAAGGGGGCCTACAGGAAAGATAGGGAAAAATTCTTCAGTAGGGCCTGTTGTGATAGGACAAGGGGTAATGGTTTTAAAATAGAGGGAGGTAGATGCAGATTAGATATTAGGAAAAAAATTTCTACAATGACTTTGGTAGAACACTGTCCCAGGTTGCCTAGAGAGGTGGTTGATGCCCCATCCCTGGAAACATTCAAGGCCAGGTTGGATGAGGCTCTGAGCAACCTGCTCTAGTGGAAGATGTCCCTGCTCCTTGCTGGATGGTTGGACTAGATGACCTTTAAATGTCCCTTCTAACCCTAACTATTCTATGACTATTCCAAATAAAAGGTACTGGTGTTCAACCTACTGAAACGTTATGCATTACATAAGATTCATAGTATTAGAAGTTACAAGAAGCTGAGTACAAATATTGCCTAACCTTAACTAATTTCATTGACAGAAATTAATTATTAGTTCAGCAGCTAGATCTGTTAATTCATGGAAGATGGTGTAAAAGGAGTATTTGTATATTAGCCACAAAAGTCCAAAACATTTCATTTCCTTAAAAAAAAATCATTTCTTTTAACAGCAGAGGAAAGACAGTGTTATGCAAAAAGCAGACTTTTTTTTTTTTTTTTGCACTGTGCTGGAGGCAGAGGAGATTAAAAGAATCAGGAGACAATACAGAGGTGGATGATTTCACTAATAACAGTCACAGACACTAGATGGAGACAGATATCAAAACATAAATATTGCTTCCAAAATTTATTTTAGGTGATATTATATGTAAGGAATGAACTGTGGCCAATTTCTAAGTTCCTTGTGATTTCCAATTTCTTTGTATTCCAATCTAGAAACACTCTAAGCTGGGCTGGTAAAAATGTATTATTTTCCTCTTTTTTTTTTTCCACTATACAGCCTCTACTTTATCCATTCCACACACAAAGGAGGAGACTAAATAAAATCTTTGCAGACTTCCAACAGCAACTCTCTACAAAATATTAAAAAGAAGTCCTCCATTTGACTTAGACTGTCTAGTACTGATGCTTGGGGCTTTCTTTGCCTAAAAACAGTATTATCTCAAGCTAGTGTTTTTACACTTGAAACTTAAGGAAGAAAGAAGCAGAATGAGAGGCTTGTCACATGGAGGTAGGTATTCATTTAGCTACTTTTTTTTGAGAGGTTCAAAGTGTATTTAAAGAAGAGCTTTGAAATATGATAGGCCAGCTCCTTGTGGCAAGTTTTCTTTGTAGATGTTTTCCCTGATTCTTCTGAATATTTTGCATGCAAGCTCAAGCATACAACCCACAGCGCAAGACCTCACCATGCCCCATTGCCATTGTACTTCTAAGTGCTGGGGGAGTCCTAGACAGCAATATGGCAGAGCTGCATGGGGTAACTGGAAAAAAAAAGAAGGTGGCTCCCCTTTGGGAAAGGTCCAAGTGGAAAATTAATGGGAAAAGCACAGTTGAAAGTTTCCTTCAGAAAAAAATCTAGACTTTGATCTTATACTAAATGTGTTAAATCTAAGCTAAATCCTGTGCTAGAAGTTGCGATAAACAGTGAGCTGAAGCAAAGGTCAAGAACAACCGTGAGAAGTACATCACCTTGCACCTTGAATCTGAAAAACTCCTTCCCCTCTGAAATCAAGTGTACATACACAATAGATTGGTGCAACAACTTCAGAGCACTGGATCCTGGATTTCTCTACACGCATAGTGGAGAAATAACATCAAGCACTGCTGAAATGAAAGAGTGAGTGCGAAACATTTCCAGGATAATTTTTTTTTTATACAAGTGTATATGCATGCAGGTGGGATAGCTGTCATAACATAAATAATTTGGAATTTAAAGACATTTTTTCCTTATATTTTTCATGAACAAGATACTGTCTAGTGAAGTGTCTGAATTCCAGTGGTCTGAAAAAAAAAGCATTGCAGAGAACTGAGATAATTATTTGGATAAATTAAATCCCTACTCAGATGTTCAGCACAACAGTCATTGCAATGTTACCACTGAGCCACAACGTTTCCCATGTAGAAAACACTTTTTATTTTCTGGAATGAGAGAAGGCAATATTTGGTGTTGGTAGGAAATTGCCACAGTGCTATCTGATATAGAAATTCCAGGAAGCAGAAGCAGCCATCCATACTTCTCAGGTGTGCCAGAAAGGTGGGGTCACACAGGCAACCATAGAGAAAGTGGTTTAGATTAAAAATCACCTTGAGAAACACCAAAAGAAGTTATGTTGCATAAACTAGAGATGCGGCCAAAAAAGTCAATGTTTATTAAGGTCTGTGAGGAAAACCTCAAGATACTCTGTTTCAACAGACATAAAATGTAAACAGACCAGATCATTAAAATTGTTCCAGCAAAATGTCTTGGACTGAAAAAACTTGAAATGTATTTTGTTGCTAAAAAAAAGTGAGTAGATAGATAATAAACTGGCAGCTGCAGAAGCAACAAAGCAGTTTGCCACAGCAGTATGGCTTAATTTTTAAGGGGAAATTTGTGAGGAAATGTTGACAAATGATTTGTCGAATAGAACTCATCTAAATCACGTTGTGGCAACCTAAGAAAAAAAAAAAAAAAAAAAAAAAAGGAATTTTACTCTGTAATATACCTTACCTCGCAAATAACAGGATTTTACTTTTTTTTTTTTTACTTCAGAAAACAAATTAACATTTGGGTTGCTCCCTACTATGTATTTTTAAGTTTACATCAGCTTTCCAAGCAGTGATAAACCTCAGGAAAGGGTGAAACACCTAAACATGGAATTTTATGTGAAAAATCATTTATACTAAGAGTCTCAGCAGAAAGTATATTCTTGTCTCAAGTACAGACATGCTAGAAATGTTTTAATATTTCATTTTCTTAGCTCCATTCAGATTGTTGTTTTTCAGATTGTTGCAGCATATTATCTTCACTAATCATTCAAACATACATTGATAGTATTTTTCTTGAATAGATAGACTTGGAGGGTTTCCTAAACTTGCTAATTTTTTGTTGTTGTTGTTATTTACTAAAGGAACTGGTATTCTCCATGTGCTCTCAGTTACCATGCATAATTGGAAGTAGCTTGCCTTACTTGCAGTTTCCTGATTGATGTTCCTTGCCTACAGCTTTATTTCTCTGAGATTATAATTTTCTGAAAATAGTATTTATTTGTGTGCTGTTATTGAAAATTATGTCTCAAAAAAAATGAGACTGACATCTAAACCCTACCCTTAATCTAAAGAACCAACTTATAACATTATGTTTCTTCAAGTTTCTTAGATCTCATCTGTTTTACCTTCTCTTGAGAACAGTTAGCCAAGGAACTATTTTCACATTTTGAATCACCAAGATGACTACGAAGAGAAAAAAAAAATCCATTCTATACTGTGAGAATTTTCAAAACAGGGAAAAGAGACAAAAGTAGGCAAGCCAGCCAACATCAGGGTTCTTCTCCCTGATTTTGAGTGTTTTCTATTCTGGAGTTGAGAATTTTTTCCTGACAAATATTTAATTAAAAGCTGGGAAGTTGCTTCTAAAGTGTTTCACTTCCAGTTAAGAATATGTTCTAGTATGAAAGTGTCTCATCACAAAATCCCCTATGTAGTTCTTCCTAGACATCTAACATAGAAGTCACTCACAAATAAAATTCTATCCTCAAATATGTACATCGCTGTCATTGCATCACTGATTTTCTGTCCTTCAGTAGAAAGCTGTATTCCTTGGCCCCACCAGCCCATATGACCTCAGTATTAGCATCACTGGCAGCTGCAACTTTAACAGCAAAACTTTAATCAGAGGACAATTTGGGTCTTGAGTTAGTTTTTTGTACCACTGCTATCCTTTTCTCTGCTTATTTATAATCATAGAATAGTTAGGGTTGGAAGGGACCTTTCAAGGTTATCTAGTCCAACCCCCCTGCAAGAAGCAGGGGCCATCTTAAACCAGATCAGGTTGCTCAGAGCCCTGTCCAACCTGGCCTTGAATGTTTCCAGGGATGGGGCATCAACCATCTCTCTGGGCAATCTGTTCCAGTGTTCTACCAAAGTCATTGTAAAATTTTTTTCCTAATATCTAATCTGCATCTACCTCCCTCTATTTTAAAACCATTACCCCTTGTCCTATCACAACAGACCGTACTGAACAGTCTCTCCCCATCTTTCTTGTAAGCCCCCTTGAGGTACTGGAAGACCACTATAAAGTTTGCCTGGAACCTTCTCTTCTCCAGGCTGAACAGCCCCAACTCTCTCAGCCTGTCCTTATAGGAAAGGTGCTCCAGCCCTTTTATTTTCATGGCCCTCCTCTGGATCCTCTCCAACTGGTCCATGTCCTTCTTATGTTGGGGGCTCCAGGACTGGACACAGTACTCCAGGTGGGGTCTCACAAGCGCAGAGTAGAGGGGCAGAATCACCTCCCTGAGCCTTCTGGCCATGCTCCTTTTCAGGCAGCCCAGGATGTGGTTGCTTTTCTGGCCTGCAAGCATGCAGAATGCAGTCAATTCCTTATCCACCAAGTGGTCCAACTGTCAAACCCATGTCTCTCCAGTTTAGAGAGAAGGATGTCATGCGGGACAGTGTCAAATGCCTTGCACAGGTCCAGGTAGATTACATCAGTTGCTCATCTCTGTTTGCAGAGCTTCCAGCTATATAGTGGACAACTCATCGTAGGATGTACATGTTCATTACACTACATCATAAAATGATTCCTGATTAGTCTTTTACATCCAAATGACTTTTTTTTATGCATGAAAATCCATTTAACCTGTGAGCTGTAAGAAAGATAACCACCTGTAGATTATCTGACTTTTTTTTGCAACAGCAACTACATTGGTTGAGAGTAGCATATTAGTGCCAAAAGATCAAGGAAAGCAACTTAAAATTAGATAACATGAACAGATCTGATTCTTTCTCTAATGACAACAGTGAGAAGCAGGAGTAATGCCAATGAAGCAGAGCTCGCTTATGTAAAACTAAAGAAGACTCAGTATCTTGATTTTCAGCTGAAAAATAAGCAATTGAGAAAACATGTTCTGACTATTTTTTTTTCCAAGACAGTTTACAACAGCATGAGTCAGAGGAATGCCACTGCAGTAACAGATACAGACTGATTTACATTTGTGGAGGAGCTGGTTCAAATCACTCTGTGTTAAACATTGTTAATTTTAAGCATTTTGCAGCTGTGCTTCTGCTCAGAAAACTCAGACATGAGCTGTCTTCCAGCATCTTTGGCTGCTGCCCTTTACCACTTCCTGTGCCACTCAAGGCCAATTGCTCACAGTTCAAGGGAAAAATAATCAGGATCTAAAATTAGTGCATCTCCCTAAAGACAGCAGAACCCTTTGAAATAATTTTCCCATAAGAAAATGTGATAAAAAATTAACCTAATTTAAGTTACTCTTCAACACTCAGAATATACCATCCTGTATTTACTGCATACATTTGTAGAGTTCTTCAGTCACTCTTCTGGTGTCTCAGCTATATCTAGACCTCCTACCTGGGCTAGAAGATGACCACTGACTTTAGCTGGCTCCAAGCCTAACTCACACTGTAAACTAACTGCACTTTAGTTACTCTAATGAACCACAGCTCTATATCTAACCCAGGCTATTACTGACCGTTATTTACTCAAAAATCATGTGAACAGTCTTTACCTCCAACATGTTTTTCTTTAACACACTACATGGAACTTAAAAGTTTATAGAAGTTGTGCTTTTGGGAAATTAGGCAGATTCACAGAGCATCCCAGACATCATGTCTTTTTATATAATGAAGATTTTCCCTTCAGAATCTGCAGACCCAGATATTAGAAAACTCCAAACTATAACCTATGAAGACTGCATTAGCAAATAATAATTAAAAAATTATCATGTTTTTCAGTTGAACAATATTATTGAAGCCAGTGGAACTGCACATGTGTAAGTGAAGCCAAAACACAAAAATTGTGAAAATTAAGTATTTTATTTGTGCAGAATTTTTTGAATGTGGGCTCTCTACATCTCATTTGATACACTTGCATCACCTTTTTGTGTACTAACCTTGAAATATTTTTCAGTAAAGTGATAGGTTTGTTTTTCAGGTCACATCTACCACATGGCAGTTTAGTCTGCAATGGCATTTCAATTTCAGGATTCTGAACTCCTGCACTTTCAGCATTAACAACAATTATCTGCCTGTATTAATTTAACTAGCATACTCTTCACTTCTAGATCCATTTTGCCACTTTAAAGCATTAATCTGTCAATGAATAAACTCTGCTTTCTAGGAGGTAAGAAAACTATTTCCATTTTGCAGCTCAGTACGCTGAGGCTCAAAAACGCTAGAGACACACAAAGACAAGGCAAATTTTTTTGCAACAGTTGACTTCTGAAATCCATAGCACAACAAGCATCACTATCAATTCAGTAAATTTCCTTATGCTTTGGCATTCCTTAGGCTGTAAAGCAACTCACCTCTAAAGTAACAGCTGAGTACATAACATTTGTGTCACAGTTTAGCCCTGCTCAGCAGATAAAATACTACACTCACTCCTCATCACCTCCCACAGCGGGATGGAGAGGAGAATTAACAAAGAAAAGAAGGCAAAACCCTTGGGTTGAAATAAAAACAGTTGAAGAGAAGAACATAGAAAAAGAAAACAGAGATGAAAAACAAAAACAATAACATAATATACTTAAGCACATAATTTACAAAACAAGAGCTCACAATGGATCATAACACTCAGCTCCCCCCAAGCAGCAAAATCTGCTCCTCACCATCATCCCCACTTTATATAGTAAGTGTGATGTCACATGGTATTGAATAGCCCTTTGGCTAATTAGTAAACAATCCCAGCTGTGTCCCCCAGCCACAGGTGCCACCAGCCCCAGTTCCTCTCCCAGCTCAGGTGAAAATTAACTCTATCTAGAACCAGAACAGCTTCCTAGCATCTCACAGAAACCTGTCAGAACAGCACTGGATGCGAATGTAGGTATTTTGCATATATAGGTATGGTGTATGCATAACCTTTTATGTAAATAGGCACCATTCTCGTCAATCCTCCCGGTCGAGGGGCAGGGACCTGAAAGGGCCAGACGTATCTGGCAGGTTAACTCTTGGCTCAGGGAGTGGTGCTACAGCCAGGGCTTTGGGTATCTAGATCATGGGGCGTGCTTTGAGAAGCCCGGGCTGCTAGGGGCGGATGGCGTGCACCTAACCAAGAGGGGGAAGAGTGTGCTTGGACAAAGACTTGCCAGACTCAGATGGAGGGCTTTAAACTAGTGTTGCTGGGGGAGGGGGAGCACAGTTCAGCCCACTGCTGTCAGCATGGCGCCAGTGCCAGCACTGAGGGTCCAGAAGCTGAGGAGGGATCACAGATAAGTGCAAATAAACCTAAACTGCGATCCAATAGCACCCCTGTCATTCCAGCCAGCAAGTCGGCTTTGTCGGGGGCCCAGCTGAAGTGTCTCTATACCAATGCACGCAGCATGGGGAATAAACAGGAAGAGCTGGAGATGCGTGCACACGAGCAGGGCTACGACCTCATTGGCATCACGGAGATGTGGTGGGATGACACATACGACTGGAGCATCAACATGGAGGGGTATAGGCTTTTCAGAAAAGACAGGAAGGGGAGACGAGGAGGGGGTGTCGCTCTCTACATCAGCATCATAGAATCTTTAAGGTTGGAAAAGACATCTAAGATCATCAAGGCCAACCATCACATAGAATCACATAACATAGAATCATAGAATGGTTAGAGTTGGAAGGGACCTTCAAATGTCATCTAGTCCAACCCCTCTGCCAGGACCAGGGACATCCCCAACTAGATCAGGTTACTCAGAGCCTCATCCAACCTGGCCTTGAACGTTTCCAGGGATGGGGCATCCACCACCTCTCTGGGCAACCTGTGCCAGTGTTCTACAACTCGCATTGTAAAAATGTTTTTCCTAATATCCAATCTAAATCTACCTCCCTCTATTTTAAAACCATTACCCCTAGTCCTATCACAACAGGCCCTACTGAACAGTCTCTCCCCATCTTTCTTTTATGCCCCCTTAAGGTACTGGAAGAATGTCCACTAAATAATAATAATGTCCATATAATGTCCACTAAATCATAATGTCCACTAAACCATGTCCTGAAGTGCCACATCTACACGTTTTTTGAACACCTCCAGGAATGGTGACTCCACCACTTCCTTGGGCACCCTATTCCAGTGCCTGACCAGTCCTTCAGTAAATATTTTTTTCCTAGTATCCAATCTAAACCTCCCGTGCTGCCACTTGAGGTCATTTCCTCTCGTCCTATCACTAGTTACTTAGGAGAAGAGACCAACACCCTCCTTCCTACAACCTCCCTTTAGGTAGTTGTAGAGAGCAATGAGGTCTCCCCTCAGCCTCTTCTTCTCTAAAGTAAACAATTTAGCAGAGTTTTGTAATCCAACTACACCTCTTTTACACACAACCATTTCCTTATCTTTGAGGCTTGTTTTCATGGGATATTGTCATAGTTCAGCCCCGATCGGACCAGACTACACAGTCTCTCTCTCACTCCCCCCACCTTCCGAGAAAACAGGGAGAGAAAATATAAGGAAAAACGGCTCGAGGTTTGAGATAAGGACAGGGAGAAATCCTTAAAGTTACCGTCATGGGCAAAACAGATTCAACTTGGGGAAAACTATTCATTTATTATTACAAACAGCAGGAGAATGAGACAGAGAACAAGACAACCTCCCTCCACCCCTCCCTCTTCCCAAGCTTAACATGATCTCTCTACCTTCCCCTCCCCAGCGGCACAGGGGGAAGAGGGAATGGGGGTTGCAGTCAGTTCATCATATGTTGTTTCACGCCGCTGCTTCATGGTCGGGGGAAGAACTCCTCACATTCCTCCCCTGCTCCATCGTGGGGTCCCTCCCACGGGCCACAGTCCTTTGTGGAACTGCTCCGGCGTGGGTCATCTCTTCCACAGAGTTCAGTCCCTCCAGAACAGCTGTCCCAGCGGGCCCTCCACGGGCCACAGCCACCTTCAGGCATCCACCTCCAATGGTACAGGGTCCTTCATGGGCTCCAAGTGGATCTCTGCTCCTCCGTGGACCTCCATGGTCTGCAGGGGGACAACCTGCTCCACCATGGTCGTCACCACAGGCTGCAGGAGAATCTTGGCCAGGAGCCGCATTACTCCTCCCCCTCCTTCTGAACTGACCTTGGCGTCTGCAGCCGTTCCTCACAACAGGCTGGTAGATGTCTCTCAGGATCTTTTTTTACATCTTATTCACTTCTCATCTCCTTTCCACTTCTTGTAGCCGGGCTGGACCGAGTCGGGCCCAGTCGGCTGCCTGGCAAGAGGCCAGAGGGTGAGGCCTGCAAGGCCCATGAGGCCTGCGCCTCCCCCTCTCCGCCTCTGTCCCCGCTCAGCTTCTTCACATCTTCTCTTCTCTCTTTTTTTTTTTCTGTTTTCCCCTTCTTAAATACGTTATCGCAGAGGCGTTATCACGGGACATTCTGCTACCAATTGGTTCGGCCTTGGCCAGCAGTGGGTCTGCCCTAGGCCCGGCCGAGTCCACTGAACAAAGGGGAGCGACTTCTAGCAGTTTCCTACAGAAGCTACCACCTTAGGCCCCCCCGACTAACAAAACCACGACAGATATGCATAATTTTAAACTCAACAGTTCAGCTCCAAAACCTCTTTAGTCAGTACAAATCACTGCCGGTGATGCCGATGAACTTGAGGTTCACTCCACATACACCTCTCCAAGAGCTAACCCTGTAACCTCTCTAATGCAGCCTCAGGCCTCTCTTTCACCCTCATGCCACAGACAGTAAGTCAAGCTGACCTCGTCTCAGAGTGATGGGTCCTGAAGCAGGAGGAAGGCCTCAGAATATCACCCCGCAGGTATGAAATACGAGTCCAGCATTAGAGGGAGCCTGAGGCAGGTATCAAAACCAACAAGGCTGTGAGTGCAACTGAGGGTCACCAGTACCCTATTCATGGGCACGCTGCCTGCCAGCTAGTGATGCGATCCCTTCTCAGCACATAAGTCAAGCTGCATGGGCAGAAAGACTAAAATACCACTTTTATGCTTTGAATGATCCCTTTACATTGGAATTGAGATGGTTTAGTGAGACTCTGTAGGAAGCAACAATGTGTTGTTGCCTAGTCTCCCTGTTCTGTAAATATATCTACGGGTTCAAAGTCCACTTCAGTTCCCTAGCACTAATGCAAGGTTTTAAAAAATGAGCAAAACTCGTACCTTCACAAGGTTGCACTAAAGAACATATAATGTGAATGTGAGATCCATCCCTGGAAACTGAGCAGTTCACAGAACATTCAAATCTGACTTGATTAAAGCTGTGGCGTGAATCTAAGTGTCTATTTAAAACAAAACAAAAACTCCAAACTTCAGATATTTTCCATCGCTCAAATTCAAGCTATTTGTATAAAAAAATGCTCTATACATATGTAAATACATATACATAAGCAATTTGGATGTGCTCTATGTGCAAGGTAAGGGATTGGTTTTGTATACATTCTTGATAAATGAGAGACAATTATTCATCTGTCCTTGGCTAGTTTCCCAAACATTTCATGCAAAGTCCTAAGACTTCCCAGTGAATTAAAAGCAAATTGTAGAGTTGATGAATACCATACAGTACTGTAAATTATGCTGATTCATCTCTGTTTGCACTCTATGGGCAATTTTTCTCAGGAAGGGAAAGTCCCAGATTTGTTCAGTCCCTTTGAACATTGTTTTTCTTCTATGAAATATTAACAATTTATCAATTAATGCATCAAACCATTTCACAGTTGCAGATTACATTTTTGTTATCTTCTTCTGTAAAATAGCAGAATGGGTAATTTTTTCTGGTTGTTTTTTTTTTCTTATGACAACCCTACCAAGAGTAGTACACCACAATGAGTCCTGTTTCTCTTTTGATGATGTTAAATAGTAGTATAGAATATTCCATCACTGAGAGAATTGAAGAGATGAATATATAAATATTTATGTTAATATATATTTATATAATATAAATATTTTTCTGCCTGTTTAATTTTGATGCATTATTGTTAAGTAGCAAGCTGCCATTAGAAAAGTGAGGCTTTCAAATACCACCTATAAAAATATTCAGAAAAATCCTATTACTGCTAATATAAGAGTATAAAAAAGTCCTACTAATGATGACTTCCAATTTTACAGGACTAATAAATAATAGAATGACTATGTTAAGCTAAAAACCACAAAAACGAACATTTCTCCATTTGCACATGACATATGTACCCACCAGAAATCAGATCTATAAACATAACTAAAAAAAATCAAATAGGAAAACACTTTCAACTCTTTAGAAACATAATGAAATTAAAATAATTTTGGAAAAATAAAGTGGACAAGAGAAAAGTGGATTGTTTACTAGTAGCAGGAAAAACTGAAGAAAGAAAAGATCCCTTTTATGGCATTATTTAGATACAAACACATAAATATAAATAGACATGCTTTCTATTAAAGAATTGTATGTGAATTTGACCTATTACTTAACTCTTTAGAGAAGTAAAAATATTTGTCAAAGATTTTTTTCCATCTAGGCCACAAGATGTTACTGTATATAACTAGTCCTGACATACACATTGAGAATGGGAACTAATTTGGGAGTGCTGGCGGACGAGAAGCTCAACATGAGCTGGCAATGTGCTCTTGCGGCCCAGAAGGCCAACCGCATCCTGGGCTGCATCAACAGGAGTGTGGCCAGAAGGTCAAGGGAGGTGATTCTCCCCCTCTACTCTGCCCTGGTGAGACCTCACTTGGAGTACTGTGTCCAGTTCTGGAACCCCCAACACAAGAAGGACATGGACCAGTTGGAGAGGATCCAGAGGAGGGCCACAAAGATGATCAGAGGGCTGGAGCACCTTTCCTATAAGGACAGGCTGAGAGAGTTGGGGCTGTTCAGCCTGGAGAAGAGGAGGCTCCGGGGAGACCTGAGAGCGGTCTTCCAGTACCTCAAGGGGGCCTACAAGAAAGATGGGGAAAGACTGTTCAGTAGGGCCTGTTGTGACAGGACAAGGGGTAATGGTTTTAAAATAGAGGGAGGTAGATGCAGATTGGATACTAGGAAAAAATTTTTTACAATGACTGGTAGAACACTGGAACAGATTGCCCAGAGAGGTGGTGGAAGCCCCATCCCTGGAAATGTTCAAGGCCAGGTTGGATGAGGCTCTGAGCAACCTGATCTAGTTGGGGATGTCCCTGGTCCTGGCAGAGGGGTTGGACTAGATGACATTTGAAGGTCCTTTCCAACTCTAACCATTCTATGATTCTATGATTCTAATTCATGACTACACTTAGAAAGATAAATATTTGAAATACTGATATTTGATTAGTTGGGTGTACAAGAATGTGTTTATAAGCCTTTTCTTGTCTAAAGAAGGCCCTTCCAAAAGGTGTTTCATCTGGACACTGTTAGAAAATTGCATTTATGTGGGGACTATAAAAGCTCTTAACAAAATATATTTTATTATGGCTTAAATGAAAGGGAAAAGTTGAGTTCTACCCTTGAACGATCATGCTGTAGTAAGGACAAATAGCTCTAATCTCAGACAAAATCAAGAAATAATAAGTACATGAGTGACTGATACTACAATGATATAGCCAGGAATAAATCCAAAGCCACTATTCAGGAGCATTCTTTATTCATTATCCCCAGATTTATTGCCTAAGTTAGGAACCTATGGAAATTAACAAACATGTGCAGTAAAAACCTCAAAGCCAGTAAAAACCTAAATTAAAACATAGGGTGAAAGTAGAGCATATTATATTCAAAAAAAGCCACAAAGAATCAGTTTATTTAGCCCTATTTTTCTCCTACATTTTCTGATTCTAAACATCAGTTTCAATAAAGAATCCTGTTTCTGGAAACTAGACGCTCAGCCTCCACTAATATTAATTTTTTTTTTTTATTTCCCAGGATGATAGAAAAAGTTTTTGCTAGATTCAGACTCTACATTCAGGAAAATAATTTATTGTAATGTATCTAATTTAATATGCTCAGTTGTGTAGACTTTTCTTTTTAGTCCAGTGTACCAATACTGTGGAAACATTTCATTGCAGAAATTAACTTTTCAGCTCCCTTTCCACTGCTTCAGTATTAAGAGTGGTCTAATATTAACATTCTTTGCTTCTGTAAAAGGGAGAAAATAGTATTATTTCACATTACTTTTAGTTAGAAAAAGCTGAGCTGGATTTACTCATCTTTTCCAAAACATTTCTCTTTGGGTAAACACCAAATCTAGTCTTTACAGTTTAGAATATCTAAGGGCATACCGGAAGACCTTCATTGCAGCATTTTAGTGGTAAGAGTCACGGTTGAGATTCTGAATATTTAGTATAAAAACATAAGAAATGTGCTTAGAGGTCCTTCACTGAATTATTAAACTTATGTTTTTTCACAATCAGGAAATTTGACTCAGCAGATTAATAAATCAATTTATGAATTATAAATTGAGTTGGGTATATGAGCAAGTTAAATATTGTATTAATACATGCAAAACATTGCTTAATGCTCAAACGGATATTATATGTTGCTCCAAAACAAGTAAACATGATGTACAATCTTGCGTTAAAGTTGTGTATTAAATGTAAAACAGAGATGGGAAATTTTTTTTTTCAATATACGTCCATAGTGTAAGCATTTAAAATGATGGTTTAGTTACAGAGAAACTGCAGTACTGTAATGTCCATTCTACTCCAAAATACATGAATGGGAAGAAAATATAATCAGTACTTCTTGAGAAATACCCACAGTGTTTCTTCCCTGTACTAAGATTATGCAAATTCCTACTGCAAAACAATAAACTGCATTTCAAGAAGCAACAAATTTACAGATAAATTGACAGATAGGCATTTATGAGATTTTTTCTGCAGCCCAAATGTATTTGAAATCTTGTGCACGGTCTAGAGGAAGATGTCTAATCTTTCACAATTATAAAAAGGAGCACGAACGTCTCACTTTTCCACTGGCTTTTCTACTTTTCTACTGGCTCCTGTGACTTAAGTCCAAAATATCCCCTTCTTGTAGTGTAGAATGAACTGAAAGGAGCAAGTCCAAGGTGGATTGTCACAACAAGGAAAATACAACATATGTACATTCCTGGCAGAACCTACCCAAATTAATTCAGGTTATGCAAAATATTGTCCAATCATAGAGACTCTTTCCAGCCCTATACCCAGTGTAACTTCATTGTGGACTACTTTAGTACCAGAAAATATCTTAGGGGTGAGGGAGCTGTTTGTTTTGTAAAACCAAAGGATAACATTGTAAAATATAGTGTATAAACAAAACAAAATTATTTCTGAACCAACTACGTTCCATATTAAGGAATATATATTTCTTCTCCATTTCTTTCAGTAAGATTAACTTAGTCCTACTATAATTTTGAGTCAGATTACAGAAAATGACAACTTTCAGAAAGATTAATTAAACTTTATTATAATTTCCAAACAATGGCATAACATGACAAAATTTGACTTTGAACTTTCTCTTCCTGATGTAGGCAGTACAGGTCAACTTAGTATTTCAGGACTGGAGTTCCAGGTCTGTGGTAAAGTCACCAAGAAATTACCTCCTTTTTTGCAATGGTGGTCCTGTAGTCTGGAGGGAACGGGGGCTATTAGAGGAGGTCCCACAGAAGGGTATTAATGTGGAAAGGAACAAAAAGGCAAATGTTGTGCTGCTGTGTAGAGTTATCCATACATAGTTATCTTCCCTTCTTTTCAATAACATATAATCTTCTGTGCTTCTTCTACAGTGAAAATTAATAGTGATTAATTTTCTTTTTTAAAATCTAAATAGACCTAGAATAAGTCTTATTGAAAAAATCCCCAATGCAAGTCATAAGTGGCAAGCAAAATCAATATACGCTTGCTAATAAATGTAAAATAATTGTTTTGTCTTTATAGATGGCATTTATTGCTCCAAAAGAACAGATGACTAGAAGCAGATATTAAATTGATGCGTGTAAATAACATATAATACTATTGAAAATAATATTGCTTTCTTTGACATTGTTACAAAATTACATTTTGCCAATGGACAACACACTTTGTCAGAAGTTTGCAAAATGCAAAAAGAAAAAAATCCACTTGCTCTTTCAAAAGAAACAGAAATTAATTAGTATATTATACAAATTAAAACAAGACATTTGTTGAGCAAAATAGTCCCACACTGAAACTGGTACCCCTTGTAACAAGCTGGAACTGAGTAATAAGTTGTAGCAGTTCACTGTCTTGTCCACTACTTCTGTGCTTTTCTCTCACAAACACTTAGTAAACAAAGGGTTGAGATTATTAGTCATGTGATCACCTTCATTAATAATAGAAAAAAAACCCACACTCTCAAACAAACAAAAAAAAAGATATATGTTAAGAGCAGTCTTTTACTTCGCATAGGTCTTCCCAAAGCCCACTGAAGGCAGTAAATGTTTTGGCATTTTTCAATCAGAGGTACTTGGATCAGCAACTCTTTTTAAGTTGTACCATTTACACTAGTGCCCTCTTTTGAGCTCTCAAACCCCTGGTGTGGTGTAAGCACAGTTTTTAGTAAAACAGTGTTAAAGCAAGTAATTAAACTTTGTTTGCCATGTTGCCAAGACAGCTGGGAGCTCATTCCAAACATGGGATGAGGGAGAGGAAGGGGAAAGGAAAGATAATTTTTTTTCACAGAGACAGTTTTCTTTAATCTATTTACAAAAATGAGTAGTCACATTTGGGTTTGCATTTAGAAATTTCCCCTTTAAGTACCTGCCGAGCAACAAGTGATCATTTTATCCCGAGCCAGCATAAGCAGTTCTCCAAAGCCAGGCAGACTTTGCAGGTTTATATCTTGTAAAATTACAAATATCTTCCAGCTGGAGGTCTTCCATACATACTAATCGATCAAAATGAAAGAGAAGAAACAGATCTTAACTCTGTTTTGACTGTTGAAAGAAACTTGTTATAATGCCTGCCTTCCATTGTAGCTAGCGAGAGCACTAGGTCAGGCTGGATAGTTCTTTAGTTTAAATTATTGACAAAACTCCTACATGTCCACTAGGAGTGTGATTAAGTTCAAACAGAAAGGTTCACATTTCTGTATCTTTGAGATGGGAAAACATTATTAAGAGCTTCAGTTTTTTTAGTGTATTGCTTGCATTAAAAATTAAACCATCTCATTTCCTCCTAGAGCTTATATTCATTTGTTGGTTCAGTGCAATATATTCTATATCTCCCATGGTTTTTGGTAGGAATTATAATGTGGGAAGAACTGTCCCTCTTACTATATATTTTCTTACTTTCTTTTCTTGTGCCTACCCACATAGACTGGGTTTCTTGTTGTTTCAAATATGACTTGCAATACCAAAATTATCAGTATGATAAATTATGATCAAAATACACATTTACCCAACAAGCTAGGAAATGTCTTAAGAGCAGATTGCATGCCAGTGAACAATCATTGCAGCTCCACTCTTTCAACTCAGATACTCATATTCTAGTCACTATGACCTAAAAAACTGTTACAGCTCTGAGTCCATCAGCTGTCCCAGATTTTATGCCAGAATCCAGTTTATTAGCTCTCCTTAAGGAGAAGTCTCCTCCTCCTGTACAGATGGAAAATACAGCCTTTTCCTCAGTTCAAGTACACATCATCAGGAAGAGTTAGGAAGGCAGGATTTTTTGTATGCCTACCTCAGAGATAGTTCTAAAATATTTGACAGTGCCATTGTGAGTATTCTTAAAATTACAGCCAAGATTAAAACCACTTTTTCTTGCAAGGGCAAAAATCTGTCTAATTCAAAGTCTCCTTAGTGGCTTGACAAACCATGTCCAAAAGAAAAGAGATTTTATTTCTTTCTAACTTTCTCTAATCTTACATAAGTATCTAATCACAAGAGATTCCTTTGCACACATCAACAACCTGGGTGTCCATGCATTCCATATGACTAGCAAAAACTTCAGACTTCTGGAAATTAGCACTGCCAGGATCTTACACTGACTTTAAAAGAAACAATCTTTATTATATGCCTCTTTTTATAAGTTAGATAAGCATCGAACTTTTCTTAGTTGAACTGAACGCTTCATACTTTCTAATAATTCTGAAGCATTACAAAGATACATTCTACAATACAGAATAACTATTCACATACACTTTATACTGATTTAATCCAGAAACTTAAGGTTATTTGATAACAGTTTTGACAGTGTCTGGACAGTATTCTGATTAAATCAGTCCCGTTGTACCATACCAGCCTTGTACATACTTATATTCAGACATATGGGTGTCTCCTTTTATTTCTTAACTCAAAAAACTTATGTGGTTATCATACTTATATAAATTTGTATAAGTGGATCAGAAAGAATGGTTTCTAAATAAAGCTGCTCTAATACTGGCAGAAATTATGTGCACAACTACAAGGCTTGACATAGAGAAATTAGAGCCTCTATAAATTCAACTCTGCGTGATGTAAAACCAGCAGAATTGAATCATATTTCTGTTTATTTGTCTTTAAAACCAAGATGCAGCAGTTGAGAAAAATGGATATTTTTTTGCTTTGGACAAAAAAAAAGATATGTGAAGTTTATAATTCTGTTTTAATTATGTGTCAAATGGTTTCTTGATACAACATTCATAAGCACCAAAGTTGTTACTCTATATATTCTGCTGCTAATTTCTGTGTCAAATTGCTTTTAACACTCAATTTAGCTGAAATGCCAAGTTCTCTTTCTCTAGTCACTATGAGAGATAGTACAAAAGGAGCATAGCACAAGAACAGAAACTCTACCCAAAAGATACTACTCTCCTTTTATTCCTAGTCTCCCCAAGATAGGAGTCTGGTGGGTATCTGCCATCTCTTTTCCCTCAGAAGAAAAAGGAGGATTGACTGATTGAAGGATGTTGTGGTTTTGTTAGTGGGGGGGGGGCCCAAGGCGGTAGCTTCTGAAGGAAACTGCTAGAAGTCACTCCCCTTTGTTTAGTGGACTTGGCTGGGCCTAGGGCGGACCCGCTGCTGGCCAAGGCCGAGCCGATTGGTAGCAGAATGTCCTGTGATAACACCTCTGCAATAACGTATTTAAGAAGGGGAAAACAGGAAAAAAAAAAAAAAAGAGAAGAGAAGATGTGAAGAAGCTGAGCAGGGGCAGAGGCGCCAAGGGGGAGGCGCAGGCCTCATAGGCCTTGCAGGCCTCACCCTCTGGCCTCTCGCCAGGTGGCCGACTGGGCCCGACTCGGTCCGGCCAGGCTGCAAGAAGTGGAGAGGAGATGAGAAATGAATAAGATGTAAAAAGATCCTGGGAGACGTCTGCCAGTCTGTTGTAAGGAACGGCTGCAGACGCCAAGGTCAGTGAAGAAGGAGGGGGAGGAGTAATGTGGCTCCTGGTCAAGATTCCCCTGCAGCCTGTGGTGATGGCCATGGTGGAGCAGGTTGTCCCCCTGCAGACCATGGAGGTCCACGGAGGAGCAGAGATCCACTTGGAGCCCGTGAAGGACCCCATACCAGGGGAGGTGGATGCCTGAAGGAGGCTGTGGCCCGTGGACGGCCCACTGGGACAGCCGTTCTGGAGAGACTGCACCCTGTGGAAGAGATGACCCATGCCGGAGCAGTTTTACGAAGGACTGTGGCGTATGGGTGGGACCCCACGATGGAGCAGGTGAGGAATGTGAGGAGTTTTTCCCCCAACCATGAAGCACTGGCATGAAACAACGTGTGATGAACTGACTGCAACCCCCATTCCCTCTTCCCTCCTGTGCTGCTCGGGAGGGGAAGGTGGTAGAGATAATGTTAAGCTTGGGAAGAGGGAGGGGTGGAGGGAGGTTATCTTGTTCTCTGTCTCATTCTCCTGCTGTTTGTAATAATAAATGAATAGTTTTCCCCAAGTTGAGTCTGTTTTGCCCGTAACGGTAACTTTAAGGATTTCTCCCTGTCCTTATCTCAAACCTCAAGCTGTTTTTCCTTATATTATCTCTCCCTATTCTCTTGGAGGGTGGGGGGATTGAGAGAGAGACTGTGTAGTCTGGTCCTGATCAGGGCTGAACTACGACAAAGGATCACAACTGACACTTAGGCTACTTAAGGCTGACAGTAACCAGCACCTGTATCAGGACTCTGGGCAGATGAATGATCAGAGGAAGTTCTGGTAAAGATCAAGATGCTGCTGACCTTCACAGGTCCCTGTTGCATGAGGTTAACATTGCTAGGGGACAAGAGGAAGACTATGACCAAAGCTCTGCTGCAGCACACCACAAACAGCTCTTTTAATTCACTCTCATTTTTTTCAGCTACTTAAACCGAGGCTATCCAATTGGAATAACATACTCCTACTCACAGCCCTTCTCCTCTTTGTGTCAACCTCTGGCAGAAGAGCAAGGTCCAAAGCCAGAGATTATAATACCTGAATTCACCAAAGCCAGAGTTTATCTTTCCAAGCCTCTTGCCAACACTTAATCTCTGACATTCTATCCTACATGGTTAATATTAATATCAGTAAGAAGGGCGATTTTCTAAATCTCCCAAAGGGCAGTGATAAATTCAGCACAGACCCTGTAGTTCACCTTGGGGCTTGGCTGTAATGAACAAATTTTCAGGAGGGAAGAAGAAAACAAGAATATCATTGCTTTATTTAAATCTCTCCTCTTTTTATGCCATGAGGAAGCTCAGTTCTTTTTCCTCCATGACAATTTAATCCCTCCAGTAACCACTCTCTTTTACTGAAAGCTCAGGAGCTCTCTGAGTACATCATATGAACTCTATTCTGGACGCAATACCAATGCCTGACAAGCAAGAAATCTTGCATTTAACTTGTTCTTATGGTGCACTGGCTTTGGCTGAATGCATTTTCTTCCGTTTATATAAGTCCAAAATTTTTAGATATTCTGACACAACACTTCAACAGAATTTAGCAGCTGTCATCAGTTCTTAGTGTTCGTTTGTTTGCACTGATGTGCACTTTTTTTTTAAATATATTCTGCTTATCCTTTCACACTGCTCCTGAGGAGGCATTCCCTTTATATCTCTGTTTCTTATTCTATCTCCTGCATCCTGTTCATGATGCAGAAACCATATCTGTGGGTAACATTCTAGTCCTGACCTTCATAGTTTATTTACTCTGCAGAAATCCTTGAACCATAGGGCTCATTCCCAAGAAGATGCTTGAGAGAACATCTTGCAAAGAAACAAACACGAACTCATGTTGTTGTGCTAATTACTTAGTTTAACATGAGAACTGCAGTGGGTGGAATGCCACTGTGTGGGTGTGCTTCATTATGATACAGCATTCCTGATTAATTGTTGAATTAATTGAATTCAGGTGGAAGGATAGAACACTTTCTGGGTCAGAATGATGAACTCCTAGGAACAATTAGATAAAATGGAAGAAAAATAACATTATTAGTTTATTTTGTTTCTGTCTTTATTTCATTTGTGTGTGCTATTGGAAGGACATTCAAGCAAACACTGAAGATTAAGAAAATTTTACAGAACATCAGTAATCAATTCAACACTTACAACGCTACTATTAGAGTCATGTTTCTCATATTAATACTATTATGCAAATCCAGTCAAAGAAGGAAAAGACTCTGGTTCACTGGTTTTTGCATTTATATCAACAAGATAGTTACTTCAGACACAAGATGTCACATTTGCAGTCATCTTTTCTACTGAAATTTAGATCTAGCCTTAGAGCTGAGTTTTAACACTATAATAATAGAGATGTTTGGGCAGTAAAGACCATTTTATCCTACTGTAAAATTCAAAATGCTTCTTTCACTATAATTTTGATCAATGAGAAGATAAACGATGACTTGCATTAAACAGAATTTGGAAAGAGCATAAAGGAGATAGCCAGCCTTTCACCAGAACAGACCTGATTAACTAGGTCAGCTTCTTCCATGAAACAGAAAGATGTATCTTACCAATCAATTTCCATTATGGGATTTTGGCAGCTGAGGACTAAAAGTTGGAGGAAGGAAAAAATATTTAGCAGAAACCAATTTAAATCCTAATGTAGTAGCAGTCTCAAACAAAAATTATCCAAACCAGGGGGGTTTGACTAGATGACCTTTGAAGGTCCCTTTCAACTCTAACCATTCTATGATTCTATGATCACAGGATATGTTTCCAGTTAACCCTCAGAATCAGCCTCAAGTTTGACAAGGCATCAGAAAGCCACAACCCAAAACAGTTTCCTCTTCCTATTTAAAGCCAGGCTGCATTAAGGAGGATGTGGGTTCTTATTCAGTTCCCTAATTGCTGCATTACTCATTAATCCATCTAATGTAGCCATTTGGAAACAAATTTTGTCTCACATCTTGACAGCTATGATATAGCAAAGCAAGCTCTTTCTCCCAAAGATTTTAATTCCTTCATAAATAAACCATATAGACCACATCTAATTGTGTTTTCCTTTGCTCTTAAAACAATATTATGAATAGTTGTACATGCAAGAAAAAACAAGCAGAGAAAAGACATTTCTGTTCTGTCTAATTCATAGGCTAGGCCTCCAAACATCACTTGGATGAAGTGAACATTATGCTACTTTTGTGGTCTCACACAGAGTCCAGGAACCTCCAATTAAGAACTGTGTTACAGTGGTAAGAGATGCATAAACTTTTGTGTCAGAACTTCTGTACTACTGTGAATTTTTCCTCCAAGACATAACAAAAAAGTCAATAGTCTAGGAAGAGAAATTTCCATTTTTGTCAAAGGGATTATCCAAAAATGCTGTACGATCTGTTCACTCTGGTGAGAACGAAATTCCTCACTAGTACATTTTACTGAAACCACTATCAGCTGTTTAGCTCGTGTTCTCAGCACTTCTATACTGAAAGTCTGGGGATAGTGCTGGCTACTAACCACCAGGAGAACAGATTAGTCACACAAACATCACAAGAAACAGTCTATTTTTCAACTCCAAGACTCCAAAAGCCTGCAAAAGCTAAATACACATTTTAATCTCTTTATAGAAAAGCTGAACATCTCTGACTGGTTGTCAAATTGATCATCAAGCCTTAGAAATATGTGAGCCTCAATGGTGCCTTAAACAAGCTCTTTAGAGATGCTGTGTTCTATTGAAACAATTGTAGCAGTCATATTTAAATATGTTTTGGAATTACTGTTACTGGCAAGTGGTAACAGTACTGTCAAAAGCCTATGTGGTATGTTAACACATTTAACTGAATCAAAAGCCATTTGAAAGACTATATTTTGCAATGGCTAATTGTTGGTCTGAACCTGTAGAAACAACCACAGTGGGAGAATATGAAGTCCAAACAAGTCTCCTATTCTCAATTCAACTCAGATTCAGTTGCATGTGTCACCATACAAGGTAGAGTACCATGTAGCAATTTTTCTCAGATCCCTGTATCAAATCCTATTAAGTGAGAAATTCAATGGCTAACCTCAAATGAATAAATGTTTTTTTGAGTGTATAAAATATTATTTGTATTTAATAGTATTAGTTTTAATACATAGTTATAAACTTAATAATTGAGAGTGACTGTGAATTTCAGATAGGAAAATATTACCTAAGTTGCAAGGGAACATTTTATCTTTAGGCTGCAGAATTACATCTCTATAGCTGAAGTCTGAGTACTTTCACATACTAATTTACCAATGCAAGGAAAGTGATTCTTTAATTTAATTGTTAGGACAGTCATACAAAACAGGAGAAACAAGTTTTAAATTTCTTTATGACTTGAACTGTAGATGTGATTCTAGAGTTTCCACATCCTAAATACATGTAATATTTCTCTTCTAAACTCTGCCAAAGGTTATGGAAGGTCTTGTTTTCATTCTGCATTCCTATTCAGTATCACAACATGCACAATTATTCTGTATTTTTCCTTATCTTCTCGTACACACTCTTACTCTTGTTTTAGGAGCCAGCAGGCAGGAAAATCGGGGTATAAGCAAGACAGAGCATTGAATTTTTTGTTTGTTTGTTTGTTTCACAGAAGATCTGCTCTTCACAAATAGCAAATTGTGCCACCTAGATGGATTTCATGATATGTTTTCCATCTTTAAACAATGATTTCTCCTGATGGATGAAATTTTCCCACCGTCTTTGAAATGTGATTAGATAACAGTATTGCCTACCTGACAGTATAGTAAAGATGTGGCTATGACATGGAAACTGGTAAAGGAATGTGATACATCTCCTGAACTGCATCTTTGCCTCTGGCCTGGATATATTACACACAAGACTATGCAACACCTCCATATTGTCAATGTAACTGTACAAAATAGGTCAGAAGCAAACAGCAAGTAAATAAAAATTCTCATTTACCATTTTAAATTGAAAGTTCACATCACATGGCAACTTTCTAAACAACAAACTACTGTTAAAAAACTCACCTGCCTCACAAGATTTTGCATCAATTTAATAACAAGGGAAATAGTCAACAAAAACCATCAAACAACCATGACAAAAAGGCAGCCTAACTAAGGGTTAAATTCAGCTGACAATTTTTTGTAGTGATAAAGTCATCCCTGGGACTTGTGGCCCTGAAACCACAATGTATAAGGAAAAACCAAATAAACTACATGTAGTTTGCTGTCAGGAAGAGCTATCACTTTCCGCTACCTTCAAGAAGGTTCAAATCTATTGTACATGGGAATCTTTACTTTAAATATAATGAAGTACATTGCAAACATCACATGCTTGATGCCCTAAATTAAACTTCTTTAAGTTCCTTTTAGTTTTGATAAATTACTTACTTAAAATAGGCCACCTACCTGCTTCTCCTGGGACCTGAACATGCAGCACATATGCCATTTTGTCCATCACAGCTTATTATTAATAAAGAAAATATACTCATTTATATTCACCTATTCCATATTCAGAAGATAGAGGAGGTATCATTAGAATAGAATAGAATAGAATAGAATAGAATAGAATAGAATAGAATAGAATACTATACTATACTATACTATACTATACTATACTTGAGTTGTAAGGGTATTTCAGGGTTGACCAAAAGCTAAAGCATGGCATTGAGGGTGTTGTCCAAATGCCTCTTAAACACTGACAGGTGTGGGGCATCCACCATCTCCCCAGGAAGCCTGTTCTAGAGTTTGACCACCCTCTTGGTAAAGAAATGTTTCTTCATGTCAATCTGTGTGCCATTCCCTCACATCCTGATACTGGGTACCAGGGAGAAGAGATCAGCATGTCCCTCTCCACTTCCCTTTCTCAGGAAGCTGTAGAGAGCAGTCAGATCAGTCCTCAGCCTTCTCTCCAAACTAGACAAACTCTGTGTCCTGAGCGGCTCCTCATAGGACATGCCTTCCTGCCCCTTCCCCATCTTTGTTGTCCTCCTCGGGACACATTCAAGTATCACATCCTTTTTAAATGTTGAGACCCAGAACCACACACAGTACTCAAGATGAGGCTATATCAGGGCTAAATTCAGTGGGATAATAATCTCTTTTGACTGGCTGGTTATGCTGTGTTTGATGCACCCCAGGATGTAGTTTGCCCTTTTGGCTGCCAGGGCACACTGCTGACTCCTACTGAGCCTCCTGTCAACCAGCACCCCCAGACTCCTTTCTGCCAGGCTGCTCTCCAGCAACTCCTCTCCCAGTTTAGATTTGTGCCTGGTGTTACTCCATTCCAGGTGCAAAATTCAGCATTTGGTCTCATTCAATTTAATGCCATTGATGATTACCCAATACTCTAATCTATTCAGATCCCTCTGCAAGTCCACTTGTTCCTCGAGAAAGTCAACAGCACCTCCCAGTTTGGTATCATCAGCAAACTTGCTAATGGTGCTTTCGACTCCTGCTCCTGCATCCAGTTCGTTGACACAAATATTGAACAGAACTGGTACTAGAATTGAGCACTGAGGAACACTGCTGGTGGCCAGTCACCATCCAGATGTAGCCCCATTCACTGCAACCCTTTGAGCCCTGCCATTCAGCCAGTTCTTCACCTAGTATACCATCTACCCTCTCATCTAACAGTTGGACAACTTGCCCAGAAGGATGCTGTGAGGGACAGTACAAAAAGCCTTACTAAAAGCCTTACTAAAAAGCCATCCGTTTACCCACTAGACAGATTACTTTATCATAGAATTATATTAAATTAGTTAGAGAGGACTTTCCCTTTGTGAACCCATGTTGACTGTGCCTGATGATGGCATTGTTTTTTAAAAGTCTTTCAATAGCACCCGGCATGATTTCCTTCATAATTTTTCCAGGTACTGAATCAGTTTTTCACATAGAGTTGCATATCAGTTTTACATCTCCACAGTAAAGGAGCTGTTATAATTAATTAGGTTAGGTCTAATGATTCTTCTAGATGCCATGAATCACTGCACTGTAATTCGGGGCTTTGTGTTCAGTGCATTGCTTACTATAATTTGAAATTATTGACTTGAAACAAAAAAAAACTCTGCAGAGAAGCACTAAGTCTTAACATTTCAGAAAATCATATATTGGTGAAACCATAGTTACATAAAGGGAGCCTCTTTGCATAACCAAGAAATAGTACTTTTATTAAGCAATATGTTTTGCGTTATATGAGTAGAGTTGCAGTCTGTGTTTTCAGTTAATCTCAATTTCTTTGATGAATTGAAATAAAGAGGCTACTATAAAGAAACTAATATCTATTATCATACAGGACCACAGCAACCTGCCTATATTAATGCATTTTCTGATATCGAAGATATTGTTTCATATCTTCTTTCTTCAGACTTCCAAAGTAAATGCTGTTGAATTCTCAATGTGATTCCAGCCAAACCACAGAAGGAAAGTAAGATAGTCTCGACATTTCATGGAAAACCTCTCAGCTTTGATCTGTGTTGTGCAATAGAATCAACAACCTCAAAGGAATTATATTCCTTTCCAAAATTGCCAATCTGGCACCAGGAAAATTTTGAGCACATTACCTAAGTAAAAATAATTAGTAACCCAAACGTCTCTCTCAACAAGTATTCAGTACACAACCTCAGAAACAGAATGTTAAAAATGATAGCATCCTAATTTTCACAACTACTGGCAAGAAAAGACCTGGTCAGAGCCAGGACCTTCTGATCCCTGCGACCTAAAGAACAGAAAAAAAGGACACACTAGCTTGTAGCAATAGAAAATATGGTGGATATCCTCTCTCTGAGAGTGGCCTGTAGTAGGAGCTTGGAGATACAACACAAGAGTTGGGCAGATACAGAGTTTTTCTCTTCCAATACACTCTTCTACCGAGCTGCAGCTCAGGGAGCTTCAAAGACAGATATTGGGTTATCAAGAGTCACCTTACTAATTTCAGGCACATACATAGGCTTACGTTCTAGTCATTGGAGAGCAGCAAGTTACGAAGGCCACAGTTAACTTGTTTCTGATGTCAGTCTTCAACTTAAGAGTGTCTACTTCACTGCCTTGAGGAAGGCTTGGGGCCAATCAAGATCTACTGCCAATATAGATATCTACATAGCAGGAGTCTTAATTTAGCCAAATGAATACAAATTTTTACATTTAAAAATTGAGGAATTATTCATTTTTAAATTAATGTAATAATTTTTAAAATGTATTTTAAATACCTGTTGTGGGCAAAATTGCTATACATTTGCTTTTTAAGTTCAATATCTGTATGACTCATTTGTTACACCTTGGTTTTATGCTGGGAGATGCAGTCATTCCTTGTTAGGCTTCTCCATACTCTTTTTTATTTTACAGAGTTCAATCTCCCCTCCATTGTTTCATTTCTAGGTAAAAGAATCCTAGGGCTCTAAAATGTTCTTTCCAAAATGGGCTAAAAACCCCAGATCTATAGTGCTAAAAATATAGGTACATAATCAATTTTTTTGAGTGGCATAATAATGTTTTCAGTCTTGTTTACTATTAAATATTAAGAAACCTCAAGAAAGCACATTTTTTACCTTCACTAAATATTAAGCTCATATATCTGTAGTATTACAGAACAATTTTATTGTATGAAATATATTATTTTCATACTGATATTCAAAATAAGAAGCTCACCAACTGTGAGGTACTACTAGTGAGCATTAGATATTTTTATTTATTAGAAATCCTTAAAGTTACCGTCACGGGCAAAACAGACTCAACTTGAGGAAAAACACTCATTTATTTCTAAAACTAGCAGGAGAATCAGACAAGGAACAAAATAACCTCCCCCCACCCCTCCCTCTTCCCAAGCTTAACATTATCGCTATTACCTTCTCCCCCTCCGAGCGGCACAGGGGGGAAGAGGAAATGGGGGTCATGGTCAGTTCATCACGTGTTGTTTTACGCCGTTGCGTCATCGTCAGGGGAAGAACTCCTTGCATTCCTCCTCTACTCCAGCATGGGGTCCCTCCCATACGCCACAGTCCTTCATGAAACTGCTCCGGCGTGGATCATCTCTTCCACAGGGTGCAGTCCCTCCAGAACAGCTGTCCCAGCGGGCCCTCCACGGGCCACAGCCTCCTTCAGGCATCCACCTGCTCCGGCATGGGGTCCTCCATGGGCTGCAGGTGGATCTCTGCTCCTCTGTGGATTTCCATGGGCTGCAGGGGGACAACCTGCTCCACCATGGTCTTCACCACGGGCTGCAGGGGAATCTTGGCAGGAGCCACATTACTCCTCCCTCTCCTTCTTCAGTGACCTTGGCATCTGCAGCCATTCCTCACAACAGGCTGGCAGATGCCTCTCAGGATCTTTTTTTACATCTTATTCACTTCTCATCTCCTCTCCACTTCTTGCAGCCAGGCTGGGCCAAGTTGGGTCCAGTCAGCTGCCTGGCAGGAGGCCAGAGGGTGAGGCCTGCAAGGCCCATGAGGCTCGCGCCTCCCTCTCTGCCCCTGCTCAGCTGCTTCACATCTCCATTTTTTTTTCCTGTTTTCCCCTTCTTAAATACGTTATCGCAGAGGCATTATCATGGGACATTCTGCTACCAATTGGCTCAGCCTTGGCTGGCAGTGGGTCTGCCCTAGGCCCGGCCGAGTCCACTGAACAAAGGGGAGCGACTTCTAGCAGTTTCCTACAGAAGCTACCACCTTAGGCCCTCCCTCACCAAACAAAACCAGAACAGCTAGTAATTGCTTATGCTAGGAACTGTAACTGCTTATGCTAGTAACTGCTTATGCAAGGCTGTAACAGGGCAATAAATACTGTTGTGTTTTTAAAATACTGTATATTGGGTGAATTTTGTGCATAGGAATACTAGGAACCGGTTACAATCCCCAATTTGCTTTTTTCTTATTTGGACCCCACTACATCCACATAACTACAGAGGCCCAAAGGTCACAGATATTTCATGAATACACAACCTCAATGCAGTGCGCTAGTATGCTTTATGTCTCATGAGTACACTTATGTGAAGATGCATCAGGCAAAGGAAATAGAATGAATCATCTCCATTTGAAAGAAATGCATCTTCTTCTCAAACATTGAAGAGAGAGAAAACAAAACAGAACCTGATTCCTCTTCCTGTTCCTGTAGCTAAGGCTAATGTCAAAATTAATGTAACTTGTCTGTGTCTATGATACTCTCAAGGTGGGCCACCCTCAGCTCAGTATGCTACCACAAAAAAGCTAGGGGACATCAAGGGTATGCACATTCCAGTTTCGTGTTCTCTGAAGGGCTTTTACCAATATATATCAGCTTGCACTCAGGACTGCTTTTTGTTGCAATTCAAATAGCAGCATTTTTATTCTAGTAGTGCAGTATAATTAAAGTATACTGTCAGGGCTCCATCCTAAGCCATGGCACCAGACTAATGCAGTAGGTACAAAAGCTGTGTTATCCTACCTACTTACATTCAAAAATCCACAAAGGTCAACAGAAGACTTTGAGTGTATTCAACAAGCTTGATTTCATTCCTATGTAGAAACATTTTTAAACTTATATTTACTGGCTGGAGTGGCTACTGTTCAGTGACACCAAACATCTGCATCTCAGACCACATTCCTGTTTCCCCCTGCAAATAGTCCTCACTTCCCGACCAGCAAGTGCAAAAGCTAATTTTCAACCCAGAGAGTCAAACTCAGGGTTTGTCCCTTGCATTAGACTAGATGGTATTAGAAGTAGCTTTGGTGCAGAGGATATGTTAACCTGCAGCAGACTACTGTTTGCTGCCCTAGATTTCACATAGGTTAGCTTTAGTTCCTTAAATTTGTCCCAGCATAGATGGTCATAGTAGGGCCTCGTAGGGCCAGGACACCTCACTATAAATTTCACAGGTGATCCAGCTGCAATCATCCCTTCTTCTTCCTTCCCCACTCTCTCCAAGCTTGAAGATTTTTAAGAGGTGCAGAGAGACAGCTGATGTGATGTAATGGTGGCAACAATCCTCCTTTGATGGCGACGTTGTGCTAGATGACTTCTATAGCTCCTGTTCAACAGACATTTCTATCATTAAATGAACTGCTTTCCTCCCTGCCTAATACAGCTCAGCTGTGCCTCTCTGCTATGAGGCCAGTACTCATTCAAGTAAAGAGAAAAATAGTAAAGCAGCAGCTCTGCAGCCTTTCTTGGTGGGTTTTTTCCCAGCATGTCCAAATCCATGTCTGGTGCAGCCTACAGTGAGCTGTGAGAAGCCATCTGCAGGTACAAGACCGAACAGAGAACTGAGGAAATTGCATGAGATAGGGTTCACCAAGCACTCCCAACCTGGGCTGGACTTTGCCTTGGAGTTTTCTGGAAGCACATTACTTGATGCCACGTTACATGGCATACTGCGGCTATTCTCATAATCTAATAGTAGACAGTGGGCCTGAGCCAGGCTCTGCTTAGTATAAATGTAGCCATTAGGTCTAGTTCCTTCAATAAATCTGTTAATGCTAAGCTTCAAATATACCTTCCTCCACACCTTGTGGGATGGAGCTTAAACTGAGTATAAACAATGGTGCAATGTATTTTGAGTGTCTTCCATTGACCCTCACTGGACAAGTTTGTTTTCCAGCCAAGCTGGAGCTACTACTGTACAGTCTGCAGCACAATTACTGTCCATGTTCTTGTGTTCTTTCCCCCTCTCAGCATGTTGCTTCCTGTGACATTTTCCATAACATCTTCAGCTAGTCCTTAGCTTTGTGGGAAACAGAAGCAAATAATCTCTCTGAACTCAGACCACACAAACAGAAGGCTGAAAGCATGACAGTGAAATGCATCTCTGAGCAAAGGTTGTTCAACATAAACATACTGCCATTTGGTTCTAGGCACAAAAAAACATCTTCTCCTCTTGCTCTTTTTATTCTGTCCTCCCATTCTCTTGGGAAAACATAACAAAACAACCAACACTTATTTCTGGGGGGAAAAAAAAAGAACATGTTTGTATCTAAGACATAAGAATAGGATTTCACCCAAAGATCTACACATGTGAGAAACACAAATTACATTAGTGCACATAATGGAAACACACATATTGTATATGTTAGTACTTGGAGACATGCAAACAGTAACACTTGAGTTCTTGGAGCTGAGCGTCAGCTGGTGTTAATTACCAAAGCTTCACCAGTTCCAGTAGAGATCTACCCAGTTACAGTAGCTGAAACTCCAGTCCTCCACTAAATTTCTTATGAGATGCTACACAGCTACAATATTAGATATTGCGCTGTAGGTACTGTCACATGCTCCCAATTATGATTTTGAAGTGATGCACTTTTGGCTCTTAACTGGTCAAGATTGTTGTGCCTTCTGAGGAGAGCAGTAAGTGAGGCAGAAAGGATACGTGACCTACATACAGATAGTAAAGTGGAAGTAATGGTAAAATATAATTTCCTATAGCATGATACTGAGCTTGCGAAACCAACTTGCCTTACTACTTACACAGTACTTATGAGAAACATGGTGCTATCATCAGTGTGCTTAAACCCATGTAATTATCTCCCTCTCCCAAAGTTAGGCAAGGCTTTCAACGAGGAATTTTTGGAACAGTTCAGGAATTTTGCTGCTCTAATATTTTGTTCAAAAATATGGCATCAGTGCTCAAAGTGTAAAGAAAAAATGGATTCTACCACTGATAGTGAGCTGTTTGCACACATTAGCCATTTTTTATGGGTTCTGTAAGTAATTATTACTAAGTTATACCACGCAGAAAGATGAGCCTACAAAAGACTCAGGGTAGTCATTACCAGTGCTGTGTAATGAACGAGCTGTGCTGCCAGATGTAACAGCACAAGAAGTCCAAATCTTCAGCAGGCCTGCACTCGTTCTGTATTATCATACCAACTCCATCTAATCAATAAGAGTTACATAGCATCATCTCAAGAATTCCTAAAAAAAGTCCAACAGTTCCCCATTTACCTTCAATCACAGAGACGATAATTCATTTCACTTATATTTTCATCATAAAAATTCTGAGATAGAAGGAAAATACAGTTTGAAGTAAAATTCATAGGAGGCATCTCAAAAGGTATTTGAAAATCTCATTTGTAAAATTCAAATAAATATTTTAAACCTTATCATTAAAAAATCCTGGCTAAAAGGCAAAATCTTAGAAATCCACTGGCAAACAAGACTTCTCTCACAATACTTGTCCTGATAGAAGAGTTAGAATATCCGCAGCCATAGAATAATAGGTCACAATAATTATTCTATTATAGTGAATATGGAAACTGCTCAGAATCTGTTCTATAGACAACTGGCACAAAAAATCATGTCTTATAAGCCTAGAAACATGAAAGTTATTCAGGTAGAATGTGACCAGGCCAAAGTAATAAGTGTAGCCTGCATTCAATATCAAGATTTATGACAGACTACTATATTATGACTTTTACTGGAAATTATATGATGCAGAAAAGCAGATTTTGAGAAAAGAAAACAATCTGCAAGGTTAACTTTTTCATTCAAAATATGATTTATAGAATTAGGTTTTTTTTAATGCTGTCAAAGGATTTATTACAATGTGCTACAAACTCAGGTTTACACACAGGGTACCTGAGCAAGTCACTAGTCAGGCCCAGCATCGCTATGGCATAGACAGCTATATAGACACAGCTGCTTCCAAATTGCACAACTTGATATACACGAAAGCAAGCGCTAATCCTGAGGAGAAAATCTACCTATCCTCTTAGCAATCAAATGTTAACTCTTCATGTTATGCAACTAATTCTGAAATAAAAGAATTTAATTACCGACTCTCAGCTACCAAATTTATTATACAGTTGATTGAACTTGTGCTTCTAAACATTTAGGGCTGTTTGGGTTTGATTTGTTTCTTGCCTTTGATCTGGCTTTATATTCCATTGCCAAATTATTTTCTCTGAATAAAGCTCCTTCAGTTTTGATTCACAATCATGATTATAGCTTTAGCCGTTTAAACACAATCTGAAATTTTCATTATTTGACAAGTCTATCAGTTACTAGTATGCTCTTGGATCATTCTTCCACAGCCTCTGCTGATATCTCAAAAATTTTTATAATGTTTTTGCATGCATTTCTACTTAAAATTTTAAGTTTTTCACTAGGGTTAGCAAAGTAAAAATTATGTTCACTTTTAAAGAAATTGTTTGACTGTACCAGTTCACATTTAAATAATTTCACTTAAATCAATGAAAAATATATCTGAATTATGTTTAGCCATCTGTAATACCCATACAATTCCTGCTACACATTTGTACTTGTAGTTAGTGCGGTAAGTGATCTGCAGTCTTGCATTTTGGGGAAAAAAAAAAACAAAACCCAAAACCAAACAACCCCCGTGCCCCAAACTCCAACAGTCAAACAAACAAACAAAACAAAATAGAAGAAGGAAAAGGGGTTTTATACCAAATAAACTTGAAGAGACAGACTTGAAGAGACAGAACTAATTTGAGAAAAGAAAAGCCAGATTTCTAGGAGGGAGTGATTTTTGTTTCATATCTCTTCCTGAATCTAAAACTAACACTTTTCTTATTTGCAGTAACTGTACTTACATATTGCTTTAGAGTGCTTTGTTTGACAAGCCATATCACTTATATCTTAATCCTACAAACAATAAATTTCTCAGAACAAGGTTTACTGTGAGGAATAGTTTTACACCTTGTTTTTTCCCCAATGACAGACAACCTCGGGGAGGATCAGGCAACCCTATGCAATATAAAACTTAATAGTATGTTCTACTGATAACTTTCTATATTAACATAAACAAAAATGCTAATGTTGCCATGTTATTAGTATTAAAGGTTCCCATTGTTCTATAAACCTTATCATCAATTTTTTTTTTACTTGCACAAAGTTGTGTTTAGATATAGTCACTGATCTCCAGAAACAATGTGTATGTTCTCCTGAATAGGAACGCAGTAGCTCTGTAAATAGGTGGACTATTGAAACAGCATGTTTATTCTTAGTATCATTCTTCTGAAACACTGGAAAGTTCCTTTCCTTTTGCAGCTGTGGATTTGCAGCCTGCTCTTGTGGTGACCAACTAAATCTACTGAGGTAATAGAGGGGCTGAAAACATCCATAGAATGCTAAAACTTCCACCAGAGTAGCAAGAAAAAAAATTTGAAAAGTTTCTTTCACTGATTTTATGAATGGACATCCCCACTCTTCAGCGGTAGAATTTCCTCTCCTCTTTTACCATGATTAGAATCTCCATGATGTACCTGCATATGTGAATGTGCATTTTGAGGCAGAGAGACAAGGCAAAATAGTCAATATTGTGTGTGAAAAGGCTCAGGGAGACTTGTTCCTCTTTGACTTGTTCCTCAAAGTCAAACAGAAAGCAAAGATGTTTGAATGAATTGGGAACTGGGCACTGATGGCTTGCTTTTCTTCCCAGATTTTTATAATTCAATTTTCCAAGCCACCAGGCCCCTAGTGCTACCTTGGTTTGGAGCAGCACTTAAGCCACTCACAAGCAACATGAAGCTCAAAAGACACAGGCTGGTCATTTCTAGTCCCTAATATACACGCTCTAGACCTGAGTGACAAAGAGTTGATAAAAACTATGCCATTAAGAATTATGTGAAAATTAAAAGGAAAGCTTGCTTTCATCACAAGTATGAAAATATGGGGTTTAACCTCAACCTTATAAAAGACATATGTTTTTACCTTGAAATTCCACTTGACAAAAGACTGGGAATGGAAAGTGAGGGTCAAAAGTTTTTTAGTTGAAGAAAAATTATCCATGAGACTGAAAAATATTGATAATATTAATCATAAAATATCCATGAAAACAAAACAGAGGGATGGATACTGGTTACTTTAAAAATTTATTTTCAAGAAATACTTTCTGGAACTAATTTACTAAAACAGTGTGACCTCTCATTTTTTCCTTTTTGGAAAAAGAATAAGAATTTTCAAATAGGAAAAATATGGGCTGCTGAAGTAAGGGACAAGACATAAAGATTAGAAGCAGCAACATTCTCCAGCATATTTTATGATGTCAAATATTTTCCAAAACCTAAAACCAAAGTTAACCCAACCCAGCCCTTAGGTCTGTGCACTAATCTACTGCTTCAAACAAATAATTGCAGACAATTGAAGTACTTGCTTAACGTCTTAAAAAAAACACATTTTAGCATAAAGTTTTTGTTTACCCACATGAAACTTCATAATTTTCAGCCAGAAACAAGCAAAGAGATCATTTAAGTCTCATCTCCTTTGTAACAGAAAACAAAATATCTATTATTTTGTTGCTTGAGTATTTGGGGTTTTTTTCAGATCATATAGTTTATGTTGGTTTTTATCCAGTCTTGACTGAAAAAAACCTCAAAACATAAGGATGTAGTAGATTCTCAACTGACTTGACTTAAACATACTGTTCTGCTTACTAGGGCCCTTCAGGATTAAACATTTAGTTTTATTTTCCAGTCTGGATTTTGTTTTTTTAGCTTTGGGAATACTGGACCCTGTCAGGCCTTTTCTACTATGTTAAAGTTCATTTGACTTCAAAAATCTCTTATGTACACAGGTGCAAGACCCTCATTTTTTTCCATCTTGACCAAACTAGGTTGGGCTGTAAGACTTATTTTTCAAATTTCCAATTGGTCTTGGCACTTTTTTTCGACCTCTTTTCATGTTGAATCATTTTGTACCTTTTGGCTTGCTGATATCCTTAATGACAAGGCCATAACAACATAGACAGAGATAACATACCTTCACATTCCTGTCCAATAGCCCTCTAATTAGAACAACTATGTTCCTTCCCTAGAACATAGCACTATGGGTGTGTTTTTAGTCATCACCTGAAGACCATTCTAGTGCATAGGACTACAGGATATGACTTTCTGTCCTTTACACATAATCTGCATTCTCTGCTGTATGAGCACTTCTTCATTCAAGTATACAAAAAGTAATATTTTTTTAATAGGTCCACTGATGAAATGCAACAATGAAAATATCCTATAGAAACAAAATACCTCAGTATTTTCTGACCTAACTTTGTGTCTCTTTCAAATTTAAACATCCATATATACCATTTATTAGCAAGAAAATACTGGCATTAAAATGCGCCTACAGACCGCTGCATACAAGTTACCTCAAGTTGTATTTAAAGCTTATACTATCATCCCACAAGATTGTATTATTTATTAAGTCCCATACTGGCAATTTTAGGATTTTGATCATTAAAAATAATATGTAAAAACTTTCTTCAAACTTCCTATTATCCTAAGTTAGTAAGGTGTTACAACTAAGAAGTAGATAATGTATGTAAGACATCAAATCCAAGCTATGGACTAAATTCTGACTTTCCACTCATATAAAACACCCATTTGTCTTATTACAGTGCCAAAACCAATAATCTCAATGAGATTTGCTCGATAACATCAAGTTCACTTACTGCTTTTAATGAGAGCACAATTTTTTTCTGGGCATATTTGTAGCTTCAGGGATTCCCATGATTCCCATTAAACTTGCATGTTTAAAAATTGTTAATTGAACTAGAATAATTTCTACTGGATAGACTTTGTGGACAGAATCACTGTGAGCAGCACAGAAGGCCCATTGTTTCATCAGCAATTTTAGGCTGAGATTTTCTAACAGCTCTTCAAGCATCTTTAAAATTGATGTCATGATGCTGTGACTCTCTAGTCATGTGTAATCACTATTGATCTTGGAGACCTTCCCTTATTTTCTTGACTTTTTATAATACCAACAGATTTCATTTGATGTGTCATTTACCCAAAGAACACTTTCTACTTACAACGATCCCAGACAGTGCATTTTCATATACGTTCAGAGGTGAGGAACTGAACAGAGATCTGCTTCATGCATTGTTTAAGTACTACTTGAGAAATATAATCTAAGCAATACAGTTCACATTATAATTTTTCCCCAACCAAACAGAATTATAAATGTTAACATAATAGAGGATATCAAACACACAAACAAAACATACTGAAGTCACACACTATTCAGTTTGTCTCAGGAAAATCTTGTGTTGATACACAGATATTTGGAGTACCTCCTCATGGCCTTCTATTCTAAAGGTCTGCATTACTTCAAGGCTGTCAAACACAGCTTTTCTAGTGTAATACTTGAGATGCTAACCACAACATATATGTCTTCCATAAACAGTACTCAATGTGCATATAAGCACATTCTGTCTTTAAGGTACAGCTGAAAGATCCCAACAAACACCAGGGATAACAGTATCTTTAAGATTTCTTTTATTGCAAGTAATGATTTCTTCTGCCATCAGTTTAAAGCGAAGACTAGTTCTGTAGAAGAGGTCTTGAGTTTAAGTGTACAGCAACAACTTAAATTGAAAGTATGTACATTTTAGTTCTGTAACTGCCAAGCATTTGAAAATTGGTGTTCAAATACAAAAGAAAAAAACTATTACTATCATGGAAACTTATGCAAATGGAAAACTTGAGGCTCAAAGTGGAATCTTTCCTTTAAAAAAAACCCCATGATTAAAATAAATTCAATGTTACAGAGAGAATTAATAAAATTTAATTTGAAGCTATTCATTAATCCTGTGATGAACAGGCCATACCTCATGATCTATACCTGAGCTACATATCATGTTGGCATATCTGAGCTACACTAAGAAACCATGGTGCCAAGAACAGGCAGTAATTTAGTTGTAGAACAGGCTTTCCTACAATTTAAATGAAAAAAAAATGTTTCTGTACTGGTTTTATGAAGAAAATACTCAATAGATCCATTATGCCCCCCAAAATATATTTTTAATTAATATATTTTTTAAAATTAAATTAAAAAAAAAAACCAAACTGAAGTCTCAGTCAAAGACCTCTTAGTAGAAGACTCCTGCTGCTTTATTGGAATCAAGCTTTTGAATCCACGGATGAAAAAAAAAGTTAGTTTTAAGATAAGCTAATTGCTCAATAGACACTACAGAACTGATTACAGCTGCCTTTTGGAATAAATTTTATGTCCAACAATTTTTCATAAATTCAGATGTCCCTTCCAACTTTGCAGTCATGCATCTTATGCACTTTTCATACACCGCAGATAGATGTGCCTATTCCACCTGCAATATCAACCGTCAAGCAGAGCAATATTACCACAGTCTGGAGCCCAGCACCTCAGTAGGTTCACCACCGATCTCAAAGAAAGTGTTCAGCTTTGTAACCTAATGAGCTTATGTCGCTGACTCCTCATGAATGGCACCTGTCAACATGGATACAGTGTATATTTTGAAGGATCTAAAAAAGTAGATTTGAGCTTTTTAAGAAGAAATAATTCACCAATCTATCCTCCTTCAATAAGCTAGAGGTTAGAAAATAAATTTTCATTTTGAAAACAAACTGGAAGAAAAAAATTAGCAAACTAGGATTTTGGGAGGAAGAAGATATTAAATACACATCACATAGCAACATTTCAACACAGCAAACCAATATATGACACCATGTATCCATTTCTGGGAACCAGAACTAACAAATTTTAATTTTATAGAGATACCAACATTTCCTAACAACTAGACATTTCACAGCATTGTGCTTTTAAGATTCTGATTTATGCTGTGTACCAATAATGTAAATGGTACAAAAGAAATCTATAAGAACATTGTTTCTACTGAAAATTAATGACCAGGGAGGATGTTAGAGGAGGATGTTTTCCAGAGGATAGCCTATCTATTGTTTAAAGCAGGTGTTCTTAGAGGTCTTTGTTCAGAATATAAACAACCTATGAGGGATGATGGTGAACTAGGATCACCATGAGAACAAGATAAAGAGGCAGAATCAGAGATAATCTCCTCATTCCTCTCTCCGAGTGAGATGCGAGATATGCAAAAAGATTTCAGCTGCCATCCGTGCGAGCACATTGTCACCTGGCTACTCTGATTCTGGGATAACAGGGCAAGTAGCTTGGAACTAAAGGGTAGGGAAGCCAAGCAGCTAGAATCCATATCTAGGGAAGGGGACATTGACAAGGTGATTGGAAAAAAAGGCACAAGCCCTCAGCCTCTGGAGGTGACTTCTGACAGGTCTGAAAGGAAAAGTGTCCCTTTAAGGAAGATGTTACATGTCACCTAGAGTCCTAGTTTCTGCCAAAATAGAGTTAATTTTCTTCCCAGTAGCTGATGTGTTTTGGATTTAGTACGAGATTTGGTATGTGAAGAATGTTGATAATACAGTGATGTTATTATTTACTGCTGAGAGATCAAGGACTTTTTTTTCAGCTTCTCAGGGCTTGCTAACATGCAGGTACAAGGAGCTGGGAGAGGCATAGCCAGTACAGTTGACACAAACTGGCCAAAGGAAGTATTCCATACCATAGACATCATGCTCAGTATATAAGAGGGGCTGGCTGGCGGGCAGCTCAGACTCTTTTTTGGGATTGTTCAAAAATCTTTCTTGTTTCCATTTCGTGCTCGCTGCTTGGGACAGGCTACATTGGCCATCACGTCATCAGGTATTAAGAAATTGTGCATCGTTCATTTTGTATATTAGATTATCATTATATTTTTATTATGATGACTATTAATAAATATTATTATCTTTTCCTTTGCTGTCCTAGTAAACTGTCTTTATCTCAACACATAAGTTTTCCTTTCTTTCAAATTCTCTCCTCCATCTCACCTGGGAGGAAGGAGGGTGAGTAAGCAGCTGTGTGGTACTTAATTGCCATGGAGAGAGGTATTCAAGTACCTGAGAGAACTAACCATGTTGGAGGTGATTTATAATTATCCAAATAACAAGCAGTTATCCATAGATCCAGACGAAGTCCAACGTACACAACCCATGTGGCGGAAGTTTCTACAGCATGCACTATTATTGTATGCCAAGTCATTGGCAGTAATATCCTGGGAAGAAGGTGAGTGACAAATGATGGATGAATTGGCTGGCCAACTCTGTCAATACAAAGGAAGTGTCTCTTCCTCCCTGTGGACCTGCATCTTGTCTGTGGAGAAATTGACAGACATGCTAGCTGAGAAACTGTCGCGAGAGTTCCAGCGATGTGAGGATAAGTTCTGCTCCTCACCTGTATGGACCGGTATCTCAGCTATTAGAAGTAAGAGTTCTTCCGCTCAAGAGAGAGGATGTAGAGGGTACACTCCAGGAGGCACCCTGTGGTTTTACCTGCCTGAGCATGGAGAGGATATGAGGAAGTGGGATGGAAAAATCTATGTAGACACTACAGGCACAGGTACACGGGTTGCAAGAAAAAATGGTCACAAAAGGTATTCTTTTGGAAAAAATGCTGCTCCATTTTTCAGCAGTCAGTTCCCCAGACAGAGCAGAGGGACTGACCGTACTTCTGATTCTCTTGAAGGGATGTCTGACTCATATTTACGAGATGTGAGTAACAAATACTATGACCAGGATTAGAGGGCCTCTGCCTCCAGTCAGGTGGAGGAGAGGGGCAACTGGGTTTTTTAGACTGTGTGGATTCAATGGCCTGGCACATCAGACCCATGAGAATATGTAAGAGACTGTGTCAAATGTTTGTCTCAACGTTCGAAACATCAAACTACCACCTGAATAATGGAACATCAGTTAAACCATAGGACTAGAGTCTTCCTGTTTTCTTGCAAGTCAATTCCTGTTATCTTGCAAGACAATTTCCATTATCTTGCAAGCCAATCAAGCCACAGGACTAGAGGCCTCCTGTTTTCTCCCTATTTTCCTGCAAACCTGAATGCAGAGCTGATTCTGAGAAATTTAGCCTTACCCCCATTCATGTGCCCAGACCCAGGCCAGAAAAACAGAGGGGCCCAGGGATAGTACCGAGCATGAGTATCACCACCAGGTGAGGGATGCGGCCAAGCAAACCAGCTCCTGGAATATGACGTGATTCTTGGAAGGACAATGAATATGCAATAAGATTAACAATAAAAGGACAAAAATGACCACCGAGGGAACTGGACTGTTCACAGCTCCGTGGTGGTAGCTATTGCAACTGAAGCTTTTTTCCCTCTTTCTTTTCTTTCTCTCTTTCTCTTGCATTTGCAAACTTGTTGTTGGGTAAATAAAGTTGCCTGGTTCTTGACTCCATTTTGAGTCTCAATTCTGTTCCCAAGAATACGAGCAAAACCTTGCTCTGGTGTGTGAGAGGTTGGTCTAGCCGCCCCTAGCCTCCCAGACTCATCTGAGGTTGGCTAGAATGCAAGGGGTCCTTCCTCTCATCTGAAATTGGAGCGTGACAGAGTGTAAGGCTCTAGTGAACACCAGCGCACAATGTACCCTAATGCAATCAAGCTATAATGGGGTAGAACCCATATGTATTTCTGGAGTGACAGGGGGATCCCAACAGATATTGGAAGCTGAAGTGAGTCTGACTGGGCATGAGTAGCGAAACCACCCCATTGCTACTGTCCCAGAGGCTCCGTGCATCCTTGACACAGACTATAGCAGGAGAGGGTATTTCAAGGACCCAAAAGGGTATGGTGGGCTTTCAGTATAGCAGCCTTGGAGACAGAGGAAATTAAACAGCTGTCTACATTACCTGGTCTCTCAGAGGACCCTTCTGATGCTGAGGGTCAAAGAACAACTGGTGAACCAGTGGCAAAATCATACCACTTATTCCCATTCATAAGCTGATTCACCAACTGGAAAGCCAGGAAGTAATCAGCAAGACTTACTCACCCTTTAATAGTCCCATAGGGCCAGTGTGAGAATCTAATGGAGAATGGAGAATAACTGCATGGGGTTTTTTTCCATTACAGGTTTGGAGCTTTAAATGTGTCTTTTTTGAACTTGAGGTTTCCCACAGACCAGTGTCCAAACACGTCAAAGTTCTTTTGAATAGCAGCCCTGTCCTACACCATATTGAATGCTCCCTCTATTTTGTAGCACCACAAAATTGCCGAGTCAGACACTTTCTCACTGTCCAGGTCATTAATAAATACATTGAACAGTATATTTCAAACCTACTCAGAAAAATTACCATGAGATTAATTTCTACAGCTTCTTTGGGCAAAATTTGGACATCATTTCGTAAACAAATTCAAAATAATTCTTCTAAAAATATTTACTGAATAAACAAGAGCAAACAAGAATCTAATTCCTGACTAACACCTGTAGTTAGCTTCTTCATCTAAAGAGTCATTTCTACCACTACAAATTCAAAAAGGAGGGCACATCAGTGTCAACAGCACAATAACCCACAGCACTATAACCAGAAGTTTGGAAGATTGGAGCCTTAAAAGTTTCTGCCATGGCTCTAGACATGTTAAAGGCAGTAAGGTACATTCCTGCCTCCCAGTATTGCAAGTCAATATTGCCATATTTAACAACAAATGGAATAAGCAGGTAGTATGGGTGTTAGAATCCTAAAATTTTCAAAAATTATTACTCACAGTAGTTTATGTACTTCACACACTTTTGTGTAAGGAAAGTCAGGAAGGAGGAAATACCCACTGAAATAATTTAATTTTGGTGTTGATGTGCTTAAGATTAATATCAGTATGGAAAATCTTGAGTTCCTTGCCCACATTGCATAACAAGCCAGAGATAGAAGTGGGTCTTGGAAAAAAAGGTCAGATGTGCCAGATCTGAGAGTTTATTACTTAACAGACTGAACTGTCCAATCCCTCCCAGGTCACAGAGCACCACCTGAGATGAGGACAACATTCTCTTCTATACATTATTTCTGACATGCTTTCCTCAATAACTTGTTTCAGAAGTGGCTTTGACAGAAATGAAGGAGATTATTCATGTGTTTTATTCAGCCACTTACTTTTCAAAACTTGCGTGAAGTTGTATTTCCTTTGCTGAGTCAACAAATACATCAGCAGAAACTTTGAGACCTAAAAAGGTGCTGTTTTCAGATGCTGAAATTTTATGAAAAAGAGTACCATATATAATATTTGAAGAGCTGCAGAATTTATTAAACAGGTCAGTAGGAAAAACTCTTGACTAAAAAAGTGTCTGCAATCTACTTATCTTTGTGTTTAGATTTAAAAGTTTGGTTTTTTTCCTGTGTTGGAAAAAGAGCTAAATTCTGCAAAAAGAAATGCTAAAATTATTGTTATGATCAACAAATGAACAGCAATTCTCCTTGAACATTGTGCATGTCACAGAAAGTAAAGGAAGGTTGGAGAAAAATACAGTTGGAAAACATATGCATTAGGAAGATGAAGAAAAAAAGAAAAAAGGCAAGATCTTAGTAGCAACAATAACAGCTTTACAAGAAAAAAAGGTTTTCCTCTATGTTTGTTGCCTCACTATTTTAGAATATTTTTTTTCATAACTTCTTATTTCTTTCATGCAGGCCATAAAAGTAGCATTACTATATTTAATTTCGCACATGTAATAGTGTCTTATTTTTGAGTCTACCCATCTGTCTAAAACATGCTGTGTAGCTGGGAACTTTCCCCTGTTTATTGCCTTAGAGATAATAAAAAAAGTATTGCAAAACTTCCACCAAAATAACTATATTCACAAGGGAAGAGCAAAGTGAGGGTGGTAGCAATACTTTGATCTTTAATTTAATGGCTCAGTAAGGCTGTAACTTCAAGATCCTGTCTTGTCCCATCTAATGCAAATGTCCTCCCACAGGCTTGACACATACTTTGATAATCAAGGATCTGCCTTAGAAAGGAAATATAAAAGACACAGCAAAAACACTCAATGAAAGATAACAAAACTGTAATTAAACAATAATTACATGCAAAGAAAGCTTTAGAATCTTAATAGCCAATTTATTTTAAGAAACCATAAATACTATCTGACATTAATAGTATAATTAAGAATTAAGACACCAAAACACTATTACAGGTTAAAAACTGTTTGAAACATATATTGTTCTGTTTTGCAAGAGTGCTTTTTTATTGGATAGAGATTCTAAAGTCCCATTTTCAGTAAAGTCTATTTCATCTTTTAATGGCCACATGCAAAAGATGCTGAACACATCTAACATCTCTCCTATAGAAGTTTTTTTTAAAAAAATAAAATTAACCATAATAGCAGCACTAGCTTTTCCACAGTGGCATTTCCAAGATTTAAAGTTAGTTCTCTTCTAATAGGAACATTCAGAAACAAATTGTGTGATAAATCAGATATTTGGCAAAAAGAACAGTCTTTCAACTTTACGAAGGCACAATCTTTTCAAGAGAAATAAATAACTCAGGCACTGAGTAGCTACATGTGCTGTTATATAACCAGAAAGCAACAAGAAAAGTCAATATGAGGGTTTTGGACTTCTTGAGCAGAGAGGGGCACCAGCTGGTATTATTTATGAAGAAACTTCAGCCACTAAAAATTGTGGGAATGGATTTGTCTGCTTCAACTAATATATATTTACCTTAAAACTCAGCATTGTCCTGCTGAGGCTGCTGGAGAAGAGGGCCATGGCATTTAAACCACAGTCGGACACACTGAGGTGTCTCAGTTATTAACTGAGAACCTCTGAACAAGGAGCTTCACTAACCTGAAGAAAGCCCACCTTTCACTCTCACTATTGAGGGATCTAATTTTAGCCAGCTTTTAGTCTGTTAGTACAACACCTCTCTAAGCAGCAAAGGACAGGAGGACAAAAAACTTGACAAAACACCCACTCCTAATTGAATTTCTGGCCCATGAATAGGATTGCCAGAATGTCAGGTAATGGCTACTCTTAGTAACCTTATTATACTACAAAAACTAGTATATCCTCATTATTGTCTGAAAGAACCAAACAAAAACCTGGACTTCTTTGTGATAACATAACCAAATAACAAGCAATATTAATATAGTTTTAATAAAGACGTGATATGTCAAGATGACAAAGCTTCAGTTGAAGTCATTATAGACATGGAAGTAAAACAACTTCTTCCATTTCAGTTCGGGGCATTTTCTCCCATTTTCCTTTGGCAAATTAGTTCTGCTTTGCTGGTTGTCTTGCATAGCTGCCAAGTCAATTTTCATACAATATATTATTGTAATTTTCAGTATGTGCAGTGACTTACAGTACTAATACCTGGCAAAATATAGAGTGTGAAAACAGGGGTTTGATCATCTGATTGACTGAAAGCAAATTCAACATTAATTCATTTATCACTATCAGGAGGTGATAGATATTGTGGCCAATAGGTGACTATATACAACTCAAGAAACTTTGGTTCAGTCCCAAGCTCAACCCAAATCTTCCTTTGTTCTTTTAAATACAATTTTGTGTTCTTAGAGGTGCTATTAGGACAATAATGTTACTGCTTGTGAGGTGCCTAAATGCTATAGTTAATTACCAAAATGTTTGGATAGCAGGGGTTATGCAAGTACATTGATATACAACCACATTTGTCAAAGAAATCTAGCATTGAAACAGCTGCAGGTTCGTTCTCCTATTTGTCATAATTTTTTCATTTTCTGACCCTCATCAGACAAATCAATTGCAACTGATTAAACAAAGTCCCATTAACTAATATGTGTATTCTATCCTAATTGGTTAATAAAGATAAGCATACTGCTGTGGTAACAAAACAAGAACCATAAGTGACAATAACAAGTAAGTTTTACAAATCAAAATACAAAAGGAAAAAATATTTTTGCCTAATTCTGGGACAGAATACTAAAGTAAATACAAATATACTACAAAGATCTGAAGATTCAAAGTCCTATGAATTCAAGTCATCCTGAATGAAGCTACTGCCTTGCAGGGATGCAAGAACATAATCTGTTTTATTGAGCAATTATTCATTTCGTATTTTTATTTCATATACTACATCTTAACTTGCATTGATAGCTTAGAAAAACTTTTATGCAGTTTATACGTAAACTACATGTTACAACTAGGAAAATGGTCACATTTCATAAACTCTCCTGAAATCCCTCTTAATTAAAAAGAAAACATAAGCAGTTTCCCCACAAGCTGGAAACCCTGACTCATAGGCTGACATGTACTTCATTGCCTCTCTCCCCAGTGGCTTTAGTATAGCTTTATACGCAGAGACAGAAACTTGAATCTGGCTTATCTGCAAACAAACATGTTTAGTTTAAAAGAAGACCACAAGCCATCTGTCCAGGATTAAGAAGCTCATAACTCGGAAAACATCTGGATTAGTACTGTGGTTAATCTACTGCAGTTGCTGAGGGACAAAGCCCCTACTCAGATGCCCTGTAGGATGCAAGCACAATGCAGGGCAAGATGGACAAGACTTCCTCCCCCCCTAGAGTTGAAATATCTCATCTCAAAGAAGTTGTGACATATTAGTAATCCATCTGCCCTAATGGGGTATCAAATGGTAAGCTCAGCATTCATTATCAGGCAGATTTTATTTTCCCCAGGAAAGTAAATCTGGACACTATCAGTTAAATTTAGGACACTTCACTTTTGTAACTGAACTCAACAGAAGATCGAACACAATGCATAGGAGGCTAACTCATGTGTAGGAACATTTAACTAATCTTCAAAAACTGACATTTTGCCAGCATCTTTTTTCTTACCAAAGACTCAACCTTTCTTCAGAGAAACCTATTACCTATTACCTGCAGTTTGAAAACATCCTTTGTGTAGAGAACACATTATTCATTCGGGGTTTTTGCCTCTGTGCTTGTGGTTCTTAATGTAATAAACTGTGACTTGTGGTTCAAGGTATTACTTTGTATGGATAGTTAAATAAGAATATCTTACTGTTCTCTTCAGGAATAGCATCAATAATGGGAAGAAAAAAAAAAAGGACAAATTACACTGTTTGTATAAAGGTATGGGTCATGGACACTCCTCAGTATACTGGGAACTCATTACATTCAGTCAGCTAGCAAAAAAAAAAAAAAAGTAACAAAATCAAGTAGCAGCATCAGCTACTGCAATGAAAAATAATAAAACCTTTTCAAAACAAATGATCCCCAAACTCTCTTTCCAGAAATTATTTAAACAACTAAAATATGTAAAACTGCAGTAAATTGAAAAAAAAAAAAAGAGAAAATCTGAAATATTCCTTAGGGGAGGATAAAGTAATTCTGTTTGATAATTTAAAAAAAAATAAATTTTCTACACAGTTTTATGTTGAGTTATAACAACTAAAATTCCTCTCCTTTTCCAGTAAATAACTCTTTTTGACAAAAGCTATAAAAGAGATGCTATTCAAACACGCAAATATTCAGCATACTGAATATCAAAATTACCTCTATATGGAGAGGCAGTAAAAAAGCTGGTCAAGTAAAAAAAAAACAAAACAAAAGAAGCCCAAAAACACAACACAGAAAGGTCATCTCTCTCTCTCTCTCTCTCTCTCTCATCTTCTGTGCTGGAATTTTAATGAGTGGTGGAATAAGAAGTAGTTTGATCTAACAACATATAAATATCTTTCTGATAAAAGGAATAATTTTACCTTCCTACCTTTTATGAAGCACATAAAAAAAAATCATATTTTTCATATTCTCTTTTCACAGAACAAAAAAATGAATATGACAATAAACTTAGAGAGGAAATAATAGTTTTGATAATCAAGTAAAACCAAAGCTAATAATGGCAACTAAACTAAACACTATTTTAAGTAATGGGCCTCTGATTACTAAGAGTCCAATGGAGCTTAGAAAATCTTATGGATATTCCTCTCGCGCATGTGAAAGTGTGGAAGAAAAGGGAAAAGAAAAAAAATAAGCAAGTATTCCTTGAGCATCAAGAATCTTTTCCATTCCTTTGCACTCAAAGAAATAAAGTTTCAGAGCAATTCTATGTTGAGTAGTGTTTATGTATTCATAATTACATACTAGTTGTCTTTGACACAAGGTACTAACCCTTGATATACAGTCAGAATTAACTTTCATCTCTGCTATCCAACGGAAAACCCTTGAGCAGTTTACTTAGTCCTACCTGGGTTTTCTCATCAAGGGTGCAGCTTGATTTGACCTGTATTAGAGCCTGGTCACTAAAAAGTTTGTAGAATAGATGGAATTGAAAGACTGGGAATGAAACAAGGAGTAAAACCAACTATACAGTCATACCCTTGGGATAAACATGAAAGATGATTAGGGATACTCTTCCCTGGTGGCCTCACCAGTGCTGAATAGAGTAGAAGGATGACTTCCCTTGGTCTGCTGGCAATATTTTACCTAATGCAGCCCAGGATACCATTAGCCTTCTTTGTGACAAGGGCACATTGTTGGCTTATGGTCAACTTGATGTCCACCAGGACCCCCAGGTCCTTCTCTTCAAAGCTGATTTCCAGCTTTTCCACAATGCTGAGGTCAACACTATAAATGTTAGTCAGAGCTAACTGTAAATTTCACCCATGAAAACTATTTCTATAGATCCTAATAAAATAAATTATTCACTTTGAGTTATACTCTCACCCATGATATAGCTCACAGTGAAGAAGGTAGAGATTACATAGTCAGACTAGTTTGAACAGAAGCTATACAAAAGGTTATTCCCTTTTAAGCTTGTCAAAAAAAAGCTTAACAAGCTTGTTAAAAACAGGACTAAAGTGACCACGCAAAACTCTAAGACTCAAGTATTTCAATTCTGAAATATTGCTAGTCTGTGTTATTGTCTCATTCTCCTTTAACACGACAAATTGCCTGGCCAAATCTACACCTTCGAAGTCATTGATGTGGTTTAGCCCTAGTCACCACACAGTTGCTTGCTCACCCTCAACCTCCCCAGTCTGATGGGGGAGAGAACTGGAAAGAAACTAAAAGTTGTGGTTTGAGATGAAGACAGTTTACTAGAATAGCAAAGGAAAATGACAATAATGATAAAATATAGGGATACTAAAATATACAAAATGAACAATGCACAATTTCTCACTACTCAGTGTCCTGATGACTGATACAGCCTGTCTCAAGCAGCAATCAGAAACAAAACCTAGTAGCAAGCAAGGGGGAGAGAGAGAAAGAGTTATCCCCCAGCCAACCCCCACTTATATACTGAGCATGACATCAACGGCATGGAATACTTTCTTTGGCCAGTTTGGGTCAACTGCGTTGGCTATACCCCTCCCAGCTTCCTGCACCTGCATATTAGCAAAATCTGGGAAGCTGGAAAGTGTTGTTGGTCTCATTAGCAACAACTCATAACGTTAGTGTATTTATCAACATTCTTAACATACCAAATCCTGTACTAAATCCAAAATTCAGCAGCTACCGAGAGGAAAATCAGCTCCATCCCAGCCAAAACCAGGACAGTCATAAAGATTTGTGGCAGATTTTCGCTTCAGTGCATAAAAAACCCCAGTGAACTGGGCCTTATGACAAGAGAGGATGTCCCAACATTGTAGTTTGCATGACGGCACAACAGCCAACATGGCAAGCAACGAGAATATGGCTTTGCCTTCTCTCAATTAACTGCATAGGAAGGCAGGTCTGGCAGCACAGGGGGAATAAGCAATTCTCTTGGTAGCAGAAATTAGCGATTGTCTATCTATCTGCAGCAACATCGTAAATGAAACATGGTCCTGCAACTTAAGTAAAAGGAAAAGTTGGCATCTTTTAAATATTTGAGGATAAGGAATATTTCCAAGTGAAGTGGTGCTACAGTGTGTTTAAGTGCTATTGCAAGTTCAACAGGGACTTTAGAAGTTCAAAATTGAACTTCTGTTAGGAGCTATATAGTATGAAATATCCCTGCTGCTGGATAAATACTTAAGGGGAAGACAATTCCATGGGAAAGAGCAAAAAAAAAAAAGCATTTATGGCTGTTTGGTAAGCCTTAAATGAGACAGACATTAACATATATGTTGAATATCTGTTCTGAAACATAACCATATTTATATGATGTAGTTAAAAAAAAAGAAAAAGATATATAATTGGGGTTACTAGTTTGTTTTCACGTTGCCTACAGTTTCTAGATCCATAACCTTAAATCTAAAGCAAAAAGCCAGGCGTATCTCTGGGTATATGGAGTGAAAAGAAGTATCTAAGAGCAGATACCAAATCTTGACTCATCCATGGATCAAGCTGTTTCTACTCTGATTTGTACTATATACAGGCTTGCATTTAATCTTGACCCTAATTACTGGGTGATAGTAATTTTTTTTCAGGCACTTCCAAGAAGCCCTTTAAGCAACTGCCAGAATTAAATATTTGTGGTTGTTTATTCTCACCACAATTAACAGCACATAAATTTTTTATTCTTTTACTCTCTGCTTCTAAGAAAGCCACACGCTCCTTTCCCTTCTCTTTCACATTTCTATATGTAAGAAAATATTTTTTCTTAGCTATAGTTTCTGAAATTTGGAGCTGGTGATAAATGTTAAACACATTGTGTTGGCATTAAATAAATGCTAAGGAAAAAGACTACAAGATAGCTGTTAGTATATCTGATTTGTTTGTAACTAAGGAAAGAAAAAGTATGTTTTGTACTTGTAACTCAATTCAGCTACTCAATCCCTCAATCCATGCAATTTAATGCTCCAATTAGTCGGAGCAATCACAGTTAGTATAAATTTTATTTGTGCAGTAGACCAGACTTTGGATGTACAATTTGCCAAAGACTAGTTCCACTTCCCACCCACCTAAAGGGAAGAATAGATTATACATAATTCTAAATGCTTGCTAGGACAGAGTGTATTTTGTAGGTATATATAGGTATATTTTGTAGAATATTTTAGATGCCAGGGTGGTAAGGAACAGGATATCTGTGTATAGAAAATGACGTTTCTCCAGATTTTTACTCATCAGATTAGAAGCCTGACTCCATCACTCTCAGGCTGCCATGAGAGACAACAAAACCTCAGTACTTCTACTGACAAGAGGATTTTGTTTTAAACTTCAGCTTAAAAGCACAAGTTCGTTCATGGAAGATATAAATAGAATCTGAAATCCATCCCTGTCTTCCAGAAAGTTTCTCTGTTATAATGTTGTTAATACAGGTTTTCTTTCCAAATATGATTTTTTCTTCTTGAAAGTAATTAGTAAGCCATGGAAGCTTGATGGAAAAATACCACAGAAATGTGTATAAATATGACATGTACAATAATGGTCTCATGATGTCTCACTGTGTCAACAAGTAGGTGATGTACTTGGTCTTTTATTTTAAAGCAACCAGAAGGTGCTGGGGATTATGTACCACAAAATTAGTTAATTACAGAATAGAAATTCATAAATAAGACAAATAAAAGTTAAATAAGTTAAACAAAAGGAAATATGGGGTATAATACTCTGGAAATTACACACACTAATGCCGGCTCTCTTGCCAGCAAACCAACCCAGGACACACCGGAGCCCCGCTCCGGGGAAAGCAGGGCATCACACAGATACCGTCAAGCCAAGCCTTCAATTTAATGCTGTGCAACACAGTGTTATATATCCATACACCTGCCATGCACACGAACGCACCCGCCCCCTGCGCCCATGGACCTATCTGCGCCACAGATACCAGGGTGAATAGGTGCCAACCGTCTCTGCTCCAGCCTTCCCTGGCCTGCACCTGTCGAGATAAAAACATGCCCTCGTCCCCATGTTAGTGATTTGAAAAAGAAGCTTAACACATGTTCAGCAGGATATCCCCGCGCAGGGAAGATTCACTCAGGCATCGGACATGTGTCCGAACCCTTTACTGCTGGACAAATTCATTTAGCAGGCACCCACTGAGGACCACTTGCAATTTGCACACACGCATAAGCTCGGCCCACCTGCAGTAGTGGTACTGGCCCGCACCATTCTAAGGTGACTGGGTCACGGAAGCACACCAGAGCTTCCACTAAGCGGGAAGACAATGTAGTCGAAAAATGCTGGGAAATTGGGGATATCTCTGCTCCGATCATTTGATTGATTACTACCAGGGCTTTTGCTAGGAACTCATGATGCTCCCCAGAGGACACCTTCTCCCCCCCTCTAACCCGATCAAGCTGACGCTTGAGTGTCTGATGTGCCCATTCCACTATGGCCTGGCAGCCACTATCGCCCGGGATGCCAGTACAGTGTTCCACTCCCCAGTTCTGTAAGAAATTGTCGAACAAGCTGCTTTTATAGCAAGGTTGAGGTATCCCCAATGTAGCAAACGCAGCACAACAATGTCAGATAGCAGTGCGTGCATTACTTTTGGTTTCCGCGGTAGCATGGATGCAGCCGCTACAAGCGTCCACGCTTACATGGAGATATTTAAACTGTCCGAAGTGGGGGGTATTCTGTAATATCTTGCTGCCAGATCTGATTTGCCTGAAGGTCCCACGGGTTAATACCCATCGCTATGGAAGAGGTGGATTTGCAGCTAGGGCAAGCAGCCGTAATTGCTCACGCATCCACTAAGGACACCCCAAAAGTTCTGGCCCGCCCTCAAGCCCCTTCATGGAAGAACTGATGAGATAATTGGGCTTGTTTCAGAGCAGGAACCCCCACTGCCACCACCTGTAGGTTCTATCTCCTGATTGGTCCCTGAAGGACACTGCCACTTGAAATGTCCTACACCCCCCACAACCAAAGCAGGTGGGGTCTGCAGGGGGTGATTGCATAGTGGAAACTGCTGCAATGAGTGGTTTTGCTTGCTGCAATGCTTCTGCCTCCATAACTTGCTTAATTATCTGTGCCACACCTGCATCCCCAGGCAATTGCGCTAAAACTTGTTGAGTTACTTTGTTTGCATTCTGTTTAGATAGTTCTTTCGCCAATATAGGTTTCACATCCTCTGGCAAATCAGAATTCTCAATCGCCTTCTGTAGCCTTTCCAAGAAAGAGGTATATGACTCTCCTATGCCCTACCTCGCCTGAGTGTACGGCCGCTTCTTGCCCTCATATTTACCCATTTTTGCGAACGCCACCCGTGCTGCCTGTGCAGCGGCGTTGATGTCCCTGCCCCACATATTAGCCTGTGCGGCCGGATCAGCGAAGTTACCCGACCGCACTAATCCTGTGCACACTAATCCTCTCCACACTAATCCTGTGCAAGGGGTGATTCGGATCTAAAGCTTCTAAAACCACCTTGTCCACTTCCTCCTTTAACGCAGCCTCCCACAGCACCATTTGGGGGGCTGTAAAAACCGCTCTAGCTAGCTGCCTATAGTCAAAAGGAAGCGGGTTTGCTGCTCAGATCACATCCAAAATCGCTCGACTCACCACCCTATTAACACCTTCCTCCTTCACCGCCTTCTGCCACTCCCTGAGCAACTTGTAATCCTATGGGCTCCACTGCCGACCCTGCTGTCCCTGTATCACCGGGCATACCATTATACCTCTGTCTCCGTCTGATGGCCCAAGAGATGCCCCTTCCAATACCCAATTTTTAGCAATCAATGTCCAATCCATAAATCCACGACCCAGTTCAGCTGCTGCCTCCATCTTCCGCGCCGACCCCTCTACTTGACTCAATGTCTTTTTTATGTCTGCCGCCAACCGCTCGAACCTTCGGATTAAAGCGTATACTACTCCTGCTTCGCTGCCCCCTCCCTTGTCTGCAACCCATGAATCCTCAGGGAGAGGTGGTAAGCTGGTCTCGCCCCTCTGCGAATTTACAAGCGGTGGAGCCGATGGGGCAGAAGGACAGACAGAGGGCATTTCTGTGTCCTTGTATTTGAGGGGTTGCTCCTTCGGTTCAGGCTCCTCCGGCAAGGCTCCCGGCCGAGCTGGGCAGACCACCAGAGTGCCACCCTCCGTCCCCTCTGCACCGTCTTGACCCCATTTGTCCCCCTCCCCTTCCGAGGGCCACCCTTTTCCTTTGATTGCAGTTAAAGCCGCAACCCACACTCTGCGCGCCTCATGAGCCTTAGCCAGCAGTCTTTTCACCGAACCTAACATCTCCAGCCGTGTAGCCACACCCTTCGTTCCGACCTCCTCTTCTTCCAACAACTCTTTCCCGGCTGCCTGTAACCGCACCACATACATCACCTCTCCCAGCTTGTTAATCAAGCCCCTTTTTTGCATCTGTTGGATGAACTCCGTCAACGGTGCCATATGCACTGGACACTTCACCTCTTTACCCAACGCCTTTAATACCTTCACTGTATCCAGGATGGATGCCATCCTAACAGCAGGCAGGCACGACCACCACGCGGCCTCAGCTCAAACCGTCCGGACCTATCACGTCGGGGTCACCACTTGCCAGCTCTCTTGCCAGCAAAAACCAACCCAGGACACACCAGAGCCCCGCTCCGGGGAAAACAGGGCATCACACAGATACTGTCAAGCCAAGCCTTCAATTTAATGCTGTGCAACACAGTGTTATATACTCATACACCCGCCATGCACATGAACGCACCCGACCCATGTGCCCATTGACCTATCTGCGCCTACTGCACAAATCGCCGCGGACCTCCCCTCCTGCATACGTGCAGCCCTGCTCGCAGCCCTTCCCACGCACGTGCAGCCCATTCCCACTCGTAGCCTTGTTGCTAGGCTGTAAGTTCTGCCCTGCAACACCCATCAGTTTGCTAACACTACCCCACAACTAAGAAGAAAATCTATTTTGGCCCTTAAAGACTAAGAGCTTTGCAAGCTCTAAAACTTCTATGATTTACAGTTCTCATAATTCAAATTACTCTGTTTTCTGCAGCTCTCCTCAGGCTGCTGAGGGCATCAGAATGACTATAGGTAAATATACAGGACAGAGCACATAAAACTGAGGAAACTCAATCATAAGCACAATTTCAAAGCTCTTATCTTAACAATATTAACATATCAGCTACACCTGCCCAAGTGCTGGCAGAGCTCTGCTGCCTCTATGCTCTCCATCAGGTGAGGTGAGACCAGGGCTGCTCCATACCAGTCACAGCCGGCTGCAGCCAGCTTCAGCAGCCCCACTGCAGGGCACAGCCCAGTCTCTCAGTTACAGCTGGGGAAAGAGCATCTAAGAAAGGGTAAAATACTGCCCACCAGTGAGGGAAAAAGTGTGAGGGCCTTTCGAGCCCTGAGGGGAGAGTGGGAGGAGGGAGAGGAGGGTCTCCAGCTGCTTTCCCTGCAGAGATTGCCCTGGAGAGCCCATGGGAGCAGGTGGGTATCTCCTGAGGGAGTCAAGGCCTATGGAGAGCCCACGCTGGAGTAGGGGAGCAGCGTGAGAGAGCAGTGGTGCCAGAGAGGAGTTGATATGGACTGACCACAGCCCCCCATTCCTCATCTCCCTGCATGGCTCAGAGCAGAGGAGGTCAGGTCGAGGAGTCAGGAATGAAGGATTGAAGGTGAGCCTGGAAGGAAGGGCAGGTGTCATTTTAATTTTGCCCTTGTTTCTCACCATTAACTCTATGATTAGTTGACAATAAATTACATTAATTTTCTACCAATTATGTCCATTTTGCCCTTGATAGTAATTGGCAAGTCTGTCTCTGCCCATGAGCAGAGACATCTTATTTTCTCCCCTTGTCCTCTTGGGGAGGGGGAGTGAGAGAGTGGCTGGGGTGGACATCTGGCAGCTGGCCAAGGTAAACCCTCTGCAAGCCAAAATCCAGTAGAGAAATGCAGTTTGTATTCAATATAGACCAACTTATGAAAGCCTGTAGATAAACATACCAAAAGCCTCTTTTGCCTATTTTGCTTGGAAATTTGGCACTGAAGTCCTGTCATCCCCGCTTAGGACGTTAAAGTTGAAAATCTAGAGATTAATATAATACGAAATCAGAATATTATTATGGTATTGCATCAATTAATGAGTACCACAGGTCAATAAAGCCAACTAGATTGATTACATTACAACAGGTAGCATTGGTGGCTTAAGAAAAGTTGCACTGGTAATACCTACTGTGATTTTCTCTTAGTTCACATTAATTTCCTCACAGGGAAGAAAATGTGAAGAAAAGATTGTGGCTAATGACCTACAAGCAGAAAGAAAATATAATTGGGTAAAGACCATCAGATAGAATAGTACTGAGCAAAAAAAGCTGCTTATCTACTGGAGGAGAAAAAGTGTTACTTTATTTAAACACAGTGTCATTGCTTGTTAACCCCAATCATCATGTGCATCCTTTTTCCAAAAGAGATAGTAGAGAAAATCTGAATGCAGCTCCATTTTTACCATTTGTTTACATTTCAGACCTTTTTTCCAAATATTTGCCACAGTGTTGGGGATATTTTAAAACTACTCTTATAAGAGCAGCAGCAGCATTATTCAGAAAGCTTCTAATTCCACCAGTGGGAAGGCTGCCAAAATGAAAAATAAATTCCTAAGCTTTATTAAAATTTACAAATACAGCTACTTTTATTAGAGTATTCCGAAAAGCCTTTCAGCTTTGTGTGTATCCAGACAGAAACACAAGTTTCAGGTCCCTGTTTTGAGTTTAAAACTCAAAATTGGTTGAAATAAAGTGGAAGTTATAGTTTGAGAGGCTTCTGTCAGGTTAAAATTCTCCAGAAGCTTCTTAAGTAGGAGAATATACTTTCTAGGTAAGTGGAACATGGTCCATAACTCACCTATGGTGAAGCACTTTTTTCTCCACAGCATGGGCTCTTTACTAGTAATACTGAAAAACATCAAAAATCATAAAAGGGATTCTAGAACAAATAAATAATAAATTTGCTACAAATAAATAATATGTAAGCAAGTTAGGTAAAGAAGAGGTATTGAACTGGAGGAAATAACACCAGCTGAGTAATTCAATAACTTGTTTTGAGATTAATGCTACCTATCATTTTCACTAACAGCCCTGCCAAAATAATAAGCATGCAAGTGAGAAATCACTGATAACACAGACAAAGATCAGAGCAGTATAAGAATTAAATGGCCTTAAGGAGAGGAATAAGGCATGCTGAACATTCAGTTTCATGAAGTGCAAGGCTTTTTATCAACAGGTTAGTATAGAGACTTTGTACCATAAACAGTAACCTCCTCAATGGGAAATAACTGAAGAGGAGATGGATTTGCATCTATTGGCTAGCCAAGGATAAGTATGAGCTACCAGAATAACATAGTCATGAGAAGAACAAATAAAACACTAGAATATATCAGGTGAAAATCTTACTGGTAGAGAGACAGATGTATTCATACCCACAAGCAAGGCTTTTCAGTATTTCTGAAGGTTAAGTTCATATCATTATTGCAGACACTTTGCAAAGGATTTCAGTATACAACAAAATACAACAAAGCAAAGAAAATATTCCTTGTCTTTCCTCTTCTGAAGGTGAAAAGGATACAATTTCCTGTGACTTTATAAAAACACACAAATAGAACTAACATGTACTTAATGTTGTCCTTCAGGCTCTTGAAAGACAGGAAAAGATTACTGTCCTGTGTCAAACAGCAAAGACATGCTTGAGGTCAAGCAAAAAGCTACAGGCATAGTTTTCCAGACACATTTCTCTTATCTGCCCTCCTCTAACCTTTTTGTTATGCTTTGCCTCAGTAATTTGCTAGTATTTTTGTCACAATGTAAATAAAATTCACAAATACTACAGATCTATGAAAGCCCTGCTTTGTAATATGAATTAAGAGCTCCTGAAAGCAAGCTATGTAGTGACACACAACACAGTTCAGAGACACATTACAATTTTTGCTCTGAGTAAACTTTTCAGCCATATCATTTCCGTCTAAAAATCATATTTAGAGAGGCATCTTTTGAGTAGTTTCAAAGCCTACTTACCACCTTTAAACCATGACAGAGGCTTAGCTAGAAATATTATTTCTTCTCTTGTTAGACAAAAGCCATTTTCTCCATTTAGGCTCAGAAACTGCCTGTCCCCTACCCCCTAACTTTTATAAACTTTATAAACAAGGATGCTCTCTTCTCCATAAAAATCACAGCTCATTTCAGATTGTAATGGGTAAACATCTGGGTTAACATTATATGGTCCCACTTAACATTATCAAGTGTTGCACATAATAAGATATTGCCATGGAGACAATATGTCTGAAATACCATCTGTCTCTCTCCAATATTTACATGCCTCACTGACATCCTAAATTTAGCACATATTAAATGACAGCTCAGGGCCTTGACACAATTTGATTTACAGGGGCCATGATATGACTTAGAGCAGCAGTTCCCAAACCTGCTCATGGTGCTCTTTCCTCTTGCCACCCTCTCACTTCACTGGCCTCCATCCTGGTCTTTGAACCACTGCTTTCTCCTAGCTGCACCCAGAGACTGCAGCTGTTGCCTGCTTACTGCATACACCATCCCTTTCTTCTCATGGTTCTCCTCAAATGGTAACTCACTGTACCTCTCAGAACAACCTCACTACTGAGAAGTGCTCATGCTATATAAGATTTTGTGTACCAGTATAAGATTTGTACACATTATTCAAGCATTTATTGATTTTAAACAGCTTTCCACAGCAGAACAGGTTTCCTATAAGCTTTACTTAAGAAGAGAAAAAAAGAAAAAAAACAAACAAAACAAAACTCAAAAAACAGGCAGAGCAAATTAATTACTGTATTTTTATCAATCTATATATAAAAATGACCAGGATGTTCTTCTGGGCCTACTCTAGCACAAGAGATGCTTTTCAAATCAAATAAGCATTGATTTGGTGCATCCAAATGGCAGTTTTTCTAAGAACAGGTACGTGTACAGTTTCTCATGCACTTAACATTTTTAAAGTAATACTACATAAATAATGATGCATTTGATGCACAAACATTTAAAAGCCTGAAGAACAGCAGTGAAATATTTTCAGTGGCAGCCTACTTTTTTGACTTCTAACAGATCACATAAAATTATAAATTTACTACTACTATCAGCCATAGAAATAGAAATTAATGCAACGTATGCAGCAGCACTGTAAGACATTTTAGGACAGCCCTGAACCACCTGATGAATAAGTGGAAAGTGTGAAATACCATAAAAAGTAAGCAAGATTTAAAAAAAAAGGAAAAAATGGCATTAAGATTTTCAAGCGGCTGATTGATTTTCTTACAGATGCATGAAACCATCATTCAGCTACCTTCAAAAGTACAAGCCATTCAAAAAACACTGCTTTGTTTGGTGAGAAGCCTGGAATAAATTATTTCTATTTTTCACATTTCAAAAGCAAAATGCCATGGATCAGCAGCAGAACTCTCAGAATTGCTTCCCACACCTTTTTAAGCGAGATTCACTAAGCAAGCATCCAGAAGGCTAAAAGGCTGTTAACTTACAGCTTGATTTCCAAGGCCCTGGTTTAGCAAGAGGTTCTGCAGGAAAACAGAAGCTCCCAAATAGTAAAGTTTGTATTGCATAAGACACCATCATTAATAAAGTGATATTTTGTTCATTTCTCTTTTTGGACAGCTGAATAAATATTGATTCTCACAGGTGCTCATCTGACAGGCTAAACATCAAATCCATGCCACAGTACTGACAGTACTCAAATTTCTGTATCGTCCAGATATACAGTCAAATTAGTAGGATCATAGTTGTAGCATAAAACTCCACTATCACTGGCTCAGCTAGTGATCTGCCTTGTGGCACCACACCACTTATGCTTTAGTGAATTCTAGAGATATTAGGTCTGTCACATTTTTTCTGAAAGAAAAGCAAAAGGCCTACAGGAAAGATGGGGAGAGACTGTTCAGTAGGGCCTGTTGTGACAGGACTAGGGGTAATGGTTTCAAAATAGAGGGAGTAGATTTAGATTAGATATTAGGATGAGGGTTGCAGAACAGGTTGCCCAGAGAGGTGGTGGATGCCCCATCCTTGGAAATGTTCAAGGCCAGGTTGGATGAGGCTCTGAGCAACCTGATCTAGTCGAAGATGTCACTGCTCCTTGCAGGGGGTTGGACTAGATGAAGGTCCCTTCCAACCCTAACCATTCTATGATTCTGTGATTCTATATCTATTTTATCAAAGCATGATAAAAGTCAGTCTTCCTCAACACACCTTATGCCATATTTTTCTCACATTTTCCACTTACTTCCACAGCTTTATAAATTTTTTATCAAAACCAAAATTTGATCTAAACCTTTCAATGAATATTCTTAAATTCAGTTTATGTCCAGATGACTCCAAGTTTATATTTGACCTTTAATATTCTCCATTTAGTATCATCTGTAATTTTGTACCCTAATTAAAACCATTTATGGTTCCTACATTTCCCACTAATTGTTTAATACTCTTGATAGTTTCAATAAACTTGTTATTTTTGATATTAATGTACATTTTCATATATTATATTTAAACAGCAAACATTTAAAAAACTATTATAGTGCTTACATGGTCATAAGATCAGAGTTTTATGAGACTGACTAATATAGACAAATAGATAACTTGTGGAGCTTTGGAAGCCATTTAAGGAAAAGTTCAGTCTGCATGCCAGTCTGTTTGTTGGGGTTTTTTTTTTAACCATATCAGTTTTGTATGATAAAGGATAATACATATGTGTTCTACAACTTCCCAAAGAGTGGTTACATAAATTCATAAATTTCTGATAAACTAAACAACACCCTATTTTATCAAAATCTAGTGTCTGTCAAAGGGGAAATTTTTCCACCCTTGTTCAATATTTTGAAAGGAAAAAAAAAAAGCACCTCCACACCCACCCCCAAAAAGAGACTTCTTTAAAAAATTCAAATTCTCAGCAAAGTCATCTTCACTGGTTGAAATCCAAGATTATCACATTGTGATTATAAGCAGATATAAAATAAAAACTGGCATTTGAAAATCAAAATTGTATTACTACTTCTATGAGTGTTAGTACAACTAGACAAAATATGAGCAATGAGTATTTTAAAGTTTATTTCACTAAAACATCATCATTCATTACAAAAGCTCCAAAAAAAAAATCATAACCAGCTCTATTGAAAATACTTAATTCATATGTTAATTTGCATTAGTTATGATTAAGACTTTGCTGAATGAAAGCCATCTGCAGTTCTTTCTAGTAACACCCACTGAAGGGCAGCAGTTGCTTACATCCCTCAAGTTTTATCTTGTTCTGTGTCATTAAAGCTATTTCAGCCCCTTCACTACCACAATGTATTCAATAATAAAGAACAGACAAATTTGCTGTGTTTAAAGCTTATGAAAATTATGTTTTAAAGTATTTTAAAATAATCTAAGGTAGATATTTTCAGAATTTGAAGTATGGATATCAAAAATTGACTCTATAGTAAATAACTTATTTTAAAAGAATGGAAGCCTGCCTTGCTCCTGATAACTAGCTTTTTTTCAGCAAGTCTGTAACAGCACCACAGAGGTAAAATATCACACAGAGAGAATGACACTAAGTGCAGGATGACACTATAAAACAAGGACACTTAGTTCTGAAAGAGGATATATCCAAAAAGAACATTGAGTTATACTCAAAAGTACATGATCCCTCAACTGCCAGAAAGAGCTGCAAAGCCCCAGACTTTTGCTATTGAACACCCATTTATCTCAGAAACTGTATTTAGCATTGACCCAGGAAAATAACCTTTCTCTCTCTCTCATTTCTGAATTAGCCTGTATCAATATCAGAAATGCTACTACCACTTAATGGTATAGGAATTCAAGGTCAGCAATAATCATTTACTCATAAATGTGAGCAAAAGACATTTCACCTCCAGGAATTATATAATGAAGGAAAGTACCCTAGCAAGCTGTGAGACAGTATCAGAAGATAGCATTAGAGATCCTTTATGATGGGATTAATTAATGATCCCTCATGTATCCCTACCGCATGATACAGTATATAGGGCAAGTTTAGCGGAGAGTTTTAGAGTTTTCAGAGTACTTATCAATGCTCCCCTAGCTGAATACCTCAAGGAAGAGATTATCAGGACAATCACATTGCAGGTATCCTCTCTGTCCTAGGAGCAGTAAGACAATGCCTCAGACATTATGGTGTGTAGATCTGATATTTTTCTGCAGTCACAGTGCACAAGCATCAGGACTTCCACAAACATGGCAGGTACTGGAGAAGATAACAAAGAATAGCATGCAAGCTGCATGGGATGTTCCATTGGGGAAGGGCAATTGCATATCCAAGAAATGCAGAGAAACATGACAATTCTGCAGACCTCTAAGATTTCCAAGCAGAAACGGGCATACCAAGTATTTTCTAGTTGTTTAGTATGCTTGGCAAAAAGTACTCATGAATAATTTTCTATCAATATAAAAGCATCACCACAGTCAGAACATTTGTGGTAGCAAAAGAAGATTTTGATCTGTTCCTGGCCTTTACAGTCCATCTGCTTCACCATCACCACCTGTCCTGATCTGATCTGGCGGTTCTCTGCTCATGCTGCAATTGCCATCCTTTTCCAAAAGTAGTTAGCAGTACTCAAGATCTTCCCTTGACTTAGCATCACCTGCTGGCCTCTTTATATCTTCTCAAGAAGAAAGCCTATGAAAAACTTGTCCACACACTGTGTTCATAATGACAATACTGCCAGTGTTACTTTAGGGCTGGACTATGGAAGGAAGATAAGAAGTTCTTCATCCTGCTCATAGACTAGCTCAGGTGCAGTAGATTCTGGGAAGCCAGCTGGTGGTAGCTCTGAGAAGAGAAGCAGCAGAGACCTGTGAACCTGCCACCAACCTGCTCAGTCACTGTCTCTGACTCCATTGAACTTTCAAGAAAACAAGTTATCAGCTAGTAAAGGAACAAAATGGAAGAGTATCTTGAAAACATTTTAATATTTTAATTAGCTTATGTTTTGAAAAAAAAAGCAATCCCCACTTTAAAAAAAAAATAGTAATTTTAATGTCAAGATGAGAAACTCATTGATATCCCCCCTTTTCTGCACACAGCCTATGTGGACAAATAAATACTTCTCAATATCATCACCTGTGTGATAAAAAAAAAAAATCCTTTCCATGTACAGTCAGTGTAACTGTAGAGTCCCTTCTAGTTCAGGTGACTAAGGAAACCCAATTTCATTTGCCTTGCTAATACAGAGAAATATGCTAGTATTATCACCATTTTTAGTGTTGCTGTCTTTAAGAATCTAACCAGTATTTTATTGCAGCATTACAGCTCCTTGGGTGCTGAACAGATTTCCTTCGGGCTATAAAACAGGGATCCAGAAAGTTTGTTTTCTTTTGTTTTGGAACAGGCTTTGGCAATAGCTTTAGTCATTGAAATAGCAGTATTTCAAGCATACAAAAGCATGAGCTGGTCAATGCGCAAGTCTTCAACCCCATGCTTTGAAAACAAGCATTCAGTGTACAATTTGAATAACAGACATCCTACATTTATATAAGAAAATGTTACAACACTTAAATCACTATACATACATTCTGCTTACACAATCAATGAATTATGTTGCACAAGCATTTGTTCTAAACAGAATCCTGAAGTGCAGATTTGTACTGGTCTTTCTAAGCTCAGAAATAGAGCTAACATTAATAAGGATTAATATTGGTTCAATTGTATGTGGTGGACTTCTATTTATTTTTAATCAATGTTTGGCAGGAAACTGTTTCTGTTGGCAGAAAAACAGCATTTTGTAATCTTCCCCTTTTCAACATTGAAACTAAGAAGTTTTCAACTTTTTAAACAAAAGGCAAAAAGAACAAATAAAAGAATGAATAAAACTGGGATGTTTACACACATGCACGCATGTTTCTTCATGCCATGGCTAGTAGACTCACGGACAACCTTGTCAAAGAACATCATAGATATCAGAAGTTCACATGAGCTCAAAAGCTCTGAAGAGAAAACCATTGAACGCTACTAATAACAACAAAACAACATTCATCTCAGGAAACCACCAGACCTGAGGATGTATAGTATCAGTATCATGTAGCTTCTACTTTTAGCCCCACTTGGGACCAGACTATGCAGTTTCTCTCTCACTTCCCCCATCCTCCAAGAGAATAGGGAGAGATAATATAAGAAAAAAAAAAAAACCTCGAGGTTTGAGATAAGGACAGGGAGAAATCCTTAAAGTTACCATTACGGGCAAAACACATGACTTGGGGAAAACTATTCATTTACTACTAAAAACAAAGCAGGAGAATGAGACAGAGAACAAGATAAGCTCCCCCCACCCCTCCCTCTTCCTGGGCTTACCATTATAATCTCTATCACTTTCCCCACCCTGAGCAGCACAGCGGGAAAGAGGGAATGGGAGTTACAGTCAGTTCATCACATGTCGCTTTACGCTGCTGCTTTGTCATCAGGGGAAGAACTCCTCACATTCCTCCCCTGCTCCATAGTAGGGTCCATCCCACAGGCTACAGTCCTTCGTGAAACTGCTCTGCCATGGGTCATTTCTTCCATGGGGTGCAGTCCCTCCAGAACAGCTGCCCCAGCAGGCTCTCCACGGGCTACAGCCTCCTTCAGGCGTCCTCCTGCCCCAGTGTGGGGTCCTCCATGGGCTGCAGGCGGATCTCTGCTCCTCCGTGGGCCTCCATGGTCTGCAGGGGGACAACTTGCTTCACCATGGTCATCACCACAGGCTGCAGTGGAATTCTGGCCAGGAGCATCGTTACTCCTCCCCCTCCTTCTTCACTGACCTTGGCATCTGCAGCTGTTCCTCTCACAAGAAGTTCTTCACAACAAGCAGGCAGACACCTCTCAGGTTCTCTTCACATCTCATCTCCTCTCCACTTCTTGCAGCCGGCCTGGGCCGAGTCAGGCCCAAACGGGGCAACAAGGCCCACAAGGCTCGTGCCTCCCCATCTCTGCCCCCACTCAACGTCATCACATCTTCACTTCTCCTTTTTTTTTTTTTTTTCTGTTTTTCTCTTCTTAAATATGTCATCACAGAGGCATTATCACAGAATATTCTGCTACCAATTGGCTTGGTCTTGGCCAGCAGTGGATCCGCCCTATGCCCAGCCGACTCCGCTGAACGAAGGGGAACAACTTCTAGCAGCTTCTAACAGAAGCTACCACTGTAGCCCCCCCCTCACTAAATAAAAACAGAACAATCACCAATATTTTCCTGTCTCATTTTTTTCTGTAGATGTCTGTGACTGTCAGAGACAGAATGCAGTGCTAGATCTGATCTTGCACAACCACTGTGCTCTTAAACAGTGACTGACAAAGTAACTATGATATTCATCTAAGGCGAGGATTTCTGTACCCAAATCTTGGGCTTCAAGCTAGTTCTTCCACATCTGCAGTAAATGTTCTGACTACAAAAGTGCTGACTATTCTGGGACAAGTCTCTCTCTCCTCTTAGAGTTAGGACAACTACCCTGAACCTAAGAAGCCACTTATTAGCTGAAGTTTTGTAGAAATTGTTACTTTCTTGAGAAACATTTCCATTTTGTTGAAAAATTTCTGTTCAAGTTTAGTGACAATATCACAATAAGTGTAGTGGACAATGTATGCATTGTTGTACAGCACTTAGAAAATCCATAGTTAAGTTTATTCTGTTCATATTCCAGACTTCTTGTCTTTTCCTCCTTGAGGAAATTACAAATAATCATTTTTCATTCAATAAGTCCAGTTAGTGTAACTTGCATATTACTGATGTCTTGGTATTATTTTGGTTCAAGAATAAGGAGAATCAGACAAGTTAGTTGCAAAAATTCTCTTTTTACAGGGAATTCATTATTGTATTACATGTAGCTTCTACTTTTAAATGGAGTTAAAATGAAAAAGCAGTTCAAAGATCAACAACTTTCTAAAGTGTAGGAGCTATTAGACAAGTGTTCAGGCATAAGATTATCACTGAGACTGAGCTTAATTATTTAAAAGATTTTAAAAAGCTCTAACAATTTTAAAACCAAAGAAGTTTGGTTTACACTGATTACTAAAGAACACTGAAGCCATATTTGTGCTTTTGACAAACTTTTCTTAACCATTAAAATAGAATGATTTCACATTTTCTTTACTGTGTTGATATTATAGAAAATAATATCATTTGCTTCTTGGTATTGGTTTGTTCCATCCCATTTTGACTTAAACATGACATTTAATGAAAAACTATTAAAAGTGAAAGATGATGAACTTGTCCTTTAGTCATCTAATTTCCCTATGGAAAGGCAAAAAAAAAATATTATTTTAAAGCTGTACTAAATGTGGACTGCTTGAGAATTAACTTACACTGTTTGAAAAAAAAAAAAGCTTTAAGGTGATATCCCATCACTTGCCTGAGTTTCAAACCCTAAGTTTGAAAAGGAAAAGAATTGCTCTGCACACATTGCGAAGATAAGTGTGAGAAAATGAAAGGAATTGGACCCTTCTTCTTTAGCAAATAAAAAAAACCCCATAGAATTATACAATAGTTTGGACTGGAAGGGACCTTTAAAGGTCATGTAGTCCAATCTCCCTGCAAGGAACAGGGACATCCCAGACTAGATCTGGTTGCTCAGAGCCCCATCCAACCTGGCCTTGAATGTTTCCAGGGATGGGGCATCTACCACCTCTCTGGGCAACCTGTTCCAGTCTTCCACTACCCTCATTGTAAAAAATCTCTTCCTGATGTCTAATCTGATTGTACCTCCTACTATTTTAAGACCACTACCCCTCGTCCTATCACAACAAAGAGTTTCTCCTCATCTTTCCTGTAGGCCCCCTTGAGGTACTGGAAGACCACTATAAGGTCTCCCCGAAAGCTCCTCTTCTCCAGGCTGAAAGCCCCAACTCTCTCAGCCTGTCCTCATAGGAGGGGTGCTCCAGCCCCCTGATCATCTTCGTGGCCCTCCTCTGGACCCTCTCCAAGTGGTCCACATCCTTCTTATGTTGGGGGCTCCAGAGCCGGATGCAGTACTCCAGGTGAGGTCTCATGAAAGCAGAGTAGAGGGGCAGAATCACCTCCTTCGACCTGCTGGCCACGCTTATTTTGATGCAGCCCAGGATGAGGTTGGCTTTCTGGGCTGCAAGCGTGCACTGCCAGCTCATGTTGAGCTGCTCGTCTACCCATACCCCGAAGTCCTTCTCCTCAGGGCTGCTCTCAATCTGTTCTCCATTCAGCCTGTATTTGTGCTTGGGGTTGCCCCGACCCATGTGCAGGACCTTACACTCGGCCCTGTTATTGAAAATGATGCTGAATTAGCTCAGGATTTAGCTAACAGTGAGCATTATCTTAGGTCTAGAGTCTGCAAAATGTCAATCACAGCCAACATTCTCTTCATCTCTGGTATATTCTTAGCAAAAATTGGGCTATATTGTGTAATTGAAGACTATAGGATATACAGTCTTGATTTTGCATTTGAGTGCTCTTTACTGTTACTTTGTTTATGTAGAGAATATCCTCACTGAACAGGGGCATGCTGTACTATCTGAGGCCTGCCTGCACAACCCAGCCTTTAGCTACAGTACTGGAGATCTTGAGTTTACCACAAGGTCAAGTAAGTAATAAACAGCCATGTTGCAATCAGAAAAGAATGTTGAACAGGTCATGCTAACTGCAAGTAGGGAAGAAAAATAAGATATAGATGCTCGTGCGTATTTGCATATAGCCAATCAGTCACATAGTATTGGTGCGTGCTGCGAACCCTGTACCCAATAGCAATAAGCCTACCCCCGCGTGCAACCCTGAAAATCCTATAACTGTATAAGCAAAGCCCTGAATAAACGAAGATCATGCTTACCTCTATGAGGAGTTTGTGATTATTCCGTTCAGATCCTCCGACATGTTTATATTGTTTTAAATACATCTATTAATAACTATTTGTTTCCAAGTTCTTTTGCCACACTGCAACTTATACTGCATGACACTTAGAAGCTTAAATTCTGGAGTATATTTCAGATTTCTTAGTGTCTGCAGGAGTAATTTGTATTATTCAATGTGGAGTGATAGCAGGGCAGAAATCAGGTAATGAACTGATAGCCTGGATAGAAACACACTCTTCAAAATAAGCTGGAGCAAATGTAATAGAAAATACTTGGTTTTAATTTTTTTTCCCATTTATTTTTATGCACAGCTCTGTTAAATTCCATTATGAAAACTAGATGAGACCAGTAGTGAAAGGGGGAGAGACATTCCTCCCACTGTGTATGCTGGTGAGGTAAAAGGCCAGAGAAGTGACAGGGTGCAACAAGCTGAAGAGATGCAGCATGGGTCTGGAAGCTGCAATTCATGCAGAGAAACCAACAATCTGTTGAACTGGTAGGAAGGTCCCAGCCAGGCCTTGGAAAAGTCCAAAGAATAGTTTTTTAAGACTAAAGATAACTAAGTCTAAGATGCTAAACTGGCAGGAAGCGAACACCTCCTTGCAATAACAGTGGGCATGGAGTATCCCAGCTCTTCTTTAATAAATTTGGCTTCCATAAGTTTAAAAACCTTATCTTTGATATCTCAATATAATAGTTTAGGTTAAACCAAACTCAGAGATCAAACCAGCTTAAAGCAGGTACATCTTGGGTTTCTTTCATGTGTGGTTTATTCCAGTCCAGCAGCAAATTCTGCAGTCTTGGCTGTGATCACAGAGTAGGTCTTTTGAGCCTGGACTTGGAGTCAGACTGCATCTCTGCTAGAGCAGGAAACACAGATCGAAAGCACAAAGATCTGGCAGGCTTACATTCTACCTTTGTATCCTTTGGATATGGTCATAACATGCAATTGACGGTAGTTGCAGGCATCTGGGTCCAACATACTAGGAGCAGTACTGTGGAGGTTGCCTACAGGGACACACTGGAACAGGACTGCACAATTTGTTTTTTTTGTTAGTATGAAATGAAGTTACTTCTCCAGAGGTATCTGAAAGTGAACTCAAGAAGAAAAATAAAATGGTCTTTGGGATGGTAAATTATGGTTTCTTCAGGACCAACTTTAAAGATAAAGACAATAGCAATACTATGCTTCATTACTGTTTATCTAGAAAACACACTGACAATGGACATGAACACTGTGCCTAAGTATTTGAATGCTCACTAGTGCTTCACGGAAAATTATCAAGAGGGTCATGATTCCCTTGCTCATGTACTATCTTCAGGCAAAATAAAAAAAGTCTTTTAACCCTGACTCCAACAAAGACATCTTCTATGTTCTTGAGAGGTGTGTGCGCTGGCACTAGTTCTTCTACTCACATCTGCAAATAGGCTTAATTCTTACTTTTTACAGAAGTGATGAAAAGCTGTGTTTTAGCAGACACAAACTCCGAAAAAAAAGCGAGTTATTATTACTCAGTACAAAAGTGCCTAATGACATCAGGATGTATTTTAAGAAACAGTTAGGGTAACTTTGGTCCTCAGATTACAGCACACCAAACTACCTATGGGTTTTAGGATGACCCAGCATAGCAAACAAGTCTGGCCTTAGAAGAAGACACGATTATAAATCAAGATATTTATTCACTCATTTATGTTTGTTTCCTCAAAGCAAATAAATTACTTAATCCAGCAAGTAATTCAGTACTTAAAACTTTCCAGAAACTTAAAACCCTATCTTTTACCAAAACCACTCTAAATTTCAACTGAAGCAAGCAAGTTCATAAATCATCCCTGTAAAAAGGAACACCAAGCAACTTCTTAGAGACTGAAGTTGATATCTTAGTTTTTCCTCCCAAACAATTCTTAGTAAGTGTCCATTTTGGATCAAGTGCATCAAAACACATGTGCAACTTCGTGCTTTTAAAGATGAGGACAGAGTATCAACAAAATTACATGACACAAGATATTTAGATGCAGCCTGAAACACAAACAGTATAATGAAATGTTTTAAGTGCAGAAAACTTGTAAATGAAGTCTATCCAATGTACCAGCAGAAGTGTACAACTCAAGCCACCACAACATATGTACAATTGAACTGAATCTCAAACATCATATAATTGCAGGTTATTTTTTGAATGCAAGACAGGCAGCAAATTATATTGGTTGTAGGGAAAGCTATTTGTATACTTTAAAAAAATTCTGCAATAGTTCATTATAACCTTATTATTTTAACTCACAGGTAACAATAATTTTTACTCAGATCCCAATAGCTGGAAACAAAAACGTAAAGTTTTCAATGTTTTTCTTCTACAACACCTCTAGAAATTTTCCGAAGATGTCTTAAACCATTGTGAACATAAGTCAGCAGCAATATTTTGCCTTTTGTAGCTATCTCTCATAGGAAACTGCTCATCCACATGCACTAGGATATCAGCAACTTGCAGGTCAAAAATACTAATTAAAGTACAGAAGAAATAAGATTGTCCCTCTGAGAAGCAGAGCTAAATCTTGACAGTGACAGCTAGAAAAAAAATAAGGGAGGGTGATGCAATCTTTTTTATAGCTGATATTCAAAACTCTTGGATTTTGGAGCAGTAACAGTTTAGATGCAAAGTGATCTCCAGGCCTATATATAGTTAAAGACAGTGTAATGAAAAAGACTAAAAAAAAATTAATACAAGTGTTTTACATTTTTTATTTTCACTAAACATTTCACCAAATAATTAAAAGGCAGAAATGTTATTTATCCATTACCCTCCAAAAAAAAAAAAATCTGAGGAAAAGGAAAACTACAAACCAGATTGGGGCTGCATCAAGAGGAGTGTGGCCAGCAGGTCGAGGGAGGTGATTCTACCCCTCTACTCTGCTCTGGTGAGACCCCACCTGGAGTACTGTGTCCAGTTCTGAAGCCCCCAACATAAGAAGGATGTGGACCACTTGGAGAGGGTCCAGAGGAAGGCCACGAAGATGATCAGAGGGATGGAGCACCTCTCCTATGAGGACAGGCTGAGAGAGTTGGGGCTTTCAGCCTGGAGAAGAGGAGGCTCCCGGGAGACCTTATAGTGGTCTTCCAGTACCTCAAGGGGGCCTATAAGAAAGATGGGGAGAGACTGTTCAGTAGGGCCTGTTGTGACAGGACTAGGGGTAATGGTTTCAAAATAGAGGGAGATAGATTTAGATTAGATATGAGGAAAAAATTTTTTACAATGAGGGTTGCAGAACGCTGGAACAGGTTGCCCAGAGAGGTGGTGGATGCCCCATCCCTGGAAACGTTCAAGGCCAGATTGGACTGGGCTCTGAGCAACCTGATCTAGTCGGGGATGTCCCTGCTCCTTGCAGGGGGATTGGACTAGATGACGTTTGAAGGTCCCTTCCAACCCTAATCACTCTATGATTCTATGATACTAGGAGAGCTCTGTTTGGATTTGTCCCCTTGTATTAAAACAAATGAGTACATAATCAAACCTGCAAAATGCAACAGAAATTCAATGTACTGTTTACTAGTTTGGGAATATGAATCAGGTAAAATCATTACACATGTGACTCAGAAGTTACATTGTGATGTTTTTACACACAAAACACACACAAAATATTAAACTGGTAAGTCTAAGTAAGCTGCTTAACAACTTTCCAGGAAAAGCAAGACCTCATGACGTTACAATGACTGAAGCGTCCACAAATTTTTAAGCAGCGCCATGCTGTGTTATTATACTACTGTGATTACAAACTACTATAACTGATATCTTTATTATAGTCCTTTACACGGGAGCTTACATATAAAGTAAGGATGGCATGCTACACTTGAGCATTTCGGAAACTCCTACTTTGTTAAAAAAGCCTTGCCCTCATTTGATGAAAAACAAATTCACAGACTTGACAGCTGTTTACAACTGCATCTTAGCCTACCTCTATACAAGACTGCAAACAAATAGGTTGTGTATGTGTGTGTTTGGTCATATTGAATCGTGCATTTCTGTAGTGTAAAAATCTCCTGTACAACTAGATGAAAAACTCTTCTGAGAAGAATAAACAGTACATTTTTTTTCCCTACTAGATTAAAATATATATTATGTATTTACAGTATGTTTCTAGCTGACTAAGGAAGATTTAAGCAAATAAACAACAAGTGATTGAAGAGGTAAGGACACACAGATTAGACTTCACAAGCAAATTCTTATTTCCTCCATCTTTAAATACATCCGCACACTATACAGGAGACATTTATTTCTTCCATTTTCCAGTTTAGCTGGAGCCTCAGAGGAATGTTTTCACTCTGTCAGAAAGGTACATCAATAAGTCACTAAAGTAGTGCAAAAATTATATCTTTGTAGGTCTTTCTAGCTCTGTCTTTAGACATAAAGCACTGAAAGATCTGTTGCTGCTATAGCACTTGCTCTGCATGATAACTCTGCAAGATCGAGCTTTTTGATAGGCAGTAAAGAGCCAAAAGGAAACATTTCACTTGCTATGGGTGTGCAGCCCCTTTAAGAGCAAAATGCAACAGGTATTACTGTAATAATGGTAACATCCATATGCTATATCCAGTATGAAAAAACATGTTAGCAGAACATCACAGACAAATGTTGAAGAATCATCTCTGTTCAGGAAGTCAAGATGTGCTGCCCAAACAAATTACCATGAAACAGCCTAGTATGATTCTATGATTCTATGCATGTTTACAGAGCATTACCTATTTTGAAATAAATGTCTGTAAACTGGCAGTTACACCTGAAGCAGTCACCAGGGAGCGCCGCCACCACTGAAGGCACCTCCATAGCACAGTACCTTCCAATGCCAAAGCTCGGCAGTCACACCAGAACCAAATACCCCATTGGATTTAAAAGTAGGAACACAACAGGGAAAAATCACCTCAGATAAAAAAAAAAAAAAAGAGAAAAATACACTGAAGGAGCAGTAATGTTTGCAGACACTTCTTACCTCCTGTGGCTGGAGCTGCTTCAGCCATCCCAGGTAATAAGCCAGCTCAGCATGACGAGCTCCTTTCATCTATCTCTGACAAGGTACTTGTCTCTTCCCAGTTCTATTAATTTTAATATAGCAGTATCAGGTTTGTTCCTCAAGCTTTCATGCTTCCATAAGGCTACTAAACCTTTACATGTTTTCCAGTTTTTTTTTTTAAATTGAATAGAAGCAAGGCCTTCAAATTACCTGAAGAAACAAACTTCTGTGAATCTCTCTTTTCTGCTCCCTTATGGAAGGCAAGACTTCCTAAATAGACTCTAAGCAAGCACAGTACTGGTGTTCTTTGCTAATGAAAGGAAAAAATAAAACCTTTGCATAAAGATACATTAGTCTTTAAGTTTTTCAGTAAATATGTATTACAGACAGGTTTCATTTCCTATTTCTCATATGCTATTTCAGTATTAGTTTCTCTACTGACAGACAGAATGGAGTTCTCAGGAGCCACATGCCAAATTTTTACTTCCATCTGTTTTTTAACACCTAAATGCTAAACTTTATTTTAATTATCATCAATATGACTCAAAACCTTCTAATACCATCTACAAAAATAAATATTTTCCCCTTTTGCGCCACTGTCATACTTACTGCCACTTCTGCAATAGGACTAAGTCCTTTATGGATTCGTTGACCATGACTATACGTCTTGGCTGTTCACATTACTGAAGCCTTCAGAAATTACTTCTGTTTGGTAGGCCTAGATACCTATGGAACAGTGGAGAGGGAATCAATCTAACCAGGAAAACAATAAATTCTTGGAAATATGGCAAGAAAATTATTGCTTATAGTGTTTACAGCACATCACTTGCAGAGCCTGGCTTGTCTTGGCATAATAACTTAATTATAAAGATTCCTTGTATGAAGCTAGGAAAGCACAGATGCAGGTAGAACACTGAACGTCAGTAGCTGGAATACAGGATGCTAAAAAAATGGAATGTGAGCTTGTAAAATCAAATGAGTCAAACAAGATAGGCTTCCAAATATAAAGAAAACTAGTGATGACAGAATCACAGAATCATAGAATATTTTTGGTTGGAAGGGACCTTTAAAGGTCATCTAGTCCAATCTCCCTGCAAGGAGCAGGGACATCTCCAACTAGATCTGGTTGCTCAGAGCTCCATCCTACCTGGCCTTGAACGTTTCCAGGGATGGGGCATTGTTCTGGTTTTATTTAGTGAGGGGGGGCCTAAGATGGTAGCTTCTGTAGGAAACTGCTAGAAGTCGCTCCCCTTTGTTCAGTGGACTCGGCTGGGCCTACAGTGGACCCGTTGCTGGCCAAGACCAAGCCAATTGGTAGCAGAATGTTCCGTGATAATGCCTCTGCAATAACGTATTTAAGAAGGGGTAAACAGAAAAAAAAAAAGAGAGAGGATGTGAAGAAGCTGAGCGGGGACAGAGGGGGAGGCACGAGCCTCATGGGCCTTGCAGGCCTCACCCTCTGGCCTCCCGCTGGGCGGCCGACTGGGCCCAACTCAGCCCTCCCGGCTGCAAGAAGTGGAGAGGAGATGAGATGTGAATGAGATGTAAAAAGATCCTGAGAGACATCTGTCAGCCTGTTGTGAAGAATTTTTCTTGTGAGGCATGGCTGCAGATGCCAAGGTCAGTGAAGAAGGAGGGGGAGGAGTAATGCGGCTCCTGGCCAAGATTCCCCTGCAGACTGTGGTGATGACCATGGTGAAGCAAGTTGTCCCCCTGCAGACCATGGAGGTCCACAGAGGGGCAGAGATCCACTTGCAGCCCATGGAGGACCCCACGCTGGGGCAGGTGGGCGCCTGAAGGAGGCTGTGGCCCATGGAGGGCCTGCTGGGGCAGCCGTTCTGGAGAGACTGCACCCCATGGATGAAATGACCCATGGCAGAGCAGTTTCACAAAGGACTGTGGCCTGTGGGAGGGACCCCACGAAGGAGCAGGGGAGGAATGTGAGGCGTTCTTCCCCCAACGCTGAAGCAGCGGCGTGAAACAATGCGTGATGAACTGACCGCGACCCCCATTCCCTCTTCCCTGCTGTGCCACTCGGAGAGGGGGAAGGTAGTAGAGATAATGTTAAGCCCGGGAAGAGGGAGGGGTGGGAGGGGGTTATCTTGTTCCCTATCTCGTTCTTCTGCTAGTTTTAGAAATAAATGAATAGTTTTGAATAGTTTTCCCCAAGTCGAGTCTGTTTTGCCCCTAACAGTAACTTTAAGGATCCTGTCCTTATCTCAAACCTCCAGCCGTTTTTCTTATATTATCTCCCCCTATTTTCTCAGAGGGTGGGGGGAGTGAGAGAGAGACTGCGTAGTCTGGTTCCGATCAGGACTGAACTACGACAGGCATCTACCACCTCTCTTGGCAACCTGTTCCAGTGTTCCACTACCCTCATTGTAAAAAATTTCTTTCTGATGTCTAACCTGAATTTACCCCCTCTATTTTGAAACCATTACCTCTCATCATATCACAACAGGCCCTGCTAAAGAATTTCTCCTCATCTTTCTTATAAGCCCCCTTGAGATACTGGAAGACTGCTATAATGTCTCCCCAGAGCCTCCTCTTCTCCAGGCTGGACAGCCCCAGCTCTCTCAGCCTGTCCTCACAGGAGAGGTGCTCCAGCCCTCTGATCATCTTCATGGCCCTCCTCTGGACTCCCTCCAACTGGTCGATGCTCTTCTTATGTTGGGGGCTCCAGAACTGCACACTACTCCAGGTGGGGTCTCACCAGAGCAGAGTAGAGGGGCAGAATCATCTTCTTTGACCTGCTAGCCATGCTTATTTTGATGCAGCCCTGGATGAGCTTGGCTTTCTGGGCTGCAAGCGTGCATTGCCAGCTCATGTTGAGCTGCTTGTTCACCATCACTCCCAAGTGCTTCTCCTCAGGGCTGCTCTTGATCCTTTTTCCGCCCAGCCTGTATTTGTACCTGGGACTGCCACAACCCACATGTGGGACCTTGCACTTGGCCTGGTTGAACTTCAGGAGGTTTGCATGGGCCCACCTCTCCAGCCTGTCGAGGTCCCTCTGGATGGCATCTCTTCCTTCCAGAGTATCGACCTCACTACACAGTTTGGTGTCATCGGCAAACTTGCTGAGGTTGCACTCTATCCCACTGTCCATGTTGCTGACAAAGATGTTAAACAGGGCTGGGCCCAATACCAACCCACCAACCCCTGAGGAACGCCTGATATTACAAAGAAATAGATATGCTGCAGGTAGAAGAGCTTGACTTTCTCTCATACATCAAAATCATCCCTGGAGGTAGATCTCATTGTCTTCTTCTAGGCTTATATAGTAAAATACTATTCTTTCCTCTGAGAAATTTACAGACTATTCAGATTGATAAATTAAACTGTTTCCATACATTCTCAGCAGGGTAGCTGGCTTGTCAACATGACAGGAAAGAAAGAAGAAAAAAAAAAACAAGACAGAAAACCAGAATCACTGTCTTAGGCAAAGGATATTTGTTTGTCCTAATAACGTCAGTGTAGTTGCAATAAAGTACATTAAAGGAAGTACAACAAACAGAAGAATTGATAACATTATATCATTTTCCACATGAAATCCTTGATGTTGCTGGGAATATTTTGGGCCTGATTCTGATCTATGTTATCTGTTTGCCAATTCTCTCCAAGTTAACAGCTGAGTGAGGAATCGCACATAACTACACTCCCCAGATCTATTAAACAGGCAAACAACTGTTATATTCAGCTGCTCTTACTTCTCTCAGTCCTGGCATCAGCTTTTATGTAATCAGAGAAGTTTCAGGATCAATGGGAGAGAGTCATCCTCACCTACTCCGCCAGGGGAACACCCAAGATGACCAGCAGCTAGAGCATCAACAGAAATAGCATACAAGAGAAGCTAAGAAAGAAGAGATACACAACACCATCCTGCTCATAGGCTCTGCACTGCTGGAAAGGAGGCCCTGTCAGATCACGGCTTTTTGAAGATGATTTCTCATGAAATTTTTCATCATCTTTAAGTTGCTTCTCTTTTAGAGGACTTAAGTGGAATCTTCTTCCTCCATCACCCCCCAAAGTTTTTATTTAAGGAAGTCTAAAAGTTTGTTTTTCTTAATAGGAGAGCAACAGTAATATTGTTATCAAAACACAGTCTTTTTCCAAGGAGAGGGTATTGCTGCAGAGAAAAACGCTACCTTCTCCACCAAGAAACAAACTACTGCTAGGAGTAAGAGGAGTTGAGTGACCATCGCCCAGGCAGAGAACCACAGAGCTGTATGTGCCCTGCTTCCCACCATCACAACTGATTTTTAAACCACCAATCTCTTACCTTCAGGAGAAGCAAAGAACTCAGCCATAAATGGCTGTATCACATCATCATTGCCAGAAACTTAGCACTATTTTTAGTGGCTTGAATGCAGAAGATGCACAGGCAGACCAAATGCAGGCAGAGTACAGACTGCTTCTCAATACTTGGAAGCAAATATCTTGAGGATGGAGCTAAGAGCTATCAAGTAGAAATCCAGGAGAGGCCTACATTACTCATTGTTCTATTTTACATAAAGAATGGACATGTGTATAGCAATAACAACCATCAGACTTGGAAAAAAAAGCCATTTTCAAAAGTATTCTCCTTTTCCTCACCTGGGTCTGCACTGTGTGTTCTCACATCATCATGTTACTGTTTTATTAATACCTTGCAGAGCACAGAAGCTCTTTTGAAGGAATATCACATGCTCTTGAAGATACTTAACCATAGGATATCCTAACAAAAATCAAGTATGTATTTTTACAGACTACACATTTGTTATGTAGTGATGAGATCCAATCAGTCTTCCTGACAAAGGCAGTATTACCTAACTAGCAGCCTGGTTAGCTTTCTGAAAGTTTTATCTGCACAGACACCTACCATAAGAGGGCACAGGGACGGCATATCACTGGATTCTTAGGATGACTGAAAAGACAAGATGCTGTTGCAAGCAAAAGAACTCCAGCTAATGAATTCGAACATGTCTGTTTTCATGGGGGGAAAAATTTGGAGGGAGGTGTTCAAAAGAGGTGGTAAGAGGTATTAAATAAATGAAATTATTGCTATTGTGTGGCAACTTCCACTGAGAGGAAGAAGAGAAAATAATACAAAATCCTAACAAAAAGTCAACACATAAGACATTTTAATCCTAGAGCTGAAATCCAGCAATGGTTCCTTTTAGATACAGCTCTCTTTCTGAAGTGAAATATGCTCCTTGCAGTTCATAGCAAGGACTGACTGATGGACTCAAGTGGTTTACCAAGCCTTGTGGATTCTGAAGATAGCTTAGGCTGTTGAAAATGGGCAACATTGGAAAATAGCTGCAGGAAGTGTACAAGTCCTGTCCAAGAGCTGCAAACTCTGAAAATCCTGCCCAGTGATCACCAAGAAAATCCCATCCCCAGAGCAGACCAGACATTGAGACTGTTCAGCTGTGAATCCCAGAAGACCTAAGCAGTTCCATGTGAGAGAAAAATGCTTTTGGATTCTGTACTAAATCCATAATTTTCAGTGCTGCAAAATTTCCATGACAGTTCTTTCCCAGCTGCCCAGCTCTCAAAGCAGGAAGGACTGAAGCAATCTAAGAGGCCACCTCCCTCTCTTTGCTCCATATACAGAGAAATGATACACATAACGGTATATTTTGAGCCTATACTGTCTTTCATCAAAAGAATAATAAAGACAGATTCCTTAAAAATTTCTGATATTGGAATAATATTCCCCCTGAACTATTATAACCATCCTGGAAAAAGATTTTCAACATAAAACCAGAAGAAAATACCCCTTGAGTGAAAAACTACAATAAGATTTTCAAGCAAATCCACAAATCTAAGGAACAGAGTGGAGAGCAGATATCAGTTTTACCATTTAGGAAGGAAAGGAAGGCACGTTCTGTAGAATTAGCTGGCTTGTTTCTTCTAAAACAATCAGTAATGAATCAGTGCACAGAAATTAGCTTGTATAGATTTCAAGATGGAATCTTTCACTGGGAGAAGAGACAAGTGCCACTTCATGAAGCCCAGATTAGGATGGTTTCTCATTAATAATGGTTTCTTTTAAAAACAATCCTAGAAAAAACTTCATAAGGGTGAAACATGAGTGCCAAAGCTTATTACAGACTTTAAGCTGCAGTGCAATAAACCACACTCTTGCTCACGAACACATTCAAAGGATGCCTCCAAGATACTTCTCACTGGACGAATTTGGAGCTCTTGCTCACAAATACACTGCAATCAAGCCGAAAAGTATGGGAAAACACAGGCCACTGAATATTTTCAGAGCAGGAAATGTCTGTAAAGCAAAGGATATGATTGTAGCAGCAGGAAAATAACTCATCATTTAAACAACACTGCAAACTGTGCAAAGAAAAGTATTCATCATACGTCGGCCTGCATGCTCAAGTTCATGCTTCCCTCAAGCTTGACATGCCCAATCCCTCCAGAAGATTTATCTTGACTAAGATAAATCACAACCATGACAAGATCCTTAAACACAACCTTATTTATTTTTTTTTTTTAAAGTTAGTTCAGTGGCAGATTCCTGTTCCTGAATGGATAAATACTGAAGGCCGTGTATTCCATCCAGTGCACCCTGTTATAGTACCTTGCAGGCTAATTTACCTGCTTTAGACAATTACTAAGAAAAGGGATTTTGCAAGTAGGAGGGAAAAAATTAGGAGGTTACTGTCTGAATAGACAACTCCCAGAGATTTGCAGAGGTGACTCTGGAGGTGCCTCATAGATATCTTTTGCTTTCCTGGTGAGTAAGGATCCTTCCCTATAGGGCACTCTGAAACATAGTATGTTTACCTGTAATGCAGAAGTATGGTTTTAGCTCTGTCAGGAATACTTAATACTGCAATGGGTGAGCATGGTAGATTAGCTCTTCACCTGGCAGAGTTAACAGTGTAGGAGGCTCTGTGCTTTTGCCTGCAAAGGGGAACAGGTGAGAATCACATATCAATCCAGTCCCCTACACCACACTTCTTGATACGTATCTTCATTATAGTATGCACAGAGTCTCTTAGGTAGATTTTACTTTTAATCTTGTACACTTGGGCTGATGGCCTTTCCACTTGGCCAAGAGAAAGCAAGTAAAATTTAAAGTCCTGACAACAGTCTGATAGCTTCACACAGTTCTCCACTATGATCAGATGGACTAGGGGCAGGGAAGGGGAGAACAGAAGAAAACCGGTCACAAATGCTCTGCTCACTACAGTGCAGAGGATGAAGGGGCTGGTCTCCAGCAGCCTTTACTCTATAACAGAGGGTAGCACCATGAGGACTTAAAATAAAAAGACTAAACCAAATGCCTTTCACCTGGGCTAACTCTACAATAAAGGCTTAAGAGTCTTTGTTTTAAAACATTTAACTTCATTATGAAGGATTATAGAGTGAAGAAACTTCTCTTAAAAGAAATAATTACTAGAAAGGTCAAAATATGGAATTAATAAACTTTTTTTTTAAGAAAACTAGAAGTCTCTTGGATATGTAACATTCACAAGTTAAAGGTTATGTGCTTTGGTATGCTGCACTGATACCCTTTACATTCTTCATTTGACTGATTGTGGGAGGGCTTCCCATTGTATGAAACATAACTGGTTAGATTTTTCTCCTTATTTTTTCCTATGCACTCTTCTTTAATTCCAAGATATTTTCTGAATGACATTTTAAATTGGTAATACCTGCTTAATTTAACCAAATATCTAAGTTTAGCTAAAGGTCTTTTCAAAGCAGAAAAACTGATACGAAAATTTCCTTTTTTGGGTAAATTATGCAGATCTGCAGTTCAGTAAAGCACATATCTGAGTCTCACTCAAGCCATCAGGCACTTGAGAACATGCTCAAGAAATAAACATAGGCCTCTGTTCAGCTGACCTGGACACTGCTACTGTATTCCCACTGACTTGCCTGTATCCTTGTGCAACCGGAGATCCTTGCAGTGGTGAGAGCTCACTGCCTCAAGAGAAGCAACCACCTTTGCCTCTCTTTCTCATATGACAAAATATGACACAACAGCTAAGCATTAGGAGTTTGGAAAAAAAAAGCAGAATAACTTTTTGCTCTGCAGAGGACTTTCTGTACAAACCTGTTCAGAGACATAGAAAAGACAGATTTGCAGAGGTGTTTATGGGAGAGCTTGCCTATTCACAGGCACACAGTGCTTTTTGACAGTGCTTAGAACATCCCAGGCACCCACATGGGCTGGCAAATGTGCATGACACAAGACTTCTTGGTCATCTGTACTCTTCCGGAGTGGCAGTCATAGGCCACACAGACTCCTCCATAGGGCCTGGGGTGACATCATGTATCTTAGACAGTTGGACTCTTTTTGCACCCTGGTTCTGCCCCTAGCCACTCTGGATTCCTGAACGGGACACAGATTCTACCTGAAAAGCAAAGGGGAAAGTGTCTTAGACAGGGAATGATAGTGACTTCATCTGAAAAAGAGAAAGTTGCTAGAGCTAACCCCATGGCAGAGCCAAATGCATTGCATGAGCATGTGCTAAGTCTGGTCCTTTCCTGGCATCTGTCTCAGCAAAAGTATCTTAAGTATGTGGGATCTATAGAGCTTTGCTAAAGATCGGTGCCCTTGGTTTCTGTCACAAAAAGCCATATTGGATGACCTAAAAAATGCAGCTGTGTGAAAGCCACACTTCCCTTTGGTAGCTAACTACTGTGGGACACAGTTACTATCCAAACCCAGGCTTTGGGCCAGGGCTTGAGACGACTTATGCTCCCTTTCCGTTCATGATTACTCACCCTCTGAAGCCTGATGAACCTTCACTTCTTTCCCAAGCAAAGCTTCAGCCCTGGGCAGAATCACTCCTGCCCAGCCAGGCTAGGGTACTAGCCTGCAGCATGCAGGCATGCTCTCCAGGCAAACGTGAAGGTTACAGAAAGAACTGATCCTGGGCCTCTCACTTCCTTTAACTTGCAAGTTTTTTACAAAAAGCTATGAACTCTACTTCCTCCCCTATTGTTTTGTTGTTTTTTTTTTTAAAAAGAGAGGAAGGAGGAGAGGGAAGCACCTGCATCTTATTGAGGAAAATGCTTTTTGCCTGTGTCCCTCAAGTGACACTGGCCGAGGAACACCATTTCTAAATCCAGATCAGACTTAGGCATGAACTAAGCAAGGAGCACCTCCCTTTGGTACCAATCAAGCTTCTGCACAAACTCAGCAAAACACCTTCTCGCTTACAGAGAATATGAAGACCAAACTCTGAAATACAGCCGGGATATTTTTCACAGCAAAGTGAGATCTTCATGATCATATTTTGGGATTCGACTAAAGCACAAATGCTTAGATGCTTTCTGTGTGACTGTTACTGGAAGCTGTGAAAGCAGCTAATTGGGTTAAGTGCCTATCTCATGTAAATGACTCCGTAAAATTTATCAGACATCTACCTGCATCTTTCAGCAATTAAATGACTTACAGATTCTTTCTTCATTTATTCAAAAAGAAGAAGGAGTAAGAACATAACTAGGCTTCCCTATGCTACTGAAGTGATCTGAAGATAAATATCTTAAAGATTTAAAAAAGCTGTATAAATAAATATTAAGGTTAGATGAAATTTATTTCTCTATAGAGGATAATCATTCTATGAACCAATATAACTATTCAATAATATATTTAGAAATTCAGTTCTAATTGTTTATGCTGTCAATCAATAATTGACTAAATTAGTCAAGATTCATTAAATCTCTGAAAGAGGTTTTACCACAGAAAATACCAACTAAGTTCTTGCTGGGAACAGCCTTCAGAAATAATAGGTACTTTCTTATACTATCAGTTGTAAAATGAATCATGTAAGTCCTAGCTTTAAAACAGCAGTCAAAGCAAAAATAATGAAATCACTCTTAGGAAAACGTCACTCTTGCTCACTAAAATCTCCTCCTGAATTTATGGGCCTTTATTTCACGAATGCACAAGCTGTTCCACTCAAGTGTCTTTTCTTCCCAAACTGTCATCTTCTTCTCAGTCACCATCTGGAAACTGCCCAGTGCTTGGTTTTCTACAAGCTCACAGGACCCAGCTGATCTAACTCAACTTTGACCAATCTCAGTTTAGTATAGTAGAATGAGGATTTAATTACTGTTCTAACTGTGCTCCAAAAAGCTTATGGAGAAAGACTGACAGGTTACAGCTCGCCTTGGTGGATGAATATTTTTTTTGTTCTTGTTAAAGAGAGATCTAACAGTTGAAGTTATTTGGAATGTCATTGCTGCCTCTGAAAATAAACCTTCTACATCTTCCTCAGGTTACATTGAAGAAAAAAAAAAGCAGATACAGTGCTAAGAATTACAATAGAGAGATGAGGTGCACATACAGCAGAGAGAGTCAGATTTTAAGGGTTCTAGATGAAATGTATTTAGGGGACAACTTGTAAATACTGTGGCAATTAATAGCTAAAGCTTGTCTGATAAAAACATAATGTGGCCCTATTAACTTTAGCCCAAGGGCATAATGCAGGCCAAATTTCTCTCCCTGCTCCATGCCATTGTTCAGTGGGCCAGAATAATTGAATTAAACTAATTTACTAACAATTAAAATAAAATAAAGCCAGACATTGTTTAAAGAACTGGAAAAAGAATCTAGTACCGTTCATTTTTGTGACTAAAACCACAAATCAAAAACCCAACTACGCAGATGATTGACATCCTTCAAGCACAGAATCCAATGTTTAGCAGTAGTGGAAGTAATACAAAAATTTAAAAAAGCTTACAAAGAGATATAATACAACTGTAGGGAATCTGACACTGTAAATAATAGCTAACATGCTTTTAAGAATAGATATAGCCAGAACACATCTCTTGATCGAATTGTAATACAAGTAGAACAAATGTCTTGAAAGATAGAAGTTGCTTGTGAGGGAATAAAGAATTTCCTGTGTTTCTTGTAATACATTACTGAAAAATTACCTCTAACTAAAGATAGTATGTAATTTGTTATATGAACTGTAAGACCTCTGGAAGGCTCACCAATATTTTAAAGGACTGATAAATCATGATCTGAGTTACAGATGAAAAATTTGTGCAAAGTGTCATAAAATTTGTTACCAGCACTTCTAGAAGTAATTTTATGGAGACAGTCATAAGAAAAAGAGCACTCCAGGAAAAAAAAAAAGTGAACTCTCAGCCCAAACGCACACATGTTCCCTGTCTACCCGGTTCCTGGGAGCTATTAGTGAACAACATCCCTCCCTTGCTTCAGCTGAAGCCTACAGTTTCCCAGGAATGGAGCAGGGGAGAGAGAGAGCAGTGATCTCTACTCTCAGCTGAAAAGCAGTAAGCAGGAGCTTGGATCTGTCCAGGAAATGCAGCTTCTCCTTCAGCTAATATTTCTCAGCTACAGCTTGCCCCTGACCACACTGCACATCATTGTTAATAAGGATTCACTACTAAATACAGAGCTCCCAAGGTTACAACCTCAGCTTAGGGTTCCCACAGTCCCAAATCTGGGGTTTTACAGTGAGAAAACCTGAGCTCTGACATACCGCACACAAAAAATTTTGCTCATCTGTAAGTTATCCCCAAAAGACAATTCCCTGAAGGCAAAAATAGCTGTAGTACAGCAGTATATGTAGTAGTTCCTTTGCAGGAGGGTGCCAGCAGTCACTCCACTGGCTCTTGGAGAGGGCCACCTTGGAGAGCCCTTCAGCAGAATCCAGAATTACCTCCACTCTGCTCCTAAGTAGATAATTACACCAGAAATATGTGTCTTTATACTGCAGGGAGCCTGGCATAAAGCACTTCCAGAGAAAGGCAGGAACTAATCCCTTATATCTCAACTCCCAACACAACAGATCACGCTTTCTTTCCCATACTTGAAAGCAATGGAGTGCGAAAGCGAAAAAGCAAGAATTACAAGTCACTCAGGACAGAAGACAGCATGCCCAGAGACAAGTCCTCTCTGCATGGCTATAGGCATCTATTATTGTCTGCAATTCTGGGAACATCAATTTGAGACACATGTTTTTTAGCAATTTGCTCCGTAGAAGTCTCTGTCACGAGAAGTAAAAACTCCTAAATTTCATACACTACACTGGGTGGCAAAAATGAGAAGAGAAACCACTGAAAGTAATGAAAAAAACATGCCAGCTCTTACTGAAGCCTGTCATTTGGCTCCAAGTCAGGTTGCAGGGGGATCAGATGAAGTAAGTACAGGAGTCTGATGATGCGAAGCATGTCCTGTGGCATCCACAGCTAAGAAAGTACCACAGCTTGCTCCTACATACGTGTAACCACTGCAGCTTCTTCTTTTGTCTGACTGAGGCTCAATTTCTACCATTGGTATTCATACAAAGCTGTACTTGTTCCTCAAGCAGTGGCAGTGAATTCAGCAGGAAAAAGTGTGAAATATGTGTATCCTTTTTATTTCTTTTTCTAAGTGTAACAACAAAAGCCTTTGTCTCCCTTCTCTTATTTCCCCCCTTATTTCATTCACCTGATCTGATAAGGCATTCCTTGTTATGTGGGCTTTACTTCAAGTTTCTCTTTTCCTTCTTTCTATTATTACTTCTCACTTCTCAATATTCATGTGTCTCCTGAGGTCATCAGAGAAAGATTGTTCCCATGTTCATTAGGAAATACCACATAATTTCAGCATTTGTTCTGTTAAATCACTGTTGTCTTTTCCTCTTCCCACATTTTTCAAATTCTTGAGATAGATATATATTATTTTGCATAGTATTCTATCCAGGTCTATCATATTGCACTGAACATTTCCAGAATGAGCTCTCTTTTGGCCAAAGAGACAGTCTTCCCATTATTAATTACTTAATTCAGACCACCTGTGAAGGCCTGATACATCCTCTTACTGTTCTCTGATTATTCAGTTGTTTTCCACCCTGCAGATAGCTCATTACTACTATTTTAATGCAAACTGTTAGTGTATCTAACACCCACCACTCCTGTGTTTTGGATTTCACAAATTGATTAACTTTTCAAACTGTTCTGGGATGGTAATTGTCTTCCTTTTATGTTCACTCTGTGAGTGTTCCCCAGGACTCTAGTGTCACTTCCCCGCTCTTTTTCTCTTTATCCTTGGCAACCAGAATTTTTATCTCCATTCATGGTACATGTTATCATTTGTCAAATGACAAACCATTATATTTCTCTTTTCATTCATTCTCCTTAAATATCTTTGATTTTATCTTTGGGCTTTTTTTTTTTTAATCTTTTTTTTCCATGGATTAAAAAAAAAAACTGGCTACTGTAATTTAATTTACCTTAAATCATATATTTTCATGGCATACTGCCATATGGCATACATAAAATTGATCTACCTCTGAACAAGCCAGCTCAGGACATGGGAGAACTCTGGATATGCAAATACAGTTATATTGTTCCTGATACCCAGCTTAGCTTATTAAAAGCTAGCTACCTGTCTGCAAAGCATTGCACTGTATATATATGGACTTATGTAAGATGTAGATACCTTGTGCCAGACTTCTCCCAACCCCCCGTGGCTCAAGTTTCATCACTGATGACATCTCTGGGTAATGTATCTAGCTAAACTACTACTAAGATGATTGATGTATGACAATGGAGCAGAAACCTACACTGTATTTCTGAATGAAATACTTCCCACAGGCCTCTAATAAGTAATTAACTCCATTTTGTTGTGGTTCCTCATTTTTAGACGTTAGCATTAGCTAGAATGTTACAGTAAGGATGAGATCATGAACACTTTGCACATCAGACAGCTAGGAAGACCCAGGCAAACTATTGCAATTGTGGTCACTCAGCACTTGAGCTTTCTCCAGTGAGGCTTACTCCTTGGTCAGTTTGGCAGTTACGGTGACTATACTTTTCAGGCAGGTTTCATGCTCTTGTTACAGTAAATTGCTGTCTGCAGAGTCTGATCTCACATCTGTTGCTATGCCTTACTATCAACACCAATTTCCTTCCGGCTTTGCCTTGTTCTTTTCTTCACCATTTTCCAAAGCATCTGTGTAATCTTTTCAGTTTAATATTTTTGCCTTCCTCTTTACCTTTTTCACACTTGTTCTCCACCTGTTTATAAGGATGAATTATTCCCCTGCCATTTGAAATTACTTCCCAAGGTCAACAACTAGCTCAGTGAAACAGCAGGAGCTTCATTAGCTATGATAAAGGACTCAAGAATATATAACAGAACAGGTTTCTCCTGGCAAGGGGATACTTAACAATGACATTTGAGTTTCTGCCCCAACCAATTTCTGGAGCAATATTTTGAAAGATGCAGTTCTGACAGAAAGAAGCTTTGGCCTACTCAAGGTCAAGGGAGTAGACATACTGCAAGCTCTAGGAATCCTGCACTGAATGAGTCTTTGGTATAGTAACATCAAGCTTTTGGGGAAAAAGTTAATGGAATATCTTCATGGATCTTAACATACAATTGATAAAGGCCATTTGCCTTGGTTTGGGAACTACCATATCCACAGAGACGAATGTCCAATCAAACCCGATATTCCCTCTGAGAGGCACAATCATTTCTCAAAGAAAAGGGGAAAGGCCATAAATTAAGTGCATAATTATGTGATTTTTTTCAGCCATCTCCATCATGACATTCATCTTGGAAGTGTGAGACCTGATAAAAACTTAAGATGATTAAATAACCTCAATGTAAAACGTGAAATCAGTAAATATGGACCTTGTCCATTTTCTGTGCCTCCCTTCTCCTTGCAGGTTAATGTTAATATGTTTTTTCCCCTCGCATAGACTTGTCACGTTCCGATTTTGGATGAGAGGAAGGCCCCCTTGCATTCTAGCTGACCTCAGACGAGTCTGGGAGGCTAGGGGCAGCTGGACCGACCTCTCACACACCGGAGCGTGGTTTTGTTCGTATTCTCAGGAACAGAATTAAGACTCAAAATGGAGTCAAGTGCCAGGTAGCTTTATTAACCCGATTAGAAGTTTGTAAATGGAAGAGAAAGGAGAGAAAGGAAGGAAAGAGGGAAAAGAGTTTCGGTTGTAATAGCTACCACCACGGAGCTGCAGCGTCCCGACAGTTCAGTTCGCTTGATGGGGGAACTATCCGTCTGGTGTTGGTCGTCTTGATGTCGGTTCTGTGGATGTGTATTCCGGCGAATGTGTATTCCATTGAATGAATGAAGTGAAGAGTAGTGAAGTGTAGAAGTCTCGAAGTGTAGAAGAAGTGTCGAAGAAGTCTGTAGTGTCGAAGAAGTGTAGAAGTCTCAAAGTGTAGAAGAATTGTCTAAGAAGTCTCTCTTTTTATGTTGGTTGTTTTCATTGTATTTCGAGAGCTGGTTTTCCTAGCCGCACCCCTCACCTGGTGGTGATATGCATGCCCATTACCGGGTGATCCATTACCGGGCCATATGCATGCCCATTACCAGGTGATATGTACCTCTGGGTGCATGCCGGGGGTGGGGGGGGGGGTGCGTGGCGGGGTAGGACTAGATTTCTCGGAACCAGCTCTGCATTCAGGTTTGCAAGACAACAGGAGTTGCCTTGCAAGATAACGGGAAGCCATTGCTCGGGTGGTGGCCCGCTGTTTCAACAATGTTGAGACAAATTTTTGATACAGTCTTTTACAAGACTAAATATAGAATAAAACAGTAGAGAAATGAGACAATTTGTCCTATTAATCATTTAGAAATTCAAATGTAGTTTCATAAGCAGAAGCTGTTAAGTACAAGAAAGAGGTTTTATTTAAATAATGCTAAAAATAATTGTACAATTATTTTGCCATTTTGGTTAGTATTTTAATATATTCACTTCTCTACAGTACTCACAATTCAGTTAATTCTTGAAACAAGACTAAATTCTCAAGGATTTTTTATTATTGTTATTTACAGACAAAATATCATATGCAGCAATCCCAGTTACTCCTAGGAGTCGTTTAATAGTACACTGACAGCTGACAGAAGTCATTGCTCTGAGTGTTAATTACCAAGATTAATTGATATAGAAAGAATTTTCACTGATAGAGGCTCAGAATTAGAACTCAACAACATTTATGTGTTTGTGGAATGCACAGTCCACTCAGTTTTGCACATTTTTTTGATAATATATGTAGTAGGTGAGTACCACAAGATATCATAATCTGTAACTGGAATGTCAACTCTAACCATATGTCTTCAGAGCTTCTCATTTTAATTCATTCAATAATCACTTATCCATGTCTTGAAAGTTACTAAGGAAGTTTCATAGGATTATACAGAATCAAACAAAATGTCTTAAATTGCTTTCATCCAGCCTAAATATTTGTGCAGCATTTCTCATGCTTATATACAGTGCATTTAACCATAATGTATTACAGTCAGGTTTGTTACTCTTGGCACAAGCTTTAATGGGAAGGCTATTTGGCCCCTGCCTTCACACCCTCCTGGAATGTCTTTTCTGAAATGGATTAATTTCAGTGTTAAGCTATTTAGTATGCAAGTGATGATAGTATCCATAAAAGGCAGTAGTTCTACTCTCTTACCCTGCTATATTCTAACACATGTAAAATTAAAAATAAAAAAAAAAATACATTTCAATATAGCTAGGACTTCCCCTCAGTTAAAGACGCTAGTGTTTTGCAAAGCTTTCTAAAGTAAAACAGAATGAACACTAGGAAATCTTGTTTCTTTGTCCTTTAGAGCAGTTATCGCATCCTGTGACACACCAAATTGTCATTTCCTGTGCCAGCAGCAGAAGTGCAATTCCCAAGACCACCAGTCATCTGCAGCTACTGAATTTTAGATACCCGTGCTATACTGTGTTATAGTATATAAACAGGATGACTCATTTAGTCAGGAATTTACCACAAAGCTATGATTTACAGATTGCAGAGTAGCACCTTTAGGAGAAGAAATTTTTTCAATTGAACAAGTGACAGCTAAACACTATCCACACTATTTTTACTCTGCTTTAAAAATCCAAATATTTTTGTGTTCAAATGCAATATGGCAATTTCCTTACTTGTTCAATATACTTTAGCCATTTAATAGAACACATACTGTGTCTAGATGTATGTGGATGGGTAAAGTGCTGCCATCCAGAATCATCAATTAAGTTAGAATTACTCTTTTTCTTAGTAAAGAAAGAGAGAGAAACAGAGCGGTTAGATAAGTAAGAGAAGATTAAGAAAGTAAAAGAAAATTAAGGAGTTAGAAGAAGCTTTTTTCTAGCTCTTTTACAGTTTAGTCTATGATGGTGTATTTTTTTGTTGGCGTTTTGTCTGGAGTTTTTTTCCTTCCCTAAAACCGAAATGAGGGTAACAGCTCTTTTGCCCACTACAAGTTTTTTTGCAATATTTCATTAATATTTGTGGAGTATATTGACAAAAAAAAAAGAACAAAAAAGAACAAAAACACCAACTCATCCAAAAAGCAGTTAAATATAGAAAATCCCACCAGCAACGTTAAAAGTGAAAAGAGCCAAGAATGCATTGCAATTTCAATAATGTGGTATATACCATCACAAAAGATAATAGTGTTACATTTAAATGCATTAAAAATACACAGTTACATAAATGGGAGTTTTAGAGTTAAAAACGGAAGAAGTCAGAACTTAATTTGTATGGGATCATCTGCACAGGACAGTGCAGATTCAGCGCTTTGGTGATTCATAGTCCCACTGGGAATAGCTGGTACTCTGCATAAATGCACAATATGATGCTATCAATCAATCAAAGTAACATTCTGGCCTGATAATTTCTTATTTTATCATGACTTTTAATGCTGTGAAGTTGCTTATAACTGTGCCCCCTGAAGCTTTAATCAGTGTGAATGCATAGATAATTCTAAGTTTCCTTTTCACATAATTTTCTAAAAGAGGTTTTATAAATAGGATCTTAAAATAACTGAGCAGTGGATTCAAAAGATGGGATATGAATAAATACCTGTATAAATATCTATATTGTTTTAAGCATGTATACAGTCAAGAAGCCTGCACAGAAACTGACTTGCCTAACACAAAATAAGTTTTTTTTGCTTATGGATACAACACAAAGTCTAAGATGTTACATCAAAAATAGTAAGTACTGAACAGAGAACTGTTTTAACAGTACACAAGTTATTTTCAATAGTTGGAGCTCAGTGTTATGTTAACATCCATCTTATTTCATTACAAGTATCACACTTTTCAGCACAACTTTCTATCTTCCAGAGAAAAAATGCTGGCAACTTCTCAGTGAAGAGCAATAGAATCATAGAATCATAGAATGGTTAGGGTTGGAAGGGACCTTCAAAGGTCATCTAGACCAACCCCCCTGCAGGGAGCAGGGATATCCCCGACTAGATCAGGTTGCTCAGAGCCTCATCCAGCCTGGTCTTGAACCTTTCCAGGGATGGGGCTTCCACCACCTTTCTGGGCAACCTGTTCCAGTGTTCTATAACTCGCATCATAAAAAAATTTTTCCTAATTTCCAATCTAAATCTACTCCCCACTATTTTAAAACCATTACTCCTTGTCCTATTGCAACAGGCCCTACTAAACAACCTCTCCCCATCTTTCTTATAGGCCCCCTTGAGGTACTGGAAGACCGCTATCAGGTCTCCCCAGAGCCTACTCTTCTCCAGGCTGAACAGCCCCAACTCTCTCAGCCTGTCCTCATAGGAGAGGTGCTCCAGCCCTTTTATCATCTTCGCGGCCCTCCTCTGGACCTTCTCCAACTCCAATAGATCAAGGGCTTCTAATTACCTAATAGTTTTATAGATAACTTGCTGCTAGAGACCAAGTGCTACAGCCAGGGCTTTGGGTATCTAGATCACGGGGCGTGCTTTGAGAAGCCCGGGCTGCTAGGGGTGGATGGCGTGCACCTAACCAAAAGGGGGAAGAGTGTGCTTGGACAAAGATTTGCCAGGCTCGTCCGGAGGGCTTTAAACTAGTGTTGCTGGGGGAGGGGGAGCACAGTTCAGCCCACTGCTGTCAGCATGGCGCCAGTCCTCAGCCAGAAGCTGAGGAAGGATCACAGATAAGTGCAAATAAACCTAAACTGCGGTGCAGTAGCACCCCTGTTGCTCCAGCCAGCAAGTCGGCTTTGTTGGGGGCCCAGCTGAAGTGTCTCTATACCAATGCACGCAGCATGGGGAATAAACAGGAAGAGCTGGAGATGCGTGCACACGAGCAGGGCTATGACCTCATTGGCATCACGGAGACGTGGTGGGATGACACATACGACTGGAGCATCAACATGGAAGGGTATAGGCTTTTTAGAAAGGACAGGAGGGGGAGACGAGGAGGGGGTGTCGCTCTCTACATCAGCAACCGGCTGGAGTGTGTGCAGCTCCGCCTGGGGATGGAGGAGGAGCTGACAGAGAGCTTATGGGTCAAGATTAGAGGATGGGGACGGACAGGGGACGTTACGGTGGGGGTCTGTTACAGGCCGCCTGGCCAGGAGGACAGAGCAGATGAAGTGCTCTATAGGCAGACAGGAGCAGCCTCACAGTCACAGGCCCTGGTTCTCATGGGGGACTTCAACCACCCTGACATCTGTTGGAGAGACAACATGGCAGGGCACAGGCAGTCCAGGAGGTTCCTGGAATGTGTGGATGACAACTTCCTCCTGCAGGCAATAGAGGAGCCGACAAGGAGGGGTGCCATGCTCGACCTTGTGCTCACCAACAGGGAGGGACTGGTGGGGGATGTGAAACTAAAGGACAGCCTTGGCTGCAGCGACCATGACATGGTGGAGTTCAAGATCCACGGGGCAGCAAGGAAAATACATGGCAAGCTCTCTGCCCTAGACTTCAGGAAGGCGGACTTCAGCCTCTTCAGGGACCTGATGGGCCAAGTGCCATGGGAGGCAGCCCTGGAGGGAAGAGGGGCCCAGGAAAGTTGGTCCGTATTCAAGGAGCACCTCCTCCAAGCTCAGCAGAGGTGCATCCCAATGAAAAACAAGTCGGGCAAAAAGGCCAGGAGGCCGGCGTGGATGAGCAAGGAGCTCCTGGACCAACTGAAAGTGAAAAAGGAAGCCTATAGAGGGTGGAAGTGGGGACAGGTAGCCTGGGAGGACTACAGAGAGGCTGCGCGAGTGGCCAGGGATAAGGTAAGGAAGGCCAAAGCCCTGGCAGAACTGAATCTGGCCAGGGATATGAAATGCAACAAGAAGAGCTTCTGTAGGTACATTGGGGACAAAAGAAAGTCCAGGGTAAATGTAGGCCCCCTCCAGAAGGGAACTGCTGTCCTGGTTACCCAGGACATGGAGAAGGCTGAGGTTCTCAATGACTTTTTTGCCTCAGTCTTCACCGACAAGAGTTCCTGTCCCACCACCCAAGCTGTAGAAGGTGCAAGCAGGGACTGCGAGAATGAAGAACTGCCCATTGTACTCGAAGAGCAGGTTCGGGATTATCTGAGGAACCTAAAGGTGCACAAGTCCATGGGACCTGATGAGATCCATCCGCAGGTCCTGAGGGAACTGACGGATGAAGTTGCCAAGCCACTGGCTATCGTATTTGAGAAGTCGTGGCGGTCTGGTGAGGTCCCCGATGACTGGAAGAGAGGGAACATAACCCCCATTTTTAAAAAGGGGAATAAGGAAGACCCAGGTAACTACAGGCCGGTCAGCCTCACCTGTGCGCCTGGCAAGGTTATGGAGCAGATTCTCCTGGAAACCATGCTAAGGCACATGGAGAGCAAGGAGGTGGTTGGTGACAGCCAACATGGCTTCACCAAGGGCAGATCGTGCCTGACCAATTTGGTGGCCTTCTATGACGGGGTGATGGCATCGGTGGACAAGGGATGAGCAACTGACATCATCTACCTAGACTTGTGCAAAGCTTTTGACACTGTCCCGCACGACATCCTTCTCTCTAAACTAGAGAGACATGGGTTTGATGGACGGACCACTCGGTGGATAAGGAGTTGGCTGGATGGCCGCACTCAGAGAGTGGTGGTCAATGGCTCAATGTCCAGGTGGAGACCGGTCACGAGTGGCGTCCCTCAGGGGTCCATGCTGGGCCCGGCCCTGTTCAACATCTTTGTCGGCGACACGGACAGTGGGATAGAGTGCACCCTCAGCAAGTTCGCCGACGACACCAAGTTGTGTGGTGCCGTTGACACGCTGGAAGGGAGGGATGCCATCCAGAAGGACCTTGACAGGCTGGAGAGGTGGGCCCGTGCCAACCTCCTGAAGTTCAACAAGGCCAAGTGCAAGGTCCTGCACCTGGGTCATGGCAATCCCAGGCGCAAATACAGGCTGGGCGGGGAATGGATTGAGAGCAGCCCTGAGGAGAAGGACTTGGGAGTGCTGGTGGATGAGAAGCTTAACATGAGCAGGCAATGTGCCCTTGCGGCCCAGAAGGCCAACCGCATCCTGGGCTGCATCAAGAGGAGCGTGGCCAGCAGGTCGAGGGAGGTGATTCTCCCCCTCTACTCTGCCCTGGTGAGACCCCACCTGGAGTACTGTGTCCAGTTCTGGAGACCCCAACAGAAGAAGGACATGGACTAGTTGGAGAAGGTCCAGAGGAGGGCCACGAAGATGATAAAAGGGCTGGAGCACCTCTCTTATGAGGACAGGCTGAGAGAGTTGGGGCTGTTCAGCCTGGAGAAGAGTAGGCTCTGGGGAGACCTGATAGCGATCTTCCAGTACCTCAAGGGGGCCTACAAGAAAGATGGGGAAAGGCCGTTTAGTAGGGCCTGTTGCAATAGGATGAGAGGTAATGTTTTTAAAATAGAGGGGGGTAGATTTAGATTAGAAATTAGGAAAAAATTTTTTACGATGCAAGTTATAGAACACTGGAACAGGTTGCCCAGAAAGGTGGTGGAGGCCCCATCCCTGGAAAGATTCAAGGCCAGGCTGGATGAGGCTCTGAGCAACCTGATCTAGTCAGGGTTGTCCCTGCTCCCTGCAGGGGGGTTGGACTAGATGACCTTTGAAGGTCCCTTCCAACCCTAACCATTCTATGATTCTATGATTCTAAGTCATGGTGGTGGTCTTTCAACCCCCTTGTAGGCAAAGGTGTTGACATTTCTGGTTTGTGTTACTTAAAGGAGAAGAACCATCAGGATTGGAGGCTTTTCAGCGGAACCCAGGTTTGACTCCAGTGCTCCTAACCTCCCATATCTCTTTTCCTGATAATTGAAAGATAGTTTACCCCTCTGTAAGGTGAGCTGCAATGAAAGATCAGGTAAAGAGCAGATGATTCAAACAAATAATACAAAATTCAAGAGTCTAATGATTTTCAGCACTGTTTTTAAGGAAATGTGGTTCTAAGTAGCATTATATTTCAGCAGGACTTGCAGTACACGCTCTCCCCACATGAGCCACTTAATATGTAGATATTAAGATTAGCACAGCAGATTGCAAATATTCTGATGATAGATTTTCCCATGAAAGCTGGGTTTCCCCCTCCTTCCACAAAACTATGTGAAAGTACCTGCTTCCGTAAACATTTTTCCTTAAAAGAAGCTCCAAATTCCATATATTTTTAGCAAAAAGAATTTGCAAGTTTGTGTGGAATGTTTTTTCATTTTCAAGTATTTATTACTAGATGGGTTTTAAAAGGATTGAAACATTAAAAAAAAAACAAACAAAAAACAACCAACAACTCACAAGTAATCTTTGAGCAAAACTTTTTTACTTTAGGGGTTGAGGAAAAACAATTAGGAGTGTCAAAAACTCTTCCCTACTTAAGTCTGATAATTACAAGATGATTTCACTCAATTTGCTAGCAAGTAATACTGACTCACTTTTAGCTCTATAATTACCAGCAAACTGCATGCACTTTCTCTAACTTCTCCACCCTCCCAGGTCCAAGCACTTTCTCCCAGAAAATTCTGGGTATCTCAGCCAGCCATGCTGTTATCTTCCTTGATTTCCACTTCACCAAGTGCTTCCTTGTGGAAACACTTTGTCAAGTCCGTCCAGATTTCTCAGAAAGGAGATTCATGGCCTAATCCTTAGAAGTCTTCTCCAGAACAGCCTCCCATCCCCACAGTGGTGGGTTAGCCAGGTAGAGCTCAGGGATCTGCCTGCTTCAAGTGCACAAAGGCCAGTGCTTTAAGCTCTGACACCAGGCTGCATCTGGCCATCAACAAGCATACATTGTTTTTTCCAAAAATAAAGCAAGCTTAGAATAAAATACTAGCTGAAACTTTTAAGATTTGAAAAAAAAAATTAACTACTGTATCTTTGCAGACCAAGTTCCCTCTTCTAAGCCCCTCTCATTATAACATCACAGAGATACTGATGTTTCCAACACACACTGCATTATCTCCTATACATCCCTAGAAAATGTATTTCTTTCCAAATTTTTCAATAATCACATTGCTCTGCTCTTCCCAACAGGACACAAATGTACCAAGGACCTCCTCTGCATCAGGCACATCCAGTTGCCAATAACAATCCCTCCCTCCAAACATACTGCCTGGTGCCACCAAAGGTAAACAAGCAACTTTCTTACTAGTATAGAGGTTATATAACAAAATGCAAGCAAGTTTAAAAACTAACCAACCAACCAACCAAAAAAAGCCTCAAACCCTTAACCAACAAAAAAAGCACAAAAAAAATCCCCAGGTGTTTGTATATCAATACAAGATTTGCGCATTTTCAGCTTAAATTCAGCCCGGTACCACCACCCATTTCTGATATTATGGTACCTTTCAGAATCCAGCCAAGTTAACTGAGGATTTCCAAAGGAGATGGGGTCCTCAGCTGACATGAAAGCAGCCCAGCCTGCGCCTATGACTATAACACCTCTTCTGGGTACAAGGGAGCACTGCCAGCTGACAAACTTGAAAATTATAAGCAGCTGCTTATATGGGCTTTATGCTTATCTGCACTTAAGTATATCTAAATTCTGAGAGTTGAATTCATGACCACCTCTCCTGGGGGCCTCTCTAGTTCTTATGCAGTGAGTTGCCTCTGGTCAACCTACTGGCAACCATCCAGTCTGACTTCAATTAAATAAAAGGCACGCAAATATGCTGAATTACAGAGAAGAGCAGTGCTAAGGAAATACGCTTCCACCAAGATATTATCTATTCAAATAAATCCAGAACCCTAGCTCAAACTTTTTCATCCCCACCAAGCACCCTGCAACTAAATACTTAATTTATGAAAGTTCATGTTTACATTTTAAATACAAATCCGTATTAATAACCTATATTGGATTAATATAGTGTATGAACATTTGCCACTTCATCCTTTATTCAATTAATTTTTACTCACAAAACATGTTTCAAACAAAGTGGGCTTGTTGGTGTTGCAATTTTGTGGCCTTCTATGGTGAGGTTACAACATTGGTGGATAAGGGACAACCAACTGATGTCATCTACCTGGATTTGTGCAAAGCATTTGACGTTGCCCCGCATGACATCCTTGTCTCTAAATTGGCGAGACATGGATTTGATGGATGGGCCACTCGGTGGATAAGGAATCGGCTGGATGGCCACACTCAAAATGTTGTGGTCAATGGCTCAATGTCCATGAGGAGACCAGTAACAAGTGTCATTCCTCAGGGGCTGGTATTAGCAACAGCCCTGTTTAATATCTTTGTCAGTGACATAGACAGTGGGATAGAGGGCATCCTCGGCAAGTTTGCTGATGACACCAAGCTGTGTGGTGTGGTTGACATGCTGGAAGGAAGGGATGCCATCCAGAAGGACCTTAGCAGGCTGGAGAGGTGGGCCCATGCAAACCTCCTGAAGTTCAAGAAGGCCAAGTGCAAGGCTCTGCATGTGGGTTGGGGCAATTCCAGGCACAAGGCACAGGCTGGGAGGAAAATGGATTGAGAGCAGCCCTGAGGAGAAGGACTTGGGAGTGATCGTGGACAAGCAGCTCAACATGAGCCAGCAGTGCGTGTTTGCAGCCCAGAAAGCCAACCACATCCTGGGTTGCATCAAGAGGACCATGGCCAGAAGGCTGAAGGAAGTGATTCTGCCCCTCTACTCTGCTCTCGTGAGACCCCACCTGGAGTACTGCGTCCAGTTCTGGAGCCCCCAACATAAGAAGGATGTGGACCAATTGGAGAGGTTCCAGAGGAGGGCAACGAAGATGATCAGGGGGCTGGAGAACCTCTCCTATGAGGACAGGCGAAGAAGAGAAGGCTCCGGTGAGACCTTATAGCAGCCTTCCAGTACCTAAAGGGAGCTTATAAGAAAGATGGGGAGAAACTATTTAGCAGTGTCTGTGTGGAAGAATGAGAGGTAATGTTTTTAAAATAGAAGAAGGTAGATTCAGACTGGAGATTAGGAAAAATTTTTTTACAGTGAGGGTGATGGAACACTGGCACAGGTTGCCCAGAGAGTTGATAGATGCCCCATCCCTGGAAACATTCAAGACCAGGCTGGATGAGGTTCTGAGCAGCCTGAGCTAGTTGAAGATGTCCCTTATGGGGGAGTTGGACTAGATGATTTTTAAAGGTCCCTTCAGACCCTACCTATTCTATGATTCTGTGCTGGCTCATTTTACACTGCGGTAGCTTTACAGTATTTCAACTGAAATCTCCATACAGCAGACAATAATCACTAATGGAAATAATGCAGAAAGTAACGTTAGTGCCTCCTTATTCAGAAACCTTTAATATTCTTTCCTGTGCTGCAGTAAAGTAAGTTGTGGAATGATTAGATTATTCCGTGGAATATCAGAGCCAATTACTGCTTCACTGTACAAGAGGTATTAAATTATACATGAATTTTAGCCTTTTGAAATACTTCAGTTTGTGGTTTCCTCCCCGCTCCTCTGATTCACTCTAGTTCACAATGTTTTTAGGCATAGACTTCCCTAAAAATCATTTGTTTTTCCAGCCACAAATATTGTAATATTGGTAAATCCCTGAGGTTTTTTTTTTAAATAGTATGGAATTACTTCTGAAAGCAGTATACAATACAGGATTCTTTTACAAAAAAAAAAAAAAAAAAACCTGAGAGAAAGCCATTTCTCTGTTTTAAGTCTAGATGTAATGTGTCACTCCTAAAGCTCAAAGTTATTGAAGTTTAGTAGCACTCTTCAGCCACACTGCTTCATCATCCTAAACTCTCTACTTACTTTCACATTTCTCATGTTCATAAACTCAGTATTTGACTATGCAAGTTACACAAGTTGTACAATAAAATATAGTAAAATTAAAAAATAAAAATTGTTATGCCTACGACAGCAGAAATCTAGATGAGAACATACAAATCTTTATCTTTCTGTCATCTGTAAGAAATAATATGATATACTCATTATTATATTATTATACACATATTATGTATACTCATATATTATATACTCATGTGTTATTATTATACTCATATGAGGTGTTAAATTTTTGCCTCAGTCTTCACTGATAAGGGCTCTTGTCATGCCACGCAAGTTGCGTAAAGCAAAAGCAGGGACTGGGAGAATGAAGAACCGCCCACTGTACCAGAAGAGCAGGTTCAGGAACATCTAAGGAACCTGAAGGTGCACAAGTCTGTGGGACCCGATGAGATACATCCGCAGGTCCTGAGGGAACTGGTGGATGAAGTTGCCAAGCCACTGGCCATTGTATTTGAGAAATCGTGGCAGTCTGGTGAGGTCCCCAATGACTGGAAGAGGGGTAACATAACCCCCATTTTTAAAAAGGGGAACAAGCAAGATTCAGGTAACTACAGGCCAGTCAGCCTCACCTCTGTGCTGTTGTGGTTTTGTTTAGTGAGCGGCAGCTAAGGTGGCAGCTTCTGTAGGAAACTGCTAGAAGTCGCTCCCCTTTGTTCAGTGGACTTGGCCGGGCCTAGGGTGAACCTGCTGCTGGCCAAGGCTGAGCCAATTGGTAGCATAATGTTCCTTGGTAACACCTCTATGATAACGTATTTAAGAAGGGGAAAACAGAAAAAAAAAAAAAGAGAAGAGAAGATGTGAAGAAGCTGAGCGGGGACAGAGGAGCAGAGGGGGAGGCGCAGGCCTCATGGGCCTTGCAGAGCTCACCCTCTGGCCTCTCGCCAGGTGGCCGACTGGGACCAATTCGGTCCAGCCTGGCTGCAAGAAGTGGAGAGGAGATGAGCTGGATGATGTGAAGAGATTCTCAGAGGCGTCTGCCAGGCGTCTGTTGTGAAGAACTTTTCTTGTAAGAGGAACAGCTGCAGACGCCGAGGTCAGTGAAGAAGGAGGGGGAGGAGTAATGCGGCTCCTGGCCAAGATTCCCCTGCAGCCTGTGGTGATGACCATGGTGGAGCAGGTTGTCCCCCTGCAGCCCATGGAGGTCCACGGAGGAGCAGAGATCCACTTGGAGCCCATGAAGGACCCCACATCAGGGGAGGTGGATGCCTGAAGGAGGCTGTGGCCCATGGAGGGCTCGCTGGGAGAGACGTTCTAGAGAGACTGCACCCCGTGGAAGAAATGACCCATGTCAGAGCAGTTTCACGAAGGACTGTGGCCCGTGGGAGGGACCCTATGAAGGAGCAGGGGAGAAATGTGAGGAGTTCTTCCCCCAACGCTGAAGCAGCGGCGTGAAACAATGCATGATGAACTGACCGTGACCGTCATTCCCTCTTCCCTGCTGTGCCACTCGGAGGGGGTGAAGGTAGTTGAGATAATGTTAAGCTTGGGAAGAGGGAGGGGTGGAGGGAGGTTATCTTGTTCTCATTCTCATTATCCTGCTGTTTGTAGTAATAAATGAATAGTTTTCCCCAAGTCGAGTCTGTTTAGCCCATAATGGTAACTTTAAGGATTTTCTCCCTGTCCTTATCGCAAACCTTGAGCCATTTTCCCTTATATTATCTCTCCCTGTTCTCTTGGAGGGTGGGGAGAGAGAGAGAGAGACTGCGTAGTCTGGTCCCAATTGGGGCTGAACTACGACAGTGCCTGGCAAGGTCATGGACCAGATTGTCCTGGAAACCATGCTAAGGCACATGGAGAGCAAGGAGGTGATTCGTGACAGCCAACATGGCTTCATTAAGGGCAGATCATGCCTGACCAATTTGGTGGCCTTCTGTGATGGGGTTATAGCATCAGTGGACAAGGGACAAGCAACTGACATCATCTACCTGGCCCTGTGCAAAGCATTTGACATTGCCCCTCACAACATCCTTCTCTCTAAACTAGATGGATGGACCGCTCAGTGGATAAGGAATTGGCTGGATGGCTGTGCTCAGAGAGTGGCGGTCAATGGTTCAATGATCAAGTGAAGACTGGTGACAAGTGGCATTCCTCAGGGGTCCGTATAGGGCCCAGCTCTGTTTAACATCTTTGTTGGTGACATGGACAGTGTCCATGGCACACTAAGCAAGTTCACTGATGATACCAAGCTGTGTGATGCTGCCAACACGCTGGAAGGAAGGGATGCCATCCAGAGGGACCTTGACAGGCCGGTGAGGTGGGCCTGTGCAAACCTCATGAAGTTCAACAAGGCCAAGTGCAAGGTCTTGCAAGTGGGTCGGGGCAATTCCAGGAACAAATACAGGCTAGGAGGAGAATGAATTGAGAGCAGGCCTGAGGAGAAGGACTTGGGAGTGATAGTGGTTGAGAATCTCAATATGAGCCAGCAATGCACCCTTGTGGCCCAGAAAGCCAACCACATCCTGGGCTGCATCAAGAGGATGTGGCCAGCAGGTCAAGGGAGGTGATTCTGCCCCTCTACTCTGCTCTGGTGAGACCCCACCTGGAGTCCAGTTCTGGAGCCCCCAACAGAAGAAGGACATGGACCAGTTGGAGAAGGTCCAGAGGAGGGCAACGAAGATGATCAGGGGGCTGGAGCACCTCTCCTATAAGGACAGGCTGAGAGAGTTGGGGCTGTTCAGCCTGGAGAAGAGGAGCCTCCCGGGAGACCTTATAGCGGCCTTCCAGCACCTCAAGGGGGCCTAGAGGAAAGATGGGAAGAAACTCTTCAGTAGGGCCTGTTGTGACAGGACTAGGGGTAATGGTATCAAATAGAGTGAGGTAGATTCAGACTGGACATAAGGAAAAAATTTTTTACAATGAAGGCACAGGTTGCCCGGAGAGGTGGTGGATGCCCCATCCCTGGAAACGTTCAAGGCCAGGTTGGATGAGGCTCTGAGCAACCAGATCTAATTGAAATGTCCCTGCTCCTTGCAGGATGGTTGGACTAGATGACCTTTTAAGGTCACCTCCAACCCTAAGGATTCTGTGATTCTAGATACAGAAAACTCCTTGTAATTCTATGTATTTCCATAGTGTTTTATAGCTCAGACAAGGCAAGACATCACTGAGGAAGACGACATGATCTCAGGCTGGCAACAGAGGGTTTAAAAAAAATCAGAGACTGGTACATCTGCTTTAGAAGCACAAGTTTCAGACTAAAAATGTGCAGTGGGATTGAACTTTGTTTTCTCTACTGTAACAATGATACAACAATTATTTTAGCAGCTCAGAACTCTTGAACACTACAATAAGAAAAAGCAGTACTCATAGAGCAAAAGCCTGCACAGGAATCATGTGCTGGCTCTAGAAATAGCAGGGTAATTTATCCTTGTGCTATGATAAAGGTCCCAGGGCTTGGTGTAGGAAAGAAGGAGAGAATTTTCTCACATTGTTACAAGACATTTTGATGAAAAATTTGTTCCCCAAAAAACTAGGCAAATATAGCCCAGAGGCAAGAAATCCCTGGAGACAAGTCCTTTTAATGACCTCATAATCATAATGACTTCATAGGGTTCTCATGATGAAATCAAAGCAAAGGTACTCCCTGGGTAAACAGGACTCTTTGTATGGACGTTTGCCAGGAATCATGTTAGGAAGGGTCCTGAATACTTAGCAATCAAGAAACTGCAGGAAAATAGATTTTCAGTTGTATCAATCTGGGATTGTACAGAGCAGCACATTTTCCATTTATAGTACTCTTATTATAACATGTAGAGAATGTTTTATAACATGACTTTTTGTGACAGACTCTCCTAAACTCACAGTGCATGTAGAAATCCAAGGTGTGTTACATTTCAGGTGCATTATATCTGCTGCACTGAGTCATATGGCTCTAATTATTTTTTGCAGAATAGAGATTAGAATTTTTCAGCTTTTTATAAAAAATCTGTATGTACAAATGTACACTGGAACTTTTGGCTGATATGGAACAAACCATTCACTATCAGTGTTGAAAGAGTTACTGTGAGAATATATTTACTGTACGGTAGCCCTAAAAACTAGTGTTAAATTTTTCCTAGCTTGTCTTCACTCTGATTCCTCTACAAACAGCCAGATTATATTATTCCTTCAGCATTCAGGAAATAATCAAATCTGGTAGTAGCTTCTCTCATATTCAGACTACACCATTTTCCATTTCTCCATTTTTGTGAATGATCATTTTGTTCTGTCTTGTAGATAGCTATACATGATGCAGCCAAAAAGCATTTTTCTTGCTACATCGTCTCTTCCTCTCTACCTATCCTTTGCTTTGTACTCTTACATGTAACCCATATTATGCATCCAAACTTCTGTTCACCACAGATGTTTTGTCACAACCTTGTAATTTTGACCTGATCTTATTCTCCCTTAAATGTTCTCTCTTGACCTAATTTATGTTCTCCCTTAAACGCCCTTCATTTTACTCCTCTTACTACTTCTACTCCATCCTATCTTCCCATGTCTGAAATTTACAGCTAAGATTTAAAAAAAAAAAAAAACAACTTTTTGTGACCTCTGGAATGAAGTGACAGACCAGCATTCATTCACTGATCAGGAATGCAGCATTATACAATGTGGAATTATAAGGAGGAAGGATCAAGTCTTTATTTTCACCTTTCAAATTCTAGGAAGCCTGTAAGAAAACTTTACTGAAGTGGCACTGTCTTGTAAATCAGCCTTGTACTACAAGTTATTGCATGTTGTTTTGTTTTTTTTTTATTCCCAAATCCATTTATTCCAAAGTCAGAAGGTAAATAAAAGTAGCTTTTCCAGGTATATTGTTTTTAAGATGCATATCCATTCTTGCTAGAAACCGGGCTGAGAAAACTCACTAGCTTACCATAAGCTGCCAGAAGGTTTGAAAAGCTGATGATTTAGACATCATTAGAGATCTGTCTGATTGGTGTCAGTAACCCAAGAATGTCAGTTTAATGCCATTTCCTTGACTGTATGACCTCCCTGTTGTTCCTAAGAAAATGTGTTTGTAAAAACCTCTATTTTAAAAAGTTCCATACTTTTTGCACTGGAATATGTGGGTTCACCCCAAAAGGCCAGTTACAAACTAAATCCAATACTGTATGCAACTAAAATGTTCTTATAGGTCCATTAACTAGAATGAAATAAAGTGATCTGAACAAACAATCTTGTAATATTGTTAACTGCTTTGCTTTATTGATAGGCAGGACATTTAGATTTCCACAATCTAGCCCAACAGACTAAATTTGAACTAGGATTCAATCTAGGTTTGAACTGTGATGATGAAACAAGTGGAGGCAGCTTTGATGCCACAATAGTTTCTCACCCCCAAAAAAACCCAAACCAAAACAAAATCAGACCAACTAAACAAAATACATTTGAGACTGAGGTATCTATTAGGTAAATAAATTATATTTTCTTTCTCTGATGTTCCTCACATTGACTTGCATCATACTTAAGACAATTCTTCACCACCAGCTGAAATCTACTTTTCATGCTGAGATCCCTGAAGCCACAAGAAATGCTCTTCACCATAGCATCCTTGGTTACAGCATGTACACATAACTGAAAGGACAAAGTCACAGATCAGACTGAACAGCCTAGAACTGATACTAGAGTGAGTAAATAAGGTACTAGAATAAAAAAAAAAAGCCTATTTACACTGTCTGCTCACATTTGATGGCTTGAATATTACAGTTTTGCAGAATAAAAATAGCTAAATATTATAGTCTATGCCTAACCAGAGCTGAAGTACAATAATACTGTTTTCAAAGTTTGAAAGAAACATATTGACAAGTCTTAAATTCAGTCCTTATCTCTGGGTAGGTCTGGAAGCAATAATTTTAATCACTCTATCTGGTTTTCCACAATCACAGGTAACCACTTGTTATTATATCGTGAACCGTTATCAAACTATTTTTTAAAAAGTCACACCACTGCAAGTCTCAAGCTGGGAAACTGGGAAAGACTTGAATTTGTTCACAGTCGTAATCTTCTACCTCTCCCCTACCCTGTTTACTTCTCTAAACTAAACCAGCTGTACTGTTTTCATCTCTTCTCATGAGCCAGAGTCTTGCTCACTGTCACAGCTGCTGTTCCAGGCTGAACAAGCCCTTCTGGACTGTGGCAGATCAGACGTACTCAATATGCAAGCTAAGGTCTCATCAAAGCACTGTACTCAGGAAATAATTGACTTACTTAAAATAGCCCTAAGATTGTGTTTGCCTTTTTAATGACCTTAACAATTTTGTAGTTTGTAGTTAGGAGATAGTAATGAGATTTTAAAATCAATATTTCAAAGCTGGTCAGGTCAGCACCAACTAACTCTAACTCTGCTAGTTGCTTGGTGATAATACTTTGTCAGCTATTTTCTTGGCCGCATACCCATAATACTCTAGTGCACATTGGTTTAGCAATGTGGGAAAATTTACACTACCACTAACCATATGGTTTGTGTCCCTTGAATGAAAAAATTTTGTCTCCAGAGATGTTTCCCACTCTCTAAGAGCTATACATTTCCCATGAAGAGAAAGTCTAGCTATACCCTTTCATCACAACTACTTTAGAATAAGGCAGAAATTACTGTGCTGCAATAGTAAATTATATAAAAAAAAATTAGCTGAGAACATTATTAGACATTAGAATTCATTAAAAGTTTGTAGTGTCTCAGTCTTTGTTCTTCTTTGAATGTGCTCAACTCATGTTTAATCATGACATTTTAAATCTCAGAACTTTTTATACTGTGTGGTTTATTTAGGAAGAGCTTTTTCCCTTCAATTTCAATAATTTTACTTCAGTAATTACGGATGCATGTGTCTTTCCTTCAGTTATGAGTCTTGTTCCATAGAGGAAAATGCATTTTTTCAACTTAGGACACTAACTAATCTCAATTGACTAAGCCTTTCTGGTCTCGTGAATTTTGCATTCTGCTTCAGCTCCCCCAGTACTCTGTATCACCACTTTTTAGTGTTTCTTTTAAACCTGGAGTAGTCTCTCATTCCTTGAACACTGCCAGCAAAGGTGACAACATACATTTTTATAGCAGCCTGATGGATGGAGATGATTGTAATTTCAATCTCTGTGCATAAGTACCATTAGACATCCATCCAAAATTAAAGCTGTTCATTAATTAGTAGTTCACATCAGACTCATACTTACAGTTTCAAGATGATTGTTCACCAACTCTCTGTTCAGCTGCCCCTTCTTCCACTACTGCTATTTACAGTAACACTTCCTTTCAGTTTTACAAACACATAAGAAAAAAAGCTCGTGCTTTCACGTAAAAATATGAAAGCAACAATTGCTTTTTATGTGTTTTCTTATAAGCAATTTTGGTATGGGATTGTTGCGACCCAAGTGCAGGACCTAGCACCTGGTGCTAGGTTGAACCTCATACAATTCGCCTTGGCCCAGATCCAGATCCCTCTGCAGAGTTTTCCTACCCTTGAGCAGATTGACACTCCCACCCAATTTGTTGTCATCTAGGTGGGAGTATCGATCTGCTCGATTGACCTACATAGTGTTTTGCCAATTTTTTCTTACTATACAATTGGTAAGCATTTCTTTTCCTAAATTGCTGATGATCAGTTTATGTCCGTTAGTATTGACATTGATTGTTTTTTTTCCTTCATAAAAATCAAAGCTAATGACAAAGTTGCAAATCATGCACATGTTCATTTATATGTACAGTAAATGAAGTCAGAAGCAGACAGACTCTATCCAAATGATGGGCAAGATAACATTCTATAATGTGAGGTGACCCCACTCCCAAAAAAGTAAACCAAAGTCAGAAGTCACTCAAAATCTACTTTTACTTGGGCAGAATGAAACAGTCAAAATATTTAAACCAATCTTATGCATAAAGCAGACAAATTGTAATCTCTCTTCCCACTCAATTTTCTCCTGTTGTCCCCCTTCTTCCTCTTCTCTCTGTAGATATAGATACAGAAAAAGTATCAATACTTGTTCAAAGATATACTATTCCAACTGACAAGCCTTTTAGCAGACCCGTTAAGCCAATAATCAGGCAATATAATTTCACACCACTCACCAAAAAGACACAGGAAAAAAAAAAAAACAACCTCTTTGGAAGTTATATCACTTTATTGTTCTACTCGAGCATTTTTTTTGTGCACTTTCTTTCCTGTCATAGTCTTCTTCTACCTGCCATCACATTTCTGAACATGAAGTGCACTTTACGAGAATCTTTATTTTGTCTTTCCTGAGGCAGTTTTTATTTCACTGTTTCATTGAATCTTGTATTCATAATGTTACCCCATGTCTATATTCCGTGTACATGCACACCTAAATACAGTATGCCACACTGTATTCACTTTAATTAGAAAAGTTACATTTTCATGGCAAGTGCCTCATAGATGCTTCAGAGCTTTTGGAAGAACCAAAATGAAATAAAGAATAAAAAGCAGTATGCCTTCCTTTCCTCAGATTTGATGCAGCACAGTCATTTATTGAACCTTAAAATATTATTAGTAAAAGATTTGGAAGTCTTGAAAGAGATGCAAGACATGTACAGAATCTGAGAATAGATGAGGCTGGAAGAGATGTCTGAGATTATCTAGTTCAATGCTTTTTGCTCAAACAGGGTCACTTGGAGTCAGTTGCCCAGGATCATGTCCAAGTAACTTTTGTGTGTTCCCAAAGAGGGAGACTCCACAACCTCTCTGGGAAACCCGGGCCAGTACTCAGTCATCCTTACATTAAAAAAAAAGTTTTCCTTGTGTTCAGAGGTGTTTCAGTTTGTGCCCAGTGCCTCTGGTCCTGTCACTGGATACCACTGAAAAGAGCCTGGCTCTTTTCAAGAGGTGCATCTTCTTTGGGGATGTCTCGTGGATCACCATGTTCTCATTTATGACCTCTGTTACATGTATGCAGGTGTAACCTTGTTTATGGTTTGGTTTGTTTTTGGTTTTTTGGTTTTTTTTTCTCTTCTTCTTCAAGAGGAAGGCACATCTTTGAACTCTTCCTTCAGGTATTTATACATTGATGAGATCCCACTGAGCCTTCTCTTCTGTAGACTGAACAGTCCCAGCTCTCTCAGCCTTTCCTAACAGGAAGAGATGCTCCAGTGCCTTCACCATCTTAGCGGCCCTTCACTGGGCTCTCTCCAGTATGTTCATGTTTCTCTTGTACTGTGGGGCCCAGAACTGGACACAGTACTCCAGGTGTGGCCTCACCAGTGCTGAGTAGAGGGAAAGGATCACCTCCCTTTACCTGAAAGCAGCGTTCCTTTTAGTTCAGCCCAGGACACTGATGGCCTCTTTTGCTGCAAGGGTCCATTGCTGCATGGTGGGGTCATTAAATTACATTTAATTAATATAATTCCTCAATATCCTTACTTCACTGAAACATCATGAGAAGTTGCAGGCTCCTTCATTTCTGCTTATCTGCAAAAGTATTTCTTAGAGTAGAAATCTTGTGAGCAGAGAACCTGAAATGTCATGGATGCTTGAGCTGAAACTTCTACACCAGCTACATATACCACAAGGGTATTCTGATGCATAGCAATCTGAATGTCACAGACACCTTGGAGCTACATCCTGCTTGGTAATATTTTAACTTGGATTAAAAATATAGTCAGTTGGTGCCAAATTTCCCCCCTGCTTTGTTAGTGAAGGCTTTTATTAGATACATTTAATTGTTGAGTCCTACACCAAAATAGTCAGTTCTGCCAGACTTTTAGTTTGCTCATTAATTTGTGCATGTAAATGCAGAAAGAGGCTTATGTTTTTAGGATTTTCAGTGGTGTACTCCTAATAATCTTTATAAAAGCACATGCAAGAAGGAGGCTGTGGCCTGTGGAGGGCTGGCGCTGGGGAAGCTGTTCTGGAGGGACTTGCACCCCATGAAAGAAATGACCCACACCAGAGCAGTTTCACGAAGGACTGTAGCCCATGGGAGGGACCCTATGACAGTGCAGGGGAGGAACGTGAGTTCTCCCCCCAAGGAGGAAGGAGCGGAGTTTTGAAATTGCAGTTCTTATTCCTACAAGTTCCTGAGGTTAATTCCTAGCTGGAGGAAATAATTATAATTCTGCTTACTTCAGTGGTATTTCACAGATTCAGAACTTCTGGCCATCATCTTCTGTGGCCAACAGAGGATTCCCAATACCAGTGACAGCAAACTCCAGACCTTTGCACACAAGATATGCCTTTTGGTAAAATGGTGAAGGAACCTATTTAATATTTATTTAATCACTATTATACTGTATTGGAATAGATGAAGATATTACTGCAGCATTCTACATCTCCAAGAAAAAGTGAATAACCATTGAATGTATTGCTAGGGTTGGTTAACTGGCTTATTTTAAGTTTCAAGAGTCTACACATTTTGTTTGACTACTAAAGTAATTAAAAATAATTAAAATGAAAAATAATTTGATTTATGTTTGGTGGATTTGTCTCCTAGGCCTTTACATACTAAAACTATTTTAAAAAAAAGCAAAATGTTTAGGCTAGAGATCAATTCCAATGATAAAGTTCAAATGTGGCTGCAGACTTGAAAGCCTGGGGATTTAAGCATTTCTGGTCAGACATCAACTGCATGTTCCATGTTTACCTAACATTTTCCTTTAATCAAGTGGGGTTTTTTTTTTTTTACTAAAAATGTCTACTGTTTTGCAAAAGGATCCATGACAACTGCTAATTTATGAAATATTTCGATTGTGCAATGTAGTCTCATGGTTAATACCCAGTAGCATTACTGGGAGAACAGCAATTTTTGGCATAATTCTTGTTTAGTACCATAGAATCATAGAATCATTAGGGTTGGAAGGGACCTTTAAAGGTCATCTAGTCCAATCCCCCTGCAAGGAGCAGGGACATCTTCAACTAGATCAGGTTGCTCAGAGGACTGTCCAACCTGGTCTTGAATGTTTCCAGGGATGGAGCATCCACCACCTCTCTGGGCAACCTGTTCCACTGTTCTACCACCCTCACTGTAAAATTTTTTTCCTTATGTCTAATCAAAATCTACCTCCCTCTATTTTGAAACCATTACCCCTTCTTCTGTCACAATAGGACCTACTGAAGAGTTTCTTCCCATCTTTCCTCTAGGCCCCCTTGAGGTGCTGGAAGATCTCCCCGGAGCCTCCTCTTGTCCAGGCTGAACAGCCCCAAATCTCTCAGCCTGTCCTCATAGGAGAGGTGCTCCAGCCCTCTGATCGTCTTCGTGGCCCTCCTCTGGACCCTCTCCAACTGGTCCATGTCCTTCTTATGTTGGGGGCTCCAGAACTGGATGCAGTACTCCAGGTGGGAATGAAGGCAATAATGGTGGAAAAGACCTCAGCTCCTAAACGAAGTCATGCTATGGGATGCAGCATAGCTGTCCATCGCAGAACGCACTGTGCTTTGAGAGAGCAGGTCACTTCTGCAGGTGCCCTGGAGGGGCACCCTGGAGGGGCATCATGCAGAGGGCCATAATATTAATTTATTTATTTACCAGTAATTCGTCATGTGCACTTTATATAACAGATTACCTTAGCCCTGACAAGGCTAATTGCATTTTTGCAGTTTAGCCCTTATTTACCACAACGTTTTTCCTTTTATTCAGTCTGAGGCACATCTAGCTCAGTAGTTCATTGTAGATTAAGATCTCATTCTGAAATTTATGGATAACAATAGAACAAACTGTGATCCTTGTTGGGAGTTTTTTTTTTATCGTGAATAGCAGCAGGCACATGGCTTCATCGAGTAAGAGAGACATCTATGTTTTGTAACTATCATCTTATCCACTAGTAAGGAAGTTACTTAACCTGCTTTCCTGGAGCTTCTTATTTACCCAGGCAACAGAACAGAGAAGATAAATCACATTTCCTACAGGCTTGCCAATATGACCAGAAAATGGCCTTCCATTCCAGACAAAATTAACATATAGGACAAGGCAGAACCTTTCTTTGCTACAAGAAAGCTCAATGTGAAGAATCTTTTTGCATATGTAGCTTTGAAAGAAGTGTAAACAAAGAGGCTATTTATGACTTAAGAGCTTTACCTCCAGCAGAGAATGACACCAGTTAAAGCAACCTTATTGTACAAGCAGCTTCAGGATTCACTTCTGCACCAAAGGGTTAATAAAATGGGGTTTTTTTGCTATTGATGAAACTTCATCCAAAAATTCAATAAAAGTAAAAAAATTCCATAAAAAGTCCACAGTTCTGGCATAGGAAGAAAAGGGGAAAAAAACAGAACTTATGCAGCCTTGAAGCTCAGACTGAAGTAGGCTGGGACCAGGCTTTGTTTGGAGTCAATCATATGGAATATCCTACAATTATAACAATTAAATTTATAATGCTTTCCTCCATATTATATTACAGAATAGGGATCACTAAATTAATGTGATTGTGACAATGACATACCTGGCCTCTGTCTTATTGTTATCAACCACTTGAACAACAAAATGAGTGTAGGGGTTAGACATCCTATGGCACAACTGACTTCTGCTTTGCTTTTATCTGTCTGAAGATGCAAACAGCACAGAACTTGCAGAAGGCAAGGCTGGGGTATATTAAGCACTAACTTATGCTGGTGACAGAAAATGGCAAGAGATGATAGATTTGTTACTATTGTAGGTAAAAAACCTTGTAGCTGTGGTTATGGATTCTCTAACACATAGACTAGCACAGGAACTTTCATAATCTTATGGTGATTTCAGCTGCACAGCTTCCTTGAAAACTAGTATTTTCATTTTCGCCTCCTGCAAGTTAATGGCATTTGCCTGCACATAGACAAGTCAGTACTTTGGCCCGGGATACATAAAGCTTTTTCTGGGATCTAACTCCCTCTGTGCTTTCTTCCTGTTCCAGTAACTACCGAAAATTTTCCATCCTTGACTGAGTTGTAGGGGACATTGTTTTAGAAATGGGGAGATAAAGCTGAACTTTATAAGCTTTCTGTATTTAGAATGGGTTATTTTTAATGACATCTACATCCTGTACATAAGAAAGAGGATATCTACATAGGTCAGAGATAAAAATGGATCATTTTTCTCCACGCATATACCGGAAATAGAACTGCCTCTTTCCTATCATTGACATAAACTGGTTTATAGATGGAGAATATTAGATAAAGTTTGTGTAGGAACACCATATGGATTCTTAGTCCTCATTACGCTCCTGAATTTTATACAAAGATTAAAAGCTAGTTGACTAGCTTTCAAAGCATTAACTAAAAATTATTCTTTCCTTTCTATTTTCTGAAATATTCCTACACATTAGAAATTGAAAGGCATTTCAAAGTCTACATTGAAATTATTACAAATTTTGATAAATTTAGGAAAATACATTTATGACTGAAAAATGTTGTAGTACTTCTATATACTGTATCTTGTACTAAAACATTTGCTTTCATTATTTTATGGAATGTACTCACAAATGTGTAAGATCATTATTTGAAAAGAAAACCATACACTAGATTCAGATAGACATCCCTAGTCTATTGGACATCCCTTGGACAGCAAAAGGCATCCAGAACCATATCTTTGAATATGGATAGAAACTGATTTCCTAGAGATATGAACAACAGGGCAGCATGTATAGATCTTCAAAGATCTGAGCCTGACTTAGCCAGTGCCTCAGAGGTGGCAATATTGGCATCTAAAACATCCGTAGTACAAGCTTAAGTCCTATACAGCCACCCAAAACAGTACTCTGTGATGGCAGACAGCCTTCCTAGCACTGAGAATTACCTTTAAACGCCAGCTTATACCCTCTGCCAAGAGCAAGACTGAAGCCAAGAATATGTGGGAAATGACTGATTTAGCTAAATTCTCAAGCTGGGAGTATCTGTGCTGAAACTACTAAATTGCTTTGATCATCTTTTCTACTGCATGACAAATTTAACAGACTTGAGAGTGTACTGCGAATGAAATACTGGGAGAGTCTTGAATCTAAGCTCTACTCCTCTTTCAGCCAGCAAGTATTTAGACCTAATAGTCCCTTACTCAGGAACCTGTGCAAATGTTGGAAGCTATTTACGTATTCATTCAAAATCTTACACAGTAAGAGAAATGATGATTTATTCTATTAGCTGAAGCAGTCAGAAGAGGAACATCCAGAGGGGAACAGAAACTCCTTTTATTGCCTCCACTAGCCATCTGGCAACCGAACAGACCTTGAACATGCTTAGTTTGAGACAACAGGAGAACTTGAGAGACCACTGCCCAACTGCTTAGCAAATCCAGGAACCGAGGAGTGGGGCCACGTCCCTTTTGCTCATCTCCTGGGAATTTTCTCTCTGTACCCCTCTGCTGAAACAGCTGGGGAATTGATACAGAAATTGTGTATTCCTGAATAGGGAAAAGTAAGAGACAAAAGGAATGAGGAGAGGGAGAGCAATGGGAACCGCAATGGAGAACTGACACCCCAAAGGAGCCACCATGGTTTTGTGGAGCTGAATTGAATCAAAAGCCTGGTGCCATCCCAGCTTGGACTAAGTCTTACGAGGGAGAAATTTAGCCCCCTGAGTACCCACCACTTATTACCATTGACATTTCAGCTGCAGAGCGCTCCCAGTGCCAAAGACAGGGATGAGATTTTCTCATGCTTCATTCATACCCTTCATATTTCAGCTATCATTCTTCCTTGTATAAACTCAAAATCTCTAAATTAGATTGTTCCTTTTGTTTTGCATATTATCATTATCATTTTCCTCCCTAATGAATTTTCCTGTGCTAAAAAAGACTGTGACGTTCTTTAATAAATCAGCAGAAAATACCTTCCTGCTTCACAGCCTCATCTAGATCACATTTCTGAATTTATGAGAGTAGGTGACTTAGAGAACTATAAAGAGAAGCTGAAGTGTTTTCAAATTTGAAAATGAATGGGAACTTGAATCATCTCTCCCTAAATTGCCTTTTTACAATTTTTAATTTTTTTTCTAACAAATCTGTCAAATATTACAATACTGTAATTTGTTACAAAACCAATTTCGAATTTATACAAGGAAGAATGACAGCTGAAGAAGGGTATGAATGAAGCATGAGAAAATTTCATCCCTGGCTTTGGCACTGGGAGCACTCTGCAGCTGTAATTAAATGCCCATAAGCTTTGTTAGTAAAACAAAACATTAGATTTAAAGCCATGGGCTTTGATTTTTCTCTTCAATATGCACACACACATCTTTTTGTGCACTGTCAAGATGAGCATGCATGCAGAATATCATATGTTGCCAAGCAGAGCACATAATGAGGGGAGCCTACCTCCTCCAACATGAGAATCAACATTTCAGAGGTTTCTCCACTGAGTTTATATGTTGCACAGATATACCTTGTTCAAAAGACTATGTGACTAGCTAGATGGGAGAGCAAGTTTCTCCCCAACCCAGGTGATGAACTCCATATTTCTCTCACAGATTGTGCAGTTAGTGGGTAGAACTTGGAATGGGAAGATGGACTCATGGTTACGCTTTCTTACACCTTCAAGATAGCTTGAGAGGAAGGGGGACAATGCTGCGTGGTTAGGGGAAATTAAGCAGACTGCGCAAGGGAGAAGCATTCCCAGCAGGCAGTGGCTGGGAATATAAACCGCTGCTCCAATTGATCCTGTTACTGCAGAAGGACACTAGGCAGGACACAAGATCAGTGCACAGAAGAAATAACAGCATGTTTGAGTTGGCCACAGCTTTGCTAAAGAGAGGACTATGTTCTCATTCTCCACTTGTTGTCTTGTTTTGGAGGCAGATTTAGGAAGGCAGCATGTGTGCCCTTGGGTGAAAAGAGCAATTCACATTGCTCTCTGAGGAACAAACACTGGCCAGGGCTCTCTAATCAGGGTTTATGGAAAGTACTGAAAGTTGATTTCATTCCAATGGCAAGCTGTGTTAAGAGGGGTTTATTTGTTTTAAGTTATGAACCCCATTTAAGAGATTTATGTTAGGCACTATTTACTCTCCTTGCTTTCAACATTCATAAGCTTCAAGAACAATGCAGAGGTGTTTTGATTACTATACTCTTAATCTACTTAATGCAATTACTAAACATGTGCTCCCAAGAATTTCAGTGAGTTTTCATTTATGACTCCTGTGCCAAAGGCAAGGCAAAAATAATTTTATAGAAGTAAACTGATATACCAAGGTCAAGATTCACAAACGGAGAGGGGAAAATTGCAGACAGCACTAACAACTTAGTGGTATAAGCAAGCTGTCTACTCAACAGCACCTCCTTGAGCAGATGTTCCTTGCAATGCACAGAGGTCAGATTTTTCTCACTACACACTTTCAGTAACAAGGAGGGATCCTGGCTGTGGACCAGGCTGTGAGCACTCCCACTGCTTGTCTTCTCTGAATGTATTTTCTTTCATGTTGCACAAACCACTGTGCTCTAATATACACCCAGAATTCCCATGAAGTTATGGTATACGACATTTCAAACACTTAAGATGCTTATGTGATGGGGGCACTCTCTAACAACAAAATAGATAACATCCCTCTTGCACTCCCTCCCCCTGTCCCAGATATTTCTTCACCACTTCTGAATTTCACAGTCTTTGCTTTGATTCTCCCTCAGGTGGGTCACTGCCCCATTAAAACTGATATCTGTGCTTCCTTTAGGGCTGAGCCTAAGGTAGGTGACTGTCCTGATCTACGTATTTAAATGCACAGTGTGATCAATGGCTTCCCAAGAGTTTTCTACCTATTGCTCCCTTCTCTCATTCACTCTCCAATTTTATGTCTCCCCTCCTGTACCTCACAACCCCTCCTGTTTTACCTTTATTCTCAGTTTAGGTTCTCTTTTTATCTTCAGGTTCTCATCCAAACTGTACCTTTGCCCTGGATCATCTCCTTTTCTGATTACTTCAATTTTGATCATTTTCCACACTTAACTGATGCTTGCCCTTTCTAACACAATTTTTGGTCTTTGCACCATCAGGATATAGGACACCTACAAGAGGTAAAATATTTATCTTGATAGAAAGTCCATTTCTCTGCCTCTCTTTCCTTCCCAGTGGTTTTTGAAACATTTAATTGTCTTAATGGCAACAAAAAACTCTCTGAAATTGTTGCACTGCATGTCAAGGTCAAAGTGACTGAGATCAGGATACAGCTGTAAAATTATCTCTTGTGTTTCCCAATACAACATTTATTATTAGATCTAATTATTTTTATTTCCAAATATGTTCATAAATCAAGCAAATGGCACTTACTAAAGCACTCTCCTATAAGGAAGCTATTTGCCAAGCTACTTGGTTTTTTTATTTCTGTTGTTCATAAGACCTTTTATTTAGCATCGTAAATGCAAGTATTTGTAATGCTTTAAGGAATATATGATTCAAATTGTCACACCAAACTCTGAGTCCTTCATTCTTCCTGAATAACTCTTGACTTCCCAAAATCAAAGAGAGCTACTAAAGTTTATATTAAATAAAAGATATCAGAGCACAGCCCCATAAACATCCTTACAGTGTTTGTCTTCCACAAAGTTATAATTACTGACCCAATATAAACATACTCTGTATCTGCCTTGACAGAAACTACATTTAAAGTGTCCTGTCTATATGTTTTGATTTTGAGAACAAAAGAGTGTCCATGTAAATTCCTGTCTTTGTTTAACATATGTACACGTTAAACAGCCATACTGGTACTTACAGAGTGAAGCTATGCAGGAAACAATAAATATTTAAACAAATCTATTTTTTTGAGCTTGCATCTTTTTCTCTATGCTACCAGTCTCCAGAAAGCAAATAATGTCGGCTGGGGGCTTTATCATGTAGTCCAGTGTTCTACACCGCAAGCTGCTTTGAATCATGAGAGGGCAAATGCTAAGCACATGGGTCCTCTCAGGGAAAGAACTGATATGCTCCATGTAACTCACATGGTACACATTATCAGCTCAGAATAATCCCTATAGGAATCTATAGGAGGTAAGGGAAACACAGAAAGGGAAGTGACCTTTTACAATGCCAAATCATCCACAAATGGTCATATGAAAATTGACACTTTATATTTCAGTGAAAAAGCACCTGCCTGCTATGCTTGAGACAACATAGGAGCCAAATTTTTATTTCAAACCACAAAAGCTGGCATTGTCCTTTCCTATCCCCTTGCCCAAGACAAGGAAAAGCACTAAATGGTTACAACTGCCTTTTCTCACATGACTGAAAATCCATATTTTCAATCAGCTGGCACCTGTACAAACCAGAGTGGAAGACATGCAGGCATTTAGACATTGAGAAATTGCCACTGTTTTTCTAGTCTAATACTCAGGGAAGGGACAGATTAGGACAGTCGTTATTGGCTAGATTTCTAATGTTCCAGATTTCTGGAGCAAAGACTGACAAGCATTAAAGATTACTAACACCTTTCCCTTCCTAATGGGGATAATCACCTTTCCCTGATGGATGAACTCACTCAACAGTAACCTTCCACACTCCACTGAAACATCAGTGGCACAAAGTTATTCTAAGGATTCCAAACAGAAAAGATGGAAACTTAGCAGATAATGCATTTTCTCCTTCACAAGATATCAATGTAGTTTAATGGCAGCAGATGACTTGGCATGAATGTTATCAGTTTTATCTGGAAAATAGTTTGAAATGTCAGGAGGAACTCAAACCAACAGAACTAAGCCAATTCAAATTCATCATCACCCTATCCAAGTTTTCTGGTCCTTTCAATTAGTTTATTGTTTTCTGTATTACTACAGCTTTGAATAAACAGTGCTTAGGTTAATATTTCATCCTCTAGACTAGAGTCTCCTGTAGCCTGCAAAATATATGTATATATTTTCCATATAATTTTAGTGGTGTGTAATCATTAAGGCAAAAATCAAAGACACTGAAAAATTAGGAGGGATGCAATGGCCCTCCAGAATAAATGGTAATCCCAAATATCTGTCTTCTTGCTATACTCTGTGAAAATTATTTTTTGCTCACCCTGCTCTAATTTTTTTTTCATTTTTTAATTTAGAAGATGTTAAATATCATTAGGTAAGGATGTACATTTTAGGCAACATATATCTGGTCTATGTGGCACATCAGGAAGTCATATCACTGTGGGAACTGTACCAACATATGCCAAAAATCAAGTCCCTTTTGACCAAAGTCAGGTACAAAGTAAATAGCTTCCCACAGTCAGAGTTCAAACAAAATAAAATAAGGTTTCCTGGATAATAGTACTATTTCTATTGATGTCTCTGCTGTACTATTTGACAACTAGAAATTGCCATGAGACTTCCCAGAGATAGGTCATGGTTCAGTGACAGATCTGATAGTCAGTCATCCTCTGGCAACATAACCTGGTGGTGGTGGGCTGAAAAGAAGCAGACACTGTCTCTGTTTTCAGGAAGGAAAGTGTAAAAATTTATTCTTTTGCAGCTAGACTTAGACGATAAAAAGGGTTAGCGGAAAGTTAACGCTGATCAGTTCTTCTTTTAACAGTCCGTGACTGCAATCCCACTGCTGGCAACGTACATCAGGAACAATTGTGTCCTTATAGAGATCACATGATCAAAACAGAGTTTAGAAGTTGGTGGCACCCAGATTCCTCATCAATGCTGTCAAACAGTAATGAAAACCTTCCCTCACAGTGGAAAAATAAGTCTTTTTCTTGAAATATTATTTTGTCCATTTAAAGAACCTCTTCCTTTAAAACTTCTGTTATGGCCAATGTCTCACAATGCACATCTTTGCCTGTTCCTCTTTGAGCATGAAATGAATAATGTAGTATCATATAGTAATTAAAGCAGCCTCAGGATCTCAAGTTTACTGTGGAAAATTTTCAGATCCTAGTTGTTCTGTTTGAATTTAAATACCATCAAAAGATATTCACCACGGATGCCTCATAACAATAAATATTGTTTTGCTGTAATATACCAAAAATATTCCAGAATTTTGGAAAAAGATAGATGAAAGATTTCCCTGTTTTCTATCTATTAACAATGTATTTGACTCATTATGTTGGATAACAATCCAATAACTTACTCAAAGGAAAATGTTTTAAAATATAGCATTAAATGCCAGCTCCACTGAGTATGAAGAGATAGATATTTTAGCATCAGTACCAACTAAATTATTTAGCAGAGTACAGATGTTGTAGCCAGTTGGTTTGTTCTTGATTCACACTAATGAAAGGAGAGCCTACTTTAAGCTTATCTTTATCATTTTCTCAGGTACTTAATTGCTCTACTTAAAAACAAAACAAAACAAAAAGTTAAGCAAATCTTTCATTTCCAACAGAAGCAAGGCCAAATTCATTATAATATTGATTTGCTCTAGAAGTAAAGAAAATGGTGGTAAATTTACACTATTACAAATAAAATGGATGATCAGGATTGGTTGGTTTTTTTTTGTACGCATGAGTAAATGCTAAACATTCGGCAAAACAATGATTATGTGAATAAATAAGATACCTACCTTTAGTTACACACTGGAGTTTTTTCTCTGATTTAAATATTTTGGTCATACTATCAAGGAACAGAAATAGTGCTGGGAGTTACAAGACCAAACAAGTGAATCAAGCTGGAGTGAATATAACAAACATATCTGGAAAGTGTTTGTCTAGGCTGTTGATCAAACATAGCAGACAATTACAACAGTTTAACAATAGTTAACTAGCCATTAAGCAAAACTGTAGCTGGACATATTCTCCAAGTCAACCTGAGCTGCACAAGATAGGACATGTTGAGAAAATTATAATCTCTAATATAAATGCTGACAAGCAGTCTTGGAAGGGCTCTCAAAATGTCCTCCCTCCACCTACTCACTTAAAAAAGGTCAGGAACAGGAATATATTTCCAGCTCATTCTGCTGACTTCTATTAACTGCTAAGAGAATTCCTTTCCACACAGCCAATTTGGCTTTCTGGCAAACAAGTGAAACAAAGGTATTCCAAAACCTTCAATAAGTTCTGCTTATTGCAGCAAAAGGACATACAATCTCTTCCTATGCCCCTGATTGTGCTTTCTTACCTATGGAATATATATAATCTTTTCTCATGGTGTATGTGTATATTTCTGGCTTCCATTTATCTTAAAAAACCAGGAATGAAGTCCTGTTCCCACAATTTTGTTTAACAGAAAAAAATCACTTGTTCCTCTCATGAAGCTCTGCAAAGTAATCAAGAAGGTAAATCTTTCACATTATGGTGAGCTGGTCTCTCTTCTTATAAACAGATCAATTTCACTTTATGACATTCTAAAGCATTTCACTAAAATAATTCAAGATTATAATTCCTTCAGGTGATGCTCCAATGATAACCCTAATATGCTAAAGTGTTTTTCATTTTTAACACATTTCCAAGTATTGTGCAAAGTAAATTGCAGAATCTAGTTAATGCTCATTCAGTCATCAGTAAATACATTTCTCTGACTTCCCCATCAATAATATCAATGTTACTTTTCCAAAGCACAGCATTTTAGACTGAAAATTAATTTGTTTACTATTAATAACCCTTTCTTATCACCTTCTCTTTATATAGTAGCAAAATCTGAACTATATATGTTGAATTTCATAGCTCTTTTTTCCTGCAAACATATTCTGCAGAGGCAAAACCTGTTACTGAATGACAGCTGAAAGGCTTTCTTTTTTTACTTCAGACTGCTTCTGCATCTACTTAGTCCTAACACAAATATACTGACCCTCTTTTCTTAGAATGTAGTGCACAGTAGCTACCATGATACTTTCAAAGCTGAGATGCAAAGCCATCATTCCTAGCTGCGACCAGACCACATCCGTTGCCCTCAAAAGGCCTGGTGGGAACATTGCTTTTGTGGTGATCATGAAGCTTCACACCAGCCCCTTCTCCCGCTATCACAGCCACAAGGAAGGAAACAAGACAGCATTGTTTCTCAGGTTTAGCCTCTCACATGTATTTCAAAATAGAAAAAAAATCCATGAAAGAGGTCAATGTAAACATTGTCTGGTCCTTGATTTCAGATCCAAGACCTACTGTAGTCAGTAAGGCGAACACCAGTGAGACTCCTGCCTTCTCTCTAGGCATCTCTGTAAGGCAAGATGCCCACATGGAGGGTCCCTAGTCAAACAATTTGAGAATCAAAATATTTAGGGAATTTTTATGGGTACTTGTATTCAACTAGTTCCTCTTGAAAAAATCAGTGTCAGGTGCATTCTTCTTGCATTCATCCCTCTTCAAAAACATTACTTCCGGGCTTCCTAGAAGCAGAAAGCTGCCTTTCAACCTCTGGGTGTTAAGCATTTGAAATGCCTTTTCAAAAGTCTACCTCTGAATACTGCAAATATTTCTTGCTTTAGTCTTAACTGTAAGCCACATTTGTTTATTCCTTTCCTCCTCCCAGGAGAAAGAAACCCAAAGAAGAAAGAGGATAACTTCATTCAGAGTTTCATTTTTCATCTTGTTACTTTCTTCCTATCAGAGAATGTCTGAGCTGCCATTTCATATGTGCTTCTGAGTCACAGTAAATACCAAATAGAGAACAAAACTGGGGAAATAAAAACCATATATATAAATTTTCCAACTGCCTCATCTTCATAGTCCTTTGTACTCACACTAGTACAAAGGACTAGTGGCTAGTAATTCTACTGACACTACTACCTATTATCACATACTGTGAGAACATACTAGAAAAATGTTTTACTGCACAGTCGCTTGTCCACTGCCCTCCATTGCCACTATGTTTAACTATGTATGAAATAGATGCTAAAGCCTACTGCTACTTGAGCTGTCTATTCACTGATTTGTTCGAAGTGGTGAACTTGCCTTTGACCTCCATCTTATTTAAATTTTCAGTGTAAAGTTGGTACTTATCTGATATTATCATGAAAGAAAGATTAAGCATATCTAATAAGGAACTTCTTGTGCACAGTTAAGCTTAACTGAGGTGTGGGTTGGTGCTTGGGAATTCATTTCCAGGAACAGACATGTCAACAAAACCTGAGCACTTAAATAATTAGAAGATGAAAAAATTATACAAATGGTGAATGTAAGTTCATTAATACATAGGAATAAATATTCCTACAATATTTTTGCAACTGTTGCCTCTCTAGTTGTTAATTTTTATCAGCACAGTAGATCCAACACATGTAAGAGAGCAAAGTGGTAAGAATAAATTATCAGCTGAATTCTGAACTGAGAAATCTTCACTGCTGTCTGCATTTCAGAGCAAGTGTATTGCATGCATTTGACAAAGCAGTTTGAAAAATTATCTCCTTCCCTGGACTTTTAGACTAGTTATGAAAATCAACCTGAAATAATAATAGGATAAACTACAGCCTTCACAGAAACTGCAAAACAACAAAAACAACAAAAGGCTATGAAATAAAGTATGTGTGCAAGGTGGAAAACATAAGTAAAAAAAGTGGATAAATGTCCTGTTTCATAGACAGCATTACATTTTACTCTGTTCATCTTGGGTGATAATACCTATTCCCAAAATATAGTCTAAGCTTAGATCTCCATTTGATTTTAACATTTTTGGACAAATCACATAATTAATTATGAAACAAGCTGAAATCCAGCATGCAACACTAGCCCTTTTTAAAGCCTTGCTGAGTACTACACAGATTATATAGATACTATAAGAATTTTTCTCTGGTTGGTACTTCTAACAAAAAATCGATTGTTTATCTCTTTCCACAGGGTAGAATGTCTGTGGTCAGTGAAATGACCAGAAATCCTATTTACAACAGGACAATGTGAAGATTTTTATTGCTACCAAGTTTTCATATTCAAGTGCCAGAAGGGGATTCAGAAAATACAGTCATGACTTCATTTAAAAATCAGAGTCAATTTGTCAATCATTCTCTATAAGCCAATCTCCCCCGTCTTTCTCTACATGTATATTGAAATGCAACCCCACAAAATCTGCTTTGAAATGGCACTCGTCAGTGACTGTCTATTAAACTGCTATGAAACTTGTGTGAAGTCCTGGCAGTAGAAGTCATCTGGACTCCTTAGTCACAGTGATCTTCATGAACAACTTCACCTCTACCTTTTTTTTTTTCTTTTAAGCCATTGCATAGGAGGAGCTTTTGCTCAAATCCCTCCAGCAGATCTACAGAGAAAGAACATTTCATTCAGCCTTATGTCATGCCAAAGCAAGACCACAGAATCATAGAATGGTTAGGGTTGGGAGGGACCTTCAAAGGTCATCTAGTCCAACCCCCCCGCAAGAAGCAGGGACATCCCCGACTAGATCAGGTTGCTCAGAGCCTCATCCAACCTGGCCATGAATGTTTCCAGGGATGGAGGTGCCTCAACCACCTCTCTGGGCAACCTGGGACAGTGCTCTACTACCCTCAGTGTAAAAAATCTTTTTCCTAATATCTAATCTAAATCTACCTCCCTCTATTTTAAAACCATTACCCGCCATCCTATCACAACAGGCCCTGCTGAACAGTCTCTCCCCGTCTTTCCTGTAGGGCCCCTTGAGGTACTGGAAGACCTCTATCAGGTCTCCCCGGAGCCTTCTCTGCTCCAGGCTGAACAGCCCCAACTCTCTCAGCCTGTCCTCATAGGAGAGGTGCTCCATCCCTCTGATCATCTTCATGGCCCTCCTCTGGATCCTCTCCAACTGGTCCATGTCCTTCTTGTGTTGGGGGCTCCAGAACTGGACACAGTACTCCAGGTGGGGTCTCACCAGGGCAGAGTAAAGTGGGAGAATCACCTCCCTCAACCTGCTGGCCACACTCGTCTTGATGCAACCCAGGATGCGGTTGGCCTTCTGGGCCGCAAGGGCACATTGCCTGGTCATGTTGAGCTTCTCGTCCACCATCACTCCCAAAAAACAGTCTATAGGTTCTGCTTGCAGGCTGTATAAACATCTCTGTAAGTGTCAAAGAATGCTTGCCTGTGATGTATCCGTCTTGGCAAATAAAGCAAAATATTTTTTCCCCCAGCTAACAAGTTATATTTTTTTCTACATATACACTAAACCTAACAGCATTTGTTTAGTCACAAATCTCCAATCAGAACAGCTAAACATGACAGCTGTAATTTCCCTACAGAGCTCTATCGTAGTTTAGCCCCACTTGGGACCAGACTACACAGTCTCTCTCTCACTCCCCCCACCCTCCGAAAGAATAGGGAGAGATAATGTAAGGAAAAACAGCTCGATAAGGACAGGGAGAAAATCCTTAAAGTTACCATTACGGGCAAAACAGACTCAACTTGGGGAAAACTATTCATTTATTACTAAAAACAAAGTAGGATAATGAGACAGAGAACAAGATAACTTCCCCCCACCCCTCCCTCTTCCCGGGCTTAACATTATCTCTACCACCTTCCCTCCCTGAGCCGCACAGGAGGAAAGAGGGAATGGGGGTTACGGTCAGTTCATCACACATTGCTTTACACTGCTGCTTCGTGGTCAGGGGAAGAACTCCTCACATTCCTCCCCTGCTCCGTTGTGGGGTCCCTCCCATGGGCTACAGTCCTTTGTGAAACTGCTCCAGCGTAGGTCATTTCTTCCACAGGGTGCAGTCCCTCCAGAACAGCTGTCCCAGTGGGCCCCTCATGGGCCACAGCCTCCTTCAGGCATCCACCTGCCCTGATGTGGGGTCCTTCATGGGCTGCAGGTGGATCTCTGCTCCTCCATGGACCTCCATGGACCGCAGGGGGACAACCTGCTTCACCATGGTCATTACCACAGGCTGCAGGGGAATCTTGGCGAAGAGTAGCATTACTCCTCCCCTTCCTTCTTCACTGACCTTGGCGTCTGCAGGTGTTCCTCTCACAAGAAAAGTTCTTCACAACAGGCTGGCAGACACCTCTCAGAATCTCTTAACATCATCCATCTCATCTCCTCCCCACTTCTTGCAGCCGGGCCGGGCCAAGTCAGGCCCAGTTGGCTGCCTGGCAAGAGGCCAGAGGGTGAGGGCAACAAGGCCCACAAGGCTCGTGCCTCCCCCTCTCTGCCCCTGCTCAGCGTCTTCACATCTTTTCTTCCTCTCTTTTTTATTCTGTTTTTCCCCTTCTTAAATATGTTATTGCAGAGGCGTTATCACGGAACATTCTGCCACCATTTGGCTTGGCCTTGGCCAGCAGCGGGTCTGCCCTATGCCCGGCGAGTCCACTGAATAAAGAGGAACAACTTCTAGCAGTTTCTTACAGAATCTACCACCTTAGGCCCCCTCATTAAATAAAACCAGAACAAGCTCCAATATCACATTTGTCAGGTAGATTTACTGTGCTTTCTTCAGTTCACCCATTGTTCTTAATACAGGGCAGATGCATTGAAGGTTCATGCAGTTAACAAAAAGATCAATTTGCCCCTTGACTCCAGCCTTCAACTTAAGGCTTCACAGGTTGTTTTAGCAGAGAAAGGCCTCAGACATATTGCCATCAACACTGTCTGTATTCCCCTCTTGCTCACTCGGTTAGCTATCCAAAGGTTATCTCCACTTTCCTCTGATCAAAGAGGATCACCTGCTGCCTCTGTCTTTCCTGGTGCTCATCTTTTGTTCAGCTCTTCCTACCTCATGCCTTCCTGTTCTCCCCAAATGTTTCATAATTCACACATTTTAAGAGTTTACATTCTTACAGACTGTAACCATCTTTGTAGTATTTAACAGAGCTGTCATATTTTTACAATTCCTAATACTGTAAAATACCGCAGTCTTATCTGTCAGGTATTTGATAACCTTGATTCATGAGAGGAACAAAGAGAAAAAGACATAACAAACAGAGCTTCTTGTGGCACCACATCTGGTTAAGATATTTGCACTGGATGGACTCAGTTGCTGAGGCAACAGCTTCGGTGCCAGCAGGATCCGCATCGGTACATCCCAGCTGAGCGCACAGAGGGGTTTCCCGAACCGGGGAAGCTCAGGGGGAGCCCAGAGAGGAGCCAGGAGCCCTGAGAAGTCCACAGCTCAGGAGAGAGCAGCTGATGAGACCTGGGCGGAGCCAGGGGCACGGGCGGCCCAGCCCCCTCCCCTCGCGTATAAAGGAGGCTCTTAAGGAGCACCAGCCATCAAGGTGTAATGTGGTAGTTTGTATGGAAGGGTGTGCAGGAAGGGTGCTGACCCAGGGCACTCACCATACCAGACTCTCAAGGCAATATGGTGGGCACTTGTCTGAGGGCAAAGGCTGCAGCCCCAGCTGGGAGGCCTGCACGAGCTACCCCAGCGGCGGCTGATGCCTCCATGCAGACGAAGCAGCCAAAGGGAGAGGCTGCAGTGCAGACCTCCAACTGCAGAAAGTGCCTGGGCCTTTCTCCTGGGGCAGGGACAGGTGGCAACCCTGCCAGCAGAAGGTGTGCCCAGGTGGAGGACCTCCTGTGGCAGGTGGCTGAGCTGCAGGAGGTGGTCAGGAGGCTGCATGACATCAGGGAGGCTGAGAAGGAGTTGAATACCTGGTTCCAAGCACAATCTGCACTGGAATCACAGCCCCTAGCCAAACAGTCAAAAACTCTCTGACCAACACACACAGAAGGTAAGCAGGCCAATGATGCTGAAGAAAGGAAGCTTGTGAAGGCAAGGGCCAACAGGAGGAAGAGACTTCCCCTGAAACTGGAGGTGCCCTTGCAGAACTACTTTGCCACTCTCCTGGCTGAAGAGACCCACCGCATCAGGAGAGAGGCTGGAGTTGAGCAAGGCAGCCCAACCTGCTCTTATAATGACCAGTGCAACCAAGAAAAGGTGACAGGTGGTAGCAGTGGGTGACTCTCTTCTGAGAGGTACAGAGGCACCCATTTGCCAACCCAGCACACTCTCTAGAGAGGTGTGCTGCTTACCAGGGACTACCAAACTTTGTACAGCCCACAGACTGCTATCCACTGCTGGTGTTTCACATGGGTGCCAGTGACGCAGCCAGGAGCAGCCTGGGGAGCATCAAGAAGGACTTCAGGGCCCTGGTAGCAACAGTTAAGGACCCGGGGGCTCAGGCAGTCTTTTAATCAATCCTCCCAGTCAAAAGGAGGGGGCCTGAAAGGGCCAGTCGAATCTGGCAAGTTAACAAATGGCTACAGGAATGGTGCCACAGCCAGGCCTTTGGCTACTTAGAGCATGGGATGTGCTTTGAGAAGCCTAGTCTACTAGGGGCAGATGGGGTACACCTAACTGAGAAGGGGAAGAGCGTCTTCAGCCAAAGGCTTGCCAGACTGATCAAGAGGGCTTCAAACTAACCTTGCTGGGGAAGGGGGAGCACAATCCATCCCACCACTGTCAGTATGGCACCAGTGCCAGCAACAGGTACCCAGAATCTGGGGAAGGATCACAGGTACAAAAGCACATAGAATGCAGCTCAGAGGAATTCCTATTGCTCCAGCCAGATAGTTGGCTTCATCGGGGGCCCAGGTTAAGTGCCTCTATGCTAACGCACATAGGATGGGGAACAAACAGAAAGACCTAGAGATGTGTGCACACATACAGGGCTATGATCTTGTTGGCATCACGGAGATGTGGTGGGATGACTCCTATGACTGGAGCACTGGGATGGAGGGATATAGACTCTTTAGGAAGGACAGGCAGGGGAGAGGAGGAGGGGGTGTTGCTCTCTGTATCAGCAACCAGCTGGAGTGCATGGAGGCTGCCTGGGGATGGAGGAGGAGCTGACAGAGAGCTTATGGGTCAGGATTAGAGGGAGGGCAGGGACAGGGGACATTACAGTGGGGGTTTGCTACAGGCCACCTGGCCAGCAGGACAGACCAGATGAGGCCCTCTACAGGCATATAGGGGCAGCCTCATGGTCACAAGCCCTGGTCCTCATGGGGGACTTCAATCACCCCAACATCTGTTGGAGGGACAACACAGCAGAGCACAGGCAATCCAGGAGGTTCCTGGAATGCGTGAATGATGACTTTCTTCTCCAAGTGATAGAGGAGCCATAGAGGAGAGGTGCTATGCTGAACCTTGTTCTCACCAACAAGGAAGGACTAGTGAAGAATATAAAGCTCAAGGGCAGCCTTGGCTGCAGTGACCATGAGATGGAGTTCAAGATCCTTAGGGCAGCAAGTTCTCTACCCTAGACTTCAGGAAAGCAGACTCCGGCCTCTTCAGGGATCTGCTGGGTAAAGGGCCCAGGACAGTTGGTTAATAATCAAGGAGCACCTCCACAAGCTCGGAGCCATGCATCTCAACTAAGAGGAATTCAGGGAAAAAATGCCACGAGGTCTGCATGGATGAATAAGTAGCTCCTGGACCAGCTGAAAAACAAAAAGGAAGCCTACAGAGAGTGGAAGCAAGGACAGGTAGCCTAGGAGGATTACAGAGAGGTTGTCCAAGCGGCCAGGGATCAAGTAAGACAGCCTAAAGCCCTGACAGAATTGAATCTGGCCAGGGACATCAAGGGCAACAATAAAAGCTTCTCTAGGTACGTCAGGAATAAAAGGAAGAACAGGGAGAATGTGGGCCCTCTCTGGAAGGAAATGAGTGACCTAGTTACCCAGGGCATGGAGAAGGCTGAGGTGCTTGATGACTTTTTTGCCGCAGTCTTTGCTGATAAGGGCTCTGACCACATCACCTAAGTTGCGTAAGGCAAAAGCAGGGACTGGGAGAATTAAGAACTGCCCACTGTAGCAGAAGAGGAGGTTAGGGAACATCTAAGGAACCTGAAGGTGCACAAGTCCATGGGACCTGATGAGATGCATCTGTGGTAACTGGTAGCTGGTGGATGAAGTTGGCAAGCCACTGTCCATCATGTTTGAGAAGTTGTGGCAATCTGATGAGGTTCCCAATGACTGGAAAACGGGACACATAACCCCAATTTTTAAAAAGGGGAACAAGCAAGACCCAGGGAACTACAGGCCAGTCAGCCTCACCTCTGTGCCTGGCAAGGTCATGGAGCAGCAGATTGTCCTGGAAACCATGCTAAGGCACATGGAGAGCAAGGAAGTTACTGGTGACAGCCAACATGGCTTCACTAAGGGCAAATCATGCCTGACAAATTGGGCGGCCTTCTATGACGGGGTAACAGCATTGGTTGACAACACACAAGCAACTGATGTCATAAACCTGGACTTGTGCAAGGCATTGTATTGCATGACATCCTTCTCTCCAAACTGGAGAGACATGGATTTGACAGACGGACCACTTGGTAGATAAGGAATTGGCTGGATGGTTGCACTCAAAGAGTTGTCCACGTGGAGACCGGTGGCAAGAGGCATTCCTCAGAGGTCCATATTGGGCCCAGCCATGTTTAACATCTTTGTCAGAGACATGGACAGTGGGGTAGAGGATATCCTCAGCAAGTTTCTTGATGACACCAAGCTGTGTGGTGCAGTCGACATGCTGGAAGGAAGGGATGCCATCCAGAGGAACCTTGACAGGCTGGAGAGGTGGGCCCGTGCAAAACTCTTGACATTCTACCAGGCCAAGTGCAAGATCCTGCACATGAGTCGGGGCAATCCCAAGCACAAATACAGGCTGGGAGGAGAATGGATTGACAGCAGACATGAGAAAAGGACTTGGGTGTGCTAGTGCATGAGAAGGTCAACATGAGCCAGCAACGCACTCTTGCAGCCCAGAAAGCCAACCACATCCTGGGTTGCATCAAGAGGACCATGGCCAGAAGGCTGAGGGAGGTGATTCTACCCCTCTACTCTGCTCTGGAGAGATGCCACCTGGAGTACTGTGTCCAGTTCTGGAGCCCCCAACATAAGAAGGACATGGACCAGTTGGAAGGGGTCCAGAGGAGGGCCACAAAGATGATCAGAGGGCTGGAGCGCCTCTCCTATGAGGACAGGCTGAGAGAGTTAGGGCTGTTCAGCCTGGAGAAGAGGAGCCTCCAGGGAGACCTTATAGCAGTCTTCCAGTACCTAAAAGGGGCTATAAGAAAGATGAGGAGAAATTCTTTAGCAGAGTCTATTGCGATAGGATGAGGACTAATGGTTTCAAAATAGAGGGAGGTAGATTCAGACTGGACATGAGGAAGAAATTTTTTACAATGATGGTGGTGGAACACTGTCCCAGGTTGCCCAGAGAGGTAGTAGATGCCCCATCCCTGGACCAGGTTGGACGGGCCTCTGAACAACCTGACCTAGTAGAATGTGTCCCTACTCATGGCAGAGGGGTTGGACTAGATGACCTTTAAAGGTCCCTTCCAAGCCTAACTGATGTGCGGAAAACAGACTCCACAATCTGTAAGATTGTAAAGTAGGTATGTTTATTCGGCGCCGGGCAGCACAGGGGGTAGTCCCGCCAAAACCATGCGCGCCTGACACGGCACCTCACTTTGAATTTATACAACCAGGTGTTACATATACATGAAGTTTCATAATTCACCTATACATATGCATGATCTATCCTCGCTTCGTATTAAAATTAGTCCCAAGGGGTCATTTTCATAAACTCCCCCCATCTGCGCTTGCGCAGTGCCTCCTGGTGGTGGTCATCGGGGGTCCTGGGGATGAAGATGAGCTGCTCCTCTTCGTCACCACTAGTAACCCTTTGTTTTCGCGCAGACTCGGTTATGCTTTGGTTCTTGTCCAAACCGCAGGGTCAGTTCTGGCTGGTTCATACAGAAGGCCCCTCAGCTCTTATCAAGAACTGTCCTTGGGAGGGATACAAAACTTCTCGCTTTAGATATTCTACACAATGGCTAGTTAGTAAAGCATAAAGCACCATCTGTCTTAGTATGCACAGCTGCAATTGATTAATGCTTATACCTACTTAGGAGTTTTCTTTTAACCCCTTCCCTCATAACTATTCTATGATTTCTAAATGCAAATTTCAATAACAGCAAGACAAGTGGCAATGCTTTCCAGACAGGAGTAGCAGATGAATATTATATGGTGCAATAAACATCTTCCAACCTTTTGATTTCATTAGGTATTTTCACTGGTCATTACCACGTGCATTCAACTCCTTGGGGCACTAAAACAGCATCATTTCAGCAGGTGTTTCCAGACACATGTGAAGCATCTATTACCTGTCCTCATCTCCACTCCTGCTCAATGCTGACCCAAATAAACATGGATAACAATTTGGCTATTAGTCCCCAGCACATGCTGAGTCCCATTTTAAAAAGCACTTCCTCGTTACTGTGAACAGCATTGCTTTCACTGAAATTTTCCCACCTCCTGAGTGTCTGTGGATTACACCCACACAGTCTCCTCTATATGTTGAAACAAGAAGGGTTTAAGAAGACCCAACAGCAAGGAAAAGAGTCCCATTTATATTATCCTCTACATTGTTCCTGAATTCTACTATAAGAATAAAAGAACACTACAGATTTAAGAGCATTTATCCAAGAGTGAAAGAACTGCACGTCAGCCAAAGGTTTGATTTGCAGTCATCTATCCTCTTGCCTTAATGAACCTTTCCAAGAACCCAGGGGAATTCCGATTTCTCAGACTAGAAACAGCACACTAGAACATGATGACCCTTCAAAAGACAGGGTACTCAGATCTGTGCAAAACACAGTAAAGAACAATATTAGAAACTCATACCACCCTTCCTTGTTGTGCTTCTGGGTTCCCCTTCTTGCTCCGGAGATTCCCACCCATCCAGGCACAAAGTAGCCACAGCAGGACGAACAAAAGACCTTTGTTTTACACTGCTCTGCCACCCCACTATAACAAAGCATACTGCACGATACCCCTCCACTGCACTGCCAACAGACCCCTAAGTAACTACAGCCCCTTGGAGATGAGGAGTAGAAGTGCTTACCCTTGAAGTAATGACAGAGGGTATGGCTGATGATGTTGGCTTTGTTGCCAGATATGTTTATAATTTAAAGGAAAATAGGATGCGAATCAGATATTTTCTGGTTGGACTGTCTCTCCTTGCTCCCTCACAATAGGCCACCTCCTGTGGTCTCTGTGACCACACAGCTGGTGGGTTTAGTACACAGCTCAGTGGAGGGGTGCCACCTTCATAAAACAGATATGCTGCTAACAGAGAAAATTTATTTTCTATCAACAATGGATCAGATTTTGCCTCTTCCATCAGCCGCTTGCTCTCACTTTCCTGCCAGAGGTTTCCACCCCTTCAGCTCATCCATCCCCACGGAGTACACTGTTTGCATGGCTGTACTATAAGTCAGGAGAGTAGAAAACCTCTAGCAGGGAACAAAAACAAAATATCAGACAATGGCAGGAGAGCTAGAAACCTCTTAATATGCCACAAGTACTACGAACCTATTACTTCTGAAAAAAAATCCCTAAGCTAGCTGGCTGCTATTTAGCAGTCCTTTTCAAGGCCTTTGGCTCCATTTAGTGCAGCTGCTAAATGATTACAGGGGAGAGGCAGTAGCTGCAGTCACTCATCAGGTTGAGGACTTGTTTTGTGCTAGAGGGTGATTTCAAAAGCTTTGCAGTAAGTGTAAATTGATGTGGAATCAGGATTGTCATTCACCTGGCAGTGATGGTGTCTCTATATCTACTACAGATGACTGGAGTTATTCTTTAGGCAAATGTATGTGCAAGATGCAAGGAATTCCTGAGTGCTACTAAGCTATTGAAATAAATTATTGAAAGATGTCCTTTAAGCCAAAAGGGATTACACTGAGTAGCATCTCAGCTTCCTAGTTTGCTTTACGGTTGCAAAGTTGTCTTGCTCAAGTATGGCTTCAGCTCATTGTTCTTCCAGAAAATACCCTCATCCAACCACTAAGTCTTCTTAGAAGCAGTGCTGCAGGCACAAGTTGTGAGAGTTGGGAAGAAGTATGAGTTTTCTCTGGGTGCTATTAAGCTCACTGAAAAAAAAAAAGACAGTAAAAGAATAAAAGCTGTGAGGCAGCCAAGTAGTTACTGTCCATTTCTGCTTGCCACAGAGATACAGACAATTAATTCTAAAGTCTTAGACTCTTATTCCTGGCAATCCAAGCATGCTCTTCACTCTCAAGTATTAAAGGTTTGGGGACTGGGGAGGGTAAACAACTTTGAAGAAATCCATTATCGGTAACACTTCTAGTACAATTTCCATGCCATCGACATTTTTTGGTAAAGTAGTCATAAAAATAAATATATAAACCAATCTCATGAGAAGAAATTAAGACTTTTGTCATAAATCTTTCTTAAAATGAAAGGGAAATATATTTCAACATGACTTTAATTCATAGCCACATCCAAAAAAACAGCCATAAAAATACATTTCTCTTTTCCTTAATTGAAAGCCTTACTGAGTACTGCAAGCTATTAAAGAAGTCTAGAGGCTTTTTACTACAGACCAAATGTTAATTCTGATGAACTGAAAGAATAAACTTCCAGTTAAGAGCAAAATTTGACTCTATGAATATGCTTTCACAGTATATCCTAAGTTACTGTCATCATAACACAGTACCTCTTATAGATATGATAAACTAGATTCCATTCTGATGTAGTGCTTGCTTGATGAAATGTAATTCTCCTATTCCACATCTTTATTTATTCATCCTATATCTTCTTTTGATTATTTCATGTATGCCTATTTTTATGCACACTAATATTCTTTTATTCTGTATTTTTGTGGAGGTAACTCAGCATACATAAGAGACCTAGATCAGCATTATGAGTATATTTAAATGCATTCAACCTCCCAACAATCTGATAAGATTTTTATTCTGTACCTAGTTTTTTCTTTCTGCTCAGGAAAGTCATTCAGAGCCTTAGGAGAATGTTGAAAACTGTTTATTCATCTTACAGTATATCCCAGATCAGCAGCTGTTCCTGATATCCATTTTGGTTGTATTATTTAAAACAGCTATTCAAACACTGTATTTTTAAAAATGTTTTTAAATCAGTAATGTTTATTCAAATGTAATCCAGAACAGCATAGACTTTAAATCCAATGGCACATTCTTAGTTTCACCTCCATGCTTACTGCTACTCAATTGGACCTAGGGGCAACCTGGTGTTCTGACGTAAAACTGTTCTGAATTTAGCCTTTCTGGAGCAAACGTGTTTTGTCATTACACAATCACTGCATGTATTTGATATAGTAGTCACATATTTTGTAAATGTATATTTGAATTATATGAGTATATGCTTTCACAGTTTCCTCTACAAAGCAGATGATTGCTCCATTTCATAACTGTTACCATAACTGGCACTTGAATTTGCCTCAGTGACTTCTGCCTGCTGTATGAAAGCCAACACTTATCAATGGCAGACAAATAAATATGTCTGGTCTTGAGCTGTGACCTTGATCTGTGGTGTCCTGGTTTCAGCAGGGATGGAGTTAATTTTCTTCTCAGTAGCCGGTGTGTTTTGGATTTTGTGTGTGAAGAATGTTGATAAAAACATTCTGATGATACGAGTTGTTGTTAATGAGACCAAGGACACTGTCTGGCCTTCCTAGTCTTGTTAAAGTCTCGTTAACGTGCAGATGCAGGAAGCTGGGCGAAAGACAGACAGAATAATTGATCCAAACTGGCCAAAGAGAGTATTCCATGCCATAAATGTCATGCTCAGTATATAAGTGGGGGTTGCCCCTGGGAGGGGGCATTCTTTTCGGGCATTCTTTGCGGGTACCCTTGGCATCCTTTTCTTCTCTCTTGCTTGCTGGCATTGTTCCCTCTACCTTGCTAGCTTGCTCTCCCCCCTTTGCTTGCTGCCCGGTGTCATTCCTGTGATCGCTGCTCAGGACGGGCTGCGTTGGTCATTTGGACATTGGGTGGTAGAGAAATTGTACATTGTTCATTTTGTATATTTTGTACATATTAATATCCTTATTTTCTGTTAGCTTTGTAGTTTTTAGTATTTTTAGTAAACTGTTTTTATCTCAACCCACAAGTTTTCCTTTCTTCCCAATTTCTCTCCCCCATCCCACTGGGTAGGGGGAGGGTGAATGAGAAACTGTGTGGTGATCTGGGCTAAACCACCACATGTGGGTATTATTGCATTGTCTCTTTGCAGTATTAAGAAGCAGGCATTCTTTATTGCAATGCCAGATGCATGGGGGATCCTTCCACCTAGCGTGCATGCCAGCCTGCAGATCTGGACAGAATATATTTAGTGATTTCGTGCATAATCATTAATAACTTTTGAAACACTAATACATAATCATCAGTTTTTCTAGCAATCATTATAATATTCCCCACCCACTTGCGCATGCTCAGTCTTTTGAGTCCAGGGTCTTCTGGTGGTCTTGGGGGTCGTCGGAGCGCCCCCTCCTCGAATTCGCTGGTGGAACCCCTCCTTAAAATCTCCATATATGGTCTTGAGAACAGGTCATGTTGCTTCTTGATTTTCTGGCTCCAAAGGGATGGCTCAGGCCCTATCTTCACAGCTGGTGTTTGAGGCCTACATTTGCTCTACCACTTTTCTTAATTACCCCAGACATGCTAAGCTAACTCCTAACAAACAAGATGTTGTAACTGTTCTAAGACTCCCTGTTCCCTCTAAGGATAAATAGGTATCATATAAAATTTAACCTATGTGACTATAGTTTTATAGTTAGCAATAATCACCTCATATTGATATTTAATCTTCAAAAATCATATTATTCTAAAATTGTATTGATTAAGCATTTTATGTCGTATAACACCTGCAGAAAAGTCATATTTCATTCATCTCACTGTCTGTAAACACACAAACATACATTACTGCAACTACATAAATATTTATTAATACATCCAATGACAACTATCTTAAAAGACATTGCAAATTCAAGTGAAAAACTGCCAGATTTAGAGTTTCCCACAACACAGACTGTTTCTTATCCTGGGAGCAATTCTGGGCTATAGAGTGGATGAAACTGTTTCTGCCAGCTGGTCACGTGTTAAAACCAGGGAGACGGATGATGGGACTCAGAATAGTTTCATATTTAAAGCAGTTCAGAAAGTCTGTCCCCGATTACTAGCAAGCACCAAGCTAGCCACTTTCACTATGCTCTTCCAAGCGGTCACTGAGTGGTAGCTCTTTATCTTCCAGGTTCACCTGCCAGTTCCACATGAGCTCTCCCCTAAAAATATGAGTACTGTGCGGCAGTCAGAGTGGCCTGATCTGTCTTAGTATTTCAACTTTCCTTCTGCAGTCTATGTGTAAAGTTGGGTGGATGACTGCTGGCATTGGACAAAACATTTGATTTGCCGAGACATCTTACAGCAAAGAGAGCGAAGAAATTAGGATGTGAAGTTCATGGCTTCATTTACACATAGTAACACTGTGATGATTTTGAACACCTCCACCCTCTCCCAGATTCTTCCATCTCTTCCTCTAATTACTCCTAACTTTCCAGACAGAGTGTCTTTTGCTCTTATTACCAATGGCCTTCTTAGCTTCTCTACACCAACTCTTTCATCTCTGTTGTTCCTCTTCTATGTTCTTATCTTTTTTTTTACTTTTAAACTCTCCCATGTCTGCCTGAGGTCCTCTATCCTCTGATAGTCCTCCTTCTATCCATAAGTAACCTTGACAGCATAGAGAAGCAGTTCCATCACATCAGGAGATCCCTAACAACTGGAAAAAGCATTTGCAAGGATTGTACTACCTAGATTCCGAAGCCCAGGCTAGCTGCAGATTAAATTGTTGTGTTGAAGAGCAGACATGCTATGTGATTATTACAGAAGCACTAGGGCAAACTGGGACACTTGCATTGCACACAGGTATAACTCTGCACTTACAAACCGGTATTTCTCAGATAGGTATACTTTCGCCAAGCTGGACAGATTTTTAACAGCTACATGGATGATACGATTTTACTGCCAAAATTCAAGTTCCTACTCCAAATCACTTAGGCATTAGAAATTCTCAGAATTATTATTCTTTTCTGCATGGCAAAACATTGTTTTAGTCCATCTCCACTTCAGAAACAGACAGACAATTGAGCTAAATTCCTATTGTCCCACTGTCACAATAAGGTAATTTGAGGCAGAGAGCTGCCATGGAAGACTTCAGCAGAAGCACATGCAGTGCAGATAGAGTGAAAAGACCTGCTTATAGGTGAAACATAACCTGAAATGTCTGCACGGTGCACAAACACAGCTTTTGACCAAAAATATAGATGAAGAGTGCAAAAAGAAAACAATGTGAAGCATACTGCAAGCAGAGATAGCAACAATTAGTAAGCAATATGAACTGTCATGAATAAGGAGTGAGTTAGAATTTGGTTCAATCCTATTATCACCTTTGATAAACAATCCAACCTCAGAATAAGCAGATCAGTTCAACTTTGAAATAGAGTATACTGATGAAGAGGTTTAATAGTCAGAATCTGAAAGACTGGAAATGACCGGCAGCCACAGCTTCCTTTTCAAAATTCAGAGCAAATGAAATGTTCATTGAAGAAAGTGAAATGAATATTCCCTGAACTATGTGAAGCTCCATATTATCAAAAGCTTTATTCTATTTATCACATCTCCTTGGTTCAAACTTTGAGAAGCAGGTACCACCAATGGAAGAAGGTGAAAGTGATGCCTTTTTGAGAACTATTGGAAGACTTTTGTACACTTGGTGGAAGAAATACAAATAGATATAAATAAAACTACTGGGGAAAGGAAGAGGAATCAGGAAGCATAAGTTTAAATGTTTTAGTTGCAGTAGGCAGAGAAAAATGGAAATTACTTCAGTAAGATACTCAGAAAAGTCACAAGTTACTGTAGATTGTGGATTAAAAGAAGCAAAAGGGAAGGTAGTACAGCATGGTTAAGGTCAGTTGTTCCTGAAGGATTCTTCCAAAAATTCAGCTAAAAATGAATGCATTCATGCTGCTTACTTTTTTCTCTTTTGAAAAGAGATCAGGAAATTTAAGATTAAAAACTGAGGTTGGCAACACCTGATAACTGTTTTGTGTAAGAAGTTGGGAGAGCTTCTGAACTTAGAAAAAAGATAGAAGATGGAAAGAAAATAAGACATAGCATTACCATCCAGTCTTATTATCTTTAAGGTAACCATCCTGACGTGTGTTAGCAATTCTTGATATGACTGAGATAACAGACTAGGTGTTTCTCGAATAACTCAGCAAAGCAAACAACTCTAAAATCAAGTTTATTCTCTTCATAATGACTTACTTATCTTCTTTGAAAGGATTTTTGCTCCTTTAATTCTTTTCCTTTTTGGTATATAAATCATCTGGGCTTAATTAATAAATTAGAAGCATTTGTTTTACGCTTCTATTTGTATTACCCCCACCTCTCTGATTCCTGAACCCTAAAAGCAGGCAGATAGGTAGTTTTCCTGTTCTTCACAGGTAGGCAGGCCTACACATATCATGCAGAGACCCACATGTGTTATGTACAGCATTATTGACACAGAAATACAGGAAGACTGGTACCAAAGCTCTCTCTTTCACTCCACAGATGTTCCTGAACAATATCTCTTGTCCCGATCTGTATTGGTTCCCATCTAGAGATTCACGCTGCTGTGAATAAAAAATCAGAGAAAAGTTAGCCTAGAAAGTCAAAGGGTTTTTTTTTGCTTTGCAACCAGAACTTTAAAAATAATGTATTTCACATGATTTTCAGCAAAGTGGGCCCAAGTTAATCCAAAATATTTGTGAATCCCAACAACTCTTTTAACAAACACAGTTAAATTTGTTAAAAAACTTAAAAGCAGCCAAGTTTCACCTAATTTGTTAGCAAAATTTTGTCTCAATCTCAGATACTACATCATGGTTCACAAAGCAGCAGTGACAGCAAGAGGCATAAAACATCAGGGTTTTGCTGTAGTGTGAGGCACTCCTATACTCCTCAGAGTTTCCCCATTTTCACAAACAAACTCAAATTTAATAGCAGATCTTTAAGTTCTGCTCTTCACTTGATCTTCAACTACATCTTCTTTTTATGTCCTTAGTTTCAGCAGAACATGAGGTGTTTACTCACGGAAATCTCACAAAAAGTCTTGAGATTTCTAGATTAGCCTAAAAATTTTAGCATTTTAGACTATTTTTAGACAGCTGACAGACAGTTTTTACAGGTTAGTCTTTATTAATTTGTTTTCCCAGATTTTTTCTTGCTGTTGAATCTGGGAGTATTTTCCAGTCACATATTATGTAGTACTCCAAGGACGAAGCTTAAAAGTTACCACTACATCTAGTTGTTCAAAATATACACATGTATCTAAACGCTATCGAAATGTACATTTGCATATGTGAGATATACATAGGTGATTCATACAGAAATAGTAGCAGAATAATTTTTAAAATTAACTTGTTACTCTGATTTCTGTACCAGACCTTGAAAATTGTTCATGGTGTTGGTTACTAGCTTCTAAGAATGCTGTAAGGTAGTGAGCATACCATAGGATAAAAAAATGAGACCTAAGAGATAACTGGGGCTATACGAAATACAGATGTTAGTGCACAAAATATAGACTTTCCATCAATATTAGTATTTTCCTGAGAGTTAATTGTGAGGTTTTGTTCAGTTTAGTTGTTGATAATAGTGAGATCTTTGACTTTTGAGTGAATATTTTTAAATTGAAAAACATAGTGCCTTTCCAGTGTTCAAATGGTTCTTTCAACAAACATCTTAATCCTATTTGAAGGATTGCTAGTGGTTTGATGTAGCATTTATATCTTTATAAGCTGTAAAAAATTGATTACAGTGCAATGCAATGCTGCACTGCTTTATGTCTGAAATGGGTAAATATTTCTGTCATCCTCTTGTTGTAATAAAATTGTCTTTCATGTCTTTTGACTACCTGTAAGCCTCACTGAAAACATTTGAAACCATAGGCCATTTTCAGACAATTTGACAGACAGGTAACAGCTCCAAGAGTAAGCCTCTTGGTAGCTGGATGTAGGTGAAAAATTTTCTATAGAATGAACAGATACACAATTCTAATGCCAATTTACACTAATATTTCATACTAAAAAAGAAACCACTTTATTATTCTTTTTATAATATGATAAACCTTTCTGAAGCTACTCTATGCAATGCTGTAAAATTGTAGTATCTCTGATACTGAGTGGTTTAAAAACTATAATTATCTATTAAATTCTGTAGGACCTTTAAAAGTAGTCCTGATGTACAAAAATCAAAAAGATTGTTTCACGTAGTAGTAGGTGAAACAAAACTTTGTCCTTTTAGAACATAAATATTCTTATACAAATATTGCTGTCCTGTAGACGTTGTAGACGTTGCTTCTTTCTTCAGTTATTTTCAGTTAGCACTCCTTCATCAGCTAGGGATGACTGCAGGCAGGGAAAGCCCTCTTACCCTGACTGATGACACCAAGGGGGGAAGAAAGGATGTATTTTTACTGAAAACAAGAGATGAAAGAAAATAGATGATTGCTTAGATTATTCTAAGCCCTAGTGTACGTGAGCTCCAATTACCCTGATAATCATGTTAGGCAGTTTCCCAGTCTTTATCTACTAGATGTATTTGTGTCTGGACTCGTTATTAGTCTGAGATCTTACATCCTCACAGAGTCTTCAGCGCCACCACAATGGCAGAGCATCCCATACCATGAACAGACAGCTGCAGCACACTAAAACCAAGCAGTTTCCTTGAGTTCTTGCACAAAGGATTGCTCCCCAAATCCCAGACTAAGCACTTGAATCAGGAAATTATGCACTTCATGTAGGTGCTCCAGTTAAGTCCTTGAAGTTAAATAGGATGATTTTGAGCCACTGTGAAAATGCTTCATTTTAACGCATGTATAAAAGAAACAATGCATGTGAAAGAGGGAGCAACCAACCCCATATTAACCCATCTGTGGTAGCTAGACCCTGCCTTTGGTTCACATCACTTCATATTCTCTGATCACTGCGTCTCACTGTATGGACAAGTGAGGTTGTGGAGAGAGCACTGGAGGTTTTTCTGTCTATTACAGTCAATGAAGAGGTTAGAACTTCAAATATTTGCTAACTAGATGTTTCATACTGGCTGGAGTTTGCTTGAGTTTAATTATTATAAACTGTTATCACAGTTCTCCACTCTTAAAAATTAGCCAAACTTCAGGCAAAAATGGGGAACATCCTGAGGAAAAGGGAAATTTATACTTTATAGACATGAAAACTGAATAAATGATAACTAGCCACTGCCAAAGAAGCTTGGAAACATAGTGATTGCACTTGAAATCCTATCTGTTACACTTAAAACAGAGGAAACAAGGGAGGACCTCATGGAAAACTTCTGTTCTGGGCTAATAGCACATCTAGGTTTTGTAGAGGTCAGAGAGTTGAAGCAGCACCCTTGGAGCAATTCCATGACCCATAAGGAAGTATTTGCTGTGTTTCCCTATTGCTCCTGTTTTTTTCTTTCTTCTTTGTAGCACAGTATCATCTCTTTCCCTGCTCCTTCACCATCTGTCACAAAGTCATGCCTTCAAATCAGTCACTCTAAAAACATATTCATTTTCTACCTCCCTTTCTGCCCTCCCTCTCCAATCTCTCTAATTCTTCAAATAATTATTCAGTTAATTCTTCAGCTAATTCTTCTGAGTACAGGTAAGTGCCAGAGCAGTTTCTGATGCCTTAAGAACAGCAGGCAATGCCCTGTTCAACATCTTTGTCAGTGACAGGGACAGTGGGATAGAGTGCACCCTCAGCAAGTTCGCCGACGACACCAAGCTGTGTAGTGCTGTCGACACTCTGGAAGGGAGGGATGCCATCCAGAGGAACCTTGACAGGCTGGAGAGGTGGGCCCATGCAGGCCTCATTTAACCAGGCCAAGTGCAAGGTCCTGCACATGGGTCCTGGCAATCCCAGGCACAAATATTAGTTGGGCAGATAATAGATCGAGACCAGCCCTGAAGAGAGGGACTTGGGAGTACTGGTGGACGAGAAGCTCAACATGAGCCGGCAATGCGTCCTTGTGGCCCAGAAGGCCAACTGCATCCTGGGCTGCATCAAGAGGAGTGTGGCCAGCAGGTCAAGGGAAGTGATTCTCCCCCTCTACTCTGCCCTGGTGAGACCCCACCTGGAGTACTGAGCCCAGTTCTGGAGCCCCCAACATAAGAAGGATGTGCACCAGTTGAAGAGGGTCCAGAGGAGGGCCACAAAGATGATCAGAGGGCTGGAGCACCTCTCCTATAAGGACAGGCTGAGAGAGCTGGGGCTGTTCAGCCTGGAGAAGAGGAGGCTCTGGGGAGACCTGATAGCGGTCTTCCAGTACCTAAAGGGGGCCTACAAGAAAGATGGGCAGAGACTGTTGTGACAGGACTAGGGGTAATGGTTTTAAAAAAGAGGGGGGTAGATTTAGATTAGATATTAGGAAATATTTTTTTACAGTGAGGGTGGTAGAACAGTGGAACAGGTTGCCCAGAGAGATGGTAGATGCCCCATCCCTGGAAACGTTCAAGGCCAGGTTGGATGAGGCTCTGAGCAACCTGATCTAGTCGGGGATGTCCCTGCTCCTTGGAGGGGGGTTGGACTAGATGACCTTTGAAGGTCCCTCCCAACTATAACTATTCTATGATTCTATGAAGTAGTTTCTGCAAGATGAAAAGCAAAAACCTAGTAAAATAAAACCATAGTAAAATAAAAAACTCCTGCAATCATGCAGGGAACAGGCAGTCTCTGAATATGATTTGCTTTGGCTCATCAAGATGTGTTTCTAATTATCAATTTTAGGTCATAGATTTATTACAGAAATGTTGTTATCTAGATTTATAGAGAGTACTTTTTGCGTCATAAAAAACTCAACGTCTTTGACTTATAAAAGCAAGCTGCATACTTCCCATGAAATGAACACATCTCAACAGGTATCATATTTTGCACATTTGCAACCTGAATATTCTTCATAAACACTTGCACATAGACATACATATGTATGCATTTAAGTTTTCAAAAAATTTCTAAATATGCAGATTTTCCCTAGTTTTCTCATAACAAGATGCTTCTCTGGATTCCTCTGGTGTTTTTTTTTCCTCAGCCTTGGTTCCCATAAACTTTTCTACTAAATGTCTGAGTCATTATCACTCAGCTCACAGTTTGATTATCATTTATACGCAAAATCACGGCAATAGTCATAACAAAAAGTAACTTTAATCTGTAGATAAACAGATGAAAGGACACAGTATATTGCACAGCTGCAATTGCCTGTTCAAAGGGCAAATAAAATACATTTTATGTCTGCTAAGTGGTTATTATTGTTAAGTGAATATTCACTGTTGTGTTAACAGGAATGAATGACACAGTCCAGCAAAGCCAAAAGCTGGACCACTGGAAAGGTAATCACAGCTCACAAAGCACTATCGTAATTCAAACAACTCTTCTCATCAGCTCTCCTTGAAAACTGGTGTGCTTGTTCCATTGTACTTCTGAATACATTTACAGTTTCTTGCATATGCCTGTCGTGGTTTTGTTTAGTGAGGGGGGCCTAAGGTGGTAGCTTCTGTAGGAAACTGCTAGAAGTCGCTCCCCTTTGTTCAGTGGACTCGGCCGGGCCTAGGGCAGACCCGCTGCTGGCCAAGGCCAAGCCGATTGGTAGCAGAATGTTTCCTGATAACGCCTCTGCGATAACGTATTTAAGAATGGGAAAGCAGAAAAAAAAAAAGAGAAGAGAAGATGTGAAGAAGCTGAGCGGGGGCAGAGGTGCAGAGGGGGAGGCGCAGGCCTCATGGACCTTGCAGGCCTCACCCTCTGGCCTCTCGCCAGGCAGCCGACTGGGCCCGACTTGGTCCAGCCCGGCTGCAAGAAGTGGAGAGGAGATGAGAAGTGAATAAGATGTAAAAAAGATCCTGAGAGACATCTACCAGCCTGTTGTGAGGAACAGCTGCAGACGCCAAGGTCAGTGAAGAAGGAGGGGGAGGAGTAATGCGGCTCCTGGCCAAGATTCCCCTGCAGCCTGTGGTGACGACCACGGTGGAGCAGGTTGTCCCCCTGCAGCCCATGGAGGTCCACAGAGGAGCAGAGATCCACTTGGAGCCTGTGAAGGACCCCGTACCGGGGGAGGTGGATGCCTGAAGGCAGCTGGGGGGAGTGAGAGAGAGACTGCGTAGTCTGATCCTGATCAGGGCTGAACTACGACAATGCCAAATCTCTTAAATGGGTGATTCATGTTACTTGAGGCTTAAGATATATGAGCATTTCTTTTACAGGAGTTCCTGCTTAAATTGCATCTTCCCTATCAGAGTCTACTTGCTGTTCCCTAGTCCCTTCATCATTCTGGCTGAGCTGATAGGGTGGCTACATGGTCAATTGCACTGGCAGCTAATCTAAATTCACTTTTTGGTTCCTTCTCCAGTTTACTCATGTTTCCTGTATGGCCACACAAGTTCCTATTCCAGCTTACTGAAGGTGACAATTGAGATGTGAATACACACCCAAGAAACGAGCAGCAGAACAAGTTTAAATACGGTGATCACCAAATGCCTTATCACAGTTCAATGATGCTTATTATCTGGATACTTCTTTTCAAAGAACAATAGTTGTGCGAAGTGGGCCAAATATGGCACACTCAAAAATACAGTAGATTATGGTTTGCAGCTGGAGGTTGGTTTTTTTGTAAGAGTTTTTGTATTGCTTACTATGAACAGGTCAAAACATTTCCCAAAGATCATTTCTAAGCCAAATGGGAAATTTTACAGTCAACTGAGAAATCCTAGATCTTGGGAAATAATGTTGTTATTTCTTGAAAAACTGAGTGTTTCTTAAATAGTCAGTTCTCAAAAAAAAATGAATTGAGTTAGAAATTCCTTGTCTGTTCTATTTTTTGGTCCCAGATGAGTTCCAATTCAGTGGAGTAACATTTGATATGTTCTAATAGGGCTGTTCGGTGTTAAGTAGTCCTGTTATTACAGCTTGTGAAGAAACCATCAGGCCTTACTTGACTTGACAGAACACACCTGATGGGGTGTGGAAACTTAATAAACAGAACAACTGTGGTGGAAAAACTCTGCAAATGGAGTCTTGGAGAACATGCATGCAGCTTATGCAACTAATTCAGCCATAGCAGATAATGGCTCCAGCATTTAAGCTATATATACATATTTAAATATATCCAGTCTGTGGAATAAATTGTAGACCTTTTAGTGCTGTCACAAATTGATAATTCAGTTGGATGCAAATGCTGCTTTTTGCAAGGACCTCCATACCTGCAGAAGGGAAAAAAGGGAGTGGACAGTAGTGCACAGTGGATGAAGAGAGAATTTATAAGCTTTCACTGGTTGTGTGAATCCTGTGTCCAGGAATGTCTGGCCTTGGTGGACAGGAAGGCAGTCTGTGGGAGAGGAGGGCAGTTTGCAAGTAGCTTAAGTCGGTGCCTATAAAAAAAGAGCGTCACCAGCTATTTTCCTGACTGAATTCATGTAAACCAAGGATGACCTGAAGATTTTCATGCTCAGGACAGAAGTCCTAGCTCCTCTCTATATCCTCAAATACTATTTCTGAACAGTTTTGAACAAGACCTAAGGGCCATAATTCACAAAAAGGCTGAAGTTTTAAGGGGACAATTACAAGCTACTGTAAATTGTTTTAAATCCTTTATCTGGTGTTCAGGATGAGTCTATGCCATCATGAAGGTACAGAGCACCTTCATAACCTAGAGGCATCATCAAAGAAATGGCCAGAGAAATGCAGAGGCTTCACCAAATCCTGGCAAAACTAATATGTTGCAAATTGAAATGTTCCCACATAGTCCACATGTAGTCTTTTATATAACAGAACTTCCATAAACAACAACTACATGCTAGGATATAATTACTTAAGATTAGCCTCAAGAGGAGTATTTCAACTTTGTGTTTAATATAGTATTACTTAACTAAAGAATAATATGAAATGGAAATATATTTCTGTCAAGCTTTCTGAGAAATCAGAAATTCAGCGTTTCTTGGCTTTTATGTACAGATGGAGTTTCCTTCTTCCACATATGCCGCTCTTTAATGCATCAATATTTTCAAAAAAAAACCAAAACAAAGACATTTCTCTAAATTATGAACACTTAAAATTACACATCAATCAATTTGATTGAATTAGATCTTAGTAATAGATTAAATCTCATAATAATAATGATGTTTAGAAGAATAAATGTTGAATCTTCTTTCAAACTTTCTTCAACTTAGATGCCTTAGATTCCTTAGCTCCTGGATTGGTACCCTAATTTTCAGAATAATTGATCATTTGAGTCTCTTACTTTGCTATCCAAATATAGCCTTCCATCAAAAAACTTTTAAGCTTTCTTTATAAGTCACAAAGCTAATAAGAAAGATGAGCATATAGAATTCTGACTAGAAGTTAACTCTGTCATTGTAAAGGTCCCTCAATTTCCTTTTTACTTTGGCCAGAATGATAATAGAAACAGTCACAGGAAAAATTTCTAGGACTTTAACAGAATTTTAACATGCCTTGCCACTTTGCTGCAGAGAGAGAGGAGCATGGGGTGGAGGGGGAGGAAGTCAGTTCCTACTGCTGATGCACAGAGATCACTGAGACTTCATGCTAGCCTTGGAACAGGGACAAGGTGGGACAATGGAGCAGAGTTTGGCAGGGTTATACTGGGAGGCAAAAGGTAAATAATGTGAATAGCGGCACTGCTGTAATAATGTGGTGGCCTGATTGTATGGGTATCATTTGGTGCAGTGTGCACCATATACTTCTTATGCCAGGGGCAGAAGAGGATGATGTCACCATTTGAGCTAGAAAGCCTAACTGTGAGGTGTGAGTAGGAAAGCAGCTCTTTTGTGGTGGAGGATGACAAGTGACAAGGTGAGCACACATCGAGCTGTTGGGAGAAGTGTCTTGTAGAGGACCAGTGTCTCATCACAGAAATACTTTCTCAGCTGTGTGACAGGAGACACAAATGCTTATTTTTGTAGAACCTGATCTTTAATTAGGGAAAATTACATAAAATAAGCTGCTTTAACTTATAGTATTATTTGCCTTGTGTTTCTAGAACTGTGCTTAATATTAGGAGCTTTATCTTATGCAATATTTAAAAACAAAGAATGTTTTAACTTCCTTTTCAAATCTTCAAAGTTATGCAGGATAATAGAAGATTGTTTATGTTTAACAACATGTGTAGTTGATGCCTTTCTCAAGATAGAAGGTGCCTTTCTCTTCTACAGGTAGAAATTTCATCACCTAGAAACAAGGTTAAAGTGTTGAAGTAGGCTACTCAGAAATACTCAATAAAGATTAATGCCTTTTTCTGTGACTGTTTTAACTTAGTAGAAGTCATGCAGAGAACGAACTAGAGAACTTCCTTCCCCATAGAACAGAAACAAAACAATTTATCACAAAATAAGTCATTTGTAGACATCTGAAATGTATCTTCAGTATCAGCCATCAAAGGATTGGGTATGTTTCTAAAATTGTCAGAGAAATACAGGGTCACTCTTAAGTGTTTCCTTCTGTCTGCATCAGGGGCTGTTGCTAACAGCTCTTTCCCAGTGCCTTATCTGTTGTTCATTTTCAGTGTTGCAATTCCTTAACAATAATGGTATATGAGAAGAAACAAAAGTGAAGTAGCTGGAGAGTTTAAAATCCAACTATTTTAGCCTAGACCTTTGAATTGGAATTGCTATTTAAAGTAGAAGTCAATACAATTTGAGCAAAGGCCAGATTTTTTCAGAGTTATTCAAGACTAAGTGGTACTTTACTCCACCACTAAACCCCACTGATTATGTGGATAAGCACCATCAGGAAGGAATGACAGAATCCAGACCTGGTCCTTAAACAGGTAGCTTCCCACAAGATTTGTGTGCCAGGTTGACTTATCCAGTCACACAAATAACCCCAAACTAATGTTAATATCAGATACTTTCACAAAGCAATATCCAGTCCCATTGTTTTAATGTAAATATATCAATACAAACAGTGCTATTTAAAATAAATAGCACTTTTTTTCCCCCCTCTTTCTACTGTTGAAAATTAAACAAAATCAGTGTTTGGTTTTTTGCCATTCCAAAACTTTATGCTTTCAGAGATAACATATTGTATACAGTCTTGTCCTTTTGCTGGACAATACAATAATAACCCTGTGATAACAACAAAGCTGGGAATTCTAACAGGCTTTCTGAGCCAGAGATATTACCATCCATTACTAGCAGTTGGGATGGCAGTTCCCATAGTCCTGAAATGGACAGGTGTACCCTGCAATGGGTAAAAAACTGGCTGGATGGCCAAGCCCAAAGACTTGTGGAGAACAGAGTTAAATCCAGTTAGTGGCCAGTTGTAAGTGGTGTTCCCCAGGGCTCAGTGCTGGGGCCAGTTCTGTTTAATATCTTTATCAACGATCTGGATGAGGGTTTGAGTGCTCCCTCAGTAAATTTGCAGATGACACCAAACTGGGAGGGAGTGTCAATATGCTCGAGGGTAGGAAGGGTCTACAGAGGGATCTGGACAGGCTGAACCAAGGGGCTGAGGTGAACTGTATGAGGTTCAACAAGGCCAGGTGCCAGGTCCTACACTTGGGTCACAACAACCCCATGCAACACTACAGGCTTGGGGAAGAGTGGCTGGAAAGCTGCCTAGCGGAAAGGGAACTGGGGGTGCTGGTAGACAGCTGATGCAACATGAACCAGCAGTGTGCCCAGGTGGCCAAGAAGGCCAACAGCATTCTGGCTTGCATCAGGAACAGTGTGGACAGCAGGAGTAGGGAAGTGATCATGCCCCTGTACTCAGCACTGGTGAGGCCGCACCTCAAATACTGTGTGCAGTTTTGGGCCCCTCAGTACAAGAAGGATGTTGAGTTGCTGGAGCATGTTCAGAGAAGGCCAATGAAGCTGGTGAGGGTTCTGGAGAACAAGTCTTGTGAGGAGCAGCGGAGGGAACTGGGATTGTTTAGTCTGGAGAAGAGGAGGCTGAGGGGAGACCTCATTGATCTCTACAACTACCTGAAAGGAGTTCGTAGGGAGGTGGGTGTTGGTTTCTTCTCCCAAGTAACTAGCGATAGAATGAGAGGAAATGGCCTCAAGTTGTTGCAGGGAAGGTTTAGGTGTTGTGGTTTTGTTTAGTGAGGGGGGCCTAAGGTGGTAGCTCCTGTAGGAAACTGCTAGAAGTCGCTCCCCTTTGTTCAGTGGACTAGGCCTGGCCTAGGGCAGACCCACTGCTGGCCAAGGCTAAGCCAATCGGTAGCAGAATGTTCCGTGATAAGGCCTCTGCAATAACATATTTAAGAAGGGGAAAACAGAAAAAAAAAAAAGAGAAGAGAAGATGTGAAGAAGCTGAGCAGAGGCAGAGGGGCAGAGGGGGAGGCGCAGGCCGCATGGGCCTTGCAGACCTCACCCTCTGGCCGCTTGCCAGGCAGCCAACTGGGCCCAACTTGGTCCGGCCCAGCTGCAAGAAGTGGAGAGGAGATGAGAAGTGAATAAGATGTAAAAAAGATCCTGAGAGACATCTACCAGCCTGTTGTGAGGAACGGCTGCAGACGCCAAGGTCAGTGAAGAAGGAGGGGGAGGAGTAATGCGGCTCTTGGCCAAGATTCCTCTGCAGCCTGTGGTGATGGCCATGGTGGAGCAGGTTGTCCCCCTGCAGCCCATGGAGGTCCACGTAGGAGCAGAGATCCACTTGGAGCCCGTGAAGGACCCCACATCAGGGGAGGTGGCTGCCTGAAGGAGGCTGTGGCCCGTGGAGGGCCTGCTGGGACAGTCGTTCTGGAGGGACTGCACCCCGTGGAAGAGATGACCCACGCCGGAGCAGTTCCATGAAGGACTGTGGCGTAGGGGTGGGACCCCACAACGGAGCAGGGGAGGAATGCGAGGAGTTCTTCCCCCGACCATGAAGTAGCAGCGTGAAACAACGTATGATGAACTGACTGCAACCCCCATTCCCTCTTCCCCCCTGTGCCACTCAGGAGGGGAAGGTAGTAGAGATAATGTTAAGCTTGGTGTCCTGGTTTCAGCAGGGATGGAGTTAATTTTCTTCTCCTTGTTTTGGATTTTGTGTGTGAAGAATGTTGATAAAAACATTCTGATGATACGAGTTGTTGTTAATGAGACCAAGGACACTGTCTGGCTTTCTAAGTCTCGTTAACGTGCAGATGCGGGAAGCTGGGCGAAAGACAGACAGAATAATTGATCCAAACTGGCCAAAGAGAGTATTCCATGCCATAAACGTCATGCTCAGTATATAAGTGGGGGTTGCCCCTGGGAGGGGGCATCATTTTCTGGTATTCCTTTTCTTTTCGGACATTCTTGTCGGGTATCCGTTCGGGCACCCTTGGCATCCTTTTCTTCTCTCTTGCTTGCTGGCATCGTTCCCTCTACCTTGCTAGCTTGCTCTCCCCCCTTTGCTTGCTGCTCGATGTTGTTCCTGTGATCACTGCTCAGGACGGGCTGCGTCGGTCATTCGGACATCGGGTGGTGAGAAATAGTACATTGTTCATTTTGTATATTTTGTATATACTAATATCCTTACATCCTGTTAGCTTTGTAGTTTTTAGTATTTTTAGTAAACTGTTTTTATCTCAACCCACGAGTTTTCTTCCCAATTTCTCTCTCCTGTCCCACTGGGTAGGGGGAGGGTGAATAAGAAACTGTTTGGTGATCCGGGCTAAACCACCACACTTGGGAAGAGGGAGGGGTGGAGGGAGGTTATCTTGTTCTCTGTCTCATTCTCCTGCTGTTTGTAGTAATAAATGAATAGTTTTCCCTAAGTCGAGTCTGTTTTGCCCTTGACGGTAACTTTAAGGATTTCTCCCTGTCCTTATCTCAAACCTCGAGCCGTTTTTCCTTTTATTTTCTCTCCCTCCTCTCTCAGAAGGTGGGGGGAGTGAGAGAGAGACTGCGTAGTCTGGTCCTGATCAGGGCTGAACTACGACAGTTATTTTGGCGCCCAACGTGGGGCTCGAGGAATTTCAGATGAGGATTGAGTTTAATTGGGAGCGGTAATGGGCAAAACAGGGATTGAACTTGACAAAAGAGCAAAATGATTAGGGGAAATTTATGTTCTGATTGTGGTGAAGGGATAAGTGGTGTGGTGAATTGTGTGTAAATTGCATGGTATATTCACTGTTGTGTTTTGAGGATATTATTTTGATTCTTGGTGCGGGGAATTCTTTTTTTTTCTGTTGATGTGTGTGTATTTTAATTAGAATTCTTAAATACGTGATTCGCAGAGGCTGCGTAGTCTGGTCCTGATCAGGGCTGAACTACGACAGTTAAGGAAACCTGCCTCTTAGAGAAAGACTCAAAAACGCTTTGACTGAACAAGGAGAGCGTATTGAGGAACAGTATGATCAGACTAAATGCCAGTAAGGGGAGCATAAATTTGATAGCGTGAAGCTCTGCAGCCAAGCACTGACAAAAGCCCTGTGACTGGAATCTTGACAAGTTCAGGATTTTTATTTCATTTTTGCCAAGAGTATAATTAACTAGGAAAGCAAACTACCATGGTCTGTTCTGTGTTGTCCATTGCTGAACATTTTTAAATTAATTTGAGGCTTTTTCTAAAATATATACTGTGGCTAAAAAAAAAAGGAATTAACTCTGTAAATCTTATAATCAAAGGCAGATTTGTGAAAAAATCCTCTGCAAATTAAAACCAAAATAGAAAATGGGAACTGTAACCGGTTCGTAGGATTCCTATGTACAAAGTTCACCCAGCATATGATATTTAAAAGCACAACAGTATTTATTGCTCTATTATAGCCTTGCATAAGCAGTTACAGTTCCTAGCATAAGTAGTTACCAGCTTATTGTTTTCCCTTTGTGAGTCTTACCACCCTGACTAAGCCAGAGACACCACCAAGCAGGAGGATGGTGATCAGCGGGGTCAGAGCAGAGAAGGGAGGTAGGCGCAGCACCTTCAGGGCATCCTCTGTTGTTCGTAGAGCGTGCTCTGGGTCCTTTCTCTCTCCCTCTGCTCTGAGCCGCCTCTGTTTATACCCTCAGCAGATTCAGTGGAAGAGTACTGACCGGGTGTTGATGCACACATGGCCAGCACATGCAGCAAGGCCTGCCAAGTACGTGCCCTGCTGGCTAACAGCGGTTCCCGGACAGCAGCAACATACTGCTCAATAACAACCCTCCTGGTTCCCCTCTCCAAGATAAACAACCCTCCTAGCTCCCCTCTCCAAGGTCGCGTTCCCAGCAGCAGGGAACGCAGCTTGTAATTTCCACAGTGGCCCTACACAGACCATCACTGAAATCCCTCACGCATGCCACCGCGTGGTCCGTAGTTGGGACACTGTGGTACTCCACAACCCGCACTCTTAAGCTTGTAATATCCCACAGTGGCCCTACACAGACCATCACTGAAATCCCTCACACAGGAACTAGTCACTCTGATTTTTTTCCTTCTTAAAAATCCCATGAGGGTCAAACTTTCTCCATAGAAAACCAGAAACCATATCCTTTGAAGCAAGTCCCCAGCATACTCAAGAGGGTCTCCTTCCCAATTGCTGAATATCTTCTTGCAGTGAAGCTCCTCAGCTAGCATCACAAATTGTATTATAAAATACCAAGAACAGTCAAATATGGAAAAGCTTAGATGTGAAGTTGCGACTTTTGTCACAGCCTGACTGGCTTTTTCCCAAAGCCTGGACAGCATGAGCTTGAGTGAAACACACAAACATAGGGATATGTCGGAGCCTCAAAATACCCACCAGGACAGCCTCACTCATTATTTGATGAGCCTTCAAAGACCATAAGTTTTTGCTCAAGAAAAGCTGCCAACTGAAATCAAGTTACACAGCAGATGAGCTCAAGTGATATTTCCTATTTTGAAACACAATCATTTAAAAACAATTGATTTTTTAAGAACATATTGCTATAAATATCATAGGTTAGTGCATTTAATAGCTGAAAGGAACTGTCACTACCATGTTGTACAAACTCCTGCATGACAAGAACCAATTTTGTTTCCCATTGCAATCACTTGCATCAAGCCACTTAATGCAAAGTACTCAGTTCTTTTTTAACAAGAACGTATATACAGGCTAAGAGTGACATTTTTTCATTGTCTCCTGCATATATCTGCAGAAAATGCACCCACTGAGGCTGGAGGGACTTATACAAGGATCCTGTTCTCCTTCACACAGCATGTGTCTTTTTCTTCCCTGAGCTTTGTTCTGAATGACCCCAAATCCTCAGAGTCAAACTCAACTTGAGGTTAATGAGAGAGAGCTGATTCCATGTCAGGAGGGCTCTGTATTGCCACCCACCTTACTGAGAACAAATTAATACTAAAAGATCCTAAACCTCCAAGTCAGTGAACCTGCAGTTAGAGTTCTGAGCTTATATGCCTAAAACGTGTCATTTACATGTTTCATTAATTACGTGTTGATGAAACATTCTCCTACTGATTATAGGATCACTGAACAAAGGTAGATAGAATAGGGCAGAACCATAGACAGGTGTCGTAGTTCAGCCCCGATCAGGACCAGACTATGCAGTCTCTTTCTCACTCCCCCCACCCTCTGAGAGAATAGGGGGAGATGATAAAAGGAAAAACAGCTCGAGGTTTGAGATAAGGATGGGGAGAAATCCTTAAAGTTACCGTCACGGGCAAAACAGTCGACTTGGGGAAAAATACTCATTTATTTCTAAAACTAGCAGGATAATGAGAATGAGAACAAGATAACCTCCCCCCACCCTTCCCTTTTCCCGGGCTTAACATTATCTCTACTAAAATGAGCCAGAGGTGCCCGCGGGATCGAACCCCCGACAGGGCGAGATACAAACACTTGTAACACTGAAGGAACCACTGGGCTATAGCTGGCCCACAAAACCAGAACAACAGCATAGCTCAAGCATTTAGTGAAATGAGAGAAACATGAAGAGCTCTCTTGTCTTCATTTTAACAGTTCTGTCTCATTCTCTCAGCTTTATTGAAAATTGATTAATTTCTATAGTGTGATTCTTTCTTACTCATCACTCAATCTCATTTTTGTCTTCTAATTTACAATAGCTTGTCAGAGAGATTCCGTCTAGCTTCATTTCCATCTTGAGGGCTAGCTGTAATTAATTCTGAGGTGTTTGTGCCTTTTTTTTTTCTGAAATTGCCCAGTTTCCTCATTTAATAAAAGCTGATGTTTCTTTCTTTTTTTTTTTTTTAAATATCAACTAATTTACCTCAAAAGAGATCAGATGAGCACTCACAAAATTAATTGGACTGCAGAGGCATTAGTGTATTTTATTCCTATTAATAATATTTTTCCATTTTATTTCACCCACTTGAACTACTGCAGAACTCTACAGAAACACCATTTCATGCTTTTGTATTTGCATAGAGCAGAAAACTGTCTTTAATCACGTTGAAGGGAATCTTACTTTCTTTTTTTTTCCTCTCAGATGTAGCAAACTGATTGTACGTTCTCAGATTTCATGTTAAGTATCCTACTACTGCATAATAATTGAGTTCACAGAATTGCAGAATGACTGAGGTTGGAAGGGACCTCAGAGATCATCTAGTCCCTGATCAACCAGGGCCACTGAGACTCAGTTGCCTAGGGAGACTCCACCATCTCTCTGGGCAACCTGTGGCAGTGCTCAGTCACACTCAAAGTAAAAACATGTTTTTTTAAAGAAAAAGTCATATTTGACAACAACCATTCTGTGCTTTATAAAAACAATTTGCAGTATTGCTGGCTTCAAGTTTTAAACGATCACATGCAAAAACTTAGAAAATATGATTTAAAAAAAAAAATAATCTATCATTCCTGTAATGTGTCGTTCTCATTTGCCTGCTTCTCAGCTCGTAGGTTAAAGTAAGACCAAACAGGAAAGCTTTTCCGTTGGAGCAGCAGCAGCAGCAGAAAGGGTTAGAGTCTTCTTATTTCTAGGAGCTATTAGGTTCTCATACATTCAGATAAGATCAGTAGATCATTAATTTACCTGCATGAAAAAACAAAAATAACTGGGAACTCTGCTCTTTCCTGTTACTGTACATGTTATTCCTCTCTCTCACATGTATGTGAAATACTGTGATGGTTTAGCCCAAATTACCACACAGTTTCTTATTCACTCTCCCCCTCCCCAGCGGGATGGGGGAGAGAATTGGGAACAAAGGAAAACTCATGGGTTGAGATGAAGACAATTTACTAAAATAACAAGGGAAAACTACAATAATAACAGAATATAAGGATATTAAAATATACAAAATGAACATTGTATGTTTTCTCACCACCTGATGTCCCAATGACGGATACAGCCCATCCCAAGCAGCGACCACAGAAACAAAACCGAGCGGCAAGCAAAGGAGCAAAAGGGGGCCAGAAAGATAGAGGGAACAATGCCAGCAAATGAGAGACAGGGATGGATGCCAGGAAGGCAGATACCTGCCCTGGCCAACCCCCACTTATATACTGAGCATGACGTTTATGGCATGGAATACTCTCTTTGGCCGGTTTGGGTCAATTATTCTGTCTGTCTTTCTCCCAGCTTCCTGCATCTACAAATTAGCGAGACTTGGAAAGCAGGACAGTGTCCTTGGTCTCATTAACAACAGCTCATATCATCAGGGTGTTTTATCAACATTCTTCACACATGAAATCCAAAACACACCAGCTACTGAGAAGAAAATTAACTCTATCCCTGCCAAAACCAGGACAGATACGCAATAAACCAAGAGGCGAATTTCATCATGCTAGCTATATTTAGCCAGCTTGAATGCATGAAGAATCCCATCCCACCTCAAATTCCACAGTCTTATGTGTCCCTTTTCATTCTAGTTCTCCTCAGAAAAAGCAATCTTACAGCCTCCTTAAAATTAAAAAAAAAAATCACCTTCTTATAAAAAAGGCAAATTTTTCATATTCAAGTGTTTCTTTCCAAGTTGATTCCCAATACAATTCCACTCCTTTTTTCCTTTTATCCCTGTCTGTCCTGCATTACTTGAGATGGCTTTTTTTACTTCCCAGCATCACAAATATTTTGCTTCCACACAGCTCACATAGACCTTCGCTATCCATAGAAAGAAATAAAGAGCTTCTTGTGGATCACCTGAGACTCAGGACTGCAATCATTCTTTCCGTGTGCAAAGAACTTTCCATACAGTGCTGACATCTCAGTCAATTAAAGAATTTTTTGCTAAAAGTTGTGTCCTTCACTAATCTCTTCACACTAACGAAACCAGCCAGTTGCAAAACAAGGCCTGATCCATCTTTACACTCAGACTGGAGGAAAGCATACAGTTCTGGATCTTGAAGGATTAATTGCACATCTCTTTTTGAAGGACTGATTTTCTTTTCATGTAGTGAAACTCTGATCTGATCCCAAGGAAAGGGGAGCAGTTCAGAGCCCAAGATGTCATGCAGCAATGGAGACAGAAATAGAAAGGACAAATCAGCAGGCCTAAACCAGTTGGTTTATGTATGTATTGCTATTATAATTAAATAGCTCTGTGAAGGATGGATTTTTATTATAAAGTAGAGGGAGTTTATGATTTTACAAAAACCTAAGCCCATTCACTCTTCCTGGAATGAGTCTTCACACTTTGGCTTGGCAAATAGCATCTGGGTGTAAAGACTAGAACTTTGGGAGGGGAAAAAACTGGTGGAAAATTTGGAGGTTTATGCCTTGCAAGAGATCCATGTGCAAAGAAGGAGAAGGAACTGAGGTTTACCAGTGTTCAGTTCTCAGCATTGTACTTCTAAATGTAACAAAGCATAAGAGTTGAGATAATAGGATTGGTTAGCTTAGCTGAAGTTACTGAAAGCAGCAAGGACAATGAGGAATGTATTGCAACTAACAGAAAGTCATTCAATCCAACAGTTAAACACAATTTAAATCAGACTTTGCTACCCAGGAAGACTGACAGTCTGAAACAGCAACTGATCTGCAGGAGAGAGTAAGCAATCAGATGATCTAGCAGCTACCTTCCCAGAAATTAGTGATATTGTTATTTGTTACACTTGAAGAATAATAGTTATCTATCTTAGAGTTTTCTTTTCTTCCTTTTTGTAAAACCATTGTTTGTTAGCGATTTGATTCATATATTAAATGGGTAAAAAATTATCTTGTAGAGATCCAGAAAGATTATTACATTTTCCCCAGGTTTCTGGCTGACATCTGTTTTCCCTCATAACTATTTTAGTTTTGAACCCAACCCTTGCTGCTGCCCATCAAATCACGACATTATACAGAAAACTTGAAGGAGATTAAGCTTGACTAAATATCCTGGTCTTCAGCCCTTGGAAACCATCAGGACAGCAACATTTGGATACAAGCCTCAGCACCATGAATTCACAGAAACAAAGAAAGAAAAATGAAGTAAAAGAGAATGGGAAAGAAATACCTGGAGCACATATGCAGAAGGTTGATTTACAAGAGACCTCAGGCACCAGAAAGCTTTAAATTCTTGTACATAAATTGGTATCATTCTTAAAAACAAAACAAAACAAAAAACACCAAAAAAAACTCAAGACAGGATGAAACTCTGATGGTTGCCCAGTTAGCCCATTGCAGTTTGAATTTAATAACACAGATTACAGTAATAAACACAGAATTTGACTCTGACAGAAAATCTTACCAGAGATTGATAGGTAAATTTTGCTGAAGTGTATACTTTTGTGACTTTCACATGTGCTAAATAGACATTGTCCCACATAAGATTAAACATTCAACACTAGCAGAGCATAACTAAACAAAGCATGAGAAATCATGCAACACAAACAGCTGGGCTTGCCTACCAGACATTCAGGCTATGTAGAGGTACCTTAACTAAATGATCCTTTGTCTATTTACTTTTCTTAAAGCAAAAAAAAAAGTGCCTTTATACCAGAATAAATTAAATGTAAGGAAAGCACTAGATACTCTTTGAAATTCAAACAGGACCATTAAATCAAAGAAATTCTGGGAAGTCTGAAACTCATGTGAAAAGTACAGCAGGTAGTTCAGTAATCTACAGAAAGAGCTGCACAGCTAATAAGTGTCTGTAATGGTCTACTTGAAAACATGGACTAACTGTGTCTTATTCACTGCTTTATGAAAGATGTTTTCTGCTATTAAACAAAGATTTTCTAAGTAGAATGAAAAAAAAACAAAGTATGAACATAGTGTCAGTATAATCATTCATAGAATCATAGAAACATGGAATAGTTAGGGTTGGAAGGGACCTTCAAAGGTTATCTAGTCCAACCCCCTTGCAAGAAGCAGGGACATCTCCAACTAGCTCTGGTTGCTCAGAGCCCCGTCCAACCTGGCCTTGAATGTTTCCAGGGATGGAGGTGCATCAACCACCTCTCTGGGCAACCTGTGCCAGTGTTCTACCACCCTCACTGTAAAAAAAATTTTCCTAATGTCTAATCTGAATCTACCTCCTTCTATTTTAAAACCATTATCCCTCATCCTACCACAACAAGCCCTGCTGAAGAGTTGTTCCCTGTCTTTCCTGTAGGCCCCCTTTAGGTACTGGAAGGACGCTATAAGGTCTACCCAGAGCCTTCTCCAGGCTGAACAGCCCCAACTCTCTCAGCCTGTCCTCATAGGAGAGGTGCTCCAGCCCTCTGATCATCTTTGTGGCCCTCCTCTGGACTTGCTGCAACAGGTCCATGTCCTTCTTATGTTGGGGGCAGTATTGAGGTCTCACAAGAGTAGAGTAGAGGGGCAGAATCACCTCCCTTGACCTGCTGGCCATGCTCCTCTTGATGCAGCCCAGGATGCAGTTGGCTTTCTGGCCTGCAAGCATGCATTGCCAGCTCATGTTGAGCTGCTTGTCCACCATCACTCCTAAGTCCTTCTCCTCAGGGCTACTCTCAATCTATTCTCCGCCCAGCCTGTATTTGTGCCTGGGATTGCCACAACCCATATGCAGGACCTTGCTCTTGGCCTGGTTGAACTTCATGAGGTTTGCATTGGCCCACCTCTCCAGCCTGTCAAAGTCCTTCTGGATGGCATCCTTTCCCTCCAGCATGTCGACCGCTCCGCACAGCTTGGTGTAGTCAGCGAACTTACTGAGGGTGCACTCTATCCCACTGTACACATCACTGTAAAAGACTGTGTCAAAAATTTGTCTCAACATTGTTGAAACAGCGGACCACCACCCGAGCAATGGCTTCCCGTTATCTTGCAAGGCAACTCCTGTTGTCTTGCAAACCTGAATGCAGAGCTGGTTCCGAGAAATCTAGTCCTACCTCCCCGCCCCCCGCCCCCCCCCCCCACCCCCCCACCCCCCCCCCCCCCCCCCCCCCCCCCCGGCATGCGCCCGGTAATGGATCACCTGGTAATGGGCATACATATCACTCGGTAATGGGCATGCATATCGCCCGGTAACGGATGACCCGCTAATGGGCCTGCAGGTACGGCTATGGGTGAGGGGTGCGGCTAGGAAAACCAGCTCTCGAAATACAATGAAAACAAACAACATAAAAAGGGACACTTTTACACTTCTGGACTTAGATTTAGACACTTCCGGACTTAGATTTAGACTTCTTCCAGACTTTGACACTTCTTCTACACTTCACTGCACTTCATTCAACAGAATACACATTCATCGGAATACACATCCACGGAACCGACATCGAGATGACCAACACCGGACGGATCGTCGCCCCATCGAGCAAACTGAACTGTCGGGACGCTGCAGTTCCGTGGTGGTAGCTATTACAACCGAAACTCTTTTCCCTCTTTCCTTTCTCTCCTTTCTCTTCCATTTACAAACTTCTTATCAGGTTAATAAAGTTACCTGGCACTTGACTCCGTTTTGAGTCTTAATTCTGTTCCTGAGAATACGAACAAAACCATGCTCCGGTGTGTGGGAGGTTGGTCCAGCCGCCCCTAGCCTCCCAGACTCATCTGAGGTTGGCTAGAATGCAAGGGGGCCTTCCTCTCGTCCGAAATCGGAACGTGACAGTCACCAACAAAGATGTTATTCAAGGCACTCAGTCCTTTAATGGCCATACTTTGTGCTGGTCCAGCAAAACCAAGCAAGCCAGAAAAAAAAAGGAAATCTGTATTGTGGAATTTTTCAATTAAAAATTACGATAGAGATGCCTACCTATCCAAATATTGATTGCTCTATGTGAAATTCTCAATTCACAAATTCTCAGTCCAGTTAAAAAAAAAAACATATTCATTACATATGAATGGCAAAACTTCTTGTTTTCAGCCAACTCTTTTACATAGTTATCAAAAAATGGCACTTCAAATGTGCCAATATGAACTTTTAGAAAGTATAAGTCCTGACATAATATTATATTGTCCTGAATGCCCTTAAGTATCTGTGTACCTTTCTTAATTTCTGGTATGACATAACAAGCTATTAGATCATCATACATATGAGCTAATTTCAAATAGAAAATTCTGCTTAGGAATTCATTTTCATTCTGAACTGGAGCAAAGAAAATATATGAAGAGAAGTTTCAAGACAAAAAGGTCTTCAGATGATTGGTTGAAATACTTGCTTTGTTCCATTCTCATTTTTCCTTATTTTAAATTATGTCCTGATCTGTAACAAAAGTATGACGTGAAAGTCATTTCAGTACAAAAAGAAAAAACAAATATTTTTATTTGTTTGAAAGGTGGGATTTTTTTCTGTAAATATAATGTTGTCGTGGTGCTATGGAAGACTTATTTCAGACGCACAGAAATTTCCTTCTGAGCAGAAGAGTAGTCCATTAGAAATATTCTTATTGCTGCAGAGCTCCACCAACCTAGCTCACCCCTTATCAGACAGTATAGAAGGTCCAAGATGTGCTAGACCATTGCTGTTTCCGTTTAAACTAAACAATTACTGAGGCTCTGCAGCATATCGACAAAAACGTACACTATTGTTAGTCAGGGAATCAAGTTCCCTAGGGAACTCAGGAACCATAGATTAGTTTATAACAGCCTCTCTCTTGCTTACACCAGTTTTAGATCTTTTTGTTCAGGTCAATATGTTTCAGTGTTTTATTTTACATAGCTCAATTGATTCTGTGACACACACATACCTCCTCCCCCAGAAAACCAAAAACTATTGGAGGAAAAAGAGGCTTTGTTTCCTTAATTTCATGAGAACCCTCACAGCTTCCAGTTCCCAAAATACAATGAGGACGTGACATTGCCATTGTTGTGTGTTAGTATTCTTGCTGGAGTGTAAATCCCAAGGGAGTTAATTCCTCTATTCCAGGAGAACCTGGAATAGTAGTGGAAATTGCCACTTTTTTCCTCACTTCTTTCAAAAGCCTGCCTGTGCTATGGTAGCTAATGGGAAGGATCTTTTCTACTTTTTTAGTGTTTTTTCCTTTGGTCTTGCAGTAATAATAGTGAAGCCTTTTCTGTTCATATTGAGTACCTTCCTCTATGATGAGGGACGTAGTATGAACAGACACAGTCTTTTACCACCTCAGAAGATAAATCAGTGTTCTCAATCTTGTAACTTTGGTCTTCTTACTCCTGTATCCATAGAAACCAGAGACAAACAAGTAGCTCATGTGGCTGACATTGGAACAACAAATATTGCAGTGGTTTTCTTCCCTGCTGTGACTGATACATACATGATGATAACATTCAACTTTTGTTGTCAAATCCAAGAAGAGGCTTTCTTAGCTTGAAGAAAAGCATAAAGCATAGCTTATTTGTTTGTAATCTTTGCTTTAATTTTTGTTGAAGACTCAGATGTTATTCCTTTAGTGATGACATCTACAGGCCCTTGATTGCGCTACTGCGTCCAGCCATCACGCAGGTTGCGGAATCGCTGCTGGGCAGAGATGCCCTCGTACAGATGAAAATAGGGCTAAGAAATTTAGATTAGGGGCCGCTGCCTCAGGCATGGTGATGCACGCTTTGACTTGGAAGACGAATGATCCAGTCTGGGTGGAGCAGTGGCCTTTATCACGTGAAAAATTAACTGCAGCAAAAGAGATAGTGGCTAGAGAGTTAGCAACAGGACATTTAGAACCATCTACCAGCCCTTGGAATACCCCTATCTTTGTGATCCCCAAGAAATCAAAAGCACAATGGAGACTACTACATGATCTTAGGGCAGTCAATAATCAAATGGAAGCAATGGGACCGGTTCAACCTGGTCTCCCATTGATCACAGCCATACCGGAGGACTGGCATATTATCATCATTGATATAAAAGACTGTTTTTTCAGTATACCGTTAGCCTCTGAAGACAAGAAACGCTTCATATTCACACTTCCCTCGATCAATCAGGCAGAACCAGCGCAAAGATGGCAGTGGACGGTATTGCCTCAGGGAATGAAAAATTCACCAGTGATCTGCCAAAGGTATGTTGCCCAAGCCATAGAGCCCACAAGGGAAAGATACCCTGAAGCATACATCTGTCACTATATGGATGACATTTTGATCGCTACAAAGGAAAAAGATGAGGGTGAGACAGTATTAAATGATATGGAACAAAACCTGAAAAGGAAAAATCTCCATATAGCAGAAGCAAAAATACAGAAGGGTCCACAATTCAAATATTTAGGAGCAACGATGATTGGAAATCAGGTAATAGCGCAATCATTGAAGTTAGAACCAGAGGTGCAGACGCTAAACGATGTGCAGAAATTAGTGGGAGCAATACAGTGGCTGAGGTGATTTGTATGTATACCTCAAGAGTTCATGAAACCGTTTTACGAGTTATTGAAAGGGAAAGAAATTTGGGAAAGCAGACAGTTAACTGCGGAATGCAGAGATATGTTGAGCCAAATACAAGAAAAAATGAAAACTCAGGCAGTGTACAGGTGGAATCCTAATGAGGAGTTGGTGGCTTGTTGGGCGTTCACGAAGGAGGGAGTGATTGGATGCCTGGGAAGTATCAAAAACAATGAGCCAAGACCTATGTTATGGTTATATCAAAGGTCTTGTAAAGATGCATTTAGCCCACATATAAAGGCAGCTGCAAGCATGTGTCATCGCTTAAGAACTGCCAGTCTGAGATATACCGGAAAGGAGCCTGATAAGCTCATGATACCATGGACTAAATCTCAGTGGGAAAGACTGTTTAAGGACGAGGACGAATTACAGTTAGCAGTTTACGGTTTCCCAGGAGAAGTGCTCACAGGCAATCAAATGAACTGGCAAAAATATGTACAGATATTACAGCCATCCCAGACTGGGACAATGCAGGGAGATTTTTCACTTTGATGTTCGCACCAGGACTGGCTGCGCAGAGAGTCACATTAGCTTTGAAGAAGGTGACCTGTCATACACTGAAGACATCTAACCTCACAAAGGCAATACTTGCCGACATGGAGAAGAGGTTTGGGCACACTCAAAAGGTATTGGAGGCACATGCAAAAGCAATAGATTTAGCATTGGAGCTCCTTGGTCAAGGAGGCTGTGATGGAGCCGTTATACAAAATTTATCATTCTGTTGCCTCGATAACACAGACTATGAGAAGATAGGAAGGAGGAATATGTATTTAAAGAAGCTCGCAGATAACATAGCGGATAACGCAGATATAATGCGTATAGATCTGGGTAGCGGTTTGAACACGGTATGGGAGTGGATTACGAGATTTTTCAGTTGGGATTGGTTATATACAGTTCTGATAGTTCTTGTGATTGTGTTTGTAATGTTATGTTGCGGTTTACCTGTTTGTATGTTTTTCGGAAGATGGGTTATTGTTCGTTTACGTGTATTAATGGATGATAGACATCAGCAAGTTGTATATCATTTGTTAAGGAATGCATGGTGAATAAAGTGCCTTAAGGGTTATCATGGGGAGGGGGAGATGTAGGGAACGGCACTCGGAAGATCTCGCGCTGTGACGGACAGATAGGCTGACCCCTCCCCTAGGAGTGCGCCGCCCACAAAGGCAGAGTCAGCCAATATATAAGCGTGTGACGCAGCATAATAAATCGCAATTTGCATTTCCACCATATTGGTGTCAGGGTACTTATTGGCCCCAGGGTGGGTGTCCCTGGACTCCACATAGCTCCTTGTGGATGCAAATAGGCCGTAAGGGGGAGGTCCGCCGCCGCCTACAGGCACCACTGATCCTGATCACGAAGACCGAAGCCAACAAGTCTTTTTAATCAAAACCTGTTTGGGACATTCCATTATTTCATTTGGAAATCACAACAGCTTTACTTGTTTTAATTTAAACAAGATTTTCCTGGCACTACATTGAAATTCTTTCTGTCAGAGGGAATGTCACATAACTGCTGTTTTCCTCCCACCTGAAAAAGGGACCATTATTTGACTGCAGTGCAAAAGGCTAGGTATCACCTATCTGTGTCAGCTCCAGAAAAAAAAAAAAGGCAATTTCTGCAAAATGGAAATGCTTAAGGGTAGGAAGGGTCTGCATAGGAATCTGGACAGGCTGAACCAAGGGGCTGAGGTGAACTGTATGAGGTTCAACAAGGCCAGGTGCCAGGTCCTACACTTGGGTCACAACAACCCCATGCAACACTACAGGCTTGGGGAAGAGTGGCTGGAAAGCTGCCTAGCGGAAAGGGAACTGGGGGTGCTGGTAGACAGCTGATGCAACATGAACCAGCAGTGCGCCCAGGTGGCCAAGAAGGCCAACGGCATTCTGGCTTGCATCAGGAACAGTGTGGCCAGCAGGAGTGATCGTGCCCCTGTACTCGGCACTGGTGAGGCCGCACCTCGAATACTGTGTGCAGTTTTGGGCCCCTCAGTACAAGAAGGATGTTGAGTTGCTGGAGCGTGTTCAGAGAACAGCAACAAAGCTGGTGAGGGTTCTGGAGAACAAGTCTTGTGAGGAGCAGCGGAGGGAACTGGGATTGTTTAGTCTGGAGAAGAGGAGGCTGAGGGGAGACCTCATTGCTCTCTACAACTGCCTGAAAGGAGTTGGTTTCTTCTCCCAAGTAACTAGCGATAGGACAAGAGGAAATGGCCTCAAGTTGGGGCAGGGAAGGTTTAGATTGGATATTAGGAAAAAATTCTTTACTGAAAGAGTGGTCAAGCACTGGCAAAGGCTGCCCAGGGAAGTGGTGGAGTCATCATCCCTAGAGGTGTTAAAAAAATGTTTAGACGTGGCACTTCAGGACACGGTTAGTGGAGATGGTGGTGTTAGGTTGATGGTTGGACTTGATGATCTTAGAGGTCTTTTCCAACCTTAACAATTCTATGATTCTATGATATCATACTCTGAAAACACAAACTTCTTTGCAACAAATCCTTAGACATGGCAGAGTCTCCATTACTAATTCAAACAATCAGACCTCAAATCATGTGATCAAATAATTTCATTATATCCTAAAAAGCATATGGAAAGCCACAACTTTGAATATTTCATTTCAGCAACAAGCCTAAAGATCTGATATGCTCAGCATGTCCTCAGGGCAAGATTGAGGGAAATAACTCAAAGACAAAGGAGGTACTTTAACTAACACCTTTAGACAGCAATGCTGAAGTATTGATCTTTACACCGGGAGCTCTGGTTTTATTTAACTGTTTTCATGAAAGCAATACTAATTTCAAAGGAATGATTCAATGTAGGTTACCTGAATTAATTCTTCAGTGCCTGTGGATGAGGAACAATATGAAGACTTTACCAGCCTACAACACTTCAAGAATTTTTTCTTGTAATTCTTTCACAGCTCTAGCAAATGTTAAAAAAAGCAGCACTAAAAAGGAACAAAAAACTGCCATGCATTCATAGAAACTTTCATAAGCCAATATCAACAAAAGTTATAAATCCCATCTTTGGGACACGATCATTCTTTAAGCTTTGTTTTTCTTTTATTCTGGTTTTCAATTTTATTTTAAAATAACATTGTGTTTTGTTGAGCTTTCTTAAAAGGAATTTATAACAATTTATATCTCCTAAAATGAACTATAACGAAACATTTCTTGTCTAAAATTATCCATCTAGTTCTAAGTAAGACCAGTGCTAAAATGTAAGAAAGAAAACCAAGTAAAAAAAGAAGGAGCAGAGGAAACTATGAAGGACTACACTACTATATATACTGAACCCAAAGAAAACACCCAGGCTGACAGCAACAAACAAATACAGCTTACATGAGGTTTCTCTAGCTTTAAGATGAGCAGGGACACATGAAAAACAAGGCATCTATTGATTGTAAATCAATTTAGAAATTTCTCTTTTTTATTAAGAAATATTTCTATACGGATGTGAAAAGACTTGTCAGTTTATATCAGCTGAACTATAAATAATGACTCATCTGCAGTGCCTGACCTTTGTAAGTCTCTGCTTCCAGTTGATCAAACAAATTTGGGGACTGATTTTCTAATTTTGAATAAATGCCTAAACTTCTAAATTTAACCTTCCTTCTACCTATTGCCTTTTGAGATTCCTTTGTGTTAGAGCCAATATTGCTTTCTGATCCATAATTCATACTAGCTCAGTCCTAGATCAGAACAGCAAGAAAGATATATGCAGTGCATCTCTTAATGTGGGGATTAATTTTCTTGAGAAATACTACAGCTAGGCAGTGTTTCTTATCTTCATAGATGCAGAATAAGAAGTGTCAAGCTAAAGAACCTGAGGGCTGGTTACTGCAACTCCTAGGCAGAAATGGTGGTACTGCCATTACACACTTAAGGTAATAGCTCCTAAACATCTCCTTGAAGTACTGTTCCAAACTTTGATCTTTGGGAGGGCTGCCATCAATATTGATGGTGCTAGGATTTCCTTCCTACCACTTAAAGGATTAGACACTTGTCCAAGTACAGACCTTCCAAAATAATGTTTTTAAAAATAGTTAAAAGTAGAGATCTGGCGAATATAAACTGATGTTCCGTTTACTAAAACCAAAGAAAGAAACCTACATCAGCTGAGGTAACAGCAAGTAGTTTTTAGTGCATCGTTCTGACCTGGCAAACTATACGCATATAAATAAGTTTTACTGAAGCAAACAAACCAACTGGGAAGACTTCCATGACTGTGCCTTACATGATCAGAGCCTATGAGGACTCTCTGCTTAGAGTGATTCTACCTTGATTTTGTAGCCTGCAGTTTAAGCTAATCTAAGTCCTCAGAAAGGATGCCAGGGAGTTGCCAAGCAGCTGATTTTCTCATGTTCAAATGAATCCATTTACAGAAACAGCAGAGAGGGAAGACACATAAAACCCAGTATGGAGCATAAGCAATATCATGGAAGGGCACACTCTGATACTGCTGCTATATCTTAGCCATTTGATGAAGGAGAACATACATGTCAGATTATAGTCCCAGGTTCCTATTGCATTCTAGTGCTCTCCAGTTCTCATTAAACCATGAAGCCCAGAGTTTACATATGGTACAGCATAGCTGGCTAAAAGGAATGGCTAAACTTATAAATGAACAATAGATTTCTTGTATAAGTGAATTATGTAAGTTGGTGCCTGGTTGTAACAGCTTTGTGACTATACTTACACATCTTATAGCAAAAAGAAAGAAGTCAGAGATGTGTAAAGAAAATGGTTAGAGGGCTAGAATGAATCCCTATGAGGAGAGACTAAAGGCATAGACACTGTACAGTTTTAGGTTGAGATAAATAAGAATAAACACAGTAGATATAATAGCTGTACTGGTAAATTATTCAATAAGGACCATTCCTTATTATATTTCAGAGGCAAAGACATATACAGTTCAAGTCAACATGTAGGGAAAATGTATTGCACATCATATGTTAATTATGTGAAATTTGTTACCTCAAGTTCTCACCATATCTAGATTTGATGAGATCTATAAAAAGAGGTAATCATTCAGGTAGATCTTAGTTGGGCAGATGATGACAGGATTTGCATTTAGCTGTATTAAAAAGACAATAAACCTTAATCTTCGAAGTCATAAATTAAGCTAACTTCATATGTGCTAATTATTCCTTAACCCTGAACACTTCCCTCCACCTGATGCCTGATTGTGTTAATATCACTTGACTTCAGATCTCTGTACACAGAAAAGCACTTTCAAGTTCCTGAAATCCAAACTGGTTAATCTATTTCAAAAACTATTATTTGTTTGAAGGTGCATTCAGTTCTCATCCCGATTCTTTTTCAAGTAAAGTCTAATAATTAACTGTGCAATCACAAACGTTAGTGATGTTTAGGAAGTCTTACTTCACAGCTGTTTCAGATGTCTTCTGTGGTTGTTTGGAGAGATATGCTAAGTTTTTACTTACCCAAATGGAATTGTTCATACCTGAACTTATTGTTCATACCACAACTTATTCAGTGTCAAATTTAGATTTGTTTCCTAGTTCTAAGTCTCTGCCTTTGCTCTATCAGAAACAGAATTCCAGTATTTTTCTAGCTGTCTTGTATGTAAGTAGTTCCAAAAAGTTGAAAACAAGTTTCTGCCTGTTTTTTGCACAGCTTGTTCCAAGCTTCCCAAAGAAGTTAATTACCAGTCTTTGATATTTCAAAAGTTCCTCAGATAGCTTATGTTATACCTCACATCCATTACATGCTTTCATCCAGGAAATGCAGTGAATTTTACAATGTCTGAATCTTCATGTCAGAAGCTGGAGCTGATTTTTAGCCTTCTTTTCCTCATATTTTAGACAGTTTTAACTAACGTTTTACTAGAGAAGCAAAAGGAAATTTGGCAGACATTTTTCTTTGTGTTATTCTGAGACATATAAATAGAATATATATGAAGAATATAGATGCAAAAGAATAAAGATACTGTATGCAGGAAATTATACGACTAGTCATGGCACTCAGGTAACTTGCGGAGCTGAGATTTCCAGTTGCAAGATTCTTCTTAATTACATGGCACTGAGCCGCAGAAGATGAAATCTTTTAAAGAGATCTTAAACAGGACGCACCAAACAACTGCAATACTCAGAGATACTAGCTATTTCTGAAAATCCTAGGTGTTAATTGTTGCAGTGATCGTTTTGTGATTTCAGTTTATTCCAATGCCAGCTTTGAATATGTCTTTTCATGATGACAGAGTTCAAATTTTGAATGCCACATGTTTATTTCTTGCTTCAAATTCAAGCAAGGTCTGTGGATGTAACATCAAGACTAATATAGACTGTGATTATCACTAACAAATTTTCAGTTGTGTTACAGTCCACTCTGGACTCGAGATGGTTCTTCTACTGAGATCTCAAAGTACAAAATTCAGGCAAACACGCAAAGGGGTTAGGTTCAATCAAACAGTACAAACTTTATTATTTTGCCCATAAAGTGGCACGTGATAGGTTAAAAGGGAATGGAAAGCAAAGATAAGTAAAGATAGGAAAGAGGATTACAGCTACCACCATGGGTCCAAGGCATCCCTATGGTCCCAGATCCAGGCAGCATCCCACTGGTCTTCACGATCGATGTCGATGTCGATCCTTGGTGGGGAGAGTTCTCTCTCAGGGGTCTCGTTGTTAGGGATTGACCTTTTATGCTAAGTAACAAACCTTGTTCCTCCTTTGCTTCAGGGATCTCCACCTTTCAGGGAGCTCATTATCCTGAGCAAAGTTCTGAGACAGCTGTTGCCCTCCATCTTCCTTGATAGGAACTATGCTATTATCTTAGCAGCTCAGGTCTTTCCCTGATAATGGAGAATGGGCAGTCCACTCAGTTCCCACTCCAGGAGTGCTGCACCTTATTCAGGCTCCTTTCCAGGAGCATTACACCTCTGGCTTCCACAGAAACTGCACTCCTCCCATGGGAGCAGCAACTGAGGCTTACAGCAACTCATCCATGGAAACTACATTCCACTGATGGGAGCAGCAACTGCATCTCAGGCAGACTGCTCGCAGCAAACTCATGTCAAGTTGGGAGCCTAACTTTTAGGCCCCATCAAATTCATAGTCCAGCTGGAGGTGCCCTGTAGCTGATGTGCCGTGTCCCTGATGTGCCATGTCCTTGATGACAAGGTTGAGGTTGATCTTCTGACCGACTCTTACAAGTTGGGAATCTGGACTACAATCAAAAGGTAGCAAATAGATAGCCAGTATTTATAATCTGAGAGCAAGTAAAGCAGTAAACCAAGTATCTGATATCCTAAATAGATAAAACACCATGGTTAATGAATGTACCTGATGAACCCTGAGCTGTATGTAGTATTTCCCATATACCAAACACCAGAGTTGTCATACCGCCTTAAGACAACATCTGTTCCACATTGAACTGCTGACACTTCCACTTTAATCCTCTATGATTTGAAAAGACATTCAGGAGAAAAACATGGAGGAGAATGTGTAACAATTTTAATGTCCTTGCAAAAATTTATGTGGCGGGCTGCACGGAATCCATTAGGTTTAAGTCTATTGGGTGTAAGCACAGGAGGTAAAGAAAACAATAGACTGTACCATCTTAAATTGGCAGGTTTTGTACCAAGGAGAAGTTGTGGAGCAGAATAACTGATACAAAACTGCTCAACTGTAGAAAATAGAAATCATTGTCTCTTGGCATTGAGGAATACAGCAGTAGTAATGTAGTAGTAAGTAGTAAGGAACCTACTGTTCCCTGCAATAAAACACATGCAACTCTTTTTAAATCTTTGGCTACTTGCGTATGCAGCACAGCTATAATTTTTCAGGATTTATGATAGCTTAATTCAGTCATTAATCCTGTAATAATTTTACCATTGGCAGTTAATGAAAAAAGTAGCTATCAGATTTTGTAGACTAGTGAATTTTTTAAAAGAGCTAACCTCACACTGAACTTCCATTGGCAAATAATACCTAACCATGCTTACCAGCTAGCCCAAATTGCAGAAGTCTTTACCTATTTACATAAAGGAAATAAATAAATAAACATAAATGAAATACAAATATGAGTGCATTAATTTAACTACTTATTCTTGCCAAATGTCAGTTCTTCCCATTCACTAAAAAGGTAACAAAAATAGAAAAGCTGCATACCAGAGGGCAGAAAAGAGGCAAAAAATAAGTAGAATTATACAGAATATTGAAGTTCCAAAATGCAGATTGTCCAGAGCAGCATATTACCAGCAAATTGTTGTATATGTAAATAGATGAGAAAAGTATGATTGCAGTAAAGAAAGGTTGCAAGATGCATATACAACTGTTGCTAGTTGCTGTAAGGGTTTGACTGAACTTTGCTAAGGAAATGAAACTCCAGAAAAGTCTAAAGAATAGAAGATAAATGCTTTAAGAAAATCACTACAAAACTGCAACAGGCACAAATTACTTCACTTGTAGGAGTTTTGGCACACTTTAGAGGACTGCTTATGTGAGTGACATATGAAACGCATTAAAAAAATCTGGGAGCAAAAGACATGCTTCCACTGTCAGGGGAGCATACAGATTGTGTCCTGGAAAAATCTGAAGCCTGCATGGAGGAGCCCATAGAATTTTTGTTAGTTCTGTCTTTTCTTTTCTAAAAGTACAAAATGTCAGAGGTAATCTAGCAGCTCAGTGAACTAGAGAGCAGCACAGAGTACAAACTGTACTGGTTTGAAGAGTTACATAAAGACTGTAAAGGATGTATTTTATCTACTCATTAGCTTCAGTGATTTAAAGCATTGCCTACTGCACATTGACACAAGAAAACATGAAAAATTATAACTCCTTGTTAAAGCCCTGATTAACTTTACATAGAAGAGACACACATAACTACACTAGCTAAGTTACCAGCTGTGGAACTTGTCCCTTTCTGTAAGCCTCTCACAACTTGATTTCATCAGATATTGAAATTCTCATCACCTTGCAAGACTGGACCACAAGATACAGTTTTTCTCATTCTGTTTAGTGGAAAAGGGACAGAAAGCCAGCTTACTTACCTATCTTCCTGTTTCAAAGCAAGTTTCCTATATGTGTAACTTTGATTCAATATAATGTAAACACAATCAGCTGAACAAACTGAATCGTTCATATCCCAAACAGCCAACAAAATGGAAACAGATAAAACAGGAAAGGTACAGCATCTGAATGGTCCAATACACTGGAGACCCATTGAGACACTTGAGACCTAGTAACTGGCAAATTACTCCTTATAAACATATCCTACTTACATTAGTGAGAAAAAAAGGAGCCAACTGGGATCCCATATGTGCAATCAATAGGCAGCACACACATGCCAGGTTATTTTTTAACAGCACAGCACTGACACTGCAATGTGATGCGATTGTGACAGGACTAGGGGTAATGGATTCAAAACAGAGGGAGATAGATTTAGACTAGATATTAGGAAAAAAAATTTTACAGTGAGGGTGGTAGAACACTGGAACAGGTTGCCTAGAGAGGTGGTGGATGCACCTCAAGGCCAGGTTGGATGAGGCTCTGAGCAACCAGATCTAGTGGAAGATGTCCCTGCCCCTTGCAGGGGGGTTGGACTAGATGACCTTTGAAGGTCCCCTCCAACTCTAACCATTCCATGATTCTATGATTCTATGATTTATTTGCTTAGTGTATTTATATATATATCCACTTACACAATGCATGGAGCTCTGATTTATGTTCACTGTACAAGTTGGCCATTGCAGGTAAAGATGTATTTGGATTAAAATATATCAATATTGGTGGGAGCATTTTCCCGACATTTGCCTACCTCAAAGAGCTGAAAGCACTGGAAATCCCATAGAAAACTCCTGGGAGGGTACGTTTCAGAGGAGAACATGGAGCAGAGATGCAGCATGTTTCTACACTTGAAATAAGGTGCAAAAACTCCATGAAGTGTCAAAGCTGACTGAAGACCACAAGGATCAGTAAACTGAGTTCAAAGGGGTTTGGATCAGGCCCAAAATGGCTACTCACACCACTGTGAAATTTCATATAAGGTTTGTCTCGGCTTCTATTTTTCAAAAGAAACAGCTCATAAACACTTTGGAAATGCTGGAAATTTTCCTGTATATATCAGTAATGTACTTACTAGGCATGTCTCTTTTTACCTGTCTTAAGCCCATGAGGGCTAACATATATGAATCTGCTTAGAGTAACGTTGCTGATTTGGACTGTATTTCAGATTCCTTGGTCAGGGAATTATATTATTCACTTCATAAACATATAAGGTCTTATGTCAAACTACTCTTCTTTTTATAATGAGAAAAACTATCATAATACTGGGAATAAAGAAGAGGAGTTAGATAATGTGTGCACATCTGGCATCATGGAGATGTGGTGGGATGGCTCCTGTGACTGGGGAATTGGAATGGAGACGTTCCTGGAATGCATTGATGAAAACTTCCTTCTTCAAGTGATAGAGGAACCAATGAGGACAGGTGCTATACTGGACCTTGTTCTCACCAACAAGGAGGGGCCAGTGGGGAATATAGAGCTCAAGGGCAGTCTTTGCTACAGTGATCATGAAATGGTGGAGTTCGAGATCCTTAGGGCAATCAGGAGGGTGCATAGCACGCTCCCTACTCTGGACTTCAGGAGAGAAGACTTCAGCCTCTTGAGGGATCTGCTGTGCAGAATAATATGGCATAAAGTCCTGGAGGGAAGGGGAGCCAAAGAAAGCTGGTTAATATTCAAGGATCTCCTCCAAGCTCAGAAGCCATGCATCCCAACAAAGAGGAAGTAAGGCAAAAATGCCAGGAGGCCTGCATGGATGAACAAGGTGCTCCTGGACCAACTGATAAACAAAAAAGGAAGCCTACAGAGGGTGGAAGGAAGGACAGGTAGCCTGGGAAGATGACAGAGAGATTATCTGAGTGGCCAGGGATCAGTTAAGGAAGGTTAAAGCTCTGACAGAATTAAATCTGTCCAGGGACATCAAAGGAAACAAGAAAAGCTTCTTTAGGTACTTCAAGGATAATGGAGAATGTGGGCCCTCTCTAGAAGGAAATAGGAGACATGATTACCAGAGACATAGAAAATGCTGAGGTACTCAATAACTTTTTTACCTCAGTCTTCACTGACAAGGGCTCCAGCCACACCACTTAAGTCACAGAAGGCAAAAGCAGGGACCAGGAGAATGAAAAACTGCCCACTGTAGTAGAAGAGCAGGTTTGAGACCATCTAAGGAACATGAAGGTACACAAGTCCGTGGGAACTGATAAGATGCATCCGCAGGTCTTGAGCGAACTGGCAGATGAAGTTGCCGAGCCACTATTGGCAAGCTGGTGAGGCTCCCGATGACTGGAAAAGGGGAAAAATAACTACAGGCCAGTCACTGTCACCTCGATGCCTAGCAAGATCGTGAAGCAGATCCTCCTAGAAACCATGCTAAGGCACATGGAAAATAAGGAGGTGATTGGTGACAGCCAACATGGCTTCACTAAGGGCAGATCATGCCTGACCTGTTGGATTGAGTCCAGAGGAGGGCCATGAAGATGGTCAGAGGGCTGGAGCACCTCTCCTATGAGGACAGGCTGAGAGAGTTGGGCCTGTTCAGCCTGGAGAAGTGGAGGCTCCAGGGAGACCTTACAGCTGTCTTCCAGTATCGAAAGGGGGGTTATAGGAAAGATGGGGAGAAACATTTTAATTAGGGCCTGTTGTGATAGGACAAGGGTTAATGGTTTTAAAATAGAGGGAGGTAGATTCAGACTAAACATAAGGAAAAATTCGTTTACAATGAGGGTTGTAGAACACTGGCACAGGTTGCCCAGAGAAGTGGTGGATATCCCATCCCTGGAAACATTCCAGGCCGGGTTGGACGGGCCTCTGAGCAACCTGACCTAGTTGAATGTGTCCCTACTTATCGCAGGTGAGTTGGACTAGAAGAACTTTAAAGGTCACTTCCAACCCTAAATATTCTATAGTTCTATGATTCTATTAATATTGATAACTTTTTGGAAAGGAACTCAGACCTTGCTGAAGGAGACTCTTCTTAACTGATAAGTAATGTTACATCCTGTGTGCTCCAAAACAATTCTGAAAGAGGAATCTTTATGAAGTCCAGTAGATATGAGGTAAAATATCATGCTTTTCTTTGGAATTTGCCAGGTTTCATGTCTTTGAACTATTTGAACTTTCATTTTTATTATAGTTTGTGAATCACTAGATGGAAGCCAGGATTGCAAGTGTTTCAAATTACATAAAAACAAACATGTAAATATGCAATTCTAGTATAACCTGAAGATTACAAGGATGATCTCCAGTTTGGTCTCTCTCTTGTTAAGGCTGCAATTTCTTATATCCCTACTTGATAAAAACATTCTTCAAAATACTTTCAGTTTTTCATGCTATCAAGGTAAATAAATTTAAGACTAGCAGAAAAAGCCACCAGTCCTAAAGTCTACTGTAGGCAGCTGAGCACACTCAGACAGAGCACTAATCAAAACAAGAGCTGTTCATAACAACATTATGATTTGGGTCAGGTCATTGGCAGTTGTAAATCATTGCCCTTCATGGAAGTAATTTACATCACCTAAGACCCTGATTGGAAATATTGATCGTTTTGTGTTTAAAACCTTTCTATCTTTGGGTTATGAAGCAAAGCACAATCTCTAAGCAACAAAACACACCTTTCTTCACATTATAGGCTTCTGATATCAATGACTTCCACTGGCTTCCATCCAGAAATATAACTCAGGATGTGTTCATGTAAAACATAGCTCTCATTTGTCAATCATAGTTTCAGTGCTCAGTACTATTAGCAATAAATTATATGTAGTTTCTGGGGCAGAAAACTGAGAATTTGCAAACAAGACATGTTGAAAGTTTCATTGGGAGACAGTGGAAGAGTTAGAAATAAAATATGAGTACTTTCTGAGACAAGATCCTCTTTATCTTGATGTTTAGTTGATTAATGTTTGTAAAGTGATTTGAGATGCTAAGACTGCAATATATAGCCAAAAAAAAAAAAAACCAACCTATTACTATTTTCATCATTACTATTAACTTTGAGCTTTTATTTTCCTTCTGTGGCTCTTTGTGTCTAAAGTCTTTGACTTTGTCCTGGTTTCAGCAGGGATGGAGTTAATTTTCCTCTCAGTAGCTGGTGTGTTTTGGATTTTGTATGTGAAGAATTTTGATAAAAACATCCTGATGATACAAGTTGTTGTTAATGAGACCAGGGACACTGGCTTTCCAAGTCTCATTAAAGTCTCATTAACATGCAGATGCAGGATGCTGAGAGAAAGACAGACAGAATAATTGTCCCAAACTGGCCAAAGAGAGTATTCCATGCCATAAACGTCATGCTCAGTATACAAGTGGGGATTGCCCATGGGAGGGGGCATCCTTGGCATGCATCCTTGGCATCCATCTTGCCATCTCTCTTGCTTGCTGGTATCGTTCCCTCTACCTTTTGGTTTGCTTTCACTCCTTTGCTTGCTGCTCGGTTTCATTTTTGTGATCACTGCTCAGGACAGGCTGTATTGGTCACTGGGACATCGGGTGTTGACAAATCATGTATTGTTCGTTTTGTATATATTAATATCCTTATATTTTGTTATTATTGTAGTTTTCCTTTGCTATTTTAGTAAACTGTCTTTATCTCAACCCACGAGTTTTCTTTTCTTCCCAGTTTCTCTCCCCCATGCCACTGGGTAGGGGGAGGGTGAGTGAGAAACTGTGTGGTAACTCAGGCTAAACCACCACAGTCTTTCACTGTTTTTGTCTTCTTAAAACTGTGACATCTTCAAGACTTAACACTCTTCAGCTTCATTTAATTTCTTATCACCCTGGCACTGACTGATACCTACAATTATGTATGTTACATATATTGTATAATGTCAAGACTAATTCTCCAAGCAGTTTCTGTTTAAAATATATACATGGATAATTTTTCAGCTAATGCAGAATACTTGCTGGTCTCTATCAAGGTCACAAAAACATAAAACTTCTTACATTAATCTGTAATTCTAGAGCACAAGTTTCATCTGATGAGCATGAACTGCATTTACAGTTCTACTGGAAAAGGGAAAAAAAAATGAAAAAGGACTTCAAGTGCAGTCATACGACGTCATGCCACCTAGGAAAAAAAGCATGATGGAAACCTCTAGACATGTAGCTGAAAGTATATGCTTTTGTACTGTTAGAAAGCGAATGGAATGTTTTCTTATAGAGTCTGCTCCTCACATAACCCAGAATAAGTCAACTTGTTCTGAGGGTCTGGGTCAAATTATTAGAAAATAATTTAGGCTTTTGCATGTCTTCTTTGCTGGTCATCTCCTATAAAATAAACTCAATGCAAGGGAAAGCCCTCTTGCCTCTAGTTAGTATTTTCTTTTACTAGTTCTCCCAACACAAATTTCATCTTCTGTTTTGCAAGGAGCTTCATTTTGTATTTAAAGAAAAAGAGAGGGACACAGAATACATATTTGCACGGCATTGCTTTGCTTCCAGCAGTAAAAACAATAATTATAATTTACTGTCACACATTACAGCAGGAATATAGTAATTTCATTGTTCCATGTCAGCTGATGCCTGGTTAAGAATTATTTCACCCGGTCTATGATTTTAAAGTGGTTTAAGTTCAGAAGATTTTCTTATTGTTCGCACGTTTGTTGAAATAGAGCAATTACATGGCAAATGCTTATCTTTGCAGTATTTGTTCAAGAGAACAATGGTCCTCGAGGTAATGCATTATTAAACCTGGTTATACTGCAGGGAGCAATAAAAAAAGAAGGTAGTTGTTTGAGTCTGATGGGTGAGATAATATATTGAAATAATGGTTCTTTTGTTTCCTTACTTCCCTGCTAACTCCACTGGGACATAAACTTCCCCATCAAGGTAAACTAGCATAGGCTGCTGTGGGTAACCCAGTGCCAATTGCAAGTCTGGCTTTTTGAGGAGACCACACTATTAGACACACAGAAGAACTGAGTATTTTAAATAGGAATTCAATCAAATGGGATGTTGCTATCATTATTATGTAGTTATTATGTACTATACTTAAGAAACTGAATAAAGTTGAAATTCTTCCATTTTACTGGAGGTTTAATCCCTTTAGAACTAGTTTTCATAGTGACATAGGGGCCTTATTTCTTTTCTAACTTTGTGCTAGAAGAAAACAAGTAAGTTTGTTATTAGCCTCTGTAAGTATTGATTTTCTTTTCTTTTTGACTTGTGTCCCTTACAGCCACAGAGCTGTCCTTTCCATTTTAATGTAACCCATCAGACATTTTATTGTGGCAATGCTGTTGTACCATTACACATAAGAATATTTTTGTGCTTTTGTTCTGAACCTCCTGAGATTTATAGGTCAGCTCTAAACATTGTGCAACCGCAACGTTCCATAAAGTGACTGAATAACTATGGGATATTGTCTGTGTATGTGCTGGAGTTAAGTGCATTCAAAAAGTCTGGAAGGTTCGTGATGGGCACATATATGAGCATGCTTCCTTTTTGGAACAAAAATAAACAACTCAAGTAGACTTAAATTCAGAAGGATTAGAGATTACCCCTTTTCATCTACATATCCAGAACCACATATTAACCATTCCACAAGGACTAAGTATTTTGTCACAAGCAAGTTTTTCAGTGATTTAAAAATGCTTTTGTCAGTTGGATTAGGAGAATCTAAAGCAGAATTTGTCCCATTCAGGATCACACAGTCATTGTGAGGCTTTTGTATAATCTTCCTGCAAACTACTGAGTGAAGCTGTTACTTCATTTACATTGTAATCTTCTATATATTGCAATATTTCTCCTTTCTTCTTTAATATCTTTTTCTAGTGTTTTTACATTGTTGCCATATGGTCTGATACTCCACAATGAGGTGCCATGTATTATGTTCTTTATTACCTCTATAATTTAATAGGTTTGATCTGTATTTCTCTTGGTGTTTTCTTAACTGAGGCTCTTTCCATTGCTCTTATTTTAATTTGACAATGTTCTTCATATATATATTTATTATAATAATGTCATCACTTATACCCATACACTTGCAATGCAACCAGACATTGCCATATAGGTTGTTGAATTCTTTCTCTATCAAACTTTATGCTAATGCAGAGAGACAGCAATTTATCATAAGGGTACATTGTACTGTGACCTCCTTATCTATTCTGACTTAATATCTACCCTTCTCATATTCTCAGGGAACCATGGAGGTAATCATTTTGGAAAACTGGCCTGTAGATAGTAGTATAGTAATACAGTGAGAAAGCTAGAGTAAAAAGACATTACTCTGGAACATCTGAGTATCATCCAACCCAAAAAAAAAACCCAATTATTTTTAATGACTGATACAATCAGATATTTTTTATTCCTAAAATGGCTTAAAGTTACTAATGCTTTTGATCTTTTTTTTCAAGCTTCATCCTGTAAAATGCTGAGTGTGTTTTACTAGATGCAAAATAATAGAATGTTATTCTAAAGACAGATGAAAGGGAGATAGCTTATCACTTCACAGAAATTATTTTTAAGCAGATCTTACCCTAAACTAATATGCTGATTCCTGCAGAATATTAGTTTAGGGTAATTCACAGCCTTTGACTGTGAATTCAAAAATGAAATTAACCCAGCGAACAAGTAAAGATATTTTTCCCTGTTTCTGGGAACTCAGCATGAGATTCATAAATAAAAATGCATCATTTCCTCTCCCCATGTGATTGCTATGAACTATGAGTTTACTCAGGATCTTCGTTCCACATAAAATGGAACACAAAGCCATACGTTGCACTTGGATCCCTGTACTTTGCAGCCACTGAAAATCTTTCCAGAACATAATACTTAAAGACGTGTGTTGTTCTTTGCAGACTCCATGCCAGAACTACAGTTGATCCTATACTGCAGTTTTGCTGTCCCTATGCAGTGGTCTGAGTACAGGATTTAAAGCTTAGCTTTACAGCTACTTCTGCTCCACTATGAATTGAAAAATAAGACAGCTGTTTTATAGCATTCTCCAAAAGAGAATGGGTTCCAAAGCAAAGGTACTACAAACTCACTGAGAACAGTGAAAAATAGTTAAATTACATTTGGATCCAGCTTTTCCATTACAAATCCCATAGGAAATTATAGTTTGCAGAAGGGAAGTAAATGTCTCAATGAGATGTGATCTAAGTGGTCCAGGAAGATGTTTTTATGCAAAGAGCAACTAAAAAAAAATAACAAAGATTTAATTGCTTTTCTCTTCATTCCTATGTTTCTCTCACATACACATTCAAAGTCATACTCTAATTCATTAAGCAACCGTTATTTTACAGGAATGTTTTAATTACTATTGTACAGAAGAAATGCAATATTTTTTAAATTAACTTGATATCCACTGGACATTTCAAATAATATGTTTGTTAATCATTTAGTGACCTAAAATCCAGATATGGAACAGATCTTTTCAAAGATTGCTTTACTGCTGTCTTCACACATTTAAAGAAACCATCATGGGAGAAGTCACTGTGCACACCCATTCATAGTAGTCAGCCAAGGCATATGCTAGAACCCCTAGTATTGAGAGGCTGTCAAACAGTTGCATCAAAAATACCTCAGGACTATTTTAAGTGGAAGACCTCAGGACCCTGCAAAGAACTCCTTTATTCAAAGTCCTTTAAGAGCTCTTGCTCATGAATACCCTAACTTACTTTGGTTTGATATCACCAGTGGTAACAGAGGCAGCAACAACTTCTCTTTTCTCAGCTATACACTTCAACTTTCTAATTTCTCACTTTTCTTATTGAAAAGTTTTGAAAATGGGGAAGAAAAACCTTAACATGAAAGCCAATAGCTGTTCCACAGTTGTAAGTTTTTGTGAAGTCCTAAGTATGCCACCTTTATAAACATTGTTTCACATAACAAAATGTCAGCATAAATATCTTGGGGAATTTGGGGGTCTGTTTAAGCAGTCCAGCAACATAATTATTAAATCATCAAAACTTTTGGTCAACAAAAATATTTATTTTAGATTGAAAAAAGTAGGCCAGAAAAGTAATAGAAACATAGAATCACAGTATGGTTTTTGTTGGAAGGGACCATTGAAGATCATCTAGTACAATCCCCCTGCCACATGCAGAGACATCTTGCACTATATCTGGTTGCTCAAAGCCCTCTCCAGCTTGACTTTGAGCACTTTCAATGATGGGACCTCCACAGCTTCTCTGGGAAACCTGTTTTAGGGTCTCATCACCCTTGTTATAAAAAATCTCTTCCTCATATCCAATCTAAACCTACCCTCTTTCAGTTTAAAACCGTTGCCCCTTGTCCTGTCACTACACACCCTGGTAAAAGGTCTTTCCCTGTCTTTCTTATAAGCCCCCTTTATATATTGAAGGGCTGCAATAAGATGTCCCCTTTTCTTTTCCCCAGGCTGAACAACGAAACACCAAGTAGCTTTGCTTCATGTGGAAAATTCCTTCTTCTCCATATTCAAGGCCTAATCTCATTCTCACTCTATTTGTAAAACTTCCATCAGTGTTCCTTGTGAGAACGTTAAGGGTAAGATGAGATCCCAAAGGGCTCCAAAAGCTCTGAAAAGACTCTTGGTAAGGCATATGGGATGGTCTTGGCTGAAACAGTATAGAAAATAGAGAGCTGACTATTAGAATAAGCACTTTCAAAGTTTCATACTCTGAATTCAGGGCTTGACCAGTGACATTGTAATCACACATAAATAATTTCAAGCCTGTTGAAAGAGGGTTTGGCAACTTGCTCATAATTCTAGGTGCCAGATATGTTGTCACCTTAAAGCACCTTAAAGCAAATGCTTGTTCTTTTTAATATTTTAACTTGTATTGTAATTTCATTTACAAGTCCCACTAAAGGAGGGGTCTGAATAACAAGCAGATGCACTTTCCCTTCACAAATGTTCATGACAAATGGGATGACAAAACTCTGAGCTGCTCAGTAAATTACCTATGGTACAACATGCAGTAATTGACCTACCCTACCAATGCTGCTCATTTTTTACTAGGCTGGGCCAATCCCTTAATTATATATTCAATATTGTTTACATTTTTGTAGCTAAGTATATAATTTCTAGTCATCTCAAGTTTGCAAAGAACAAAGCACACTGCTTAATACAGAAAGTACTTAAGAGTATTTAGATGTCTAAGTAGTAGCTACTTGATGGTAGTTAGCAGTCACAAGAGCCATCCCATCCCCAGCAATCGCTAGCACCTCAGTTACACTACAAACATATCAAAGCTTTTTGGAGATTAGATGATTTGTAACATGCTCATTGTGTAGGAATAAACTTCAAATTGAGTTGGCAAGGCTGATTTACATTATTAGCCTGTGAACAGCTCTGCACTGGGAAAGTATCTATTCTCCTAATGTGCCTCAGCCAGCTACTTCACAGCTAGTTCAAGCTTGTATGTGTCCAGGAGACTGATTTTTTTTTTTTTCCTGTCAGTAGCTTTACCTTTGGAAAAGTAAGGGAATGTTGGAAGCTGTACTTGCTAGGAACTCTTCTCCTTTTCTCTACTCTTTCCTTTCCCCCTCACAGAAATCACATGGAGGCTCATCTGCAGCCAAGGAGCCAAACCAGTTTCTTCAGGGAAAATTTGACTTCAGTTTTGAGTACAATCCTCTCTGAACTAAATAGCAACTTATTGTTTTCTACTCTAAGGTCATACTCAGCAAAGCTAATACTTCTCCTTCTGTTACGATCCAATTTCAGATGAGAGGAAGGCCCCCTTATGTTCTAGCCACCCTCAGACAAGTCTGGGAGGCTAGGGGCGGCTAGACCAACCTCTCACTGCAGGTTTGATCACCTTGAGTGAAACTAAGACACAAACAAGGTCAAATGCCATGCAAGCAGGCTTAGTTTTATTATAAAAAGATGAATGATAGTAGCGATACGACAGCAAGCATTTGGGGTAGAGTTGTAAGAATAGTCACCACCATGGATCCACAGCGTCCTGGGGGTTCAAATCTCTCAGTGCTTCAGTGGTGGAAGATTGCGTCGATGTCCCAGGGATCCATATCTCTCAGTGTTTTGGTGGTGGGTGACTGCACGGTGTTTGGCTTTGATGGTGGACAATTGCAGCAGGGCTTTGGTGGTGGACGATTGCCTCGGTGTTTGGCAATCGCAGTGAGGGCTTGTTTCAAAAGTCCTTTTATCCCTGCTCAAGGGCTGTGGCCAGTGACCAGCTGCATATCCTCACACCTCTGCACCCATACACCCACTCCACAACCCAGGCCCCGCTCCTCACACAGTTGTTACGTAAATTACAAACCAGATATCTCTGTGGCCTTGCAATCATCTTTATTTTGTCCAGCAGTCGGAGGAATAGTTGGAGGAATTTCTCGCTTGACGAAGCAATCTTTTGAGACAAAGACTGTACAGTTCAGTCTCTCACACCTCCTGAAATGGCTTCTCAATCTTCAGCAGGCAATATGTGGATTCAAGAAACTAAATGAAAGTTGAAAGTTATACATCAAGAACAAGAAGTGTACAAAAAATTATCTGCTGCTCCTCCAAAACTACTGTAAATTTTGTACATTGCAGTATACATTTATTTAATTTATATTTCAAGGTAGAAGTCTATATGGTGTCCAAAACTATCAAGGACTCCTGTATGCTTTGAAACATTAATATTATTGATTTCTATATCAATCTGTTTTTTACTGTCACTAAAATCTTGATCTCAACAACTTCGTGGGGCAGCAATTTCAACAATTTAACCATATTTCATGTGAAGAAGTACACTAGATTAGAATTCTGTACTTATTAAATCTACCTAGTATTTCCAGCTCCTGTGTTACACAATAGAGAAAATCTGGTTAATAAAAAAATGTGGTTATTAAAAAATAAGTCTTGGGTTGGAAAACCCAAGACTTCTCACAGCATCTACTGTATTTCATACAAAACCTCTATTATATATTCTTTGGCATAGCTCTCTCATCAGCTGTTTAAAAAACTTGGGCAGAAATATGAATGGAGATTTTCCTATCAATAATGTGAATATACTTTCTTCTGACTGAAAGGAACTGTATTTTGAACAAAATAAAGCAATTTATGACCATTTAATTACCACCAAATCTACTGTGTGTTTTTGTTTCCATTCAGTTAAGATTACTGATCTATGTCATCCTCAGAACCCGTAAAGACCAACTCCCCAAAAATATCAATGCATAATTCTCATCTTTTGATCACTAAAAACTTTGATCACTAAAAATTTCCCAGTAAAATTAATTTATTTTTCGTGTCATTGTGCTGTGCAATTGTCTGGTACTGTAGCTTTTGTACCTGGTAAGTGGCAAAAATCTTACCTTACTTCCACAGACTTTTATTTTAAAATAATAATAATAGGTACACAAATAATTAATTGCTTATTTTACTTTTTTTTTTTTTTCTGTGAATTTCCATCCTCTCACCGTTGTGTATGGCTAATGCACCACCTTGGTTCACAAATGTCTCAAAATTCTCCAGTATTTGTAACTGTGACTGCTGCGTGTATATATATACACACACACACATATATATAGCATCCTATGACTCTAATTTCTGCCTGATTTCTAGCTAAATAATAGTAGATTGTGCTTCCCAGTAGTCATACTAGTTTACACAAATGATGTGAAAGCAGGTAAGTATGATAAATGTTCTGTGGCCACATTTATTTCCTTTATGTAAGAAATAATTTTGGAAGAGTACTCAGGGCTATAATCAGATATCTTCATAGACAATCTAAGATAATTTGTATGCCTCTAACATCTGCACTGATTAGTCCCTCCCACTGTCCAGACATGTAAAGTCAATAAAGTGGTAAGCTCCCCTATTCAGACTATTTGGCCTAAGTGTATAACCTGGGTGTCATCCTTAATGCCTTCTGTATTGACTGTATTGGCAGAGATCCAAAACATGGCACCTTTTTGAGAGAAGATCAACTCACTCTCCTGAACTTAATCATTATATTACACACATTAAAGAAAAGTAGCTTTCAGGTACCACAGTAATTAATGTGGCAAACGTAGCCACCAGGCCAACCCTCCATCCTGGTCCATATGGACAAACTGGTGCATAGGAAACCTGGTGAGTGCCTGGTTTGCACTTAGCCTAGGCTAGGATGTGGTCAGAGTGAACTCTCCTGAAATTTTGCAGTTTCTTTGGACCCCCCCAAAAATACAAAACAGTTGAAATTAAAATGACCTAACTTTCCTATGAATTATGTTATAAGCCAGCTCAAGTAAAAGTGATCCTACATCACCAGGTAGCTTTCTTATGCATAGTATTGTACTTGTCAACTGCTTAGATGGCTCCTCACCAAACTAATGCTAGCCTGAAAAGAGAAATATAAATAGAGCAGGGTAGTCTGAGTGAAGAAGTTAAAGAAATCTTAGTAGATATGGCATTGATTAATTATTGCTGTGCATCCTAAGGAATCAAGTTGATAAATAGTGCTTAATGTTTTGCTAACTACTTGCTTAATAATTTGCTAACCATTGTGCAAACTATCTGAAGCAGAAAGTCTTGCAATTCTTCATGAAAGACAGTTCCTGGTAAGGACTAGCGGGGTCGCTTCAAGAACCAGCTAAAACCGACCCTGCAGCTTGAATGAAATCCAAGGGATAACTGAGTTTGCGCAAGAACAAAAGGTTACTAGCGGTGATGAAGAGGAGTCACCTGCCTTCATCCCCACGACCCCTGACGACCACCACCAGGAGGCACTGCGCAAGCCCAGATGGGAGGAGTTTACGAAAATGACCCCTTGGGACTAATTTTAATATGAAGCAGGATAGGTCATGCATATGTATAGGCGTATTGCGAAACTTTATGTATACGTAACACTTGGTTGTATAAATTTCAAGTGAGCTACCACATCAAGCGTGCACGGTTTTTGTGGGACTACCCCCCCGTGCTGCCCAGCGCTGAATAAACATACCTACTTTACAATCTTACAGATTGCGGAGTCCATTTTCCGCACATCAAGTCACTGCAGCATGCAGAAACTCTCCTAACTACTTAAGAGAGAAACATACAATACAATGCTATAAATATTTCCATTTTCTTATTTTTTCAGGCACTTCTTTTTCATCCCAGAGAGTGGAAATAAGAATGAGGAGGCTGATCATATGACTCTGGGAGTTACTGAAATTATTGTTCTGATACGAACAGTCTCTGATGGGATCGTAATCAACACTATGCATTGGTGACATTAGGAGCAGTAATTAACTTTTCACCTGGTTCATCAGTCTCAGGAAATCTGTGGCTTGTCGCATGCTTCATAGTTACTGCTGATGTCCTCATATATGGATTACTGCTAAAAATTATCTTTGATTTTGGAAGACTTGTGCTGTCTCAGCTGCATGCTTTCCTGAGTAAGTGGTCAATGACATAGCTTCACTGAGGGAGCGGCAATGCCAATGCCTCGCATGCCACCACGGAGTTGGGGTTTCTGCACTGCTCATGCATCTCCTCCCTGTCATGGTAAATGAGAATCAGTTCACATCTGATGGTAGGAGACTTCTGCCTGACTGAATGGAAAAAAAATTTGGAAGGATCTTCTAGAGAAGCTTTTACTCTTAATGTCATACTCAGTTTTTATCAAGGATATTCACTGCTTGGTCTGGCTATCAGTGAAACCTATCTAGAAGTCAAGATAAAGGGGGATAGATAATATTTTCCATTTGCTAACATAATATAAACACCAGCAACATTTTCAAAGAAGCTTAAATGCTGATTGGTGTATTTCTGATGGCCAAAAGTTTGTAAGACTCTGTAGTCTTCATTGAGAGTGGAGAAATGAGGTGGTGGAGCTAAAATTTGAATAACATTTGTTGAAAGCTGTTGATCTAAAATGAAGGTTAACCTTTTTAAAGGAGAGTGTTAAGACAGTCACACACAGAGATCCAAAAGGAAAGTTCTTGTTCCTTGAATTCTCCAGCCTCCAGAGTATCTCTGCCATTGGACTCAAAGGCATTTGAGACAAATAGGAAGTGTACTGGAGGACCAGGAAGGACCAGATGTAGAAGTGTATTTCTTTTGCTGTTCATAAGAAGATAATGTAAATGACTGCCAAAGGATACACTTCTCTAATTATTATCACACTTCTCCCAGAACCTTCTCATCATGATCATCAGAGTGATATTAATCTGCACACTTAACATCCAGAGGAGGAAAACTTTAGAATGCAGCTTGTGTCTCCAGCCATAGAGCTGTTCCTCCCTATTACTTCTCTGAGAGCAAAAACTCTGGAGTACACTGGGACAAAATCAATACTTACATAACACTCTAGATATCATACACTTAGAGAATGAGAAGCACAGTTTGAAGGTGTGCAATTACCCACCTCTAACCCGGAGAAGTAAAAATTTTCACATTTGAGAGCTTAATGTGAGAAAACCAAGTTAAAGGTAACTTGTTTTTCAAGTACAGAGCAACTGCAATTCTTAGCCATCCTCTATTTCAACTGTTTGCTTTCAAAAAGTGCTGGGCAGATGATGTTGTACTCCAGCCACAAAAAAAAAAATGCATCATCTCTCAACCATATTACTCTATTTAAAAAAAAAAAAAAAACAAACACAAAAACACCAAACTTTTTCAGAATGAGGGCATAGGACTTTACAGTAAAGACAGAATAAACTAGAATTCAGATAAATAGCTTTGACTATTGTAAGATTTTTTAAGTAGCTAAATTGTTTCAAGAAAAACCCCAGCCTTCACTTACTGCATTACTGCATGTCCTACTAGGCAGAATTTTGGAGAATTTTCAGAAGGATGGACCACAGTCCATATAAAGATGTATGCAGAAAACACCTGCAGAAACATTATCCTTATTGATATTATATGTCAAGCTTCTTATACTTTGGAAAATTCTGAAGTTTTATTATAGCCGGTTTGACAGGTTTCCAATGCTGTGTGCTGTTTTGGAGCAATGCTTTTCAGTAATATGGAAGATAGTCATTCACTGCACAGAAATTTGTATACTCTCTAACTAAATCACTACTTGAGGAGGTATTTATGGATAGATTTCAGCACATCTAGTGTACATGATTAATTTATATGCAACATGCTGTAAGCACATTTAGCTGTTAGCAATTTTTTAAATGTATCAATCTGGAAGAAGCAGGTCTCAATGTATTCTTTCTTTACTGTGACTTTTAACTTCAGTTATATTACATACACCTTGCAGTAGCTTTCATTAAGTCTTTCAATTCTACCCATGAAACATTACACAGTGTACGGTCTAAGCAAGATCCAAACCTTTATTTGCAAGTTTTTCATGCTCCTTGGATAAGTATAAGATATTTTAAATGAGATTTTTAAAGAACTGTTGGTACATGTTTACTAGGATTCAAGTGTTTTCAGTGAGACAGAGATTATTTCTTTCCATAAGCATCTTTCCATGCTGAGTTAACAACAATCAGATATTTTATCTAAGTTCTTAGTATCTACAACTTTGGATTCATCTGGATACTTTTTACCTACTTCTTTCTTTCTTTTCTTTCAGCTAACCAATCACATAGATTTTTAAAAATAGAATTACTATCAGCAGAAAATTGTAATGACTGACTTCTTATATTGTGGTCTAATTGCACAAGTTCATTAGAGAGGAAAAAAAAAATGAGTTGTTGTTGCTGTTGTTATTGTTAACTATTTTTAAAGTAGTAGAGCCTAATGGCTAAGTACTGATAAAAGAGATACTGTAATTCCCCCATGTACTTTCCACAGCTGCTGATATAGTCAGATAATTTGATTTGAAAATCTACATGAATGTTGTTCCTTTTTCAGTATGTATCTAACTCTGGCAATTTTACAGACTGATCATCAGTATCACTGAAGAGTATTATCAGATTTACATACATAGGCTTTCAAGTAAATTTTGCCATTGTGGTGGTTCCTGATCTAAAGACTCAGATCTCAGACTGAAGTCAGATACTTTGGTTTTCAGATTTCAGTTCAAATCAATAGACATTCCAAGGATGAGCAATGTGGATTTTTTAATGCAGAAACCAATTCTGGAAACCAGGACTATTAATCATAGTAATCCACAGCATGGCAAAAACATTCAACAGACTCAAATCAATCACTGTTTATACTTGGGAAAATTCAGAAGCTGGTGCACATCTAGGTCTTTCCTCTTTCAAGCATTCATTTAACTGTATGCTTGCTCTTTACCAGGGTTTGGATTTTGTTTAAGAAAAGCCTCAGCTGGCATAAACTATCAAATTAGATCCTTGATCTATCTAAACAAATATTGTAATTTTGTTTTTTTTTCTCAGGAAAACCTTCCAGTTCCATTAGTATACTTCTGCAGTATCAGAAATATTTGTGGCCTATTAATATCCTTTATTTACCCGGGATGTGGAGAAGGCTGAGGTACTCAATGACTTTTTTGCCTCAGTCTTCACTGATAAGAACTCTTGTCTCCCCACCCAAGCTGTGGAAGGCACAGGCAGGGACTGCAAGGATGAAGAACCGCCCACAGTGCTCGAAGAGCAGGTTCGAGATCATTTAAGGAACTTGAAGGTGCACAAGTCCATGGGGCCTGATGAGATCCATCCGCGCGTCCTGAGGGAACTGGCGGATGAAGTTGCCAAGCCACTGGCCATCATATTTGAGAAGTCGTGGCGGTCTGGTGAGGTCCCCGATGACTGGAAGAGAGGGAACATAACCCCCATTTTTAAAAAGGGGAACAAGGAAGACCCGGGCAACTACAGGCCGGTCAGCCTCACCTCTGTGCCTGGCAAGGTCATGGAGCAGATTCTCCTGGAAACCATGCTAAGACACATGGAGAGCAAGGAGGTGGTTGGTGACAGCCAACATGGCTTCACCAAGGGCAGATCGTGCCTGACCAATTTGGTGGCCTTTTATGACGGGGTAACAGCATCGGTGGACAAGGGACGGGCAACAGATATCATCTACCTGGACTTGTGCAAGGCATTTGACACTGTCCCGCACGACATCCTTCTCTCTAAACTAGAGAGGCATGGGTTCGATGGATGGACCACTCGGTGGGTAAGGAGTTGGCTGGATGGCCGCACTCAGAGAGTGGTGGTCAACGGCTCAATGTCCAAGTGGAGACCGGTCACCAGTGGCGTCCCTCAGGGGTCCGTGTTGGGCCCGGCCCTGTTCAACATCTTTGTCGGCGACATGGACAGTGGGATAGAGTGCACCCTCAGCAAGTTCGCCGATGACACCAAGCTGTGTGGTGCCGTCGACTCGCTGGAAGGGAGGGATGCCATCCAGAGGGACCTGGACAGGCTGGAGAGGTGGGCCCGTGCCAACCTCATGAAGTTCAACCAGGCCAAGTGCAAGGTCCTGCACACGGGTCGTGGCAATCCCAAGCACAAATACAGGCTGGGTGGGGAATGGATTGAGAGCAGCCCTGAGGAGAAGGACTTGGGAGTGCTGGTGGATGAGAAGCTCAACATGAGCCAGCAATGCACCCTTGCGGCCCAGAAGGCCAACCGCATCCTGGGCTGCATCAAGAGGAGTGTGGCCAGCAGGTCGAGGGAGGTGATTCTGCCCCTCTACTCTGCCCTGGTGAGACCCCACCTGGAGTACTGGCTCCGGGGAGACCTGATAGCGGTCTTCCAGTACCTCAAGGGGGCCTACAAGAAAGACGGGGAAAGGCTGTTTAGTAGGGCCTGTTGCGATAGGACAAGGGGTAATGGTTTTAAAATAGAGGGGGGTAGATTTAGATTAGAAATTAGGAAAAAATTTTTTACGATGCAAGTTATAGAACACTGGAACAGGTTGCCCAGAGAGGTGGTGGATGCCCCATCCCTGGAATTGTTCAAGGCCAGGCTGGATGAGGCTCTGAGCAACCTGATCTAGTCAGGGATGTCCCTGCTTCTTGCAGGGGGGTTGGACTAGATGACCGTTGAAGGTCCCTTCCAACTCTAACTATTCTATGATGCTATGATTCTATGATTTCTATTTCTAAACTGTCACCCTACAGCATAAATTGACAGTACTGCATGTTACACAAAACATTGTATCTTTGAGTCTTATAATCTGCCAAATTCACTGTATGTAGCCAGAGGCACATCCCATTTTCCTTCACTTTTTGCAGTTAAATCAAAACTATTCAATTTCGTAATTATTTCAGACTATATAGAATCGTAGAATGGTAAGAATTGGAAGGGACCGTCAAGGGTCATCTAGTGCAACCCCCCTGCAAGGAGCAGGGACATCTTCCACTAGATCTGGTTGCTCAGAGCCTCATCCAACCTGGCCTTGAATGTTTCCAGGGATGGGGCATCCGCCACCTCTCTGGGCAACCTGTTCCACTGTTCTACCACCCACACTGTAAAAAATTTCTTTCTAATATCTAGTCTAAATCTATCTCCCTCTATTTTGAAACCGTTACCCCTAGTCCTGTCACAACAGGCCCTACTGAACAGTCTCTGCCCATCTTTCCTGTAGGCCCCCTTGAGGTACAGGAAGACCGCTATAAGGTCTCCCCGAAGGCTCCTCTTCTCCAGGCTGAACAGCCCCAACTCTCTCAGCCTGATGGAGGGGATCCAGTGATCAATCACCACAGCTGAAGTACTAAAATTATACTTATTGGTTTGACTTTCTTATACTCTTTTCAGGAAAATAAAGTTTATATAGCAGAGTATTATGCATTAAGTAGTACAGCTTTAATTATTAGAAAGATTTTTTTAAATTTGGACTGCCAGTTCTGGTACTCTACTAAAGAAAGTACTCCTAAAATATGCTATTTTTCCTAACAAAATCAAATTCTTGAAAGACAGAAAAAAGTGAGGAGTCTGCAAATATTCTGTTAACATGATTGTCAAACACTAGTGTTTCTCCAAAGATTTTTAAAAGCAGTTTTAACGCCCAGATGAATTTGTAAAAACTGTAAAATTTTCTGACAGAGCTTTTCACTTTAAAATAATATGGGACAAATTAGGCAGTCCAAAAGAGCTGGAATTCACTCACTGTTGACAGGAAATTCATTGCAACCACCTAATAAATATTAACTCTATATATTATACTCTAAGCAAATATCTCTATTTACAGACTCAAGTTCATGTGAATCCACTTACTCAAAATCTCAGCAAAGGTACACAGGTCTCTAAGATGCTGCTTCTATAAAATTTCTGTAAACTGTGACCTCACTTATTAATAGTTATCCTTAGAAATCTTTGTCAAATCCCAGTAAACTTAAGTCTTCCCAAATGGGACTTTTAAATCTGCAGACTGACTCTAGATAGTTCCAAGCTGAACAAAGCACTCCTATTATAGTGCCCCATTAGCACTAATAAGGTTTCCTTTAAAATGTGACACAACTGTTCTTTCAGTTCTGCTGGCTCAGAGACTGTGACTCTCCCACAACTGTCTCCAACATCTTCATCTAGAGATGTTCTGAAAGACTAATAAGCAAACAGCAGTGCCAACTCACCATTCACTAAACAGAAAGCAAGGCACGTACATTTCTAGAGTTGGTTGGGTTAATAGCTTCATGTCTTTGAAAAAGTACACATGCTTGACCTTAAAGAAGGTAATGTACTTTTACACAAAGTCTACATTGCAGAGTGAACTAAAGCAATAATAATAATAATAATAATAAAGAAATCTTGGTACTTCATAGACTATTTTGGCATTTTTATTTCTCTTTCTTCTTTACCTTTCACTCTTCATTCAGGTTAAAATTCATGCAAGTGGTGAAGATCCACTTAAAAATCATCATGTAACTTTGCATGCATTATTTTATTTAGAAGTGAATATTTAGTTTAATTCCTACGTCTCACTTAAATCCAAGCCTCTTTCCAGTTGTTTGGAATAGGAATGATTTAATATAACATTGCCTTCAAAATTGGTTCTTATTCAAGTCCTTAACAAAACCACTTGTTTGTTCAATTCTAATAAAGTATATATCTTTGCTTTGACAGCTGTTGACCAAATATAATATATCTAACAGCCCTCTCCAGCTCTATCTGACAAGATCTGTAGGAGTTTGAACAGACACAGGCATGCTTCAGGAGTTGTATCAGTTGGTTAACCCTGAATATTTTGATTCTAACAATGCTTGGCTCTGTGTTCTTGCTGAAACATGCTGAAATGGTATACATGCCTCCAACAGATGCATGTCATGCAGATGAACTGGTGGGATCTCCTCTTTACAGTGACAACCACACACACACCCCTGACTGTTTTGTACAGAGTGTGTTTTGTGCATCAAATATTGAGCAGATATATTGTTCACACACAATCGTATACACACATTCACAGAGAGGAGTCTCCATAAGCTGTACACAAACTATCAGCCCAGCTGAAAATAGCAGCACATCCCCCTCCAGCTATGTTACAGTCCTGTTAAAGCGAAGAGAGAAATAAGATAGTCTGTTACATACATGATGGAGACAGTCAGGCTTTCTTAAGTTGTTTTTTAATGACTAATCTGAGATGCTTGTATGAGGTGAGCAATAAAATGTACCATAACTTCCTACAATTTCAAGTGAGGTTTTGCCAGTGGAATTATCTGTATACAGATGTATACGTCTGTATACACACGTATGCAGTTCCTTGGTCTGGTCTCCAAGAATAGTTCAATTGGTTTCAAAGCCAGTCAACATATTGCAGTTTTAAGCAGCTATGTGTTAAAAAGCTTCCACTGTTGTCATTCTGCATCTTTAATGCTACTGAAACTGTCAAACAGAAATTGCATTCTCCTGAATTGCTCTGAGCAACAGGAGAACGAAAATGACAAAAGACTCATGCTAATGTTAATCACAGAGGGAAATTACAATGGCATTTTTCAAATCTATAGGGCTGTGCTTTAACAGGCATAAGCTCTTTATTCCCCCCTTGTAGTCCATTTATTGTTTAAAAACAGTAACTGCAAAGCAAAGAAAAATAAAAACAAAAAATTAGCCAAATGGACTGAATACTAAAAATTCTCCCTGCATGTATTTCCCATAGATTTTTTTTAAATTGCTGTTATTTGGAATTGTTAGATTGTTGTAAATATGTTTTATATACCCAGTATTATTATTCACAAGTAAATTGTGATCATTCATTTTTTTATCCTCATAACACCCCTCTGAAAGTATTCCCTTTACAGATAGGGCACTGAAGAATAGAGGACTATCATGGGAGCATGATTAATGTCCTCTATAATTTAGATATCTACTTTATAGCTGAGGCTACAGTGAGACTGTCACTAGGATCCATTTGATGGTTCCTAGAGAGCATTTCTGACCATTGATCTTACCAAAAACAGGTGCCTCCCTTACAATCTGATGAAAATGTGATCAAAGACCCTGCTCTCATGTAGATATCTACACTCTAAATATAAAAACTTATGAAGAAAGAAATATCCCACCCAGAAGGATTCAGACATAATTCAGATATCTCTGAATGGCAAAACTTAAGGAGTAATTCCAGTGATACTGCTGCCAGTCCTGCAAGTTCCCAAAAAAACCCCAGTAACGTGCCTGGTAGTCTTGTCTGTATACGCATACTCTCAGAAAACTCTCCAAAGGCACATCTTCTCCAGTCCCATGTTTCAAGCTGTCTATAGCCCAGCAGTCAGGTCATTGCATTAGTAAGGGTTTATGCATAAGGCAATACCACAACACACATCTCAGAGCCTAGAATGGCTCAATGTCCAAGGGGCAACCGGTGATGAGTGGCATTCCTCAGGGGTCAGTATAGGGACTGGCCCTGTTTAACATCTTTGTCAGTGACATGGACAGCAGAATAGAGTGCCCCCTCAGCAAGTTCACCAACGACACCAAGCTGAGTGGTACAGTTGACACGCTGGAGAGAAGGGATGTCATCCAGAGGGACCTTGACAGGCTGGACAGATGGGCCCGAGCAAACCTCATGAAGTTCAACAAGGCCAAGTGCAAGGTCCTATACATGGGTTGGTGCTGACGCGGAAGTCACAGACACTGTTCATGACCAATATGATCAAGCAAATGCCAATTTATTGTTGATACATCCCGGTTAATATAGCCTTTCTAGTTCCATATCATGTGCAAGCTCTCTACTAATTGGTTAACTGTATCATGCATGCGCTCCTAGCTAAAATATGATTCGTTAAGTCTCTTTGTTCATGCGCATGGTTCTGTCCACCTGCACCCCGCTTCACATTCAGCCCCCAGTCACGTATACCAGTTGTTTTCCTTCTTCTCAAGGTTGCTTCATTACTTTCTCACAGGAAACTTCATTACTTTCTCACAGGCGGCCTCATTGATGTCCTTGAAGCCTGGTACTCAAAAACATAACAGTTCCATTCAGTCTGGATTGTTCACCAAGTGCCCCTGGCTCTCCAGGTATCCAACAGGTTGGGGCAACCACAAGCACATATACAGGCTGGACAGAGAATAGATTGAGAGCAGCCCTGAGGAGAAGGACTTGAGGATTTTGGTTGATGGGAATCTCAACATGAGCTGGCAATGTGCACTTAAAGCCCAGAAAGCCAACCACATCCTGGGCTACATCAAAAGAAGCATGGCCAGCAGGTCGAGGGAGGTGATTCTACCCCTCTACTCCAGTCTCATGGGACCCCCATCTGGAGAACTGTGTCCGGCTCTGAAGCCCTCAGACTAAGGACATGGACCTGTAGGAGCGAGTTCAGAGCACAAAGATGATCAGAGGGCTGGAGCACCTCTCCTATGAGAACAGGCTGAGAGAGTTGGGGCTGTTCAGCCTGGAGAAGGCTCCAGGGAGACATTATAGTAGCCTTTCAGTACCTAAAGGGGGCTTATAAGAAAGATGGAGAGAAACACTTTAGCAGGATCTATTGTGATAGGACAAGGGGTAATGGTTTTAAAATAGAGGGAAGCAGATTCAGATTTGATATAAGGAAGAATTTTTTTACAATGATGGTGGTGGCAGGACACTGGAACAGGTTGCCCAGAGAGGTGGTGGAAGCCCCGTCCCTGGAAACATTAAAAGCCAGGCTGGATGAGGCTCTAAGCAACCAGATCTAGTTGAAGATGTCCCTGCTCCTTGCAGGGAGGTTGGACCTTTAAAGGTCCCTGCCAACCCTAACTAGTCTATGATTCTATGCTTCTAACAGTATCACATTAACCCGGCTCCAGAAACTTTAGAGTAGACTTAACTTTCACAGCGAGGTCCAAGCAGATTGGTGCTTATATGCTGCCTTTGCCAGAAACATGGTATTTTCCTGCCTCCATACTCTGTGTGTCTTGGCCCAGCTGATGTTCACAGAATATAACATTATGCACCATTATTATTTGTGTCCTTTCCAAATGTTCTGCTGAGACCTAAACACATGGTAGTAGCTTCGGTGCTCCAGAGCCACTGGTATTCTCCAGCTCTCAGTACTTCAGATTTCTGAGAAAAAAAAAATCTGCTTTTCTTATTAAATTCAGTTATTAGTTATTTTGGGGTCTCAGCTCATTCTTCCAAAGTTCTGTTAGAGAAGCAGAAACACACTCTTTAACTAAAAAGTGTGCTATTTGCATAGCTTGTGCTATGTCCTGAAGTACTTCTCAGTATTAAGGTAACACTGCATGCTCTTCAGAATTTCTGTCTAAGCACCTACAGAGCTTCACTTTTATTGTACTCAGAAGCAATCACAGTCATTGTTTGCCCTTATCCTCCCAACACATCCATGAGGTAAAAAAACACAAACTTTTTTTTCCCTTTTGAACTCTGACACTGCAAATTCCGGTCAAGGTCTTTCATTCTCTGGGAATGAAGTAGACTTATTCCTTTGACAATCATGGCCTAAGAAAAATAATGTCCAGCATTTCAGCATTACCTACACATTGCCTTGCTGCCTTGAAAAATTAATACTTCATATCTGGTTCCAAAACATCCAAACAATGTATTGGAACAGGTAGACACCTGCCACCAGAATCCACAGATGACATTTAAATAGGCAGAGACACCCTCTATACCAGCCAAAGAAGAGGATAATCCTTAAATTTCATTCCCCAAAGTAGCAAACAATGATCTGTCAGGCAGAGGAGTTTGCGGCCACAACTGACCTGCAGAATTTACTAAGCCATGCCAGCCTGAAACATAGAGAGTCTTCCGAAATAAAAAATTTTCAAGTCTTACCAAGATTGCAGATTCAATCCAGGGTTCAATCAAGCATTTCTGGATTTTGTACCAGTGTAACACCAGGCACAAGTATAAATTGGGACAGAAGTGATTGTAAAACAACCCTGTAGAAAGGGATTTGGGGATGCTGGTTGACAGGAGGCTCAACAGGAGTCAGCAGGGTGCCATGGCAGCCAAGCGGGGAAAGTGCATCCTGAGGTGCATCAAACACAGCATAAACAGCTGGTCAAAAGAGGTTATTATCTCACTGACTATCCCACTGACAATCCCACTGATTATTCTGCCCTTTGCTTTCCCCTTTGGAAAGGACCCCCCACAAGGCAAAAGCATGCTGAAGTAACACATCCTGAAATAATTCACTATAGCTGTATTAATTGCATTCCTGGACTGTGAGGGATCCCAGTACGGGAATGCAACCCCATAAATTGGGCAACACAATTTTAAAAGCATGTTAAGATACCTGAATGCATCTAGAGGAGTGCAACAAAGCTGGTGAAGGGACTGGCAGGCATGTCCTCTGCGGAGCAGCTGAGGACTCTGGCTTTGTGTAGTTTGGAGAGAAGGAGGCTGAGGGGCAACCTCATTGTTCTCTTCAGCTTCCTGAGGAGGGGAAGTGGAGAAAGAGGTGATCTTTGGGATCCAGTGTCAGGACGTGTGAGAATGGCTTACAGCTGTGTCTGTCAGAGGAGGTTCAGACTTGACATGAGGAAACATTTCTTCTCTGAGAGTGGTCAAATACTGGAACAGGCTTCCTGGAGAGGTGGTCGATGGTACATGTCTGTCAATGTTTAAGAGGCATTTGGACAACGCCCTTAATAACATGCTTTAACTTTGATCAGCCCTGAAGTTGTCAGGCAGTTGCACTAGATCGTTGTTGCAGGTCCCTTCCAGTTGAACTATTCTGTTCTGTTCTATTCTATTCTATGCTAATTTTTCTTCCTACCTTCTTCTTCTTCCCCTACCAGTACATGCTGAGGAACTCTCTGATGACATTACTTCCCAGCCCCGCACTAACAGAAGGGATTGAATGGGCAGTCATGTCCCATCCTAGGCATTGGTTCTGTCACTTTGTGGGAAGGAGGCATGTACCTTCTGATCAAGGTGAGAACTGTGGATCATCTCAAGATAATTTGACCATCTGAGAACATTTGCAAAAAGCAAGTGTGAAGTGCAGTTTTTGAAAGTCTGGTGTGTTCATCCAGTTTAGATGGGTTTCCAAAGGATGGCAAAACCCCACATCTATGACCCTAGCAAGTCTCAAAGATCAAGCCCTCAGTCTGAAGCAGGATGTGCCCCTCAACTAAATGGTTGCAAATCTTTTTAAGGTGAGCAACACCTGTTCATTTCCCCATGGATTCTTTTTTTTTTTTTTTCTCCTTGTACTCATTTTTTAGAAATGCCTGAGCTTTTTCCCTTGGAAAAACATACTAAAACATAAAAGCCTGAGAACAACAGTACTCCCTCAGAGAGAAGGTCCATCTGGCCCAACACTCTGTCTCCAAAGTGGCCAATCATAAATATCTAAAGGAGAGCATATGAGCAGTGCAAGTCTACTTCTCTCAGGGTCCTGCGGGTGCTCATAGGCCTCAATGGCTGGGACCAGCCTCCTCTGGGACCCCAACACCCACCATCTCCTGCCCAGGGCCCAGGGGACATGTCTCAGCTCAGCCTGGGGCCCTCAGTCCCTGCCTGAGCCATATTGTAGGTGTGCCAGTCTCTGCCCCTGTCTCCTGGATGGGCCTGGGACCTGCACTGTAGAGAGCTGCTCTCCTGGATGGACCCTTCAGGCCTAGGTCAGAGCTTGTCATGCAGAACTCTAGCCATAACATAGCATAACTAGTCTACTCTGTTCTGTTCTATTCTATTCCATTTTCTGTTCTATTCCCTGCATTCACTGTGAGTTGAATAATGATGAGACTGTTACTTGCCTGAAACGCCAGAGGCTCTTCAGTTCCAAAAACACTTTCAAGGACATATATCACAAATGTGATTTTATTTTATTTTTCTGCATCTGTTTCAGAGATGATGCTCACAAGCATTAACACAATGCGCATGTGTAGCCAGGAACACGCTGATGCATTCTTCAGTCTAATTTGAAAAAAACATCGCTTGCAGTCTGGCAAAAGATAGCCACAGAGCTGCAGAAAGTAGCAGCAGGCATACACGCCAGGCCGTCCCTGTGTCCTGAAGAGGGAGAATCTGAAGAATGAGGACTGGTACCAACCACACACCACAGTAGATGTGTCGGGTACCATGGGGTATTTTCAAAGTATGACACATAGCAATGACAAGCACCCTTTTTGCCTTCCAAAACTTGCTCCGCTGTGCTTCTTGGTCAGTGATGCATAGAAAGCACTCTCGTGCCTGTCCTGTTCTTGTATTGCACACAGTGAGAGCTGAAAAGTGGCAGCTCCTGATGGTGCAGCAAACCTGGAGCCCTTCCAACCACAGGCTGTTTTGCACAAGCAAAACCAGCTGGGGAAATAGAACCAAGGAAAGAGCAGAGCTCACTCCTGCTCCAAATTTGCAACAGGCAAGAGAGCCTGAGAGAGCCAGGGCACAAGTGGCACCTTGGAGATGCCAGAGCAGCAAGCAACCCACTGGGGCCACTCTTGGTGGTGGTGGCACTGTGACATGGGGGTGATGGAGATGCCACCTGCACTGCCCACCCTGTCTGCCTAGCATCCTTAGGAGGAAGGCCTTTTGGGTGCTGGCCAGGAGGCCTAGGAGGCTGTCCCCGCCCTTGGTTGCCTTGCACCGGGCACAGCTTCTGGGTGTCCCTGTAAATTCCTCCATACGTTTGGACTATGTGGATAAGGATGTGGGGATGTCAGGGGTGAAATAAAGGCTTTCAGTTTCTGCATGAACTACTATGGTGAGGTCATCCTCTTGGAAAGAAGTCCTGAATTGTTTAGTGTTCTTGACCATCTGTTTCTTTGCGCTTCATCCTTTGACCTTCATCCGTGATATCTTTCTTGAAAATGATGGTAACCCTCTCAGCCTTTGTCCTGCTCCTGCTAGTCATCATCTTCTTCTATCAATTCTTTGCTTAAGGTCATGCACCTCATGGAAATATGCATTTTGCCAGTTGTCTGTGAATGCAAAAATCCCACAACTCATAGCAATTTCACAATTAAGCAATGTCAGCTAGCTGCTTAGCAAGCCTGTCACTTCTTGCCTAAGCATTGCTTGGGATCAACCACTGTTCCAGTTCTAGGAAGGATTTTGAATCAGTTATTTTCTTTCTGTTTGAATCTCTGGCTATTTTCCTCCGAGACTCTGTTGTAACATAGAATTAATTTGCAATTACAAAATGAGCCAGATTCTTGGTCCCAGATGTGGTTTTCTTGGCAATGGAAACAGGCTTTGGGGGAAAGGCAGCAAGTAGAAAATAACCACTAACTCTAACACACAGTACAACTTAGGTCGAAAGATCAAACAGTTACCATTCTGGTTCCCTATGAACGTACACAGCTGTTAAGAACTGGACACTGCGGTTACTTTTTTCCTTAAAACACTATAAATGTTTCTCCAGATTTAACCACTGAGACTGCATTAAATTAGCAGTGTCATTTCCCACACACAGTTTCAATTTCTCTGCCCTTCTCTCAAGTATATCAAAAAAGTAGTGGAAGATAACACTTTGGATGAGGAAGAATCTTTTTTATGAAAAGATTAAATTTTCACATCCAAAACACACAGTAGTGACAGAATCCTTCCCTCTCTGCCACAGCACATGAAGGAAAATCCAATCTTTTATTCTTTGAATCTTACATTTCTTATATTGTTTGAAAAGTTCACACTAGATTCTATTCTCAAATTAAACAGGATCCATTTAAACACAGCATTTGTTCAAAGACCAATCTAGTAGTATGATATCACCAAGGTGACAGTTTCTTCTCCATTTAGTACCCAGGTCAATCTGGTTTATATTGAATTAGGCTACCTGCTATCTCTCAGATGAACTGTTGATCAGGTGAACAGTTTCAAATGAGCCAGAACTAGTCAAGAATTTGCACCAAATACAGCGATTAAAATGAACCTGTTTTTGAAAAAGTCAGAATTTTTGCTAGCATCTAGAGAATGAAAAGGTATCTTCAGAAAACCACACAGGAAATCTCTTAGAAAATTAATCATTCTAACATTATGGTAATGAAAAAACAAGCCGGTACCTCCAACCCTTGTAAAAGGATGTGAAAACAAACCAGTACAGCTACAGGTGTTCTTTATCTATCTACATATAAATAATTCCAGTAAAAGGGACACTTCTAATTTGATGCAAGCCTGGAAACACTTCTCATACATATCTAAAACACAGGACAAGAATCTTAAAGGAGAAAATTTAACTAGCAGGGACATGAAACACCGTTCAATCTGTATTTTATTTGTGTGCATAAGGTATGGAAAAATGAGAGTTACTTGTAACAGATATTGCTCACTTAGAAGAGCATTCAACTGAAAGGTATTTTGTGAAATGACAGAAAAGAAAGGTTTACAACACAAGCATAGAAGTTGTTTTATTTTGGGTATACAATCTTTATTTAAACTGTTACATAAGAATAGCTTTATAGAATAAGATTTCTGAGTAGAATTTTTTCTCTTTCCTCCTATGTCTGTTCTAAGCTTTGATGTTCATACTTTCGTCCCCACACTCTTCACAGGACAAAGAATTATTTATGTACAAAATTATACTCTGAAAGGCACCTCAATGAACCTGACACCTTTATATTTATTTTTAGGGTATCACTTGCACAAATTTAAGTGAGAGTGGCAGGTATAGAGTGAACACAAGTCATCAAGAATAGTAATTATAAAAGAGGAAAAATAAAGAGTCTGGCATATGAAAGTTTCTTCATTACTCTTTAGTATATTTATAATCAACCAATTTCCTCTCACATTTTCCAGCTCTGTAAAGTAAGAGCAGTATATCTTTCCAGAGTTTGTTTGTAAGCCATACAGTCCAAAGTAGCCATGCTTAAAGACATTTTATAAACTATATTATAACGTGGCATGATAATTTCCCCATAGGTATAGTCACTGGACACATAAATTGTTCCTTTGCCAGGACAACACTTCCAGTTCTTGATAATTATGGTTTTGACTAGCTTCCAGGAAAAGCTGCCACTTGGTTACATCCATATTGAGTTCCTTTGCTGGTGATCTTCTGTCCAAATCACAAGGTTCACAGATGAAAGTCTCAAGTGTCCTGAACAAAAACTCAAGAGATATCATCTCCCCCACATATATACACTTACAAACAGTTTTGCAAAACTTAATTTACCAACCAGCTTTACCCATGGGAAAATAACTTTACCCCTTTTGTAGCTAAGGGATTCATTTGCCTGGAAACTTTCCTGTTTGTGGGAGCTGCCTGTGAATTCCAACGAGGAGGATGAGGCCCAATGGAAGTAGAGAGCTTTGCACCAGCAACAGATAGCCAAGCTCACAAGCAGTGACTTTCAGCAGTAGCAGCAGGCAGCGTTTTGTTCACAGAAGCACTGTCTCTGTCTCAGTATCTCACACACTCCATTTCAGCAGATCTGAAATCCTTATATAAAGTTTCTCTCTTCACCCTTCTTTCTTATGGTTTTTGGAAGAAGGCAATGGAAGAAAAAAAAAGCCCAGAGGAACAACTTACACCAGGATATCACTTCTCCTGCTGCACCATACTACCAGTGTTATCATGGCACATGTCAACATGACTGGAATCAAGATCAGAGTTATGAGAATTTCATCCGGTGGATCTTCCCAGTGAACCTTTTCTGAAGTACAGTTTGAAAAGAATTCTTTATGAATTCCAGTGATAAAGCCCTCTGCGAGGGGATTTGGCCAAAAGCAACTTGCATTGTTGGCTTCATGTTCTGTGCACTGGGTAAAGTTGTCATAATACCTATGAGAAGAAAAATTAACAGAAATTTAAATAGAACACATATGCACATTACACAGGTACAAATACAGGCTGCGCGGAGAATGGATCGAGACCAGCCCTGAGGAGAAGGACTTGGGAGTGCTGGTGGACGAGAAGCTCAACATGAGCAGGCTATGTGCTCCTGCAGCCCAGAAGGCCAACCGCATCCTGGGCTGCATCACAAGAAGCACGGCCAGCAGGTCGAGGGAAGTGATTCTACCCCTCTACTCTGCCCTGGTGAGACCCTACCTGGAATACTGTATCCAGTTCTGGAGCCCCCAACATAAGAAGGACATGGACCAGTTGGAGAGGGTCCAGAGGAGGGCCATGAAGATGATCAGAGGGCTGGAGCACCTCTCCTGTGAGGACAGGCTGAGAGAGTTGGAGCTGTTCAGCCTGGAGAAGAGGAGGCTCCGGGGAGACCTTACAGTGGCCTTCCAGTACCTAAAGGGGGCCTACAAGAAAGATGGGCAGAGACTGTTCAGAAGGGCCTGTTGTGACTGGACTAGGGGTAATGGTTTCAAAATAGAGATAGATTTAGACTAGATATTAGGAAGAAATTTTTTACAGTGAGGGTGGTAGAACAGTGGAACAGGTTGCCCAGAGAGGTGGCGGATACTCCATCCCTGGAAACGTTCAAGGCCAGGTTGAATGAGGCTCTGAGAAACCTGATCTAGTCGGGGATGTCCCTGCTCCTTGCAGGGGGTTGGACTAGATGACCTTTGAAGGTCCCTTCCAACCCTAACCATTCCATGATTCTATGATTCTACACTTAAGAGAAAGCTACATAGAGTGCCATATAGAATCTGTAAGAGTGAGTCTATCATGTAGACACTCTGCTGAAGAAGCTTTAATGGAAGCTGTGGCTATCAAATACTAAATAGTGAGACAGAAGAACTGACTAACATGTACTCATACAACTGAGAGATTTCATGTGAAATCCTGACATCCCGGATGGACAGTGCTCAAAACTCTGTCTTTTGGGTGCTGTTACTACAGACAGGACCTCCTAAAGCCACTTAAGCAGAATTAGAATCCCCTAGACATCTACAGTATCTTTCAAAAAACACACACACAAATGTGCCCAGAAAATGATATTTTGAGCAAAATATGGATAATTCATGCTTCATCTGTCATTGGACATGATGCTGTGGCAAGAAAGATGATGTGACTCTGGGACCAAACCACAACATGCATTACTGTGTAACAATTTCAGTTCTGTTGTACCCTCAGACAGTAAGAAGATAATGGGAAAATAAACACACAGAAAGTTAGCTTTTGACAACCTTTATCTTTTGTCCAACTCCAGCAAATGCCCAGTAGGAAAAAAAAAATAATTCCTAACTGCACATGTTCATAATGCTCATGAAGGACTGGAAACCCACTTGATTTCAACATAGCATGTGCTGAAATTTAACTGTCCCAGGATAACTTATGTTTATTGATAATTGGCTACTTCTCAGGGAAAAAAAAGGAAACAATAAGCCTAAATGAGTAATCAGATGGGTTTTCTGGTGTTACCATAAGCCAAAGAAATTCAGGAGGCAGACGGAGTATGAAGAAGGAGATTGGAAATTAAGAAGACGAAGAAGAGTGTCTGGTCAGTACATGAATAGGGTAAAGAAATAAGGAAGCTGAATTATCATCCATTGCATTTTTAAATATTTCTTTCAGACCTATGTGACTCAATAAACTCACTTCAAAGGGAAATTAAAAATAGAAAGGAGAGAGCAAGAAACCACATAACACCTCAAGGGATAGCATCCTGCACTATTATCTCAAGACCCGACCCTCCCTTTCAGTATGTATAAATAGAGTAACTCCTGATGACTCATTTTGACATTAAATATCACAGGGGACTGATATTGACCCAATCCTTCGCTGTGAAGTAGTGGAGAAGAGACATTCAGTATTTGGGTCAAAACTGAAGCCCACTCTCTATTGTCTGTCTGCCAGGAGAAATGTCTGCCTGCGCATGCTACAAACACCCTAACTATTCTATGATTCTAGGAGAATACAGGCTGCAGAGCATCTATGTTCTCAGGGCTGTGTTCACAGAAGAAAAAGCCTCACAGAAATGTCCTTCTACAACCTACTCACAGTTCTCATTCTCAGTTTGAGAATGTTGACATCAGTTTGAGCCGATGTTGCTTTATTCATAAGCAAATACACTGGATGATCTGACAAGTCCACACCCAGATGCTCTGGCACACAGATGCACATTTGTATGTATATTTTAAGAAATGCAACCAGAACGGAAGCTTTTGTAACAACATCAGCAGCAGGGAAACAACAGGAAATAAGCTAAAAATAAAATACAAATATTAGCTGTTTTTATTTTAATAGTGTCATTCTTCCATGCAGTCTGGTAGTATCCACTCTTTATGTCCTTGGACTAAATTAGAAGCTGAAGATGTCTAGTTGAATATGAGACAGACAGTCCCAGACAACCCGAACAGTAATACATCTAAAGGCATGCCTGTAAGGTTTGACAGACAACAATAGAGATGGTGGAGCTAGCCCATACAGCTCAGTGCTCCATCTAGCACAGACACCAGGCAGGGCTCCAGAGAGCATTGGACCTCCAGCCCTGTTCTGTGCCATGCTCTGCTGAGCAAACTTGGCCTATCAATGGCTGTTTCAGCTCCCCACTGCCACAGCCACTTCAATTTGCCAATGTGTTCATGCAGAATAACAAAACCAGCAATAAATCCTGGTGATCTGAGCAGAATTCATATAAAAGTACCCTAAACTGAAAGATTTAATGATATAAAACCTTTATTTTTTCTTTTCTTTTTTTTTTTCTGAGTGTAAGATCCTAAAGACAGCTGACTGTTCTTCTAAGAATTCTGTAGATTTTTAAAAGAAATGTTACAGGGTGCAAACGAAAACACTTCACACTGATTTTGCATTTCAAGTACAACACAGCTAGAAAAATCCAGTTTTGGGGAGAAACTTTTTAGCAGGGCCTGTTGTGAAAGGATGAGGGGTAATGGTTTTAAATTAAAAGAGGGCAGATTTAGACCAGACATAAGGAAGAATTTTTTTACAATGAGGACGGTGGAACACTGGAACAGGTTGCCCAGAGAGGTGGTGGATGCCCCATCCCTGGAAACATTCAAGGCCAGGTTGGATGAGGCCCTGAGCAACGTGATCTAGCTGGGGATGTCCCTGCTCCTTGTAGGGGGATTGGACTAGATGACCTTTAAAGGTCCCTTCCAACCCTAACAATTCTATGATTCTATAAGTAGCTCTGGGAAGGTTATTATTCTTTGTGCTGAATCACATATATAGCTTTCAGGCTAGCTACAAGGAATCCTAGTTAGCTAATACTCAGAAAAGGTACATTTATTGGGAGCCAGGTCACAAGCTTTGTGATCAGTGAGCTGAAAAACTAATGTATCTGTGAGTTTCAACTCAGTTCAGTAGGCCAGTATAGAAAAACAAAAACTAAACATAATCTGAGTACCAAAATTCATATAAAGATATGCTTTCCCCTGATAAGCTCAGAAGAATCATTATAAGTTTCACTGAGGAATCAGCTACTTGGTCATACTGCATATTCTTGAAAATAACTCACTTTCAGAGAACATTAAAAATACTTCATTGCTCTTTGGAGCAGTCTCTGAGCTATAATATGTGTCTTGAAAGACAATTTTCAATATTCTAGAACAACACTTCACTGTCAGCACACAAACACTTTTTTCTCCTCTACTTTGTTTCCAGTGAAACACATAATAACAATTGTGTGGTTAGGTTTTGTAAAAACTGTGGAAAATTTATTTTGTGAGTTGTTTTACCTGTGAGAAAATGTATTTATATATATTTACCTATAACCAAGAACCTGGACAGTAGGCAGTTATTATCAGGGATGGTAGTATACACATTTGCCTTAACGGGAAGGTGTTTCACAAAACGCCCACTCAAACTATTCAGCGTATCTATTACATCTCACCCATTTCAGCATAACCAGTTGCCTACCACTCAGGGCACTTCTCAGTCTAAGTGTGGGCTTGAATCTCATCGACAGTTCCCCACATCCCCAGGGAAACTGTAGTCAATTTTTGCTCTTTCTTCCTCAACACTCCTGCACAGAAAAACTGCAGAGATTATTGGTTTACAAACACACAAAAAGATAAAACTCTGTCCTCCAAATTTTCATGAGATCAAGAAAACAAACAGATTGTTTCACTAAGAGTTTCAACAAATTAGCACTTTCCAAAGAAAAAATGTTCTTTAAAAAAATTCCAAATAATTGTCAAAAAACAAAGTATCATGTTACTGTAGACAAACTTTTGAAGCATTCGCTGGCTGCAGCCAGGAGACCCACTGGCAGTTCCAGTAACATAATTTTGCCACCTCTCCAGCACTTATGGATAGACCACTCCAGAGACACTCTGCACACATGCAGTCAGGGATGTTTTGCCATTGCTTAATGAGATGGGTCAGGAATTAAAAAACAAAACAATCACTGCACTTTTGCTATCCCATTTTACATAAATCAGTTTCATGATCAGTGATACAATTATGGAAGGGTACAGCAAGGTCCGTACATTATGAGTTAATTTTTGTTATTTTGAGTCCACTAAGTATTCAGAAAATATGGGGAAAATACTCTCTAGCATAAATGAGTCTTGATGTAAATCAGGTAATAGATAGTCCACAGACACTCACTCCTTCTGCTACTCTACAATCCTAGACAGAAATCTAGAGGCATTGTTCCAGGGTACTACAAGTTATGTGGTGTATTTTAATAAAAATGTATTTAAACTCTTTTTTTTCCCCCAGATGGTTCAATCAATAAATTTCTTTATACATAGTCATATATTAAATTAGATTTCAGAGTGAATTATGATCCTTGTAACCTTCACCCAGTCTGGAATGAGAAACGCTGAAATAATAATTAAAAATATCACATGATGAGAAAGGCTCTTCTTACAGTATTTCCAGATGAAGTGGAGGCAGGAAGTACCAAACAACCTCACAAAAAGGAAAAAAAAAAAAAAAAGCTTATTATTGTGTGATATTAAGCCAAATTTTATAGATTTTAAGGGTGTAACAGTCTGGATGAACTTCAAATAAGGATCCAAACCTTAAGATTATTATCTCCTGAGGTTTCACCATCTCATTAAAAGGAAAGCTTTACTTTTATAATCAGCTATAAGCCTACAACTACGGTGGGATATTTCTGAGCTTTTTTCCTTCAATATCTCTCCAAACAGATTGGTGGCTGTATCTCACCATTCCTTTAATCATGTATCTTCTGCCAAGAGGAGTATTCTCACAGACATACTTCTGTCTCCCTAATCAGATCAGATCTGCTGTCGTGCATCAACAATACAGAATTCAGCCATAAGAAAATAATGCACTACAAAACATAAGGAAGGAAATGAACATGTGGGCGTGGGAAAGGGCCAAAAAAATCCTTGCTGGTTTAACGACAACATTATAAAGTACAGTTTACTCTCATGTCACTAAATAATGGGCATTGTGACAGATTTACTCACTTGGGCTGAAAATAATAAACACATTCTGGTGTCCTTTGAAATAATTACAGATCTCCACCCCTGGCTTCATATCAACAGCTGTCTGGAAAATGAAAAATGGTAGAATAAACCTAACTGAAAACCCTAAAATGCACAACTACTACTAAATTGCTGTTAATTTCATAAAGATACAGCAAGAAAATGTAAAGAGCAACTGTAGATGTAAGCAGTAGTTTATATACCTACTATCCATCTCCAACATGAAACATGAACTACTACATTAAGCAAATGTAGAAAAAGGAGGGAAATATAGCTTAATACCAGGTACTATGTTATAAAGATAAAAAATTTAGTAGCACTGCAATTTTACCAAGCCAGAAGCTTCTACTAGCAAGCAGGCTTTGCCTTCCACCACTCCTAAGCTATACTTTAATGATTACTTAGTTGTAAACTCAGCCCATTTTTGGGCAACACCAGTTCAGAGGGGAAGTATTCTCTAAAGTCATCACTATGCCATGTCTACAGCAGCCAGTCCCATAACTCCCTTGAATTAGACAAAAACCAAAAGAGTAAGCGAAAGAAAATCTTAATCCCACAAAAACTTAAGCATATGTATCCAACTCTTATATACATCACACCTCCTACGTAGCCATCAACATCAGTGATGATGTGTGGAAAAAAGACGTACTTAACATACTGAAGTCTGCACATGGTCTCAGATGCTCTCAGTCGCCTCGTGAATTCCCACCTCTCCAGCTGAGAGAGAAACAGAGATACGGAGAATACACTGCAGAGGGCACTAGAAAATGTAGGATTTAAGAGCAGCACATGGAATTGGCATCCTGCAATCCAAACACTGCGCAAATGTCTGGCTTGCAAAGGTTCATTCATGTACGGTATCTTCCAGATAAGAGTTTGTTTTGCTCCTTAGAGATAATTACAACATTGCAGTGTCACTCTGCTCTATGAAGTGATCTGGCTCAAGAACTGTGGCTTTAAAACAGTTTGTCTAAACCACTATTACTACGTTATTGCATGAACACTGAATGAGAAGCTCAACATGAGTTGACAATGCGTGCTTGCAGCGCAGAAAGTCAACCGCATCCTGGGCTGCATCAAAAGGAGCATAGTCAGCAGGTCAAGGGAAGTGATTCTGTCCCTCTGTTCCGCTCTGGTGAGACCCCACCTGAAGTACTGCATTCAGTTCTGGAGCCCCCAACATAAGAAGGCCATAGCCCAGTTGGAGAGGGTCCAGAGGAGGACTGCGAAGATGATCAGGGGGCTGGAGCACCTCTCCTATGACGACAGGCTGAGAGAGTTGGGGCTGTTCAGCCTGGAGAAGAGAAGGCTCCCGGGAGACCTTACAGCGGCCTTCCAGTACCTAAAGGAGGCCTACAGGAAAGATGGGGAAAAATTCTTCAGAAGGGCCAGTTGCAATAGGACGAGGGGTAATGGTTTTAAAATAGAGGGAGATAGATTTAGATCAGATATTAGGAAAAAATTTTTTTACAGTGTGGGTGGTAGAACACTGGAACAGGTTGCCCAGAAAGATGGTTGATGCGCCATCCCTGGAAACATTCCAGCCCAGGTTGGATGAGGCTCTGAGCAACCAGATCTAGTTGAAAATGTCCCTGCTCCTTGGAAGGGGGTTGGACTAGATGACCTTTAAAGGTCCCTTCCAACCCTGACTATTCTATGATTCTATGTCAGAACACATTACTTAATCATGAACTCATCAGGGACAAAGACTAAAATGACGAAGGCTGAACTTCTCCAAAGAAATCCTTCTTGAGCTAGCTATCAGAGTCACAATGAAGAAATACATGCTAGTATAGTGGTGAGTATGAATTCTCCTGGAATGTGCCAAGTTGAGGCAAATCCCTTCAGCAATTTGACACAACAGACATTAAGCTGCTGTTAATTAAAAAATACATCAGACATTTTGCATTTCTGGCTTAAAATTGTACATTTCTTTATCATAAGAACAGGATCATCTGTGACTCACTGCTTTTAAATCATCAGTGCTCAGTTTCTAACATTGACTTGAATTACAAATTCGATGACAGAGCAGCTGATAGAGACCACATTCATGACCACAGCTCACTTCTACGTAAGCTCCTGAGACATAGCAAAATTTCTTGTTAACAAGTTCCCTAGTAAACAGATGTCCCCAGGTTTGCAGCGGCAACGCTATTAAATCATAAAAGAAGCAAAAACTGTCCAGTATCTATCCATGACCAAGCTCCAAGACAGGCAAAACTATTTCAGCCATCAACCAGGTGAGTGAGTTTGTCTGGTAGCTGGCTCAGTGGGCCCACATAATATCAGGACATCCAGGGAGAGATGCAATGTACACTTGGGCTCAGGATTCAGGGGTGGACCTAACCACTGAAGCCATTGCACAGGTTATTCATGAATGTGAAACGTGCACCACAATCAATTGAGCCACGTAACTAAAGCCTCTCTGCTGTAAAGGATGGTGGCTGCAATGTCAGTAAGGGGAGGCCTCACAGCTGATAACATCACACTCCCACAAACCTGCCAAGGCAAATGTCATCTGCTTATCATGGTAGAAGTAACAACCAGATGGTTGGAAACTGTCATAGTTCAGCCCTGATCAGGACCAGACTACGCAGTCTCTCTCCTGCTCCCCCCACCCTCCGAGAGAACAGGGGGAGATGATATAAGAAAAACGGCTCAAGGTTTGAGATAAGGACGGGGAGAAATCCTTAAAGTTACCGTCACGGGCAAAACAGACTCAACTTGGGGAAAACTATTCATTTATTTTCTAAAATTAGCAGGAGAATGAGACAGGGAACAAGATAACCTCCCCCCACCCCTCCCTCTTCCCGGGCTTAACATTATCTCTACTACCTTCCCCTCCCGAGCGGCACGGGGGGGGAAAAGGGAATGGGGGTCGCGGTCAGTTCATCACGCGTTGTTTTACGCCGCTGTATCATCGTCAGGGGAAGAACTCCTCGCATTCCTCCTCTGCTCCAGCGTGGGGTCCCTCCCACGGGCCACAGTCCTCCGTGAAACTGCTCCGGCGTGGGTCATCTCTTCCACGGGGTGCAGTCCCTCTAGAACAGCTGCCCCAGCGGGCCCTCCACGGGCCACAGCCTCCTTCAGGCCTCCACCTGCTCTGGCGTGGGGTCCTCCACGGGCTGCAGGTGGATCTCTGCCCCTCCGTGGACCTCCATGGGCTGCAGGGGGACAACCCGCTCCACCATGGTCTTCACCACGAGTTGCAGAGGAATCTTGGCCAGGAGCCATATTACTCCTCCCCCTCCTTCTGAACTGACCTTGGCATCTGCAGCCGTTCCTCACAACAGGCTGGCAGACGCCTCTCAGGATCCTTTTTACATCTTATTCACTTCTCATCTCCTCTTCACTTCTTGCAGCCGGGCCGGGCCGAGTTGGGCCCAGTCGGCTGCCCGGCGGGAGGCCAGAGGGTGAGGCCTGCAAGGCCCATGAGGCTCGCGCCTCCCCCTCTCTGCCCCCCGCTCAGCTGCTTCACATCTTCTCCTCCCTCTTTTTCCTGTTTTCCCCTACTTAAATACGTTATCGCAGAGGCGTTATCACGGGACATTCTGCTACCAATTGGCTCGGCCTTGGCCAGCAGCGGGTCCGCCCTAGGCCCGGCCGAGTCCACTGAACAAAGGGGAGCGACTTCTAGCAGTTTCCTACAGAAGATACCACCTTAGGCCCCCCCTCACTAACAAAACCAGAACAGAAACATATAGAATCATAGAATGGTTAGGGTTGGAAGGGACCTTCAAACATCATCTAGTCCAACCCTCCTGCAAGGAGCAGGGACATCTTCCAGTAGATCAGGTTGCTCAGAGCCTCATCCAACCTGGCCTTGAACGTTTCCAGGGATGGGGCATCTACCACCTTTCTGGGAAACCTGTTCCAGTGTTCCACCGTCCTCATTATAAATTTTTTTTCCTAATATCTAATCTAAATCTACCTCCCTCTATTTTAAAACCATTACCCCTCGTCCTGTCACAACAGTCTCTGCCCATCTTTCTTGTAGGCCCCCTTTAGGTACTGGAAGACTGCTATAAGGTCTCCCTGGAGCCTCCTCTTCTCCAGGCTGAACAGCCCCAACTCTCTCAGCCTGTCCTCATAGGAGAGGTGCTCCAGCCCTCTGATCATCTTCATGGCCCTCCTCTGAACCCTCCCCAACTGGTTCATGTCCTTCTTATGTTGGGGGCTCCAGAGCTGGACACAGTACTCCAGGTGGGGTCTCACCAGGGCAGAGTAGAGGGGGAGAATCACCTCCCTCGACCTGCTGGCCACTCTTCTCTTGATGCAGCCCAGGATGTGGCTGGCCTTCTGGGCTGCAAGGGCACATTGCCTGCTCATGTTAAGCTTCTCGTCCACCAGCACTCCCAAGTCCTTCTCCTCAGGGCTGCTCTCAATCCACTCTCCACCCAGCCTGTATTTGTGCCTGGGATTGCCACAACCCGTGTGCAGGACCTTGCACTTGGCCTGGTTGAACTTCATGAGGTTGGCACGGGCTCACCTCTCCAGCCTGTCAAGGTCCCTCTGGATGGCATCCCTTCCTTCCAGCGTGTCGACCGCACCACACAACTTGGTGTCGTCGGCGAACTTGCTGAGGGTGCACTCTATCCCACTGTCCATGTCGCTGACAAAGATGTTGAACAGGGCCGGGCCCAAAACAGACCCCTAAGGGACGCCACTGGTGACCGGTCTCCACTTGGACATCGAGCCGTTGACCACCAGTCTCTGAGTGCTGCCATCCAGCCAATTCCTTATCCACCGAGTGGTCCGTCCATCAAACCCATGTCTCTCTAGTTTAGAGAGAAGGATGTCATGCAGGACAGTGTCAAATGCCTTGCACAAGTCCAGGTAGATGATGTCAGTTGCTCGTCCCTTGTCCACCGATGCTGTCACCTTGTCATAGAAGGCCACCAAATTGGTCAGGCACAAAATGCCCTTTATGAAGCCGTGTTGGCTGTCACCAACCACCTCCTTGCTCTCCATGTGCCTTAGCATGGTTTCCAGGACATTCTGCTCCATGACCTTGCCAGGCACAGAGGTGAGGCTGTAACCTAAACCAGTGACTGAAACTCCGTCCTGAAAAGCAAGTGCTGTGGCAACATGGCACCCCAGGAAGAACTGAGTCAGACAATGGGACTCATTTCCAAAACCTCATTAGCACATGGGACAAGGAATATGGCGCTGATTGAATGTACCACATTCCCTACTACACACCAGCCACTGAAAGACTGTAAGATACAATGGTATGTTAAAGACTATCCTGAAAGGGACGGGCACTGGGACATGTAAGCAGCAGGATGCAAACTTAGCAGAAAAGTCACTTGGCTAGTTAATACCAGAGGATCAGGTAGCTGACCTGGCCCTGACCAGACAAAACCCTGCATATTGTAGAAGGAGATAAGGTCCCTGTAATTCATGTGGGGAAGTGGCTGGGAAAGACAGCATGGTTTGCTTCTCCCTCGGGAAAAGGCAAACCTGTTCACGGGATTGCTTTTGCCCAAGGATTCAGTACACTTGGTAGGTAATGCAGGAGGATGGGGAAATCCAATGTGTACCTCAAGGAGACTTAACCTTGGGGGAAAATAACCCATGATTTGAGTCGTCTATTTTAGGAAGTACCACAGCAGGAATCACCTAAAGCAACAGAGAAAGAGCCTTGCAAAAGCTGAACAAGTGTAGCAATGACTTAATCTGAGTTGATTTTGGTGTCCAGTAACTCAACAGAACATGCCTCTCCTGATCAGAGTGACCACCATAAAAGAGAGCACCCAAATCATGGACTAAGTGGATGTGTTATGGACATATTATGGACAATTCACAGGGATGACGCACAAACTAAGGGAAGATCTGTGTATAAATCAAGGATGGGAAGGGAGCTGGTGGTTAACAAGGAGGTAGTGGATACTGTAGTTCCTGAGCAGGACGTAAACAGTATGGACTAAGGGGTGGAGATTGTACTGGGCCTGGCTAGGACAGAGTTAATTTTCTTCATAGTAGCTCATGTAGTGCCGTGGTTTTGAATTTTCACCAAAACAGTACTGATAACACACTAATGCTCCAGCTTTTGCTGAACAGTGTCTGCACAGCATCAAGGCCTTCTCTGTTTCGCACTCTGCTCCCCTCAACGAATAGTCTGGTGTGTGCACAATAGGCTGGGAGGGGACACAACAAGGCAGATGACCCAGACTAACCAAAGAGGAGAAACTCTTCAGCAGGGCCTGTTGCAATAGGATGAGGGGTGATGTCTCCCTCTATTTTAAAATAGAGGGAGACAGATTTAGATTAGACATTAGGAAAAAATTTTTACGAGGGTGGTGGAAAACTGGAACAGGTTGCCCAGAGAGGTGGTGGATGCCCCATGCCTGGAAACGTTCAAGGCCATGTTGGATGAGGCTCTGAGCAACCTGATCTAGTTGGGGATGTCCCTGCAATTTGCAGGGGGGTTGGACTAGATAACCTTTAAAGGTCCATTCCAACCCTAACTATTCTATGATTCTATAAAAGGGAAAAGAGGGGATTTTAGGGTGGTTAGCCATCTTTTTGCTTCGCAATTAGCTTGGCATTGGTCTAACCACAGGAAGTGGTGAGTGATTGCCTTTACATTATTTGTTTTGTTTTGTTTTCTTCTTGTTTCTCTGGGGTGGAGGGGGGAAGAAATCAATGAGCAGCTGTGTGGTGCTTAGCCGCCCATCATGGTTAACCTATGATATCTTTAATACAAATTTTGCCCTCTGGTTCAAAGTAGTATCTGAACTTAGAGCATTTTCTTTATAAAAACTTTTTTAACTTTCCAAAAACATATATCCACAAGACATTTCATATTTAGAGCACAAGAAATAGAAAACGGAGGAAAGGCAAAAAAGCTGAGGTATGGTTCTGAAATTAACAGGGTTGATGTGTGACAATTCCTGCCAGATGCACAATTAAAATATTGCCTAGGTGAGAATACAATTGGCCAGACAACCTACACCCTCGCCTTACAGATGTTTACTCTCTACCAGATCACACACATAACTGACAAGTGACAACAGTTGACTACAAGTAGCAGGAATCATTACATACCTACCCCTTATACAGTCAAACAAATCAGGCCTGTGTTTTGTAAGTGAAACATAAACTTTAAAACTTCTTACTTATGGATCAAGTTTCAAACTTTTTGTCAAATTGGTAAACTAGTGAAAGCTCTTAATCTTCCTGGGCTTCTCATGATATGAGACAGTATGTTTCTGGTGGAGGGATTCAAACACATCACATGGTTTTGTGTCACTATACTCATCAGTATTTAAAATTTTACATCTAAAATTTTAATTCTTATTAAAGAACATGGGAAGGGAAGCAGGAAGTACTCCAAAATTGAGATCCAAATGAGCAGACCATCTTGATTTCTAGTAAACACTTCTCAGTGCTGCAAATCACAGATGCACAATCTCTGCTGCCTCATCTGTGTTTTCCCTATAACAATCTGCTATTTCTCTATCCAATTCAGACTATTTCACAATACTTAAAAGCAAAGGCAAAGCCAGACTAAGATCTGGTATATTTTCTTTCCCATCAGCTTTGTCTTTCCCTTCAGTCTCACTCAGAAAATCATTAGCATTTTCAAGTGCATATCTTCCTTCAAAGCCTAAATATGAAGATGAGAGCCCCAAGAAGCCAGTAACAGCCGCTCCAGCCAGCAAGTCAGCTTCATCGAGGGCCCAACTTAAGTGTCTCTATGCTAACACACGTAGGATGGGGAATAAACAAGAGGAGTTAGAGATATGTCCACCCCTGCAGGGCTACGATCTTACTGGCATCACAGAGACATGGTGGGATGGCTCCTATGACTAGGGAGTTGGAATGGAGGGATATAGGCTCTTCAGGAAGGACAGGCAGGGGAGATGAGGAGCTATGTCAACAACCAGCTGCAGTGCATGAAGCTCTGCCTGGAGATGGATGAGGAGCAGACGGCAGGGCAGGGTCAGGTGACACCAGAGTGGGGGTTTGCTACAGGCCACCTGACCAGGAAGATCGGGTGGACAAGGCCCTCTTCAGACAGATAGGAGCAGCCTCATGGTTACAAGCTCTGGCCCTCATAGGGAACTTCAACCACCCCGATATCTGTTGGAGGGACAACACAGCAGGGCACAAGTAATCCAGGAAGTTCTTGGAATGTGTGGATGATAATTTCCTTATGCAAGTGACAGAGGAGAGATGCAACGAGGAGAGATGCAACATTGGATCTTGTTCTCACCAACAGGGAAAGGCTGGTCGAGAATATAAAGCTCAAGGGCATCCTTGGCTGCACTGACCATGAGATGGTAGAGTTCCAGATCCTTAGGGCAGTGAGGAGGACGCAGGTTCAGCAAGGCCAAGGGCAAGGTCCTGCACATGGGTTGGGGCAATCCCAAGCACAAATACAGGCTGGGCGGAGAATGGATCAAGAGCAGCCCTGAGGAGAAAGACTTGGGGGTACTGGTGGACAAGCAGCTCAACACAAGCCAGCAATATGTGCTTGCATCCCAGAAAGCTAACCACATCCTGGGTTGCATCACAAGAAGCATGGCCAGCAGGCTGAGGGAAGTGAGTCTCCCCCTCTGCTCTGCTCTCATGAGATGCCACCTGGAGTACTGCATCCAGCTCTGGAGTCCCCCAACATAAGAAGGACAGAGACCTGTTGGAGAGGAGGGCCACAAAGATGATCAGAGGGCTGGAGCACCTCTCCTATGAGGACAAGCTGAGAGAGTTGGGACTGTTCAGCCTGGAGAAGAGAAGGCTCCGGTCTTCCAGGACCTAAAGGGGGCTTATAAGAAAGACACGGAGAAACTCTTCAGCAGGGCCTGTTGTGATAGGACAAGGGGTAATGGCTGCCTTTATAGTCAGTGGAGACACTGGGACAATTGTAGGGCATGATGTATATGATATCATTTAAGACACCTTCCTTAAGTTTCCATTGACTATGGAGTCAAGGAGAACTAGTATATGGGACAGATGAATACCACACCTGTTCTGTGTAGCAAAAAAAAAGCATCACAAAAAAAAAAAAGCAAGCTAGTCAAGACTTACACTCAAATATGCCACTGTCAGTGATGGAGAAACATGCAACCAATATGCTATTCTTGTATCTACCTAAGCTCAACTCCTTCCTAAAAGTATTACCACTGGAGTCACCAGTGGAGTTTACACAGTCTTCCCTCCAGTCAGTCCAAGTGTAAATGCACTTAGTGCATGCAGGTATTCAGTTTAGTCACTAGCATCAATTATCTGTTGAAGCAATTCTGTTTTCTCCCAAACACATAAGTCACTTTGTTCGTTCACCTTGTAAAGTTTGCTATGTATAACGGCTTATTTAACACCACTTTTCTGAAAATGTTCCAACTCCATGCTAAAACCATTATTCCACCACTGCTTCCAAAATGAAATGCTCATCTGGCTTCAGCCCAAATCTCCAACATTTGGGCAGGAGCCGGAGTCAGGTGGGAAGAGCCACTCCCCAGCCCAGAGCTGCTCTGAGCCAGTCATTTGCAGCACTGTTTGTATCATCTCAGCAGCTCAAGGCTTTTCTTTACATCTAGATGAACCAAGCTGACATGCACGCAGAGAAAATGTGGCTCTAATCCAGATCAGTACTACACAGCTGGGCCTCTAGACAGCTATTCAAAACAGGAACCTGTGAACACAGTAATTTTTCTGACCAGCAGACAAAAACTCACAGGGAAAGAAGTAACAGAAGAGCCCTCCTCATTCATTCCAGCTTACCTCTACAAACAGCTCCTTTAGATTTTAAAAGGAAGTCATCTGCTGAGTCGAATCCGTTATTAGATTCCACTCAGTCCAAAGTAGGACAAGTATTTTATAACATCACAGCATCATTTCTTAAAGTGGAAACACGAAAGAAGAATATCTTATGATATCCAGCTGTGAAATAGAAATCATGAGACAACCAGGCTTACACTTTGCGAAACGCCCACTGCAGCATGTGGAGAGAGTGAAAAACAAATAAAATTTTAAAAACCAATTCACCTGCTTGTAAGTTGAACTTTCCATCATAGTTTCCATACACCTCTGTCCTGGTTCTGGCTAGAATAGAGTTAATTTTCACCTGAGCTGGGAGAGGAACTGGAGCTGGTGGCACCTGTGGCTAGAAGACAAAGCTGGGATAGTTTACTAATTAGCCAACAGCTGGTATAAGTTTAACCAAATTAGCCAAAGGGCTATTCAATACCATGTGACATTATGCTCAGTATATAAGTGAAGAGGGTGAGTAAGGGGAGTCTCTTGCTACTTGGGAGGAAGTTGAGCATGAGGATCTAATGTGAGCTATTGCACTGTAAATTACATGCTTCAGTATTTTCTATTACTGGGGTTCGTTTGTTTTCCATCTCTGTTTTGTTTTTTTTTCTATTATTGTCTCAGTTTTTGGGGTTTTTTTTGTTTTTTTTTGGTTTTTTGGTTTTTTTTTACCTCAACCCATGAGTTTTGCCTTCTTTTCTTTACCGGTTCTCCTTCCTGTCCCACTGAAGGGTGGGGGGAGTGAGTGAGGGACTGCGTAGCTTGGTCCTGAGTGGGGCTAAACTATGACACCTTCCTTAATTTTTATAAGCACAACAAGAATGTAGATTTCCTTCTGATTATTTATGGAAAATGGGCTTTATATACACAATAAAATTCCTGTAATTACAAAATCCATTTGCTTTGGGAGGAGAGTGGCAGTTTTCTGTTCCAAGCAGAACACAAATAATAGGAGTCATAAACCAGACAACTAATTACAGATCTTAAACTTCAGAATACATCAACTACTAGTTAACAAACAAGCGATTTCTGTGGTTTCAAATAACAAACATTATTTAAAATTTCAATCTGTCCACGAACAGCTCACAAATGAGACCAAAATTGATAAAAAATTAACTATAGAATCAACAGAACCCTAATAACATTAGAAAAATACCTAATAACATTTAAAGTAAAGTATAGCATAAACATCTGATAAGGGAGGCGCCATGTATAGAAAATCATAGAATCATAGAGTGGTTAGGGTTGGAAGGGACCTTCAAAGGTCATCTAGTCCAAGCCCCCTGCAAGGAGCAGGGACATCTTCCACTAGATCAGGTTGCTCAGAGCCTCATCCAACCTGGCCTTAAATGTTTCCAGGAATGGGGCATCCGCCACCTCTCTGAGCCACCTGTTCCAGTGTTCTACCACCCTCATTGTAAAAAATTTTTCATAGTATCTAATCATCTAAATCTGTCTCCCTCTGTTTTGAAACCATTACCCCTAGTCCTGTCACAACAGGCCCTAAGTTGTGTAAGTCCTGCTTAACTACTATTCAAGCACATTATTATGTTTTAACACGACTTTGACAGTACAGCCTGTACACCACTGGATGTGGATGTTTTCCTTTCTTACATCTTCCCCTCTTACTCGTGGAGGTAAAGACACATGCCCTCTCTTTAAGTAACTTCTTGTGCTTTGTGGCTTCCTTGAGTCTGTTCTGACATCTCATACAAACAACAGAAGCAAATGGTGGACCCAAAGGGCCCTACTTCTCCCCAACTGTTTATGGAAGACTTGAGTGTTGCAACACTCCCTGGGGTTGCTTAAGGCCAAGTCAGCAGCCTCCTAAGCAGGTGCAAAAAATACTATGGCAAGAGATTTTGAATGACATTCAGTAAGAGGCGGCAGCCAGTCTTCTGATCTGCAGATCAGAAGAAGGGGGACCGAGCATCTTGAGGAGATGTCACCTGAAAAAGGCAGCTAGTTCTGAGCTTCTGGCTCTGCTGAGTTTATGCAACTTCTTCTTGGGTCCTGCTAAGCTTCACCTTAATTTGAGGAAGAACAGTGTAATATGGCACATCATCTGTGAAAGATAACAAACCCTTGCCATAAGAAAGCTATTATGCGGTCTGTTTATTTTTAAGCACTGTGACTAGCCAAGTAGTGGTTTTACTTTTTGAGTCTTTATCTAAGTCCTTTTTGGATGATGAAAACATTGCCTTATTTTCACACTGATGGTAAAAAAAACTAATTTTTTCCATCCACAGCAACAGTCAAAAACAGTCTTACTTTTTTGTACCTATTTTTTCATAAGTAGTAACACTAATACCTTACATTTGTCAGCCTAGATATGTATTAGGTATATATACTCCCAAGTCATATGATGCAAAAATCCATGATAGATTACAGTGCAATGTGATAAATTATACATAACATAGACCATCTTAGGATCATTCTGCTTCTTAAGCTATCTTCCTGCAGATAAAAATCAGACTCAGGGGCTCAGTGATAACTCCCTGTCCCACAGGCTCCATACGGAGACAGACTACCCAGCTCTAAATGCCAAAACACTGATTTTAAAATTTCCCTTCCCAAAACCCACCTATGTTATGAACTGATACTCACTTTAATATGAAATGGTACATTTTAGCAGTCATTGAAATGTGTGAACAACATATGTTTACCCAAGAAAATGTACAGCATCAGTCCCATGAACGCTGAAAAGAATGGTGCTCTTAATTAGTCATCTATGCAGTATGCTCTGGCAACTTTTGTTCTTTCGACCCCTTACACATTCAGCCCATATCATAGAAAAAATGTGTAATTTTACAGAGCTGCTGTACCTCTATTATTTTTCATAAGTACTATAGTAATTTCATACATTGCCATCAAGTTTATTATTGCAGCTAGCAACATACATGTCTGCCCTTTGTAGATTACACAATAGGCTGAAGAAGGTGACTAATGTCTTTAAGAGCGCAGAACACTGCATTTATTGTCTTGGATATACTTTCTGACATTGAATTATATACTGTTTTGCAAGGGTAAATAGAAATGCCAAGCCTTGTCAATTAACCATGTAAAATACTTTTTTTTTAAAGTATCATCATATAATAAACTTCTGTAATTGAAACAAGACACTGAATACAGAACAAATGGGTAGTATTAATTCATACCTCATTGTGCTGTCAACAGTTAGCCACATGACTAATACCACATGTAGCTTGAAGCAAGAAAATCTGGTTTTTGGCCTCTGCTGAGTTTATCTGTATTATTATATGTTCGTGGTTGATTCGTTTTGAAAACAAGAATGCAGAAACTGTCTTAAAAATTAAAACAGAAGAACCACAAAAGTTCTTATTAAGTACCCATTTTCATAACACATTTTTTTTTTGCATTTTTATTGCCTCTAAAAATACACCGTGCATTATATTTGCATTGCATAATTGATACCAGCCTACAAGTTATGCCATATTATTTTATCACCAAGTAACTTTATACAAAAATCTTATGTAGTTTATTTTGAAATATAATCTTTAATAATAAGCTCCATTAAGATTGTTTTCTATTACTGATCTTGCCACAGTAAGAGGGCATGAAAGGTGTTGAAAGGGCATATCAGCTGACAGTCATGACATTTAACAGCAGAGTGCTTTCTAACATCATCTCTAAATCACTTACATTATTTTTTGCAAGTGACTTTACTCATTAGGATTATTATATTCTTATATCTTGAACTATTTGCTGTTTGACTTTGTAAAGTAAGCACTGACATATCGATCCCATCTTTTGGATGTAAGCTACCAGCCATGAGTCTGACACATGTACTGCAGTACACATTAATTTGACTCAGAGCACCCTTGTTAAAAATATTCTAACTGGTGTCTTCTGGTGACCTCAACTTCACCAGTGTTGAAAATTCTTTCAGAACTTTAAGAAGCAATTATTGATATTTACATTGGTGATCTTTTGGCAAAGGCTAGATTTCACTCTCTCTTTGAAAACAATGCTTCACAACAAATAAACATAACAGATGCCAAAATTTATTGAAAAAAAAAAAACACTTGAGAAACTGAAATCTGATATTTAGAATTGAAGAGTTTTCAGCTATTGGTAATGAAAAGGTCGTTTTTTCTCCTACTTAGTAGCAGGCTCAGAAAAATCCCTTTTTTCTCACACTGGTAAGAACTTTTACAAAGATTTGCAAAATTATCGTAAACTGAAGAAGAACAGGAAGGTCTGAGCTCTTAAAAACCTTCAAGAGATGGAGAACAGGCTGCAAAAGCACACTATTTTTGGCATGATACAGTCATCATCATCTCCTCAATATTAAACCCAGAGTCTCCAGTAGTTTAAAAAGAAAGAAACAGTTATCCTTGATGAAGAAGAAACTCCAATCATTTCCTTCTCTCCTCATTCCTCAGCAATGGCATCCCTGAGTTGAGGCTTTTGTAGACTGCAGTTACAACATGTGCTGTAGTATAAATAACATTGTTTTACATGATCAAATCTGAGCTCGTGGAAGTTTGTGTATTTAATTCTATGATTCTAATTCAATAGCCTCCCAAAAGATTGGCAAATTTATCCTTATCCTGTTCATTCAACCCATTTACTGGTTTCAAGGAAGCTCTTCAAAGCAAGGTTTTCTTTGTAAAAAGCAAGACTTTTAAGAGTCTAAAATGAAACCCCAAGAAATCTTACCAGATGAAAAGCTGATACAGCTTTTCTAGGTTGTAGCATTTCTACAATATGCTGCAGAACAAAGTGATGGCTTTGCATTTATAAGCAAAATGGGCTGCACATCTTCACAGAATTTATAAATGCCAGTGTCCTTAATACATCATTAAAATTCAGAAGTCACACTTAGAATAATTCATTAAAAATTTGATGTTCACGAATGGTTTTCACCACCTTTCTGCACCAAATAAGGTGGCCACAGCAGATACAGACTTAGGAGTGTATTGCCATAACTTTGCACTAGAGAGAGAAAAGGTATTAGAAACAAGTGTCCAAAGCCATAAGCCTATTCAATCCCTTACCTGGAATTACCAAATACAGATTTCATTTTCACAGCCATGAATTGTATAAAATGTCTTTCCTCCTCCTATGTAGTAAAGGAGAAAGATTATAACTGCATTAAGTAACCATATTTCAGCCTCTGCATCTATCAGGAGGAAAGCAATTATGCTGGAATGGTGTATTCTTGCCTCATGTGGAATCCTGGTCTCTGAATTCAAACTAACCACTTTATTCACATTCATCAGGACATAACGTTGTCTATACAATATAAAACAAAGCTAATACATTTCATATGAAAGTAATGGAGATTCACCTGAAATGCAGTTCCTCTTAAAGATATTCTAATACAGTCTCATGCAGAAACAAGCTGTGCCTTTGCATTAACTTCTCAGCAACTCTGTGGCTACAACAGCTGATCCCAAACAGCAGGTGAATGTACACATTTTCAGTACAGCCCTGCACCTGGCAATCTGGTCAAACTTTATAAACTCTAGGGTTCTTTTCTTTCCAATATTTCTAATAATAGATCGCAAACATTATTCTGCAATGACAACTGCTATTGTCAGCCACCAGCACAATGGCAACACAAGTCTCCAAATATTACATTCTTTTCCATTGCTTTACTTGCTCATACCTAACTGATTTACAAGCTGCTTTGCTTTGGAAAAGAAAGATCTGAGTCACAGAAGGAAAATAATAGGTTCCTGGGGGTAACTAGTACCAGCCTGGTTTTGCTACTGCTGTCATGACCTCTATGAGTTTTTTAAGGATTTTTTTAATACAAAATCACTGTAAGTTTTGATATTTGAAGAGGTAAAAGAAATACACAGGTAGAAAGGACGAAATATCAGCATTATCTGCATTTCACTGAGAGCTTAAAAAAAGGTAGCAACTGTATCTGCATGGAAAGACCAAAGGAAGACCACCCTATTAAAGAAGTAGAAAATGCAAGCATCTAGCACTGCTCCGGCGTGGGTCATCTCTTCCACAGAGTTCAGTCCCTCTAGAACAGCTGTCCGAGCGGGCCCTCCACGGGCCACAGCCTCCTTCAGGCATCCACCTCCCCTGGTACGGGGTCTTTCACGGGCTCCAAGTGGATCTCTGCTCCTCCATGGACCTCCATGGGCTGCAGGGGGACAACCTGCTCCACCATGGTCGTCACCACAGGCTGCAGAGGAATCTTGGCCAGGAGCCGCATTACTCCTCCCCCTCCTTCTTCACTGACCTTGGCATCTGCAGTCGTTCCTCACAACAGGCTGGCAGATGTCTCTCTGGAGCTTTTTACATCTTATTCACTTCTCATCTCCTTTCCACTTCTTGCAGACGGGCTGGACCGAATCGGGCCCAGTTGGCTGCCTGGCGAGAGGCCAGAGGGTGAGGCCTGCAAGGCCCATGAGGCCGGCGCCTCCCCCTCTGCGCCTCTGCCCCCGCTCAGCTTCTTCACATCTTCTCTTCTCTCTCTTTTTTTTCCTGTTTTCCCCTTCTTAAATACGTTATCACAGAGGCATTATCATGGAACATTCTGCTACCAATCGGCTCGGCCTTGGCCAGCAGCAGGTCTGCCCTAGGCCCGGCCGAGTCCACTGAACAAAGGGGAGCGAGTTCCAGCAGGTTCCTATGGAAGCTACCACCTTAGGGCCCCCCTCACTAACAAAACCACGACACACACTTACAAGCCACTCTGAGAAGGACTTAAAATCATATACAGCTTGTAGAGTATGTCTTCCTGGAATTACTAGGTAGCTAGAAGTGTTAATGCAATATACAAACATTTTGGCAGAAGAAAATACGCTGAATACTCAGTAGGATTACAGGAAAAAACAGTAAGTGTGTGTACAATACTGTGAAAACTACTTCTGGGTGAAACATTCAATTCATTCAATTCCAGACCGGAATCCACTCTTCAAATGAAAAGCTGCCAAACCTTGTAAAGAGTTCAAGGAGTTTGAGATACATGCATTATCATGACAGGCTTTAAAAGCTGGAACTTAATTTAGCAAAAAAAAAAAAAAAAAAAGGAGATAGAGAAGTGACTTAAAAGTTACTTGCCTGTATTTAATTAAGAAAAAGAGGACTTCTGACAACAGAAGGAATTTTGCTCTATCAGGGAAATAGGTAAGAAGGTATAAACACTGGGAACTGGAGTCAGGCAAACTGATGAGAAATAAGACATACTTTCCTCTGATTGTGATCAGTGAAGCCCTTGGAACAATCTGTGTACAGATGTAATGGATCAATACTAATTTGGTATCTTTTAAATTAAGAGTTGATGCCTTCCCAATAAGATACTCATTCACTCTTACAGGGTTTTAAATAATGACTAATGGGCAGATTGCTTGGCCTGTATTATTCAACAGTGCAGCCCAGATAGCCATAGCCATTTCTCTGGCCTCAAAATTACTGAAATGCTAGTAAGTATGCTCAGGAATGTTTGGAAAATGGGGACACAAAAGAGACATGAGACAGCAGTGCCTGGGAGCAGGCCAAGAGCTTAATGAGCCACTGAGAACCAGCATGAGCACATTTCTGTCCCATATTTCCACAGGGGTTAGGGCTGGGAGACACACAGAGGTTTGTTTAGGGACTGTTTGTTCTAGCTAAATTGTTTCCAGGACCTAGTTAGAAGTACTTAGAAAACCCTTTCATTAGCCAAGAATAGAAAGTAATCTTCACAACTACAACAAGCATCATTTTTTCAGGTTCATGTAAGACAATTCTGGGTACTCCCATCTTCATCTGGCCTCTTGCTTAAGGAATTAGTCATACCTGGCCTCTCGACTACAGTTCCATTGTAACCAGACCAGGATTTATCGCATAAAGCATGGTGAAAAAAATATGACCATTAATAAGGGGCTTAGGTTTGTGGACAGTAATAGATTTTACACATTTAGCTGCCATTGCTAAATATTAAGAACATAATACAGAAATACAATACATATGTTGTTTTATATATTACGTAAATACATGAATATAATATGTATGTTATTATAAATATTTATAAAGTAACAGAAACATTACACATTAAGAATAAAAAGCCTTCTGTAATTTCCAGTGCTTTGGCAAATAAGAAGTCTATGTGCTTTTGTTAACTCTTCATAGCTTTCACCCCACACTTCAGTCTCTGCTTGTTCACTTGCTATGTACCATTACTTCCTGTCATTTAAACCACTCAGTTGCATTTCTATCTTCAGGGCTCCCTCTGAATAGCCTAAAAGCATCAACAAAACTGTGAACAGCTGATCCCCTCCTCTTTTGTCAATGAATGTCTCTAGCTGTTTTTTGAAGGTTTTACCTTTCTTGTAAGGTATTTCTGGTGGTCATTCATATTCCGGTGTCCAAGCAAGAAACACTGAAACCCACCACATCTAAATGACTTAAAATATTTTAAAAACCCACTTGGAATCCTCATCATATTTAACCTTTCAAATACCTTTGGACAATCTGACCCAGAGTACTTTTATCTTAATTTCTGTGTGAATCACATAAAAATGCAAAAACTAATAGGGAAACTTTCTCCTGATAATGCTTCTCTAAAACTTTACCTAAAACTTTACAATTTAGATGTGATCATTATACATTTTCAGCAAAATCAAGATCAGTCATGGAGGCTAAAACTCTTACATTGGTTTCCAGCACCAGCTGCCACACATGAGAGGGCCCCATGTTTAAAATCAGTCAAAAGACTGCTTTTAAAGAACATGAGTTTGTTAAGCGTAAAGATAAGAAATAGGTAATGGAGCTGTTAGAAAATCTTACAGCATAATTAAGTTACAGTAAATTGAAGTCACTAAAATCTTTGTCATGACTGTTTGGCCAAACCGTGAAGCAATACAGATAATTGCTATTTAAAATCCCACAACCAAGGACAGCCACCTACTGAGAAGAGCTAAAACTCTTCCATAAAACAAAAAGTTTGGAAAAGAAGTATATTTCCATAAATGATTACTTTTTGTTATAAGATACAAAGACAATTTGCAAGGTCTTTGTAAGTGAAAAGTGCCATGCTGAAATTCCTGAATGAAGAAACCGTTTCCTCCATACAAAATTCACAGTTTTAAACCACTTATCTGATCCAGGTTGACTAATTTTTACTGCTGGAGATCAGATGTAAAATCAGGGTAAACTAACACTACCAGGTTTAAATATCTGAATTTTAAGTGACCGTGGCTAGAAATACTGTTTTTTTCATTAATTTGTCAGAATATTCCAAATAAAGAAGTGTTTCAGTCTCATTGGTCAGTGTTCCTCCAATGAGTTGGAATAAATTAGCCTGTATGCTTCCTTTATAAAGCATGATGTCAAATAACAATGCTAGTTATCCAAAGAGTAAAATACTTAAAGGTATATGTAAATGTGCTCTTTCTTCAGTGCAATGAACCCTTAAAAAAGTTTGTAATCAGACTGATAATACTTGATTAATATTCAGCAAATAAATTCCAAAACAATTTCCTCCCTCTACTCTCTTCTACGATAGAACATGAATTGATAGAAAGAATTTTTTTAAAAATGTATATTACATAAAAATGGAAAATATTTTTCTTATTACGTCTGGAAGAGGCTGGCATTCTTCTAGTACTGCATATGGAGAAAAATGAGCAAAGCCTCTTTTTTTTTTTTATCTGAAGAATTTTATTTTATCTGAAGAAACTGGTCAATCTCCATAGATAGGCAGGAATTTCATTGTACAGGGGATTAGAGAAGCGCAATTAGAAAGGATAAAAGCAAGGGGGGTTCTTAACTCTAATTGAAAGTGACAACTCAGAGACTTCAATCACCTCCAAACCTTGGAAAAATCTTGCATCAAAATATTTGAACTTTTGAAGAAATTTTAGTGCAAGGCTTGCAAAAAGCTTCCTGCTTCTTCACCTGCATTCACAAAGGCAGAGTCTAATATTTTGACTCCTGTAGGTACCGTTCTCTGCTGCAAGTAGTCTCATTAGTTGAGGACACTTATCAGTACAAACAAGGTATCAGGAAAGAACTCAGTTTTGCGATTATAATACAATCATAATGAAGATCAAAGTGAGCAAAATTACAGTGCTTCCTTCAAAATATGTAGAACAACTTGTACCTAGATGAGTTGCAAAATTAAAACTATTGTCCCCTCCTTTTACAGATATTTGTTAAATAAATTTAGTAGTACCTGCATTGCAAGGCTTTTCTTTTTTTTATATACATACATTTCTTATCAGATTTGAATGCAATTTCTGCAAACTAGATAAGAAGGGCTTACCTCCTCTTGCTGTTCCCCATGGCTGAAGAGAGCTGCATGAGTGCATCTTTCACTTCAATGCCATGAGTTTTAAGAATCTACCTTTTAAAAGGTTGCAAGGTTGTAAAGTCATCTAGGGCATGCAAATAAAAGTGCTAAGAAGGAAGAGCATCTAAGTTGTTAATACACTGTCAGATTATGAAACATTATCAACGGGTGGGATATCTTAACATGGATGTCAGTGGTAAGAGAAACAGCACAGCAATCCAACATTTTATTAGCTATCGTGTCTATTGGTGATCAACTAGTTAAAATCTTGCATAAGATGATTGCAAAATCTTGCATCACATAAAGTGATACTAAACAGGAGACAAGACCAAAGATCATACAAGATAAGAACATATCTGGGGCTAGATGATGCTGTAACAGATGCAGTGACAGCTAGCTTGTTGCTACCCTGCTGTTCTGGTTTTGTTTAGTAAGGGGGGGCCTAAGGTGGTAGTTTCTGTAGGAAACTACTAGAAGTCGCTCCCCTTTGTTCAATGGACTCGGCTGGGCCTACAGCGGACCCGCTGCTGGCCAAGGCTGAGCCAATCGGTAGCAGAATGTCCCGTGATAATGCCTCTGCGACAACGTATTTAAGAAGGGGAAAACAGGAAAAAAAAAGGAGAAGATGTGAAGCAGCTGAGCCAGGGCAGAAAGGGGGAGGCACAAGCCTTGTGGGCCTTGCAGGCCTCACCCTCTGGCCTCCTGCCAGGCAGCCGGCTGGGCCCAACTAGGCCCAGCCCAGCCGCAAGAAGTGGAGAGGAGATGAGAAGTGAATAAGATGTAAAAAGGATCCTGAGAGGCGTCTGCCAGCCTGTTGTGAGGAATGGCTACAGATGCCAAGGTCAGTGAAGAAGGAGGGGGAGGAGTAATGCGGCTCCTGGCCAAGATTCCCCTGCAGACTGTGGTGACAACCATGGTGGAGCAGGCTGTCCCCCTGCAGCCCATGGAGGTCCACAGAGGGGCAGAGATTCATCTGCAGCCCATGGAGGACCCCACGCCAGAGCAGGTGGAGGCCTGAAGGAGGCTGTGGCCCGTGGAGGGCCCGCTGGGACAGCTGTTCTGGAGGGACTGCACCCCGTGGAAGAAATGACCCACACCAGAGCATGAAGGACTGTAGCCCGTGGGAGGGACCCCACGCTGGAGCAGAGGAGGAATGTGAGGAGTTCTTCCCCCGACGATGAAGCAGCGGCATAAAACAATGCATGATGAACTGACCACGACCCCCATTCCCTCTTCCTCTCTGAGCTGCTTGGGGCGGGGGAAGGTAGTAGGGATAATGTTAAGCCCAGGAAGAGGGAGGGGTGGAGGGAGGTTATCTTGTTCCCTGTCTCATTCTCCTGCTAGTTTTAGAAATAAATGAATACTTTTCCCCAAGTCAAGTCTGTTTTGCCCATAATGGTAACTTTAAGGATTTCTGCCCGTCCTTATCTCAAACCTCGAGCCGTTTTTCCTTATATCATCTCCCACTATTCTCTCGGAGGGTGGGGGAAGTGAGAGAGAGAGACTGTGTAGTCTGGTCCTGATCAGGGCTGAACTACGACACCTGCCTCAGCAGCAGCCCTTGAAACAGCACCAGCGCAGTTTCAAATCCAGGATGACGTTCTGCTTCAGGCTGGCTCGTACCACACCAGAGCTAATCCACTTGAGTCTTGTTTTCTGAAATGCTGAACACCTGCAGTTTTCTCTGATTTCAGTTGGTGTAGAGGGTACTCAGCACTTCCGAAAACCAAGCATTATGCATGAGCAGACATGCTTTGAAGAAGCAGGTGCTCCACAAAGCCAAAAATGCCACCAATTACACAAGCACTGTGAGTCTCCTCCAGGGCAGAGTTTGAAGTGTGCAGCTTTATAGAGAGATGTTTAAATACCCCCAGCAATTACAGAACAGGAATAGAGATAAGAAAATAATAATGCCACCTGCACTACTGTTAGTCTTGCAGTATTTTAGAAATCCAAACAAAATGGGTGGTGCTCGCTCTCTCCATGCTATCCTGGCAGGAAAATAAACAAACTGCAGTAGGGCAAATCATTTTATATTTGGGTAGGACAATTTCACAGAAGAGGTGGATTTCTGAAATAGTATATGAGGAAATGCTCCTGTCATCTTATTGAACAAAGGAAATCAGATGAGGGAATTTCATTGCTGCCAACAGAAAAAAAAAACAGAATAGCATGATTCTAAAAACATATTGCTTTAGTGGTTTCACAGAAAAAAAAAAAAAACAGACTTAAGTAACATTTGCCTAAAATGCACAGATATGTAGTTTAAATATAAACACAACTATCTAAGGTAAAAGCAACAGCAGCAATAGCAGCTATTGATTAGCCCACTGGTTAGTTTTCATTACAGTGGGCTATTCTGTGCACTCTTCGAGTTAAGAGCTGGGTCTCTCTCTGTGTGCACGTGGCCTTATTGCAGGGACTCAAGAGCTACAGCTTAGGCCTCCGCAACTGGCAACCAAATAAAGGAGGATTTCAATCCATCCGGAACACAAACATTTTACATGCATTAGGGATGTAGTTATTATAGTGTTCTTGGTATTTGAGGTGATCCTTTTTTTAAAGAACAAACACCATTACAAGGTGAGAACTATCAAAACCAAAACTAACTCTTACATGATAAATTCTGTCAGGTTGCACCATTTTTGAGAGTCCACTTTCTTCATCATCTCTTCAAAAGATTTTCCACAGGCAGGCAACTTTTCTAACATGAGAGATTCATTGCAGAGATTAGTCTGTTGACGCCCACCTAGGTAAAATCAGAAAGCACCTTTAGATCTCAAACACTGAAATAAAAGAAGCATGAACACATCAATCAAACTCCTTCACATAATTCTGCTTGCCACTTACATTGTTGTAAAACAAACATTCAACTTCCTAAACAATTTTAGAAAGTAGATGAAAGATACCTTTACATACATTTATTAAAAACATAACTTAGTATAAAATTCTATAGGTTACCATATATAGTATAATCTTTTAGACCTAGCATAGAGGAACCTACCTAGTCACTTTTCTAATCTTACTTAGCTTCTACTCATACAAACTTACTACTGCCCATTTGCATTTTCAATTAAAAGCTAAATGGAGTTACTGATCATATACTTCAGCATAGAAAGCACTTCTCAAGCTTACACAGATGCATCCTGTTCAACTACCTATATGACTATAAATGTATTTCAACATCAGAAATATTTGTATATCTTACCAGCTAAAGGGCTTGAATTCTCACAGTCACAATTAAACTTCTTCTTTACTACATCCACTAAAGGAATTATCTACCATTAACATACGTTGATGTTACAGCATATAACTGCTTGCAAAGAAAGAGTTAACCTTCACTTAAACAAGCCTGTATATTTTCCAAACTGTAATGGCAACTTCACAACATTTAGAATAAAAGTCAAAGTTTTTTTCTCATCCAGCCCATGCCTGCATTGGAATACCAAGATAGTATTTTGATATTTCCTATAAAACTCCAATTCTGAAAAAAAAAAATATATTCAAACTAAACAAAGCATTTTATTTTGGTAAAGCTGAAACATTTTGTTTTTATTAAGTCATTAAATATGTCTTGCTTTACATTTATAAATGCCATTATTTTGATTGTTGTTCTATAAACAAAACACATACATTTGGCAGAACATTAAAAATTACCTGTAAGTATGTCAATACATTTAAAACAAATCATAGAATCATACAATCATAGAATGGTTAGGGTTGGAAGGGACCTTCAAAGGTCATCTAGTCCAACCCCCCTGCAGGAAGCAGGGACATCTTCAACTAGATCAGGTTGCTCAGAGCCCCGTCTGACCTGGCCTTAAATGTTTCCAGGGATGGGGCATCCACCACCTCTCTGGGCAACCTGTTCCAGCATTCTGCAACCCTCATTGTAAAACATTTTTTCCTAATATCTAATCTAAGTCTACCTCCCTCTATTTTAAAACCATTACCCCTCGTCCTACCACAACAGGCCCTATGAATAGTCTCTCCCCATCTTTCCTGCAGGCCCCCTTGAGGTAGTGGAAGACCTCAACATGAGCAGGCAATGCGCCCTTGCGGCCCAGAAGGCCAACTGCATCCTGGGTTGCATCAAGAGGAGCGTGGCCAGCAGGTCGAGGGAGGTGATTCTGTCCCTACACTCTGCTCTGGTGAGACCCCACCTGGAGTACTGAGTCCCGTTCTGGAGCCCCCAACATAAGAAGGACATGGACCAGTTGGAGAAGGTCCAGAGGAGGGCCATGAGGATGATCAGAGGGCTGGAGCACCTCTCCTATGAGGACAGGCTGAGAGAGTTGGGGCTGTTCAGCCTGGAGAAGAGGAGGCTCCGGGGAGACCTTATAGTGGTCTTCCAGTACCTAAAGGGGGCCTTAGGGGAAAGACGAGGAAAAACTCTTCAGTAGGGCCTGTTGTGATAGGACGAGGGGTAATGGTTTTAAAATAGAGCGAGGTAGATTTAGATTGGATATTAGGAAAAAAATTTTTACAACGAGGGACAGGTTGCCCAGAGAGGTGGTGGAAGCCCCATCCCTGGAAACGTTCAAGGCCAGGCTGGATGAGGCTCTGAGCAACCTGATCTAGTCGGGGATGTCCCTGCTCCTTGCAGGGGGGCTGGACTAGATGACCTTTGAAGGTCCCTTCCAACTCTAACGATTCTATGATTCTATGATTCTATGATACAGACTACAAACCTCTCCAGCCGTGTGGCTGACTCACTGGGACCTGGCCTTACCTCCTTCGTCATCTCTGATTATCACTGGTCTTAGAGCTGATACTAAGCATTCATCTATATCAGAAAAAAAAAAAATCAGAACTACAATTAATCACCAGTGATTAAAATGGTGAAAGTTGTGAAACACGGGCAGTGCAACTTTGTCCTTGGGAAGTTAACATGACAGCATGGACCCTGCCTATTTAAAGCATTCCCGTCAATTCATCTAGCAGCTGCAGCAGACACAAGTTATACTTTCCACAGCTAGATCTGCAGATAAACACTAAAGTTGGGCAGTATTCAAAACCAGATATGAAAATTGTGTAGCTAGCAACTTAAATCCTGCATTGATGCTCTGACAAAAGTTAAGCAAAGCTGTCTTCCCTGGCAGAGTATTCTAAACAGCCAGCTATCACTTGATTTATAACCCTAAAAATCCAACAGAATACAAGGTTCTCCCAGATTACATCATGTGCGTTGACTATTTACTCTAGCCCCTTTCCAACAGGATGTTTAAATGGATTTTTCATGCCCTTGGTGGTTTTGGTTGGCTCTCTTTAGAACTTCAACATTTTGCAGGGTTATAGAAAAAGCTCTGACAGTCATTTGACAAGAACAATGTGACAACACAAGATTTTTTTGTCTAAATCCCTGGCCAAAGGGGTTCAAAATGATGTATAATGCTACAATTTTACCATCACTATTGGGACTGACTTTTACAAAACACTACAACACTCTCTGTTCATACAGTCAATGGACAAGACTAGTTGTAAAAACAGCATGACAGTTGACTAATTGAAATGAGATAGGATGGAAGTATTTCTCAAATGGCTGCCATTAACAAAACAGAAACAGAATTTTGAATTTTAGAAGTAAAGCTCACCTGTGAATCCAAGCGTCATTAGACCATTAATTAAGAGGGGGAAAAAAGAGAGAGATGAGTTAGATACCTCCATCCTATTATATAAAAGAATTAGTGCAGATAGGAACAAACTTGAGCATAATTTAGGTTTCAACAGAATATTCAAAATGTTCAATCAAACATTAGTTTCCATTTTATTAAAAAGTGTGTCTGAATAGAAAAATGAACATTTAGAGAACATTATGTTTTTAAATTCCTAAGTGTAGAGAAAAAAAATAATAATCCTTTTGCTATTAAAAGTAAGCAAGCACAGAATCATAAATAATTGTGCACTCTATTCATTTAGGAATTTAATGTTGTGTTTCATGGTCTCCACCTTTTGCACACTGAATTCATACATTTTGAAAAACATTATGTTCAAAACCCATAAGCTCCTCATGTGGATGTTAAGGTAACACAGTGATGTCAGAAGAGCATCCAAATGGAAACATAGACTACGCCAATAGAAGGAGTCTTCTGACCAGTGATTTGCAGTACATCCAGAAGCCCACTGTGTTCATGTAGCTCCAGCCACATTTATGATTTTGCAAATATGAGGGATGACTTCAATTATTTTTTATCTCCCACTGGAAAAAAAAAATTGCTGACAAATTTTTATAGTGTTTATCTTGCATCAGAAATGAAATGAGTAATTTCACAGAGATGGGTGCCTCCTGGTCCTTGCATATACTGTATATGTCACTCCAGTAAAATGAATCAAGATATACCCCAATCATATTGATCTAGACTGTGCGTTCACTGAGATATGCCAAGCTTTCGACTGAGTTAACTGCAAGTTGTTGCGCATATACATTTGAGAAGAATTTAGATCCTTGTACAGAATATATTTTTATTTCAGGCAAGTATTAATCTCTGTCTTAGTTACTAATGAACCAGAATATACTGAAACTGGGAAGAGCAGAAATCCATGTATCAGAAAATTGTGTTGCATCCAAACACGCAGAGCTAAAACTCCATTACACACTCTGATGGCTGTTATCTCTTTCACAAATAGAGCACTTTTCTTTCCAAGCTACTAGCTGTTATACTAGTAAATATACTTGAGTCCTTGGGTGGGTTTTTCTTTCATCTTCACTTGAAAATGCGCTTAACTGCAGAAAACTGAAGATCAGATTAAAAGCATACACTTTATGAGGAAGCCAAACCCATCCATTCTGAGGAAACAGTCTAGATGCACATAGGTGCCCTAGATGCTCCCCTTGAGGACCACAGACTGCACCTACAATTGTTATTCCATCAATTCCTATCACTGATCTCCAGAGCGTTCACAGTTATTGCTGCAGTAATCCTCATGAGACCATGGTGAGAAAAATAAAACAGGATTTATAATGAGAGAAAACCAGTAAGAGAAAACAACACGTCCATGTTGGACTAGATAACCCTTGAAGGTCCCTTCCAAACCTAACCATTCTATGACTGTATGTTTCACAGATGAGAGGTTGAGTGACCATCCCCGTGGCAGGCAGGAAACTGTGATAAACCAAGTACCAAATAAAGGCTCACAGGTTTGTGCTCACAAATGTCCCTGCTCACAAGAAAAAGTGCTTTTTGCATTTTCCAATCTGCATTTTCCTTTCAGAGAAGGGTAAAACAACAATCCAGACCACCATGTGCTATCATGCCCACACCTCTTTGTTTTCTTTACTCTCAGATATTCAACTCATAACAAAGGTTTAATCAGGAGACAACAGCTTGTTGGCCATGAAAGTATGAGCTTTCCAGCAGCCCTTTTAAGAAGATGCAAGTTCAGCTTATTTCTTGAAAGGCTGATGCCATTACATCTCATTATAAGATACCCAGAGGAAGCAAAGTGGATCACAGTGTCGGAAGACGTTGCCGTGATCCCAAAATAAACACCTGCCATACACTCCTACCTGAACCAACATTTAAGGGAGAAAAAAGGAGGTTCAGTTTAACTGCACCAGTTGCCTGCAGGTTAAATCATGTTAATAATGGACCATAGCAATGGCCTTTAACTTTTATTTTCTCCATACACTATAGCAGCATGTATGGTTGCTCCCAGCATTAGTGGAATCAGATGCGAAGGGACCAACTAGCTTGGAGCCAGACCAAGAGGTGAAGGAAAGCACCACTGAAGTAAAGATGGGGAAAAATACGTTTGAAGAGCCTTTGGAAAGAAAAAGATATGCAAAACAGGATAAAGTGATAGGAAATAAGAAAACTAAGGGAAAAACCCCAAGTTTTTATTAACAACCTACTTCACAATCTTGTATATGAAAAAAAACAAAATCTGATCCTAGATCTTCACTGCAGCCTCTCATTATCTACTCTCTGCTCTCCTTTTGTAAACAGACTTTCTTCTGACATTAAAAAGGGAATTCAGCAATATGTAAATTCACTATTAGGATACATGAGAGGATAAATGTCCTATAATTTTTCAAATATATAAACTTCTGTTTTTCTGTGAAATGGATAAATATTTCTCAATATTTTTTTCTGCTATAGTATTACTATTTGATTGCATTTTTTCACTGAAGCTTAAAAGCAACACTGCAAGTCTTTGTATTGCAACTACTTCATAAATCTGAAGCAGCACATGAATTGCTGTGTGCTCTTCCTACTGCACATTCCTCCAAACACTCTGTAAGAGTAATTCTAAAAACCTTGTATAAGTGTGTAAGAGCAAAATGTTAGAATATTATTTTCCCTTGCCTGAACATTTCTTCAGGATGCTGCAATTACTGACAGGATAATAAGATTTTTGACCAGCTCCAATAATTTCTTAGAATACAGATACCAAATAATTGTTGTTTTACCTGACCGCTGTATGCAGTTTTTCACCAGCAATTACAGCAGTGTAATCCTGTGTATATTCTTTGAAATTTGTGACGTCTCATTCAAAAGTGTATTTTTATCAATCATCATTTTCATAAGAAAAAAAGAACATATAATGACCCCAAATTAAACCTCATGTCAAGACCCTACTTCTGTACCTCTTTTAAACGATAATCTTGCCAATTACCATCATCTAATCTTAATATATGTCAAGACATCAGATCTATATTGGAAGTTATGCACTAAACAAACACCTGCCTCTCTGTAGAATCTGAAGTTGTATTGATAGCAGCATGTAACTACGCAACAACTGCTCTGACATACAGCTCATGAAAGCAATCAAAACCACAGTTTGAAATGGCAACTGCTGCTCTGCAGTCATGCGCCTATGACTGGTTGGAAACACAAGAGAGAGATTAATATTCTATTAATATCATTTTGTCATTATGATCAAATCTCATTACCCACATTTCTTTTATAAATCTGATTTTAAATACTGAACAAATCGATCTCACAGAAGTGTACCAATGTTTCTCTAGGTATTTAAATGTTACATAAAGTTACGCGTTGCATAGGTGGTATTAAAGATCATGTTAAATTAACCGGTTTTTTATGTAAACCCCAAGTTAGACCATTACCAGATTTCTGGCAGAAATGCACAGATACTTCAGGGTATCTGATGCATAAGAAATTCCCATGGAAATAACTTCATTTATGCTCTGACACAATGTCAAGAGGCATCCTACTGCATCAGAAAAACACTGGTTACAAATGGGGTAGGTTTTTTAAATTATTTTTATTATTTTATTATCTGTCTTCCTGAGCATTTACAAGCTCAAGAGGCTCTTTTCTGTATGAATACAGAAGGAAAAGATGAGCCAACACAAGCATCACATAGCTGCCATCCAAAGACTTCTCTAAAAGCCCTCTATGGTAGGCAATTCAAATGTACATGGCCAAGACACCTCAGACTCTGAAGAGGCTGGGCAATCATGAAGCTTGATGGGAAAACCCACAAAGGTCCCACAAAGGACTAAGCCCTCCTGCTTTGAATAATAGGACTGTAAGACAAAACAGTTTCTTCAAATATATTTCATTGAACCCATTTTTTACCCTGCATCATCTTTATACCTAGCTTCAGGTAAATACCATCAGTAAGCATTTCTTAAAGGCACACAAAGGTCCATCTCTCTGTTCCAATTTTGCACCACACTAGGGCACACAGTTTTGTATTGCCAGCTTGAGCACAGTGCTGGCAGGAGGGGCGGACGTGGACCAAGTAAGCATACGGCCACAGGGCTGGGAGTGCAGAAATTGGTCCTGATAGTAAGAGAAACAGGTGAAAGAATTTACCATTTCTGTCCTTTCAGCTAAAAGCCAAGGTTTGCTACACCAGCTGTTGGGACAAAAGGGGCTGATCCTTAGCTAGTATAAAAGAGCACTCGTTGAGTTTTGACCATCTCAGTCCGCCAAGGAACTGACTGGCATACTTATCAGACATGATAAATGAGTTACTGAAACAGATCTGACTTAACACTCACAGTGCCGCTGCCTGCAACTTGGAGAGATGAGTCTTAACACCAATAGCTTCCTACAGGGCTGTGGAAGCTTGAAGCAATGTACTTCTCAATAGCCACACCAGGCACCTTGCTCAAGTGCCATAGGAAGATGGCTGGTCCTCCCCCTGCTGCAGCCTGTGATTAAGGATCTAAGCCTTTATCCTTACTGCCCTTACAGGCCTACTTTGTGCTCCCCACAAACTGCAGCTCTGGGTTATTTTTTAAATGATAAATTGATTCTCTGAGCCCAATTCTTACTCCAGCTAACCACACCATGATGTTAAACCCTCAACAGAGACAATAAAGTGATAATTTAGCATGAAATTGCTATGTAGATAACTTCTGCTATGAAAAAGTCTGAAATAATACACTCAGGAAAAAAAAAATTGGTGATAACTGGTGATGAGCTGGGGCGAGCCCAGTGCCATCCCCTGAGGTGGTCAGAGCCATGGCTAGGAAACAGGCTCCATCAACAGTGCCAACGTGGCAGGGGACAAACCAGGGAGTGCAGACAGCAGCAGCAGGAGACAGGGCTACAGATGGGATGGGAGACAAGAAGACCCAGTATGCAGGTCCAGAGGACATACAGGAAAACAGCCAGTAAGGCAGGACCACTTATGGTGTAGCTCAGAGCACGATGGGGGACTCAGGCAGGGGGAAACTCGGTGACGCTGTTCAGGGCACTGTTAATGCACTGACAGTTCTGACAGCAGTTCAGCAAGCAGCCAGCAAAGCACAGCCTTCCACTTGGGCTTAACAAACATAATTCAAGAACTGGACCTGCAAAAAAAAAAAAAAAAAAAAAAAAAAAACCAAAAAAAAAAAAAACCCAAAACCAACAACTACCTGCTACACAGTGAAATGTATGCATGTATTTATGGGGAAAACAAAACACACCTTCGCAGGTGGCCCACTCTCAGAGAGAAAGCTAACATGAATGATCCTATTGTTTCAAGTCTACAGGTTGTTATAAAAGCACAGAAAGAAAAAATATTGCTATTGGTACAAAAACTAAAGTCTCGCCTGCCAATTTTTAAATAACCATCACTACAATATATATGGCTCAGAAGGTCATCTTTTGTTCTCAGCTACTGACTCTTTGACACTCTTCTTTGTAAGGGGAGTGGTACAGGGAGGGGGGATGAGGACAGGATGCATCATCATCACATAATGTGAAAGCAGCTGAGGAAATGAGGCAACTGAATTTCATGGAGCTGGGCAATGACAGGAACCTAACACAAAGGAAGGATGCCAGGAATAAACAGAAGCTTGCAATAAATACAGTACTTGAAAGAAGTGTTACACTTGCATTCAAAACTGGCCCAGAAAAAAAAATGCCTTAGCACATGGAGAGGCAAGAGCAAAGAAAACCTGTTGGCAGAGTGGATTAATCTGTCTCTCCGGCCAAGAAGTTATCTAGAGAACCAGTGTAACACAGAAGTCAGCTTTGCACCATCCCCTTGTTTGATGCTGAATCCTTTTTAATACTTTTTCCTCCCCCCTTGTATCAACTGTATGGAAGACATGTATTAGCCATGGAAATGTAATATTCAAAACTAAAAGGGCACTTCAATGCTGTACTTTATCCCATTTTGAGGCATGATGTTATTGCTTTTGAACCCATAAGGTGATTTCAGATAGTTAACAATTTTGGATATTAGAGCCTTCTTCCTGCAGAGCAAGAACAGCATGAAAGGAAGCAATTTAAGCTGTTTCATTTCATCAGTGCAAATCAACAGAGAACATTGCTGAGGGCATCACCTGTTCTGTCTCATGTTGGTTCAGAATTCCCCAGCTTTCCAGTGACTGCAAAGAAATGTGACAATTATTCTGAATTCAGATTTCAATTGGAAGTTTTTCAGAGTAGAAATAAAAATTATTGTCTTTTAAATTCCTTTGTGAAGTTCTTGAATCGCTGCTGGCAGCATATAAATAACGCTTCACAATTTCTGAACAGCCTATGTCTACTTCCAGAGGTGTTGGATGGATTTTTCTGCTACTTTGCTTCAAACCAGTGTGTTTTATTTAAATAAATATATAACCAGTATTTTTAATTAATTAATTGTTAAGCATTTAAATTAACCATACTGGTTCAACAACAGTCTTAGGGAAGGCATTACTTAGCAATTGACCAAATGTTAAGATCTGTATTGTCATGGAAGTTGCATGACTCAACTTGAAATGTCACGTTTTCTTCACTTCGTTTCTGTCCTGTTATGTTTTTGATGAAGCACTGTGTAACTGAAACAGAAAATGTTGGGTTTTTTTTTACAGCCACTGACTTTCAGATAGTGGATGAACTATGTATTTCAACAGCAGAATCATTGCTTGAAGTAAACTCTCTTCACACTCTTTCAGAAGGGTAGTATACACAAATGTTATCCGTCACAGAAATCCCAACTTAAAATCCATTCTTCCAGAGAGTAAAATTGAAGAAGAATAAGAGAAGTACATTTGTTTCTAGAGTAGAAAGAAATTTGTGGCATTAGAAAGTGTTTGAAGATGACATTCGGCAACAATACATGGACCACAATCTACGTTAAGGTGGCTGGAAGAGACTTCCAGAGGACTCAGGAGGTGCTACAGCCTACCGCCAGCAGAGACAAGCAGAACAGCTTTCCTAACAAACCCAAATTAACTGAATTCACTTCTGTACATGTTCCCCAGGAAAAGAAATGTATCTGTTGTGCAATTTATGGGAAAAGTACATCAACAAATGAGGCAGCATAGTTCAGATTTATTCCCTCCAAAAGGCAAGACAGCTTGCAATTACTGTGGAGAGACATGCAGCCTCAGTCCTCATGAGACCTGTGACAGTCCCCAGAGTTGGCCATCCGCATCCAGGACCTCAGTCTGGCACTGTACCGCCCAATCACCTGGAAGCTGCCTGTCTTTAGTTGAAAAGGCAGGAAAACACAAAAGAAAATGAGATGTGACAGAAGGTTTCCCTATAATAAGGAAACATAAGGTCAGCACAATACTGACTTTATACCATACCTATCCACCTGTGAATGAGTGTAAAATACCAGTCCCTCAAGGCAAATAAGGGCTAATCTGCTCCTGTGGAGCAGCCTGAAAAATAAGTGACTTTTTTTTCTTTTTTTTTTTCTTTTTTTTTTTTTTTTTTCCTTTTTTAAATAATGTTGGGAAGGGGAAATGACCCATGAAGGTTTCAGAGACAAGGGTCACAGCACACTCCCTCGTGAGGAAGTGTTTAAAACCATGAGATACTTGAAGACATTAAAAGTTTCTTCTTCCCTTGACAGGTACAACATTTAAATCAAGATACTGTCATCATAGAAGGCCTCGGAAAATACTTTTTTCTTTTTCTGACCAGACAACAAAAATCCCCACACCTTGCACATCCACCTTCTCTTGATGCTGCATGTACTCCTCTTGCAGACTCCTAATCCTGTTACATACCATGTCGAGGCATCACATCAACATAACCTCAGTGGAGTAATGTTTTCAGTGAATTCTATGCCTACCACAAAACAGTAAGTTGGCCTGACAATTCAAATGTGGGCTTTTGTTCTTCAGTAGCCCAGCTCACCTACCAGTGCTCCAGAGCTCTGGAAACTCAACTACATGAGCACAGAATATTTTAAATTATATATTGCCTTGAAGAACTCAAGAGCAATAAAACACCTAACAAAATCTCAGAGCTTCACATGTCTACTTATACTGCTTGTACCTGCTTGTAGTAGGTGTGCGTGGCTCTTTACAACAGCATCCTTGCTCCAAGGAATAAACACTGAAAACACATTGTTGCCAGCTCAGCACGGCAGCATGATCCCTGCACACCGTAATTTTCCCTAGATGGATATCCACATAGGAAACTGCACAGCAGCAGACTCTGGTATAGGAAATTACTCAGGCCAAGTCATTGCTCTCAGTGGACCTGAGAAGGAGAAATGAACCCCAGAGGGGCACAAATTCCCAAGTATGTCCTCTCAAGGCACTCTGCCCAGCCAGCAAGGCAGGCCATGTCTGGCTACTCATGCAGAATGCAGTACTTCTCAGTTAGCACTTTCTGTATTTTCTTTCATTTCATGTTTCTTAACACAGTTCTTTTGCTTTGTTTTTCAAATAGCATGTGCCACTAAAGGAGTAAGAGGATATAACAGTGAACGGTTTAAATCTCTCTTTCTTCCTTCCACCATTTACTATCATCATGCATTAACATTCTACTGGAAATTGTTTACAATTACTCCTGAGTAATAGAAATATTTACTAGTCAGTGTTCTATAAAAAAAAAACATTTCAGTAATAAAGGTATACATAAAGTAACAAGACAGTAATACCTTACAATTAAAGCTTTCTTTACAATCATTAATAATCTCTATCCTGTTTTTCTTTCATGTCAGTATTTTATTAAGAAAATTTAAAAAGAGAGTAGTATGTCTGACCTTGTTTTCTCAACCAGCCCAAGACCAAAAGACACTTCAGCAACAGCAGATAAGCAGTGCTTACATTTACATGGGAAAATGAAGACTGTGCTAGGAATATGCCAATTAAAGAGTATGGAAAACAAAAAAAAAAAGTAAACACTGTACAGAAAAATGCTACACCATATTTCTTCTTGAGCTAAGAGAATTGCTAGGGAACCTTCTTTACAGAGGCTTTTCTCAAGCTTTCACTCTATAAATAATAAAAATGCCTTCAATAACTTGAGAATAAAGCAAAAGTTCCTTTCAGGAGTTACACAAACAAACATCTACATAAAGCCAGCTGCAAAAAGAAAAAAAAAATATGTCCTGCTATTAAAAAAAAAAGCATCAGAGCTAACAGTGTTATTGTGCGACTGTTTCCTTAGCTAACACTTCTCTTTTGTAACCAGGACTTAACTAGTGGCATTAGAGGTGGCCATTTAGTTTTGCATAAAACCAACCTCCTTGCATTGCTATGGGAGTCTTCTTATAACTCTTGACTGATGTCCTAAGTGATGTGCTTTAACTCACCTTGGCTTAGAAAAAAGAGCACTCCATACACCTCCAGCCACTTCATCGTATATCCAAATCTTTCAGCCCAAAAACCAGGAACTAAAATGCAAATGTAGACATAATCTCACCAATATTGTTTATTCTCTATCTATCCATAGAATATAAGCATATATTTAACTCAAACATAATCAGTGAAGCTGCAAAACAGTTTATCTAAACCTGACTGCTTTCCCAGTCTCAGAGACGTTCCTCTTGGGCTGAAATTTTCCATGGTTTTGCTCCCATATTGGAGTGAACTTTTTTTCACCCTGAAGTCTGAGGAAAATCCTCCTCAAGATTTTTGAGTCATGCAAGAAATCAGTAGAAAAGGGAGTAGGTAAGAATGAGGAGTTCTCTCGTTCTCATTTTGCAAAGGTGTTAACAATACTTTTCCTCAGAAACTTAAAAACATCTTTATTTTAAAATACTGTGGAGTAATACACTCCAAGGCTAGAAGGAACCTCTTGGATCATGCAGATCTACCCCTTTTCTAACACAAGGTAAAGAAAGTCTTCCAATAATTTCTGCACAAAGCTACTAGTGTCTACTCAAATGACAGGATATTCTTCAAAAATATTTACAGTACAGATTTTGAGACTGCAAGTGATGGAGAATTCCCCATCCAATTGTTTTGGATTGTTTCTGCCAACACTTTTTATTTCTTTGACAAAGTTTTTTATAATTCATTGCATGATAGAGTATGAAGTAGATGGGAGGAAAATAAAACCCAAATACATGTAAGGCATACTCAGCATGCAACAGCCAAAGTCTTCAGCAGACCAGTATAGGATCAAACATTCTTAGGGTGTTGCAATGCATATTCTACCTGTTCTATACTGCCCCATCAAAACGGTAAGAAAAAGAAGTGTTGGAACCCACTTTAATTAAAACTCACTGAAAATACCAGGCTTAAAATGTTACACTACTACACAGAAGCAGATTTTCTCCCATTATTAAAAACATGTAATTAAATGCAAGAAAAGAACATTAACATTTTTTTCCAAAATCTTAAAATGCAGAAAGACATGAAAACACAAATATCTTGAGAAGCTTAATTTCCTTTGACCTTTCCTTCACTTTGTTCTGAATTTCTTGATGTTTCTGGTTTATCCTAGAGCTAGTTAAAGAGAAACTTGAACAATGGTTATTCCAGCAACACTATCTCTGCTTCATTGTCCATCACTAAGTATCTTATGGCAGAACACCTCCCACTCTAAAAGTATCCCTGGAAATATGTTCAGCAGCAACACTAATGGCAAAAGTTGGCTTGCATTCCTAAATGCAAATCCAGCCTAGATCCACTGTCAAAAATAAGGAATGAGATTTCCATGATTTTTTAAACAACATGCATCAAGTTCTAACTTTGAGTTATTTTGAAGTATGTATTTAGCTTACAAAAAATATATATATATATTGATCTGCTTTTCTAAAAATAAAATAGGAATAGAGGAGATTTCACACATACTGCATGACAATCAATGTTCCTATGGAAATATTAGCTTTGAGTATCTCCAAATTGAAAGCCAAAACAAATTTATTTTTCCTATTTCACTTGAACATGTAAGCTTAATACTGTATCATAGTAAGGATACATCACACATTGCCAGATACATTTAAAGAAATCTATTCTAATATTAAATTGGACAAGTTACGTTCTTGATACACGGAGATTCTTGAGGAGTAAAGCTGGAATAGCTCATGAACTCAAGGGGTGTGGAAGGACAGCATTAACACTTGCAGCAAATCACCACAAACAAATGTGAAGAGAAAAATCTGTTCCACAGCCCCATGTGGCTACCAGGTAGCAAAGCTCTGATGCCAAGGCTGAGATACCCTTTGAGCAAAGGGTCACCTCCCCTCCAAAGCTACAGAATGTGTCCGGGTACCACAGAGACAGACAAGTCTCTTCAGACAATAATAATGACTGCAAGCACTCACGTGGGCTTTGCACTGCCGCATCAGGAGGACATCTTCCTCGTGGCCTTGAAGATATTGTTCTGTGCAGAGAGGGTGAGCAGAAGACTACAGATCAAAGCTAAAGTCCAAGAGCTAAAGTCTTGGAAGAAACCTGGACTTTTGTGTCCTATTGATGAGCACTTGAATGACTTCCACAAAATGTTATTTCTGTCCCAGTATCTCCCAGTCTCTTTGCGATACCCTATGGCGATGAACTCCCTTTTCCTTTCTAATGAAGGCTGGAGGGTCACACAGATCGAGATCAGCACACGCTGACAAATCCTGAACTATGTACTTTGAGACAACAAAAATACAAGAATATTTTCTAAAGATTAGAGCCTTTACCATCAATCTCTCTGCACACAAAGGGATGCAAAAGAAATCTGTCATTTCCAACATTCGGGAAAAAAACTCTGAATTCCCATAAGAAGTGACAGTCATTACTGGCCAATACAGATTACAGAATTTCCTCTCACACCACCTGCAGAAATTTTCCCCAGATCATGCTCTCCAAAATAAGGGCAAATTAATCACATTTATTAGGGTGTGAAAGTAATAAGACAGATGCTGTATTGTAGGGTGTGGTGCTTCTGCATAGTCCTTTGCTTAGTCAGCTTAATCTGGTTAGATGTGAACAAGATGTGCTTTTGTTGGCCTGGTGCTGTGTGAGGGCCCCAAGCAGTGCCTATCACATCATCCTCTTCAGATCGGAGTCTTCCCAGCTTGCAGTATAGGTGGAGCAAGTGACATCCCGTCTGCAGAAAGCCATAAATCTGGCTTCACACAGACAAAATTCTGTATTCCAGGGGATAAACTGAGGCCACCAGCTGTTATGCAGATATGTTTCTTGTTCAAGCCAATATGGTAGGTCACATTAAGCCACTTTCAAGACAAAGCCTTCAGACCATTTCTAACAGCACCAATGTACTTTCCTTTAAAGCCTTTAGATAGGAACAAAGCTGCCTCCTCTTTTCAGACTAGTTTTGGGGAAGCCACCACATGAACAGAGATAAAGCCTAAAAAATTGTAAAAAGTAAGGCTTTCTCCTATTCTGCTTTTCTTCTCCTTTCTTTCTTCATGCCCACACATCTTCCTCCCAAATGACCCAAAGTTCTTCAGGCAGCTTTTTAGCTTGTTCTACATACAGAGTCACATTAAAATAATGTCATTTTTAAAATTTATATTTTCCAATTTATCTCAATGCAAGCCTGGCTATGAAGAGACTCTTATTTTAGAAAAAAGCACAGGCTTTTTTCATAAAACACGAAATAATACACTTCCACACTTCTATTCTGAAATAAGCTGGTTCATGCAACAGCGTTCACTAAAATAAAAAGGTGTGAATTAAAACAGGCTTTGTTATGTTTATGAAAATTAATGTCTTTATAAGCCCTAAACAAGAACACAGTTTGCTTTCTTCACACCTCTCTCTGAAGCACTAATTTCAACAGCAAAGACACAGATGGTAGCAAATGTTGTTTGTAAAGGATCCTCTCATTGTATTTCTTTCCTTGGTAGTGGAAACTGGAATTTCATTTGTTTGCCTCCTATCCAAGCCATGAATAATCTCTGTTATCAGTAGAAAGGTGGGAGAAACTGAAACAACAAACCGTACAAAAACCACTGGTGCTGCAGTGCTTAAATACAACTTAATGGGCAAAACCTCCCAGAGTTCCCCTTGAGCCAACCCAGTTGTGCTCAAGACCCTTTCCTTAAAATCCTGTGATTTGTGTGTATCTGTACCCATAGCAGTACCTGTCTATCTCAGTATGTATTTCTAGCTTCAGTTTGCAGCCTCCGACAGTTTGCTTCACAGATTTGGCTACAACAAACCTAAACGCTAAGGCCTCAGACCTCAAAGGTATTTAAAAACTTAACTACTATGGAGGTAGGAAAATCTTACTAATTTAAGAGCAAGAGTTTAAAAGCTAAATGGTTTCCAGGACTGGATCTCATTGGTGTAAATCAGGTTCAGAAAGCCCATTTTCTTCCATTCCACCTTCAACCTGGAGTTACCTTCAAACACCGAGTGCCGTTCCTCCTGGCTGCTGCGACCAAGCCAGCTGGAGATGGCATCTGATGCTCTGTGCTACCACCTGCAGTCCACTTGCAGTCACCACAGACCGCCGAACTCCGATAGAAAACACTGCGGTTCACTCTGTCAAGAGCGCATGGCAGGAACCTGTCTCCTGTTGACCGTGCAGACCTCAGGGAAAGGGCAACACCTCACCAAGAAAGGGATCAGGAGACACAGAAAGGGTGAAGGCTGGCAGGATGTCTGGATCCAAAAGCAAGTTGGAACAGAGGTTGCATTTACACTTGGTGCTTTTCTCTCAGGATGGATGTTGATGGGGTCTGCTGACCATCCTCCTGTTTGCCTGGTGTTGAAAACCGTGTTTTTTAGAAAACAAAGCATCATTTTGGTAGATAAATGTTTTTGTTAAAGTTCTCTGGTCTGTCTCAAAATCAGATGTTCTGTCTTGCAAAGGTTTATTTGCTTTACACACACATCCACCTGGGTCTATTAAATTCAGGACTCCCACAACAGTTTTTCTGCATTCCACCCTTTGCAGCTGCAGAACAGCATGATATATTCATAAGAAAATAACAGAAAAAAAAAAACTTTGATTTGGTTTTCAAGCTTTAACCCAATAAAATTATTTCCTATTTGTTTTGGTTTTTTTCCTCATTAGAGTTCAAACTCCCCAGGAGTTACGGACACCATGTTCCACCAAGGGGAGCTCAGGACCTTACAGAATCCACCCTTTAATACATACCTTTTTCATGACTGTTTGTAGGATGAGATATGGTCTTTAAAATAGAAAGTAAGAATGGAAGCTTGGAGCCAGGCTCTGTTCCTAGCTTTCCAACTATTTGGTTGTTCACCTCTGGCCAAAAGCTTCTCTAACTGCTGTGAAACAGGATGATGAAAGGCAAACAGCTATAGAATGTCTTTGAAATCTGCTCCAGATAAGAATCACACCATCTCTCTCCCTGTGGGTATATATACTGAGAGAGATTCCTGCAGAATTTAAAAAAATATCCGTCTTCACTATGGTAGCATCTTACATATACAAAAAACGCCACTGAAAGGCAGGCATTACGTAAAGGATGAAGGAATAAATGTTTGGACAGGGATGTCAAAAGAGCAACTACTTGTGTAAAAGCCTACTTAGTCTGTTAAAAGCCTCGGTCAAGCCCTCCTTGCCTCAGTTTCCACGCATAGAAATGGAATAAAACAATCCGGTATTACGGTAAATACATTATTATTTCTGAGGCGCTTAGACCCTGCAGTAAGCAAGTATCTACAGCTCTGCTAAGCAAAGTACAGAGGACTTCACCTGACAGCTGGCGTTTCCAGCTCTGCATCCCACCCCATTCTGGATGTTATCAGCATTTCATAGGGGAAACAATACTGATGATGTGCCTGTGTACCAGGTACCTCGGTTCACACATTCCTTCCCCTCCAATACACGCACACAGAGCAAATCCAACTTCTCCTATCTTCACTGAGCTTCCAGCAAGCAAACACATTGCCTTTTTTTCCATCCTCACTAAAGAGGGACAACATAGCAGGTGGTTCTACATAGTGATAATGTTTCAAGAGCCCTAGACAGAAAGCACTGGTCTGAGGTTACAGAAGTACAGCCCCGGTCCCCACCTAGACAGGCTTCCCACTGGATTCAGTGAGAGCTGATACTCAGGAATCTTGGCAAAGAGTTTTACCTTAATGAAAGAGGTCACAGGTCTCTGGTTAATCAAAAGAAGCCATTAGGAAAAAGAGAGGAAAGCACATTCAATTCAACAAAAAAAAAATCCTTATGAAATAACTGCTATTAAAAGTGTGTTTGTATTACTCAAAGAACTTTCATTTTCTACCACTTAAGGCTTTTCCTAGTAAAAACCTCAATTTCACATCATAAAACTTCCAGGGCTTTTCCACTAGGCAATTATTCTAATTTCATTAGTTCTTGATGATATCTATCCTTTCCAATTTCAAGCAGAAGTAAGGCATTATCAGTTAACAGATACTTTTAAAATCATTTTATTGGTATTAGTCTATTAAGAAAGCGACTAACACAGTCAAAAATGTCTACCAAAATTGATTTACCTGAGTCTCTCTGGTGAAAAATGTCTTTCTGTAGCTTTCTGAGCTAGAGGGACATTGTCCCTCACTTCACTCATTCTCTGAAAATAAACGTCCAGTGAGCATTTTGCTTTCTAAAAGTCACAGTAACATCAGGATGTCTCCCCATACAAACAGATTACTGCCTGGTTCTGCAAGTTCAAGACTGCATGAATCTTTCATGTGTCAAGACAGGTGATGATCATTTTTTTTTAATTCCTTTTCAGCTGGGAAATAACAAAAATTCTGAGCAATGAAAGCAAGATTTTAGCAGTCTTCAAGCCACAGAGAATCAGAAAATTTATGCATTTGACATGTCATTGGCAGACCAGGTCAAGACAATGCTACTGAACACTCTCAGTAAAACTACCCACTTATTTGTGAGTCTTTTCATAGAAAGATGCCCAGTGTTTACCAGCATGGTAAAGGGAAGGGGCATAAAGTCAGCAAACAAAGTTATAAAGTCCTCAGAGAAACCTTACAAACGTACGAGGCCTGATTTTCTTCTCCCCTATCTGTGACTCGTGGGGAATTAACTACATCTCCGGTTTACTGTTGAGTGAAGATCAGAACTGACTTCTCCCAGCAGCTTTCACCCTGACTGCAGCCTATTAAATCTGGGACTCCTAAAACAAGCTACCTGACAAGGGGAAAAAACAAAACAAAACCGTAGTTTTTCTAGCAGTAGAGTTACTGTTACATTAAGCAAAAGACCTGGAAGATATCAGCCACCGCTTGAACGGCAACCAGCTCCTCGCCGACACCCTGCCCGTGGCGGCCGCGCACGCGCCGCAAGGATGCTCGGCCGATCCCCGCAGCAGCCGCTCCCCCGGCTCTCCCGTGGGGCAGCCGCTGGCGTCCCGGGGCGGTAGGGACGAGACCCGCCGCACGGTGCCGGGACGGGACGGGATAGGACCCGCCAGCCCCAACCACTCACCCCACAGCAGCAACAGCAGCAGGAGGAGGAGGATGGGGAGCTGCCGCCGGCGGCAGCCGGGCGCCTCCATCCCGGCATGGGCGGCAGCGGCGAGGGGCCACAGAGAACTGAGACCGCATGGGGCGACCGGTCCACAGCCGCTCAAAGCCCCAATCCGCCTCAACCCCCCCGCCGGGGAGGCTCCTCTTCATGCCTCGGCGTCCAGCTCTTGGCGGCGGGCGGCGGCGGCGGGGGCGGAGAGGACCAGCTCCTCCGCCCCTGGGGTGCGGCCCCTCCTGCCGGGCGGGGGAGCTGCAGAGGGGAGGTGGGGGGCCTCCCGGGACGAGATGGGGGGGGGTGGGCAGGAAGTGTGTATTAGTCAGCACAGAGCGCGTACGCTCAGCACAGAATGTGCATATGCGTGCCTCCGCGTGCATGTGGACGGGGGCGTGCGTATGAGCATGTGCGTGTGCACGTTTGCACGTGTGCGCGCGAGGTGTGCGTGCAAAAGCCGCCGTGCTTCCAGGCCTCTCCAAAGCCACAGCGAGAGGGGTCGGGTGAGTGTTTGCGGGGCAGGACTCCCACCTCCTTGGGAAAGATTCTTGTCCCAAGTGGCCGAGGGCTTAAGGGATCCCTTGCCCCCTGCCTGGGGAGCCAGAGCAGCCTCCGCCCTTCTGCCAGTGGGGGTGAAAGCACGAGGGTCTGGAGGGTCCACCTGCGTTAGCCCACCTGCAGCCTTCTCCGTTTGGTTTGCGCGGCACCCACACGTTAGCAGGCTTAATATTTACAGCTGGTTATGGGCAGCGAGCTGGCCTAACCCCACAGAGTGCCAGAATGGAGCAGCTAGGAGCTCTAAGGAAATGCCTAATGTTTTTTTTTATGTTGCCATTTCATCTCTGGATGGCTGTTCAGACAATGGTACGGCTGATCATTTTCATCAATATTTAAAGGCTATGTTCCTGGAGCTCTCTCTCTAGGAAATTAGCATCTCCAGCAAGAAACACCAAAATGAGAAGCTACTAAAGAAGCCCTTTTTTAGCTAAAAAGAATTGTACTGCTCAGTAATAAAGAGCCAGAGCGTGCTTCCAGGTACAAGGACACTCCACCTCCGTAACTGCCTTTCAGTAGAACATTAAATCTCTGACATTGTTAAAGGTCAAATGTTTCAAAAAGATTTTCATTTTCATGCCATACGCAAGAACATAGGGTACTTTTATAGAGTCAAGTTGTTGCCATTGACTTTGTACATTTGCCTAACACAATGCTTTCGAACGCTTCTGGAACCCCAACGCAGCAGCAGAATTACCCACTGCATGTGACTCCAAAAGAAAACTACTCAATACACAAACTCTATCTGATTTATGCTGTTATCTAAGTTGAAGGAAATGGAAAACTTGGGAAACCACAGAAAAGGCTGTCAATTTATGGTGTTGCAAGTTCACTGACAACACCAAGCTGTGTGGTGTGGTCGACATGCTGGAGGGAAGGGATGCCATCCAGAGGGACCTTGACAGGCTGGAGAAGTGGGCCCATGCAAGCCTCGTGAAGTTCAACAAGGCCAAGTGCAAGGTCCTGTGCATGGGTCAGGGCAATCCCAGGCACAACTACAGGCTGGGTGGAGAATGGATTGAGAGCAGCCCTGAGGAGAAGGACTTGAAGGTTTTGTTTGATGAGAAGCTCAATCTGAGCTGACAATGTGCACTTGCAGCCCAGAAGGCCAACCGCATCCTGGGCTGCATGAAAAGAAGTGTGGACAGCAGGTTGAGGGAGGTGATTCAGCCCCTCTGCTCCGCTCTGGTGAGACGCCACCTGGAGTACTGAGTCCAGTTCTGGAGCCCCCAACAGAAGAAGGACATGGACCAGTTGGAGAAGGTCCAGAGGAGGGCCACAAAGATGATCAGAGGTCTGGAGCACCTCTCCTGTGAGGACAGGCTGAGAGAGTTGGGGCTGATCCACCTGAAGAAGCGAAGGCTCCGTTAAGACCTTATAGCAGCCTTGCAGTACCTAAAGGGGGCCTACAGGAAAGATGAGGAGAAACTTTTTACCAAGGCCCATAGTGACAAGACAAGGGGTATCGGTTTTAAACTGAAGGAGAGTAGATTTAGATTGGACATGAGGAAGACATTCTTTACTGTGAGGGTGGTGAGACACTGGACCAGGTTACCCACACAAGTTGTGGATTCCCCATCCCTGGAAGTGTTCAGGGCCAGGTTGGACAGGGCTCTGAGCAACCTGATCTAGTGAAATATGTCCTTGCCCATGGCAGGGGGGTTGGACTAGATGATTTTTAAAGGTCCCTTCCAGCCCAAACCATTCTATGATTCTATTATATTTGATCTGCAGATATTTGTGTGTCATTTGTGTGCCACTTTTTCCTCTTAGCTGAAAGCAAGTCTTGTAAAATACCATAAACCATAAATAAACCATAGCTCAGGGAGATGATCCTTCAGTGGAGGGGCTGCCACTTTTGCTTTGCAAGAAACATTTACCAGCTGCCTCTGCCAGAAGGAACTACAGTAAAGTGACAAGCATGAAAGTGCGTACACTGCAGACTTGCTGTAACGTCCTTCCGAACAGCAAGATCTTCATTTCCCTCATAAAATTTGTTACTGCCAATATCTGAAGTTGCAATTAGTATTTTCAAGAATTTGTACTGATCTTCAGGAGGATTAGGATATATTGTGCTTTATATGCAATATTACACATTAAAAATATACAATATATTATACAATATACAGTACACATGCAACATTTTTGTCACATAGGATATGGAGATAGTGCTGATAATTTTCCTTTACATCTTTTGTATTTGTTTTCTTCACCAGTTTCAGATGAGTAATTGGCAAATTTTATAAGTGAACATTAATGGCTTTCAACTAGCAAGATTCAGCAAGCACTTCCCATTTTGTGCTTGCAGCAGATAGTATGAAGGTGTAAATAGTATCCTTGAGGTAGAACAATAGCTAAAATTTATAGGTAAATGCACTAAATTACAGTGTTATTTTGAATCACAAGCCAACTACACTAGGTGATATATTCAGCAAAGTGATCTAAAATGAGTAAGTCTGGTTCACAGCTATATCCGAACAAAACTGTCATAGCGATAGAACCATCAGCAAGAGAGAACTTGGGCTGTTTGAAGGTTTTCCTTCAGACTGCCTCTCCTGCTCTGTTGCAGTAATGCCAACAAATTTACTTCAGAGAGGCTGCAAACCTTTTTATTCTGCAAATTTGCCTTAGTAGCATCATGCCTGTACATCAGCAGTAGAAATCCAGTTCGCCTTCAGATGAGAAATGCTATCGATTCCCTTTGACATGCAGAGCTCTGAATCCCATCCCTGACAGTATGCTGTAACGATAACCTCAAAACCATAGTCTGTTGTAATTTCCAATCATGCAACCACCAGAGGCCACACGAACTCCTTTTCAGGTACCCTGCAGATGGTGCTGCAATCACATTACTTCAGGCGTTGTTTTAAAATACGTAAATCTGCTAATAAGCCACTGACTAAAAAATAATTATTGCAATACCAATAGACACGTAGGTAGTTGTTTCACTATGCAAAGTTTCCAAGGGGTCCAAGACAAGAAAATATCATAGAATCATAGAATCATTAGGGTTGGAATGGACCTTTAAAGGTCATCTAGTCCAACCCCCCTGCAAGGAGCAGGGGCATCTTCAACTAGAACAGTTTGCTCAGAGCCCCATCCAACCTGGCCTTGAATGTTTCCAGGGACGGGGTATCAACTTTCTGGGAAATCTCTTCCAGTGTTCTACCACCCTCAGTGTAAAATTTTTTTTTCCTAATATCTAATCTAAATCTACCTCCCTCTATTTTAAAACCATTACCCCTCGTCCTACCACAACAGACCCTACTGAAGAGTTTTTCCTCGTCTTTCCCCTAGGCCCCCTTAGGTACTGGAAGACTGCTATAAGGTCTCCCCGGAGCCTCCTCTTCTGCAGGCTGAACAGCCCCAACTCTCTCAGCCTGTCCTCACAGGAGAGGTGCTCCAGACCTCTGATCATCTTTGTGGCCCTCCTCTGGACCCTCTCCAACTGGTCCATGTCCTTCTTATGTTGGGGTTTCCAGAACTGGACTCAGTACTCCAGGTGGGGTCTCACCAGAGCAGAGTGTAGGGGCAGAATCACCTCCCTTGACCTGCTGGCCACGCTCCTCTTGATGCAGCCCAGGATGTGGTTGGCCTTCTGGGCCACAAGGGCGCATTGCCGGCTCATGTTGAGCTTCTCGTCCTCCATCACTCCCAAGTCTCTCTCCTCAGGGCTGCTCTCGATCCATTCTCCACCCAGCCTATATGTCTGTATTTGTGCCTGGGATTGCCAGGACCCGTGTGCAGGACCTTGCACTTGGCCTTGTTGAACTTCATGAGGCTTGCATGGGCCGACCTCTCCAGCCTGTCAAGGTCCCTCTGGATGGCATCCCTTCCCTCCAGCGTGTTGAGAGCACCATACAGCTTAATGTCATTGGCAAACTTGCTGAGGGTCTGCTCTATCCCACTGTCCAGTCGCTGACAAACATGTTAAACAGGGCTGAGCTCAATATCGACCCCTGAGGAATGCCACTTGTCACTGGTCTCCACCTGGATATTGAGTCAGTGACCACTACTCTCTGAGTGCTGCCATCCAGCCAATTCCTTATCCACTGAGTGGTCTATCTATCAAACCCATGTCTCTCCAGTTTAGAGAGAAGGATGTCATGTGGGACAGTGTCACATGCCTTGCACAAGTCCAGGTAGATGATGTCCGTTGCTCATCCCTTGTCGACCGATGCTGTAAACCCATCACAGAAGGCCACCAAATTAGTCGGGCATGATCTGCCCTTAGTGAAGCCATGTTGGCTGTCATTGATGACCTCCTTGCTCTCCATGTACCTTAGCATGGTTTCCAGGAGAATCTGCTCCATCACCTTGCCAGGCACACAGGTGAGGCTGACTAGCCTGTAGTTGCCTGGGTCCTCCTTGTTTCCCTTTTTAAAAATGGGGGTTATGCTACCCCTCTTCCAGTCATCGGGGACATCATCATACTGCCACAACTTCTCAAGTACGATGGCCAGCGGCTTGGCAACTTCCTCCGCCAGTTCTCTCAGGACCCACAGATGCATCTCATTGGGTCCCATGGACTTGTGCACCTTCAGGTTCCTTAAGATGTTCCAGAACCTGCTCTTCTGCTACAGTGCGTATTTCTTCATTCTCCCAGTCCCTGCTTTTGCCTTACGCAACTTGAGTGGCGTGCTTAGAGCCCTTATCGGTGAAGACTGAGGCAAACAAGTCATTAAGCACCTCAGCCTTCTCCATGTCCCGGGTAACCAGGACACCAGTTTCCTTCCAGAGAGGACCTACATTCTCCCTGGACCTCCTTTTGTCTCTGATGTACCTATAGAAGCTTTTATTGTTGCCCTTGATGTCCCTGGCCAGATTCAATTCTGTCAGGGCTTTAGCCTGCCTTACCTGATCCCTGGCCACTCACACAACCTCTCTGTAATCCTCCCAGGCTACCTGTCCTTGCTTCCATGCTCTGTAGGCCTCCTTCTTTGTTTTTCAGCTGGTCCAGGAGCTCCTTGCTCATTCACGCAAGCCTCCTGCCATTTTTGCCCAACTTGCTCTTCATCAGGATGCATCACTCCTGAGCTCAGAGGAGGTGCTCCTTGAATATCAACCAATTTCCCTAGGCCCCTCTTCCCTCCAGGGCTGCATCCCATAGCACTTGACCCATCAGATCCCTGAAGAGGTCAAAGTCTGCCCTCCTGAAGTCCAGGGCAGAGAGCTTGCTGCACACTCTTCTCGCTGCCCCGAGGATCTTGAACTCCACAATTTTGTGGCCACTGCAGCCAAGGCTGCCCTTGAGTTCCAGATTCCCCAGCAGCCCTTCCCTGTTGGTGAGAACAAGGTCAAGCATGGCACCCCTTCTCATTGGCTTCTCTATCACTTGCAGGAGGAAGTTGTCATCCACACGTTCCAGGAACTTCCTGGATTGCCTGTGCCCTGCTGTGTTGTCTCTCCAACAGATGTCGGGTGGTTGACCAGGGCTTGTGTCCATGAGGCTGCTTCTGTCTGCTTGTAGAGAGCCTCGTCCACTTCATCTTCCCACCAGGCGGCCTGGAGCAAACCCCCACTGTAATGTCCCCTGTCCCTCTCCCTCTAATCCTGACCCATAAGCTCTTTGTCAGCTCCTCCTCCATCCCCAGGTGGGGCTCCATGCTGATACAGAGAGCAACACCCCCTCCTCCTCTCCCCTGCCTGTCCTTCCTAAAGAGCCTATATCCCTCCATCGCAACACTCCTGTCATAGGAGTCATCCCACCATGTTTCCGTGATGCCAACAGGATCGTAGCCCTCCATGTGTGCACACACCTCTAGCTCTTCCTGTTTGTTGTCCATGCTACGTGCCTTTGGCATAGAGGCAGTTAACCTGGGCTCTCAATGCAGCTGACTTGCGGCTGGAGCAATAGGAATTCCTTTGGGCTGCATTTTAGGTTCTCTTGTACATACCTGCAATCCTTCCCCAGCCTCTGGGCACTTGGTGTTGGCACTGGTGCTATACTGAATTTTATAAAATATTTTTAAACATAATTTAATTTTTTAGCATAATATTTTAAATTATTTTTTAATATGAAAGGAGTCAAGCCATCCAGGACAGGTATTATCATGAGTGCTAGCCTTCAGGGCAGTGTGGGGTAATAAACTCTCCTGCTCCAGAGGTTAAATTCACTCAACAGAAAACAAAAAAAAAAAAATTAAAGTAATATATATATATATTTTTTTTTTTTAAAGCTGAAGACATTACACTATGGAAAGCAACATTGCCTTTCCTTGTTGCCTCAAGTATCAGACCAGATAGAGCGGCCACTTGCCTGCGTGAAGAGACCTTGCTTAGTGTCAGGTGGAAAGTTTTCTTCTCCTCTTCCTAGCACAGCAATTTTGTATAAAAGATACATTAAGATTTTTAGACCACGTTTTAATGGGATTGCTTGCTGGAGTGAGGTTTGAAAAAGTAGGTTCAGTTCATCTGTGGTTTTAAACTAAAACAGGTCATCTTTCCCATTCAGTGCATTTCCTACTCCAGAAATGAAGAAAACTAAAAGGCATCCACAGATTATTAAAATAATCTCCTCCTTTATATTTTGCTTGCATTATGCCACATAAATCTTTTCTCCTTTTTACTATCAATATAGGAAACATATAAACATGCTAAAAAAACCACAGTTTAAAAAATTGCTTCTTCCTGAGACTCAAAGGCCACGCTGTGTTATATTGACTGCACATAAAAGCCAAATTGATTTTAAGTCAGTCATATTTGATGAGCTGAAACTCTTTATGCCTATATTACCTGAACCTAACGGGGAGAAAGAAAGACATTTTTGTATGTAAAGATCTTCATTTTTTCAACATAAAAGCAGACATGGATTACAGGAGTGCACAAATATTTTGCCAGCCTTCTAAAATTGCTACAGAACTACAGAAAAGATGGCATCTGCTCGGGTTCTGCTGACCCCAAATGACAGAGAGTAGCTCTATCAAGTGACCGTAACTCTCATTTGAGAAAATCACATGTCTCAAAGATCTGGAGCCACACAAAAATAATAACAAGACACGGATGGAAGCAGTGAGTTGAAGATTTATCTTGGTAGTACTTGCTATCTGCACTCTACATCAAACAGCAGCATATGCTGCTGAACCAGCTGTGTTCAATCTCTGATTCACTGAGAATTAACCTACATTTTAAGGAAATTCCAGCTATTATTAAGAAAAGTAAAGTGTATATTTATGGATTAGTTAACATGAAATAACATCTATCCTCAAATGAAAGTATAAAATATAAAATAAATGAAAGAAGATTGTCTTTTCAAATGCCCACTGTTTATTAAGGTTTTATTCTTCATAATTACCTTTAACAGAATATCTAGCCCTTCATATTTAATTGATTTGCTGTAAAAATCTGCCACTGTTTTTAGCTCTAGTAGTACAATGTTACAGCCTCTCACGGAAGTAGCAGTGAAATCTTACACAGGACTTCTTGCCATCGCTCCTTTTTGTTTTCAACTCAGAAAAGATCAGAAACAACTTAATGACATAGTGATAGTCTCGACAACAAGTTAAATTTTCCACACGTTAAGTTGTTCCCTGGAAAGGAAGTGAATAACTAACACAAATGAGCATGACTACTTTAAATAACTTAGATTAACTGAGATAAGCAGCTATTTTGTGGGTAGATACAGATGTAAAGTATTCCAAAGGCAAGCTATCTTTACCATTGTCTCCTCAGATTCCTAAATCAGAGGAAGGTTGTGATTAAGTGGGTGACAGGCATAGCAAGTGGTGTACCACTGGCACACATGCATACTCACTGTCTCCATCTACTATATCAGCCAGCTGATTAATTAGTTGCAGCTCATTGATTTCAGGTGGAATTTACTGCTTGATGTTGGCAAGGGCAACAGGAATACTTGAAGCAAAGCTCAGTGTAAAAAGTACAGCACTGCACTAGGGGGAGCGAGAGCTATCAGATAATATGAAATCCTGCCTGGTCAAATAGCCAAACCAAGATTTAAAGTTTGTAGTGAAGTCAAGCGGTGTTGAACACATGCAAGGGTTTTTTTTTTCACTGGTGTTGCAAGTGTGTCATTTATCTCAGTCATCCATCAGAGGTTCAGATAAAGGGAAGCTTCAAAATCAACCTCAAACAGAATAACCCAAACCAAAAATATATTTCCCCAAACACGCTTACAGTGCATGTTGAGGTGAAAAAAAAATAAAGCATAGATATTTAACCAAAAACATATACCTGTGCACACCATAAATTAGGTAACTGCTTTTAAAAGACAGTATTACTTCCAAATATTTTTAACTTGCTCTGTCTTCTGCACATGTCCCAAGTGTTCCTCTATCAGAACAATCTCTGTTTATTTTTTATCTACTCTTCAGAGCATTGCTATTCTAATTCTGAATAAAACACATGTCTACGATTGAGCTTGTGAGAAAAAAAACCCTAATTTTAGGGGTTAAGACAGTAATTGCATCTCTTAAAGGAATAAATTTCCTTGTAACATTGCTTCCTTTCCTGAAAAAAAAAATAATAAAAAGATCATAATTTTCTGAACATTTCTTTCATTTGTCTATTTTGCTGAGTATGAAATCAGCATTTTGGGTAGCGTTGTGATAGTTTGTGAGACAGGCTCAGAAAGACCAAGCATGAGACACTTCCTCAGGTGAACGCTTCCATGGATTTACATTAAATCAGCCTGTGTAAGAGATGGGCACAGATGTTTCCTGCAATAATATCATATATAATTGCTTTTCTCAATTAATTCTTTCCAAAACCTAGCAAATATTAATTAATTGTTAGAATGGCTTCCATTAAAGTAAACTTCAAAAATATGCTGATCTTCCTTAATGGACTGTAGAAAAATATGCTGTCCAAACAGTAACTGAGAAGACTCAAGCCCAAAAGCCTTAATATTACCTAGAGAGCTTATTAATGGATTTGCTTAATCAAAGAAATCTTTTGAAGTCAATTATCTTGACCAAATAAGAGAAAGTAATTATCAGCCCGAAGATGATATGGGTCATAATGCACAAGATGCCAAACTCTACCAGTGAGAGACACTCTGTGGTAACAGCCTAAACTGTCACTCTTGTAGTTGCCTGCAAAGAAACAGCAGAAGAATGAATGATTTACGATGATTAAATAATAGATTATAAAGCCAGCTCTTGTAATAATACATGTAGCAACAGCATGGATCTGATGTAAAAGTGGCAATTTCTGTTTCCAAAATGCTGGTCACAAATTTAAACTTATCTTTAAGCTCACAAATTAAAGCATTGATCTTTTTTGTCCTTTCCTCTACCCCTGCAGCCAGAGCTCTCGTTTTATCTATCACATCCCCTATTAATTCAATTCACAATAACTACTTTTGCCATCAGTTCACACACTGCCACCAGGTCTTCACATTAAGAAAATCCTACTGCTTAAATTTGTTTTTTCAAACTTCTTGTCTTCATTTAAAAGATCCTTCAAAGTCTTCCCCTCCTCTGTCTTTTGCCAACACCTTCGTATGCTTACATTACCCCTAGACCTCTCTAATGCCTAACCAAATAAAGGATATGAAGGAAAACAAGCATCCTCCAACCGCAAGAGCCACAAGAACTCACACCAACGGAGGCCACCGTGGCTTTGGTCAAACATGGTATCATGAAATGCCCAAGCTGCATGATGAGGTCTCCTCACCTCCTCTGCTCTACTCTGCTGCTCCCACCCAGGGGAGGCCATGCAGCAGACATGCCCCAAAAGGCAGCAGATTAAGCTGGCCCCTCTCTGCAATTAGGAAAGCAGCTGGGCCTCAGCCAAATTGCTTGAAAGAAGAGCAAACAAGCTGCCCCAAGCTCTTCTGCATGTATGCAGATATGCCACTGAAACAGCAGGATCAGGTAGGGCTGCTGCCAGGTAGGTAATTTTTCTAACACAGCCAAACAACAGTGAAGAAAACAGGGCATTTTTTTCTTTGGAGGGTTTCCTGATCATTCCCATGTGTGTTGGAAATACACATCAATTGAGGGACTTTTCATTAGAGTGTGCATGGTGCCTGTACCTCTGGAAAGGAAGAGATAACACTGGCTTGTATTTTCTTTCAGAGCTACCAGACCAGCTAAACATGCAGCGTGTCCTTTCCCAGTTTTATCAAAATGGGCTTAGCATAAATACTTTAATCCTATAAAGGTGGGAGAATCAGAGGTTAACCTGGATCATCTTCACAGAAACAGGCTCAGGGGCAAGCACATGTGCCTTTATACTGGCACCTCCGATGGACTGAATCTCAGGCTTGACTGAAACTAGTCTGAGAGCAACTAAAATACACAGACAAAATTAAAAAACCCAACACTTAAAGAATCTGGAAAAATTATTTAATTCTCAAAGTGTAAAAAAAGTAACTGAAAAAATTCTCTTATACATCTCATTTAAACTGTTCCATTAAATTAGTATTTCAGAACACGAACATCTTCAAGGTAAGCTGTAGTTTAATAAAATCAGCTGTGATGCTTTTACCGAAATCTGGAATAAAACTCCTTAAATAGCAATGTGAAGTTAAGAAGCAGGCACTTCTTTATTGCAGCGCTGGGTGCACAGGAGATCGCTCCACCTAGCGTGTGCACCTGTCTGATCCAACAGCACATTTAAATACACATTCGATAAACATATTCACTAGATTTATGAGAAATGTTATGCATAAACATCAATTTTCCGAGAAATCATTATAATACGTCTCCTCCCATTCGCGCATGCTCAGTCATTTGAGTCGAGGGTCTTCTGGTGGTCTCGGGGGTTGTCAGGACACCCCCTCCTCAAATTCATTGGTCAAACCCCTCCTTGAAATCTCCATATATGGTCCTAAGAACAAGGTCATCTTGCCCTTGAATCTTTTGGCTTGAGAATGATGGCTCAGAGTCCAAGCTGCATAGCTGGTGCCTCGTTCTACCACTCCCCAAACTACCCCCCGACATGCTAGGCTAATTTCTAAGATAAGGATATTTCATATAAAATTTAACCCATGTGACTATAGCTCTATGGTTAACAAGGATCACCCTATTTTTATATTCCAGAACCATATTGATTAAGTATTTTCCTGTTATCAGTCATTGGTAATATCATTGATTATAATTCTACTGATTAAAGTCCTTGATACCCAGATTGAGATGGAAAGGGTAGGGGGTTTCCTAGCAGCAAGCTGGTATCCATAACAGATTTGCAACAATGCAGCTGAGTTGACCAGCATGTTGCCTCTACTCTGCTATCTTACATTCTACATGGTAGTGCTCCCAAGATCATTAACACCACTGACTTAAAATCCTCTGACTCATTTCAGTTAATAGCTTGGAATAAATGTCCATCATCTTCCTGAACTGCAATGTTAAAACCTCATGCATTATTTCACACACATTTCTGAATATATTTTTTAAAATTTCAGCTCCCTTGTCGTAGTTTAGCCCCGATCGGGACCGGACTACGCAGTCTCTCTCTCACTCCTCCCACCCTCCAAGGGAATAGGGAGAGGTAATATAAGAAAAAATGGCTGAAGGTTTGATATAAGGACAGGCAGAGATCCTTAAAGTTACCATTACGGGCAAAACAGACTCGACTTGGGGAAAACTATTCATTTATTGCTAAAAACAAAGCAGCAGAATGAGACAGAGAACAAGATAACTTCCCCCTACCCCTCCCTCTTCCCAGGCTTAACATTATCTCTACCTCCTTCCCCTCGCCCCAAGCGGCACAGCGGGAAGAGGAAATGGAGGTTACAGTCAGTTCATCACTTGTTGTTTTACGCCACTCCTTCCTCCTTGGGGGAAGAACTCCTCACATTCCTCCCCTGCTCCAGCGTGGGGTCCCACCCATGGGCTACAGTCCTTCAGGAACTGCTCCGATGTAGGTCGTTTTTCCACAGGATGCAGTCCTTCCAGAATGGCTGCCCCAGCACAGGCTCTCTGCGGGCCACAGCCTCCTTCAGGCACCCACCTGCCCCTACGTGGGGTCTTCCACGGGCTGCAGGTGGATCTCTGCTGCTCCATGGACCTCCATGGGCTGCAGGGGGACAGCCTGCTTCACCATGGGCTGCACCACAGCTGCAGGGGAATCTTGGCCAGGAGCAGCATTACTTCTTCCCCTCCTTCTTCACTCATCTTGGTGTCTGCAGCTGTTCCTCTCACAAGAAATTCTTCACAACAGGCAGGCAGACGCCTCTCAGGTTCTCTTCACATCTCATCTCCTCTCCACTTCTTGCAGGCGGGCTGGGCCGAGTTGGGCCCAGTCGGCCGCCTGGCAGGAGGCCAGAGAGTGAGGGCCATAAGGCCCACAATGCTCATGCCTCCCCATCTCTGCCCGTGCTTCAGCTTCTTCACATTTTCTCTTCTCCTTTTTTTTTTTTTTTTCTGTTTTTCCCCTTCTTAAATACGTTATCTCATTATCACGGAACATTCTGTCACCAATTGGCTCGGCCCTGGCCAGCAGTGGGTCCGCCCTAGGCCCGGCCGAGTCCACTGGACATAGGGGAAACAAGGGGGTAGGTGCACTGTAGCCCCATCTCAGTAAATAAAACCAGGACATCCCTCTACAGTGCAAATGTTTTTTTTTTTAAATAAAGACGCTTAGTGTTTTGTTATTTAAAACAATGTAGGAGTGAAAAGATTAGATCAAAAATAATGTAAGAAAATACTCAAAGTTATTTTCTTGTTTTTCCTTGTGTTGAGCAGTTGCTTTTGAGCTTGTTCTGTGCTAATATTCAGGAATCAGGCACCATCTTATATTAGCCTAGAGCACGACATCTCAATAGAGGAAATGGCCAAGCCTCACTACAGCCTCGGCATACTCCTTCAAAAACTCACTGGAAGGATGATGGAGAAGATCATGCTGGTTGCTGTTGAAAGACTTCTAAAGAACAATGCAATCATTAGGCATAGTCAACATGGGTTCACAAAGGGCAAGTCCTGTCTAACTAATTTGGCATCCTACGATAAAGTCGTAGGGACTGGGTGAAGGGACAGTGGTGGATGTAGTTTTTCTGAGTTTTAGTAATGTTTTTGCTACTGTCTCTCATAGCTTCCTTCTGGATAAGCTGTCCAGCTGTGAGAAGAGCAGGTTCATGGTATGCTAGGTGAAGAACTGGCTGAATGACAGGGCTCAAAGGGTTGTAGTGAACTGGGCTACAGCTGTCTGGCAACCAGTCACCAGTGGTGTTCCTCAGGGCTCAATTCTAGTACCAGTTCTGTTCAATCTTTTTATCCATTATCTGGATGCAGGAGTTGAATGCACCTTTAGGAAGTTTGTTGATTACACTAAACTGGGAGGTGCTGTTGACTCTTTTGAGGGCCAAGAGGCCTTGCAGAGGGATCTGGATAGATTGGAGCATTGGGCAATCATCAATGGCATGAAATTGAACAAATGCCAGATTCTGCAACTGGATGGAATAATGCTGGCCACAAGTCTAAGCTGGGAGAGTAATAACTGGAGAGCAGCTCTGCAAAAGGGGTTTGGGAGTGGTGGTTAACAGGAGGTTCTACAAAAGTCAGCAGTGTGCCCTGGGAGACAAGAAAGTAAACTACATCCTGGAGTACATTAAATACAGCATAACTAGCCGGTCAAAAGAGGGGATTATCCTGCTATATTTAGCGCTGCTCCAGCCTGACCTTGAGTACTTTGTGCAGTTCTGGGCCCCACCATTTAAAAAGAATGTGAAGGTACTTGAATGCATCCTGACGAGGGCACCAAAGCTGGTGAAGGGGCTGGCAGACATGCTCTCTGAAGAGCAGCTGAGAACTCTGGGTTTGTCTAGTTTGGAGAGAAGGCTGAGGGGCGACTTCATTGCTCTCTCCAGCTTCCTGAGGAGGGGAAGTGGAGAGGGAGGTGCTGACCTCTTCTTCTTGGGATCTAATGCCAGCATGTCTGGGAACGGCTCAAAGCCGCATCTGTCAGGGGAGGTTCCGACCTGACAAGAGGAAACATTTCTGTACCAAGAGAGTGGTCAAACCCTGGAACAGGCTACCTGGAGAGGTGGTCAATGCCCCATTCCTATCAGTGTTTAAGAGGCACTTGGACAACGCCCTTAATGCCATGCTTTAAGTTTTGGTCAGTCCTGAAGTGCTCAGGCAGTTGGACTAGGTGATCAATGTAGGTACCTTCCAACTCAACTCAACTCAACTCAACACAACGCAACTCATCTCCTTTCTCCTCTATTTTAATCTATTTTTCTTTTACAAGTTTTATCATACTGCTGAACAAATTAAAAGTTGGAGGAGAGAGGAGCAGAATTAATGTCCTGCTGGAACAAATTATATTTCCAAATAGGGACTGTCCCACAGATAAACCAGCATTTCTGTACTCCTGTTTGCTAATGAACATTAATTACATCATTGCTTTAGAAGTAAAAAGCCAAAACATCTATGTTCAACTGGTCAATTCATTAAAATACAAGGACTGTGAGGAGAGCATTTAAAGGCTGGGAAAGCTAAGCATATACCTAGTAAAGAAATCAAGAGCATCATGAAAATCCGTCTCTTCAGGTTTTTTTAAGTTGAATGCATTCATAGCTATGATGAAATCCCAGAGAGAAATATGGAAATATGGAGATATCAAAGCAGACATTGGGTGATAATTCCCATCTGTAAATGGCATGAAACTGGAAGTAACAGGCAGACTTACAGCTCTCTAAGACACAGTACATCATTAGCAATGACAGGGACAACAGTCATGATGTAAGATGTTTAAATACCCAAATGCACTCCCAGAGCCTCTGAAGTTTCTTTTTCTGCTCATCCCTGGTCCAACTCAGGTGGAGTCTATCAGATGCTGTTTGTGAATTGACCTAAGTACAGAAGGTTAATGAAGAAAAATTCAGAACTGCAAGCTGACCTAACGTAAACTTACTCTCCGTCCCTTCAACATGTCTGCACCACTAGTCCCGTAGCACTTCCACATCTCCCAGCAGATAACCTGCTCCTCTCCTGCTCTGCCCTCATGTTTGGTATTTTCCCTTGAACTCCAGAACGGTTCACCAAAGTCTCCAGTGCTATTGTATCCATCTATCTAAAGACTTTTTATCACATCCAGGTCTCTCCCTCCAAGAGCCTTCTAATACTGTCCCAACTTCTACCTTTCTAATATGCTTACAGGAGAAGGAGGCAACATTCCTAGTTGAGAGTTGGTGCTGTTCAGCCTGGAAAAGAGAAGGCTCCAGGGAGACCTTATAGCAGCCTTCCAGTACCTAAAGGGGGCCTACAAGAAAGCTAGGGAGAAACTCTTTAGCAGGGTCTGTTGTGATAGGATGAGGGGTAATGGTTTTAAAACAGAAGGAGGTAAATTCAGACTGGACATAAGGAAAAAAAATTTTTACAATGAGGGTGGTAGAACACTGGAACAGGTTGCCCAGAGAGATGATAGATGCCCCATTCCTGGAAACATTCAAGGCCAGGTTGGATGAGGCTCTGAGCAACCTGATCTAGTCAGAGATGTCCCTGCTCCTTGCAGGGGGATTGGACTAGATGACCTTTGAAGGTCCCTTCCAACCCTAACTATTCTATGATTCTATGAGTCTACTATTTGCAGTAACATCAAAGCACTATCCGATTTATGCCTCCCTGTCTCTTGTGCTCTCCTGACAGAGACATGGGTTTCCAAGCCTGTTCTTTGAGGCAACAGCTACCAAAAAATTCAGTGTCTTCATCCGGTTCAGCAGAAGTTAGCAATGGAAGATGGCTCGAGGCCTTTCTTGAAGTTCTCTGAAGTTTAGAAAAGAAAAATCAGAAAATCTCTGTATTTTTTCAACTGTTTCATCCCCCAGATTGCAAGCAGATATCTCCATTTATACAAGGAGGAGACTTTATCCAATAGAAGGGTGCAGAAATCCCCAGAGAGAACCAGCTCTTACAGTGTGACAGGCTGCTCTGCAGGCACATCTCAAGACAGCTGTTGGCAAGGTATCTTTCAAGGTGAGTCCTGCCAGGTTCATAAGTTCTGGAGACAAAGAATGGAGAGGAAACGGCACATGGAATGGGGTCCTACTGAAGCTTCTTCTCCCTTCTGGGGTCTTGGTCGCCCACAGAAATGAATCATGATCTTACTCTGCACTTCTACGGTCTCTTGCAGATTGCTGAGGATCTCAAAAAGCAACGCATGTACTATTTTTTTTTGTTCCCATTGCAGGAATTGTCAATTTAATTTGATGATTGCCTACTATGGCCTGTAATCCAATCTCCTTCACTGAGACTGGCAGGACTACTAAGTAAAAAGTGTTCATCTTCAGAACCATACAGATAAAGGTATTAGAGACAATAATGAAATTTGCAGTGCAAGAGAATTGTTTAAATTCATCACGATTAACAAAGACAAAGCTTTAAGTAGAGGCCAGAAAAAAAACTAATTCTGGTAACAAAAACAGATGACAGAGATTTAAAAAAATTTAGTAGTAAGAGGCAGCCAGGAAATTGTGGCTATAGTGTAAAGGTCAAATAAGAATAATTTTTAAACTCAGTGCAAAAGGAGATTCTTGCAGTTCTTACAAATTTAAAGTCCAATATGCAAATAGCATTAATGAGAAAAAATGTTTTAGTGTGAAGAATCTAGGGAGCTATCAAGCTACTGGATAATTTTCTAATACCAATAATTAATACCTTTCTATCTTTTGATATTTAAAAATAGACAAAGTATTGAAAAATACTAAGTAGGGAACAATGCCACAATGGTCTGGGTGAATTGGACTAGTTGACTTCTATTTTCCTTTTATTATATGCACTTTAACAAAAGCCAAAATGACTCTCTGAACAAAGAGTCTGACAGGAAGAATATAAAAGATACTGAAGATGAAAGCCAAGAGGTTCAGAGTGTGAAGAAAGCTCTGCTTAGATTAAAGAATAAAAAAAACATGCAACGTGTAGAAAAAAGATCTGGTATTATAAGGAGAAGAGCAAGTGGAAAACTATTATATGTGGTTTATAAATCCATATAATGGAGAAAAGAGATTCAATGTAAAATTGATCAATTTTCAAAACAGACTAAACCAAGGTTAGTCCAATGATAATAAATGAAATGAAAAAAAAAAAAAAACAAAACCCAAATAAATTAAGAAAACCAGAATAATTTTGGAATAAGTGTTCCTGGGAGTTTGTGGGGTTTTAGTCACTGATTCAAATTGACCTGTCAATAACTTCTATGTTAAGCACAAGTTTTAGCATTTCAATGTTAGTAAAATAATAGGATTAAAATAGACACTATTTTTTTCTGTCATTTTTATTTTTAAATGCCGGTGTTTGTTTGTAAAAAATGTACATTTGGAAAAATACATATGTTAGGACTTAATTTTCAAATGGAGTTTTTATTTCAGTGGAAACAGTTTTTCCAACAAGGAGCACTGCACACAGAGAATAAATTATGATAATTAACCGATGGCATGAATTCAGAGCAACAAGATCATGTATCTCACAAAGTGCAAAGAAGCAAAACTGCTTCTGTTCATGAACAAGTCACTCCATGTGTGGTCTACTTCCTTCATCTGCTAGACAGTAAGGTTCATTCAGCACATTTTGCTATTTAACTGATGTTCACAGGCCTTATGCCTACGCAGCAGAATGGGTGGCTAAGAAAATTATACAGGTAAGAGAACTGAAAAGAGGAGAGTGAAAGTAGGAATTAGGGCATTGAGGGAAAGAGAGGGAAATAACTATCACACAAAAACCCAAGGTGATCAGCAAAAAGTTTGAAAGAGTTCAGAAAGCTGAGAAGCAAACATAACCTATTAGCAAATCCAATAGAAAGAAACAAACCAAACAGAATTATAAAGACATATTTAAGAAATAGGAAATTCACTTAGACTGCATGACAGAAAAAGAAATAATCATAATATAGAAAACAAACATCCCTGTTGCCCATGACAAGCCTGGAGGTCCAAACGATACTTAATTACACTCACCAAAGAAAAGTTGTCAAGGTGATGAATGCCAGAACCATTCAGTACTACTGTCGTAGTTCAGCCCCGATCAGGACCAGACTACACAGTCTGTCTCTTGCTCCCCCCACCGTCCGAGAGAATAGGAGGAGATGATATAAGAAAAAACAGCTCAAGGTTTGGGATAAGGTCGGGGAGAAATCCTTAAAGTTACCGTTACGGGCAAAACAGACTCGACTTGGGGAAAACTATTCATTTATTTCTAAAATTAGCAGGAGAATGAGACAGGGAACAAGATAACCTCCCCCCACCCCTCCCTCTTCCCGGGCTTAACATTATCCCTACTACCTTCCCCTCCCGAGCGGCACCGGGGGGAAGAGGGAATGGGGGTCGCGGTCAGTTCATCATACGTTGTTTTACGCCACTGTATCATCGTCGGGGGAAGAACTCCTTGCATTCCTCCTCTGCTCCAGCATGGGGTCCCTCCCACGGGCCACAGTCCTTCGTGAAACTGCTCCAGCGTGGGTCATCTCTTCCACGGGGTGCAGTCCCTCTAGAACAGCTGTCCCAGCGGGCCACAGCCTCCTTCAGGCATCCACCTGCTCCGGCGTGGGGTCCTCCACGGGCTGCAGGTGGATCTCTGCCCCTCCGTGGACCTCCATGGGCTGCAGGGGGACAACCCGCTCCACCATGGTCTTCACCACGAGTTGCAGAGGAATCTTGGCCAGGAGCCATGTTACTCCTCCCCCTCCTTCTGAACTGACCTTGGCGTCTGCAGCCGTTCCTCACAACAGGCTGGCAGATGTCTCTCAGGATCCTTTATTCACTTCTCATCTCCTCTCCACTTCTTGCAGCCAGGCCGGGCCAAGTTGGGCCCAGTCAGCTGTCCGGCGGGAGGCCAGAGGGTGAGGCCTGCAAGGCCCATGAGGCTCGCGCCTCCCCCTCTCTGCCCCCCACTCAGCTGCTTCATATCTTCTCCACTTTTTTTTCTGTTTTCCCCTTCTTAAATATGTTATCACAGAGGCGTTATCACGGGACATTCTGCTACCAATTGGCTTGGCCTTGGCCAGCAGTGGGTCTGCCCTAGGCCCGGCCGAGTCCACTGAACAAAGGGGAGCGACTTCTAGCAGTTTCCTACAGAAGCTACCGCCTTAGGCCCCCCCTCACTAACAAAACGAGAACAACTACTCAGTGGCTAAACCAGAAAAGTACTCAATTTTTGTCCGATCTGTTTTGAACTCCAAAAGAATGCTAGAAAGTAATGAAGTAATCAGTCTGTAGAGCATAAAAAAAAAAATTGCAAGGATTCAGACCCTGAACCCTGTACCCTGGGGCACAGGGGTCCCTGTACCCTGAAATAGTACATTCATAGATGACCAGAAATCTTGAGGTCTAAAAATCTGATGGAATTCCAGGTCTGAAAATAATATATTGAGAGAAGAATAAAAAGTGAATGAAATTGAGGCATGGATACAACATATTAAAGTTTTCTGCTCTGAAAATTCCTGTTACAGTCTGGGCTACAATTCCCTGAAAAAAAAAAAAACCCACCAAAAAAAAACCCAAGAAAAGGAAAACAGGTTTAAAATCTAAAAGATATAGAAGAAATCTTGCAGATGTTTTATAATGGCTCATTTATGTGTAGATTCCAGCTCCTGCAAAAGACTTTAAATTAATGTCACAACTGAACTTCAAGTTAGTATTATTCATACAACTAGCCTTCAGTCATGTAGCAAATCATTTACAAGATGCAAAAAGCCTTCCTTCTAAGCCTTTTCTGAATCCCAGAGTGCGGTTCCCAGATTAATCTTTACTTTTAGTGAAATACACAATGAGTGCAGGGCCAATAACAACTGAGTTTTTGACTCAACAATGCCATCTTACAGCCTTCCTCAGTAAACTCTTCCCTGCCTCCCTTGTTTAAAAATAAAATAATTCATTTTCTTTTTTTTTTTTTTTTCACTTGGGAAACAAGATATTTTAATGTCCCAGTGGGAAACCAATGTTCTAAAAAATTCACTTATCTAGTATTTAAATTACCACAAAGTTGTCCAAGCTATGGCTTGCCACTGGCTGCCAGTGTCAATCTTGGAGCACTCGACTATGCTTACTAAACTTTTGCTGTCTTAACCAACCACTTTGGCCTGCCCTCTCAAGACCCGAGTCACATTTGCATTGGTGCTATGATAGGAGAAGTGGATAATGAAACATGTGGCTCAATGGAACTAGGAATATTTTCTATTAAACACTAAGGAAAGGCTTAAAGCAGAGACTGTTGGCAATGTAAACTTAATTTATGCATCCAATAAACATTTGCTACACCCAAGCATGGTATGGAAAAGGTGCTCTAGGGTGACATCTCAGAAGTCCTTTTCCTCTTGATGGAAAATCCTTCCTGTGATAGCTCTGAAAGCATGGGTTACAACGGAGTCTCTCTGAAGAACTGCTTCATTTGTACAGGGCTGGGCCTTAGTCTACACCATAAGCATCATTAAGAGCCAAATAAATAATCCTAGTAGGCAGAAAAAAAAAGCATAATGCTTAACAGAGGGATTTCTAGATTTTCCTATAGGAAGGAAAGGGCAGTAGCACTTCAGTAACTCACTGGAGGTTTGCAAGTAGAAACATCTGAGTGCAGTTTTACCTGTTTATTCTAAATGAGCAAGATTTCTTCAGTTATTATGAACAAACAGATAACACAAAATACTCTGAGATCTTTCCATGATTCCAAATAGAAAGTAATGTGCTTACTGACATTAATAAGTAATTATTAGACTCTCCTGTAGGATGATTCAAACAGCTTTACCATCACATTTTACAAAGGGGGAACTTACCCTCACCTTCTTCCTCTGCTTTATTTTCAACATAGATATCAAATATATTTAATAACGTATTTCAGACTTGCCATTGATAATCTGTGAAGTAAATCTTGGCATAAAACAAATTTTTAAAAAGTAGTCATTATTTTGCCCTTCACAGTGATTAGTTCCCTTGTGGCGGCAGAAAAGCAGGTGAAGTACATCCTTTCTTGGTTACCTGGGAGCAGTTCAGACTGCTCCCTTGAGGCCAGAGTTTTGTTATGACGCAGGCATGTCCAGGGAAAAACACAGAGGAAGAACTCCGCTCTGATCAGCTGACAAATCCTGCTGCATCCCGAAGAAGTGGTCACATTACCTTTCCAAACATTGTTTCAAAATGTCCACACTGACCAGCATGACAGTCTTACCTTATACATTTTTGTAACCTATTTCTTGAAAATTACTTGCTTAAACACAGTCTGACTTTCAGTATGGACAGGATACCAGACTCATAGGCACCACTAATAGTATTAACCTGTTTCTAATCAACACTGTCTTGTCTTCTTCCTTCTTCCCTCTGTAAAATACTGTTACTGCTTAAATAGAAAAGGAAAAAAAAATATAAGTTTTATTCCTAAAATACAGTAAAATCACAGTGCTGGAATCCAGAGGTGATCTGTTCTGTCTCTGGTACCCAAAGGCAGGAACTACAATATTTATAGCACGTTTGTAAAAGACTTCCAAAAATGAAGGCTTCAATACCTTCTTAATTTCTCTCAATACTTCAATATCTTTATCACAAAAGCAGTTTTTCCCCAAACCTAACCTGAATTTCCTGTTGCTGCAATTTACATACATTACTTCCTCTGCTGCCCATTGTTGATAAGGGGAACAGCCTGTAAAACAGCTAGAAGCTGTAGCTACATCTAGTGCTAATAGTCTACTGAAAGACCTTACAAAGAGCTCACTGTTATCTTACAGAAAGCTAAATGATAGTAAGTCAATATGTCAGCTCTAAAAACTATATCTAAGCTATTATTGAGATGATATATATTGGACATAATAACAGTGTCAGATGTTTTGGGGTCATGAACAACGTTTCAAGACATGGAGGAGATAATACCTTAAGTGTGGGAAGAAGCTAATAAAAAAGACAACAGGAGAAGCAGAAAGCTTTAGCTATACTACGTGATTTTATAAAGTACTTTTTTTTTTAGAAATAGAGCTGCACACTTAAGTTTGGGTTGAAAGTTAAAACTCAAAAAAACTCAGAAGATATTTGTTCCAGTTTCTTTTTTTTTTTTTTTTTTTTTTTTTTTTGTGGGAAGTTTGATTTAATATATAGATTTCCACATAGGGAAAGCCTTTGCAGTCTCTTGCAGCCAGACATGAGTTTGCCCATGTTCCAAAGCAATCAAGAAGCTGTGTGGCTACAATAAAAGGGGCATTTAGCCTGCCTAAAATAATGATGTATATGAACACAAAATCATGGGCAGCAAACTCGCTTAGGGAATCTGCAGTCCCTTGACTTCCTTTTCTAAACAGCCTCAGAACACAAAACATATGGGGTGTTGAGTGCTGGCTGAGAAAGTACTGAAGTAACTGGAAAAAAAGTACGCAGAAATTACATAGCCTAGAAATTCTGCAGTAAAGAATAAGCTTGCCTTAAGACGTAAAAATAAACACACACACTAAGAAGCCAGGAAGATACAATAGAAAAATGAGATGCTGTTGCTCAGCTACTAGCATAATCATTGTTTTCTCTATTATTTACGGTTTTAATAGCAGTGTAGTATGATGACATCCATCTGCACATCATTAGCTGTGGTAAAGCCTGGGTTTATTACAACAAGATAAGTAATAAAAATACTTTAAACAATTAAAAATTATTTTCAGCATGGAACTGTTACAGTGCAGCACCAGTTTTTAGGTGTGAGTCAGGCAATCTTAACAACAGATGGCACTGATCTGTGAACAGGGTTGCTAAACATAGTATATTATTATACCTATGCAAAATGATTTGTGTGGCAGTAAAAATACGGACTCTGTGGATGGTGTTCTAGAGACCTTTATTGTTAGTCAGCATTAGCCTTTTATAGTCTAAGTTACAAGCGAAGTGCACACACTTAATTATCTAATTTGATTGGTAGCCATATACTGTTCATGCACCTTATGCTTCATTTGGATTAGTTATAGTTTTTTGGTTGACGTTACTATTTTTGCCTTTGGTATTTCCTTATCTTGTTCTAGTTGCTGTTTTTTGCTATTGAGCAAATGGTGTTCAAGGACATAGCCCAAATTCACCAATGTCAAACAGCTGTGCTGCACTCTCTGCCTCCACATTTCCCCCTTTTTGTTTTTCTGCTATCAATACCTGATGTAGCATTCTCTGCATCATTTTTGTAAGCAGGTGACCAAGCACGGAATGTTAATGATTATGCCTAGCATAATGCCTAGTATCACAATTCCGATTTTAACCAAGGATAGCAACCACCCAGTTATGCCACACACAAGCTTAGCCAATAAAATTACTGATCACACATTGTACATATTCATGATTGCTAAGCAAAACTGAGTTTCACTACCTTCTAGTAATTTTCTACTACAGCATTCTTCTACTATTACAGACATAACAACTCCAGTAACTTTCTTATCTACAAGGCCAGTGACTAGTTTTTTGCAAGCCTCTGTTGAAACAAGCCATAAATTCTGCTAACAATGTCTTGTATCTTAAAGCTTCCCTTCTCATTCCATGGCTTTCTTCCAACAAGCATGATTGTATCCCTCTCCCAAGGTCGGTGTGCTTTCACTGACACCGTACTGGCTCAGTGAAATGCCCACATCTCCCCCTTTTTTGTTTATGAAAAGAGGCTTGTTTCAACACTTTATCTATTAAAGTTTGCACACATTTCAACACACATATGGAATACAGATCAAAATACATATATTAGAGGAATGAATAAGCATCCTACATCTATTTGTAATAAGCTTTTCTACCAATACACCAAAAAGATTTCTGAACATATCAAAACCATCACTTTGCTACAGTTTCTGCACTCTTTTTTGTAAGTTTTGAATACTTTGGTGAATAGATTCTGAATAATCAGACAGATTCATGCAGCAAAGTCCATCAAAATTCCGGCAACCATAACTTTGTACTACTAATAAAAATCTACTGTTGCTCTATTGTGTTACCAACCCGACTACACCGGAAACACCGCCGAGCAGGAGGGTGATTATCAGCAGGGTCAAAGCAGAGAAATGGGGCAGGCGCAGCACCTTCAGGGCGTCCCCTGTTGTTCGCATCGTGCGCTCTGGATCCCTTCTCCCTGCTCTGAGCCACCTCTATCTACACCCTCAGCAGATTCAGTAGAGAATACTGACCAGACGTTGCTGCATGCGTGGCCAGCGCATGCAACAAGGCCTGTTAAATGTACTCTGCAGGCTAACAGCGGTTCTGTTTTGTAAAGTAGCGTAGCGTATAGAATCTACATCAGTTAGTAGCATTGATAGTGCCGATGCAGTTGCGTTTGCTTAGCAAGCCAACAGCCCAATTTATTTAGCATAGTTAACGCCTGGGCTCTTGCCACACCAGGTGCAAAGATTGAAATGGCAATAATTTCACTTAGGTTCCAAGACTCTATATTGTCTTGGCAGTCAGATTCAAAGCTATGTGTCCTTCATTTAGGTCTTTTATGCTGTAAAATCACTGTACTATTGGGTATAAACACCCCTAAGGTTCCTATGGTGCAGGGGCCCCCTTTTATATGGGAGGCTATCCCTGCCCACGGACAGTCTCCATATATGAAAAACACACCATCAGGGAGGCCCACTGGAGTAGTGCTGGATTTTGATGTTAGAGCTCGCATGATTACACCATGCTGTATCGTTGCAATGTATAGGTCTTAAAGCATTTACAATCATTACCCCTCTAGAAACATTAGCTCCTGAATAGTTAAAAAAAAATAGACAGAAGTCCATCTTTACTGATCCCAAAAGTTCCATCTCTTGTAGTTCAGCACTCAGCACTCGCGGCTGCTGTTGTTTTACACAGAGTTGCCGTCCCACCATTATCTGGCAGATTGCCCAAGCATGTTCTGAAAGGTTTATTTGCAGATGATACAGACAGACAAATGGTGTCCTGTCCCATGGCAGTAGCCATAGTTACCCACACATTTCTTCTTTCCGTGACTGATGTCCATGGGGCTGCCATACAGCTTGTTAACAGTCCGATGAACACAAGGCAGCTTGGAGCGCTGGTCGTACCCATCGCACAGGGATCCACTTATTTACTGCTCCTGTAGAGACACAAGTATATCCTTTCCCCCATGTCATAAGAGGGAATGGTCCTTCCCAATTACCTGTTTCCAGATTCTTGACCATCACCCGAGCTTGCCCTCAGATGGCCTCATGTACAGTAGATGATCTAAAATGTTTCTGTATTGGGCAAGAATTGTCACTCCATCGATTTAAAAAATTGAGCACATACATTGCTTTCGCTAACTTTTCATTTGCAGATTTCCCTTCCATTCCCCCTTCTTGTTTTAACAACATATTTTTAAGTGTACCATGGGCACGTTCAATGATGGCCTGTCCAGTGGTGTTATGTGGGATACCAGTAACATGCTTGATGCCCTAAAGAGCAAGGAAGGCCCGGACCATACAAGAAGCACACGCCGGCCCATCATCTGTTTTTATACATGTGGGAACCCCCATGAAAGCAAACGCTGACGTCCAATGTTGGCAAACATCTTGAGCACGTTCTTCTGTATAAGCAGAGGCAAACAATAAGTTGGAATGGGTATCAATAGTTACATGTACATATTTGTGTCGGCCAAATGACAGGACATGAGTTATATCAGATTGCCATAATTCTTGAGAGCACAAACCACGCGGATTAACCCCATATAAAGATGGCATAATTGTGTTTTGGCAACTGCTACAGGAATGCACAATTGCCCGAGCTTGTTCCCGTGTCAGCTTAAATTGTCGTTGAAGGGCTGTAGAGTTTTGATGATTAAATTAATGGGACAGCTTAGCTTGCATCAGTGTGTTTGGAACAAGGGCTGCATTAGTGAGAGTATCTGCTCTCACATTACCTTCTGTGACAGGTCCTGGAAGCGGGGTGTGAGGTCTCAGATGTATAATAGAGTAAGGATGATCCTGCACATGTAATACCGATAATAGCTGTTGAAACTGATCATACAACAAAGGATTATTAATTTCCTTTAACATTGCCCATTCAGCACATTGTATTACATTGACCACATAGGCAGAATCTGAGACAATATTAAGGGATAAATCTTTCCACTTATACAAAGCTCGTACCACCGCTGCAAGTTCTACAATTTGGGTTGAACCTTCTACCAATTGTACGTCATGATGCCACTCATCATTTTTCTTCCAATTACAGATTTGTGCATTTTTCCTGATCCATCTGTAAATATTGTCAAGGCATTTTTTATGGGAGTGTAACTTAGATGAGTTGCTGGATACCACATTAATTCTCCTAAAAATTGCAACATTGTTTGCTTGGGTCAATGAATGAAGATCTGTAGCAAAACTGTTTGTAATGCCATTTGTGCTTCTGCAGTTAGTCTCCTTTAAGTATTTGGAAGAGTGGAGAAAGCAATTCTGTAGAGAGGCCTAATACTGGGCGTACCCAGTTGATAGCTCCCAGCAATTTCTGCAGATCGCTTAAGGTAAACACTGTTTGAGGGATTTTTAACTTTTGTGGCACAATTGTTCTTTCCATAATTTGCCAGCCAAGATACTGCTAGGGACACACCCTTTGAATTTTTTCTTAAGCAATAACCAATTTAAATTGGGATAATGCATTGGTGATATCATTAAGAACTCTGTCTACCAGATAATCATCGGGTGCTGCAATTAAGATCTCATCCATATAATGATAAATGAGGCTATTCTTATGTAAGCGCCTTACTGGTGCTATGGCTTGTGTGACGTACCATTGGCAGATGGTTGGACTATTTTTCATACCTTGTGGAAGTACCATCCAATGATATCGCTGACTGGGTTCTCCCATATTGATTGAAGGCGCAGAAAATGCGAATTGTGGAGCATGCTCAGGATGCAAAGGCACAGTGAAAAAACAATCTTTTAAATCAATAATGATAATATTCCAATCTCGAGGTATCATTGAAGGAGATGAAACCCTTGTTACAAAGGTCCCGTATCCTCAATTACCAAATTTACTGCCCTTAAATCCTGTAAGAGTCGCCATTTACCTGATTTTTTCTGTATTACAAACACAGGTGTATTCCAGGGACTGTCTGCTGGCTGCATGTGTCCAAGTTGTAATTGCTCGTCAACCAACTCATTCAAATGTTGCAGCTTTTCTCTTGCTAATGGCCACTGGTCGACTCAGATGGGAATATCTGTTAACTATGTCAGTTTTTGGGTAAGCTGCCCCCGCCCCACCGGATGGAGGGGGTTGCCTGGTGGTGGCCACGGCCCCAGGCACATACGAGGGGGAAAAGAAAACAAAAAAACAAAAAAAAAAAAAACAAAAAAAAAAACCCACAACAAAAAAAAAAACAAACCAAAACCTGAGGTTTAAGACAAGAACAGGGAGGGATCCTTAAAGCTACTGTTACAGGCAAAACAGACTCGACCTGGGGAAAACTATTCATTTATTACTAAAACCAAAGCAGGATAATGAGAAACGGAACAAGATAACCTCTCTCCACCCCTCCCTCTTCCCTGGCCTAACACCATCTCCACCTCCTTCCCCCACCTCAAGCAGGACAGGGCAGGAGGGGCGGGAAGAGGGAAGGGGGGTTACGGTCAGTTAATCACATGTCGCTTTATGCTGCAGTTTACTAAGAGAAAACCTACAATAATAACAAAATATAAGAACATTAATATATACAAAATGAACAATGTACAATTTCTCACCACCCGATGTCCAAATGAACGATACTCTTTGGCCCAGCTTCCTGCACCTGCACATTAACGAGACTCAGAAAGCCAGACAGTGTCCTTGGTCTCATTAACAACAACTCTGATCATCAGAGCGTTTTTATCAACATTCTTCACATACAAAACCCAAAGCTACTGAGAGGAAAATTAACTCCATCCCTGCTAAAACCAAGACAGTATTCACCCCTTATTTCATACCATCTACTTCATGCTTGTACACACACACACAGACTGCTTATACCTGTTCTAGGAAACTTTTTACTTTCCTCCGGACTATAATCTGTTAATTTCTCTGTTTGCACTGCCTGTCCGTTTCCACTTAAAGATCTTGTAACTTAACATGCGCCTTGCACGCAACAATATCAACCTGGATGTATCACTTGTTCTAACGGGTCGACCTGCGACACCACACACACCCAAACACTCAGCTATAGCACAAATATAGATCAGCTGGAATAAGCTTACGTTCACACCAACAACACTGAACAGTAACAAAAATATGACACCTTTGACACAAAGGACACACAAACACACACAAAAAACCACCATACCTTCGACACAAAGAACACACACACAAACACTCCACCTCTATAATGAAGAAGCTCCAAAGACTGAAGGCTCCTTTTCTGAATCTATGGGACCTGGATCAAAGGGATTTTCTGGCTTACTGTTAGTCTTTGTTTCCATGGATGGAGGAGCGGACGGCGTAACAGGTGCTGTCGGATCCTTTTTCTGCGTGTGATTCTTTAAGGCTTCAAACATTACATGCCACGCCAGTAATAACTTTTGAACAGCAGGGTCACCCCGCGTTACACAGTCCCATAGTCTAATACCTATGGTGTCCCAGGTGCCCACTGTATATATATTAAAGATGTTAGCGTCTGATACGTGAGCGGACACCCAAATCAACAAGTTCTTCAGGTCAGTGTTATTAATAGCACAGTTCTGCTCCTCTAATGCTTTTGTTAGAATCGTTAAAATTGATTTATGTTCCTTTGAAGCAGTGCTTCTCATCATTCCTAGCCTCATTACCTCCCTTATTCAAGGTAACGGATATTGCGCAGACTTCCTCAGTTCGGCTGAGCCACGCTCCCCTCGTTCCCGGCCGCTTACCTCCCTTCCTCGAGGTAACAAACTCGCTGCACAGGCTTCCTACCAAATCGGCCGGGCGTTCCCACTGGAATCACAATCTTCTAATCTTCACTACTTCTAACAAGTCCCTGTTCGGGCGCCATATGTGGCAGTAAAAACACGGACTCTGTGGATGGTGTTCCAGAGACCTTTATTGTTAGTCAGCATTAGCCTTTTATAGTCTAAGTTACAAGCGAAGTGCACACACTTAATTATCTAATTTGATTGGTAGCCATATACTGTTCATGCGCCTTATGCTTCATTTGGATTAGTTATAGTTTTTTGGTTGACGTTACTATCTTTGCCTTTGTTATTTCCTTATCTTGTTCTTGTTGCAAGTGGTGTTCAAGGACATAGCCCAAATTCGTCAATGTCAAACAGCTGTGCTGCACTCTCTACCTCCACAGATATGGAATTATTTTCAAAACAAAAGCATACCAGTTTCTATATATGAACAGCATAGCTGAAGTGTAGACTCATAGGTGTGAGTGTATCTATGAATACATATCTAGAGTTTATAAAAAATGGATTTTTACCAGAATATAATATGGAAACACTAAAGAGGGGAGTTAAAAGAAAAAAAAAAAACAAAACCCAACAAACATGTCTGGCAGAGGAATCATCTTTGATGGAGTAATGCATTAAATGCTCCACTCCCTTCAGGCACCTGCCCCATAGGAAAGCCCACTAATTTTTCTCCCTCATTTGCTCTAAGGCTCTCTTCTTTCGCAGTGCCCTCAATGCACATGTAGACCCTCACACACCTCCTGCTTCTCCCTCCTGTTACCATTTCCCACCTCTACTGGCACCTCCTTAGCCCTGACCCCAGGTTTTACCCTCCTGGTTTTCTCCTTTCCCCTTTTCTTACACAAATTTTGGTCATCATTTCAATATCCTGCCTTTTAACCCTATTTCCAACAGAAAACGGATTCTATGTGCAAGAAAATGTGCAAGCTTTTGATACTGCCTCTGGGAAACATTCCTAAGGCCACTCATTTTTTGTTACCTCTCTTCTGTGCTAGAAGGTGCTGCTCTTGTTACTCAAGGAGGTTTTTTATTAGTTTTACTGTGGCTTTGATATTGTTGAGGAAAACCACATTGCTCTGGACTTGGTCTACTAATGCTATAAAGTATTCTGCATGCTGCTGTATTCATCTGATTCATAGACGAATGCACAGCAATGTGATTTTCAATAAGCTTCAGAGCATCTCTAATTCCTGAAACTCAGTCAAGCATGATTATTCCTGAATGAATATTACAAGTACAGGAGTAAGTAATATGTACCTCTTTACTGTCAAGAGGGACAAAATTAAGATCATTAAATCTTTTGAGAGCACAAAGGCACAAGCCTGACAAAAGACCGAAATGTTACTGTAAAAATATGTTGTTGAAAATATTAGTTGTAAGAAACAGGTGTGTAGAGGAAGATAAAGTCACGTTAGCTGAGATTGTAAACATTTTCAATGGAATAGATCACCATTCCTACCTCTTGGCACATTGTGGATTAAAACTGTTCATAAAATGTTTCATGATTCAATTATAGTAAAATAACTTCCTGTGGGAAACTAAGTGCAAGACAATTTGCTGTAATCTGTTACCACCATAGATGAGTGGAAACTGCATTAGAACAGCATGGAGCTTCCAATGATTTTTCAGCTGAAGCATATAAAAAGTTGTTCCTACCTTGAAAGGACTCTTGAAAGCAAAGAAAGGTTTTTAGGTTTCTTAAGGAATGGTGTAATCCTTTTGTCTGGACACTGGATTTTCTAGATTTAAAAATGATGCTTATAAAACTGAACAATAGGAAACAAATGCTTATAATCCAGGTCCTTCAGTGTTTCTGTAAAGTTCAGAGATATGGATCTGCGGAGATAACCTCTTCCTGTATTTTACAGAGCTAAAAGAAATATTTTTCATAAACAAGAGAGGCTGGCAGCCCCAAATCAGCATATGTCCCGGTAAGAATGAAAGCACGTGCTAAACATATACAAGTGTTTTGTCTTCTCTTGTCATGGCTAGTGCTTTGTGCAGGTTTGGGTCAAGGGACGAGGGAAGAAAATAGCAGCAAAGAGCAAAAGGAAGGAAAAAAGAGGCACAAGCTTACTAAAGGGCACTTGGCTCTGAAAAGAATCTTTGAAGGAGGGTTTTTTGGACATAACTGATTATCTGGGGGAACAAGGAACCAAAAGACTTGACTTTTACCCTGGGGTTCTGGACTTGGCATGTTCCTTTTAAAAGTCCATGGTTGCATTCTAAATTTTCAAACTCAAACAACTATATTTTAATCCTAACTGCGTGTGCAAGACCATACAATTTTGTCTAACCCCTCATGTCAAAAGGGATAACTCTTCCTAGTGATGCTTGATGGATAAAACTAGAGATTCCCAAGATTATATTTAGAGCAACAAAACAGGCTATAGGTCTAATTGTCAAACATCCCAATATTTTCAAATGTCTCCAACTTTAGATAGATAAATGGTGTCCTCTAAATCAAACAGTGCAGTGAGCTACTTTGTTTATATACAACACTGAAATGCTCAGAGAAATGTGTTACACCTCAGCAGGAAAAATGTTTTAAAATTTCCAGCCACGCACCCTTAATTTTAACCCATAGAAGTCATCAGTAGTTTCTAGCTTGGGTTTTAGCATTACTTGGGTGTGCAGAGTGAGCTCAGAATAGGCTGGTAAACTGATATAATTTATTCAATTACATGATTCTTAATGATTAGCCTAATATGCTCCTAATTATAACTATACTTGACCCCTTGGTATATTCAGTTATGACTCTGACTGGAATTAGGTTTATACAAATGTCTACTTCAGGTAGCATAATCTTATGCATTTATTTAGTGACTCACACACTAGAAAAACATTTTTAAAAATACCAACAATAAATGACTCAGTAATATTTTTAGTTCAGCTGATGTGTCTGGAGTCCTCATGTAATGAAGAACAGAGATACAGCAGCAGCTCACCACAAATCCGAAAGAGCATAAGCATTCGGATTTCAGCCGTGATGCTGGCTCCAAAAAGCCCTCCCATTGACACATAGTCCCCTTTGGCACTCATGGGCAGACTTTTTGAGGACAAGGAGGCATATATATGACCTCTCTCATGACTTTTGACTTAGATTTGGCCAGAGGGAATTAAGAATATGGGATGAAAATAAACACTGTGGACCACAATTAATAAACAATAGTCATCTCTCTCCTCACCCTCCCCAGAAACCAAAAAGAGAAAATTAAATTATTTGTATTGAAATATGAATAGACTTAAATGCAAGGATAACTAAACTCAATACACATACATAAGCATCTCTAAGCTTAGTCACTATTTTCACCCTTTTTACAATAACTGTTTCTGAAGAATAGTGCAGTGTAAACCCAGCAAATTACTGTAACTGAGCAGAAACCAATCAATAGCTAGGTAAGCCTAAAGTTTTAATATTACCTTTAAAAGGACCTAGAAAAATGCTATCTAGGAAGGGCATAGAAGTCTTAATGTTTATCTCTGCCCACATCTGAGTACAATGGTACTTCAGAAAAACAAGCTAGTAAGACAGACGCTGCATGGAATAGCAGGCAGAATGGGGAGTCCACCCCTTTGTCAGGCTCCTGCTTCCTCCTAGCAGCAAGCAGAGCACCTCCAGCCTAACCATACTGGTGAGCTTCTGGCTTCAATTAAAACACGTCATATCAGTGGAGGACTGGCATCACGAAGTTGTCCTTGGATGTTTCACCCAGGCCAGAGCCCAGGGGAATGGAGGCATCAAAGGATCCTGAGCAAGCACACAGGTAAAAACAAAATATTACCCTTGTGCCCTAGTGTCAAAAACAGGTCCAGCTCCAAATCTTGATCAGCTGCAAGATGTTTCCTCTTAAATTGCATTAAATATAAACACTTTCTTTATCCTACTTTCAAGCAGACAGATCAGGTGCTTTGGTTCAAAAACCACCACCAGCCCCAACAACAGATATGACACGGGGATAGGAGTCAATATACTTGCAGAGCAGGCTCCTGAGAAGTTTCTTATTTTCACTGGCATTTGAGTACCTCAAGCAGAGGAGTTGTGCTACTGACAGCAGGGAGGAAAGACTTTCTGACACATAAAAGCAGAACACCCTGGAGAACAAAGCCTCTCCAGTCATCTCCATGTGGACACCAGAAGGTGAAATCAGATACTGAAATCAGTGTCTAGTTCTCATCAGTTAACAAAGTTGGCTCATGCTGACCAAGATGATGGAAAAAGTGAGTATAATAACAATACTTTCTCCTTGTACTGGGAATTGCTAAACTTTCCAATACTTGATGGTTCTGTAAAGCTAATTTTGTATTCTTTCATATGTTTCTCCTCTTATTTTTATTTCTGTTATTTGGTATATCTAAGTATGTTTATGGACAGCTTTTTCTGCCTGTCCTGAGTCTAAGGCTTGACAAAAATAATAAAAATATACTTTAAAATGTAATGAGATCACTGCTTTAAAAAGAAGAGAGCTAAAGGTATACAGGACAAGAAAATACAGCAATGGAAAAAGTATTAACTATGTTCTTCATTGTTATGTTCATTGTCTTCTATGTTGTGTCTTACAGGGAGCAGTGACCCAATACTCAGAGTCATTCATGTGAAAACAAGTGAATTTTAAATGCTAATGTTGTCATTGACAACTAATGTCCACAAGTCCTGCTTCTCCAAACAAATGAAGAAAGCAGATTATCCCTTTACTTAGAAACTCTAAAGTTTAACACTTAAAGCAAGCTCTTTACCCAAAACCCCCATGTAAATAGACTCATATCATCTCCAAACAGACTAGGTTTCTACTTCTTCCTCTCCCAGTAGACATTACCAACCCCCTGGATTACCTCTGCAGGCTGAGCTGTGTATGTATCCACTCCTGAAATTAAGACCGCATTACCAAGCAGCATGGCTCAATGGCTGAAATAGTTGGTAATAAGGTCCCAGTCTCCACACTACAGACATTTCAGGAGTTTTACTCAGTGCTAGCCTGATCCTAAGGATCAAATGCTGACTAGCATCCTGAGTTCATGAGGTATGCACCTGGACCATATCTTCCAGCTTTGTTTCCAACTCACATGCTCTGAGACTGCCCTACATGGGAACTGAGGTACAGTAAGGGGACACAGTCAGGAGATTCACATAAAAAAAATACGTCAGTTCTACATTTGGACTAAAGCATTAATGTAGATGCACCCCAAAGAACCGGGGATAGCAAACTCTTACTACTTCATCCGTTTAAGCTAACTACAACTTTTTCAGGTGGCGCAGGTTCAGTCAGAACAGAGAGCTTTTCAAACCCTCCATCTTCCACTCTTATAGATTTTGCTCACAACCTCTTCCATAAGCTTTGGTATATCTGAGAACCAGTATCTCAGTCCATCTGCCTGCTTAGTCAGGGAACACCTTCATGCCAAACTGATGCAGGAACTGCCACTATTTGCAGCTGAGCTGAGCACTCCTAGCATGCCTTTCAGCTTTCAAGCCATCACACACCATCAACTTCAACCATTAATTTCAACAGAATAAATATACCCATGGAGAAAAATTGGTTCAAAACAGTAAAAGCTGCAACAGAAGCCCAAATCATATCAAACTCAGGAAAACATTAGACATCTGCCACACCAAGAAAAATAGCCATCTAAGGTGAAGCCTTAGCCAATGGTAAGTTTTCTGGTCAGCCAGCCAAAAAGACATCTGAAGCATATTGCACGTGGTGTTAGTGAGTCCTCCTTGCTTTCAGCCTCTGTTTTCCCTGTCTTCTGCCACGGAAAGCACTCAAGAGATTTCACATTTTCTACTACATCTTTAATTTAACAAGAGTTTACTGCTTCCAATTCCTTATTTTGATTACATTATTTTCAAATGAAAAAAATCTTGTGAATATTTAATTAATAAATCGCCTGTTTTATTAGCTGTTGTTACTAAGGCTATATATTTCAGTAATTATTTTGGTGTTGATCAACACATTAAAAGATGTTTAAAAAGTGGAATTTAAGCAAAAAGTATTATTGCACAAATAACACAAATACAATTCTTCAGGACTGATTCTGGAAGCAAACTACACATTTGATAAGTAACTTGCATTGCAATGACACATTAAAATAATATTGACAAATGTAAAAGGTTAATGTAGAATATATCTAAAGAAAAAAAAATGTAGAAGGGCTTTTGTAGAAGTATACCAGTAAAGAACCTAAAAACACAAAGCACTTAGAAAATAACTAGCTTTAAGTATACAAAATATTGCGCTCCATATTATTATCTTGCACATTATTTTTAAATTATTGTATTCTTGAAAATCTTGAAGTTAACCACAGAATCATACAATAGTTGAAGTTGGAAGGGACCTCTTAGGGTTTTGTGTCATCTTGCTTTTGTGTCAAACTTGCTGAGGATAGACTCTGCCCCATCATCCAAATCATTAACAAAGATGTTAACAGGACTGGACTCAGTACTGACCTAGGGTATACCATTAGTTACTGGCCTTCAAATGGACATCAAGCCACTGATCACCACTCTCTGGGCCTGGTGATTCAGCCAGTGTTTAATGTACCTCACTGTCTGCTCATCCAGCCCCTATAGCAGCAGCATCTCTATGAGGATCTTATGGGATACAGTGTCAAAAGTCTTACTGAATCCAGGTAGACACTAACCACTGCTCTCCCCTCATCTACCAGGCCAGTCATTTAATCATAGAAGTTTATCAAATTGATCAAGCATGACTTCTCCTTGGTGAAGCCATGCTGACTACTCATGATTATTTTCCCATCCTTTTGTTTCATAAAAATCCAGCATATCATATAAACAAAAGTAATTTCATAAATAACTTTATTTTTAAAAGACATTTCCGCTGACATGAAAAGAAAATAATAATGAAAAACACATTTCATGTTATTTGAAAAACAAATAAATACCACTTAGACATTGCAGCAGCTTCTATTTGCTTTTGTAAGACAAAGCAGAGTGAGGACATACATATAATTTTCTGCTCTTTCATAAAAATAAATATTCTATAACTCATGATCTTCAACATGTCAAAGCACAAATACAAGAGGGAGTTATAATTTATGGCTATTTTATTAATTCAGGTTTGTTGGAGTTTTTTAAACAATCCTGAAAAATACTTACGTTTTAAACAAAATCAGTGAAATATGGCATTCTGTTTATGCCATTTTCATAGCAATTTTGGAGGGGAGAAATAGAACTGTGGGACACTGCAGTTCTACACATATTTCTTTACAAATGTGGTGTATTTAAGCTGTTTTCCCACTAAGATACATATCATTTCAGTGGAGAAGAAAGGAAATTTAAATCACTGTAATAATTGTTACAATAGTTTAATGTTTCTTAGAATTATAGGAGAAACTGTACTGTAAATGATCAAAACATTAAAGACATGAATGAAACATTTAGCAGGACAGCAAAGGAGAATAAAGCACTGGAAACAAAGAAATTAAATGTGATGGTGTCAATATTCACCTTTTTTTTTTAAAGTTAAGTATCTGAAAACACAAGAGCACAGAACAGGAGCTTCTTTGACTGGAGAGACAATTAAAGTTGATTTATCAAGACAGAATAGTAAAAAGATTAATATTGTTTTCAGTGAAATTTCCATCTCCAGAATAAAATATATATACTGTAAATAGCTTCAAAAGTGTGGTATTTTATGGCAGCATGTTGCAGATGTCCCATTTTCTTTCTTTCAGTCCTAAGAGGCAACTTTTTTTGCTCCTAAGGCCCACTTGGTATCAGAAATGAACCTGATGCAAGTCCTTCCTACCTGCTCCATAGGAAGGAAGATACACTCTTGTTAATGCCATAGAGTTCCCTTTGCTTAAGAAGTGATTGGAGAGACAAGAGAAAACCCTTCTGGCTACAGCCTAATTAGCACTGCCGATACTTTCAAGAGTAAATCTGTGCCAGCATATTCTATGTTTCCAAGTAAAAAGGTAATTATTAATTATTTTAGTCATGTCAAGTTGGAAAATCCATGTTTAAGAACATGGATCCTTAACCTTTCTGCACTTTTGATCTGGAAATAAAGAAAACATTTTGACTTTTGTAAAGCACTGTGCAACACAGAGGAAAGTGCTAAATAATAAATATTATTAAATAATTTATTTCAGCACAGCCATTACATTCTTACTGAATAGGTCCTCCTATATGAGTGTCTGTAAACTTAATGCAATGTTTACATGCAAGAATAACAAACTGCTCTTGTAAAGAACCTATGATACAAATCATAAAAAGCTGTTTCTAAAGAATAGAGTTTGAGTTTTATTAAGTGAATCCTACAAGTGAACAGATTTTGAAGTTTAAAAATTAAATAGAAATAAACATCAAGACCTACTGCTGTTCTCTAAAGAGCAAGATTAAAATAAATTATCTGAAATATTTTTAATGTAAACCAATTTTAATAGTCAATCTCATGGATATGAGTATCTTGTACATAGCTGAGACTTACTGTTTTCATTGCTTTACTAATATTTCTTGTATAGGAGAAAACTAACTGTTGAAAAATTATGAAAATAAAAGTGTTTTATTACCACATAACATATATCTATATCCACACATACATTCAGATGGTATGTTTTTAGAAGAATACTGCACCTAGCTTAGAAACGTTATCAGCTTGCAAGGAGAGCAGTGTTGAGAAAGGTCTGAGACCCCTACAACTCCTAAACAAGGCTGCAGGAAAGAAATTACTACACAAGAAATTGCTTTGCCATCCTTTAAATAAACACAACATGTAATCAAAACCTCCTGTCTGAGCTGAACCTTGCTAGCTGACCTCATGGCTCTGGCTCAGAGGAACAGACTCATATCCTAGCCACAGCACATCTGGCCATATGGTTCAGAGCACCATGCCTTGACAGCCTCCTTGTGAACACAAAGGAAAGAGGAGGCATCTAAAACATTATTCACACCATAAAAGAAACAAGAAAAGCTTGAGTTTTTCCCTTCAAAGAACTACATATTTAAAACACACCATGCAGACTATTTGCAAATTATGGATTAAATAACATTTGCTCCACTCTCACAAGACTCAAATCTGTACATTATTGATAAAATTACTACTTAAGGAAAGAAAAAAAAATATGAACAAGCACAACCCTTTGGAAGTCTTTCCTCATCCCTGAAGACAGTTATAGAAGGACCAGCTGTTTTAAATCAACTATAGTCTGTTGAAAAGTACCATCTAGTGGTGATTTTATATTACAGAAACACTGAATTCTACACACTGAAACTTTCTTTGGCCTGTTAATGTCAAAGCACAGATTCACCAAAACTGAATTTTGCATTATGATACCACTGTATATAACACCTTCAGTCAAAACAAAGTACATTGTCCTTTGCTCTTACCTTTGTCCACATACCAGCTCATGAGTCCCTGTGAAAGGCATGATATTTGCCCCTCTACTCTGCCCTGGTGAGACCCCACCTGGAGTACTGCGTCCAGTTCTGGAGTCCCCAACACAAGAAAGACATGGACCAGTTGGAAAGGGTCCAGAGGAGGGCCACAAAGATGATCAGAGGGCTGGAGCACCTCTCCTATGAGGACAGGCTGAGAGAGTTGGGGCTGTTCAGCCTGGAGAAGAGGAGGCTCCAGGGAGACCTGATAGCGGTCTTCCAATACCTCAAGGGGGCCTACAGGAAAGATGGGGAGAAGCTGTTCAGTAGGGCCTGTTGTGATAGAACAAGGGGTAATGGGTTTAAATTAGAAGGAGGTAGGTTTAGATTAGATATTAGAAAAAAATTTTTTACAATGAGAGTTGTAGAGCACTGGAACAGGTTGCCCAGAGAGGTGGTGGATGCCCCATCCCTGGAAACGTTCAAGGCCAGGCTGGATGGGGCTCTGAGCAACCTGATCTAGTCAGGGATGTCCCTGCTTCTTGCAGGGGGGTTGGACTAGATGACCGTTGAAGGTCCCTTCCAACTCTAACTATTCTATGATTCTATGATTCTATATTCCTGAAGAGAAACAAAAGGCTTGCAATCTCGTTGCTGAGTTTAGCTCATTTTCAGGATTGGAGTCATAAAGACTTCTGCAAAGGACATTATAATAATTACCAAAAGTGGTTTTTGCTCTCTTAGCAGAAACTTAAGATGGTGCTTTCTAACAAATTAACTAAGAGAGTAACTCAGTAAAAAAGCGGCACCTTCGCCGTTTTCATATTGCCAATTCTTGGTGTAAGCAGGGATATGTTTACTGTTATTAAAAGTTTTATTGGAATTTTTGCTATTGATTATCTACATTTGCTATAATTCAGAACCCTTCCACCTCTCTTGAAAAGTCTAATCCACATCAAATGTGATGTCAAAGAATAGACTAACTTGTTCAACACATGGTTGATCATAAGTATGACTGCACACCACATTAATAAGCCTCACGTTCTCCTGAAAAAGCAGGACCCAAAGAATAAAAATAAAATAAGAATTAATGGTCATTCACAGTGCTACTAAGTTTTTTGAGGGTCTTCAGGAAATATGGTAGCAAAGCAGCAGGTGATAACCAAAAGCAGGTGTGTTTGTTGTAACCCCTGGTTCCTCCAAGCCAGTGGACCCTGCAAAAGGTCGGAATATCTGGCATTGTATTCATCTACACAGCCTGAAGATTCATCCCAAATACTCACTCTTATATGTGAGTGTTCTGGTTTTGTTAGTGAGGGGGGCCTAAGGTGGTAGCTTCTGTAGGAAACTGCTAGAAGTTGCTCCCCTTTGTTTAGCGGACTTGGCCAGGCCTAGGGCGGACCCACTGCCGGCCAAGGCCGAGCCAATTGGTAGCAGAATGTCCCGTGATAACGCCTCTGCAATAACGTATTTAAGAAGGGAAAACAGAAAAAAAAAAAGAGATGTGAAGCAGCTGAGCGGGGGGCAGAGAGGGGGAGGCACGGGCCTCATGGGCCTTGCAGGCCTCACCCTCTGGCCTCTCACCGGGCAGCCGACTGGGCTCAACTTGGCCCAGCCTGGCTGCAAGAAGCGGAGAGGAGATGAGAAGTGAATAAGATGAAAAAAGGATCCTGAGAGACGTCTGCCAGCCTGTTGTGAGGAACGGCCTCAGACGCCAAGGTCAGTGAAGAAGGAGGGGGAGGAGTAATGCGGCTCCTGGCCAAGATTCCCCTGCAGCCTGTGGTGATGGCCATGGTGCAGCAGGTTGTCCCCCTGCAGCCCATGGAGGTCCATGGAGGGGCAGAGATCCACCTGCAGCCCATGGAGGACCCCACGCCAGAGCAGGTGGAGGCCTGAAGGAGGCTGTGGCCCATGGAGGGCCCGCTGGGACAGCTGTTCTGGAGGGACTGCACCCCGTGGAAGAAATGACCCACGCTGGAGCAGTTTCACGAAGGACTGTGGCCCGTGGGAGGGACCCCACGCTGGAGCAGAGGAGGAATGCGAGGAGTTCTTCCCCCGACGATGAAGCAGCGGCGTAAAACAACGCATGATGAACTGACTGCGACCCCCATTCCCTTTTTCACCCCCTCGTGCCTCTCAGGAGGGGAGGTAGCAGAGATAATGTTAAGCCTGGGAAGAGGGAGGGGTGAGGGGAGGTTATCTTGTTCCCTGTCTCATTCTCCTGCTAATTTTAGAAATAAATGAGTGTTTTTCCCCAAGTCAAGTCTGTTTTGCCCATAACAGTAACTTTAAGGATTCTCTCCCTGTCCTTATCTCAAACCTTGAGCTGTTTTTCCTTATATCATCTCCTCCTATTCTCTCGGAGGGTGGGGGGAGCGAGAGAGAGACTGCGTAGTCTGGTCCCGATCGGCGCTGTACTACAACAGTGAGCCACTCTCAAATGGCCCTGGCTAATGTTATTAAATATTCCTACAGGAATGTCAAGACCCTTATCAACTTAAAGAAGGAATAAAAGCCAGGTCAAACAGACCTAATGGTCACTCTTAAAGAATATTATTTAAACTTGCACTTAAGCTTCTGATGTCAAGGTTAAAAATGTCAGGTAAAGGATTCTCAGGCAGACTGAAAACAGCAGCAGTTTGCACACCAGCAGTGGATTTACTCTTGGCGAGTCATTTGTGGGGAGCAAGAAGGAGAGAATATGCAACTCTTAAAATAGTTTGTCTTTGCCTATATTTGTAATTTTCTTTTTCCATGCAGATAATGAACTGTCAAATTTGCTTTGTTTTCCTAACCCAGTTCTTTACATTCTTGGGCTTGCAGATGCAAATGTCATCTTACAATAACTTTTTTTTTTTTTCAAAACTCCTTCCAAAGGAGTACTCTCTTTCAACATTCATTTTGTTGCTCCAAATCCCACCCATGTAAGTATGTAAATAAAACTATGGCAAGAATTTCCCTTCTGTGCACACACAATCTTTCAAAGTGGTTTTGACTCTGAAGTAGTTTAATCACTAAATGTAAAAATCTGTTTAGTTTCCAGACTGTAAAATACTGTCCTCATGGAATTGAGTGTTGTGTGTTACATAGGTCCTCCTCACACAGACGATTGAAAACAATGTTCTTTTCCTAAAAGAAAAACAAAATCACTGATTTTATGTCTGCCAGTTCCTGCTCCCCTTACATTTTCCAATTAATTCTTCAAGCCCTCCTAATAGTTCCTGTTATGACTGAACCATCAGAATATACTCCATCAGGTTCAGTTTATCATTATTCTACCATGTCATAGTTTAATTTAACAGATTTAACTAATCAGCTGTTGAAAACAGCTCTAGCAGAAAAATCTTGTTTATTCTAACTGATTGACAAATTCAGTTCAAAGAGAGCTTAACAGTGATTTTAAATACAGTCAGCACTTTTACATACAGCCAGCATAACAGAATTTTGAGTTTATTTCAGTTTTTACAATAGTGGGTCAAATACACTTACTTCCGTTATATGTTGTAGAGATATTTTTGAAACCTAAAGCACATATACTTTCTCAGACAGTTCCTCTGGAGGCCAACTTATAATCACATAATGTAAAATTGTACAGAATTATTCCTTATTGTTTTACATATTAATTACTTCCAATTATTTCTTGTTAAGTATTTTGTTGTTTGTGCAAGCTAGAATTGTGATGAGTATTTTCAAAGGATAAATACTCAACCCTTGTAAATGTTAAAAAATGCAAATAAGATAGTAAGAGTGGAGGATAAACAATTTTCTTAAAACATTTGTGTCATTTCAACTACTTCAGACAGATAAAGTAGGAAAATGAAAGCCAGAAATTTGAATGATAAAAATACCCAAGAGTGACATTCACTTTATGGAGGTAAATAGATATGAATAATTTAACTACTATGATTAATTTCACAATCACAAATAATCTGACTCCCTTGTCTTGATATAAGAAGTATATCTGCATTTTCTAGCCTCAATATTTTCTAACCTAAATTTCATATACTACTTTCCTCTGTTACAGATTTGCATTGTTAATATGCTAAGTAATACTGCATAGTTCCAAACTATAAAGAAAAAGGTAATAAACTTCACAATACCTGTAAATGGAAAATTCCTGATTTTGTTACAGCCTGCATGTGTATGCAGCTCTGCATACTTCTCTCTTGTCTACTCTGTGCTGATAATGCACTGCGCCCCACATTTGGGAAAGATATTCCTGCCTGAGATGCTAATATGGTTTGAACTCAGTGGGTGTTGTGGAATTTCAAAGCAAGAAAGCCTCAAAATATTAATCAAGTCCACTGCAGGGTCCTATTAATATGAGGCATGGCACAGCCTGAAGGTTTTTAATGGCAATGCTACCACAGATGATTGACTCAGCCTCTCTTCCTGGCTCATCTGTCAAAACAATGAGCTCCTCCCAGAGAAGGCAGGGAGGTTATGGCTGGCGCTTCCTGTGAGGCAGGCAGGCAGACTGACAGGCAGGCTAGCTTTTAAAGAAAGAATTGTTTTTAGCCATAGTCAAAGGGTTAGAAGGCAAAAAGAAAGGAGAGCATGCATCTCAGGACCCCATCTTGCTTTAAGTGATTGCATTTTAGATACACTGTCCTTAATTCTTGCTCACCTACCACAATCCACCTGAGAAGTTTAATCACAAATTGCTAGCAGTTGGCACCCATTGAGTGAAGTGACAGAGCATTATGTTCTCTTATGGGAAAATTTTTAGGCATAAAAATTATTTCACTACCTGGATTCACATATAGGCGAACTGTGGCTGCAATGTGTACAATTACTGTACTGCACTGGCAAGAGGCTCTGAAAAGGGAGGAGCAGAAATCATGGGAACAACACTCACATAAGTGTAGTGTATGATTATGCAGGCTTTCAGAGGAAAATTCGAACTTCCTTGTACTTCCAGTAGCTTTAAGCTGCAGAGTAGTGATGACGTGTGGAAAACGGACTCCACAATCTGTAAGATTGTAAAGTAGGTGTGTTTATTCAGCGCTGGGCAGCACCGGGGGGTAGCCCCGCCAAAATCGTGTGCGCCTGATGCGGCAACTCACTTTGAATTTATACAACCAGGTGTTACATATACATGAAGTTTCGTAATTCACCTATACATATGCATGATCTATCCTCGCTTCTGTCATGTTCCGATTTCGGACGAGAGGAAGGCCCCCTTGCGTTCTAGCCAACCTCAGATGAGTCTGGGAGGCTAGGGGCGGCTGGACCGACCTCTCACACACCGGAGCGTGGTTTTGTTCGTATTCTCGGGAACAGAATTAAGACTCAAAACGGAGTCAAGTGCCAGGTAGCTTTATTAACCCAATAAGAAGTTTGTAAATGGAAGAGAAAGGAGAGAAAGGAAGGAAAGAGGGAAAAGAGTTTCGGTTGTAATAGCTACCACCACGGAGCTGCGGCATCCCGACAGTTCAGTTCGCTCGATGGGGGAACGATCCGTCCGGTGTTGGTCATCTCGATGTCGGTTCCGTGGATGTGTATTCCGTTGAATGAATGAAGTGAAGAGCAGTGAAGTGTGGAAGTCTCGAAGTGTAGAAGAAGTGTCGAAGAAGTGTCTCAGTCTCAAAGAAGTGTCTAAGTCCAGAAAAGTCCCTTTTTATGTTGGTTGTTTTCATTGTATTTCGAGAGCTGGTTTTCCTAGCCGCACCCCTCACCTGGTGGTGATATGCATGCCCATTACCGGGTGATATGTATCTCTGGGTGCATGCCGGGGGCGGGGGGGGGGGGGTGCCTTGCAAGATAACGGGAAGCCATTGCTCAGGTGGTGGCCCGCTGTTTCAACAATGTTGAGACAAATTTTTGACACAGTCTTTTACAGCTTTGTATTAAAATTAGTCCCAAGGGGTCATTTTCATAAACTCCCCCCATCTGCGCTTGCGCAGTGCCTCCTGGTGGTGGTCATCGGGGGTCCTGGGGATGAAGATGAGCTGCTCCTCTTCGTCACCGCTAGTAACCCTTTGTTTTCGTGCAGACTCGGTTATGTTTTGGTTCTTGTCCAAACCGCAGGGTCGGTTCTAGCTGGTTTATACAGAAGGCCCCTCAGCTCTTATCAAGAACTGTCCTTGGGAGGGATACAAAACTTCTCGCTTTAGATATTCTACACAATGGCTAGTTAGTAAAGCATAAAGCACCATCTGTCTTAGTATGCACAGCTGCAATTGATTAATGCTTATCCCCACTTAGGAGTTTTCTTTTAACCCCTTCTCTCAGTGAAGCTGGGTCAGGATAAATTGTAGAAGCCTAGCCAAGGCCTTCACATTGGTAGCTTCTCAACAGGTTTGTTACTGCTGGTACCCAAACCAGTGAGCTTGGGTATGCCTACATGGGCTGGAAGGTAGGCCATGGTGCCTCTGGTTTGCAGGGAGGGTATTCTTATAGCAATAACGGGACTTTTAATTCAGCAAACTGTACATATATGAGGAAAATGGATGTAAGCTAGCCAATGTAATTATTTAAGAGATTGAGATTTCAGCATAACCTATGCTTTGATTTTGTTTGAAAGCAGAAGACTGAGAAGAAGCATCTTTTAGTGCTTTTACTCCTACAAAAGCTAGAAGCACAACAGCAATGACATACCATATAATATACAACAAAATGCAAGTGCAAGTCTGTGCTTGGAAATATAAATAGGAGAAAAACACATCAGCTGAGCCTTTAAAGCATAAGAAAACAAAAGTATCCTGGAAAAGAATACAGTGCTAGTTAAAAAAAAAAATAAAATCTGTATCTCAGTTCAAGGAGTCTGGTTCTGACTTGCTATAATAGAAGGGATTTTTGATCTACAGCAGTGCATGTTTTGTTATTTAGCTTTAGTCGGTGGTAGAAAAGAGAGAATTAGGACTTCTGATCTTCCTTCATAACCTTTCTGAAGGGTTTGCCACAAAGGAAGTACAAACTTCTAACTGAATCTCAAGCAGACTATCTCTTACCTACAGTTCTGGAAAATTATGTTTCTGTAGGAAATATGAGTTACCCTGATGTTTTCCTTTCTGTAAAATAACTGCTTCCCAAAGCTTCTGTCTGATAAGAACTAAATCACGGGCCAAAAATATTCCAAAGGATTATTGGCTTCAAACACTTGGTTGACTGCCCCTCTGTCATGGTTTAGCTACAGTCAGCAATCAAGTACCACACAGCTGCTCAATGACCCTCCCCCTCCCCAGAGGATGGGGGACAGAATTGGGAAGAAAAGAAAACTTGTGGATTGAGATAAAGGCAATTTACTAGGATAGCAAAAGAAAATATAAATTTTTTTATATATGTAATAATGACAAAAATACTAATAAAAAAAAAGAAGAAAAACCAAACCAAACAGACAAGAACAATTAATGATGCACAATTTCTCACCACCCAACGACGCAATGACTGATACAGCCTGTCCTGAGCAGCAATCATGGAATGAAAAAAAAACCTGTAAACAATCCCAGAATGATTCTGAACAGTGAGAGAGAAAAAAACAGAGCACTCACTGGCTCACCCTCCCCAGTTAAGTACTGAGCATGACATTTATGGCATGGAATACTCTCTTTGGCCAATTTGAGTCAGCTGTTCTTGCTATATCCCTCCCAGCTTCCTGCACCTGCACATTAGCAAAACCTGAGAAGACAGACAGTGACCTTGGTCTCTTTAACAAGAACTAACAACATCAGTGTGTTTATCAACACTCTTCACATATGAAATTCAAAACACATCAGCTACTGAGAGGAAAATTAACTCTATCCTAGCCTAAACCAGGACACCCTCAAAAGGCAAGCATAAACTAAGGTGGTTTATTCAGATGGAAATTCTTAGACCTGAGATGTAAGGATGTGCAGCAGAAACATCGGACCTTGACTTGCAGTTGATAATCACAGGATTGCTACAGCTCTTTAGCTGCAAGAGGCTCAATATGTCATGACGGTACCTACTGAATGGAAGAGACAAAGATGGCCTTTAACCCAAAAGTTCAAGCCAAAACAGTGCTAATCATAACTTTGAGGACATGAGGCAGTTATATCAGGGACTGATTATTCACCTTACGGACTACGTTAAGAGATGCACTCATTTTGAATGGCTTCAAAACAGTGTCATCTTCCACAGTTTCAATTTGTTAATTTTTTCTTATATACATCCCTGACTATAAAAGCAAAATTTGTTGAAAATCTTTTTAGGTCTCTTTTTCTGTTATTAACCATTCCCTAAATTCAGCATTTTTGTAAAAATATTTTCACACTCTACAACTTTCCCAAGTTTTATCTCATTCTGCACATTGAGGTATATTCATCTTCTTTTAATCAATCTTCTTTTAAAGTGCTATCTTCTATTTCCACTCAGACATAGGATTTTACTCATGCAATACCAATCCCAGTCTTTATCTCTGCAATTTATAATTGAGATCAGTGTTTTACTTCAAAACAATCAGAAAGAATTTTCTTAGTTTATACTTTTTTCTATCCTTTTTTTTAATTTCTAGAGAAAGACAGTCAAGCAACAGCTTCATAGGGTCAACCAATACATAATATTCAAGTGTAAACTAACTTATTTCTGTTCCCTGTTCTCATATTATTAGCTAGTTGAGCATTGACAGACACTGTAGCCCGGGGGTTTGACCAGCTTTGGTCAACAGATCCACATTTGCATTGCAGAGAGACCATCTCATGAGGCAAACCAAAACCATTAGCTAATTAGAAGAAGGATCCTTAGCTGTTCAGTCAGACTGCTCTTGCACACTTGTAGTTTGGGATCATCCAATAACCTCTATAATTCACATTGACTAGCCAAAGCCAGCAAAATCTGCCCTGTGCTCCCAAAAGGCAGACCTGCTTGGGTTACAACTGCCTGTAACAGACTGAAGGAGGTTTTGCAGTGCAGCAGGAGACACTGTCATCAGTGAAAAACCCTGGCACAGCCCAGAGGGCTAGTCTGTAAAGGTACAAGAAAAGGTACGTTAGTGTAAACTTTAGATAAGGTGGTGCAGCCCAAGACAAGATTTTGGTCACATACTTACTAAAAAATAATCAGTCCTTACTGATGATAATTGCTAGGCTTGCTTTCTTAAATTGACAGAAAGTTATGGAGAAATATTTTTATTTTATTTCATATATTCACCAAGTTTAAGCTCTGAATCAATATTCTGTAACACAAATACCAAACTAAAATACCAAATTTTGTGATAAACAAACTCACAGTAAAAATATCTGTTGAGTAGATCAGTATTATGTAATATAGGCAGAACATCAAGTAGAGGAATCCTCCTGAGCTTCCATAAGAAAATGCTGCTAAGCTTGTAATTTACATTACTTGGATAAGAAATCCATAAACACTGACTCTTTTCCAAGGTTGACCTTGTATTTAGCGCTTTTTCAGAGGCATTCCCGATGACTGGAAAAGGGATAACTTAACCATCATTTTTAAAAGGGGATACAAGGAAGACCAGGGGAACTATAGGCTGATCAGCTTCACCTCCATGCCTGGCAAGGTGATGGAGCAGATTCTCCTGGAAACCATGCTAAGGTACATGGAGAGCAATGAGGTCATCAATGACAGCCAACATGGCTTCACTAAGGGCAGACCATGCCTGACTAATTTGGTGGCCTTCTACGACGGAGTTAAAGCATCCGTGGACAAGGGACGAGCAACTGACATCATCTACATGTATTTGTGCAAGGCATTTGACACTGTCCCACATGACATCCTTCTCTCTAAACTAGAGAGACATGGGTTTGATAGATAGATCACTCAATGGATAAGGAATTGGCTGGATGGCCGCACTCAGAGAGTAGTGGTCAATGGCTCAATGTCCAAGTGGAGACCGGTGACAACTGGCATTCCTCAGGGGTCTGTATTGGGCCTGGCCCTGTTTAACATCTTTGTTGGCAACATGGACAGTGGGAGAGAGGGCACCCTTAGCAAGTTCGCCAATGACACCAAGCTGTGTGGTGCCATCGACACACTGGAAGGGATACCATCCAGAAGGGATACCATCCAGAAGGACCTTGACAGGCTGGAGAGGTGGGCCCATGTTGGATACCTGGAGTACCAGGGGCACTTAATGAACAATCCAGACCGAATGGAATTGTTATGTTTGTGAGCAGCAGGCCTCAAGGACATCACTGAAGCCGCTTGTGAGAAAGTACTGAAGCTGCCTGTAAGAAAGTACTGAAGCCACCTGTGAGAAAATAATGAGGCTGCCTGTGAGAAAGTAATGAAGCTTCCTGTGAGAAAGTAAACGAAGCAACCTTGAGAAGAAGGAAAACCGCTGGCATACGTGACTGGGGGCTGAACATGAAGCAGGGTGCAGGTGGAGAGAGCCGTGCGCGTGAACAAAGAGACTTAACGAATCATATTTTAGCTAGGAGCGCGTGCATGATATAGTTAACCAATTAGTAGAGAGCTTGCGTATGATACGGAATTAGAAGGGCTATATTAACCGGGATGTATCAACAATAAATTGGCATTTGCTTGATCATATTGGTCGTCAGCAGTGTCCGTGACTTCCGCGTCAGCAGGCCCGTGCCAACCTCATGAAGTTCAACCAGGCCAAGTGCAAGGTCCTGCATGTGGGTTGGGGCAATCCCAGGCACAACTACAGGCTGGGCAGAGAATGAATTGAGAGCAGCCCTGAGGAGAAGGACTTGGGTGTGCTAGTGGATGAGAAGCTCAACATGAGCCGACAATGCAGGCTCGCAGCCCAGAAAGCCAACCGCATCCTGGGCTTCATCAAAAGAAGCATGGCCAGCAGGTTCAGGGAGGTGTTTCTGCCCCTCTACTCTGCTCTGGTGAGACCCCACCTGGAGTACTGCATCCATAAGAAGGATATGGACCTGTTGGAGAGAGTCCAGAGGAGGGCCACAAAGATGATCAGAGGGCTGGAGCACCTCTCCTATGAGGACAGGCTGAGAGAGTTGGGGCTGTTCAGCCTGGAGAAACGAAGGCTCCGAGGAGATCTTAGTGGCCTTTCAGTACCTAAGGGGGCCTATAGGAAAGACATGGAGAAACTCTTCAGCAGGGCCTCTTGCAATAGGACAAGGGGTAATGTTTTTAAAATAGAAGGAGGTAGATTTATGTTAGACATTAGGAAAAAGTTTTTTACAATGAGGGTGATGGAACACTGGAACAGGTTGCCCAGAGAGGTGGTAGAAGCCCTATCCCTGGAAACATTCAAGGCCAGGTTGGATGCAGGTTGATCTGAGCAACCTGATCTAGTTGAAGACGTCCCTGCTTCTTGCAGGGAGATTGGACTAGGTCCAACTGGAACGTCCCTTCTAACCCTAACTATTCTAAGATTCTATGATTTTAGCAGAAAATTCAGTTTGCTATCATGTCACAGTAATTTTACTTTGTTCTGTTCTGAATTAAGGCTCAGACTTTTTTTTTGGTAATTTATTAAAACAAAAATCTAATTCTGTCCATAATTTGTTTTTTATTTTTACAACTATTACTATATGTTACATAGGTCATTTTAAGAGTCTGTAAAAAAAAAAAATTCTGGAGAATTTGAAAATAAAACAAGTAAACTACTTCCAGGAAATGCATTTTTTGAAAGTTGCCTTATTTTGCCTTTCAAAAAGAAAATTACTGTAATAATTTAGTGAGATAGTTTTATCTGAAAAGGATTCAAGTGATAGCACGTGGCAAAGAAACTGCTACACTGTTGTGTGTTCTTGTCATCCACCTCATCCAAACCAGCCACAGGCCAGAGGTAAGGCAGCAAAATACCTCTAAGAATGAACACAGGTTTAGAGCAAAAAACCTTCAAATGCCTCCCTGCTTGTTGCATTTCAAGATCCAGCTCTTTTTTGTATACTGTTGCACATGCAAGTGTAGGCCCCCAGGTCCCAGACCTTCCATCCTACAAAAGCAAATATCAACAGTCACTAGCACCTAATAAGTCATTTAATACACATTGTCTTCTGGAGAAAAGGAAAGATCAACTTACATTTGCTCCTGTGACATCTGGTGTAATCACTGTCTCAGACCCCAAGCCATGACAGCAGCAGACACTGAGGACTGAGTAGTGTGAAGCAGAGTCACAACCATCTTCACAGAGCACAGAAAAAGAAGTTATTGAGGAAGCCATCAAAGCAAGGTAGTGCATGAATAGGCAGGGCTTCGGGTGTACAAGGAGGGAAGGTGTTCGGGAGGCCTCTGCAGTTGTTGATCAGGTAGGTGTTGCTGAAGAACCAGGCAGCATGACAAGGGTTGTGAGCAAATATAAAAATGTCTAGCCGTAAAAAAGCAAAGCTAGGCATCCTGTCAGTTTCTCAGGAAAAAAAAATACCATTATGACTTCTTTTTTCTAAGATGACTGTGCAGTTTATGTTACCAAAGTGTTTGATATAACTTGGTGAACATTCAATACCATTTTCAAATCAAACATGAAAAATAATTTAGTAATAACCAAGACAAACAGAAGAAAGAAGGTAGCACATGAAAAGACTATGTTATGACACATTTAGAAACAAATTAAAAATGAAAAAAAAAAAAGAGACATAACATAAATAAGATCCTGGATTATAACAAAACACCCCTGCATTTCCAGATGAGACTTCTGGGGAAAAAAACACCCTTTTCTCAGAAGTACTAAGTGTTTGCTTAACAATAATCCAAATGATGATTTAACATTGACTTGAACAGAAAAGTGCGAGTTTTTGTAAAAACTGATGAACAGCAGGCACAAGAAATGGAAATTATTAAGCAACAGTAAACAGAAAAGACAGAGAACTTTACTTGTTTCATACTTGATGAAAGCATGAATTTTAATGATACCTCACATATGGCTATTCTTTCAAGACCTCATCCTCTGGAAGGAATCCAAGAGGAGATATGTTGCCTTAAACAGAGGGATAGATACAATGGAAGCTCTCTCTGAGTAACATTTTGTTGTGGTTTTGTTTAGTGAGGGGGGGCCTAAGGTGGTAGCTTCTGTAGGAAACTGCTAGAAGTCTTTTTTTTGTTTAGTGGACTCAGCCGGGCCTAGGGCGGACCCGCTGCTGGCCAAGGCCGAGCCAATTGGTAGCAGAATGTCCCATGATAACGCCTCTGCGATAACGTATTTAAGAAGGGGAAAACAGAAAAAGAGGAGAAGAGAAAATGTGAAGCAGCTGAGCGGGGCAGAGAGGGGGAGGCGCAGGCCTCATGGGCCTTGCAGGCCTCACCCTGTGGCCTCTCACCAGGCAGCTGACTGGGCCCAACTCGGCCCAGCCCGTCTGCAAGAAGCGGAGAGGAGATGAGCTGGATGATGTGAAGAGATTCTGAGAGGCGTCTGCCAGCCTGTTGTGAAGAACTTTTCTTGTGAGAGGAATGGCTGCAGACACCAAGGTCAGTGAAGAAGGAGGGGGAGGAGTAATGCGGTTCCTGGCCAAGATTCCCCTGCAGCCTGTGGTGACGACCATGGTGGAGCAGGTTGTCCCCCTGCAGCCCATGGAGGTCCATGGAGGAGCAGAGATCCACCTGCAGCCCGTGAAGGACCCCACATCAGGGGAGGTGGATGCCTGAAGGTGGCTGTGGCCCATGGAGGGTCCGCTGGGACAGCTGTTCTGGAGAGACTGCACTCCGTGGAAGAGATGACCCATGCCAGAGCAGTTTCATGAAGGACTGTGGCATATGGGTGGGACCCCACAACAGAGCAGAAGAGGAACGTAAGGAGTTCTTCCCCTGACCATGAAGCAGTGGCATGAAACAACGTGTGATGAACTGACCAAAACCCCCATTCCCTCTTCCCCCGCCCCCGTGCCACTCAGGAGGGGAAGGTAGTAGAGATAATGTTAAGCTTGGGAAGAGGGAGGAGTGGAGGGAGGTTATCTTGCTCTCTGTCTCATTATCCTGCTGTTTGTAGTAATAAATGAATAGTTTTCCCTAAGTCGAGTCTGTTTTGCCCGTGACGGTAACTTTAAGGATTTCTCCCTGTCCTTATCTCAAACCTCGAGCCGTTTTCCTTATATTATCTCTCCCTATGCTCTCAGAGGGTGGGGGGAGTGAGAGAGAGACTGCGTAGTCTGGTCCTGATCGGGGCTGAACTACAACACCTTTTGAAGAGAGTAGACAAAAAAAGGTTCTTAATGTAATTGTTGATGCTGTTAAAACAGAGAAGCAAAGAGGAAGAGTTCAATGCCTATTACACTCACAAATTTCACTATCTGACCCACCAAAAGATAATTTGTTTTAAATACTAAATTCTCAACCTAATGACATGATACACACAATGAATAAAAGAAAGAATTTTCTCACTTTGAAAGCAAAGAAAGACTCAAGCAATAAACCTACAATTAATAAATTAGATAGGTTTAGGGAAAATATTTCTTTCCCTATTTGACAGCTAAGTCACAGCAAAAATTTTGGACTGATATGCCAACTGCCTTGATGCAATCACATAGGCTTTGCCTGAAAAAAGACAAAGTCATGCCAACTGAATCATGAAAAGCAGCTGGGCAAGCTCAGAGTCATGACTGACATGCTACAGTTACAAATGCTGGGACAGCCATGACATGAAGGCACATGTTTCAGAACCAGTGGATTCCCTAGGGTCTGCTTCCTGTTTGTGGCCATAATAATTTGGTCCTCTGCAGTGCTGCTTCATACTATACCTACAGTACTCCTGCAGTCATCGTGTCTGCATTTGTTGCCTGCCAAAAGTGGTGATGCTCTGTTTGACACTCTAATAGGCCTTGTCAAGAAACTTCCATTGCAGAACTATTTACCTCTGGCTACAGTGGTCCAGACAACACACCAGAGTAGTGAGGTTTTAATAATATCATCACCATTATCAACCACTGTATGAAGCTCAAACCAGAAGCTCTGCTAGCACAATCTTAGCTGAGCTGGTGAGGCTTCTACCCAGAGAGTATGGGGGAAGGTTTTACACAGAGCACAATGGCAGCTTCCCGCTTCATTAGAGGTCGTCTGGTTCCCACTAAAAGCAAGGCTGTTTTCCACCTTAACCTACCCTAAGCCAGCTGCTGGTACTGCTATTGTAAGTGGATTTCTCTGAGATTCTTGGCAACAACTCAGATCAAAACTAAACATCAGGAGCACAGAAAGTTTCTGGGAAATCTTTAGTAATCTCCTTTCCATACAACAGAGCATCATGCATGGTGCTGCAATTTCTTTGAGCTTTTGTTAATTTTTTCCTCAGGATCCCCAAGAAGAAAAATTAAGGCTTCCTAATTGCATTCCACCCTTCAAGGTTCTTCACGGACGTTAACCAACAAGTCCTCCCAGATCCCTAACATCCTCCTCATTCTGAATTTCTAATAATAAAATAAATAATGGCATTAGATGTATTTTTTCCTGCTGCAAGACAGGGCTTCTTGCAGCCTGTATTTTGTGTACTTTCTGTAATAATTCACTCTAAAGACAGAAATAGTGGCATATAGCTGAACCGGACTGGAGCTACAGATTCAAAACATCTTTTTTGCTATGTACTTGTTATAGAAAATAGTGACAGTAAATGAAAAAAAAAGGAATTATGTAAACAAAAATTCATAAATGGATACTGAATCTCAATGATTTTAAAGAAATTTAATATCCCTTTTGTTCAAAAGACTGACAGTCTTTTGTGTTTACAACAACTTGGCAGATACAGGGAATAGTTTCAACAGACATAATATCATTGATCACTGCTTCAAATTTGTACAGTATTCTGGTGAATCTCAAAATGCTGACACGACTGTATTTTAAAAATACACATATTCAGCAGCTAGAAAACATTCTCAAAAAAACAGCTACAGGAATAGCCTTCATGTTTGTAGTCTCTGTAAGACTGCAGAAGCTATAAGCTCTTCTAAAAGAAATAAAACTACTATGATTAATTTGTTATGGGCTCTCATAGAATGACAGTAATTAACGGCTCAATGTCCAAGTGGAGACTTGTGACAAGTGGCATCCCTCAGGGGTTCGTGTTGGGCCCAGCCCTGTTCAACATCTTTGTCAGTGACATGGAAAGTGGGATAGAGAGCACCCTCAGCAAGTTCGCTGACGACACCACCAAGCTGTGTGGTGCCGTTGACACGCTGGAGGGGAGGGATGCCATCCAGAGGGACCTTGACAGGCTGGAGGGGTGGGCCCGTGCCAATCTCATGAAGTTCAACGAGGCCAAGTGCAAGATCCTGCATCTGGGTTGTGGCAATCCCAGGCACAAATATAGGTTGGGCAGAGAAGGGATAGAGATCAGTCCTGAGGAAAGGGACTTGGGAGTGACGGTGGACGAGAAGTTTAACATGAGCAGGCAACGTGCCCTTGCGGCCCAGAAGGCCAACCGCATCCTGGGCTGCATCACAAGAAGCACGGCCAGCAGGTCGAGGGAGGTGATTCTGCCCCTCTACTCTGCCCTGGTGAGACTCCACCCGGAGTACTGTGTCCAGTTCTGGAGCCCCCAACATAAGAAGGACATGGACCAGTTGGAGAAGGTCCAGAGGAGGGCCACGAAGATGATAAAAGTGCTGGAGCACCTCTCCTATGAGGACAGGCTCAGAGAGTTGGGGCTGTTCAGCCTGGAGAAGAGGAGGCTCCAGGGAGACCTTATAGCAGTCTTCCAGTACCTCAAGGGGCCTACAGGAAAGATGGGGAGAGACTGTTCAGTAGGGCCTGTTGTGACAGGACTAGGGGTAACAATTTCAAAATAGAGGTAAGTAGATTTAGATTAGATATTAGGAAAAAATTTTTTACACTGAGGGTTGTGGAACACTGGAACTGTAGAACTGTAGAACTCTGGTTGCCCAGAGAGGTGGTGGAGGCCCCATCCCTGGAAACGTTCAAGGCTAGGCTGGATGAGGCTCTGAGCAACCTGACCTAGTCAAGGATGTCCCTGCTTCTTGCAGGAGGGTTGGACTAGATGATGTCTGAAGGTCCCTTCCAACCCTAACCATTCTATGATTCTATGATTCTATGACATGACATTTAAATGAAAACAAAGTTGCTAAGCATTTTCATATTTCTTATTCAAAACAACCAGGCACAGAAAAACTGCAAGTAAGAAGAAACACATTTCAATTTAATTTCAGGTGCTATAGTAACAAAATATTTTCTCTCTTTCCCTCGGTGACAGCACAAATATCACAAATATTAAAAAGCTCATATTGATAAAAGTAATAGCAAAGATTTTGTCCTACAAAAGAGAGCTGGTCTACATTGCTACTTGGTACCCTCAGTAATAATGCCAATATTTTTAAAGTATTTCATCATGACATAGGTTAATATGGTGGCTTTGGTACTGTATCTGACTTTCTAGAAGAGAAATCAAGTTCTGTTGGGCTATTAAGGCATAAATGGAATAAAGCCTAAGCGATACATTACATTTTTAAGCAGGAAGTCTTTCATAGTTGAACCTTTAAAATCTAACAAATGTTATGAAATGGTCACAAAATCTATTCCTCTCATCAAAAATGGTAACCTAGGATGTGCTCATCACAATTTGGTTAATTTTTTTTCCACGGTTAAATACTGCATCCAAAAAATCGTTACTGCATGCAGACAACTGATGGTTGAGCTGTTAAAAATGTCTTAACAGGACTTCTTAGGAAAGAGTTTATTATATTTCTAAGAGATTTAAATTGCCTGCACTCATCTAGGAGAGGAGTGGTGGGACTCCAAATGCCTATGCCTTTTTTTTATAAACTTAGCAAGCATCTTTGTGTACTGAAACTGCAGAAACATGATCAAAATCAACATATCTCAACATCTGTTAGCTATGTGACCTGGTTTTGCAGAAAGCTAAAGCTTCAAAATCAAGTCATGATTTTGAAAAATGAGTTTAGCTTCTTCCCACTTGCAAAGTCTGCTCTGAAGAGTATGATGAAGTTGACTTGAGCTCTTTGTCTAGCACTGGAGAACTGACTTCCAAGATCCTTTTCAAAGACTTCAAAAACACGCCCTTAGCTGACTCTTTTCAACAAACCTCTTGAACATGAAATGAACTTCAACAGATCAGTTGCCAATTAGAACTTGGTGGCTTAGAGGGTGAGCCGTTTCTTTGAGCTCACAAAGAACAAAGTATAATTTAAAAAAAAAATCTCAACATTGTCACAATCTAGTATCATGGATGTTATCACATAATATTGACTTCTCTGTTTTTACCTAGGACTGTGATCAGTCACATGGAACCCCTGAATGAAAGTTGTATTTACAAATATTATTAATATCTCGGAAATATTTTACTTAGTAAAATAACTTTTTACTCTCACCTCTGAAATTCCCACAGCATTGATACAATATAATATTTACATTCCTTGTTTAGCTATTTACATTAGGCACCTGGCCACAGGGTTATCTTTAGGCATAGGCAAAGTACCCTGCACCTGAGGGAGGGCTTTGAAGGTGCAAAATTATGGTGTTATGCAGTACAGAAATATTGATGGAGTTAGACCCCTCAGAGCAGGAACAAGAACAACCTTCTGCAGACACAATGTGTTTTATACTGACCTCACAAACTGGATTTCACATGACTCACTCTTCCCTTCTCTGCTCCTTCACGTTCTCACACTTACATTTAAACAGAGGTAACATGGAAAACTGCGTGTGCAAAGACTGATCCTCCTGTAGCCACCTACTTCTCTGGCAGCAGAGAGATATTCAGGTTGCTGACAGTAACCATTTTATTTGTTTAAAGAACCTTCTCCTCTGTCAATTTGCATAACACTCAAAGGAAAGGGGCATTATTTCTTTAAATACTTCCAAAATTAGAAAGTATAGATGTATGCAAAAGTGTTTCAACTTTTTACAAGTGCAACCATTCAAATCTTGTCTCTAGTATCATCAGAGACATTATTACTAATATTAAATAACCAACTGAACTACTAAAAATTAATAAAAGCAAAATTAAAAAATTAATTTATTAAATTATTAAAATAATTAATTAAATTATTAAAAAATAATAAAAGCAAAAGCTCGATCTGTTTTCTAAGGTGTGGTAAGTAACTTGGCAAAACCATAACAAATACTATAGGAAAGTTGCCCATCCACATCAGCCTCCTAGAACAAAAACACCATGTAAAAGAAATATTCATTTATTTTCCCCTCCTCAGATGTGGCCTGAGAAAAGTAAGCAAGGCCTGGATTTTAGTCAGGCATCACATCCTGAAATATAAGGTTTGGATTAAAAAAAAAAAAAAAATCCTTAAACATATATTGAAAGTAATACACTGGAAAACCCCTACAGATCAGCTAGCTATTGAAGCAAAAACTAGACAACTACTCAACATGTTATTCAAATAAGAAACTGTTCAGTAATGAAGACAGCAATAGAAGGCTATGAAGACAGCAACAGCAGGCTACTTAATGGTAACCACTTATTCTGACACCACCAAATAGTAAATAAGACAGTGCAGGAAATCTCATATATAGTCCACACAACATCAAATCAAGTTGAATTTCAGCATAAGCTCATGTCATGAAGTTGAATCTAAAGGCAGAGCAATTCATGATCCTAAAAAGACTAAGCAACTCCCTGACATAAAACTCCAACCAGTCTAATAAAGAGATTTTTACAGCTAAGGAAACATATTTTTCTGAATACTGTATAGTGTTTCCTTAGTCCCTACAATACTCCCAGGTGACATTAGGAAACATCACTATGACCTTGAGAATGTTTTGTCTGACAAACTATCATCAAACATTTTTGATGAAAGAAATGTCCTAGGGAGACAGTGAGCAAGAAAATACAAGTAATCACAAGAGCAAAACAGAAATCAAAATGAGCCATGGGATGTTGCTCTGTGGCTACAGTTTGTCCAGAAATTCCAATGAAATGCTTCGGCATCAACCCTACTAGTGGAGGTTAGTGGAGAGTAGCCTGCTGTTCAGTTATTTTTCATAACGGCACACCACTTCCCCTGCTGGTCTTCCTGCTTCCTCTGAAAGCTGCAGACTTCTCACGAGTCACTTGTGCCCAGCAGTCTTTATGGTCATCATACCAGGTTATTACTTGCAATCACATGAGAACTATTACAAGTCAAGGTTTAACATAAATATCCACTTAGTGTTACAAAGCTTAGCAAGTCATATTACAACGTTCCACATATAAGCAAAGGGAGGCTTTGGCTGGCTGAGGTTCAGGCTGCAAGGGTTGGTTTCTCCTGAAATGAGTTTTAGATTTCTCCTCTCACTCCATTATGCCAGCAGAAGGATCATGAACCAAACCCCCAGTCTTGCTCATCTCCTTGCCTGAGCCACGGGAGATCCTGGCTACAGCACTCTGTTATTTGGATAATGGAAAAAAGAGAAGGACTTACATACATACTATCATCTAAACATCACCCTCGTTTGCCTCCAGACCTTCAGGAAACAGTGGACCTCCTACATTACCACCTGCCCTGCCCCCTAAATGAACCAGGAATCCCATCAGGGTCACTGGGAAAGCAATGGCCTCCTTTCTCACAATGCCCAGTCTTTCCCACACTACTGCTAATGTGTCCCTCCGTTTTCTCTCAGGAGACAGCCCAAAAGGTGCCTTATTAGCATCCTCTTCTCCAGCCACTGTGTGCCCCTCACTTATTATCTGGATGCCGTGCAGAGCCAATGCTGCTCCCTCTTTGCAAGGCACCAAGTGATTCTTGCTTTTTCCTTTCTCCCATGAGGTGATCTCATCCCTCCCATCCCCTCAGCTGGCTCGTCTCCCAGTCCCTGACTTTAGTTCATAGCTTTGGCTGAAAATTTGATAAACCCCTGGGGCTCCAGCTGAATGGCCTTCTCCCCTCCACCACAGGGAACCCCAGGAGAAAGAAGTCCCAACTGCAGGAAAGGAAAGAGTTATGCAAAAGTGTCCTCTTTACCATAACAGTCACTGGGGCTGCAAGGACAAACTGCACACTTTCCAGTCACCAGTCAAGAAAGAAAGGGAGCAAAAAAAAAGCAACAGTCAGGCAACTACTTAGCAATGAGGATATTTTAAGCTCTGGTGCCTTATGGGAGGGGCGCTAAGGGACAGCTAGAACCCTTTGGGGCCATCACAAGGAGTTCAGACAAGTAAGGGGATATCTGGAGACATGACAAGTACATTCCTCCATAGCAATCAGAGCATAAGAGAGAGAAAACTTTCTGGTCCAGTCAGACAAATTTGGTGGGCTATTCGTGGTTTATTTCAAGAGCAAATGGCATAGCCACATGGCAACCACATATACAGACCCACAAGGACATTAAAAGAGATACCAAACTTCTAGAATTTTTCCCACTATAGTAGGCAAAAGGAGATGACAAGGCAGAATTCACTAATAAATAGATTTTCCTGTGGCATCTGCACTGCTTTTGCAACTTATTAGTGAAAAAAACCAGCATAAGCCATGAAATAAAATGAAATAAATTGATAGAAGTGTTTATGCCTTTCATTCAATATTTTCTATGAGTGGATCACAGAACAGCTGCACCAAGTATGTACCAAGTGCTTTCCCTGGATTTCCAAATCACACATTCAGGAAAGCACCTCTTCAAGCTTTTTGGGAGTTCAGCACAATTTCTGTACATCTGTGAAACCCCAAACGAGTGCAACCCTGTTGAAGAGGTAAAGTTCTCTTTCACTAGAGATGCTTAGGTCCTCTAAAAGAATTTTCAAGTTACTGAATTTCTGAGAAGGGATGAGATTTGAGAGAAAATGGCCCCACACAATTTATGAGCAGCATGCTGCCCAGGCCTTCTCCAAGTTGGCACCCAGCAGCACTGACTGTATCTATGTCTAATGGATAACCAGCTGATACTTTATATACCTGTGCACAAGAATCCTGATTTAGAGTCTGATGGAGGAATTGCCTTGACAAGATGGGCATACACTTCCAATTGTCCCAAATAGAGGCAATGTATTATGCATGACATTGGGGTCCTGTTCAGAGCTCAAGGGGAGAATAAGTACTAAGTAAGTTGATGTTGATCCCACTGTCTACAAGGGCTAGCTCAGGCAGAGCTGTAATTAAAGCTGTACAATGGGTTACAAGACAGTGACGATATTATTTGGATAGTCAAAGACTAACTGCAAGGGAAGAGACTGGAATGGCTCTCCAGTGCAGAAGTTGAAGGCTTTCTTAGCAAGAAAAACAGAAAGCATAGGTTGCTGATTTGCACACAGTACTGGGAGTCTCACTTGGTTTTCATTTGCTGCAGTGAAGAAAATGGCACTGACCTATGCACAGGGATAGCGGCACTGAGCCACCAAGTCCACCACTAACTCATTTAAAACAGGGAGAGCCACATCAGTTGCCAGGGCACAGCTTTATCAGAAGCAGATACATCTATTAATCAATGTACTCATCAGACCTCTGCTACTCTCAGACTTGAAATGGGCAACTGCAGCTGAGATTACCATATACCTTCTGTTTCACAGGTCAAATAGGGCTTGTTTGTATGCGTTTGAGACTCATGGCTTTCACAGAGATCATTCTGCTCTTCTTCTCCCTTGTCTTCAAGGATGTTGATGCATTGATATTTTCTCTAGCAAAGAGATCAGCTTGAGGTACCAACTGTCTTCTGTTTACTGAAGTTTAATCCCACTGCAATACCACAGTTTATGTCCTCTTCAGATATGCCTTGTCAACGTGTTTGTAAGGAAATGTGCCAGACCCACCAAATTTGTTTTTTTTAAATCAAAAAGGACACAGGAACATGGAAGAATATGGAAATAGAGATATAAGGTTCTCTGGCTTATCCTCTCACTCACATTCAGTGTAGAAAAAGCTCTCTGAGCCCAGTAAGATTTTAAGACGCATTACTATGTGTCTGCATGAACTAATGTCCATACTCTGTTCGGGTGTTTTCCCAAAAAGAAGCCCAGTGGACAGTCACAACACGCACTTTAGCAGGAAGAAATAAAGTTTCTAATTGTCTCACATGAAAATACTTTGATTTTCAGAATTTTTCTGCCACTACCACTTTATATCACATGATCATTCATACTTAAAAGTCATATGGTTTCAGACTTCAGATAATGAGTAACACATAGCCTCATCATGTCCTGGGAAGCCAATGTTCTCAAAGTCTACTACTGTCAGAGACATCAGTCATTATTTTCCATGCATGAGCCACAATAATTCGTGGTTTTTCACAATACCTGCTGCTGACTTGCTGAAAAACTGATTAGTGGCCATTTTCAACATGGGGTAATGCACTTTTAGATGAAAAATCTGTTTTAATGTAGCCTTTTGGAAACAAATTATATGGAACCTTAGCCAGCTGCCAAACATCCACCCAACCACTCTCTCACACTCCCTCCTCAACAGTACAGGAGGAGAAAATAAGATTAAAAAGATAGCATCAAGATAAACACAGGGAGATCACATACCAATTACCATCACAAGCAAAACAGACTAGACTTGGGGAAATTAATTTAATTTATTGTAAGTTAAAACAGAGTTGGATAGTGATAAATAAACACAAAACGAAAACAACACCTTCCTCTTCTGCCCCTTTTTTCCCTAGGCTTGACTTCACTTCATTACCAACTCCTTTACCAAATGGCACAGGTGGATGGGGAACAGGGGACTGCAGTCAGTCTGTCACAGCTCCTCTCTGCCACTCCTTCCTCCTCATGCTCTTCGCCTGCTCCAGCATGGGTCCTCTCCACAGGCTGCAGTCCTTCAGGACTAAATCTGCTCCAGCGCAGGTTCTCCATGGGCTGCAGGGTTCCATCTGCACCTGTTCCATCATGTTTCTCTACACAGGAGAAAGGGAAATACTGCTCTACTCTAGATGTCTCCAGGGGCTGCAACGGAATCTCTATGGGAATGTGTGGAGCCCTTCCTCTGTCTCCTCCTGCTCTCCTCTCAGGGCTCGAAGGGCTGTTTCTCACACTTTTTCCCTCACTCGTCACTGTCAGGCAGTGTTTTGCCCTTAGCTATTCTTTCCTCAAGGCGCCCACCTGTGGCTGAGGGGCTCAGCTGTGCCCTTCGGTGGGTCTGGCACATGGCAGTGCCTGGCCTCTCCTCAGAGAGGCCACTCCTCTGCCACCCTGCTGCCAGCACCTTGCCACGTACACCCAATAGGAACAAAAGTAACTGCAGTTGGGAAAATTTGTCTCTGCATGTCACTATAATGCAGAAAAAAGCACCTAGATTATGTATTGCCAAATATGTGGATTATGAACATGTAAATAATCTTTTTAAAATGCAAAATACTTGTATGAAATTATTCTACAACACTAGTGATGAGCACAGATGTACCTGTGAAAAACACTACCACTGCACAGCTTGCCATGATGAGCAGACAGTGAGACACAGCAAGCACCAGAATCTGCAGCACTCTTAGAAACTATTACCCGCGCTGGGGAGGTTAAATGTAGTGCTTCTGCTGCAAAGGACGTATAAACCACATGCGAGGGACAAGAAACCTTAAGCGGTTAGAGTTCTGTTAGAGGATCTGTTAGATGCTATGCCATGTATTAGATAATGTTTGAAGATGCACTGTTTTTTAACAAACATCCTATATCTCTGCAGTTTTATGTGTGCCCAAGACATACAGCTCTAAGAAGGAGGATAGCAGTTACACTGTTCATCCTTTCTCAGTGGATCTGTCACTTAAACTACTTAGAGTCAATACGGCACTATACATATGGAACCAGGGTTGAAAGTGGAATAACTTGACAGATTATAATGAAAGCATTATGAGAGTGGGTCTCCCATGGGCATATAAAGCTCACAAGCTCTCCTTCCCTTGACTCCCATGCACACTCTGAGATGGAAAAGCCATGCCATCTTGTGCCAGCCAGACATAGCAGTCTTCTCTAGGAAATTTTTCACTGATGTAATCTGCAACAGACCATACCAAGCCAGTTCAGGCTTAAACCCCTTGAATGATATTCCTGAATAAAAAAATGGGCTCTTGACAGGTGACAACCTAGAAGGTCTGCACTTTCATGGGTCTGTCAAAAGCCATATGCAAGATACTTACTTTTGACTTATGGAGTACTGTATCACACAGGATAGCTGCTCAAAGGGCAACAGCCTCCCCCTCATGCCAGAATCTACTCCTGCTCCTAACCCTGTCTGCTTCCTGCTCTTATCTTGCCTCAGAGAATTGTCAGCTTTCTGCTGGGACTAATGCACAAACCAAACCAAAAGCACCCTGCAAAGAGCTGGAAAAATTCCTGACCTGCATTGTGGTCTCAAGCTCCAACAATACCAGGGGCCAATGCAGCAACTGTTCCTTGCAGTGATTCCAGAATGGGGAACAGGATGATCTCCACTCCATGTTCAACCTCCCAGGCCCTTCACTCCAACTTGCTCTCTGACACTGACATCTTGTGACCAACTGTGCATATGACAACACTCCTGCTCTGATGGAGATGGGACGCTCATTTTCAAGGGGATGCTCATTCCATGTTATATCCCCTTTTTTTTTTCCTGTAGGATCAGTGGATCTTTTCACAGGTCAGACAGATCAGAGTCAGAGCTAAATGAAGACTAGCGACAAATTCATGCAGGTGCTCAGGTGTAAACAACAATGCTGGGTAATCTGCATTTCCATCAGCCTCACTAACTCCAAACACAATCCCAAAATGAAGTCAGTGTTTCCAGTGACTGTGCAGCACCATTAGTATAAACAGTCTTCCACACAGGACCCTCACCTTTGATGAGAAGAACGCAATTCCTCTTCCTCTCTGCTGCTTATTTAAGATGCATCCTTCAATACTTGCCTCTTAAAGCCTTTTCTGCTCCCTCTTTGGGCAGCACCTACCAGGCAGGTCCTTCCCTAACCTAGGGAATGGTCCTTTGAGGCAGGTCACAGTGGAAACAACAGACATTTCTCTGGCTGCAAAGAAGTATTTCAGCTTTCCAGGCTGGACTCAGGCCAGGTGAAACCAACTAGGAATCTTTTTCCTTTCTACATGAAATTATTTCATCCTTCTTTGCTTCTTCAGATGGATAGATGTGCCCAAACACTGTGGCACCTCTGACCTTTCAAAAAGTTACAACATCCTCTGCAAGGTAATTACTATTCCTTTCCAGTTTTCCAACATAAAACAACTATTCTCAACTTGTTGGGTCCACCATTATTAAGATACTACTATACAGTTCCATACTTTCACCATAGTGTTCTCTTAACCCTCCATTGTGCTATATGCACACGTAAATCTGCTACTATTTTTCCTAATGAGATCCCCGCATGCGAAAAAGCATTACAGCCAGCAATGCACTGAACTTCACCAAGTTTAACTGTCCCTTACAGGAGGCAGGACAAACATTTAGTCATCTGTACAAAAGGTGAAAAACAATTTGTGAAAAAGTAAGTAATTCTAGCAGTAGTCACCATCAAGGTTCTTTTACATCCATTCTGTCACATCCAAGCTGTTAATACATTCTAGTGTTCATACTGATAAAGACTTCTTTTGCACATTGACAGTGCTAGAATGTGACCTTGCTGAAAGGTTCCAATGTTTATTCTATATTAATTTAACATTAAACTCCATTAAAGTGTTCTATATATTTCAGCTGAAAAAAAATGTTATAAACTACAGTTTAGATATAAACGACACTTACAGAGTTGTATTGGATTCGTGGTCACCCAAATTTAGGAGCCTGATAACTTCACAGACACCTGAAGCAATGTCTTCTGATCTATTACCCACTGCTTCTTACCTTACAGAACTCTGAAGAAAAATAACAAAAGGTACAGCATTTAGGCCACTTATCTTAATGAGTACATATTTTCACACATGTTCTCTACTATTCTTGGCACCAAGTAACAAATCACTGGAATTCCACATCTATACCAGTAAAGTAGACATGTCTGGGATATTCCTAGGCACTCAGGCCAACAGATGTGGAAGTGCTTGCATCTATGCTAATAAATTCTCTCGTTCTCCAAGCAGACTGACTGCATACAAACAGCTGCTAGAAACATGCCAGCTCCAGAAGAATGTCTGGAAGTCCTTGAAAGTGCTCTAGTTGGCACAGGCCAGCACTGTGCCAGCGGGTATCTAAGAGTTTACTAGAGTAGGTAACCGCATTCCCTTGCCTGGGCACAGTTTAACTTACTAGCACAAATATTGCCAAATTCTACAAGCAGGGAGTGTCCAAATACCTAATACAAAACACTTCTCCAAATATACTTGATTCACTTGAGGGAAGCAATGCCACCCAGAGGGACCTTGACAGGCTGGAGGAGTGGATCAATGTGAACCTCATGACATTCAACAAGGCCAGATGCAAGGTCCTGCACCTTGGTTGGGGCAATCCCCAGTATCACTACATACTGGGGGATAAATGGATTGAGAGCAGCTCTGCAGAGGAGGACCTGAGGATACTCATGAATGGTAAATTGGACATGAGCTGGTAATGTGCCCTTGCGGCCCAGAAAGCCAATTGTCTCCTGGGCTGCATAAAAAGAAGCATGGCCAGCAGGTTGAGGGAGGTGATTCTGCCCCTCTACCCTGCTCTCGTGAGACCCCACCCAGAGTACTGCATCCAGCTCTGGAGCCCCCAACATAAGAAGGACGTGGACCTGTTTGAGAGAGTCCAGAGGAGGGTCACAAAAATGATCAGAGGTCTGGAGCACCTCTCCTGTGAAGACAGGCTGAGAGAGTTGGGGTTGTTCAGCTGGGAGAAGAGAAGGCTCCAGGGAGACCTTATAGCAGCCTCTCAGTACCTAAAGGGGGCCTACAGGAAAGATGAGGAGAAACTTTTTACCAAGGCCCATAGTGACAAGACAAGGGGTAACAGTTTTAAACTGAAGGAGAGTAGATTTAGACTGGACATCAGGAAGATATTCTTTACTGTGAGGGTGATGAGACACTGGACCAGGTTACCCACACAAGTTGTGGATTTCCCATCCCTGGAAGTGTTCAGGGCCAGGTTGGGCAGGGCTCCGAGCAACCTGATCTAGTGAAATATGTCCTTGCCCATGGCAGGGGGGTTGGACTAGATGATTTTTAAAGGTCCCTTCCAGCCCAAACCATGCTATGGTTCCATGATCCAACACATTAGGCACTGCAATCCATATTGGGTGAAATCAGCTACAAGAATTTTATTAACAGTTGCCATTTTAAATTTTTAAATGTATTTGAAGCCCTAGATTCAAATTTTTAATGACATCAGTATAATAACTGAGGGTATTCAGTTTACATATGCTAATTTTAGCTGTATTTGTATAATCTGCTTCTGAAATGAGGTCTGAAAATTATCTACCAATACATTCGTCTTCTAATTTAGAGAAGATGGTACACCATTCTTATAAAAAATCCACTTCCAGAAGAAATGACCCAGAATTTTATCATGTCAGATGCTAAACTTAGGCTGATATGTTTGTAAAAGCTTCTTTGAGCTGAGCACATCAAATGATAGTAAGTATGAACTCACTTAATATGGCACAGAGATCCAAGAACTAAGCAGCAAGTCCCCTCCCCCCCCCCCAAAAAAGCCAAAGAAACCCCCAAACAACAACAACAAAAAAAGACAGAGAGGAAAAAAAAATCATAAGAAAATCTTTGCAGCAAAACAAGAGTGCAAGACAGGACTCAACAGTATTTATATTATAGTGACTCCATAGTTTATTAACTTGCAAGAATTTAGTAGCATTGAAGTGGAACATTTTCACATTAAATGATGACTGAAAATTATTGAAAGTTACTTTACAATAAGCATCATAATACATGAGTCAACCACTGATCAAAAAACAACAATGAGTTCTGCAAGTGTTTTCTCTTGCTCTCTAAATTGTTTCTAGATGTAAATTAAATGCAAAACAGGATGGATATTTTAAGCATTGTTCTGAGAATCACTGAAGTGATTTATGAGAAGATTATGAGCAAGACAACTAGGATCATTAGCTGTGAAAGTTTAGCTATTATGCAAAAAAGAGAACTTAAGTTCACAAGAAAACTACCAGAAAGATCATTCAAAACACCTGTGTGACACTGTGACACTTAAAAACTGGCAGATCACATAAAAAAGAGGTTTTGCAACTGAACAAGGTTTTTCAGAAAACAAGTTTTGAGAGCATTCCCCCAAAACTATTCAGAACTGTGCAGGTGCTGCAATGTCAAGTGTGTATTAGCAGCATTTTGACCATGTTTTAGATTGTCAGTGGGTGGCATCAAGAGCGCCATCAGCTCATGCTGAATGGAACAAATACTCTTTCCAAGAATAATCACAGAGTGACAAAGTCATCTGTCACACAGTCCTACTGAAAATGCTGTACATCACGGTCCAACACCTTAGTTAACTGGCATTGTGCTGTGGCTGCAAACATCCTATTAAAATGAATTTCCAATCCTTTAAGCACCATCAGCAACTTAACTATAGCACTCAGACACAAAATTAATCTTTTTAAATAGTAAATTAATTTGTTGCACCTATATTCAGACAATATCAGTCAGCACCTAGTCAGTATTACTCCGTGATATTACAGATTATAATAAATTAGACCAGCTACCACATATATGAGACCATTATAATTGTTCGGTATCCTTACAGATAGCTACTCAATGTTACCAGGCTGTGAAAGGCCAAGCAGGTTCAAATCTACTTTTGAGACTGTACTAAATTAGCAGAAATTAGACTAATGTATCTTAGTCTGGCATACCTTGCAATTTTCATGATTTTTGTGAAAGAACAGTGGCTTTTTCTTGACATTTACTGCTGAATATGCCTCTTCTAAAATCAACGATTGTACCCCATAGAATTTGCAGAATGATGTACAGAAAATGACTCGTGTCTAGGCCACCTTTTGAAGGAGAAAATTACAGTATGGTACAAAGAGGTATTTCCACAGTCCTCCACTTAATGGTGCTGGAAAACACAGATGCAACCTGTGAAGACTTTAAGGTAGCCATTGACAGCTTAAACCAATAGGAAAGACACTTAATGAATGTTCCTGAGGAAAAGCATGTTAAAGGAGTGTGATCATCCGCTTTGTTCATGAGGATGCAAATCTGCCAATACTGATGCTAACAGCTTGTAAGGATATGAAAAGACAGTATGTGCAATATGTAATCCGTTTTCAAATAACGAAAGTGTGACAACATCTGGATTTTTCTGCTGCATAGCAGATGTTATCAGACAGAAATGCCTTTTACTCAGAAACCACTCCATAGATGCTCTGTGAGGTCTCATGCTTTCAGTGCTTGTTGCTCTCTAGTATGTATGCAGCAGAAGTGACTTTTAAGTATGGCCAATTTTTCACATCAGACATGCTGCAAGGGACCTGTGCCATTCACTTTTCCATGCATCTAACCTGCAGATGACCCTATACTTAGTTGTCTATTCTAGGCTCTGTTCCGCCTACCTTCTGCCTAGAGACTCTCCTGGTAAAGAAGAGGGTTTTCCAGTAACTCATGTAAAGAATGAGTACTTGGCAAAAGGCAGCAGTGCTCTTACCAGTTGTACTTAGTTTAGAGCTTCACATAGTCATCCTCACATGTAAGCAATCCTTTAGAGAGCAGGAAGGAATCTCTTGGAAAAGCTGCACAGCTAGCTCAGTCTTTCCAAGTGCCCAGTGTATTTCACAACTGCACTGAGCATACTCCCCACCCGGTCTATAACGAATTACACTTATGTTTGGTGTGCTATTTGTTATTTGTTGTGCTATGCTGTGTTATCCCAAAGAAGAAAGACAGGCACAGCACTGTTGATTGAAAGACAGACCAGACTGTGGTTGTTTGCCAAGGCCTTGTCTGTCTAGTGGGATGTGCTTAAGATCCGGGCTACCAATACTGTAAAGACCCACACAATTATCCTTCAACTTAGCAGAGGGATTCTGAGAGATTTCTCAGTTCGATGATCAGGCTGTCCTTTTCTGATCAGGGATTACAGGGGTTCTGACTTGCAGGGTTTCCTCCTGCAGTTCAAACAAAACAAGAAAAAAAAATATCTGTATTTGTACTTTTGCACTTCCTTTCTACTGTCTACCTGGATGTTTGCGCTTGACACCTTTGACAGCCTAGCACACCTGCTGATCTCATTTTTCAACTTGGTTAACGTGTATAAACGTAAAACACAATAACCACAAAACTTAGCCATCACAAAAGAAAAATTCTATATTTAATCCTATTTAATACTGTATTTCACATTCTAACAGACAAAAGCAATACTCACACCACTTCCCCATTTTACATGCAAGCTATTTTTTCTGCAAGCTTTTTTAACCTGTTTTCCAATGGCCTAGACAATGTCAGTCATGAAGTACTGGGCCTGAGAGAACTCCTCCACCTTGACAGGTCACTGTCAGGCGGATAATCTCCAAACTAAATCAGAATAAAATGGATTACCATAGCTGCTATTTCTCTTATAAACTCTGATGAAGAAGGCAGTCAATATTTCACACACTAACACAATATTCAAATCAAGGGTTGTGTTAACCAAACAGTGAACAGACTGTAAATAAAACCTTTCGCACTCTTAATTTTTCCCATGTCCAATCTGATTATGTGCTATCACCATGTTACTAAATATCTATGTTAATCAAACTAATCATGAAAACAAGTTCTGTTTTGTTGGGTTTTTTTATACTGATACCAAAACCAGAGAGGATGAAAACAGCTTTAATCTGGTCCAGATCAGGTCTCACAGAAGACTCCACTTACTGTAGTGGTACACAGATAAGTGGAAAAATTGCTACTGTATCAGCCACTGTATTTTCAAAATAACTTGTTTGGCAGATGAGTTGAGGGAAGGCACTGACTCCAGTTTTATAACTTACCAATGTAGAACAAGGCAAGTTTCCAACGCCTTTTTCCAACCTGCTTGGTACAGACCATTGACAAATGTCAAATAACAACTTAGATACTTCAATAATCTTTCAGAGCAGCACAACATGTTCTCAGTTCCCTAAAATCGTGGTTTTCATAATTTAAACTTGCACTTCAAGGTCTTTAAGATATGTGCTTGTCACAAACTACTGCCACCACTTCAGAGTATGACTACTGTGCACTGAATTTAACAGTGCTTTGTGCTTACAAATTATCTAGTGTAGATAATTTGTAAGGGTCAGAAATGTTGTTAAAAAGAAAATAATTGTTTCATGAACCTATAAACAGCTCTGATTCGTCCACGTATGTGGCCAAACTGGCAATTTAAGGACCAAAAGCCCAGTTTTCAACACTATCTTATTAGATCTTATGCTTGCTCAACAAGCATTTGAACAATCATTGCTAGAAATCCAGCTGATATATCTCTCCACAGTAAGCAAAAGAGAGAAATGTAAGTTTGTTTTTTTTTAAAAAAAAAAAAAGGGTCACAGCTATGTAGGGACCTGCTTATGTCTGTGGGAAGAGTTAGGGTTGGAAGGGACCTTTAAAGGTCTTCTAGTCCAATCCCCCTGCAAGGAGCAGGGACATCCCCGACTAGATCTGGTTGCTCAGAGCCCCGTCCACCCTGGCCTTGAATGTTTCCAGGGATGGGGTGTCAACTACCTCTCTGGGCAACCTGTTCCAGTGTTCCACTACCCTCATTGTAAAAAATTTTTTCCTTATATCAAGTCTGAATCTGCTTCCTTCTATTTTAAAACCATTACCCCTCGTCCTATCAAGGAAAACCCCTTGTTGACAAGTAGGACGCCAAAACATTTGGAAAAACCTAACTTGACAAATTACTGCTCTCTTAAAATCTAGCTAAACGACTCAAATTTCACCATAGCTTTTTGGAAACACAAAAAAAAAGTTAAGTAGAAGACATTCAGACGGATAACAGCGCGTGCCCATACTCTGCCCAAGGCCTGCAACACCTTTGCTTACAGTGGTTAATTATGGCACTACAGATGGACCTGCTGCCCCCCATCTCCGCGAGCCCCACGGGAGCTGACACACGGCGGCACCCAGCAGCCCCCCACCCCCCCCCAGCCCCTTCCTCCAACCTCAGAGCCGCGCCACGCCTCGCCCCGCGCTCACAGGCTACCACCGCACCGCCCGCCCCGCCCCCTACCCACCCCCAACCAGCCTTGTGCCCGCCCCCTGGCGGCGGCCCACCAATCCCGAAAGGCGATGTGGCCTCTCGCCCTTGGGGGGAGGGCGGGAGCCCCGCCTCCCCCCCCGCTCCCAGGGCGGCTGCGCCGGAACGCGTGTCAGCCGGCAGTTGGTGGCCCCCGGGCAGCCAATGGGAGAGCGGCACCTCAGAGCAGACGTCTAATTTTGCGGACGGAGGCGCACACCCCTTTCTACTTCGGCCGGTCGCGCTCCTCTGCTGCCGGGGTGTGGTGGTTGCTGCAGCTGCTGGGAGGGAGCCGGGAACGCTGTGCTCCAGCCCTTCGGACGCGCGCCCGGGCCTTGCGCGGCGGAGCCGCTTCGGAGGGGTGAGCGAGGCTATTGGCGACCCTGCCGCCCGCGTCGCAGGGCGGCAGCCAATCAGGGTGCGTGGCGTCCGGCGAGGGGCGCGGCGGGCCGGAGCGGAGCCGAGTGGATCGGGCCGGACTGAGCGAGGAGCGGCGGGATGAGGCCGAGTGGACTGTGGGTGCTGGTGCTGCTGCTGGGGCTGGCCCAGATCGCCCTCCTGGCGCGGGAGGCGGCGGCCGAGGAGGAGGAGGGTGGCGGAGGTGAGCTCGAGTCGGGGGGCGGGCTGGTGGCGGTGGCCGTTGGGCGCGTGTGTGTGCCCGCGAGGCGCGGGTGCGCGGCCCCGGCCCTGGGCGCGGCAGGGAGCGCGTGCCCCTGCGAGGCGCCGGGTGGGGACCGGGCCGGGCTGAGCCGGCGGTGGCGGGCGGTGATTCCCCGCCGTGAAGGCACTGGTGTCTCGGGCAGCCCGCTTCTCGCAGCGCTGTTCGTTTCTTCGCGTTGCGTTTCTCTGCTCCTCACCTCTTCTAAAGGTGGGATAAAGATGGAGTTAAAAGCTGATAATTAGCCCTGCTGGCAATTACTGACTTGAACGTTACCAGTAAACTTGCAATTTCGTTATCCGATAGAGCACTCGTTTCCTTACCATTTAATTCAGGGGAGCTGTGTGTTCTGTGTGTTTCAAACTGATTATTTTGGGGGTTTTGTTGGGGGTTTTTTTTGTGGCTTTTTTTGTTTGTTTGTTTGGTTGGGTTTTTTTCCAGAAGGAAGGCCGTGCATTGCTAACTTCTTGGTGTTTCTTCCAGTTGTCTTTGAATTTCACTGATGTATGTCTGTGCCTTTCCAAAATTAGCTGAAACAAAGTTGCTCTGACTTACTAAGTTTAGCGCCTGTACATAGAAGGCAGGTATTTGAAGGTGCTTCTGTTCTCGTTTTAAGCGTCTTTCACGTGAACTTTGAGAAATCCTACATTTTTCATGTTTCCTATGTTAACGCTGCTGTATGTTAAGTATTAGAGAGCATTCGGGGAGACTGGTTTATGGATGACCTGAACTCCTGTCCTGTAAATTCTTGCTTAATGAACAGGCACTGGGACTTGAAGAAATGCATTTATGTCAGGTACCTTATCTGTGTGATGAGCTGTATGATCTATAGGGTAAGGATCAAGAGTTTTTGTTTTTGTTTTTGTTTTTTTAAATAGGATGTAGCATCTGCAGTAAGGAGATACATGTATTTCAGGTTAGAATTTAAAAAACAAAAGCGTGACAGGAAGATTCTGTGTTATGTCTGTTTCTCTGCTTTTAGCTAAAACACTTGGTTGTCATCACTTTGTAGCCTGTGACAAAGTCCAGTACTGATTTTCCCTAGTACGGTCAAATGGTGAAGTAGCACCTGTGATGTTACAGCAAAGCCTGAGTCCTGCAGCTGACAGCAGTAGCTCAGCTTCTTGGGAGCCAGGCTCTCATCAGTGTTTCCCGTGTGTGCTGTTCTTCTCATTATATGTGTTCTTGGGATCAAAGACACGGTGATGAAAGTATTTCCTCCTGTGTCAAGTTGAACAGTAATCCATTGTACAACTTGAATCATTTTCTTGCATCTGTTGTGTATCTCAAAATTGTATATAAGCTATGAACTAGGCTTTACCAAGTCTTTCTTTAAAAATGCTTGTAGTTAGGGATTTCCTTTTTTGCCCTTGAAATGCAGACTTGTATGAAGTCGATCAAATTTACTTTGCAACAAGCAAGTAATCCTATGTAAATTGATTGTTCAGAAGATGACAAATTCAGATGAAAGCAGGATTGTTGCACTGTATTTTGTCAGAAATTAAGTTTGACTAGGGCAGTGAGGCAGCTGGCATGCTTGCAGCAAGGTTAGCCTAGGTTTAGGCTAACCTTTACACCCTTTGCGTCCTGATGAAGGAAGAGGAGGGATCATGTAGAGGATCTGCTATAGAAAAGATTAAGGAAGACTGCTTTCATAAAAAGACTTTTGAATGCCCTGGCAACAGATTGAGTCTTGACTTCTGTGTTTCTGAAGGTTGAGCTCATCCAATTGAGAAACAGACAGTGCAGCACCCTCCTCAAAAGGAAACTTTCAGGCAGAATCCAGAAGTCATTGGTATCTGGATGCAGCTTTTTCATGTGAGATTCATGCTACTTAAGAAAAAGTTACTAGGCCAGATTCCCAATAAATGCTGAAAGTTCAGTGAAGTTACTGTTAGAATTTATTTTGGTTAGGGTAGCTGTCATCCTGAAGAAGGCCTGCCAGCCGGCATCATGTACCTGAAGTCTTAAAATGTCATCTTTATAATGTTTCTTGATTTGTGTAATGTGTTGAAATTTGTGGAAATGCTTTGTTGGAGTAAAAGGGAGTGGCCTGTGTTTTACCAGAGGGCAGGTTTTGGCCACAGGTGTCACTTGTTGGTTTGTCCACTTGCGTTGCAAGTAGCTTTAAGAAACAAAGACACTTCAGTTTGGGGGCAGCTGTTTTCTTTTTGTAAACTGTCTTATGCAAATATTTATTAGCTACTTCTGCCATCTCAAGTGTCACAGACTCATTCTGTATTTGTTTTCTCCAAATTGTAAATCATTATTGCAGGGGAAGGTTTTTTGCTTGTGATAAAAAAAGTCCGGCTTACTTCTCCCATACTTGGTCAGATCCTTGAAGCAGGTCTCACTCGCAACACTAAAGAGGATGTTGGAGGTAGCTATGACAACCCTAGGTATCAGTATCTGTATGGAGACCACAGAGAGTGATTTTACCATCTTGAGGGCAAACCTTTGTGTGGTGAGTTCCCCCCCCAGAAATGCATGCCCTCTGTAAGTCGGTTGGGAAAAGCTGGAGTCCTACTGTTAGGTGCTACTGTCCTGCCTCCATCTCCGAGGAGGAGGAGGACGTGGGTGTATATAAAGTCCATGAAAATGTATCACTGTCAAGGAAGATTTGTGTTGGCAGGCTATAAAGACACTTGCAGTGAAAGATACGGAATACTTTCAGTAATGGATGTTAGATCTAGTGTCTTAACATTTTCCACTTGTGCAAGATGTTTTTGTAGGTGCTGATACTTTGTTCTCAGCTTTCTAAACAATGAGCTTGTGCCACAGTAGCTACAGTGGCCTTTCTCTCTTTTTTTTTTTTTTTTTTTTTTTTTTTTTTTTTTTTTTTTGGGAGACAGATAGTTAGCATAGTAAGCAGGAACGAGAGTCACAGCCTGGTGGTTAATTTGAGATGCATGAGCCAAGTTGGCCAGCTAATTTTGCTCAAATTCTTTTGTGTCAGGAAAAAAACAAGTCTAAAGTGAATTGCTTGGAAGAGTAACGGGCATTGTGCAACTCGCTGGGAATTCAGGCACAGACCAGCCATGAACACCCTACAGTGAAACATAGCCCTCTAAACTGCTGGGTACTCATGTAAGCAGAAGATTTGACTGCGGAAACGCCCTGAAAACTAGCTTTTTCACCATGTCCTGTAGGTACATGACTATCCTTCAGCCCAAGGGTGTTCATATAGTTCAGCAAGTGCTTAGAGGTGGCAACACAGGAGGCATTGTCCACTTGCAAATAGTGCTTTTAGCTGCTTTGTAGGTCAGATGAAACAGCAGTAGTTGTTAAAGAAGCTTAGTTCAGGTCACTGCTGTTGTGTGATAAATGATCACCTGTGATCTCTCGCCTCATCAGAAGCTTTAATATTTGGGGGGTTGTATAAAGTTGGGTCCTAACTAAAATTAACACACTTTCTCCAGAGGCAAATACTGTTTTCTGAGAGCATATAGGCATATTTTTTAATACCACCTTCTAACAGAAAAATGGCTATTGCAAATTTAAAAAGGGGCCGAATTTTATCCCTGGTTAGCTTGTTCCTGTGGTCTGCCATTGGTCTGAAAATAATGGGGTTTGTTTTTATTGCTTTTTTTCATACCTGGATACTACATATTTATCTTTCTTAACTTCCAAATGAAATGGGAGTATTTTCAGAGTTCTTGTCCTGAATAAGTAGCTTACATGTACATTATTTGCTGTCCTACTGCAGTAGCTCCTATCAGCTTAGTCAAAAGCCAATTAAAGTAGAGAATAGTTTTAAGTAAGAAACCTTAATCCTTTTCTTTTTTTCTTTTTTTTTTTCTTTTTTTTTTTTAAATAATTCTGGGGCTGCAGTGGTTGAAAAGTGGTTGAAATAACTGAAAACTGAAATGTAACTGAAATTCCTTTAAAGTCATTTAGGAAGGTCTGCTTGCCTTAAATTATAAGGTGTTTTAAAAAAAAAAGGTTTAAAGGAGTGTGTGAAAGATCAAATATTAAAGAAACCGTCTCAAATTCCAAGCCAACTAAGACTGAACCAGTGGAAATATCCTGGCTTCAGATTTCATGTGCTAACTTTGCTTTGGTAATCTAGCAAATCTGCTTTCTCCTTGAAAGGCACATTCTGGACCAGCAGTTCTGGTCTCATTAAATTCAAAGGCCTCCCCAAAAGTTCTTTCAAAGAAGTTTTTACTCCATTTGCTTTAGAAGAGTACCTTGCATCTGCCAAGTGCGTAGAGGTGGGTTTTCACAGGACTCCTGCGACAATCACTTATTTGATTTTACACTCACTCTGCAGCCTGGTGCTGATCCAGAACAGACTGATGCTCCTATGAGTGGAAATTGCAGACCTGAAACCTCACCGTAACTGAAAGCAGGATATATTGATGTGGCAGGGGTGGAACTGAGCAGTCAGAAACAGAATCATTATTTACAAAGTGCTGCCTCTAAATCACCTTGGTAGTAGGGAAATGATAGCATTTGAGTTTATAGCAAGCCTTTCTGTTTATTCAACAGAATAAATCGCCTTCAAACAGGCAGAGCGTAGCAGCTGTGGTGTTACACATGTAGTGCATAAGGGTACAACGAAAACACTGGGGTCAGAAAACATGCTTTTTTGGTACAATACCTAATTTTTCCAGCTACAAGTTGCTGTGCTTGAAGGATGACTGTTTTGCTGCATGATGGAGGACTTCTATTTGAATTCAGGTATCATCTGCATGCCCTTCTTGCTCAACAAAACATGTCTAGTGCCTCACTTCCTACATTTCAGCAAGATACGCAACAGACCTTGGTAGCAATTGTCACATGGGTCTGTATGCATTAATTCTTGTTCTGTCTGTTTTCTTAGTTTGCCCTGAAGAGCAAAATACATGTTGACACTTTACTGAAATATTGGTATTGTTAGCTGGCGTAGCGTGGACAGAAATGAAATGATCAGAGGGCTGGAGCACCTCTCCTATGAGGTCAGGTTGAGACAGTTAGAGCTGTTCAGCCTGGAGAAGAGAAGGCTCCGGGAAGACCTTATCGCAGCCTTCTGGTGTCTAAAAGGAGCTTATAAGAAAGCTGGGAAGAAACTCTTTAGCATGGCCTATTGTGATAGGACTAGGGATTATGGTTTTAAAATAGAGGAAGGCAGATTCAGACTGGATATAAGGAAAATTTTTTTTTATGGTGAGGGTGGTGAAACACTGGAACAGGTTGCCCAGAGAGGTGGCAGATGCCCTGGAAACATGCAAGGCCAGGTTGGATGGGGTTCTGAGCAACCTGATCTAGTTGGAGATGTCCAACTAGTCGCAGAGCCCCGAACTATTCTATGATTATATGAAATGGGACTAATCAAACATCAGAGTCCCAAGCTCTTTGCAAAGTGATACTCCGCATTGTATGTGGAATAGGAACTAACCTGTGTTGAAACTTTTTTTTTTTCTAACCACAGGATATACTTAATAAATCTTAACCTGATAGTGTAATTTTCATGTTAAACTTGACACAATCTAATCTGTATTGCGTTTTTACTTTTCCAGAATCTGTTACAAAAGAAGATGAGGATGATGGTGGTGATGAAGATGATGATGATGAAGATGATGATTCTGAAGTTAAGGAAGAAAATGGTGTATTAATCTTGAATGATGCAAACTTTGATGCCTTCACTGCAGACAAGGACACTGTACTATTGGAGTTCTATGCACCATGGTGAGTTACAGCCTGTGGTACCTCCTTAGGTGCAAGATAGGGTGGCTGTCTGACAGGGGCTTCTCTGACAGGACACAGTCTTAAAAAGTGAACTTGGGTTGCAATTTTAAAGATTATGTAGGAGTAGCTTGCCTGCAGGAAAAGCACTAGACTGTGCCATAGTCCAGGACAGGAGATCATTCTAGTGGTGTGGATGTACGCTTTTTCCTGCCCCACTGCCATGTGACAGACAATAGCCTGCTCATTCTCCACAGATGTGGGTCATTCTGAGGGATCCTATGCCAAGGGAAGCACAGCCCTGGTTCCATCCTTGCTCTGTGCCTGTCAGGGAACAGAGACAATCCCAGTCAGCCCCAGAAAAGTAATGCAGTGTGGTCTTGCAGCCTGCTATCATGTCCTTGTGCTGGCCCACTGAGAACTTGTGCACTTTTGCGCATCTAGATGGAGAAACGGGGAAGACTTCCGTAGAAGGACAGTTGCTAGAAAGTTTTCCATCTCAAGTTTGAATCTCTGCCCTTGCCAGAAGGATGCAGTATGAGTAAGGACATAACTGGTTTATATTATCAATTTAAACAGTACATTATATGTCTCCCTAATGATGATAATTCTGCTGGCATACCAGGGTACACAAAATAACATCAGTATGCTCAAGGGAACTGCAATGGATTTACCTGCGTACAACTGAGATAAAGAATTTAGGCCAGAATGTATCGTGTCTTGCACTTTTTTGGACAAAAATGATAGAGATGCTTAGTGGGGGAAAAACAAGAGTAGAATATGTTTGCAGTCAAGTTGCTGAGTTAGTGTTGCAGCCAGAACCTCTTTTCCTTTGTGGCTTAGTGATACGAAGATAACTTACTCATTTGTCCTTTTCTAATTTTTGAATATAGGGGAGAACATGATCTTGCTGGAGGTGAAGTTGCATTTTAAGTTATGCCACTCTTGTTACAGTGAATCCCATCCCTGCTTGGCTGTAGGTACTAATTCTGCAGCTGTAGTTTGCCTGCATGAAAACTTAACATAAAGCTCAATTTATCTGAACAGAAAGATGCATGGTCATCATGGACTAAACACCTCCTCTTCTTTTTTTCTGCTCCCCCTCCTACTAGTTGAGAGGCTAAGGAGTGCAAGCTATCTGCTACGCATTACTTTCCCTGTTTTTTTCTTCTTTTTCCTGGTTTTGTCTTCAGCTCGTCAAGCTATATTCAGCCTTTTTTTATGCTAGTGTATCTGTTGTGCCAGCTTTTGCAGCAGGAGCCTCTGTTCTTCCCAAAGCGTTCTGGTGTGGCCAGAAAGAGAGCAAGTGCTGTTATACTGTAGTGGGTGTGAGATTTCACTAGGCCACCTTCACTACTGGCTCATTTTTCCCTTTAGTTCAATTTAGAGTGCTGAGTAGAGAAGGTGAATCTAGATTAGGGAAAGGCTGAAGTCTGAATGAGACCGTATTTGGGGGCCCAGAAAGGAAGGAGAAACATGGTGCAAGGCTTGCAGTTTTGTTTTAAGAGGAACTGTTACATTTTTTTACAACAGCTTTATAAAGCACGTATGGAAATGTGTTGCCTTTTAAATGAAAAAAAAAAAGTTGAGATTTGAACAAACAGCACATTAGCTACAGTTACTCTCTACCTCTCCATGATCTGAAAACACAGCAAGACAAACATTCTTATGTTGATGTTGTAAACATCTGTCAGAAAGCATCCTGGAAATGCACAATAGCAAAATACCTCTGTGAGCTTGTCATACATTTATGTATCTACTTGTGTCTTCCTCTGATAGGTGCGGACATTGCAAGCAGTTTGCTCCTGAATATGAAAAGATAGCCAAAACTCTGAAGGAAAATGACCCTCCTATTCCCGTTGCCAAAGTAGATGCTACTGCAGCCACTTCACTAGCAAGTCGTTTTGATGTCAGTGGCTACCCAACCATCAAAATCCTGAAAAAAGGCCAACCTGTTGACTATGACGGTTCTCGGACAGAAGATGGTAAACACTAATCCTTTGCAATTCTCTGTAAGAAAGCAAAGTAGTATATGGTTGTGCTTCTTAATGTGACTGTTCTGAAGGACTGTGATTTCAAGTGACTTTATCTTAGGCAGAATAATATTATGAAGGCTGAAATGTTACCTGTCTTCTCAATTGGCTGTGTGCTAGAGGACAACTTGCAGTTAGTGGGTAGTGCTCTTACTGATGGAAGGTTTCTAGATATGGTTTGATTAGAAGAGGAGATAGTCTCTTGCTTGCCAAAGGATTGGCTAATAAGAAATATCTGGTCTATGTATTGACTGTATATAAACCCACTTGTTTCTTGCTTAATGGATGTGCCCAACTTCAGTCAGAGAGCAGAAAAACTACTTTTTTTCTCTGTTTTGAGATGGAATTCACATGCTGTGGTGCTGCGAAGTACAGATCTGTGTTCTGCACAAGATTCTGTATGGGGTGAAGAGAAGACCTTGGCAATAGCAACACTGAAGTAAAGTATAAAGGAGCTTGAGTAAGAAAGTGTTCTCATCTAAGCTTGGCATGTAGGCTTCAGGCCAAGACTGTGCTTGCCACTCTGATCTTAAATTCTTGATACCAACTCATGCATTTGATATGCTACTAGTATGATAATGCAAACTTGCTAACTGGGCTATTGAACTGTATTTCAGCAATTGTGGCCAAAGTCAAGGAGGTTTCTGACCCTAATTGGACCCCTCCACCAGAAGCTACCCTGATATTGACCCAGGGTAATTTTGATGACATCGTGAACGGTGCTGACATAATCCTGGTGGAATTCTATGCTCCATGGTAAGCAAGAAGGCAGGCACCTGTACTTTCCTAGCACAGCTGGCCTGAACACACTTGGTGAACCTGTTTTCTGTTATGCCTTTTTAAGAGTCTTGCCTTGTGCAGGTGTGTGTAGCTCTGTTATACTGTTCTGACCTGGACCTAGGATCACATTACAAATCACTTGAAAACTAAACTGAATCTTTTGCTCAGCAAGGGGTGGTCTCCTTAATTACAGATCTGGGAACACATTGAGAGATAATTAAAATCAAAGGGAGTTGGTCCTTAGTTTAAAAATTACCTTTAAAAATGATACTGCCTTTAGTAATGTGGGGCCAGACATAGAGGTTAGCTTCAGGTTGGAGAGACAAGTCTTCCTAGGCTGAAGTTTTCCTCTGTAGATTGAATAACCCCATTTCTACTTTCTCCGTTGTGGAAGACGTAACTCTTCAAATTCAGAGGTAGCAGGACTTATGGCTTCTAAAAACTGCCTTCCTCTCTCCTTTCTTAGGTGTGGACACTGCAAAAGGCTTGCTCCAGAATATGAGAAGGCTGCCCAGGAGCTTAGCAAGCACACGCCTCCTATTCCCCTCGCTAAAGTTGATGCCATTGCTGAAACTGAGCTTGCAAAGAAATTTGATGTTACTGGCTACCCAACTCTGAAAATCTTCCGCAAGGGCAAGCCTTATGACTACAATGGTCCACGGGAAAAATACGGTACTGGAACTTCTGACATTTCTTATTTTCTGAGGGCTTGTCTACAGATGTTTTGAATTTTTTTATGTATCTATAATTTATATATATATTTATATTAAATATAAATTAAATATTTATATATAAATATATTTTTATTTATATCTATATTTATATATAAACTACATGTTAACATGATAGCAATGCTAGTTGGGGAAACCTGAATAAGTGTGGTCTCATACCTACATAGGCCAGCAGCATAAATTTGTCTCTAATCCTTATAACATCTTATGGTGCTACTAGAAGCTCCTTTTCATATAAAGTAAGTGAAATACACATGGTGAAGCAGTAGCAGTATGAGTAAATGGGCAGCCTTTAATTGCACTGGAATGGGCCATAAGGGCTAGCAAAGTATTAAGTATTAGGTTTTAGTAAGAGGGAAGACTTAAGAGTATCCAAGTAGAACTTTGTCTCGTAGCAGGATGAGGAGACTGTGAAGGGTCTAGATTTTAAGAAAGGAGGATTACTTGAGGGATCAGCTGATATCCATGGAGCTCCTGCTTGGTCACCTCTTCTGAAACCAGTCTGAAAAAGTATATCCAGAACTGCCACTTCAAATACTTGGACTGAGTTCTTGCTAATCTGGTCTTTTACTTATTTGTGGGAGGGCTGCCCAGAGAAAAATGCCCATGGGAAACGTGGTGTTACACAACGTCACAGAGGGAATGCCTGAACCTTTCAATTCAATAAGTGTTCTAAGCCACTGTTTGGGGATGGGTTTGTCTCACAGGTATTATTGACTACATGACTGAACAGGCTGGTCCTCCATCTAAACAGATTCAGGCTACCAAGCAGGTACAGGAAATTTTGCGGGATGGAGATGATGTCATCATCATTGGTGTCTTTAGCGGAGAGAATGACAAAGCATATCAGCTCTATCAGGAAGCAGGTAAAGAATGTTTTAAAATATTAATGTATGTGTTGTTGAGATTCTGTCCAGGACTTCCGGCATGGAGAGATCCTTTATTTCTGCTCTTAGTTCAGTGAGGAAGATTGGAGAGGGGTAAGAGGAAGAAGATTGAAGGGTGATCTGCTTGTACTCCAGGGAAAAAGCTCACAGCAGATTTTGAGGCTATAATTAAAGTATCAACCAGTCACAGGAGATACCTCCTCTTGGTACTGTGTCCCTAAAAACACGCAAACTAGAAAGAAGCAACTTCTTGGCTTAAAGCCTTGCTAGCTTTACCATCTGCTATTGCTTGTTTCATATCTGACGGTTCCAGAGTCTGGGCTCTGCCAGACTTGTTTGAGGTGGGGCACCTGGAGAAAGGATCATCGTCCACCTCTAAATTAGTTTAGCTAGACCATTCCTGGCAATGTTTATTCTTAAAACCCCCATTGATATGACGTATTGTTGGTCCTGTTAACAATATTTCCTACGACACAGAAGAGGCTAAGCACTTAAGTGCTCAGTTACTTTAATCAATCCCTGTGTCGTGTGTGATCAAACTACTTGCAGCCATTCTTGACTTTTGCTAGAGCTCTGAGAGCAGTATGAGCAATTCTTCTCTTCTGGCTATGCCTGCTTCTGGGGCTGCTGTCATTTATAGTTGGATTAGGAGCTGACTTGGTTTTTTTCAGTATGGCAAGATATAGAATTGTTTCCTAGGCTGCTCAAAAGCAAATGGATTGACTGGGTGACCTTGTGAGTTCCTTTCCAGCTCTACTTTGTTATTTGAGGGGAAGCCAAGAGACAGAAGACTAATAAACAAATAGCTGTTTCACTGTATATGTTTTGGAAGCTGTTAAGGGTTCATGAATATGTAGAATTACTCGTCAAGTAGATGGGTTGTTGAACAACCTTCAAATAGTGCTACTTGAATTGTATGCATTTTCACATGCCTCTCACCCCTAGATGAGAGCTGTTCTCCAAGACTCTGGGTTGTTCCATGTCCCAGTGAAAATGGGAAGAGAATTTGCTTGCAGTACAGTCTCAAGGTTTCAGTCAGAAGCTCTCAGTTCACTTCATGATGACCTTTGTTTCTTCCTAACCTTTATTTTTCAGCTAACAGTTTAAGAGAAGATTACAAGTTCTACCACACCTTCAGCAATGAGATTTCAAAACTATTGAAATTATCTCCAGGAAAACTGGTGGTCATGCAGCCAGAAAAATTTCAGTCAAAGCATGAGCCCAAGATGCATGTTTTGGATCTTAAAGTGAGTAGCTCGTCCAAAGCTAGAAAGTTTTGTGTGCTGATCGAAGGTTCTCTTTCTTTGTATGAGCAGTTGGCATCTTCCTGTTGGAAGTACTCCAGTAGATATTTGAGGCAACCTGTTTGTCCCCTGAAATTGTATTGCTTTGTTCAAGAAAGCTTTATAAAATAAACCCAGAGGTTACATATTCAAATAATTTACCACTAAAATATTCAGATTAAGGGTAGAATACTAAATTATCTTTAGTGCTTAAGAATTTGAAGATAAGATGACAGCATTGTTTGTAACATGCCCCTCTTTCTCATTCATGCATACATCAATATTAGTTTCCAGTAGTGTGTAACAGAAATGCCACTTAAATCCATTTGTCTGAACTTTTCCCCATTTTTTTAAGCAGGACTCTACAGATGAGATTAAAGAGCATGTGCTAAAACATGCTTTGCCTCTAGTTGGTCATCGCAAGCCTTCCAATGATGCTAAAAGATATGCTAAGCGTCCTTTAGTGGTTGTCTATTATTCTGTGGACTTCAGTTTTGACTACCGTGTTGGTAAGTTAGTGTCGTAGTTCAGCCCTGATCAGGACTAGACTACGCAGTCTCTCTCTCACTCCCCCCCACCTTCCGAGAGAACAGGGAGAGAAAATATAAGGAAAAACGGCTCGAGGTTTGAGATAAGGATAGGGAGTAATCCTTAAAGTTACTGTCACGGGCAAAACAGACTTGACTTGGGGAAAACTATTCATTTATTACCACAAACAGCAGGATAATGAGACAGAGAACAAGATAACCTCCCTCCACCCCTCCCTCTTCCCAAGCTTAACATTATCTCTACTACCATCCCCTCCCCAGCGGCACAGGGGGGAAGAGGGAATGGGGGTTGCAGACAGTTCATCATACGTTGTTTCACACCGCTGCTTCATGGTCGGGGGAAGAACTCCTCACATTCCCCCCCTGCTCCAGCGTGGGGTCCCTCCCATGGGCCACAGTCCTTTGTGGAACTGCTCTGGCTTGGGTCATCTCTTTCACGGAGTTCAGTCCCTCTAGAACAGCTGTCCCAGCGGGCCCTCCATGGGCCACAGCTGCCTTCAGGCATCCACCTCCAACGGTACGGGGTCCTTCACGGGCTCCAAGTCGATCTCTGCTCCTCCGTGGACCTCCATGGGCTGCAGGGGGACAACCTGCTCCACCATGGTCATCACCACAGGCTGCAGGGGAATCTTGGCCAGGAGCCGCATTACTCCTCCCCCTCCTTCTGAACTGACCTTGGCGTCTGCAGCTGTTCCTCACAACAGGCTGGCAGATGTCTCTCAGGATCCTTTTTTTACATCTTATTCACTTCTCATCTCCTTTCCACTTCTTGCAGACGGGCTGGACCGAATCGGGCCCAGTCGGCTGCCTGGCGAGAGGCAAGAGGGTGAGGCCTGCAAGGCCCATGAGGCCTACGCCTCCCCCATCTTCTCTTCTCTCTCTTTTTTTTTTTTTTTTTTTTTTTTTTCTGTTTTCCCCTTCTTAAATACGTTATCGCAGAGGCTTTATCACGGGACATTCTGCTACCAATCGGCTCGGCCTTGGCCAGCAGCAGGTTCGCCCTAGGCCCGGCCGAGTCCACTGAACAAAGGGGAGCGACTTCTAGCAGTTTCCTTCAGAAGCTACCACCTTAGGGCCCCCCTCAGTAAGAAAACCACGACAGTTAGCCAAGATTACCATTCTTCCACTTTGAGGGGAAGCAACCAGCAGCTAGGAATTACTAATCCTGTTGTGTTCTGGTTTTTTTCAGCTACCCAGTACTGGAGAGGCAAAGTCCTGGAAGTGGCTAAAGACTTCCCTGAATATGTTTTTGCTGTTTCGGATGAGGAAGATTATTCTTCTGAAATAAAAGATTTGGGCCTACTTGAAAGTGGAGAGGATGTCAATGTCGCCATTTTGGATGAAGGTGGCAAGAAATATGCTATGGAGCCAGAAGAGTTTGACTCTGATGTACTCAGGCAATTTGTACTGGCATTCAAAAAAGGTACAGTTTCTAAAATGGGGTTCTCTAAGCCATTTGCTTTGTTTTTACTTATTTTCTACAGGCTATGGCTACAGCAAAGTCATATATGCAACCTTAGTGTTCTGTGGCTTAAAGCTTTTGGATGTTTCTTGCCTTTTTTTTTTTTTTTTTTTTTTAAATCTCAATTCATTAACTTTGCTTGGACTATGCTGTGGCATCTACTATATTCTAACGCTGAGTGTGTTTGGCAAGCCTAAAACGTTCTTGCAACTTTGAAGTGAGAGTTGGTTATTTAGTATAATGAATCACTCTAATACGTTGTGGATGGACAGCTATAAAAAGAGGGAGAAAGATTCTAGAGAATTGTGAAACAAATTGTTGCTTATACGTCAGAAGATTATTTTCCTGAAAAGTCACCAGCAAGTTAGCGTATATTTTATGCAGAGGTAAGTTCATTTACTGATGCAATGCTTTTTCCCTGGTGAAAGGATGTACTTCTGCCCTTTCTTCTTGGGGCAGATAGTAAGACTTGTTCTTACTGTATTCTAACAATAGTGTGTGTTTTGTTTCCTTCTAGGGAAACTGAAGCCTATTGTGAAGTCCCAGCCAGTGCCAAAAAATAACAAAGGGCCTGTGAAAGTAGTAGTGGGTAAAACTTTTGATACCATAGTAATGGATCCAAAGAATGATGTTCTCATAGAGTTCTATGCCCCGTGGTGTGGACACTGCAAGAAACTAGAACCAGTGTATACAGAGCTAGGCAAAAAATACAAGAATGAGAAAAATCTTGTCATAGCCAAGATGGATGCTACTGCCAACGATGTGACAAATGACCACTACAAAGTGGAGGGATTCCCCACTATCTACTTTGCTCCAAGGGACAAGAAGAACAACCCTATAAAACTTGAAGGCGGGGACAGAGATTTAGAGCATTTGAGCAAATTTATAGAGGAGCATGTGACAAAACTCTCCAGAACAAAAGAAGAGCTTTAGATGAGATGAGGGTGGTGAAGAAAAATTGTTTGTACCTTGTAGTTAAAAGCAGATGATTGATAAAACTTCATGAGAGAAGAATTAAGCAGTTTCAGCAAGGAAATTCTTAAGCAGTCAAGGAATTGCGGTATCTTTTTTTTTTTTTTATACGGCAGAAAAGTTTGTTTGTTTTTTCTGGACACTGAACTTCTCTGATATGAATGTCTTGTTATGGTTTTAATCTTTGGAGAAAAATACATACTTTTTTTGTGACTATCTTAAGCTTGATTATTTGACTTCAATGCAGCTGTTTTTTAAGTTAAGAGATACTGCCAAAAAAAGAACTAGATCCCTCTCCCAAACAGATTTCTTTGTCTTATTTCTTGGTATGGTTACTTGAGGGGACCAGTATTTCGAGCCAGTCTCTCTTCTGTTATATTTCTGCATACATATTCATGTGACTGTATCACTATATTAATTGGTGAGAGTAAGAGTGGGAGTTTTCTCATATGTGGACAAATTGAGTCTTGCTGAGATACAACACATTGACTTGCGAACTAAATGTGGTCAACTTGTGCTTTGTGCCCCTCTGTAGAGAGGGTGATGCTAAAATAGCAAGTTTTTCTAATTTACTTCTCTAGTAGTCCATATTGACCCATTTATATCTTAGTCTTTCCAAGTATGTTTTGGAGTAATTGGAGTGTGACAAAGAGCATCTAGTGGGTGGTAGTGCTTGGATTCCGGTATCGGATCTATGTGCTGCTATCTCCTTTCCTTTTGTAGAGAGGAAAGCTTGGTAGTGATTTGTCTTTGGGTAAGCAGACTGAGACCTTCTGATGGACTTTATTCCTGTGGCAGTTACTACAGGTACAAAAGATGATTGCATCTATTCTGTGCTCCACTTGGCAGTATGTGTGTTTAAAAGTTAATTTTGATCTTGAATGTCCCAGTTCAGATCCATTCATAAATTTATGGGCAGTGTTGGGGTGGCAGGTTTATATACATTTCAGAAGCACTGTCTGCCTCTTCTCAGAGCTGTCATGCTGCAGTGTGTGTGACTTAAGTGTCACTGAGGTAGTTTTGATACATACTGCATTTTTAACAGGTAGTGCTTCTCTCCTAGCCAGCACTGTTTTCTGTCTTACAAAAAACTGATATCAGTCTTTCTTTTGGGTTTCCTTGTTGCATTAGTTTTCAACTTCTGGGAGGGTGTGCAAATCCAAAACCACCACCCTTTTTTCTTCTGAGGAGATAGTCTTCTGTGTAGCAAGGGTAAACCCATGTCCAGGAGGTGGTGGCTGTTAACAATATAGTCCAAGGACCCAAAACGGCCTGCAAGGGGGTACATAATCCCTACATAACTTCCTATTGCACTTTGCATCCCTCTTGAAGGGATGTGCCTCCTGCTGCCTTAACAGGGGACTGATTGTTAACAACCTACCCAGCAAAGTGACTATCGAATTATTCTTGCAAAGGTGTGTTAGACTGCATGAAGGCTTTCTTTTAATGAACAATTTATCTGAAGCTAGTGAGAAAGCTCATCAGTAGATCATGAATGAAGGGGACGGTATTAAATCTCCATGGAGTGCTGGGATGGGTTGAATGCTGTTCAGTTCCTGTTGTTTATCAGCAAAAGCTGATAAGTACTAAGCAACTACTCAGGGTCAGGTCTTAATTGCTGCTTTCTGTTAAAGCACTATAATCACTCACTTCTAGCCCTGGCATTGTCAGTCTTTTTCATGTTAGATTACTTTTTCTCTGCTGTTCTTAAAGGTACAGATATGTGTTAAGCTTAGGCAATATTTCACCTACAAGACTCATACCAAGTGCATTATCTTCCATCACTTGCTGCTTCTGTTTGCAGCTTTTCTCTAGAGCCTTCAGAGGCCGTGATCTGTGGTAAATGTCTGTGCATAGGCAACAAGACCGAGATCAGATTTAGCTGAGCACCACCTTACAGTAGAGGTGACTTTTTTCAGCTTTAGCAAGTATACATAAGCCAAGTAGCAAGCTCTGTCCTGTCTGCAAGTTGAGATCAACTCAGTTCTTCAAAAATGTAGGCACAAACTTTTAAAATTGAGTTCTTAAACATAGTTCAACTTCTATCCCTAAGTATTGCTTAATACTGCAGGCAACTAAATTGTTCCTGCTTATTAGTTAGTTGCAGACTTGTAGGGATTTATTCCAAAACATGTCATCTAACCAACATGAGGACACAGATAAGCACAGAACATGTAGAAGGGAGGGTGAAAAGTCCCTTATTGGTGGTGGAGACTACAGTCAGGGCTCCATCTTTCTCAGGACAATAAGTGTCGAAGTTGAGCATAAGAGTTTCTCACCTCTCTTCTTGCAGGTGCTAACTTACTAACATTATCATTGCCAATACTGTACTATTTCTGTAGACTTCTTACTCCCAGCAGCAGCTGACACCACTTTGGGTTGAAAACAACCTCTTCAGCCTGCTGGAAGCCCTCATGGCATAAAAGGCACAAGGCCCAGGAGAGTGTCCAAGGTGTACTTGCATGGTACTCTTACTGTCTTCCTCTTCCTTGCCTTGCCTCCACCAGGTGGAGGCAGCCTGGTACACATTACTTTAGGGCTGTGCTCAAAGACCTGAATTTTGTTCTAGAGCAGCAGTGCTTAAGTCTGAGCTGAATAAGGAAGAAAAATTCACTAGTATTGCTAACTTAGTTTCTTGACAGTGAGCTGCAAGAGCAGGCAGCATTACCCCAAGTAGGTTATGGGTTTTGGGTTATAAGTAGTACAGGAAACGAGGATTTGATCCATCCTTACATTAGTGTCATCTTGCCTGCATTTCCTGCAAGTCCTTGGCTGTGCCACACACCTTGACATCTGTACCCCATAACTGATGTATATTGCTGGGTAGTGATCAAGATAGAAGATGCTTTCGCCTCTCAACTTGGGGCGAAGTCATACTGGAAAGCAAACTGCTTTCCTTAGCTCCAGTATCCTTATTCCCTGCTGTGTTCACTATCAACATCACATCAACTTTCTGTGAGACTTACTGGGATGGTTACTTTATTAGGTCTGTTATCTCTCTGTAGAGATAAAGCTCTATACTTGAAAAGTAATATTAATGTGATTGGTGCCTTCTAAGGGGAAGGAGTCATACCATGTTTTGGAATTTAAATGTGTTATGCATGTCTGCCTTTCCCTTCCTGGTGCATTAGGATGCTTTCCTAAGTATTATAAACTCCATTAAAGTATTACTTAAGTACTGCTTATTAGCTTTGATGTTCCCTTCTTACATTTGAAAAAAAAAAAAATGCATGCAGTGCAGAAGAACAAGGAAGCTCCCCTTACTTGCTCTTACAGACAGCTGCATGAGCTTATGGCATCATTTCTGATTATTGTTCCCAGGTGGAAGAAAGCCTGCAGTTTGTGCTTCAGCACAGGACCAATTTGTGTAGTAATAACAGTTCCCAGTTAGGGTCCAAGGAGCCTGGCCTGGTGTAAATATCTTGCACGCATGCATCTTCTATTAAACATTTTTTTTTTTTCTTTTCTGTAAACTGTAGTACATCTTCAAGTAGTCAGACTTGAGACTTGTTCAGGGAAAGGAAGTGGCCCGGAAGGGTCAAAGGCTAAGGCAAGCAGCAACTCCAGCATAGCCAGTGCTCCTTGAGTGAGTTTGTACCATGTCTGTGGGACGTTCAAGGTAACAGTAAATACGGGTCTGGGATCTTGATACTGCATAAAGTGCTAGCTATTTTTGGTACTAAAAGAGATTGTTAACAATAGAGGGACCTGTCTGTTTGTAATCAAGGTTGTCACTCGGTTTCTGCTATAACAATTTTATACTACAAAACTGTTAATTATGGTGATGCTTGGCTGTGGCCCAAGATTTGGCTGGTAGCAAGCAAGCAAGGCACTGCTGAGCTGGAGACTACTCCACAAAGTTTCTGTCCTCCTGTACATGGGGTTATGTGCTGAGGAAACAGGTTTCAGAAAACTAGAACATGAATAAGGTTAAAGACATTTCAGAAAGTAGCATTGACTGTAGTGGTCAGATTTGTGTCCTTACTTTTGTTGTAGGCAAGAGAAGCCACTGCAAACTGTCCATGCTCCAAAAGGCTTTTTGCTCACAGCCTGCATTGGAAGTGGACAAGGATCAGAGGATTGAGTACTGTAGTCCATACAGTCAGTCTGTGAAGTTGGGTAATGAGTACATCAAGCCCTGTACAAACCAGTATGTAATCCACTTAGGGAATATGCTACAGAGCCTTGTATTTGTTAAGCAATTTGGTTTTCGTTTGCTGTGCTTAAGCTGTAAAACTCCCTTTTTCAGTGCAGAATTAAATGCTATAATATCCTACCTCAGTTATCAGGCATTTCTGGGACTTCAACTAGTAGTGATGCACAGCTTGAGGTAAGGAGGGTGTGGCAGGAATCACCACACATCACTGCAGCACATTTGTCAGGGGACGGATCCCAGTCAACTACCGCTCCCCTTTTCCTTCCTGGACCCATGGGACCGTGGTAGGTTGCATGAAGCCATGCAGCCATGGGCTGGAGAAATGTTTTCCTGGCTTATGTGATCTGTCTCAGTATCACTTCTTTGGAGGTTGCTCTGCACTGAAGCTTGGTCCTTTAGACATTGTTGTGTGTGCTTTCAGAGGCCACAGACTGCTGTCATGCTAATGTTAGTGCTGGAGTTCCTGTGCCATGAACAGTTTTGTATGCAGCCACTGTGCTGTTATCTGACACTTTGCAGCATTGCTTTCTGAATCATTCCTGAATGTCAGGACAAGTTCTGTACACACTATGAAATCTAAATTACCATGTCTTTGCAGAGGCTGGGTAAGACTGCTTGGGTCTGGAAGGACATGACCGTTCTTCAGTTTCATTTCTGCCTATAGAGAGGAAGAGCTCTGCTCTGTGAATTACCATGAATCCTTACAGTAGAAAGGTGGAAGTTTCAGAAATGCTGTTTGTTCAAATCCCAAGCTGTATGTGCCTTGATTAACAACGAGATAAAGGAGGTAAAGCTATATTTAATCAAATCATGCAAAGAAAACCCTTTCCACAATCAGTAACTTGATCCTCTGATGGATTTCTGTATGCTGGGTTGTTTCTTCAAAGTGAAAGCTGATGCTTGTCAGCCTGCTTTTGATTAATGCCCTCCTACTTGCTTTGTCTAAGTTACAGTAGCCTTGCTGAAATTCAGTATTTGTCTTACACTAGAGGAGAACTGTACGGTAATACAGCCTGGTAAATTGCTGCTCAGAATGACAGAAGGTGGGCTTAAAAAAAAGCAACTGATAACTCAAATTTCCATTGTCAGAGAAATCAAGGCTAGACAGGACCATTTACTCACCTATTCTAATTGCTTCATGTATCAGGCCACAATTTTTGTTTGCTTTCCATATTCAGCCTAATAATTTGCATTTAACCAATGCATTTGTTTATATTAAAAAAAAAAAAAAAAAAACAACAAAAAAAAACCCCATATGCAACACAACCAAAGCTCCAGAACTAAGTGCTGATGCTACACTGATACTGATTTCTGAATCATAGAATGCATTTAGGAAATGGAACAAGCTTCTTGAAAACGGTATTGCTTTGAGTAAGGAAGGCAGTTCTGCATTTACTTGCCATGTGAAATATTTCATAAGTTACTTCTGATAATGCCTTTAATTGTATTTTAATGTGGGATTTGGCTCTTTTGTGCTTCAAGTTGGTTTTGATCTTTTACAGTCTCAAGATAATCTAACAACTAAAGGATAGTTAAACTCCACTAGGTTGATTAAGCTGTAGCTTTTCCCAAACAGCAAATCTTCACAGAGAGCCTAATGTCAGGTGGGTTGAGCTTTGTTCAAGATCCTTTAAAGGAGCCTCAAGGAGCAGTAATAGAGCACAGATGCTACATCTATAGCATCAGATGCAGATGCAAATAGAGAGGTGTATATTGGTGTACTAACCAGTCCATTAAAAAGTCAGTGGCCTTACTAATCTGCCTGCTTGTTTAAACCAGCCAGTCTTTAAATAGAAAAGTCACATTTTAAATAAAAGTCACAGTGATTTTTGTTTTTCATTTTTTCACTTCCAAGTTGCACCATAAGTATTAATGAGATCCTTGAAGTACACTGTTTTCTATAGCAGCACAGCAGTGGATCTAAGGGGGGCACTTCCTCATACTGGAAGGTGTCCAAAAGTACAGGTAAGGATCAAAAAGTCTTTCTTTGATTACAGTGATGTGACAACAACTTCAGCGGTAGGAGCAATTCAGCGCTTGGTTGGTTGGATTTTTTTCCTAACAATGCAGCCTATTTTGCTGAGAATTGTAGGAATAGTCAACCTTCATCAGACATACAGTACCTAAACACTCCAGTGTGAGGGGGTCCAGTTGAACTGTGGATCTGTAAAGAATAAGTAGCCCTCTTGACTGTAAAACACCACATTTTGAAAGACCAGACCTAGCTTGTTGATGAAAAACATACTGCTTGAAAAGGAAAGAAGAAATTAGGATCATGTGTAGAAATCACTACGCATATGCAACCGTGAATAACAGCCAGCACCAGGCAATACAGCTAATCACCCATACATATATGCCACTAGCAAATACAGATCCATTAACTATGCAAGTTCAAGAAATTCTGGGAAATGTGTCAGCTCAGGCATAGAATAAATAGAACAGCATGAGGATATTCTAGTGGGAAGTGTAGATCTTCCATTGCAGTTGTCGGGGGGAAGGGGGAGCGGGACACACAAAACTGGTTTGGTTTGAAGCCTTCCTTGTTTTCATCTTCTCAGTAGTTGAAATCAGTAACCAATTTAGACAACACATTTTTAATGGTGATAAAAGAATGAATGAGCATTGGCTGACTTGAGAGGTACTCGTCCAACAGGTGCAGAAACTAACAGCAAAATTTAGTTGCTTTGTAGACTTTAATTTCAGAGTCTATCAAACGCATTAAAAAATACACTGCTGGACTATTTGTTTGCCCCCAGAAAGAAGTGGTTACTGTGTAGTTCTCTGCTGTCTATGACATTTCTTTTCTCCTAGGTCAAGTTTTCTTTTTCTCTTTTATTAAATTGAATTCGATCTTAACCTTTCAGAATAAGAAAGGTACATCCAGCAATATGGCAATAAAGTGTTCCTCATCCCAAGTCACAATTTATTAAATCCAGTAAAAGACTGTACCTTAAAAATTAGGTCCATGGTCCCTGCAGTGGAATGTTAAGTCTGAAGTTTGGTATCTGTGATGCACCTGCAGGGGAAAAATCCCCCTGCCTAGGGAGAATTTAGCACTTCAGAGAAGATACAAAGCAGTGTTGGGTAAAGAGCAATCAAGTTTCAGCGAGCAGGTGGTGCTGAGGAAAGGACATGAAAGCCATCTCTTTTGGGTTTAGGCAGATTCATTGAGGTCATGGGAATAGGCTTGCAGTCTGTGATCCTCAGCATAGAACTCCTTCTGGAAAGCAAGTGACTGACATGCTCCATCAAAGAATGTCTAAGCAGGAGCTGTAACCCTTCACCATTTTTATAGCACTTGTCGAAGGTCAAGGAGACATCTTCCTCTTCCCAAAAGTGTTCAGATGTGCATTGCTTGAGACCATGCTCTAGCTCTTTACCCATCAGAGGCAGTTAGGCTGTCCCTTCTCCTGCAACTGTTCAGAGAAATTAAAATTTGTTGGTTTAGAGAAAGAAAACAAAACTTTACTGGATAGCTGATGGAGAAGACCAGCATACTGATCTTGTTCATAAGGCAGGCAGGTCCTTCTCACACAGTTCTTAGATGTGACCTGCATTATGCCGGAACAACACTGTCCAAAAGAGGATGGACAGAGGCAGTGACTCAGTTACTAGACCTGATGCATGGGGCTGCTGCTCCCAGCCCACCCAGTCAAGAGTCCCTATGGCCCAGAGGAACCTGGAGGCTGCTTCTCCTCCTCACTCCTGCAGGTATAGCCAAGCAGGTGGGAGAAAGGGTGGTTTGAGAACTACTTCTCTATGCTGCTTGCTTTGGGGGAAAGACTTCTGAAGGTTAAGAGCTTTAAAGGAACAAGTTGGGATGGATGAGGCAAAGAAGTGTGGAGCTGAGGCCAAGAAAAAAGAAAAGAAAAAATGGATGGAAGATAACAAAAAAAACAGTGTAAAGGGGAACATAAGGAGGGATGGAAAAAAACCAAGCAGTAGGAGACACAAGATCGTGAGAGTGTTGTAATGCAATACTTAATCAGCTGTCACTTGAACTTCCAAAGACAAGACTTTTTTCCCCAAAAGAATGAAATGTCATTTTCAGTTTTGGGGTTTTTTTTCCCCACTGTAAACCTGCATTACTTTATCTGCATTAAAACATAAGTTCACTCTTTATGTAGTGATTTTGAACCCTGTTGGCACATCCTTCTTTTCTCCTTATATGCTGAAACTATTGATATCTTTAATTTCCAGCTGCTGACCCCTGATGATTTGAGATACACCAACAGACTAAATGTACCTTAACAAGTGCTCCAATGTGCTCTGAAACTCCATTTATCTTACCAGGTATACTTTCAAAAGTGAGGTTCTTACACTGCTTCACAAAAATACTAAGCAATACTTCTAATTAGTGCTAACTGAAATGGTATGTGTTTATGAACATGTTTGCATTCATAAAGATGTAGGAATTTGTTTTCAAAAACAAGTTAACAACCACAATATTTGTTTTCCCCATAAATCCTTTGTTTTTTTCTGAGGAAGAACAGACAAATCTCTTCCCAGTGTAAGAATAAATTGTTACATCTCTAGTCCTCTCTGCCATGCAAGCATCCTCCAAACCACTGTTACCTTAGAAATGCCCTGAATTCTTCAGTCTTTGGCTCTCCCAAGGTGCCTATGTTCCCTAAGCCCAGATTTTGGATCATGCATCAGCCCTCCCTTCCCACAAAAACTCAGTTTCTCCTAGCACATTCAAAGCTGATATGCTCTTGGGTTTCCCCTGGAGCTCTGAAACCCCACAATTTCTCACTCATTAAACCCTTTATTTGCCCTAGAGCCATATTTAGCATCAACACTGCGCTGTTGATTTGCTTCTCACTTGTTTACCCATTTGCAGCCCTGGGAAAAGGGGTGCAAAGGCCACCAAGGCATTTTGGCTCACCCAGGTAAGGGCAGAGCGGCAGCTGCAAGAAGAATGTGGGCTCTTTATGTCCGCGCTCCTCTCTTTCCTCTCTGCCACCCTGGTACCGAGAGAGGCAGGAGCGACGCAGGCCGCTGTGATTTGCACTCAGCTGTCCCAGCGTGTTTAGGAGCCATAAGGTGCAGTTACAATTTACAGAGCAAGTTCTGTCTGTCTCAAGGGGTCATCTCTTTCAGGAGCACCCTGCTGTGGTTCTGGTATGTCACCAATCTAATCTAAATTAGTAGATTATGTTCTGTGCCCTGGAGGCTGCAGGTAGCACTGGGCAAAGTGAAGCACTGAGAATTTGGCTGGAGTGTGGCTATTGAGATAACAGGTACTGAATTCTTGTAAATTTATAAGCTCATTTTTAATTTTTTTGAGTGCTTTCCCTTGTATTAAATCAAACTGAGGGACTGGTAGCGATGGATTAAAAATGCTGTGGAGAGTCTGCTCGAGGTGCAAAAGACTAGTCGAGTGCAGTAGTGGGAAGGGGGGAAAGAGAGAACAAGGAGATCAATCTGTAACTGACTGTGAACAATCAATTGAAATAACCCACTACCTTCGGACCAGCCGGTAGTTTTGGCTCACCCGGAAGATATTTAGACCTCCCCTGCTTTGATGACTTTTCCGTTATGGCTAGCTTCTGACGGCGCTGCTGTTTTATTGCCTGGCAATGTAATCAAACCTAGAATTGCAGAGTGAGGTAAAATCCACGATTGCAGAGAATCACCTCTAGGTACAGCAGCAAAACCTGCCCACCTCCCGTTGGGCGCCCCGCTGCATTCTGGGAAGGCAGTATGCAAATCAGAGACCGGGCCGCACCTCCCTGGAGCTTCGTGTCTGAGCCTACGTTCAGCGTGTGTTTCAGCTTCTGCATGTAACGAACGCAGATATCAGTAAGCACTGATTGATGTAATTTCTTTTCCCCGGGGTTTCTCTCCCCTTTCTCAAGGGGGCTGCTTTTGCTGTGGGAGTACAGCCTGTCCCTTCTGCCTGGGGGAGCCCTGGACCAGACAGAGCTGCCTTCGCTCCTTATGAAGTGGAAGCAACTGTAATTGCTATATAACCACTACCTTTTTCCTTCCCTGTGATTATTAAAGGAACCTGGGTTTTCCTGGACTTGGAGGGCTTCTCTTGGATTTTTCTCTAAAGGCCTGCGGGTACTTGTTTCCGTTGGCCATTAGGTCTGGGGAAGAATTCTTCATTGTGAGTATTTCCATAATTGACTTTGCTGAATGCTTCCCAGCTCACTCTGTCTTCAAACTCTTGAAAGTTTCCTGGGGTGCCAGCATGCATTCTGGGGAAAATCTGTCCTGATAAAAGCATAGGCAGGAGAACACACTGTTTTATCCCCGTAATCCTACTCTGGTGAGTGTATTGTAAGATGTAACATGCCCGAGCTGCATGTAATTTTAGTGATCACTGCAGAAAAGACACAAGTATTTTGTTCTTTAAGTTCCCAATACATATGCAGGAGGAGACTACCTATCTCTCACCCACTGCTATGTTTTCATAACATCTCCTCCTTGTCCCTTCCCAGAGCCATAGCAATAGGTGCTGTTTTCCTTCTATGGCCTTGCAAACTGCAGTTGCTATTGCATGACCCACTGAGAGGAGCCCCAGTGAGAGTAAGAAAGTCTGATGGAGGAGATTGTTAAAAAAAACTAGTGGCTTCTCTGAGTCTGGAGTGACCCATGATCATGGAAAGAAACATGAGATAGGTAAAACTGACTGTACCAGGGAAGGAAAGTCATCACTGTCAAAAAGACAGCCTTCAGAAGGGTTCAGTGTTACATAAAGAAATCAGCTAGATGAACTCTCAGCAGCAGTAAAACCTGAAACACAGAAGAGAGTGAAGCAGACAGAAAGCCTTCAAGGGCTATGCTACACTTGCTGTACTTGGTTTGTAATCGTATGATAATTGTTCCCTGCATTTTGCCCAGAATGTTTGTTCTTTCTAATGCTGAAGGTACCCATCTGTAGAGAAGAGACAGTAAAAGGGTGGGGATTAGCAAAGGATAGGTGCTTAAATGTTTGGGTGGATTACTGGTAGCAATGTTTTGATTTTTTGTTTTGGAGCAGGAACTGCAGCATTATTAGCTGTCCAAAACTAAAACCTTCATATCCAATCTTTATCTTGCATTTTCGGAGCATGGGCTGCAGTTAAACACTGTCACAGATAATCACTGAGATGCTGTCACGCTCCGATTTCGGATGAGAGGAAGGCCCGCTTGCTTTCTAGCCAACCTCAGACGAGTCTGGGAGGCTAGGGGCGGCTGGACCAACCTCACACACACCGGAGCGTGGTTTTGCTCGTATTCTCGGGAACAGAATTAAGACTCAAAACAGAGTCAAGCGCCAGGTAACTTTATTAACCCGACAAGAAGTTCGCAAATGCAAGAGAAAGGAGAGAAAGAAAGGAAAGAGGGAAAAGAGTTTCAGTTGCAATAGCTACCACCATGGAGCTGCATCCCAACAGTCCAGTTGACTCGGTGGGGAAACATTCCGTCCGATGTTGGTCGTTTCTTTCCTTTTATCGTTCGTCTTATTCACATCACATATTCCAAGAGCGGGTTTGCTTGGCCGCACCCCTCACCTGGCGGTGATACGCATGCCCAATACCGTCTCTGGGCCCCTCTGTTTTTCTGGCCTGGGTCTGGGCGCATACGTAAGGGTAAGGCTAAATTTTGCAGAATCAGCTCTGCATTCAGGTTTGTGGGAAAATAGGAGGAAAAAACCAGGAAGCTTCCAGTCCTGTGGCTTGACTGGCTTGCAAGATAAGGGAATCATCTTGCAGGAAAACAGGAAGACTCTGGTCCTATGGTTTGACTGATGTACCATTGTTTAGGTGATGGTTTGACGCTTTGACAATGTTGAGACAAACGTTCAACACAGTCTCTCACAGATTCTAAGCTTCTGCTCTTTGATATAAATTTATTCCTTATTCTTTTCTTCTATGGAAGTTTTATTATATGTCATTACTACAAATTGAGTAAGTTCTGGTTTGATTGATTTAGTCTGGGTTTCTTTTTTACTTGCTTATTAGAAGATCACAGACTCAGATCTTTATCTGACCAGCTTTGTCTTGTGGAAACAACTGTAGGAGCACAAATCATGTCCGACATGTTGCCTAGTCCTCCTACTTACAGTGAGAACTCTACAACAGCAGAAAGTATTGGAAACTATTTGGAGTCCATGGTGCCATTCATTGTGGCTACAGAAATTTTCATTAAAAAATAATTGTTTGAAAAATTGTTTATTTTACCCTTACTACTTGGCTTCTCTGAAACTTGTTTTTTTTTCAAGGGAATGTTTCACTGTAACTGTTTTACTAGCTAGCCAGCATGCGCAATAGGTTTCCATTTCATTTTATTTTTATACTTGCTGATAATTAGGTCAATACCTTCAGTAAGTGTAAACCAATATTGCTTTATTAACATCAATTACTGTTAGCTACTATTTACATCAAAAAGGCACCCACATGTCTCAACAAAACCAGCACCTCCTATGACAGACAACAGTACAAACAGCAGGCAAGAGACACTTGCCTGCAAGCTCCTTAAGGGAGAGATTTAATGTGTTCCGATTTACATCAGCTACGGTCCTTGGAGTATTTGCAGGGCTAGGAGAGTGACAGGGAACCATACACACTCATTGCAGCACATTCTTAAAACGTATATCCTTTAGATGTGTAATGTCCCATTGTTTTAAATTGGTAGGGAATGACTTCTAAAATTATAGATTTTCAAGACAACAGAGAAAATTATTCCATGTGACACTGTTAGCAGCACTTCTTTCTGAGGCCAAGTAAGACTTGGCTTTCCCCTACTAAGGGTTTCACTGTGAAAACATTTTCTGTTTTCTAGGGTGGAAAAAAACTGAAGTATCTGGAATTACACAACATGTCTTTTTTTTCCTTGCATAGCTTCCATACAGTTTGGGTTTGGGAAGACTCTCTCCCCTTTGGGAATTAAATAAAATGACTTTATTTAATCTCTGTGGACTACAGATATTTGTACATTCAGAGTATTCTAACACCTTTCCCTTGGAATGGTTGCTGAAGAAATAGCTCAGCTTTTTCAGCAGAATTTGCAATTATTATTTCTTACACTAAGCATCTAAGTTAATACTTCTAGAATTCAGTTTAAACAACAAAACAAACTTCTAGTGAAAGGATAACTTTGCCTACAGAGAAGGTACTATGTTTAACTGTGCTTTGAGCTGTGTTCTATTCAAAATGTTTGTTTTGCTTTGATGAGAGAATTTCATAATCCATTAGCCTTATACTACCTCTGTAAAACTCAGCTAAAAGAAACCGAGTAAATTTTGCAAGAAACTTGGTCATATTTTTACATATTTTTATTTACCACATTTGACTCTTGCAAGTTTATGGTGTAGATGTTTTAGCCAAAACAACTGTGATTGTCCAAAGACTGATGTGGAGGCTAGGCAGGCAACAGTTTCTCTTCTGCAGCTTGTTTTGGGGACAATCCTCTTCCCTCCTGTGCCTTTTTTTCACAGAAAACCAGCAATGTTTCTGTCACACAAAGACAGACTGTCCTGCAGAAGGTAAAGGCATTGTGCCTGGTGGAGCAGGGATTGCATGTGCATAGAGGGGCAGGGACGTACTGAAAGCATCAGCTGTGAGTCTGAGGAGGGCACCCACCAATACAGAAGGGCTTCCTCTGGTCAGTTATACTCCCAGGAGGCAGAGTGGGCTCTGCCACACTTGTGGCACTGCAGGAGGGAGGAAATTTCCAAGGTGAAGGAGCTCTCTAGCATCTGCATCGTAGACTGGGACTAGTGGCTGATGACTGGATTTTTTTGTCTCTTTGGTGAACATTTCGGTGGTCTCAATTAAGTTACCTAAACCTTTTTTTCTTGGTCTGCTGAACTCTGTGGAGAAAACCAGAAGCTCTGTAAATAAAGCTACTCTGATCCTAAAAAGACCTATGAATCTGGGAGAAGTGATTAAAAACTCCTAATAAAATTTCCACTAGGGTGATCAAACTAAGAGCACATGATGGCATGTGCCAATACTTCTTTCACTCTCACTGACCTTTATATCGCATTAATTTGTGTGAGCCTCAGCTGTTACAGTTCATACCACATAAAGCTTTTGCTTTAGGGAATTCTAGTAATTAATATTCTAATAATTGATACTTTTCAGAGTTTTGCTGAGCTAAGATACAGTGGGAACGAGTGCTGCTCTAACAGGATTAGCAGAATGTTTAACTTTCACCCCTCAATGTGTCTGAGTTTAAAAAAAGGCCTCTGTGACTGGAAGAGGCAAAAGACAGAGTATGGACATCAGAGAGATGGTTTTTAAGCTGCTTGCAGCTGCTAGAAAAAGACATTAGAAACTTGCACTTGCAAGTAGTAAGTCTTGAGACTATATATTGCCTTCACAGCCAAACCCCTCTGAAGCTGAGTGTATCAGCAATTAAAGTGGATGTAAGGAAAAGAACCACCGGTGATGACAAAAAGAAAATAACTGCTATGCTATTTATGTCTAGAGAGCCCTATTCTGTGCAGCTGGCACAGATGCACTGAATTATAGAATCATAGAATGGTTAGGGTTGGAAGGGACCTTCAAAGGTCATCTAGTCCAACCCCCCTGCAAAGGAGCAGGGACATCCCTGACTAGATCAGGTTGCTCAAAGCCCTGTCCAACCCGACCTGGAATGTTTCCAGGGATGGGACATCAATCACCTCTCTGGGCAACCTGTTCCAGTGTTCTACAACACTCAGTGTAAAAAAAATTTTCCTAATATCCAATCTAAATCTACCTCCCTCTATTTTAAAACCATTACCCTTCGTCCTACCACAACAGGCCCTACTGAACAGTCTCTCCCCATCTTTCCTGTAGGCCTCCTTGAGGTACTGGAAGATCACTATAAGGTCTCCCTGGAGCCTCCTCTTCTCCAGGCCGAACAGCCCCAACTCTACCAGCCCTCATAGGAGAGGTGCTCCAGCCCTCTGATCATCTTTGTGGCGTCCCTCTGGATGGAGGTCCCTGTCCTTCTTATGTTAGGGTCTCCAGAACTGGACACAGTACTCCAGGTGGGGTCTCACCAGGGCAGAGTAGAGGGGAAGAATCACCTCCCTCGACCTACTGGCCATGCTCCTCTTGATGCAGCCCAGGATGTGGTTGACCTTCTGGGCTGCAAAGGCGCATTGCCGGCTCATGTTGAGCTTCTCGCCTACCATCACTCCCAAGTCCTTCTCCTCAGGGTTCTTCTTGATCCCTTTCTCACCACAAACATGTCAGTGCCAAAGCCAGGCCGGGCTGAAGTTGAAGTGCAGCCCTGCCAGCCCTGCGCACTGAGCGGAGAGGCCCCATGGGGAGGCATCTGGGTGGCACCCTGCTCAGGGACCTGCATGGAGGCAGGCAGTGCCCTGGGATGAGGAGGCCCCAGCCAGGGCTGGGGAGGCAGCTGAAAGCTGGGGTGAGGCAAATAAGAGAAAATGGTATCAAGGCCTGCCCAGCGATGAGAGGCTGGGGGCTGCCAGCAGGATGGGCAGTTTGCTGGTATGGGCAAGGAGGCACCAAAAAAAGCCAGCATCAAAACCAAGGGGGGATGCTTGTTGCCTGCTACCTGCCAGCTTATGGCTGCCACTCTTGCCACTTTCAGCACCACACGTGGGGCTGGCCGGCTGAGACATGGCTGCCTGCAGCATTGGCTGGTCAGGGTAAAGCAGTGGTGGGGGGGCCTGGCATGAGGGCGACTCCAGCATTTCCTCGAGGCATTTGCAACTCCTCCCTCCAGAAAAGGCATAGTGTTGAGTTCGGAACTGTCTTCGTAATTTTTGCCTGCTTGGCAAAATGCCTGACAGGACACCAGTTACACCAACATGGATGTTGCAGCACTGAGCAAACAGGCAGCCTCTCTGCTGGGATCCTGCCGGGCAGCGGGTGCCTGTTCAGCAGCTTGATGAAGGTATGCCTTGCATATTAACTGCGATGATTGACACAAGGCTCTCAGCATTATCCCTGAAGTGCATATCCCTTAGTATTTTGAAGGGCCATGTCCTTGCTATAGGGAGGGGAGGGCTCATGGGCAGGCAGTTTTTCTGGGCCCTGTGATGGAGACAGGGCTGAGGCTTTGCAACTACCACAACCACTGCTGAGCCAAGAAAAAGAGCACAATTATAATCGAGTTGATTAACAGTGCTAAGTTAAATACTATGTAAATATATGTGGCAAAGGAGAGTTACTGGAAAGCTATCTTAGGCCCTCATTAACAAAAAGCTTCCACACTGTTGGAGAAGGGATAGTAGTAGTGAAATACTTATAAGGAGGAAATCAGGAACTGGTAAAGAAAATCCTGAAGGGGGAAAAATGTATATATATAGGATTTAAATCTATGACATCATACCAGTTTCTACTGGTATATTCATGTCATTTGGGTTTAATGGAAGGGACAAACTTTTTAACAGAGTCAGTTGTGATAGGACAAGGGGTAATGTTTTAAAACAAAAGGAGGTAGATTTAGACTAGATATAAGGAAGACATTTTTTACAATGAGGGTGGTGGAACACTGGAACAGGTTGCCCAGAGAAGTGGTAGATGCCCCATCCCCGGAAACATTCAAGGCCAGGTCGGATGGGGCTCTGAGCAACCTTATCTAGTTGGAGGTGTCCCTGCTCCTTTGCAGGGGGGTTGGACTAGATGACCTTTAAAGGTCTCTTCCAACCCTAACCATTCTATGATTCCTATGTGGTTCTGATTTCCAGAGCTCTGTCTGCAGAGCTCGTGGTGCAGTTGCACCATGTGAGCACAAGTGAGCTCTCACCAGCTTTGTGTGTTCAGCCTGCCAACACAGTGAGAGGGAGGTTGTGGAGATGATGATAGGAGTATATAGTGCAATTTTGCCTCTGCAGCTCAGTCTACAAAAGGAACCTTTTGTTTGTACGCTATGTATTTGTGCGGTTATAAGGCATTTCTAAGCCAGACAGAGCTGAAGGGAAGGCAGTGGGAAAAAAGCAAAGGCTAATGGAAAAGAAAGGTAGAAAGGAACAATAGCATTTTAGCCAGCAAGCTTCAATAATTGAACAATAAATGCAGCTTTCAAATAGATGAGAAATGCTGATATAAAGAACCTACAGGAAAATGAATCTGAACTGGCTGAGGATATATTCCCATCACTACAATTAACATCTTACAGCTGACTTTAAAAAAAAACAAACACATGACCCCCCAGTCTAGAAGGAAGAGGCTGAGCTGGCTTGAGGCTATGAGCTTTGAGCCACCACCAGTGGAAAGTGATCATCAAAGAAATACTTGAGGCTCATGATGACCAAAAATTAAATACTTTTCTGCATAAAATGAGGGCCTCCACCTTGCTCAGTTTCTGTATTCTCTGATAATCAAATGGCATATTTGCTTGAAGCACCTGGAGCAGAAATTCTTGTGTCTTGTATTTGAAAGGTTTAGGCAGGCATCACTTAATTTTTGCTGTTTATCTTTTTAACTATTCCATTTCATTAATCTGTGAAAAGCGTGCTTGAAGTTGTAAGCATAATGTATTAGAAATGAAAGCTGTATAATTAAAGCAGAAGCTCAGATAAGTGACTCCTCTTTCCTCCTCTGCCCCCAGCAGCGAGTAAGACTTTGAACTGCCATTTCACAATGCAATGCACACTGCCTATGTTGTTAACAATGGTCAAAATCAAGTAAGTAGCAGCCACTGGGTTCTCAAAGAGACTAGGGAAGAAAGCATTTTCCATGAAGGATTAAGATTAAAAAATATATTCTTGACTCGATGCTCATTTACTCTAGAAAATCAGAGGCTAACAAAAATAACTGTTAGCTAACAAATTAAGGGTAACAGGACCCACAAAAAATGTTAAAGTCACTAAAGCGCTTGAAAAAGCAGAAGCAGAATGAAGAAGGTTCAATTACCTGTGTGTAGTGTTGGAAATATTCCTCAACATGGGCAGCTGCATCCCTGCTTTGTCATGCCTGTTTGAGCTCTATACAAACGTTATTTCTATACTGTTCGATTGCAAATGATATTAAAAAGAAAACGTGGAACGTAAGCAGCTAAAAGACTAGTCAAGTGCAGCAGTTGGAGTGGAGAAAGAACAAAGAAATCTGTAACTGACTGTAATCAATTAATTATAAATACCACTGCCATCGGACCAGCCACCTTGTCAGTGTTGTAGGAAAATTATTTATAGCTCTAAAAATCAATATCATTCTTGTTATGGTGGCACAGGAAGTAACCTGGTTTTGCAAAATCAAATTCAATAATTTTTTTCTCTTTTAAAAAGAATATCGCTCTAGCTCTCTTAAACCCACATGTGTAAAATATTTTGTGTGAACCTTTTCCTTTCGGCAACAAGGCACACCATGGCATGATGGGTAAGCGATATGCAAATAAGAAGTCTCGAGCCATAAATTGAAAATTGAAGAGGAGTGCTGTTGCCTCGTTCTTTTTCAAGTAGCGAAGTAGGCACTACAGGTGATCTCTGATATGAGAAAAAAAAAAAACTGTTTTCAGATGTTTTTTAACAAGTGAAGTGTGCAGGATTTACGTGAGCAGTCCTGCATTGAGTACCGTGCTCTGCACTCACATTTCTGCATCTGCAGAAACAGACAAGCATGGTCACACACGCATCTATGCTAATATATTCTTTCAGTTACATCTGCTGTAGCTTATAACACCACAAATATCTTTCTCTTTTCGAGAGGGGCTGCTGAAGTCTTAGCTCCCTGCTCCACAGCACGCCAGTGCTGCAAATGAGGAGGTGGAGAGGCCAGCAGCAAACAGGCATGGATGGGATCTGGATCTCAACAGTTACCAAGAAACTATTCTTGCAAAACAGAATTTTTCATTTAGGGATAAAATAAATACCTCAAAATTTTCTTTTTTCTTCTTTCTTTCTTTCTTTCTTTCTTTTTTTTTTTTTTTTTGTTTGTTTGTTTGTTTTCTGACAATATTACAGCCAAAGCACATCAAGGAAAGAATGCATCCAAAAGGTAGACTTTCAGTGAAATGCTCTGTTTGCCAATGAAATCAGCTGAAAAACTATTTTTCTCCTGCCCCAGCCACTCCTTTATCATCCTCCTGCCCCTCAGCAGTGCTGGGGTAACTGCAGCTGCAGCAAAACCCCACACTCCTAGGAGAAAACAGCCTCAGTTTTGAAAATCAAAAAACACATAATGTGGAGGGCCCTGGTTAATATGGATCAGCTCAGCCATACAGTTTACACAACAGAGCATAGTTGTGAGGGCAATGAACCGCAGTACTGGGGCAGAAGTTCTTCCACTCTCCAAACTCAGCATCTCACTCACTGTTATTTTGGTTTTTTTTCAGTTCTTCTCACTGTCCTCTTTCTGGTTGCCTAGCAAAAGAGACCTTATAAAACATTCTGCTTACTTAAGCCTAAACTGCTGTGGTCACACCTTTTCTCCCTGATACCCGGGTTATGTAGTCCCAGCCACTCCCTTACATCAACATAGCTAATCCAGGAATGTGATACAGTGACAAATAAAATTTCAGATGTTACCTTTCAACCCAATAAGTTCACTGTGCAATTGCACAAAGGCAGTGAGGAAATCAAGGAAGGATGGAATTGCCCTAGAAAATCTTCAAAAGCTTGATTTTGGATTGTCTTTAAATTTTTGTGTATGCAGTAGTTCTCTGTCTCATTTGAGGAGTAAGTTAAGTAATCCTAAAGAAAGCAAATACCACTACTACTGATTTCAGAGAAATTGGCTTAAAGTATTCCTATTCCATTTTAGAGATGCTAGCAAGTGAATATGCATTAGAAGACATCTCTGTTTTCACCCTTAATGTGGATTCTATGTTTTCCTTGAGTTTCATGTCCCTATGAGCCTAACGTATATTGTTTCACAACAGTGCCCTATGTACCTTCACAGATACATCTTTTACCTATTGAAGAGATTTTCAAGAGATTATAGGATTAGATCTGAAAGAATAATCCCTTATCATGGCAGAGACCCACAATATTTATAAATCCTGTCTCACAGCAGGAACCTTGGGCCAACCCACAGGAAGACATGAAGACTGATCCCATGCTCATTACTCCTGGCTTCATCTTTTGTGTTATTCCAACAACATCTCCATGGGTGTCAGATTCAGTATTGTTTTAGCACACTAATTAGAAACCCTGCACCATGAACTGGAGTTCAGGCCTAAAGTAAGGGATATATGTAATCCTTTATACAGTTTTTTTTTTCAATATACATTTAAAAATACAGACTGGAGCCTTGCTCTCTATTCCAGAGAACACCATCTACAGTGGAGACATATTTTGAATGTAATAGGACAAAAGCTCAAGAGGATTTATTGATATAGCTTGTGTTAATTTCTTTTTTACAAACCACTGCTCTTCCAACTAGCCCTGTTAATTTTAATGGTGATTTCTGCCCTCTCATTATCCAATATCTGTGTGTGCAGCTGTGTCTTTAGAGATTTAACCTACAATCAAAGTATTTGACATATTAAGTGGGAGAGTTAATGTTACTATAAAAGCCTTTATTGTTACTTACAGAAGCCTAAGAGCAACACATGGTTTAATTTTTATAATGTTTTCCTGAACATCCCTGCACTCATACATTTTTAAAAAGCATCACAACCGTGGCCAACAAGTGGTAGTAAAAATAGTGTTTGGTGATGCAAATTTCCCACTGATGGCTGAGCTTCCCGGTCAAAATCAACCAACTCAATATGACAGTATATGACATTCATTTTCTTTGAAATAATTTATTTTTGTTTGTAGCATGTCAGCAAGCTCTCTAATTCATTACAGACTTGCAAGTGTCCAGAAAGTGATATCATAAGTCTAACTAAATTTCTCAATAGCCTATACTTCTGTATTCTTCTGTATTCTTCCCAGGCATTTTAATAAGTCCATAACATGTCAGAATTGTCAGAAACCATGTGTAGCAGCAGAACAACTGCTCTGATTTTAGTGGGGTTTTTTTTGTCTATAAATGCAGTAATAAATAGCAGGATATTTCAGATGTTGAAGGAGTGATCAGTCAGGAATACGATGTATTGGACAGAGGGTCTTTGTTGTTTCACCTAAGGCAAAGCCTATAAAAAGCATTTATGTAATTTGAAATTTGAACAGAAATACCATCTTTTGAGCATTTCCAGACATGGGGAAAAATATTTTTTTAACTTCTCACTTTCTGGTTTTATTTTGGGGGGGGGTGGGGGGGAGGGGGCATGGTGGTGGATTCTATAAGAAGCTTCTAGAAGTAGTTTCCCCTTGGTTCAGTGGACTCGGCCGGGCCTAGGGTGGACCTGCTGCTGGCTAAGGCCAAGCCAATTGGTGGCAGAATGTTCCATGATAATGCCTCTGCAATAACGTATTTAAGAAGGGGAAAAACAGAAAAAAAAAAAGGAAGAAGATGTGAAGAAGCAGAAACAGGGGACAGAGAGGGGGAGGCATGGGCCTTATGGGCCTTGTGACTCTCACCCTCTGGCCTCCCGCTGGGCAGCAGACTGGGTCTGGCTCGGCCCAGCCGGGCTGCAAGAAGTGGAGAGGAGATGTGAAGAGAACCTGAGAACCAAGGTCAGTGAAGAAGGAGGGGGAGGAGTAATGGTACTCCTGGCCAAGATTCCCCTGCAGCCTGTAGTGAAGACCATGGTGAAGCAGGTTGTCGTCCTGCAGCCCATGGAGGTCCATGGAGGAGCAGAGATCCACCTGCAGCCCGTGGAGGGGTTGCCCCACACTGGGGCAGGCAGATGCCTGAAGGCAGCTGTGGCCCATGGAGGGCCCACTGGGGCAGCCATTCTGGAGGGACTGCAGCCTGTGGAAAAACGACCCACGCTGGAGCAGTTTGAAGAAGGACTGTGGCCCATGTGAAGGACCCCACGATAGGGCAGGGGAGGAATGTGAGGAGTTCTTCGCCCAATGAGGAAGGAGTGCGTGAAGCGACGTGTGATGAACTGACCATGACCCCGGTTCCCTCTTCCCCCTGTGCCACTCAGGGTGGGGAAGGTAGTAGAGATAATGTTAAGCCCGGGAAGAGGGAGGGGTGGGGGAAAGTTATCTTGTTCTCTTTCTCACTATCCTGCTTTGCTTTTAGTAATAATGGAATAGTTTTCCCCAAGTCGAGTCTGTTTTGCCTGTAATGGTAACTTTAAGGATTTCTCCCTGTCCTTATCTCAAACCTCGAGCTTTTTTTTTCCTTATACTATCTCTCCCTGTTCTCTCAGAGGATGGGGTGAGTGAGAGAGAGTGTGTAGTCTGGTCCTGATTGGGGCTAAACTACGGCAAAAATACAGCATGATTTAGTATGCTGATCAGCTAAATGTTACAATTTATTAGGATTATTAATTGAAAGCAACAAGGTTTCCCACCTCTAAAGGCAAGAGATCATGAACAAAATATTTAAAGATTTGTAATGTTCATGGTTATTATCTTACTTGAAAATAATCTGTTCAGAGACTAAAGCTAGTTTTATTTGCTCCTGTTCTGACAACTTTAGGAAAAGTCACTTGAAAATTTATTTCTATCATTTTCAAACAAGAAAATTATCTTGCTGTTTATATTGTTCTGACAGCCTTGACCATCTTCACTTAGAAATTTTTATTTCAGTTTCAAATGTGTACCAATAAGTCTTTCGCTAGTCTCCGTACTTCCTCTTTCTAATCTGACTCATTCTTCCAAAGCTGAATTGATATAGCAATTTCCTAATTTGTGATGGACACATCATTTTATTCAGGAACCCATGGATACCGAAATCTTAATACACTAGTAAAGTTATGCCCTGTATAAACTGGTGTATCAATGAATGGTATTTGTTATTTGGAACATCTGTGTTGAATTGCTTTTCAAAGGCCTGATCAAGGAATAAGACTTTATAATGGTGAGAATAGTGATTTAAGTATAAAAATACAGACAATGGCTATGGATCCATTACAATCACTTTCCAAAATATCTCTGTTCCAACTAATGAAGATTTAGGGCTGTCCCTGAGAAGTGGATGAAGAATTTATGTTTCAAGTAATCTTCACTGTCAGTACTTGACACTTAGCTGGCCTTCAAGTAAAAAAAAAGAAAATAATGCATGCCTCTTTTCATAATATTTTGTTTACACTACATGTTTTCATTAAGTTTACAACCTTTTACTATACAGTTTATGATCATATGCAAGCAGTTAAATGGTTTACGGCAAAGCACTGCTTAGCCAAATCTCATTGAGCAACAACTGAAGTCCCAATCTAGTAAAATACTTAAATATTGTCAGTACTGTAAGCATGCAGTTATTTCTTTTGATGTTGAAAATACTGTGCATGAGCTTAATAGTAAATCAAGGCTGCATAGTTTCACCTATGTTGGTTGTCTGTACTCTCTTGCAGATGTTCTCCTGCAAAGGCTTTGGCACACTGCACATTTGTGTTACAAGTGGAAACCAGTCCTCCTCTTGCCCTTTCTCAATAACCCTCCCCAAAACTATAGAAAAGTCCAAGGCTTGGACACACAAGAAAATTAGGATAATTCAGTCCTTGTCAAGCAGGTGTGGAGTGCCTCCTAACTTTTGCATGCCTAAATGCCTGTGCAAAAGTGGGTATCGGTGATTTGCTGAGTGGCTTTAAAGCAAACAAACTAAAATGAACTCTTATTTCCCCTTCTCTTCCCTGCAGCCTAGGTTTAATGTTGGCATCCAAAATAAGGCATCTGGGATGCTAGAAACCTAAATAATAGCTACTTTTGAAAATGTGCTATGGAATATGAAGGCAGGTTTTTTTGAAAGACTGAAGTGCGCTAGGAAAGAAGGATTCAAAATTTGGAAAGATACTCATGGCTTTTTGTATCAGGGGAAAATAACAATAATCAGTATGTTACTCTTAAAATAACAGCTTCATTTTAAAATTTTTGTTCTAAGGTGTCAGTGAAGGCTAATGAGCAATTTTAGTTTCAGTTGAAGGTCCTCTGAGAGAGATGAAGTAAAGTTATGTGATGCTTGAGAATGTATTTTAATAAGGCATTGAATAGTACTGGGCAAGCACATACACATACATTACTGCATATATTCAAGCACAAGTAATGTTTATGTTGCTACAACAGTCAGGAATGACTAAAGGGGCCACATTTGGATTCAGTTTACATTACAGTAATGTAGGCTGTCATCCAAGTATGAGCCAGAAGTTCTCTTTCCAAAGGTTTTCCTTCTAGACTTTCTCTTCCTGTATTGTAAACCTTTTTAAAGATAGTTACATTAAAACTGGGATGAGAAGTTGAAGTTCTTTCTGATTTTGGGTTCAAACCACAGCATTTAGGGAAGTTTCAGTACAAAAATCCCATGTTTTTTGTGATCGTCTTCTCTTCTCCTCAAAAAATAATATTCTTTTTTTTATTAAAAGTTGGATTCTTGCCTGTGAGAACATATTTTATTACTTTTGTTCAAACTGAGTGAATACCTGGAAACATAGCTTTTAGATTATCAGATACAATAGTAATCTTTTCCTGTCTCCATTATTGACCTGTTAGTTTAAAATTCATATGGAAACTGGTGAGAACATCTAATGTAGAGCTTTTAAGATTGCTTTTCTTGTATTAATGTAATTTAGTTCAGTAAAAGGCAGAAACCATCTTACATGTTTACAGCATGGGCTCATGACTGTTTTACAACATAAATTTTAGATTGATGCTGGTTAGAATACTTAAACTTTCTAGTACAGACAAAGCTTGCTATCGGAAACAGCCCCAGTATCCTCCTTAATGCAATATGTATGTGGTGACATGTAATTTGTGAAATGTATCTTGTTACCTTGTGGCAAAAACTTGCACAACTTACCAATGCCTGAAGTAAAATATGGTATGTTTCAATATCTTGATTGCCTTTCATCACTGTTAAAACTCATCTCTTCTCTTAATGAATAATTGTAAGTAGGGTCCCAAACTGACTTCCTCTGTGCTATAATTTTATATCCCTCTCTCTTAACTCCATCTACTCATTTCTCTTTTCTCTGAAGAGGCCCATCGTTTCTACAAATATTTTACTTTTCCTGTCTATGTCAGTTTTGTTTGGTTTGGTTTTATCCAGACACCACAGATGAAGTCCAAGTTCCCTCTGAGGAATAGGCTTAACTTATAATTTGCCATGAAACATGTTTGTTTCCATTTTTTTACAGGTCCAAATGATTCATCCCGATGCTTAGTTCCTTGTTGTCTATGGAGTAGTCACTTCTACTGAGTTATCCACAGCATTGCTTAGGTTTCCTATTTATTTTACAAGCATTTTTATCAAACAATATATGTATGATTCCTTTTGGCTTCCACTGGGTCATCCTGTTTGCATTGGTGCTTTGTAGGCCATTCATAGGACAATAATCAAATAGGTCACTGTGAAGACATAATTTGGATTTTTGTATGGTTTTAACTTTTGACACTGCCACACTTTGAAATCTTATTATACTGGGCACAATATTTCCTTCTTGGTTTTCTCTGTCTTGCTCAGACTGTGACCCCAGCCAATGGATCGCTTGCTTGATACAACTCAGCGTCAATAAGGATGTTTACCCTTTGTCTGTCTTCCTTGCTTGCTGCTCCAAAAACCTAGCAAGATAAAAACAAATGAAGTGAAGTAAATAGTTCACCTTGCTGAGTACGAGTGAGGAGGAATTGTAAGTCCAACTGGTAAATTCACCACCACTGTCAGTACAACTGAAACTTGGCCAGACGGGCAGACCTGAGTCCTGAGATTTCCAGAAAAGCAACTAGATGAAGAAAGGGACAGTATCTTTTGCTGTATATTTGTTTGTCTTAGAAATGATATAGAGCAGCTGTGATGGTCTGATCCTAGAAGGGTGTATCTGCCTTATAATTTAGATCAAAATAACATAAATAATATAAACAAATCTAAAGCATGGCTTTTGGGGCAGACACTATAAACTCTTCCACAGGGTGAAAATAGAAATAAGCCCTCAATTTTAATTTTAATCTTCCTACCCTAGCAGACCTTTTCAGAGCAGCAAAGAGACAGAGCCAAAGAACACACGGCAGCAGATGACAATCTGGATAATTTGTCATCATTAACACATTGGGAAAGCCACATATTTACAATTATTTCTGTTAGACAAGAATACCTCTGCTAACTGCTCCTTGTGGATGGAATTTATACGCCCTGCTCTGATTTTCACTGAGGTTTAGTACTTAGGTCTTGTCCCAGTGAACATAACCCATCATCTTTTTCATCAAATAGGTGGTAGCACTTACTGTCTCCTCTTTCTCTAATGTCTGTCCTGTGTAACAGACCCATACCCTCATTCACCTCAATGTCAGGGAGAATCACATCACATCAAAGGAAAATAATTTTTTCACACACTCATGATATTACCATACAAACATTTGACATAATGGTTAAATTGATCAGCTTGGATTTCTGCAAGTATATCTCTCCTTTCTGGATTCTATTACATTCAAGACTAGAGTTTAAGTTACTGTTCAGCTTTCAGTGACAAGAATTTTTTATTTTCTGGACTTAGTTTTTTTGTTGTTGTTGTTAAAATTAGCTGTCATGTACTTTTTTTTCTAGTCACCTTTATAAAGATACAGAAATCAGTCTGTAGTCTGAAGAAATCTGTCTTTAAAATAATCATACAGGTGTGGGCTCTCCTACAAAATAGCTTTCCTGAATGCTAGTAAGTCTTATTAGAGAGAAATGCTTCTGTAAGTTCTTTACATTCTACACCCTTCCCCACCTTTCACCATCTCCCATCTGGGTGTAACTTGCATTTTTCTACTGCAGTATTTCCTTTCCAACTCTCCTTGGCTTCTTAAAATGGAATGTCTTTGTTTCGTTGGTTCTATTTTATTATCTGCAAGGTTAGGTAACACTTACTGACCACCAAAATCTTACCCAAGTGTAAGTACTATTTTTTTCCTGTTGCTTTTTAGCTAAGGTCATTGTCAGTACCCTTTTGTATTCTGAAGAGTGAAACATAGAAGTTGTACTTCAAAGGAGATCATAAAATATTGATGAAGTAACAATTTACCAGGAAGGTGTAAACTAATCTTAATGAAAAGCTAAACTTTAGGGGAAAAAAAAAAAAGTAATTACCTGTAACAAATGGCAGAGGATAGTAAAAAAACCAAGTCTTTGCAGAGCATCATACTGTATTATGCACTTATAGGAAACACTGTCATGCATTGACTCTAGTGAGACTCATCTGCGTGCTATCAGTAAGAGACTTCTTCCTCCCCTGCCACTGGAGTGCAGAGCTTCTGCTGTGATACCTGGCAGTGGCCTAGCTGTGGATAGCAGCACTGTACAATCGTTTAGAAACCTTTTGAAATGTCCAGGGAAATTGTACGAATCACAAAACTAGAGTTAATCACTAGGATTTTAATTTGGTCACATAGCCAGATTTATCATCTGCAATTTTAGGTAGTGTCCTTTTTTAACAATTAGGGCCCAAGTACCTAGAATCATGGCTTTATTACTTCTGCCAAAACCTCTCCGAAATTTGGAAATTCAGTGCTTCTTAATAGTATAAGTAGAACAATTATTCACTTTTGTTTCAGAGGCAAATGTACCATGTACTGAACTATGTCCTGTAAAAGTTACACTAGGTAGTGAGAACTGAGAATCATGGCACAAGGAGTTTATATGAGATATACAGAGTCACTTTAACTTTAACTTTATAGACTAATAGATGTGGCCAGCGGATACCAACCTGTTAAGAACAGCAGGTGCCTAAAAGGCATTAAAAAGACCAGTCGAGGTTAGCAATGGGGTGGAATATAGAAAGGTTAGATTAAATAACAGTAATAATTTCGCTTGACCCACTACCATCAGATCAACCAATACTATTGTTCCTTCTGCTTTTAAATAAATCTCCAAAATCTCTCTTCTACCTTCGTAGAATGATTTGTTTAACCAATCCAAGCAAAGAAGATGATTAATGTACAGTACATATTTTGTACAATGAGCACCAGTAAACAACAACTCTGTCTCCTTAGCACATTTCTTTAGCAGTTCAGATGACAGAACTAGTTCTTGGATTGCCAGAAATTTGCATGATGGGAAATATAAGCAAACGACTGAGGTGTAAACTCCTTTCTGTGCTGTGAAAACATTGAGTTGAGCGACTATCGAGAGGGAGGTGTGTTTAGTTATTCAATTAAAAATAATATTGGGCGCTTTCAAATTGATGCGGCGAGACGGATTTTGTACCGCTTGTTCTACTTTCTGAGCTCTTCCGACTATGATTAAGAAAAAAAAACCCACTCCGCAAGCCTGTTGATACAATCCAGCAGATGGCAGTGACGTACAAAGGAAACAAGAGCTTTGCTTCTCTCGGGATTGCCCTAAGCACACAGGCGTCACCTTTCCTCACACCGACTGGGCGGCCTAGAGCTGCTTAGTGTCACCATTTCACTCGTCTGGATTTCGACTCACTTGAGTCTATTTTTTCAGTAAGTATCTTAAATCACGAATCAACCAAGAAGATTCAAAGCCAAATGCCTTTACAAGTTCAAAAGAATATCACTCAGAAGCTGTCAGTATAAATAAATAACCTGAAAAGAAATAGCTGCTGATATTAAGACACCTACTCAGAATGTCATCTTGACTTCATTTTAGCTGCATTTTTAAAGCACCCGTGCCAGCAATTAAAAGGGTGAATCAGATAAATCCAATTTTACGGCTTTTAAAAAACATTATTTAATGGATTCATGCCTATTTGAAAAAGAGCAGTATAACTCTCCTCAATGCTATCTGTTACAGAATTTAATCACGTTTCTTGTAAAATGTGTAAAAACTTTCAGCTAAAATAGGGCGCATCTTAATGACAACCATTAAGTATTACCGACATGTTTCAAGAGATGATGACATGATTTTTAGCATCCTAAGAATATTTGACTAAAAATGAAGGGAAAAAAAATATCTTCTGTTTGATGCTGCTCAGAAGACCTTTAGGAGGAAGGTCTCCTGAGTCCTTCCCACTCCCAGTTTCCAGGATGCCCCTGCTCATTCTATTTTCTGTCAGATTAATAACTCTGGGCTCCAACTCACAGTCTATGGGGTTTGTGCTGGAGCAGTGCAAGACCCAACTTTATGTTATAGACAGATTTGGCAAAATTAGCTGAACGGTGCTGCATCTGATTTGCAGCCACTGCTGAAATATGTATCAAACCTGAGATCTGTCATGCTTTGTGTTGGGCCATGACAAGTGGGTTGTGTCCACCCTGGTGATATGGCTGTGGGATGGTGAGAGCTAGCATTGCTAGAGGTGATGAGCTGCAAGGTGGCTTGGATATAAGTTGTCGTAAGTCATGTACGAGCTTATGTATACTCAGATTTCAGCACCCTGTAAGCTGCCTTTCAGGGTGCACACGATTTACACTCCCACAAATTGCAGACAGCCAATAAAATCTTGGCGTACACTGAGGCATGGGCTTTCAGCTGCAGTGATGGCTGAAATCCCCTGTAGAGACATCCCTGTGGCCAGTCCCAAAAATGTAGCCATCATCAATCAGTCTCCAAAAAATTGTGATCATTGCTTTGAGGTTAGAATTTAGGAAGCAGGGGGGTAATTGTACATACTGCCGGTTTCTGACCTCTTTGGCCCCATGATTACATATGTTAAGGATGGAAACACCTGGAGCACCTCTCCTATGAGGAAAGGCTGAGAGAATTGGGGCTGTTCAGCCTGGAGAAGAGCGAGACCTCCAGCGAGACCTTATAGCGGTCTTCCAGTATCTCAAGGGGGCCTACAAGAAAGATGGGGAGAGACTGTTCAGTAGGGCCTGTTGTGACAGGACTAGGGGTAATGGTTTTAAAATAGAGGGGGGTAGATTTAGATTAGATATTAGGAAAAGATTTTTTACAATGAAGGTTGTAGAGCACTGGAACAGGTTGCCCAGAGAGGTGGTGAATGCTCCATCCCTGGAAACGTTCAAGGCCAGGTTGGATGAGGCTCTGAGCAACCTGATCTAGTTGGGGATGTCCCTGCTCCTTGCAGGGGGGTTGGACTAGATGACCTTTGAAGGTCCCTTCCAAGCCTAAACATTCCATGATTCTATGGAAACAAACCGTTGTGAGTTGGCAAAGCCCAGGCAACAGGTAATGGAGGGTACTAAAGCTCCCTTGTTTCTTCCTAATGAATCTACCTTTGATTTTAACTATGAGGGCAAGAAATGTGCTTTAAAAGAAAAGGTGGGTGAGATTCACCATTAATCCCAGCTCTCATTAAAAAACACACAGGAGGAGTTAATTTTTTCTCCCTGCCTCTCTTCAGTGTTCATCGAGCCCAGCTACAGGGTTTGCTTACACCTTCCTCTCTACTGGGAATGCCACAAGTGACGAGTGTTTGGGTGAAGCTCTTTAAGACAATATTGGATATTATCTTTCTTGAGAAGTATTTTTTAAAGGAGCAGTAATGCTTCTTTCTCCTTTACCACTGACCAGAAAAGTAAATGAATAGCATAATCGTAACTTATTTAACAGCAAAAAAAAGTATTTTTTTTAAAAATGACATCTATATTTTGTTTCACAAAATCATTGCCACAGCCAACCTGATTGCAAAAAAAAAAAAATCATGATTAGATAATAACAACACTCATGTACTGAAAGCCAGTAATGACTAAGATATGCTAAAAGAAATTATGTTGCAGATAAAATTTATGAATATAGAGCCCATTTCATTAGATCAGCAATGCTAGCAAAACTTAGGATCAAGTCTAAGCAAAAATATTTTCATAAAGAGAAGCTGATCTAGCAAGAGTTGCAGAATTCAATCACCAGATTGTAACCGTTATCAAAGCATTTCAGAAGGGAATCAAAGTCTAGTATGACTGTTTCAGCCTAGAAACTTGAACACAGAAAACCAGATATCTTTTCTATCTGTCTGGAATAATCTCAAATCACTGACAGTTCTGGTCACTGTGGACTGTGACACTTTGTTTCCACAACGAAAAGATGATGTTTTTAAAATGATTCATACTTTTCATATATCTGTATACCTGGTGGTTCCACTCACAAAAAAAAACATGTTCTGGAACAAACCTAGTCAATGAAAAGGAAATTAATTATTTCATTATTTTAACAATAACCTGGAGGCCAGCCTGTTGGCATCCCTTCTAATTACTTCATTTGACACCTTTTATTCTTAGAAGATTATTTGCTTAAAAAGCATACTGTAATGCTATTCCCACTTAGAGAGAAAGCAAAACTCTGTTTTCTATCTGTATTGTGATGGATGTAAAGGAGTACTACTGGCTGTAAAATAAATTCATTCAAATAATATAAAAATCTAACCAATTTTTTGAAAAACAATTCTAAATTTAAGTTTTACTTTGAATGTGGTAAACCAGAAATGATCTGACAGTGATAAGCCATACTGCAGAGCCAGTTCTTCAGGTCATTCTGCGTGTAAGAAATAAGACAGTGTTCAGTTTCTTCTGCATATGAATGCAGAGATAGTGGAAAGGATAATTACAAGAAACAGTGACACAAAGAGGGAGAATATCTTCTCTTAAAAATAGCAAAATACCAAAAGCACAATGAAAAAAAAAAAACAAACCAAAAATGAATCAACAAATGTAAAAAGTAAAAAAAAAAAAAAAATCCTAGACTTATACATTCTTGCATGTAGAAGTATCTATTCCTGCTCTGTAAGAAGCAGGAAAAGATAATAAAAAATGGGAAACGTATTGGATTACACAAGTTTGTTTTGTGGGTGTAAAAAGAATGTGTTGTGGAAATTTTATCGGCTTCTTTTATTACTGGTTTAACTGTTTTACTTTAAATTATGGCATATACTATTTATATAGACATAAAGAGAATATTAATTAGAAGTGACAGTTAAGCCTGAATATAAATCAAGATGTTATGTGAGTAGTCTCAGTGGACATTCATAATTAGCATTTGAATGTATAAGTAGAGACTAATTGCAAGCTAACCAAAGAACTGTAGAGATATCTATAGTTTTGAGTATGAAGGGGTTTGGATTTTATATGATTGCATTTACTCATGTAACATATTTGGATAAACATCACTTCTCTCTGCTCTCAGTTCTCCTGAAGCCACATCAAGCAGATTTTCTAATGCCTGTCAAGACAGTGACTGGGATTTTTTCTCAGTCAAAAAAGAAGCTGTCTAATATCTCCTTGACTCCAGGGCGCTGGATGGCCTTTTTACAGATCCCCCACTGAAAGCAGCTGTGTATGTGCCAAGCGGTATTTGAGCAACGCATTTAAATAGTGCTCTGCTGACTGCACCCCAAGAAGACTGTAGGGTGAGTGCCTAATGGAGTCTCACGTTATCTCTGTCGGTGTTGTCACATGGCATTGCTTACTGCGGTCTGACAGTGATCTGAGGACTTGCTCTGCTTCACATACTGCTGCTGGTAGGAAGGGAATTAGAGTTTAAACTATAATTTCATTAGGAATTCACAAGTCTCAGTAAAACCTAGCTGACTGTCCATCAGCTGCGCAGCTCTGTAATGCTAACAGTAGTTAAGGGTCTAGTTTCGTCTACATGAAAGCATGTAGAAGTCAGGTACAGAAGAGATACATCATGTGGTAAAGTAATATTTTTTTTAAAGTTGAAAACAAAGATTAAAATCCTTTTTGTTGAATAAATGTCAATATAGCACAAATATAATGTTCTAAAATATTTTAATTATGAATACAAAAATCTTAACTGCAGCTTTTTGTGAAAGCATTATTTTTCTAAGTAGAAATCTCCTTCCAAATCAATATTTTTACATTTTGTATTTGCCTGTACTAACATAACTTAAACCAGAAAATAACACCGTTATTAATTTAATCCACTGTCATTATTACCACTGCATAATTTGCAGTAATTTATTGTGTATGTTAAAAATACTATTTAATCTAGAAGGAATATATTATGATACACTATTTGATTTTCCTGCATAAAGCAGTAAAAAAAACCTTGCATGAAGCCAATCTGAGCATTTGTATTATGACATCTAATTAAAATTTACTTTGATAAGAAAAAATTCTTGAAATTAAACAACAGTAAAAAGTGGGAAAAAAATTTAAGTGCACTGAGTTGTGAATAATAATAATAATAATAATAATAACTATATTTCCTTAGGGTTTGTAGGGAATATGTGGTGTTGAAAAATCATGTTGGAAAATTAAAATAATGTTTAGTTAATAATATTTACATGTCTGATATTCTGCCATTCAAGGTTTATGAAGTGTTTTACAAAAGCCTGCATCAGCAGTATTCTCTGATAACAAAAAAAAAGAAACAGACGTGTAAAAAGTGTTAATTGCTCCAAACACTACAACATGGCTGGGAACAAACCCAAAGCCTCCTGGCTTGTATCCATCTCTTCTGTTGTGTCACAAGTGAAGCAAAGCACCAGTGAGCTACAAAAAGGATACGTAGGCTTTACATTTCCATAAGTGGATTCAAACAGGAGGTAATAGTGAAAGAGCGCTGGTACTTATTTTCTTTATGGCTGCAGATGAGCTGCTGGTCTTCATAAAACCCATTAGCACCTTGCAGAGATGTTTGGTATACACAGACATATTAACAACTAAAGAAAATGAGACAAAAAAAAACAAAGAGAGAAAATGAAATTAGTGTTATACCCCACAAAGTAATCCCCCAAAGACTGAAGTGCTACTATGATGCTATATTTAGGACAGAAGTCTTAAAGGTTATTTTCTAGCTCATCAGATTAACACTCTGGTTATCATAAGCACTAGATCCTGTAATTTATGTTGCAACCCTAGCTGGGTCCATAACTCTTTTTCCTTTCACCTATTTACAACCTACTCGACATCTCAATGCCTTCCCCTCCCCCTTCTGTGCATTCCCCACATCCCCCCACCCCTTGTTTTTCACTCATTTACACTCAAATGTTTGTATTTCCTGGTTTTCCACACAAATTTTCAGACTGGGAAACAGGGAGTAAGAGAAACACCCACCTTCCCTGCTTTCCTCTCTCATTCGCCCTTAGTTCTTATGGGTCGCACTAGGGCAACTCCATTTCAGGCAAAGCCCTGCTGTAGGCGGAAATTTAACCCTTCAATGTATTTCAGGAACACCAGTGTCACTTAAAAATGATACAACAAAACAAAACCATGGACACACCCAGCTACCTAGTTAATTCTTAAATGTCTATTTACACCAGAAAAAATTTACCTTAGGTGGCCTTCCTTTTGCAACTCGTAGCTGAAGTAATGTCTCAGCTGTCTGTGGGCTCTCTAGACTAGGGGTAATTTCACATTTACCTCAGAAAATAGTCTTCTGATTTATTAAATGAATGAATGTACGGCTAATGTAAGTAAGTGGAATTTTATTCCATAAGTTAAAGATAGACTTTATTTAAAATTTATTTGCATTCATACTAAATTAGAAACTAGACTGCTAGTGTTATTTATTAACTATTAAAAAAAGACATGTGTGTGTATATCTGTATGTCCTGATGTAAGTGGCAAAACTCCAGAAGCCATGGACACATATGAACATGCTTTCTCCTGGTCTTCATCTATGATAATACATTTCCCAGCTGTAAACTTTCCTCTATACATTTCCCTTTCCATAAAATTCTTGTTTGGGATCTAGTTACATGACATTGAATTTTCTGAAGTTTGGGGCAATTCAGTAGGCTGAGGTTGGCAACGCACATAAGGGCTTATGATAAACACTGTTTTCTATCCACGTAACTGTGAAGGAAAAGAACATTAGAAATAGCCTTTGCTTTCTCATTCTTCATATTGTATTGAAAAATCTTGGTACTTCCAAATGAACCACCTGAAAGAGGTTTAAAATTACATTTTGATAGAACAATCCTACCTAAGGTTAAGGCACATCCCTTTTAAAGGTGTCACTTCAGCAACTGAGCTGTTTCATACAGCTGCAATCCATAGGAAATTTGAATGCTGCAGCAAACATGGCACCCACTCAGTAAAGCACTTAAGCATACACTTAACAGACTTTGCTGAGTAAGGTTCTATAGCATTAAGACATGACAATTTCTGCCCTATATATACTTTCATTGATATATACAGGTATCCAAGATCGTAACTTCTGCTAAAAATAACCTCTCTATAGCATTAAGAGCCAAGTTTTGATATTGTTCCCTGATTCCCTACAATACGCATCTTTCCTGTCCTCTCCTGGTCGATTTGGAGCTAGGGGAGATTTACAGCAGGTCTCAGGATCTGGAGCCCAAAGTCTAGGCATGTGAGTAAGTTACTGGCTGGATCTTTCCATAAAAGAGGTGAAGGCACACAAACTTGATTCCGTAACTTAAAAAGCAAATAGAAATAGTAAATACCTCTTTCATCTTTCAACAAAATCTGACAGTCTATAATTGTTTTTAATCAGCTGCTCTCTAAATGTTGCTGTGAACTTTCTTTACAGTATACACACTTTGTAAAATATCAGAAAAGTTGACCAGCTGTACTCCAAACATCTTCAATCCATTTCTGTACAATGTCTATTGTACATTTCATCGCGCATTTTGAATGTGTATACAATATGTAATAACAAGATAATAGGTTTTGGTTCCTTGTTGGCTGTTTCAGACCATAATGAAACCACATAATTGTAGTCTTGAAGCATCTCATTTACTTGTTAGGCCTGAACTGCAGTTCTCAAGAACCGATTGTAAGGATGCTCAGGCAAGACAGAAAGGATAATATGTGGATTCATTATGCATGGGTAAAAAGCTTAAGTAAAGCACAACAGAAAACAAAATCAGGAAGAAGTCATTGCAGACCAATGATCAGAAAGGATAATAATCCAATAAAATAAGAACTCAGTGAAAAGTGTCAGTAATTATAATACTATCATCCTTATTAAATTGTAGAACAAAGTACTCTGTGAAAGTGTCATGCAATCTGACAAAATCATAGCTTTCAAAGTTTTAGACCAGACTGATATTTGTAATTTTTACTTCTTTTTAATGATAGAAGCTGTTCTGCTCTTCCCCTGGTACAAAACAGTGTGTGTGGGATTTGCACAGGTATGATAAGCCTGTCAGGAAATGGGTCTAACAGTCCAAAAGCACTTGAAATTATCAGTATATAAAGCAAAACTATCAAATGGTAAATGTTACTAAAAATACTTTTCTTCTTAACTTGGAAGACATTATTGCATGCCATCCAAAAGTCTTAAATAAGTTTATACTTATAAAAGAGGTGTAGGTATTAGTACAAAACACTTAGCCAATAAACTCTTGAAGCACTTGGATGAAATCATGTCACGTTCTTATGATATAAAAATTCCTATGAAGTATCAAGGAAGACAAATGTTTTACAATAGATATTGTGTTTGTTAGTTTCCAAATTTTGACAGTTCAGCTACCTGATCTCCTTCATAAAATGAAGCATTCGGAAACAATCCAGAAAATTATTAGGCTTATTCTATTGATACAACACTAAGGTTTAATTGAAGCAAGGCAGATATTAATAGTGTGTTCAGTTTTGAAAGGTGCTGAACTAAACTGCTCTATCTATTATTGCTTTTCACTAATAAGGCATGTGCACAGTCCTTTCCAGAGTTTGTCTTAGTATCTTGGACTTATAAATGTACTGCTTTTTATTTCTTTTTTTAAAGTCCTGTAATTAGAAATAAGCTGCCCCTTTCATTTATTAGTGAAAATTATTTCCATTAACAGTAAAATACAAAGTATGTATGCTTAAAGAAAATGTTATTGACATTAAGGAAATAAAACATGCACTATTTTTCATTCTTTGCAATGTTAACGTTATCCATTTTAGACCTCTGGCAGGCCTTATTTCCTAAATTAGGACACATTGGCAGCTTATGAGGTAAGATTACATCTCACTGCTGCATGCACTGTTAAATGAGTTTAAAGTCAGACTGTGATTTCATGATACCATAAACTCAAAATTAACTCTTACACCAGCACTGGATAAAAACCATAATGGCCACATAATTTGAAACACTGATGCAATATAAACTCTCCCAGCTCGTTCAAATGTGTTTATGGCCTCTGATTAAGAACTTTGCAGTGGCAGGCTTTAGTGTCAGAGAAGGTGCTCGCTGTCTCTCTCTGAGCTACTCTGACCCTGAGATGCCTTACGGACTGTCTATTTCACCGTGCCTGATGCAAAGCCTGCATGGAAAACACACTGGCTGAAGAAGTGCATGCTCTAAGTAATTCAATAGCAATGTGATCACCATCCCATTCATCTGGATTGAACAGGCACTTGTGGAGACCTCGCAGTGCTCTGATGTGACACTGAAGGCTGAGGAACCACTGCTTTACAAAAAATAGTAAGCTCAACAGCTGCTTTTCTGAAGACAAGATTGCCATCTTAAGTGTTTGCAAGTCTTTATGCAGCCCCTGTTGAAAGATTGCAGCACTAGAGAAAAAAAAAATGTATATACTTATTTTACATGTAGAGAGGGAAAAAAATAAGGCCAACCAAACACAATTTGTCTTGAGAGAACTTTTGCAGAACAGATGTTTATCTGTTCTCCCCAGCTTTCACTCATTATGACAAACAGAATTTTAATGTAATGGAAAAAATGGAAAAAAATTATTGTAAGACTGCAGACTTCTTTATCCACTCCTACAGTATTTTTATATTGCACTTATAATGTGGTAGTACAGCTATTCATGAAGGAGCCATAGCAGAGCCTTCTATAATTTTTCAATTATACCTAACTATCCACTTTTACACTAATATTTAGTACTGTATATATGCTACTCAATTTGTATGGTCCTAGGACTAAGTCTGAGCATTTTTCAAACCTAGTGCCAAAGCAGCCTCTACTGATAATGAAATCACTGTCAAAATACTAAATCCTCTTCTAATCCCTTCTTCTATTCTATGGATAGAAGTGTGTGTGCATAGGCTTTGTTTTTCTTTTAAGAAAATGTTGTTGTGAATTCTAGATATTTTTTTCCTCAGGGAAGAGAAGATTTTAAAAGGGTCAGAGTTGTGAAATGAAACAGAATAAATTTTATGGTAGTAGGCTTGCATCAGGAACAGTGTGGCCAGCAGCAGCAGGGAAGTGTTTGTGCTCTTGTACTCGGCATTGGTGAGGCCACACCTGAATACTGTGTTCAGTTTGGAGCCCCTCAGTACAAGAAGGACATTGAGTTGCTGGAGCGCATCCAGAGAAGGGCAATGAAGCTGGTGAGGGTTCTGGAGAAGAAGTCTCACGAGGAGTGGCTGAGGGAATTGGGATTGTTTAGTCTGGTGAAGAGAAGGCTGAGGGGAGACCTCATTGCTCTCTACAACTGCCTGAAAGGAGGTTGTAGGGAGGTGGGTATTGGTCTCTTCTCCCAAGTAACTTGTGATAGGACAAGAGGAAATGGCCTTAAGTTGCAGCAGGGGAGGTTTAGGTTGGATATTAGGAAACACTTATTTACTGAAAGAGCGATCAGGCACTGGAACATGCTGCTGAAGGAAGTGGTGGAGTCACCATCCCTGGAGGTGTTCAAAGACGGTGTAGACATGGCACTTCAGGACATGGTTTAGTAGGCATGGTGGTGGTTAGGTTGACGGCTGGACTTGATCTTGGAGGTATTTTCCAACCTGAAAGATTCTATGATTCTATTCTATGATTTCATAGTCTACATACATTACAAAAAAATAATTGAGCCCTTTACACAAACATCATGTTTTGAAACATATAGATGATTAAAACTTTAGAAACTATAGTATGATGCATAAATGGAAAAGAAAAGTGCTGTTGTACCAATTCTAACATTGCTAATCCCATGGGAAATGGTCAGGGTTCACAGATGATTTTCATGCCATTGGTAATGGACAGTGAATACTGAATGGCCAGGTACTCAAGCTTCTGCAAGCTGTGTTTTTCTTTACTCAGCACCCACTGCAGACTTACATAAGAAATTTGGGACTAGCTGTTAATTTGAAACATTCTCATTTTCAAGGCACGCTTATTTGCAAGTTAGATTGCAAATCCAGCTCTAACATATAAGACTGTTTCTACTAAACAGATAAAAATTACATGTTTCTTGGCAGACTTCACTTCAACTAGAAGGGATGAATATAAGTGGGCTTTGGGGGCAGCAGCACAGTGTTTATCCTTCTAATATAACTGGAGATTTTCTGTACATGCTATTTCTATTGGTCCTTTCAGACAAATGTAATATCCAGTATTAAATTAATAATAGTAGTAAATAGTAAAATTTCAGATGTTTCCTTCCTTAAAAACAACAAAAAACTTCCCAAAACCAAGAAAACCCCACAAAAGATCTTTTTATGACTACAATGGACAAAACCAGTTCAAGCCAAATTCTTCATATATTGAGCAGAATACAAAAATATTAGTGATCAATCATATTATAAAAATTCTTTAGAAAGATTGCTAACCACTTAACTCAGGCCCCAAACTTTTATTTCTGTATTATTGTGTGTGAAATTTATTAAGATAAGAAATTGCCAAATATCACACATTATTTAATGAAGAACATGCTAATTAATACTGATCTTTCAGCAGTCCTTAGAAGAGTAGAAATTTCAAAGCTCCTTCAGCAGAGAGGTGCTGGGAATCCTCTCATGGTTAATAACTTTTTGGGTGTTGTTCACTTTGGACTACAAGTAGAAGATAATAAAAAAAAAAATAATCCCACAGCATAGAACTGTTCTCTAATTCACTAATGCAGGATATTAGCAAACACAAAATGCAAATATTATGCTTCTACAGTAATGTTACTTTGGTGACAATGTACATCTCCTTTATTTTACAGTACACCCTAAACAGCAAAAGTATAGCAATCAATGTATTCCGTTAATTTTATTACTAAGTTGTATTTTATTATTAGGCAAGAGTCTAACTATATTTTTTCAAACAAGTCTGGGCAGTTTAATTGGTTTGTTCCAGATGTTAATATCTTATTCTCAAAAAATAGTGAAGCTTCTGCAGTTTGAGAGAGGGGCCATAAAGCCAAATAAGTAAAACAAGGGAAACAGAACAAGAAATTCAGTGCGGCTGACTTCTTACATTTTAACAGGGTAACTGTGTGTCTGCATGAATGTAGGATTTCATTTATTTATTTTTGCATTTAATTTCCTAAGGTTGGTGTTTTTTTTAAAAAAGAGGGAGAGCAAATAAAAACACAAAGCCTTCTGTTTATACAATCTAATGAAGCTGATTTGGTGCTTTTGATGTGGTATGCTGGATAAGACACACAGGGATAAGTGTATCTCAACTATGCAGTTTAGAAGAGCCCTCTGAGCTGCCACTGTCCTTTGGACACAGCTTGAATCTCAGGATTAATAAAGTTTCTTTTTACCTGCCTTCACGCAGTTTCTCAGGAAAACACTGTACGTACTGAAAATAATTGAACTACAGTTCTGGGAATGTGTAAAATTTACTCAAAGTTGTTCATGCTAGACATTCCTGTGACATTGTACAAACTGATGTTAAAGATGCAGCTTTTGTAGCAGTTTTATGGTCCCTTGAGCCTGTACACAGAGGATGGCAGCAAAAGCTGGTGGATACTTTTAATGTGTGTCAATGAGCAGCTGTCAAATGGCAGCAGTTCTTTATTATTGATCCTCTCTATCTTCACACTTTTGTGAACTTCTCAACCTGTGAGAGACACTGTGAAAGAGGCGCTATGAAAGAGCACGTGGTGTGTAAAGCATATGCATTTAACTTCCACGCTCTGAGGAAGCATGAGGAGAATTCAAAATTGGTCACATGAAGTATGGGCTAAGAAGGTAGAAAAGTGCAGCATTTCCAGATGGTAGTTCATATCTTTATTGACCTAATACACAAAAGTATTCATGAAGTTCTGCTTTTGCGCAGGCATTGCCACAAGGCCGAAGATCAAACACAAAATTAATAATTCAGATTTTGATTTAGTTTTGTCCGTTAGTCTAGTTTAAGAAACAGAGTGTAATCTGATAGCTGCATGAAGAGGATGATCATCAGACAAGCTCCATGATCCATGGTAGACGTCAAGCCACATCCAGACTGTGAACTTTTGAAGATTTGTAAGAATTACATGCAGACAAATATTTGCTTGCTGTATGGTGTAACTAACATGACACATTGCCCTTTCTTATCTGAAATGTTGATCCAGCTGTGGGAAAAGTTTCTCTTTCTGCATATTTGGCTACCCAAAACAAATCTGACATGATTTAACTCCTACTTATCTTCTGATACTGTATTTCAATATTGCATTCACATCTTCCAATATAGAATGTACTTAAAAAGTAATTTGAAAATTTTGCAAATATGAGTATCAGTGACAACATACTATAGTAAGTTTTCATTCTATTAATGACATCCTGAGATACTAAAGCCACCTTTTCTCTAAGCATCAAAAGCACTTTAGAAACATTCATTAATCCTATCCTCATTTTGAAAATGGGAAAATTAGGCATGTGGAAGTGCCATTGCCAAAAACCACAAGGCAAATCAAATGAAGAGCAGATCACATCTGTTCCCTTATCCTGGATCAGCTGCTCCTCACACCTCAAGTTCCCAGTAATTAATCCTAAACTAAAGAACTAGCCTGAAATAATCCTCCTCTTTAAAATACAATCGGTCTGATAGAAATGTTTGGCCTTCTCTATTCAGTAGCACTGTTTGGAATTACTAGTGGTAGACTTAGTGTCTCAGAAAAATATTGGCCAATTTTCAGCTCTTCATAGAATGGCTGCGAAGGGTAGCCTTAGATAAGAATACATATGTTTTGATTGAAGAGATTGATTAGAAGACTTCTGCCATTTACCAATAGTTTAAAACATAGATTGATAATTCTCCATTTTATATAAAATAATTTTGCCATTCAAAAATGTTCAATAATTTTTGCTTTTGTTTATCTCTGGGTTTGATCATTTTTGTCATGAGACCTGAAAGGAATCTCACCCTACCTTTACCACTGCAAGGATAACTACAACATACCTATGTGACTTCCATCAGAGCAGAAGTCACAAATTTTTACCTTTGGTATTGGGCTTGCACATACATCAGTGACTAATTTGGCTCATAAAGTCAGATACCTCTTTCGGCTATGTGAACCCACAAAGATCCCCAAATTGTTACTCTCTTTAAAGATAGTCACCTAGTTCAAGGCATGCAAATCAAGATCAAATACACTTGGAAAGATGGCAGAATATGCAGAACATTTTGATAAATCACAGTTTGTTTGCCAAATCATGTCCTTCTTTGGAGGACTGCCATCCCAGACCTGGAAGACGTAAAAAGCAAAGGATTCCTGCTTTTTAAAGAATGGCAAAATGTTGTGAGATCATAAGATATACGGAAAAATATTTCCCATAACCTTAATTTTCAAATTCAGAATAATTTACAATAATTAAAAGCATTCCTAAGCTCCGGTTAAGACATCAGAGTTGATTAAATGCTGGTAACTACTAATGCTTGATAGATTTTCTTTGACCTTTCCTACTACTGGAAATTACAAAATTTTAATTTATTTATTTGTTTGTTTGTTTGAGAAAAAGGGCAGACTAATGAAGGCCAGTGGATCTTCAGGAAAAAAAAAATCTATAGGGAGGAAAAAAATACATTTTCAAGGTTCTAGATTATTTCTTTATATCCATGCATCGTACCTATGATTTGATTGGATTTTAGCAGTGTTCTGGTTTTGTTAGTGAGGGGGGGCCTAAGGCGGTAGCTTCTGTAAGAAACTGCTAGAAGTCACTCCCCTTTGTTCAGTGGACTCAGCTGGGCCTAGGGCGGACTCAGCTGCTGGCCAAGGCCAAGCCAATTGGTAGCAGAATGTTCCCTGATAACGCCTCTGCGATAACGTATTTAAGAAGGGGAAAACAAAACAAAAAAAACAACGGAGAGAAGATGTGTAGCAGCTGAGTGGGGGCAGAGAGGGGGAGGCGCGAGCCTTGTAGGCCTCACCCTCTGGCCTCCTGCCGGGCAGCCGACCGGGCCAAACTCGGCCCGGTCCGGCTGCAAGAAGTGGAGAGGAGATGAGATGTGACTGAGATGTAAAAAGATGCTGAGAGGCGTCTGCCAGCCTGTTGTGAAGAATTTTTCTTGTGAGAGGAACGGCTGCAGACACCGAGGTCAGTGAAGAAGGAGGGGGAGGAGTAATGCTGCTCCTGGCCAAGATTCCCCTGCAGCCTGTGGTGAAGACCATGGTGGAGCAGGTTGTCCCCCTGAAGCCCATGGAGGTCCATGGAGGAGCAGAGATCCACCTGCAGCCCATGGAGGACCCCACGCTGGGGCAGGCAGATGCCTGAAGAAAGCTGTGGCCCGTGGAGGGCCCACGGGGACAGCCATTCTGGAGGGACTGCACCCTGTGGAAGAGATGACCCACACTGGAGCAGTTTCATGGAGGACTGTGGCCCATGGGAGTGACCCACAAAGGAGCAGGGGAGGAATGCGAGGAGTTCTTCCCCGAATGAGGAAGCAGTGGCATAAAACAACGTGTGATGAACTGACCATGACCCCCGTTCCCTCTTCCTGCTGCTCTGGGGGGGGAAGGTAGTAGAGATAATGTTAAGCCCAGGAAGAGGGAGGGGTGGGGGAGGTTATCTTGTTCCCAGTCTCATTCTGCTGCTAGTTTTAGAAATAAATGAATAGTTTTCCCCACGTCAAGTCTATTTTGCCCGTAACGGTAACTTTAAAGTTTTCTCCCTGTCCTTATCTCAAACCTTAAGCCGTTTTTTCCTTATATTATCTCTCCCTATTCTCTCGGAGGGTGGGGGGAGTGAGAGAGAGACTGCGTAGTCTGGTCCAGATAGGGGCTGAACTACGACAAGCAGCATAGTATTGACTCCTGTTCTCTTAATTGCATGCAGCTATAAAATGAAAAGTGACAAAAGAACTTGATTTCTATATGACATAGTAAAGCAAGGTTTTATTCTGCTTCTATTTATGCTATCTGAAAGAATAAGCTTTCAGGGTGCCAAAATTATTGCTAGCCTTGTTAACTACTTTGGAAGCAAAACAGTGGATACAAGGATAGCCAAGTCTGTTCCTTTATGAAAGTGTAATAAGCCAGAAAATAATTTAATCATCAAATAATGCGTCAGTTTGTATTACAAATTAGATTTGCAATAAACTACAAGCAGATTTGGTAATGTCACTTATAACTCTAAACATGGAAGAAAAGTGTACCTTTCAGCTCACTGATGCCAACAAGCGGAAAGCAACGTGCTGTGGAACAGCTGATTACCCAATCCAGAGTTACCATATGCAACTGAAAACAGACTTTTGGCATGTTAGTGTTTGTATTTTTTAGTTTGTCTCCAAACTACATAAGAAGTTTATCTCTAGTCTACATGTATTAATATTCCACACACTTGGCTCATTAATCTAATCAAATGATGGAAAGACTACACAAATTAACAGATTGTTCAGCAACCCTGACCCCACTCATTCACACGCATGTAATAGCCCTGCCATTCAGTCATGCATAGAAATGATCACAAAAGCAAACAATGCCATGCTCTCTCATTCACTTAATTAGTTAGTCACTGTTTCGCTCACTTGGTTGACTCAGTCCTTTGTACTTACAGCCTTAGAAACCCATCTCACTTTCCCAGTGAGTAGTGCTAATTAAAATTCTCTTAAGATTGAGTAGATTCACATAGACTGCAAAAATCAGAATCTGACCCTCAGTCTGATAGATACTAAGCTTCATGAAATAATCTCTTTGTGACTTGGAAGTATTTTAAGGTCTTAAGTAGAAATGTAGTGCTCCATGGGCCTTGCCTAGCCTTCTCTTTTTCTCCTTTTTACCTCACTTGCTTGAAAGTAAAAGATGAGATTCTGCCCTTCGTATTATTTATTTAAGTAAGCATTATTGAGAGCAAAATGTGGCCTTTTGCACATAAATTATAGAGAAGGTCTTAATCCTTACATAGTTGTCAACAATCTCAGCACTTCTCAGCATCAGTCTGTGCAGATACTAATTTATTTCAAAATTTTCTTGGCTAAAGTCCAGTTCCCTTAGTTTCCCTTAATTTTATGTTTCATACCTAGCATGAAGGCTTCAGAAACTAAAGTGATATGTAACTTTTTTTTTTAAATTGTTAAACCAATGATGATTTTAATTATATGATGTGAGTGTGATACAAATTAAAATCGGTGATTCTTTCCATTACATATCTGACTATCATATTCAGCTGACACCTAAAATGTAATGTTATCTGTTAGAGTAACTTAACCACTGCTACTGAAGAATTTTGACATGAGATAAGGGGAGGAATGAGTTAACCCAACCATATAGTTAAAGAATAAAATACAGACACATAGGCGCTGACCATGGGGCTTAAAGAAACAGCTAGTGGGGAGGAAGTTTGTTTCCCTTCTCCTGATAGGGGGGCTTATGACTGATGTGTGGGAGAGTAAGAAACAGTCTCACACTATCTCGAGAGAATGGTTAAAAGAAACAAGAATTTCCAAAGCAGGATGACACTCATCACGTAAATCTCCTTGCTAAAGGAAAACAGGATGGCACTCGTCATGTAAACAGATGCTTAACAAGGACATGAATCAACCCAAGCCGATAAGAACAGTGCAAGCTTGCAGGATCATCACAATCCAGGCAAAAGGTGAAAAGTACACTGCGAGGAAGACCTGCGGCCTCCCTCCCAAAAGACCACCAAAGACCCCTGCCCACAATTTTTGAGAGAATTTGCGCAAGCGCGAAGGACTGATGAGCTAATTAGCATGCGAAGCGGGAGTAGGTGGGCTTAGGTAATGAATATGTATAGGCGCCAATTGAATATTCATCATTTTATTGTCTAAAAGTGGGATGGGTTGCTACCTCGGGCATGCACGTTTGTGGTGGAGCGATCCCCCGTGCATCTGCGCGCAATAAACATACCTACTTTATAACTTCCGAGTTACAGAGTCTATTTCCGCACGTCAGTTTGGCGAGCCAGGCAGGAGGATTTCTGCTTGGCTGAGGGACCAGCTGTGGAGCGGACGCTCCCAGGCGCGCCCCGGGAGATTTCCTCGGAGGAGCCTCCCCTTCTCAGCTGTTCACCCGGGAGCAGAAGAGAAACCCCTGGATCTACGGATAAAAACGGTATGTTTGAATAGGGCTGCTGGTGAGACGCACGGAGACGTCCGGCGCACAGCTTAGTCCCTAAGGGAAAGGTACCTTGGGAAGGGGGGTTTGCTGACCAAGGGGTGGCCGCTAGCGATCTTGAGGGTAGATCGAGCAAACCCGAGGTTGCTCGGAAGGAGGGGAAACCCGCCGACCGGTAAAGCAGCCACTGGTAATCCCGGGCCGAGGTAACCGCTGCATCCCATTTTTGGGAGCCAGGACGGACCTGCTGATGACCGGTATATGAGAAGCAGGAGAAGGGTAAGCGGGCCTCTTGCAATTTTAAAAAGGATACTTGCAGCTGCTAGAAAGTTGACAACTGGAGCGATGCTATGTTAAATGTCTTTAGGTATTGATTTTTGGTTATTGTAATAAGATATTGGGTATTGGCTACTGATTTGGACTTGTTGAACCATAGTGTTTGTGTGAAGGATTTTGTGTGTGTGGGACGTTCTATGGTGTAAATGCCTGTGTTGTGAAAGCGGGAGTGAGTCCCAGGAATCTGAGCAAAGCTGTGACTGTGTGTGGCGTGAGGTCTGTCCAGCCGCCCCTAGCCGCCCAGATTCTTCTGAGGTGGGCTAGAAAGCAAAGGGACTTTCCTCTTTCCGAAGTTTCTTGTATGATTGTGTGGCCACTATGAGTGTGTGGACGTCCATGAGAGTGTGAGCACCTTTGTATGTCAGCACGGAGATCATATAGAAGTGTGAGAGACGATTTTCTGTGGAATTGTATTGTTTGTGTGCGAAGATTGAATTGGATCTAAAGTGTGTGTGTGTGTGTGTGTGTTTATAACCGCGGTAGTAGGTTATTGTGTTTTGTCATTGTAGATTCCTTTTTTTCCCTTGTGGAGGGACCGCGACAGTCCCAAATGGTGTCCCTCACACCACGATAACTCTTGTAAACCTATATTTGTTCTAAGAGTGTAAGTGTTGTAGTGAAAAGTTGTGGGTAGGGTTTGGCTGGAATTTCAAGTGTCCTAAGTGTAAAATTTAGACTGGGATAGGGAAGAAAGGGCTGTGTTTTTGTACAGTGGAAAAGAGGATCAAATAACAAATCAATAAATATGGAAGGAGGTCAGAGTGGAGGTATATTAAAGAAGAGTCTTTTAGGGTGTATCCTACACCATTGGAAAGAAGTCGGGGGTCCTCCAAGGAGTAATGTGAATGAGAAGACTCTGATTAAATATTGTAATCAGTGGTGGCCGTTATATAAACTGGATGATGAAGAAAAGTGGCTGAATAATGGAACTTTGAATTATGATACTTTATTGCCATTGATGCTGAAGGAATAATAAATGGGACGAGGCGGTATATGCTGATATGTTTTTCACTTTAAGAAATCATTCTGAGTGGCAAAAGGAATGTGGTATAAATTTGGCCCCTCAGGATCCCCTTGTTTTAAAAAGAAGGAAAAAGGAAAGTTGAAGAGGTGTTGTTCAGCATGTAGTGTTGGAAAAAGTTGTCTGAAAGTAAGGAACCGAGAGAAAGCAAAGGAAAGAAGAGCAGCTAGAGTGATAGCTACAGGTATGGTGACGGCCCTGCAGCAAGAGGGAATGATAAATAGAGGAAGGCTTAGAGGATGTGGAAGGGGAATGTATTCCAGCAATAGAGGCGGATTTGGTCTTTGAGGGGTACGAGGCGGAAGGATGCTGGGAAGGAACCAATGTGCATGTTGTTGGGAGCAAGGGCATTGGAAAAATGAGTGCCCCAAGCGCAGAAATACCCCGACAGAAATGGAGACATCTGACTGACCAGAACCCGGGGCATATACCCGAGCGGATCCACTGGTTAAAATTAAGCTGGGGGGGGGGGGGGGGCAGGAAAAGGGAGTGAAATTTCTGGTTGATACGGGTGCTTCCTTTTGTGTACCCGTCAGTAATGATTCTGTAAATACAGCGGGAGCCGCTGGAGGAGGAGGCAGGGAAAGAGCCCGGAGCCGCTTGGCTCAGCAGTGCCGCAAAAAGCGCCGGGAGGCGGAGGAGGGGCTGCTCGCCTCCAGGGCACCCCCCCATACCCCGTCTGCCGCGCCTGGATGCGCAACTGCCCCACGGCGCCGCGCCGCCCCGGGCGCCGGCTGCCCCACGGGGAAGGGGGAGGACGTCTACGAGCTGCGCACCCTTCCCCGCCATCCCCTAAAAAAAAAAAACACCCCACAAAAAAAAAAAAAACAACCAAAAAACCAACCCACCCAAACTAAACAGGAAAAAACTGCCCCGCTTCTGCGGAGCCCGTCTTAGCCATGATGAGATGCTGCAACTGGCAGAGAAGGGCTCCAGACGATTTTCCATATGATGATGTAACTATCAAAGAAGTTAAATTTTAGTAGATACAGGGGCAACATACAGGGGTTTTGAATCAAGCCTTGATGCCCCTGGGAAATGATTACATTACGGTAAAAGGAGCGACTGGCCAAAATGAAAAGGCATATTTTTGTAAGCCTCTAGAATACAAATTGGGAAAACAATGGGGCATCCACAAGTTTTTGTATATGCTCAACTCTCCAGTGGCCCTCCTTGGTAGAGACTTGTTAGAACAATTAGAAGCAATGATTAAATTTAAGCAAGGGGAAGTTACTCTGGAGGTAAACGATCACCAATACGTTCAAATTAAGAGCCTGTCCCTGGTTAGTACCCCTATAACGGGAAAGATAAATGCGAGAGTTATTGATATAGTATATCCTGGAGTCTGGGCGACTGACATACCAGGACGAGCAAGGAACGCACCACCTGTAATAGTGAAACTAAAAGAGGGACAACCGGTAAGAATTAAACACTATCCCCTAAAGAAGGAAGATAGAGAAGGAATCCAGCCGGTGATAGAAAAATTTCTACAGTTAGAACTGTTAAAGGAATGTGAGTCTGAATTCAATACCTCTATATTACCTGTTCGGAAACCCGATGGATCATATAGGGTGGTCCAAGACTTACGGGCAGTGAATAAGATAACTGAAGACCTCTACCCAGTAGTGGCAAATCCATATACCCTACTGACTGTGTTGACACCTGAACTAAGTTGGTTTACTGTTTTAGATTTGAAGGATGCTTTCTTCTGCCTCCCTCTCCATGAAGTCAGTCAGAAATTGTTTGCATTCGAATGGGAAAATTCTAAAAGTGGTCGGAAGACCCAGCTCACTTGGACGGTGTTGCCGCAAGGATTTAAGAATAGCCCTACCATTTTTGGCAATCAGCTTGCGAAAGACCTGGAAACCTGGGAAGCCCCATCTGAGAAAGGAAGATTGTTGCAGTATGTGGATGACATCCTAATCGCCACCAGAACAGAGGAAGACTGTATGGCATGGACGGTGAGTCTGTTAAATTTCTTAGGACTCCAAGGATACCGGGTGTCCAAGAACAAGGCCCAGGTAATGCAATGTAAAGTAAATTATTTGGGCTATGAAATTAGTGCAGGGCAGACAACTTTGGGACAGGCCTGCAAAGAGGCAATATGCCAAACTCAGAAACCCCAGACAGTAAAGGAGTTGTGGACTTTTCTGGGAATGAGGGGGTGGTGCCGATTGTGAATTTATAATTATGGACTGCTTGTTAAGCCACTGTATGCGCTGACAGCCACCGAGCAGAAGTATCTTAAGTGGAACAAGGAGACTGAACAAGCCTTTGAGCTACTGAAGAAGGCTTTGATGTCAGCCCCGGCCTTAGGACTCCCAGATGTGAGTAAGCCATTTCTTCTTTTCTCTCATGAGAAGCAGGGCATTGCCCTGGGAATATTGGCACAAGATCTGGGTCCATATCGATGGGCAGTTGCCTACCTCTCTAAGCAGTTAGACACCACTGCAAAGGGCTGGCCTGGATGCCTACGGGCTGTTGCAGCTGTGATACTGAACATACAGGTGACGTGCGGAAAACGGACTCCACAATCTGTAAGATTGTAAAGTAGGTATGTTTATTCAGCGCTGGGCAGCACAGGGGGGTAGTCCCACCAAAACCGTGCGCGCCTTACGTGGCAACTCACTTTAAATTTATACAACCAAATGTTACATATACATAAAGTTTCACAATACGCCTATACATATGCATGACCTATCCCCGCTTCGTATTAAAATTAGTCCCAAGGGGTCATTTTCATAAACTCCTCCTGTCTGGGCTTGCGCAGTGCCTCCTGGTGGTGGTCGTCGGGGGTCGTGGGGATGAAGGCAGGTGACTCCTCTTCGTCACCGCTAGTAACCTTTTGTTCTTGCGCAAACTCAGTTATCCCTTGGCTTTCATTCAAGCTGCAGGGTCGGTTTTAGCTGGTTCTTGAAGCGACCCCCCTAGTCCTTACCGGGAACTGTCTTTCGTGAAGAATTGCAAGACTTTCTGCTTCAAATAAGTTTGCACAATGGTTAGCAAATTATTAAGCAAGTAGTTAACAAAACATTAAGCACTATTTATCAACTTGATTCCTTAGGATGCACAGCAATAATTAATCAATGCCATATCTATTAAGATTTCTTTAACTCCTTCTCTCACAGGAAGCCCGAAAGTTTACCCTGGGCCAGAAAATGACTGTTTTGGTGTCCCATGCGGTATCAGCAGTATTGGAAGCAAAGGGTGGGCACTGTCTCTCTCCACAAAGATTCCTGCGATATCAAGCTGTATTAGTAGAACAGGAAATTGTGGTCACTAACATTGTCAACCCAGCTTCTTTTCTCAATGGGAGCACAGGAGAACCGGTGCATCATGACTGTTTGGAAACCATCAAAGCAACATACGCAAGCCGCCCAGACCTGAAGGATAGCCCCATGGAAAATGGGAAAACTGGTTCACAGACGGGAGCAGTTATGTCTTAAATGGCAATCGACATACAGGGTACGCAATCACCACCAGTCAAGAGGTAATAGAATCAGGGCATTTGCCCATGAACACCTCCGCACAGAAGGCAGAAATAGTTGCCCTAACCCGAGTCTTGGAATTGGCCCAGGGCAAAGTTGTGAACATTTACACAGATTCAAAATATGCCTTCGGAGTTGTGCACGCACATGGAGCAATTTGGAAAGAAAGAGGACTATTGAACTCCCAGGGGAAAATTATCAAACATGCAGAAGACAATTATGCATATTAAGGCACACCAGAAAAGTGAGCTCAGATTTGGAAAAAAGGGAATGAGCTGGCGGACAGAGAGGCAAAACAAGTGGCCAAAACAAAGGTGAAAATAGAAGGGGCTCTAATTCCTGATAGGCGAATCTCCCTAGAAGGTAAGCCAGAATATACCAAGGAAGATCAGAAACTTATTACAGACTTAGAAGGGTCATATATTGACCCTCTTGCTTACTATGGCACTTGATACGGGAGGAACATAGAAAAAGGCATTGGGGAACAGAGGCTCTGTATAAAGATTTAGTAAGAGAGATTGTAGCCAGAAATTTATATACCACGGTGAGACAGGTGACTCAACAGTGCCTCCAGACTAATCCTAAAATACTCCCAAACTAGAAATGGGCCAGATTGGAAAAGGTAATGGGCCTGGACAACAATGGCAGGCTGATTTTGGAGAACTTCCAAGAAAAGGGGGTTATCTATCGATATTTGCTGGTATTAACTGATACCTTTTCAGGCTGGCCAGAAGCTTTTCCGTGCAGAACTGCTAAAGCCCGGGAAGTAACCAAAATACTGCTCCAGGAAATAATACCCAGGTTTGGAGTCCCAGCGGTAATGTCCTCGGATAGAGGACCACATTTTGTGGCCAGAATAGTACAACAAATTAGCCACCATCTAGGGATAGATTGGCAATTACATACCCCTTACTGACCACAATAAAGTGGTCAGGTGGAGAAAATGAATCAAACAACAGATTGTCAAGTTGGGTCAGGAAACTAATCTAACTTGGCCTCAGTCTTTACCATTAGCTCTTATACGAATAAGAACCAGACCGAGAGCAAGAGAAGGGCTTAGTCCATTCGAAATTTTATATGGACGACCCTATGGGGTGCAACAAGGAATGTCTTCACAAATTAATGAAGAAATAATAACCTCCTATATGGTGGCACTAAATAAACAATTAAAAAGGATTGAAAAACAGGTAATGGGCACGCTAGTAGAGGCCTGGATAGGCCTGTTCACGATATCCAACCTGGGGACCATGTATATGTTAAGTCTTTTACAGGAAAAAACCCTGGAACCACAGTGGACCAGACCTTTTCAAGTCCTCCTCACCATTTACACAGCAATCAAGGCTGAGGGACCGAACTCCTGGATACACCATACCCAGATCAAGAGGGCCCCTGCAACCTTGTGGAAAGTAATTCCAGATAACAACAAAGACTTGAAACTTAAACTCATTTGAAGGGATAAAGGCAGGGACAATGTGCATAACAAGTAAGTGAACCAAAGTCCACGGATGATACTGGACAAAAGGAACCGAGACTGAGTCAATAACCAATCTTGCCTATTCAGTTACTGGTGTAGTTTTTATCTTATTTGATATTTTATAGGAAATATAAAATCTATTTTTGTAGGACATAAAGGATAGTACTGTAATAAGTGTAATTGTACTAATATAATAAGCAACTGCTGTACTAACTTACTAACGACAATAGCCAATGGAGCTGATCCTGGCCATTATAGTATTTCAAGGCTTAAGCAGTGTCTCCCATCAGAAAGAAGATCGTATCCTTAACGACGGGGGCACCACACTTCATTTCAATTGTCCTTAATACTATGGTACACCCCGTCGTGATCTTATTAATTAGCTTAGGAATTCTATTAATATTAACCATTATGCTGTACCTATGGGTTTGGAGAATGTTTAAAAAGGATGACGCTTATGTATGATGCCTTATATCATTCAGGGAAATTGTATAAGTAAAAGAATTTACTTAGTGTAATGAAAAAGGGGGAATTGAGATAAGGGGAGGAATGAGTTAACCCAACCATATAGTTAAAGAATAAAATACAGACACATAGGCGCTGACCATGGGGCTTAAAGAAACAGCTAGTGGGGAGGAAGTTTGTTTCCCTTCTCCTGATAGGGGGGCTTATGACTGATGTGTGGGAGAGTAAGAAACAGTCTCACACTATCTCGAGAGAATGGTTAAAAGAAACAAGAATTTCCAAAGCAGGATGACACTCATCACGTAAATCTCCTTGCTAAAGGAAAACAGGATGGCACTCGTCATGTAAACAGATGCTTAACAAGGACATGAATCAACCCAAGCCGATACGAACAGTGCAAGCTTGCAGGATCATCACAATCCAGGCAAAAGGTGAAAAGTACACTGCGAGGAAGACCTGCGGCCTTCCTCCCAAAAGACCACCAAAGACCCCTGCCCACAATTTTTGAGAGAATTTGTGCAAGCGCGAAGGACTGACGAGCTAATTAGCATGCGAAGCGGGAGTAGGTGGGCTTAGGTAATGAATATGTATAGGCGCCAATTGAATATTCATCATTTTATTGTATAAAAGTGGGGTGGGTTGCTACCTCGGGCATGCATGTTTGTGGTGGAGCGATCCCCCGTGCATCTGCGCGCAATAAACATACCTACTTTATAACTTCCGAGTTACAGAGTCTATTTCCATATGTCAGACAGAATATTCAAACAGAGCTCAGGCTTTTAATCTTGGATTTGACCTGATGGGAGACCATCCATCAATGGTCCTTGAATGCCTACTCGAACCTTTAAATTTGTAGAGTTTTCTCTCTGGGAAAAATCCTCTCCTGAGAGCACACCCAGCAGTATCATACAGCTACACTGCGAACTACACCTGGAAACAGGGACAGAGCTCTGGAATTTAAGTTCTCAAGTATATGCTTTCATGGCAATTTTATTACATGAGACTATGTAGACCTTTAAGTGGTTTGAAAATAACAGTAAATGCAGATCCGGTAAAGAATAAAAAGAAAAGGAAAAAGCAAGTGGACAAGGATGGGAAAGTATTTCTCTTACACAACTTAAGCAGCTTCTGTGGCCAAAAAATAAACAACAGTAGATTCTTTAAAGTGAAACCATTACCTACAGATAGTTTCAAAAGTCAAATACATTTCTAATTGAAGCCAGGCAAAGTCTATTAATCCCTTTCACAAATTGAAATGGATGATCACATGTAATAAGCTTTATCTATGATTCTACCTTGGCATGTTAAAAAAGTTAATAGAAAATCACTTACATTGCCTCTATTGTATGAAAACAACATTGGATTTTTTCTTCCTGCAACATTTCTCCTTAGCCAAAAAAGATACTACCCTGTATTTGATACAGAATCATAGTTTGAGTTATTTTTTTGTGTTACTCTTGCTTCCACCTTTTATTTGTCTTATCCCCTTCCCTCAAAAAAATCTCCTTGAACTCAGTACGATAGAGCTGAGCATGGCCCAGCATGCTGAAAGCACTTACGCTTAGTATAAAATACATTACATACCTTTATCATGATACACAAGGCGAACATTCAGTGAAGGGTCAGGTAGTTTTCTGTTACTTGGTGGGAGGAGGGCAACCGATGCTTTTGCAGCTAAGAACCAGTTCCAAGTGTTACCATTCACAGCATCAGGTGCAGACAGCCCTTAAACGGCACAGAAATCTGTGCATTTTACTGTAACAGCACTTCATGGAATCTTGGTCATGTTTACCAGTGTACTTACTGCTCTACCTTTTTTCATGCATGCAGTCCATTTAATTTTCATGGTGCTCTGCTATTAGTACTTTGAGACAACTACACTTTCACTTGTCACTCTGCAGATGTTTTGCACCCTGACTGCATACACCTCCCAACCTTCTTTTGGTTATGTGAGTTCCCAGGTACTGGCTCTTGCAACAAGCTCATCAAGTCAAATGGCAACTACACGTCTCGTTGCATGACAGGGAAAGTCTACAGCAGGGACCCTTTGAGCACAGTGCTTCTTTTGGAGGCATGCCTTCAGCTGTGGGTCTGTGCTGCTGTCTCTTTCCAGCTTCCATGGCACTGTGCCATTGGCATGTGGGGTGCTAGACCAGCCAAGGCCACAGCACTGCACTGCAAATGTGAGAGAAGCAGGGGAGGGCAGAGCAGGAGTCTTGAGCACAACACATTATGTCTTATGTATATATATCTTTTATATATGTATTTTTAATATATATGTTATGTACACATTATGTTTTGCAGTCACTCAGCTCCTTTTTCTCTTAATCTAGCCTAATGGCCACTGTGTCCAAGGTTACACTGGCCGATTATCTGATTAATAAATTCAATTCTACAGAAAAGCACATAGCAAATGGAAAGAAAAGAGGTTAGAAAGGGTCAATGAAACAGGACATAAGGTTGCATTTCTTTCAGGGAAATTGGCCCATAAGTACCACTCAGATATTAGTGGAAAAACATTTAAAAACATAGTGGATCTCAAAATGTCTTGTTACAAAACACAGTCATTAATAGTTTTTAAAAAGTTAACACAAAAGAACTGCTTTTTTCTAATAATGCAACAGGAGGCCAACTCTTTAAAAAATGGTACGTGCTGACTTCTGTGTAATCATTGCAGCGTGTAATAGTTTAATGCTACTACAGATTTACTGTTTTAGAGCATATATACATTTCCATGTATGTAAACATTTTGTAAAATCTTACCAAATTCACATGGACTAAAATGCTGAATTTAAGCCACACAACAAGCCAGTGTACCAGGAAAAGTACAGATTAGTGTTAATAGAAGGAGTAGTGTATGGAAGTCACATGTGCCGAAACAGACACGGAATGCATTAAAAAAAAAAATCAAACAAACAAAAAAAGACCATGTTCCTAAATGGCTTGCTGGATGACGTATTATTTGCAGTGCTACAGGCTTTACTTATAGGGGTAGGTATAACAAGGATAGGGTATGCATCCTCCTTCTCTCTCCCCACCACTGAGCAATTGAACTTGAAAGAAACCAGACTGAACCTTTTGAGGCTGTGTGACTAACACGTGAAGTCTATCAGACCACGTCACAGAGGAGACCCACCTAAAAGCTGCACACAGCTTTGTTACAGTGAGATCTTAAAGCACAAAGGAATGCGACGCTGTCATGTACAAGTCACAAGCTTATCTACAAGAATTACGGATGCAGCTACCGGCATCCCTGCTCAGGGCTGCTAATGGCGAGGGTGGCCTAGCTGTGCTTCTCCTTAACGAAGCAGAGCAGACAAGGGCAAAACCGACCAACATTTGTGATTGTTTCAGGCTAAGGCCGTTCCCTGACTGGTCCTGCTTGGTTCCCCCAGCCACACAGGAGAAATACCGTATGATTCTGACTGCAAGGAAATCATTAAGACAATAATGCATAAAGAATAATCTATGCTTTGGAAATACTACCTTATTTGAGATGTCAAAATCTTTAAAATAAACCACTCAACTATTATTTTTGCTTTGTAGCACTGTGCATCTTTTTTTCTTTATTCAAATACCACTCTTTTAAAAGGTGAAAAGTGGCACATAAGTACACCCTAATCTAAGCAATCACAGTTAGCAATATCCTGTGATGCTGTTAAACAATTATTTTTATGTCTAATTGATGTTAGTAATCTAGCAGTGATAAATCCTTATTCTACTATTTTGGTCATATACACAATATGAACATATATGTTTCATTCACATGTCGAGAACATCAGAAAAGCTGTTCTACAATGTGTTAGCTATAAAAAAAAAAGGCAAAAGCTTTCAACAATTCCAGAAGGATCCAAACCAAATCTGGTATTTTTTTTCCTGAATCTGATTTTATTTTCATTGTCATGTAACACCTATATATTTTTTCAACATTAGCTACTCTTCTCAAAAGCACTATTACATGCTGCCATCAGAATTCACTCCTTTCAGAATGACTCCTCGAAATCACAGATTTCGTAATTCTTTCAAAAATGTTTGTACTATTTTTGCCTAAAGATGTGGTCTGAATGTCTCTGCATAAAGCAGATCCTTGTTCAAATAGGTGTTCTTTAATCATGAAAATACAGCAGAAACAGAAAATAATTTGGGGGGTTTACTCTGTGAAAACAGAAAGTCTGTATGGAGCTTGTTGCAACATTAAACTGCAGTGTGCAGGAAAAAAACAGCTGCTAAAATTCTCCTGGTTGTTTGAGACAGCCTGAATGACTGATTAGAAAACCAGTGCCTAATGGGGTTCCTCACTGTTAATCGCTTTAAGAGTCTAGAACAGAGCCTTGGTGGAAAGGTTGTTTTGCTACAGTACAAAGAAGAAAGAGTAACTTCATCCAAAACATGTTTAATTTTGTAGTAAGCATTAGTTTCAGGTATAACAGATGAATGTGCAAGAGATAAAAACAAAGCAATCTGTGCTGAGGTCTAGTCCACAGGGTAGCTTCTACAAGACAGATTTTTGCACCTTGTGGCTGATTGTACCTCTTAAATTAAGTCACCCTATGCTTATTTAGTGATAATTATTTATACTTGGTGACTAAAACCAGATCCCACGAAGTGTAACTCTAACAATCAAAATAAATTATAAATTCTAAGTTGTGGGTAGCCATTTTGGTGGTGACAGCCATCTTGGTTCAAATAGCTGCATTTCCAGAAATGACTAATGTTTTGCAAATGTGATAATATTAAAATAATCTTTCCGACTGTCAGCCACTCCACTAGAATTAGAGAAAGGGTATGGCAATCTACCACACCATGACATGTAACCGTAAGAAGAAATAATTTCTGCTGCACATTTTTTGTTCTTAACTCACAAAAATCCAAAAATTTTAAAATAGAAGTAAGAAACCCCTTTTCAAGGCCATGAAGTAAATAAAGATCATACAGTGTAGGAATACCTGCTCCTAAGATTTCATTGCAAGTTTAACATGCAATTAAGTTTGGAAATTTTTATGTACTTACATAAAGAAAGACTGCAAAAACATGCAAACACGTCACCTTTCATTGAAACATAGAATCATAGAATGGTTAGAGTTGGAAGGGACCTCCAAAGGTCATCTAGTCCAACCCCCCTGGAAGGAGCAGGGACATCCCCGAATAGATCAGGTTGCTCAGAGCCTCATCCAGCCTGGCCTTGAACGTTTCTAGGAATGGGGCATCCACCACCTCTCTGGGCAACCTGTTCCAGTGTTCTACAACCCTCATTGTAAAAATTTTTTCCTCATATCTAATCTAAATCTACCTCCCTCTATTTTGAAACCATTACCCTTTGTCCTATCGCAACAGGCCCTACTGAACAGTCTCTCCCCATCTTTCCTGTAGGCCCCCTTGAGGTACTGGAAGACCACTATAAGGTCTTGCTGGAGGTCTTGCTCTTCTCCAGGCTGAACAGCCCCAACTTTCTCAGCCTATCCTCATAGGAGAGGTGCTCCAGACCTCTGATCATCTTCACGGCCCTCCTCTGGACTCTCTCCCACGGGTCCATGTCCTTCTTATGTTGGGGTCTCCAGAACTGGACTCAGTATTCTAGGTGGGGTCTCACCAGAGCAGAGTAGAGGGGCAGGATCACCTCCCTCGACCTGTTTGCCACACCAGATGTTCTTCTTTAAGTAGAAGAACACTGAGACTCATTTGTTGCATAAGCCAACTGCATGATTTGGGAATGAGGTTGCGCTTGTGATTTATTTCACCCTCAACTCACTTTAATCACTCAGGACCTCATTACAGTGGCAGCTGCTCGTTTTTGGAGCTTCAGCGCTAAAGATGTGCCAAGGTATTTGCAAGGGAGAGAGAAGCTGATATTTGGTAAGGAAGAACGACAGGAATAGACTGCGAAAGTGAAGATGCATCTTGTGCTCCAGCACACCTGGGAAGCAGCGCTCAATGTGTACACACGGGAAAGGGATATGGTCACAAGGAAAGGGCAAAGTACCTGTCAGGAAACTTATCTTTACAATTTTATATTTCACTGCTGAAGAGAAAGAAAGGCTGGAGTGACCGAAGACAGCAGACAAAAAGAACATGAGTCCTCAAATCTTAAACACAACCTTGGAAACAAGATTGATGAGCAGGGCTCAAAGATGAGAAATGAGGGAAAACAATAGCAACCTTAGAGGCTGGAGACAACACGTAACAAGCAAGAAAACACAAGCCTTCTGTGGAGTGGACGCTTTGCTGCTGCTGTGATTTATTATTACTCCCAGGACAGAGCAGGGTTTTGACAGCAGAGAAACTGCCCTGGATGTACAGCAGCGAGGCAGGGAAAGCCAAATGGAACAGCATGAAGCTCGGCAAGCGGGCAGATGCCGCTAAAGTTTGGGTAAGCAAAGGTCAAACGACAAGACAAGAGAGAGAACCACGCAACTCTGGAAAGTGACTCAGCCACCGACATCCGCAGGGGCTAGGGCTCCGGGGACGCCCGGCGGCGGCGAGGGGCGCAGGCCGCTGCAGGCCGCTCTTGGCTCGGCCCAGAGCCAGGATGTGGACCCGGGCGGAGGGCGAGGCGCCCTGCCTGCCGGGCAAGCAACAGGCAAGGAGCGGCGGCTGCGAAGGGGGGCGGTTGCCCGGCCCCTGCCGCTCGCACCAGACCGTCCCTCCCTCCCGCCTGGCGACCGCCCCGCCGCGCCTCTCCCAGAGGGCTGACCCCTCCCGCGCGCAGCGGCGGGACTGTTAAAACCGTTACAACTCCCACTTTCGAACTGATTCAAACTCAGCAGCGCCGGAGAGCGCGGCCCCGCCCCGGGCTGCGCCCCACTCCCTCCCGGTGCCCGCCAATCCTCTCACCTCCCTCCTTTCTCTTCCCACTCCCCCACACCCCCGGCCCCAGTGTGAAGCGGCGGAGAGTTTCCAGCCCGTCGGGTCCGTGCCCCGGCTCCAGTCCCGCTCTGGTGAGCGGGGTAGCTGGGGGGCAGCCCGGACAGAGCCGAAGGGAGCGGAAAACACGAACCCCAACCACGTCCCCCGCGAACAGCGTGAGAACAAAGAGCTCGCCCTCCCCTCCCCCCCCCCCCGCACGTGGGGCGCGAGCTCCCGCCCCTCGCCGCTCCTGATTGGCGCAGGGGCCTCCGGCAGTGTTCATCCAATCGAGACGGCGCTCGGCGCTCGCCAATGAGCGCGATGCCGATTGGGCCGCCGCGTTTGGCGCTCGGTCCGGGAGGGTGAATCCGGCAACCGGAGGCTGAGGGGAGGGAGAGCAGGCGGGCGAGCTGAACGGAGCGGAGCGAGAGCGGTGCGGAGCTAGCAGCGGCAGCGGCGTGAGGCCGGGGCGGGCGGGCGAGCGAGTGAGTGAGTGAGCGAGCGAGCGAGCGACACCTCGCGGGCTTGAGGCGTTGGCGCCGGGAGCGGCTATTTATAACCGGCTCCCTTTGTAATGGGGGGGAGGGGAGGAGGGCCGCAGGAGCTTCTTCAGGAGCCTCCCGCGTTTCCCGCGGGCGCGGTGGCGAGACACTTGCGCTCCAGGCCGGTGACAGCTGGAGGGGAGAGACGTGGAGCCTGAAGTGCCCTTTGTCTAAGTTGGCTTCGTCCAGTCCGGTCGGCGGTTCCCGTTCCGACCCCCTGGCCGGCGGAGCGCAGCCCCGGGCTGAGGGAGAGCTCGTCATCGTCCCCCCACCGCCATCCCTGTCCAAGGGTTACGGGCGGGAAGACCCGGCGGTTTCCTTCCCTTCCTCCGCTTTCCTGCCGGCTGCACGCGGCGGCTGCTGCTTCGGGCACGGTTTGATTGAAGGGGCGGAGGGGAGGCGGGGAGGGGAAGGTGTGTGCCGAACGCACGCTGGGTAAGGTCTTGGAGCTCCCGGCAGGGAAACCCGTGTGTCCCGGGCGGGGAGCGCGGCCCAAGGCTATCAATCGCCGAGGCGGGCTCCCGGGAGGCTCGGACAGGTCGGCTCCTGGCTCTGGTGCTCGCAGCCTCCCGGAAGCTGGCACTCAGCGGGGCGAGCCGGGCGAGGAGGCTGAGCGCACCCCGGGCCGCTCGCCCGCGCCCCGGCGCCCTGGAAACTGGTGCTGGTTTGGTAGTTCGCTGCCCTTCGGGCTCCCGTCCCTGGCCCTGGATGGTCCCTGGTTCAGGGAGGGCGCTTAAGAGGGCGAGGGAGTAAAGCAGTCCAGCAGTGGCCCCGGCGCACTTCGTAATGGTTAAGGGTACCGCGCGGTCCTGGTTTTGCAGAGCGCCGCGGGAAAGTTCGTAGGGAGCTGGAAATTCTGGTTTTGGGATCTCACATCGCCAAGCACAGGTATACAGACGCTCTCTAAAACTAGGATGTCGGGTGAGGTGTCAAGGAGGGTACTGGGCAGAACTGTCCCTGCGCAACAGATGTGTTGGATAAAGAAATCGGTGTGTTGTGACATTGTGCGTGAGTATTTGAAGTTAACAGGTATTCGTGGTGGTTCACAAATTGTTATTAGCAGACAAAAGAAAGGCAGTCTGTGCATAGATGCAGCAGGAATGGGATAATAAACTTTTACATTACTCAAGATACTTATTTCTAACGTAAAAAGCACTATCTTTATTTTATTTGAGCCAGAGAAAAGCTTTTTTGGTTTTTTTTTTTAATTGTGGAGCTGGACGTTCAGATTCTTGGTGTCTCTAATAAGAACTTGTAACGGTTTCAACAAGGATGTTTAGTTGTTGCAGGATAGGTTTATCTTCGTTTAAGACTACCAACTGTAGTTTCAGTTGTTATGAGTTTGATTGTTACTAATACAGATTTCAGTGAGGAGTTTTACTGGCATCTTCAGTGCAATAATCACTTCTAAGTTGGGATTTCCTCATGAGTAGGTTTATCTTTTTTTAGGGATTGGCACATTCAGATTCTTTATGTGATTTATAAAAATTAAAAGGTCATTCTTTATTTGTCCCCAGTGTCTATACCAAATTGAGAGTTAGGGGAATGTGGGTACTTTGTGGTAACAGTAAAGCATCTTCAGAAAGGTGAGTATTATTTGCACATAGTGATACTATTACATAGATAACTACTCTTACTTTAGATTATTCAAATGTGAATATTTAAGATCTACAGTGTCTTTCAGAAAGCATGCTTCCAATATTTTAGGAGATGCTACTCAAAAGTTTTGTATGACATGTCGAGTGTTTTTAACTTGAAGAGCTAGTGTTTTGTTAAGTACTACTGACTTTAAGACTGTTACATCAAAAACATTACGTTTCTTGTTGTGGAGTTTCCTTTACTAAAAAAAAAGAGGAATTTTTTTTTTCTTGTTGTTTACTACTTCTGTCTACATGAGGAATGAAAATAACAAATCAAGTTAAACAACCTGTGGAGAAATCTGTGACAGTAAAATGTTCCATGAGATACCAACAGCTATTTTTGTCTAGAACTGTGTAAGAATTCAAGATTCTAACTTAGGACCAAAATTCAGGAAAAAAGTTAATTTTTTTCAGAGATTTTTAAAATATGTAATTTCACTCTGAAAAGTAGCAGATACTGAAAGTCCGCATTGTCAAATGTAATAAAATGTCTTTACTCAGTTTAAAATTAGCTAAAGCGGTAGTATGTAAACTTAGACCAGTAACTCAAAATTAAAGCTCTTTTTTTTTTATTTTTTTTTTTTCCCCTGCTAGATTTTTTCCTCTCACTAGAATTACTAACAAGCTGAAATATGGTGATTTTATTGAAGATATGCATTCAAATGGACTTCTGTTTGTTCTGTTACATTGCAACATTCATAGCTGGAATGTAAATATATTCCTGCACTTCTGCTTACCTGCAAAGAAACTTTGGCTTGGCAAGAAGGGATTTTTTTTTTTTCTTTTTTTTTTGGTAGTGCATTACTGAATGCACTACCTATGTTAAATATAGAGTGCAAGCTAACTGCCACTTTCTTTAAAGTGGCTTATGTCAGGATAAGCTGCATCTAGTGCACTCCAACAATGTTCCCAGGAAAGCTGATGCACTTGAAAATTCCTCTCAAAACTAGTAAAAAAAAAAAAATTGTTCTTGTCACCATTCACAAGAAGATTCTACTTCTTTAGCTGTATATATCACGCATACATTTTAAGAAGTTCATGGCTATGATGTTAACATTAAACAACAATTTTAGATGACAGTACTATATTCACGTGATTGAACAGTGAGAGTTATTTTTTAAAATGGCTGCAATACTGACAGAAGGCATATTTAATAAGTGTTTGCTTTATGTTGTATTTGAGGAAAAGTGCTGTGGGAAACTTCAGTGTCGGCTGTAATCTGAAAGTTCTGTAATTCTACAGTTAGTGCTTGTAGATGTGTCTTAGCTGACTTGAGGAAAAGTATCTGTGAAACTTAAGGGTTCATAAAGTTTTCCTCAGCAGGGATGCTGAAAATCTCAGGAACAGGACCTGGCCTTTGCTAAGCAAGGGAGTTTACTGACTGAAGTAGGTCATCTTCACAGAACTACCTATCATAGCAAAATTCAGTTTGCTAGGTTTAAAAAAAAAAAAAAGGGAGGAAACTGACTACGTACTGTAAATATAATTCTTAATGGTTTGATGATGTGTTTGAATAATACTTACACAAGGAAATAAGACCACTGTTAACAGAAGCTGTAGGACAGTAACAGGAGGTTTACTTTTAATGTTAAAGCTGCTACCAACCTTCTGTTCGTACTATCAACAAGGTCTGTGGAGAGCGGTGCTGGGCTCTTTGAAATGGTATCTGATTGAAGACAGCATGCTATCTTCAATCAATAACTTTATCTGTAAATGAGTTTACACGTTTAGCTTCTATGTATATGACTTGTACAACTGTTCTAGAATGGCTAAGTCAATCTTTAAATGGATAAGTTACGCTAGTACACATAGTTTACGTGATAATTTCAGTTAAGTGGCTATACCTGAGAGGAAGAAAGGCAAGATAAAGAAAAACCTCTTATTAAATGAATACAAAACAGGGGAATGAAAAAAATGTTGGTTACAAGTTAGCTGAGTGCTTAGGTTGGCTTTTTTTTAGCTCTGAATATGTATCCAAGAGCTTTGTTGAGCTAAAGATTAAAAGGAAAAGAGAGTACATAATTATTGAATACGTATTTTTATCTGTTCTCATAGAGATAAGTTAAAGACTTTGGGGTGATGCTATGTGTGTGTATTTGTGGATGAGGTGAAACTAGAGAGTGAAATTTGTTGGAGAAGGGAGTATAAGTTCTATTGAGCTCCGAGCAAGAAACAATGAAGTTTTCTAGAATATGATAGTGACAATGCTGCTTTCTGTAACTGATGATAGTAGGTAGTTTGAGTGTTACAGGCTTTTTTTTCGTTGTACACCTAGATTTCCACCAAGATGTGTCTGTCAGACCGTAGACACTTGAGCTCTGGATCCTCAGCAAAAGTAAGAAAACTACCTCCAATGTTATAGTCAGAACATATATTCTGAATGAAAAAGATAAAGTAACGCTAGTAAACTTGGGTAGAGGCAACTCTTAAGAGGAGCGAAAAGTAGAAGTATAATTTGCGTATAATATTGATGAATTAAGCTTCTTTTAAAAATAGTGAAAAAGAAAGGAATTCTTAAATATACAATTAATTATTTAACCGTGGACTTGTTAATTGATTGTCATTTAAAAAATATTTGGAGTGAAAAGGATGTCTCTTAATGTCCCTTCTTTGTCCAGAAAAAAATTGCAAAAATAAAAACCAACCCTCTCCCTTCCCCCCCAGGTTAATGTGGGTCAGGCCATTATTTTGGGAATCTTTTGGCTGCCTGCTTGAGGTCTGCATATAGGGTGTTTCAGTAATTGTGCTTCTGCTTAATTTGTGAAAAATACTGTTGTCTTGGGAAGATTCATAATGCATACTGTGTTTCCTTTTTAATGGTAAAATCAGTACTTCTTTTAAGGTGAGAAAGACATTTGTAAATTTAGACAGATACTGTGCATGTTCTGAATGCTGTGGATAAAAATAATAATGTAATGATGTGAGTGGATCAGCACAGTATTGTCATTTGCTTGAAAATGTGATGTGTACTTCCAAAGCTTCTAATTTGGATGTATACAATTTCATTAACACAGGAGGTAGAACTGACACCTTACTGTGTGCAAATAAAGTCTTCTGCAGTTGCAGAGCTTCAGAATTTGCTATTAGTTTGCTTTTGTTATATATGCATATAATGCCTGCTTAAATTACGTTGTATGTGTAATTATGTAAGCAAAGTAGTACAAATTGCAGCCCACATCGTGGGATTTCTAAGATGTGAACTGAAAAGAAATCTTTACAGGAGGATATGATTTCTTTGTACTTTCAGATTATTTTTTAATCTAGAACCAGACTTATATCCCTTGTCAATTTTTGTTGTATCTGGCTCCTTCCCATTCGGCCTTTGACGTGGTTGGTTCAGTTTTTTCTGACATGCATTCTCTTTTTCACAGCCTGCATGTTCAGTTTAGATCCTAAAGCCATCAGATGTACTTTGAAGAAACAAAGTACTTGAAGGAAACTCAAATCTTACTTTTTTTTTTTTTTTTAATATGAGATGGCTTCCTTTCCATATTTCTTAGCATGAGTGGATCTGGCAAGCTTTATATTTTTGATGTGTAGTTGTCTGATTTAATTTTTTTGCTAGTAAGGTAAAAAATTCTAGAGATGGAATTCAGTTTGCTGGTTCTGTCAGAAATCGGGCAGGTGTGTGTTACAGATGCTTGATTTACCTGCCAAACTATACAATGGCAATGAATTAAAGTCATTAGGTTATTATTATATCTTTTTTTCCTGATAAATTTTACAATGAGGAACAGCATAAAGTCTGTCCTTTGTGATAACTTCTTCTAGTTATATGTCCACTAGTCTGTGCAGTGTTTCTAATCAGTATTATTACTGATGTATTTAGTGCAAAGTTAAATCCGCTGTTTAACTATTGGAGGAAGAGATTGACATACATTGTTTCATTCTTAAAATAGTTTAACCATTACGGGTGTTCAGTCCATTATTGCTTTGAAACTAGGAGACATAATTGGTTCCAAGGCCTTACTATTTGTAATTCTCTTTCACAGCCTAAGGGTGCTGAGTTGTTCGCTGGAGGATAGTGGAGTTTTTTGGTTTGGTTTGTTGTTCTTTTTTTGCTTTGGCTTGGTTTTTTACTTTGTTTTTAAGATAAACTGTTTCTCATTAATTTCCTCCATTAAATCAAGCTTCTGGAAAAGTAGTTTCTCTGTTTTTTTTCCCTTTGTAAGCAACATTTAATCTAACATGCTGATGGATTAATTAATCCCCATATACCTTATAGAATAGGAATGCCATGCATTAGACCTAGTTATTTTGAGGACTTTAATATGAGAGTCATGTAAATAACTCTTATGGTTACTTTCATGATTTGAAGCTCACTTTGAATTTTTATGAAAATTAGCAAGTAGTAGTTCAGCTCCAAAATTTGCCAGACTGATCTACAATTTTGCATGCAAGGAAGCATAATGTCTTTCAAAGTTTAGGCTTTTTGCCTATGCAGGGATTAAAGTATGGAATAGCTATTGAACTGCTTAGTTATGTGGCAGGGTTTCTCCAGTATGGAGTGTGGGTTGCTTTTGTATATGTGGATTGAACTGAAGAACTTGTGGCTATTTTAGAGTAAAAAAGGTGTGTCCACAAAACAAGTTTGGGTGGAATAGTCAGTGCACTTCAAATTCGCACCCTGAATTATTTTACCTGTGGAAACATGCCTTAAGTATTCCCAGCAAGTGTTTTTCTGCCAGATTCATCCAGGATATCAGAAAGCGAATTTTTTAAGAGATGGATGTGTTAGTCAACAGAGGCTATTTGGAATGTATGTGGAAATCTTAACTCCTCTGGGCGATTGTGAATGAATGTGGAGGGAAAAATTTGGAGGTACACATTTGAACAACGCAAGTGAAGTTCAAGTTTTACGCATAAAACTTTACTTTCTCCTGACAAGTAGTCAGGCTTCGTCTTACATAAGAAATGTAGGATGGTTTTAATGGTGACTTATAGAAAGCACAATCAAAACTGGGCTTGGAACTTTTTGTTGCTGTTCTGCTGTTTGGAGTTTTAAAATGTTTTATTTGTTTTGTGATTCAAATAGTCTTATTCAAGTGTGCAAATGTAGTTTCAAGTATTTATACATGCAGATATCCACGTAAAAAGTAAATAGATGCATTACCTACTGCAGTGTTTTGCCAATGTTGCCTGAAGTGAGAAGTCAGTTAATTTCAGTTAGTGCCAATTTTGGTTTGATCTTTAACATGAAATACTTGGTTATGATCTCCCTGTTCTCTCTTCCCCCTTCCCCGACCCAAGAGAATGCGTACCTGTATTTTTCTAAAAGTATCAAATGTTGAAATGTTCTAGAAGAAAGCAAAAATATAGGGAGTTTAGAAAATTTTTGTTTGAAATGGTTACTCTTACTACCTGCATGGTATTCAGTAATTATTTAATGTCTGTCTCGTTTAGCTAAATCCTGAAGCTGTAGGGATACAGAGAAATAACTTAATTTTTAAAGGGAAGAATACCTTTGAAAGTTGTAGGCTTGCATATACAGACTGATTGAGCAGTCTAATAAGGATTTGTCTTTTTCTTTTAAGGGCTGTCTGAAAACAAATTATACTACATTACCTTTTGGTTCTACTCTTGTATTTGCTTAAGGAAATGTATTTGAAATCTAATTGTTTGTATTGAAGTCTTATTTTATTATTAACAGATGTTACTTTTAAATTTTTTTTTTCTACTGAAGAGAATGAAAATCTGAGAAGTACTTTTAACAGTGTTCCTTGGTGAGTGAATATTCTAAATGAAGGGCTCCCACGAGTTGAGATAATACAAAAATAAATCCAAAGGCAGTGTACTATTAGAAAAAAAAGAAGCCATCAAACTGATGGTGTCCTTCCTCTATATGGCTGGCAGAAAATCTGAAATAAGCTTGTTTTCTAGAACAGTTCTGTTGTTGGATCTTACTCAGGTACTTCATGTTTAATGAACCTATAGTTAGTGACAAAAACTTTAAAAGTTACTGTGGGATTTTGACAAGACCAATTGAGTTCTTGCTTTCTTTTCTTCTTTTTTATTATTTAAATTTTTGAAACAGGTTGATTTTAAATTATTTTAGATGTTAAGAGCAACTGACAACTTTGGCTGTATTTTCTGAAGTACTTCTGGAAAGTCTAAGTTATTTATAAACTCTGCAAAGCTTTTGGCATGCTGGCAGATACGGTAAGGGATGTTGAATACCTGGTAGTTTCTTTGCTTTGATAGTTTTCTAACCCAGAAAAAGAAAGAATAAAGAATTCTAATGTAAAACACTTCCTTGTCTTTAATATCCAAAAGCTTGCTTGACTCCTCGTTCTTCCCTTTCTTTCTTCTTCTCCTTGGTAAAGAGTTGGAGTTTCTAATGTCTACCTGGGTAGTTTATAATGGTGGTAGAAACTCCTGAAAAGAGTATTCAAGCAACATAGTGTTAAACTGTCTATGTGAATGAACTGTTAGGGAACAAAACAAGAAAAAAAAAAACAAAACAAAAACAAAAAAAAAAACCTCCCCCAAAACATAGGAGGCAAAATAATGTTTGTGGGTTTCTTTGTTTTGTTTTGGTTTGGTTTTTTTTCCCTAAAAAGCAGATAGGGAGCATGATTAAAGAAAATGTGAATTCTGTGAGCCCTAGAGTTGACTTGTTTCCCTCCTGTCTTGTGTACTCAGATTTACTCTGTGAGGTAAGCATTTCAAAGAATAAGTGGTATGAGTTTCAGTATGAATTGAGCACATCCTGTAATTGATCTGTAGGCTTAGGCATTTAGTACGCTCACAAGGAGCTGAAAACTAAATGTCTAAGGCTGTAGTTTACAGTGTCTTTAGATGGGGACACAGTGGCTGGATGCTCACTTTCGGTACTTTTGACTGGAGAAGATATTTTCAGCCAGAGGACTTCCTTGCTTCTGTCAGTGTCTGGCTGCAAAAATGCTCGTGCTGTCAGGAGGGAAACGATAGCACAGGTGCAGGAACAAGTGGCAAGTAAAAGTGTTTCTATCAGTGTTGGTATAAGGTAGGAGTGATGTTTAAATGTCAGATTTGTCTGGTCCTCCAGACAGTTTGTCTTGTATGCTTGGGCAGTAATGAGAAACTGTGTTTGAAGAGATTCATTTAACTGTGTTAAAAACAGACTAGAAACAATAATTGATGAAGGAAGGTAAATGTGCTCAAGGCAAGCACAAGTCAGGTGTTAAGTATGGGGAGGGAAAACAGGGACTTGTACCAAATCTGGAAATATTGGACTGAAGGTTAGAATTCCTAAGACAGGAGCATTCCCTAGCAACACCTAGGGGTACAGTGCAGGATTGTAGCTACTGTGAAGTAGTGTCTGCAATTTTGTTACATACTGGAGCAGAGAGCAGGTATGGCTGTGAGTCTTCCGAATTGTGGTTGGCTGCAATGGCGTTGCTTGGGTAGGGATCTGCTGGTATCTGTTGCTACATCACTTAGGGCTGCAGACACTGGTGTTTCTCCCTAGTGATTGTTTTTGTTTTGCATTACTTCTCTGATTTATTTATTTCTTCATTTTTATAAAATGGGAGTTCATATTGCAGCTTTTCATAATGCCAGAACACTTGCAGTCCTTCATGAATGTGTTGTGGAAAACACATGTAACTTAATTATCTGTAAGCCATGTCACATTTGTCACAAATGTTTGCCATTTGCATCAGAAGTTACTGTAGAGGATGTGTGCAGAAGGATGCCTCAGCCTTGTTATCATAGGAAAGCTATGGCTATTGAGAGGAAATTCTGATTACATTGTTAGCTCAGATACAAGGTATTGCCTATGTTATAATCATTTAGTAACCACTCCAACTGGTTTGGGGAATAATACTGCAAATAAAAATATAGTCATTACAGTTAGCGAGTTAGTTTGGTAGCAGTACTACTACTAAGAAGTAGTTCGATTGGATTAAGTATGTAATGAGACTATACTCTTAGTTCACTGGTAGCTGTTCATACAGCTGTAAGAGAAAAGGGTGTGTACAGTTATTTTGTTTACGATAGATGTCTTGATCAAAGTGGCATGTGATGATCAAGTGTGAATTTGCCACTAATTTTTTTTTTTAAACTTCTTTTGAAATAAGCTGAAATTCTTACCCAAAGGATACAGAAAAGCATCTAAGTAATCTTGAATATCCTGAAGTATCAATTGGGAGCTTATAACTTAAGGAGCTGCTGGAATAGTAACAAGGCCCAAAAAACATTGTGCTGGGAAAGAAACAATTGAGAAGGCACATGTTTCAAATGGTGGAGAAGCAGGTAATTGAGTACTTGCTTATTGTGAACATGTTTACCACTTGACTTGCTTATTCATACCTTCTAGAATGTGTTTAAGTTTACTTAAAAATGAAAAAAAAAGAAATTGAAGTCTGAAAAAAAAAACCCAAAAACAACGCCTCCCAAAACTCAGACAAAAAACCTTGACCAAAAAATAATCAATCATTTAATATTCCAGGGCAGAGATCAGGCTCTTGATCAAGTGCTCAAGTGCAGGGTAAAGCTGTAGTCACTTAGAGGACAGAAAGTGAAAGATCTGAGAAAAGTGACACTTCAGAGGCAAAAAGGTTGGGGGCTATAAGAGAAAGCAGAACCCTATTAGTAGTAGGAAGGAGTGTGTGAACTAACTAGTTGATGTAGTTATTAAAGGAGACTGTAACATAACAAATATTTCTACTCATTAGAACAATCAGTAATTAAAGACCAAACTGAAGAATTCAGTCTGATTAACTCTTAAGCATTTTAATTCACAAATTATTGTTCCGTTTGTAGTAGAGACACTGAAATCGTCTTCTCCAGACGACTTTAAAAACATTTTCAAGAATGGAGATTCTAGCACCTCTCTGTTTAATGCATTCCTATGCTGGACTGCACTCACTGTGAAGAATTTTCTTCCTATATTGAAATGAAATCCCTTGCTGAATCTTTTCTGTTTGCCTCTTGTACTTTCATTTAGCATAGATTACCATCTCTCAGTAGAAGGACTAGAATAGTGTTCAACGTCTGTGATCGTCCAAGTTTAGCTCTGATTTGTGTAAGAAAGCACGCTGTTCAGGGAATTAATTCTTTTATGTGTTGGTTGAAATTCTTGAAGTGACTCATCCAATTTTGATAAGGCACAGAAACAGGGAAAAACATGTCACATGTTTTAAATAGTCTGTTTAGGAGTTTGGGAGCTTATATGTAGTATTCTTAAATAATTTTGTTAACAATAAATAGAACATGCCTTGAAGCCTCAGACTTCTACTAATAATAGGAAATGGAAAATAACCATTGTTAACCATTGATTTGAATGTATGCAATTGTTGTGAATAGCTGTAGTGGCATGTATGAGGCAGAACTGAATTGAAAAAACCTACACTAGGTTTTTGTTTGTTATGGACATCTTTTACATTTGTCTTGCACTGGCAACTAGTGTAGACAAGATACAAATGGTTGCTGCTGTTGTTTTACCATTCACTACATCTTTTCAGAGCAATCTTCAGTTGATCTAGTGATAGAAGGAAGTATGCTTCTTAAAAGCTACTTGCGTATAAGTAATTTGCCGCATTAACTGCTTTGATTATGCAAAGCCTTGTAAAGAAAAAAATAATAATAATTTGCAGTGTGAATTGTATCTTTTACATGGTATGAAAGATAAGTGTTCTAGTCTAAGGCAAATGGGTGATATGTTTTAATGGTTTGGTGACATTGACAGGGAGAGGCTTTGCTCCTTTGCCTTGACCCTGGTTGCATGGTTCCTCTTTTCCCTGCCAGCTTGTCAAGCCAGCATGAGCAATTTTGACTTTTTGGTCCAATTGGGAAACTCTGCTGCTTTTGAGTGCAGAAAATATCTGATGTAACTGATCACCTCAATGAAATTTCTTAGAATTTACAGAGCAAATATATCTGAGAAGCTGAAGTAGTGTAGACAAACAATGAAGAGAAGAAACCTGCCATTTTAAGATCCTAGTTCCTTTCCCAGTCCTAATCAAGAAATACATTAGGATGTAGTCATCAGCTTCCAAAAGCAGATAGGTAAGTGAATGTGCTGCTTAGTTTTGGTTAAGTTAAAATGCTGTTCTTCAAAGTTAAATTCTGTTAGGTAACTGTTAATATGCTAGTAACCATTGATTATGTCAGGGAGGAGAGAGTGCACTGGTCTTGAATTTGACAACTCTGTTCTGGTGGAGGCAAAAATTTTAAGTTGTTGATACTTAAAAAAACCCACAATATTCTAGCGACAGACTGCTACTTGTGAGGGGATTCCCCTAACTGAAATGTATTCTGGTGTTGCAAACAGTAATTGCAAGTAACTAACTGTATCACAATAATAGGAGCCTAATTGTGATGAGACTTCTCACAATAAAAGTATGCCTATTTATAGCAGCAGGCCTTAGGCTTTTGGTGCTGCTGTATCACCTGGGAGGCCTACAGCTGTCATCAGCCTGTGTTAGTGTTAGGGCTGACAGTAAAATGTCTTGGATGTGGTTGTTACCCACACTGCAATTGAAACACAGGCTTCTAATTCTACTCACAAGCCAAGGTTTTTCTGCTAACATGGGGAGGAGGAAGAGGAAGCATTCTGAAATTTGGACATTTGCTTTCACACAGTTTTCCCAGACTCCTCAGTTTGGGGTTATGGCATTGGTAGTTCTCTTCCGTACATAAAGTTTGTTAAAATCAGTAGTTTGTTTTTGACAATAGCTTGTATAACAGTTTCCATTTCTTGAGTTGTGAAGAACATTCTTGCAGAACATGGAATCTTGTTAGAGTTGATCATGAGTGTTTTATTAACCTACATCATCCACAACCTACATCATCAGCAACCACTAAAGCCTGACAGAGTGAGGAGGGACAGATGAGCTGTTTGGAGTTGGCTGCTTAGATCAGTTGATGAACTGATTAATTTCATTTAGATACAGAGCCCAACAAAGGTTAAGCTCTTGTATGCCAGTACAAACCTGTTGTCATTTGTCTGCCTAACGAGTGGCACAGCTGGCATGGATGGCTTAGTAAATGTTACCTGTTTCTGGTTATAAAGAATAATTTTTCTGTACTGGTAAAACTGAGTGGCAGATAGATGACAAGGCTTGACAAACACTTCTATTGAAGCCTTAAACTGCTATTTCAGGTCTTTGCCTCTTGTTCCTGCCCCAGTGTTGCCCCCCCTTCACCTGTGTTAATTCAAGAATTCATGTGGCTGCTGAACAAACGAGCTTGTGGAGCTGATTTTATTGAAAAATTGTTTAAAAACTAAATCTTTATTTTATGGGCTCTTTGCATAGATTTTTTTTTTTTTTCTGACCTAGTTTGATTAACAGGATCATAAGCACTTAAGCTCTCACAGCAAGAGAAGGCTGAGTAGAGATGGAAATGTGTGACGAGGGGCCACTGATACAGTGGATATGTGATGTCTTTTTCCAGATAAAACTGACACCAAGTAGCATTTGAGGAAGGTAGATGAACTGATGGTAGCATTTGATGTAAGTTCTCTCTCTAAATTTAAACATTCTTGAATCATAGAATGGTTAGGGTTGGAAGGGACCTTCAAAGGTCATCTAGTCCAGCCCCCCTGCAAGAAGCAGGGACATCCCCAACTAGATCAGGTTGCTCAGAGCCTCATCCAACCTGGCCTTGAATGTTTCCAGGGATGGGGCATCCGCCACCTCTCTGGGCAAGCTGTTCCAGTGTTCTACCACCCTCATTGTAAAAAATTATTTTCCTAATATCTAAACTAAATCTACCTCCCTCTATTTTGAAACCATTACCCCTCGTCCTATCACAACAGACCCTACTGAACATCACAATAGACCCATCTTTCTTGTAGGCCCCCTTGAGGTACTGGAAGACCGCTATAAGGTCTTGCTGAAGGTCTTGCTCTTCTCCAGGCTGAACAGCCCCAACTCTCTCAGCCTGTCCTCACAGGAGAGGTGCTCCAGCCCTCTGTTCATTTTCGTGGCCCTCCTCTGGACCCTCTCCAACAGGTCCATGTCCTTCTTATGTTGGGGTCTCCAGAACTGGATGCAGTACTCCAGGTGGGGTCTCACCAGAGTAGAGGGGCAGAATCACCTCCCTCGACCTGCTGGCCACACTCCTCTTGATGTAGCCCAGGATGCAGCTGACCTTCTGGGCCGCAAGGGCGCATTGCCTGCTCGTGTTAAACTTCTCGTCCTCCATCACTCCCAAGTCCTTCTCCTCAGGGCTGCTCTCGATCCACCCAGCCTATATGTCTGTATTTGTGCCTGGGATTGCGTCGACCCATGTGCAGGACCTTGCCCTTGGCCTGGTTGAACTTCATGAGGTTGGCACGGGCCCACCTCTCCAGCCTGTCAAGGTCCTTCTGGATGGCATCCCTTCCCTCCAGCATGTCGACTGCACCACAGAGCTTGGTGTCATCAGCGAACTTGCTGAGGGTGCACTCTATTCCACTGTCCATGTCGCTGACAAAGATGTTGAACAGGGCCGGGCCTAACACAGACCCCTGAGGGATGTCACTCATCACCGGTCTCCACGTGGACGTTGAGCCGTTGACCACCACTCTCTGAGTGCGGCCATGCAGCCACTTTCTTATCTACCGAGTAGCCTGTCTATCAAACCCATGCCTCTCCAGTTTAGAGAGGAGGATGTCGTACGGGACAATGTCAAATGCCTTGCACAAGTCCAGGTAGATGGTATCCGTTGCTTGTCCCTTGTCCACCGATGCTGTTACCCTGTCATAGAAGGCCATCAAATTGGTCAGGCACGATCTGCCCTTGGTGAAGCCATGTTGGCTGTCACCAACCACCTCCTTGCTCTTCATGTACCTTAGTGTGTTTTCCAGGAGAATCTGCTCCATGACCTTGCTAGGCACAGAGGTGAGGCTGACCAGCCTGTAGTTCCCTGGGTCTTCCTTCTTTCCCTTTTTAAAAATGGGGGTTATGTTACCCCTCTTCCAGTCATTGGGGACCTTGCCAGACCGCCACCATTTCTCAAATACAATGGCCATTAGTTGGGCAAGTTCATCCGCCAGTTCCCTCAGGACCCACGGATGCGTCTTGTTGGGTCCCATGGACATTCTAGATGTATTGTACACACTTTGGCTGCTGAAAGTAAGTATTGGCTGACTTAAGCTTATAGGCATGAAGTTTCTTTAAAACTTGTTGTAAAGAATGTGGACATTGTAAATTAGTATGAAATGCCTAGCAGAGTTTATTTAAAATGCTAATGTATATGCTCTAGAACACTGCCATTTTTTGTTGTTTTTCATTTCCAGCTATGCAAGCATGAGTAGCAATTGAAAGGGATAGCTATGTGTTTGCTTTTGATTTTTTTTTTTTAAAAACAAGAAAACAGTGTTTAAGTGGGTTCATCATGTCTCCTTCCTAAAACCATAGTTGAAACTCCTTATTGATTAAAAGAGGTGTTAGTTATTTTTCTTGTATTTGATGGTGGTCTCTTTAGAATTACATTGGTCATCTCATTAGTATAATTATTTAATGTCCAGTTCTACCCATGCACTTGGGTCTGCTGTGCATGAATACACTCTGTAGCTCAGGGAATTAGGCAGCTGTAATTATTACAAGTAATGGAAAAACGTGGACGGTATGAGAGCTGGCAAGCAGAGTGTAGAAACGCTCAGCCGTATGCATGGAATATGCAGTGTGGAGTTACTTCAGTTCTGCTGTGCTGTGCTGTGGGAAAACTGGCTGGGTTAAGTGCAGCTTTGGACCCAAGGGATTAAGCCTTTGCATTTCAGCGTGGCACAAGCATCTCCTTGCTTGCCACGGCATAGAGGTGATTGCCCACTCTGGAATGAGTCTGTCTGTGTGTGGCTGTACCAGGTTGTTGCTGAAGTTGCTTAGGATGTCTCACCATGTTTCCTGGTGTTCCCTCATCTGCAAAGAAGGTGCAGGGAGTTATGGCAAGATTTCTCTACTCAGTGTGATGCCAGGTAGGATCTGGCAGTGTTAGCTCAGGTTCTGCATGGAAGTCATTCTGTGCTTTGGCAGATGAGCTCTCTCTAGAAACAATATAACTGCTTTAGAGTTACGCTTCCTTTTTTTTTTTGTATCTATTTTGAGATGAGATAACCTGTCTATAAATAACTCAGTTGATTGCTACATAGTTTTTTTTTTTTTTTTGGATCAAAAAATCTCAGGACTGGGATCTTTAGCAATTACATGGTTTCTGTAGGCAGGTTGTATGAAGAGGGTGAAAACATTAGGAAGAAAAAAAATTTAAAACAATAGAAACAGCTAGAAGGCTTCAGAAGGGGAAATGGGGACAGAGAAGAAGGATATAGCCTGGGGGCTCTCTGAATCAGACCACTGCACTAAGACAATCCAGTATCATGTTTTTATTTATTAAATTGAAGCTGTTTAACATTATGCTGTTGTCTTAAAACAGCAGAAATAGTGGAAGGAAGTGATTTGGGAAAGATTTTTCTTACACATAGGTACTAGTGCAAGTGGACCAACAGTGGGCTTGAGGATCTACAATCCTGAATTTGCCCCAGAGGTTGAGTTTACGTTAATGTTTCCCTGAAATCTTTTGATTCTCCAGATTACTTTTCCTTTCAGAAGCAGAGGTAGTGTCCAGCACCCTTCTGTAAGAGTTGATCTTTCTGTCTCATTTTTTGCGTCCCCAGCCCTGATCCAGCCATAGGCTGTCCCTGTCTGAAATTTCTTATCCCAATTTCTCAGGTGTAGTTTCTTAAGTTTATAGGATTTGGGACAACATTTAAATTGACATTAGAAATTGTCAGTGGCATTTGGCTATAGTTTTAATATGAAGATGGTGGATCAATTGCACTGAGAATTAATTCTGTCTGCTATGGAAAAGCTTTTCTCTCCCTAACCCTCGCCTTGTTCTCTTTTTTTTTTTTTTTTTTTTTCTTTCCCCCCCATACTTCTGAGATTAGGGACAGAAAAAAAACAATTATCTCTTGCCACAGTACATGTGTTAACAACACTGTAATTCAACTTCAGTGATGTTCAGCTGTCCAGAAATATACAGATATAGTTCACTGGGTTTGGAAAACTGCTGCTTAAAATCAGAATTCATTAATAAATGTTCACAGATTTTCAAAATTAATCTCTTACAAACATACATCCAGGATGCTTTGCTTAGCTGTAATTTTTCTGTAATCTATGCACATATATGCTTCCTTTCCACTTGATGCTTTTTCTGTTAATCTGAGCTTGCCATTTAAGAGACCTTTTCTAATTTATTTATACGTATTTGACTTAATACACTGTGTGTATCCCACTGACTGTTGTACGTTAACATTATTACTTTATCTGGAAGAACTTTTTTCCTGCTATAAGTTGACATACTCAACAGTGCATTTTTTCATTTTGTATGATTTGTTATTTAGTGCCTTGGACGTTAAATTGTTGTCTATGTTGTGCCCAGATAGCAGCTTGCAACTAGTGCAGGAGGAACACGTTCCTGTAAGTCCCACTTGTTTTTAGGTGAATGACCTAAGTGTGTGTAAGTTATGCTGTTTTAAAAGGAAGTATTTATCATCTTGTGAAGTATTATTACCATTTTAATACAACAGGTAACAATCATGTTCATTACTGAAAAATTGAATTGTTTTTGGAGTCTTCTGGGGGCTGTGTTTTGGTTGTATGAAAAAAAGATGGGAATTCTGTTGTCTTTTGTTTGTCTTGTTGATGTTTTTAATCTAATTATATATGATTTCCATATGATTGCTTTTGATGAGCAGGGCTTATCTGGCAATTTAATTTTAGTTAAGAAAGCTTTTATTTAAGCCAGAATCATTTGTTATTCTTCAGGAAACTAGAATAAGAAGGGCTGTGGTTGATGCAATACTAGAGTAAGCAAACATAATGGGCATTTTATTTTTGTGGGATATGCTACCTCAGTATTGTCAGAGAAGCTTTCATTTATCCTTTGATTTCGTTGGTACTTTTTCCATGTCTTTTGGCTGAACTGTAACTGGGGTGATTTTGGTGTTCTGTATTACTTACAAATTGAGATTCTGTCTGTTATTTAATGATACTTATTCTATGTCTAACTTGTTTCCACTTAATGGGATGTTTTTCCATATTTTTGCTTTTAGTTTAGCATCTAATACACTGCATTTTCTGTGCTTCATAATGCTTTTGTGCTGTCCTCTAATCAGTATGACAGTGCACTTTGAATCGCTGATTTGCTTTACTATGATCTAACATGAATAGTCTGGGATTCCTATTTATTTATTTATTTTAATATTTACAATTTATTTCTCTTGTAACCACTGATGTGCTAAATGAGATACAGGTGGATTCTACTTGCTACCTTGAGGCATGGCAGCAGAGCAACTGTGTTTGACACTTTACTTTAGAACTGCTTCCCCCTGCTGGTTTTCCATTCTCCTCCTCTCTCTAGTCAGGTTCTTCAGGTGTTACGTGAAACTTATTTATATGCTTTAATTTTTTTCCTCAAAGGCTACTTCTGATAACTTACATCAAAAATTTTGCCACTTATTTGTTGATTCATTTTAATTCTAAATTTAAAAACACAACTATTTTTCTTACAAAATATGATTTAAAATCTTGCATAAAAGAGGTGTTAAGCTCTCATGGACTGTTACCTTTTGTTCAGTGTAAATGAAGGTGTAGTATTGGAAATAAATAGGTTCTGTATCTATTCCCTCCCCAGTCATCCTAAAGTCTGATAGAACTCAAAGCTGACCTGTACAAAACTACTGAAAATATTGCTGAGCCTATGGTAGCAAAGAGTTTTCAGTAACTTCAATAAAGCTCTACGCACAACTGTCAGGGGAGCTGTGGTGCAGGACAGGGGAGGTAGCACTGTGCGTTTGACTCGAGCCTGAAGAAGAGACCTTGATAATTAGAAGGGCTAGAATTGTTTCAGTTCAAATTGATTATGCTTGTTTGAGAATGTATTAACCTTGGGCAACTGGACATTTCAGCCTTTCAGTCCACGACGGCTATCGTGAATGCTGTTTTGAGCTACTCGGTGAAATACTGTAGGTTGTTACAGTGCAACTCTTGAGAGGAAGCCAGTCTTGGATGTAGTGATTTTGTTACAGGATGCTGTCAAAATAGTCGTTGCCAGCATAGTTGCAGCATACAGTCCTTGATTTTGAGAAATGTTGAGCAGATTGGGGTATTCTAGCAACATGTTTGGATTATTATGTGGAAATACAACTTAATTGCTGCCCGTCATGAAGCACAAAAATGAAGCACTTGGTACTAGGAGAGTGATCAGTAAAAGTGGAATCAGTGTCCTGTCTGTGGTCAGCAGAACAGTTTGGATTTTTGTAGAATATTTGAGAAAAGAGAAAGCTCTCTTATTCTGGCTGTTTCAAAACTCTTTGTCTGAATTTTTCACACTTGAGTAGCTGGGTAGGTGGACTGTACTTGGGGTACCTCTCTGCACTTGAAATCAACTCCAGAAGCCTATTCTAGGAGTTGGTATCTTGCTGAAGAGGACCACTCTTGGTAATGCAGTCGACATGCTGGAGGGAAGGGATGCCATCCAGAAGGACAGGCTGGAGAGATGGGCCCGTGCAAACCTCATGAAATTCAACCAGGCCAAGGGCAAGGTCCTGCACATGGGTCGGGGCAATCCCAGGCGCCAATACAGGCTGAGTGGAGAATGGATTGACAGCAGCCTGAAGAGGAAGGACTTGGGAGTGCTGAGGGATGAGAAGCTCAACATGAGGCTGACAGTGTGTGCTTGCAGGCCAGAAAGCCAACTGCATCCTGGGCTACATCAAGAGGAGTGTGGCCAGCAGGTCGAGGGAGGTGATTCCGCCCCTCTTCTCTGCTCTGGTGAGGCCCCACCTGGAGTACTGTGTCCAGCTCTGGAGCCCCCAACATAAGAAGGACGTGGATCCATTGGAGAGGGTCCAGAGGAGGGCCACAAAGATGATCAGAGGGCTGGAGCACCTTTTCTATGAGGACAGGCTGAGAGAGTTGGGGCTGTTCAGCCTGGAGAAGAGAATGCTCCAGGGAGACCCTATAGCGGCTTATAAGAAAGATGAGGAGAAACTCTTCAGCAGGGTCTGTTGTGATAGGACAAGGGGTAATGGTTTCAGAACAGAAGGAAGCAGATTCAGACTAGATATAAGAAATCAATTTTTTACAATGAGGGTAGTGGAACACTGGAACAGGTTGCCCAGAGAGGTGATTGATGCCCCATCCCTGGAAACATTCAAGGACAGGTTGGATGAGGCCCTGAGCAACCTGATCTAGTTGGAGGTGCTCCTGCCCCTTGCAAGGGAGTTGGACTAGATGACCTTTAAAGGTCCCTTCCAACCTAAGCTATTTTACTCCTGTGAGGTGGGAAAGATTGTCTGCCGTGAACATAGCCATCCAGAAGTTAATTTACAACACTGCTTGCAAAGATTCCAGTGTGTATCTTTGCAGTGGGAATCTTGATTTGTTTGGCTTTACCCCTTTAAATCCGTTAGGTACTTTTCTATATAGAGATTGGAAGTGCTTAAAGCTAATGTGAACGGTTCCACTGATTTCTAATTAAAATTACTATTTTCCAATGTCTCTCACTTAGGTATATTTTAATATTTTTTATCGGATTGATATTGCAAGTGTCTGATTGAAAGGAATTAAAGGAATGTCTCTACCTAACTTCACTTTAACATCTTCTGTAAGCAGTGACGTCAGATTTGGCAATATTAACATGACATTTTCTCTTGTAGGATAATCATGGGTCAAACCGGAAAAAAATCTGAGAAGGGACCGATTTGTTGGCGAAAACGTGTGAAATCAGAATATATGAGACTGAGGCAGCTCAAGAGGTTTCGACGTGCGGATGAAGTAAAGGTATGTCACCTTTTGGTTCTATTACTTTAAAAATTATACAGAACTTGATTTTCTTCTGAAATATGACTTGTCCTGCAGTTAACACTTGAGATAACAATTTCATTAAATACTTTCTTAACATACTGAAAACTTGTCTTAACTCTGATCTTAGAAACACGTGTGATACATTTTGTATGTGATTGAATCGAACATGCTAAGTATCAGAAGAGACTATAGAAAGCAAGCGTGGCAACTTCTTTAGCCACATACTCTCTTTAATTCCATGTGAAATCTCTAAGTTTCTAAACATGAGAACATGGTTTGAGTCAAAGAAAGGGATAATGAACTATATTGAGTCTCACTGACATTTTTGTCCTGTCTGATTTTTTGTGGTTTGTTTTTTTTTAGTAAATGTTATAATGCCTTGAGATGCTAGCAGGTGAATTTAGAGTCTTTGATTTATTTGTAGTATTTACAATTGTGATTAATTTTTTAGAGTATGTTTAATTCAAATCGTCAGAAGATACTGGAAAGAACTGAAATCTTAAATCAAGAATGGAAACAACGTAGGATACAGCCTGTTCACATCATGACTTCTGTGAGCTCATTGCGCGGGACCAGGGAGGTTGGTTAACATGTGTTGTGGTAATTCAGCTTACAAGGTTGCTAGCACATTTTTGTTTCATTACTGGAAAGTTGGCTGTTCTCTATCTTTTTTTTTTTTTTTTTTTTTTTCCCCCAGCATGACATGACTTGGCAGCTAAGTATTTTTTTTACGAGTCTCTTAAGGAATTTTTTTATTATTTACTTCGATCATATGAGTTCTGGAAAGCCATAAATATGTAGCAGGCTACCTAGTTTAGAACAAACACACAAAAGTGAAACTTCTTAGTTTCTGTAAATACTTGGCATACCTTAGCATCTTTTTATCAAACTATTTTGTGTCACCAATATTTGGAGTTTAATCTTGCTTCTATTGGATTTGACCCCCTGTGGTACAAATGAGTAGTTACTTTGGTTCTTTCTGACTTAAAGCACATGAAAACTGTGAACGTACCCACTTGACAAAGTCTTCTTTATATTAATTAAATTCACTTAACCAAAAGGTTCTAAAAGGAGTTAGTTGAATTCGTGCATCCTTGTGTTGCACAAGCAGACTCGATGCTAAATTTGTGAAGAACACTTCCATGATTGTGATGCAATTTCAGCATCCAAACTGACTTTCATGTAGTAGCTTGAACAGTGGTTTAAGCCTATGCCAACTTTCAGTATTCACCCCAGGTTAATTTATCTTTCTCAGTTGCTCTTTAGGCACTTCTCCAAACTAAGCCAGTTTGAAGATGTCTCGTGTAATAATCTGAAAAGCTATCTCTTTTCAGTGGGATGAGAATGAAAAGACTTTACTGATACGTTTTAAAAAAAAGAAAACAAACCACTTTATCTTCAGGGAAACTTTCTTTTTACTAAAATTTCAGCAGAGAACTGTGGGCGTGTGTGTCACAGAGGTGCATTTGTGTGCATGTGTGTTCAAATGCAAACAGGCAAGGATCTTTGCTTGAGTGTTTTCTTTTAAACATGATTGAATATGTATGTGGTTATTCATGTGCAGCTCTATACTTATTATATGGCACTGTAGGATCAGAACTTCTGATAATTGTCACAGGTACACATCCAATTTTCACTCTTTTTTTGTTAGTAAAAGATCGTTTCTCACCATTCATCTTTCCTTTTTATTTTTTCCTCTTTTTTTCTTCTTTTTTTCTTTTTTTTTCCCCCATTTGATTCACTACTCTTTTATGTTAATTTCCTGCCTGAATCGATTTCCTACCTGAATTGATAGAGCAGACTAATTACTGCATTCAGTTCCAGTCTCTCTCATGAATCGGAACTGTAGTGATTTAAGATTGCCATAATCTATAATGAGGGAAGTGAGACAAAGAAATGGTGGGGGTTTTAAAAGATTACTTTTAAAATGTTTTGTTTTTTTAAATATGCTGAATTTCTTCAGAGTTGCATAGGACACTAGCAAGAAGTGACTTGATAGAAAGGTTTTGAGAGAGCCGTCAAGCGTTTGGTGAAGACTGTAGGGCATTGCTGGTAACGTAGATTTTTCTCCAATGGCTAGTCCGGTCAGCATCAATCAGAGACCATAACATGTCCTGTGCTAGCTTAGTAGGCATTAAGCTGAGTTCCATACCAAAACAACGGGCAACGTTACTGAGACTTAGTACCAAACGCTGAGACATTTTGACAGCTCATTTGTCAGCCTGAGATTTCGGGTTCCAAAAATAAAATTAATTAATTTTCACTTTTGTATTTTTATTTAAAAAAAAACATGCTAGATGGCTGCCAGCTAGAAAATGAAACATTAACCTGAAGTGGGAACAGAACACTAGCATAGGACAGTGTCCTCAGTGTTGGTATACGCAGCAGAAATCTAATTTCACTTGCTGTGGATGAAAAATAAAATAAATAAATCTAGCTTGTGTCATTCTGCCAGGGTATTGTCTCTATATACTCTTTGTTACATTACTTTGTGTATTTCTTTAGAAATGTGAAGCTCTGTTCATATTTCCCTTCTGGAAAGGAGAAAGATCTCTTGTCTCTACTTCCTTTTTTCCTTTCAGGTAGCTATGATAGCTGTTCTAAACTTTGTTCTACCTACCTCCAAATCATTTTTGTTGTACTTTCCCTAGCTTTGTATGTTTCTGTCTGCTTTTGTTTGTAACTTTTTTCAGAGTTCTTCATACTGCTGTCCAAGTATTTGAGAAAAGTTGATCTCTCTGTTAACTCTTGAATAGATACAAGAGTAACCTGGAAGTTGTCTGTACTTCTATGGCATGTTTATATTTTGGAGGCTGCATAAACCTCAATCTCCAAAAAAGTCCTGTAGCTGGAAAACTGATTAATCAATGTCTGGAGTTGTGTGTTAAGAGTTAACCTTCATTTTTCTGTTGTAAGCAGTGAGTATAATCAAAAGTTTGAGGATAGAATAAAGAAAAGCAGACAATTATAGGGAAACAGAGCAGGAATTAACAAGACATATGGAGGACTTATTTCCATAAGATGTCTTGCTGGCTTTGAAGGGGTTTGTTGTTTTTTTTTTTTTTTTGTTTGGGGTTTTTTTTTTGGTTGTGGAGTGGTTTGGTTTTTTTTTGTGTAGTTTTATTTTTTTATTTTAATTTTTTTTAACATAAATGGTACATGATTTCTGCAATGTATTGACCTGAAGCCAGGGGAATTCAATTGCATCTGTGATGACTTGAGTAAATACTTATCAGTGTAGCAGCAACAAGTACTAAATCTGTTTTGAGATACCAGACATGATTAGTATTTTACTCAGACTATTCAATATACAAGACAATCAGAGCCACTTAATGATAAGTGGAAAAAAAATCATGATCTATTAGCAAAGGTATTGACATAAAAATAACTCTTGCGTCTTTTTTTCCTACTAAACCTGTTCTTACTATTATGCCCTAAAAATCTGATGCATTTTTAAAAGGCTGATATGATGTCATAGTTCAGCCTTTTAAAAATGCGTCACATTTTTAATTTAGTTTTTGTTTTGACAAATACTTTTGAATTTTGTACATTGTAGAGTGTTCTTCTGTGATTTTTTTTTTTGTTTTGTTTCTGATGTTGCTATATAAGTGTAACTTCAATCTCTTATTTCAGTGCTCTGTTACCAGTGACATAGATTTTCCAAAACAAGTCATCCCACTGAAGACACTCAATGCTGTTGCTTCTGTGCCTATAATGTATTCTTGGTCTCCCCTTCAACAGAATTTTATGGTAGGTTTAAAAAAGTGCTGGTAGATGGAGAAAATGAAGAGGTTAATTTTAGAAATAAACCAGCAAAAATCTGTTGCCAGTTACCCTCTGTATCTTTTTGGTATTGGTAATAAGGCAGTAATAATCATGAATAGACTCTCCCAAATAAAACTTAAAAAAAAAAAAACAAACCCAACAAAAAGGTTACTTTGGTTGCAAACTAAACCTCTGTCCTCTGCGAACCTAAGTATCTCTAAAACCTTGCTGTAAAGAGACTGTAAGTTTGTTTAATTTGGGTGACCAGTTGTCTTGTATGGCATTTAAAAGATGTAGATTTGTTTGAAAGCATATAATTGATGTAATGATAAATATTTCCTGAGGAATATTAATATCTTTATATAAGATAATTGACGAACATAACTGTAGCAGAATAGTAATTTTTATGGAATAAAGAGAACTGAATCCTGAAATAGTCTCCTCCAAGAATGGCAACTGAGCATAGCTTTTTTTCTTCTGATTAGCTTCACTGTATGCAGAAGCCATAATGTTAAATTTCTGATGGTAGGCATTTAACTTATTTGAAAAGCTTATCTTTGTCACATCATCTCCCCCCCTCCCCCCCCGCTAACCTTAATGTTAGGAGCTAGTGTCAGTATCTTAAGCCAGTCACCACTAGTGCAAAAAATTGTTGGACAAAGATGAGTCTTCTGTTTTATTTATCTAGTTAATGCTAAATGTGCTAAGGCAGTGAAGCCATTTGGCTAACTGTGATAGCTAGATACTTGTAGATTATGAAAATAGCAATGCAGAAATGGTCAATTGAAAACACACTTTAAAATTAGTTGATTATAACTTGTTACTAGGTAGAGGATGAAACTGTTTTACATAACATCCCTTATATGGGAGATGAAGTGCTTGACCAGGATGGAACCTTTATTGAAGAACTGATCAAGAACTATGATGGGAAAGTACATGGAGACAGAGGTGAGCCCAAACACTCAGGTACACTAATCACTTCTTCCTACATAAATAATAGTTGTCAGTGTTGCTTGTAAAGGCCTGATGCTTGTTACAGTAGTATCTCTAGAATACCTACATTGTGTAAACATTGGATGTAACAGACTTCCTTATTTTAAAATACTGCTTTGCATTTTCATAAGGCTGCAAAGTGTTAAAGTAGAAGTATGGAGAAATTAAACACATTAACTTTTTCTCTAGACCATACAGTGATTTATCATAGTTCCTAGGTGCACCTTGGAGAAGTTCTTAGTCTTGGATTTTATGTTCCGAGCTTTGGAGTGTAATGTTCCTATGTGTGTCCTACCTAGCAGCAAGTGGCAGGAGAAGTATGCAAAACTCTGATAATGACACCACTTGTGAATGTGATTTGGTAGAATAGACTTGTGGAGTTTTGGTTTTGTTTTTTTTTTTCCTTGAAGGAAATTATCAGCTATTTAAAAGCCTCCTTTCTATAAGTCTGCTTATAGAGCAAAGTTGTATTATTCTGTGGTACACTATATATATGTATTCTTAGGTGTGATTTACTCTTATTACGTGTGGGAGCTGGACTGCGTACAATGTCATCTGTCTCTTAGTTTGCTAAGGTCTCAGTGAAGTAGCAACCTTTCACTTGCTCAGAACTGACTTATATAAGCTTGAACTTTACAGTTGTAAAGGTTTTTCTGACTACTCTTGCTTCCCCCTTCACAGAAACATTATCCATCCCCATCTCCACCCATTTGGGGAATTATTTCTTAAAATTGATTATATTCCTGTTAACGCTGGAGTGACTGAGAGAACTACAATTCAATAATAAATGATACTCAGTCCTACATCAGTCTTGTTAATGTCCTCAGGATAGCTGATGCCTTTATATTTCATCAGGAACATAAAGTGTTTCATGGGGTTTTGCCTTTGGATATTTTTACATTCTTACTAAATGTAATCTCCTTGTCAGAGAGTTGGTTATGTCAAAATGATGACATTAGACTAGTAAATGTCTTCTGTTATTGATTTAATTTATTATTATTTGAGTCTAAAATGAGTCTAGCTTTAAAATTAATATTGTTTCACTGTCTTGAGTCTCAAGTTTATGACAGCAATTACTGTTATTATGGGTCCTTCAAAGCTATACATCTGAAGTAGTACAATGGTTTCTTAGTCTCCCAAAAACTAGTATTCTTGTGTGACTGTAATTAAATGTAAATACTGTGGGAATCTGTAATCCAGAGGCATATTCATGTAGGAGTTAGAATTGTAAACTAGGTCTGTAATTGCACTTTTGGGAGAGAAATTTGGACTAACTTGTGTGTGTGTATTAAGAGTTCTGTTTAAAACACCCAAATTAAGTACCTGCCTGTTTTCATTGTCTGCATAGGAATAAAACTATATAACTTCAAGTTATAGTTCGACATTCAACACTAGTCCAGGTTCAAAAGGATGGTAATAAGTTCTACAGTTCCCACATGGTTCAGAGTTATTTTTTGAAAAATAACAGCAGTCTCTGTCAACACTAACTACGATTTTCCTCCCTGCAGAAATGCATTATGGTCCATCTGTGCTGTCCTCTGAATTTCACAGCAGAATATAAGCTAATAAGCAGATACATGCAGCATTGTATCCTTCAGGTTGCCCTTGAATTTTTTGTATATAGGTGTATTCTTTTTCTAATCACCTTGCAAGTGGGGTCTGTAGTGGGGAAATGGATGCTATGGAACTACCAACCAAAAATGTCTCTGGAGATTCTCTAGCTGTCTAAGGAGATAGCTTCATAGACTGTTTGCCTGCATTGCCAGGCTGGCTTAACCCAACCATGTTGGAATTGGGATTCTGGCATAAAAATCTCCTCTTAAATAGCTAGCTAGTAGGTAATTTTTTTTTTCCAAGGAAGAGAGATTTATTTATGTCCAGTGATATGAAGCACAGGAAGTTGCGAAAAGAAAATTGCAACAAATTTCCCTCTCCTTATGCCATTTGTCAGTCTAAGAAATAAATACTGAGTATTTTTAACTCTTCTCGGTTCATACATTGAAACTAAGAGGGAATAATATGAAATTGTTTTTCATAAATTACAGCATTTGCCATAATTTTAATTCAAGTGTAGGGAGGACTTAAAATACTCCATATACACCTTCTGCTTTTCTGTTCATTCCCACTTTTGCTGAATTTCAGAATGTGGATTTATCAATGATGAAATATTTGTTGAGCTGGTCAATGCACTTGGTCAATATAGTGATGATGAAGACGATGATGATGGAGATGACAATCCTGATGAAAGAGATGACAAGCAAAAAGATCGGGAAGGTAACAAGATGGGTATGTCTGTCTGCAGACTTTAAAAATTAAACCAAAAAACCCTTTTCTTTAATCATTTGATAAATTAGTTCAAACCCTTCTACTTGATAGTTTTCAGGTCTAAAGTAGCATCATTTTCTTCATCATTTCCTTTTTGCCACTTAGTTTGAGTTGTACACAGATTAGTACAAAAGGTGCTTTTGTCAATTTTTGTCAATCTGCATTCTGAGACAGTCAAATGCACCAAAAATCAGTTGGGTATCTGTCTAATAAATTCTTGAGTACTCCTCAGAAAATGAAATTTCATTATTCTAAAGTAGACAGACTTCTGAATTGCCTTCTCCATCTGCTGGTAAAATAATGGTTTCTCCAAATTTTACTAATAGAGTTCTCTCAGCAGGAAAGATCACTTAATGCAGTTTATTTTTAAATTACAGACAACTTAAAAACCTTTACTGCTTTTTTTTTTATTAGGATTCTGATTAAGTTCCCTTTTCTCTGAATGCCTTCTTGGAGTAGTAAAGGAACAGAAATGCAATTATTGTTTTCCAAATATTTTGCTTCTTTGACAGAGAAAGAAAGCCACCCACCTCGAAGATTTCCTTCTGACAAGATATTTGAAGCCATTTCCTCAATGTTTCCAGACAAGGGTACTGCAGAAGAATTGAAAGAGAAGTAAGAAAGTATTTCTTAAGATATATTGCTGTGTTGTATTATGAAACAAAGATTCCTTGATTTCATGAAATATTTGTTGATTAGAAATGGTCCCCCTTGTGCTAGGTTTGGCAGCAGTTCTGTAACTTCTGCAAGTCATACTTGAAGGGAATTGGCTATTCCCACCAAGTCAAACAATACAGAGGTGTTTATTAGTCTTCCTTTCAAACTATTGAAAAATGGGTGCTTGCGTGTATTTAATAATCTATGTTATTTTTTTGAGGTGATAAAATATATATATATATATTTTTTTTTTAAACAAAAAAAGATCCCCACTGCCCACCCCCCAACGTCTTTTTTTTTTTTTTTTTTTTTTTTTTTTTTTTTGAGATGAAAGTCCAGAAATAAATGCGTTCTTTTCTGGCCAATTTTGTATTTGTAGTAGTGAATATGGAATTAATAGCTTGTCTTGTCACTGACAGATTGACCTTTCTAGCTGACGCATTTCTTAATATTTTTTTTTAATTTGCCACCCATGCAGTGTAGTACTGCAATAATTTTATTTTTTTTTTTTTTTTATTATACTGAACAAATAATTTCTATTTCTTTAAGATACAAAGAACTCACTGAGCAGCAGCTTCCTGGAGCTCTTCCTCCTGAATGCACACCAAACATAGATGGACCAAATGCTAAATCTGTTCAGAGGGAGCAAAGCCTGCACTCTTTTCACACACTCTTCTGTAGGCGCTGTTTTAAATATGATTGCTTCTTACATCGTAAGTACAATTATAGTGCACTTGTATATATCGCTTAGTTTTTGCAAGTCAGGCAACTTAACAGTACCATAAAATGCAATATAGAAGGAAAGAGAAGAAAAAATAAAGCAGTAATACTGCTAAAGTTTACAAAATCAGCTTGTGCATATTGACATCATTTTGCAATGGAAAATTATACCTCAAAAAGCAGAATACGCCTCTTTGTGGGAATTTGTTATCCTTTTTGCTTTTAGGAGTTTGTATAGAAATCCTGGCTTGGGCCAACCTGTAAGATTACTTTTTTTTTTTTTTTTTTTTTTTTTTTAAATAGTCCTCAAGAAAACAACATTGTTTTCTACTACTGTCTTTGTGTTACGCTTTCTCACTTTGTTCACAGACAGTAGAATATACTTCTCTGTAAAAATACCTGGTTATTTATCAGACTTGCTTTATTTTCCAGCAGGGAGAATGAATATCCGTGAACAGTTTTATCTTTTGTTCTATGGGGTTACTTTCCAGCCATTTTACTTGTACTTGGTGATTTGAAGAATTGTTTCAGACAGTTGAGTTTTGGAAATTGTGTTATCATTTCCACTGAATTGCTTTTGTGTTGCCCCATTCTTTTAGGGGAAGGATTTAACAAGAGCATCAGCAATGATGTTAATTTCCATTTGCAGAGGGTGAAGAATACGAGAGATTCTGAAGTGCTACTTGAGACAATTCTGACAGTCAAATGTAAAAGGGAATCTAACAGTCAAATACGAAATGGTTTTGACTTGTAGTTGAATACTATGATGCCCTCTGTTTTAAATTAATTTTCTCTTTTGACAAGTGTTCATTTGCATGTTCCATTGTGAGTGTGCATGCATGTTCATTTGGAAATCTTTGTGCTTTATCAGCAGCTCCTCATCCAGCACACATAATCTGCCTGTACTTCTACTTCACACTGAAGGCTTAACACAGTGCTGCTGCTTTTTAGTATCCCTCAGTTGCTTTTCAGTTTGAGAAGGAACTGGAGTTGTTCTCAGATGATGGGGGGAGAAATCATTGAAAAAGCTTTTAGAAAGCTTAGAAAAGCATAGAAAGCTTTTCCTGTTCCTAGTTTCTTTAGTATTTGTGGCTTTTGGAGTTAGGTCTGTTAGTTTCACTTTCTCCTTGCTTTCTGTTGGTAGGCCTTGCTTGAAAATACAAAGAAAGAAACTCTTGTTTCTGAATAATGTTGAAGAACAGTAAGTTTCTGGAGGTATAGCTGCTGCCTTGTCCAGCAAGCTTTGACATGGTGTGTTCTGTGAAGCTGTAGGTTTTGTTTAGAAGTATCTTAGTTGCCTAGATGACTCATTCCAAGAAGTGCTGTGTGCAGCCTTAGTCTGTAGGAGAGGGAGGTGAAACAAATGGATTGGCAAATCCATTCATCTGACAGTGGTGTTACGAGTTCTTGACATTCTCAGTAGTCTAGCAGGGAGACTAAGCGCCAGTCTAGTTTTACTTCTTCAAAAGGATTTTGTTTTTTAAGTCAAGAAGAAAGCATTGTCCAGACATAATGAGAACAAACTTTTTCCAGTAGCACCCAAGATTTTGGGTAGTTCTGCAGCAGCGCCTTTAGGCCATTTTTCTCATTAATTTTAAAAACTTACAGGAGTTTTCCAGTGAAGATATGGGCTGCTTTGAAATATACATATATTTGATTATTTACATAGTTTATATAGATTTGCCATTCATAGTAATTTTTGCAGATTGTTAGAGGTAGAACTGAAAGGGTCCACAGGCCACATTTTGGTACCTACTACTCTAGGGAGCCTGATATTACCAGGCACCAACTCTGTGAGACTGCTTTTCTTTCATGTCATTTTGACATGTTCTTAATTGCCAGATTCAGCCTATGACAAAGTCTAGAGTCGTGTCACTGATCATCCTTTAAGCCAAAAGCATTGTGCCCTCTTTCTGTGTTCCTAACCTTCGAATGGAAGATAAAGTGTTTATGCTAAGATTGTTAAGTTCTGGCTGCTGGTGATTTTTGGTAAGTCCCTTAAGATAGTATTCTTTCCAAAGAGATATATGTTCAGGCCTTCATTTAAAACCATGCCTCATACTTAAAAAGGTCCAAACTTTAAGTCATCTCTTCAGGTTTTCAGAGCCATAGCAGAAGAAAGGAAGGATAACACTTGCACTCTGAAGGCATGCTTTTGTGTCAAGATGGAGTGTGAAATTACTGGTTATGATAATGCTCCTCATGATGTCTTATGCAGCACATACATTGTCACTGATAAAAACATATTTGACACTTGATCATTGCAAAGAGATGTCTTGAGCTTGATTTACACACTGTGGAGCCACCAGACTGGACATTGAATGTAGTGAACTGATGCATCAGTCACCATTTCCTGAAGACATACCCAAGTCCCGTCTCTACAATGACTGGTCACTGCTTTGGATGCATTGCTTCCTTCTGCTTTTGTCTGTAGTAACACCAAAGAAAAAGGATTGTTTTCTGTCTGTGTATCTGTTTGTGTGTCTGTCTGGAGCTAGGAGTTGTTAAAAACTGAGAGAGTCATGTGTATGACCTCTTCACTTCCTGTGAAGTTTTAAGACTGTTGGTCAAAATCCACCAGATTCATGCTGGAAATAAGTAACTCATCAAAAAAAGACTACTCTTGCTATTCCAGTCTTCCAATAACCATTTACAGTGTCTCTGCAACAATAAAAAAAAAATTAAGTTCTAATGAAGCTGATAATGTTTCTTCTAGCACCCTGATCGGTTGCACCTATGTTCTACTTCATGCAATTACCTAGCACTACAGAATGATTTCCTAGCTTCTGCAGGTGATGTTTTGGATGAATTACCTTAGTAATGTGGTGGGCTACAGTGATCAGATTTGTACTTGGAAAGGTGCAAATTTCTAGAGAATACATGGAGGATTAAAAAAAAATACAGGAATTCTATTAGATCTGGTTTTGATTTTGTAATTCCCCCTCTTAGATTCAATTTTTAAGATTAGCCTTATTTTATGTAGTTTCAAGTCTTTATTCTAGAACACTTGAGTTAAATATTTGAATAGTTATCATTAGATTTTTTTTAACATGTCAAGTCCCCTTGACAACCTGGCAATCCCTTTATGTGCAGGTGATGACATTACTGAAAAAACTTGTGCACCGACTTCATTTGGTGACAGCAAGGAATTATGCCTAAATGTCTGGACTAACAAAGAATTTAGAAGAAGGAAAAAATATCAGGTAGGGAGAATTTCCCAAATAGCTTGACTGTGAAGCAAGTGTACGTTTCAGGCTAAACTACTGCCTGTGTACTTTCACATTATGAAAAATACAAGAATTGAGCCTGTTGAGGATGAGACAGTTAATAAATCTCAAAGATGGAAAACATGCTTAGTGAAGCCAGTTTAGAATGACCTTCTTCAGGAAATTATTGAAGAAATACAGAGTTTAGTTACTTAGGAAATTCTGCAAAGCTATCTTTGATTTTGGAAAAAAAATACTATTGATATTTGCAAGATTCATACACACGCGCGTGCACACACACACACACATACATACACACACACAGCTATAGTAACAGCTATACAAACAGTTTTATTGTTGTGTTGGTCCTTTATTTGTAAAAAGCCTTGCAACAGCAGTGGTAGATTCTGACTAGTTGTCAGTACTATACTATGTAGAGTGTTTTTGAAATAGTGGAATACAAGATATGACTAATATTAAAGTATCAGAGCGTATTTTTGAGGTCTTGCTGATTTAAAAAGTCAAATCTTGATTTGTTTCATTACCTTACAAATGAAACTTTTCTTTATTGTCTAAAGGAAAACAATTTTTTCTTTTAAATAAACTCTTAAGACCTCACACAAATGAACTTGTGAGAGAGATGCTTGCATCTACAAGTGACATGTAAAAAGAATATTTTTGATTTCTGCACATTGCAGCAGTCTGATATGGATCATGACTTGCAAATGTTTTATTGTTCTTTGTCATTGTTGGAAAATTATTTTTATTGCGGTATGAAAAGAGGGCAAAATAGTTATGTGGGGGTGGAAAAAAAAGGAATGAATTAAATGATGTACTTTGCAAATTTAAAGATACAGTAATGAAAAATGTGGGTCTTTTTCCCGTCTGCTTTTGTGTGAGGAGCTCCCACCATCTCATTGTTTCTTAAAAGATGAAAAAGGTGGAATAACTTGGCATTAAATTGTAATATTTCTTTGTTATTTAACATATTTTTACCTACAGAATGTAGGAACACTTCAGGGATATGTGAAACACATGAGAAGTGACATACCACCCAAAAGCTTTTAACTGTAATATGGGGAAGAGAGGAAAGAGTGCTATTAGCACTATGTGCATAAATTACATCCCTCTACTTGCTTATAAATAATTTTTTTTTGTGTCTATATGACCATATGTGGGAAACTGAAGCTTTTTTTTTGTTTTCAGATTTATAAAATGTAACATATTTCTCTGAAGAAAGTGATGCAATATTTAATTAATGATATTTTCATATCATTTGTACCGTTTTAAGAAAGCCTTGGAAGAATACATTGCTTCACTGAGGTTCTCATGTGTGCTGCCATTAATACAAAAGTAAAATTTTAGAATCTATGATTTGATTTCCAACACACCTTCCATTATGGGAGGGGAGTGTGAAGTTGTGGTTCCAAGATGGAGTGGTTTTATCAGAGCAACTCCATTAAGAACTGTTCACTCTCCACTAGTGCCAGAACAAGTGCTTGTGGAGTTGTGCTGCAAACCAGATCGCTGAAATATTTGCCTTTAAAAACTTTGTCTGTGAAGACATATGTGAGCTCTGCCTACATTCTTTAAAAGGGGAGTTCAGTCTCGAAAGTATAGTGGACCACTATAGAGAGAAGCTTTGTGCACAATCTGGAAATGAATAGGAAAGCCTATGGCGGTGGCTTATTGAAGGAGAAAAATGTGTGTGGTATTGGCATGGAACAGCCCTTATGGACTAATATGGGTAAGAAGGGAGCGATTTCTTCTTTCAGTTTGAACATTAGCACTTTTTATTCACTGAGTGTTGGAAAACTTAACTGTAAGTTACTGTAAGTTATTACTTAACTGTAAGTGGTAAAACTGCAGTGTAAGTGCTTCTACAGAGCTTGAGAATAATGTCTTTTCAGATGAGCATCTTTTATAGGCTTTCATGGACTGTTAGGAAATAAACAGCTACCACTGAGTATTCTTGAGTATTCTTTTTTTTTCCTAAAAAAAACCCAAACAAACAAACAAAAACCAACCCTAAAAAACCCCAAACCAAAACAAACAAAAAAATTCCACAAAATAAAACAAAAAACCTCAAGTATATTCTCCATTTCTGTTCCGTACAGTTGTGTTTGCCACTGTTATCACATTCATTTAGGGGGAAAAAAGTATTTATTGATATATATCCTACTGGTATCTATCTATATTAAAACAAGAAAAAATATTTCCATGAACATGGAGTAATTTTTTTAAAAAACAGAATTGCAGAAAACTAAGGACAGTATTTCAAAAAGCTCCTAGTGTACTTTGGGAACATGAGTATATGAGTTCTGGTGAGAGTCCAACTGCAGATTTTTCAGGCTTCAGTTAAGTAAGGGATACGTAACAGTTCTGAAGACTTCCAGCATAACCAGGTAAGTCGGTCTCTGAAAACATCCTGCTGGGATACAGGGCTTGCACAAGGGGAGAGCTGGTGGAGATAAGCTCTGGCAAAGGGACCGAGTAGGAAACTCTGCAGTTCTGTTATAAAGGTGCTCATGTTGCATCTGTAATGTACCCAGTTATGTTCCATTCTGAGTCACCGTCCTGCAACTTGTACAGACCTATACAGAGACAGTCAGATATGTGAGCAGACACTCCTCTGCAAGTTGCAGACTTAACTTGGTTGTTCCGATCCATAGTGACTGTGCAATGGTAACTTATTTTTACTCTGCAGATGAAATACAGGAACTAAACTCTTATCAGTCTGCCAGCTTAGTTTGAGTGCTGATAAACTAATAGAGTAAAAGTGCTTATGTGGTATTCTTGCTAACAAAAATTAAAAGTGGGCCAATTACCTTTCCAGAGTTTGAGGGTTGAATTTTTTTTTTTTAAAGATAGAACTTAAACACATGAATCTTACTCATTGAGCGATGACTATACATTAGTTAGGAGAAGCCCTGAATAATTCCGTTTAACGTGGTAATGAAAGTAAAGTTTGTTCTGTTTGTTGGGAAGGGAGATACAGCAAGTCATCTTTGATAGATGAAACAAATGTGATTATTGTCTTCACTGATGTAAATGGGCATATGCAAAACTTACGTGTGTGCTATCTCTGTGTATCTAAGTGTCACTGTCAAATGTCACTAGATGGGGTTTATTTTGTGGGGTTTTTTCCATTTGTTATCTTTTTAATTCTGGTTTTGGTAAAATCTTGGTAAACCTCGTGTTTTGGATACTGTTGGAAGTTAGATATTTAATGTATGTGATATTTTGATTCAACAGCATTCCACGCAACTCCTAATACTTATAAACGAAAGAATACAGAAACAGCATTAGATAATAAGCCTTGTGGACCACACTGTTATCAACATCTGGTAAGATAATTTCAAATGTTAGAATTCACTAAAGCAGTGCTAGTTGCAGTATAGCAAACTGCACTTAGTGAAAAGACATGCTGGATCTATGATAATGCATATACTTGTGGGCCACTTGCAATCAAGTATGTTATCTTCGGATTGTGCGAAAGAAAAGGGTTAACTTCCAGTCATCAAATGAAAGTCTAAGTAGGAATGATTTTTAGATTTATTAGATGTAGCGTGAGATATTTGTAGGGAAGAAAGATTACCCCCTAATAGTGGGTTTTACAGACTTAGCGCTCTTGTAAATTATGTATCAACTAAAAATTATAAGGCTTTTTTAGTGTGCCAAAGGCAGTTTCCATCTAGTATTTCTGCTTTTAAGAAACAAAAGGATGGAAATTAGTAAGGGGAAATCCTTACTAACATAATTTCAAATATCTCTCATACTTTCCCTATATTTTTCAGTATGAGAAACCATATAGTTTTTAAATCTAAAAACTTGCTATGCATTGTCATACCACTTTCCACTAGAAAACAAATTACCAGTGATTGCATTTTTAAAAAATGCAGAATGCATATTATTTAGGTGCCATGTACAAGAAGAGTTCTTGTAGGGTATTGAAGGGTATTTTCTGTACGAAATTATAATTTTTTCTGTCATGTAGGAAAATGGAAACTTACTGCTGTGAATTATTTTTCACTTGTCAGACAAAATGAAAGTGGAACTGAAATACTGACATAAATTCTTTGTAAAGGTAGATTTTTTTTTCATGATGACATCAACAGTATTTATGTTCATGGTTAGAATACATTTAACTGGATTTTGTGTATATGATTAATAATGCAAAGTTATATAGTATGCAAGTAGAATGTGTTGTCCCCCAACCCCTGACCACAGGTGAAAAGAATGTACACTTTTCAGTAAAAGAATGTACATGTTTTGTGTTTAGGAAGGAGCAAAGGAGTTTGCAGCTGCCTTGACTGCTGAGCGTATAAAGACACCACCAAAGCGCCCAGGTGGCCGCCGAAGGGGAAGACTTCCAAACAACACCAGCAGACCCAGCACACCGACAATAAATGTATTGGAATCAAAAGACACAGATAGTGATAGAGAAGCTGGAACTGAAACTGGAGGAGAAAACAATGATAAAGAAGAAGAAGAAAAGAAAGATGAGACATCCAGTTCCTCTGGTAAGACTAGTCAATGCTTCTTGATCGAATTAGCTGCAGTGTTTGAGAGAATAAAACCAAGTTGAGCCATGCAATCTTAGAAATCACGTATTTGGAATATATGGAACTGAGTGGAAAGACAGAGTAATAATATGTGTTCAAACAAATGGAACCCTATAACAAAATTTCCAGATTGTCTCAGTTTATGCATAGAGGTGAGATTGTGTAATTTCAATAGCTGCTGTTACCTAATTTTTAACTTCTTTTAAGAGCTATGTGAAAAGTACTGTTTTGTTGTGGCACTTACATTAGAAAACAACAACAACAACAAAAACTTGGGATATTTTTAAGTACCGTTAATAATTTGACATTTTTAAGGACTGTGTAAATTTTTGAAATGTAGCCTCATATTTACCCGTACTCTCAATTGTTTGTTGCAGAAGCAAATTCTAGGTGTCAAACACCGATAAAGATGAAGCCAAATGTTGAGCCTCCGGAGAATGTGGAATGGAGTGGTGCAGAAGCTTCAATGTTTAGAGTTCTTATTGGCACCTACTATGACAACTTCTGTGCAATTGCCAGACTGATTGGGACCAAAACATGCAGGCAGGTAAGAAGGGAAGCTACTTACTAAGGATGATAGCATTTTACTTTTAAAACTGAAGTACAGAAATACTAGCATTAATTACTAAAAAGAAAATTAATTGCCTTGGTTTTCCCAAGAATGCTATGATCCAGAATTCATGCTGCAACTATATAAAAATTAATTTAAAAACTTTTAAAATTGAGTATACAGGTTTAAATTAGACTATTCTTAAATGACAGAAATAATCAGCTTTAAATGTATTGAAAAGAGACTATGACTGGGTATAATCTGTAAGTTGTTGGTTGGAGGAAATCAATCTAAGTTAGAAAATGAGCAATGTTCTAGTAGTGAGAGATTTATTGTGGATGTATTATGGTATCTCTTGTTAGGTGTATGAGTTTAGAGTAAAGGAATCTAGTATTATTGCTCCAGTTCCTGCTGAAGATGTTGATACTCCTCCCAGAAAGAAGAAAAGGAAACACAGGTAAATCTATTACTAAATAACCTTAGCATAACAATAAATTGGAGATACAGGGGATCAGAACGGAGAGTATTTTGGAAGAAAAGTCATGCAACTCTTCTCCTTTGGCTTTCAAAAACAAAATTTGCAGCAATAAAAACAAAACAGTGTTTTGGTAGTACTTTTGTCTGAAACCACATTGGCAAGTAGAACCCTTCCACTTCTCTTGCCCTCCCCCTTTTAAAAAATCTCTTTAATAGCTGGATTCTTGTTAGCAGATACTTGTAGGTGTATTGCTGCAAGTAATCAAACTAAGTTTAGATTAGAAAGACTCTAAACAGCTGGTTATAACATGCAAGGTATTGTAGTATGAATTTGTTTGCAGCAATAAATGTTAAAATTACAGCATTGTTATGGGATTCAGTAATGGTTATATGGTATTTTGTAAACTAAAACTAATCTTTTTTTTTTTTCCTGGTGAAGTATCTTCCATTAAGAGTCAGATAATCAGTAAGCAAAAGTGTTGTAGCAGACTAGTAGAATTGCCTTTTTTTTTTCTTTGAGAGACTATTTATTTTGTAGCACCCCAGTTTGATTATCAACTAGAACTTTGAAGAACAAGGTTAACAAGTTATTATTTAAAATGAAGCTGCAATGAAGAACAAAATCAAGCCTTTTGCTAGAACCACAAAGACCATCTGAAACAATATCTGTTGAAATTGTAAACTTGGTGGCTACTGTGTGTTGGTGAAATGCATTTTTCTCTGAGAATCTTGAGCTTTGAAAAATGCAACTCTGCGTTGATTATTTTTGTTTCCAAGGATAAGAACATAGGATAAGACAAAAAGCTGACTGAAAATTAGCAGGAACATTTATTTCCGCAAGCAATAAGTACACTTTTTTTTTTCCATAAAATTTCCTATTTCTTCCCTTAACTCTCCTTATTTTCCCCCAAGTTCATTCTTCTAGTTCTTCTTCCATCAATTCTTCTTGCTTCTGTCTTAGCTTGTCTAAGTGTATTTATTATTTCCAGGCTTAGTGAAATTCCTAATACTGGCTCAAAGCTGCTGTTGACGTGGAGTAGAATGTTTCTACTTTGTCACATAGTGGCAGCTGATATGAGGTAGGAAAAGATTCAGTAAGCATCTGGAAGAGATTCTGTTTTGAGCAAAAACTATTCTTTTAATGCTTTTGGTACAGTTTTCAAGTTTTTGGGCATTTGGTGGGCTTGGCTGTTTATATCTGGAGTTACTAGCCATAGTGTGTGTTTGGAATATGTGGTTAGGAATTAGCTTGCGTTCAGATTCATGCAAATTGCTATTAAAATAGTGCCACTACACCTATTTGAAAAGTGCAACTGAAAGGCTCAAATATATTTTTGAAGCTGAAATGGATTGCGTGATTACCAGATTGATGATATTTTGTGAGGGTGGTTGTATGTTGATTCCCTTCCTGCTAACCCACCCGCCCCAATAAATAAAAGCATGTACCATTATGTGGGGTTTCTTGATATTATTTTGTGCTAGCAATTTAGTTTTGAAATGCCTTTTAATTTTTTAACTCGCATTGAAGGAAGGAGATAATTCTTTAATTTGATTTCACAATATGTGGCAGTCAAGCTGTCTCCATTTTTTTGTATGCTGTATTTTTTTAAAAAAGGAAAACTATTTTGGCCCGTCTACGTACTACAGTAATCTGAGCACCCTTATGTCGCACAACTACGAATTGGGAAAACCATCTGGAAGTCTTTCTCTATTTATTTCTTAAGTGTCTTTGAGTTGAGTTTACTCACTCCTAGACTAAATCCAGTCCTGGAGCCGAGAAGGCCCTTCTGTGCTGTTTGCGTTCTTCCATTGCAGGGGACTTACTTGTCTGCAGGTTTTCAATGTATACATGTGATAGTCTTTGAGCAAAAGCAGCATTCACTGAAGAGAAAAGCAGCAGAAGTCTGCTTTTAATGGCCTCTTCTAACTGATTTGATAGCAAACTTTTACAAGACTTTGCCTATTTCCCATGTCATCTTGGTGTACCCATATGGGCATGCTGAGCAACTAGCTGGCAAAACTACACCCTTCTTGAACAGTAGAAGATATTCTCTCCCTCCTTCCAATATGATTTCTATTAGATAGCCATAATAAGGCTGGTCAGTGATAGGAGAGCCAGTAAGCGTCAGAGCCTGTCCTACATATCAGAGCTTAACCTGTCAGTTTAAGACTCTGCTTTGCTGGAGAAGTATTTTGTGTAGAAGCCAATAGAAAAATCTAAACTAAAAAAGAATTCAGAAAAGCGTTAAGTGTATGATGGAGAGAGAGTACTTCAGTACTGTTCTTTCTCACATGTGTATATTTTCTTCCATTGCTGGGAGATGAATTGTATTTGCTTTAACTAGTCAGCACTCCTTCCTCTGGAATGATAAGTATCTGTTATTGATTGTAGAGCCATGTAATGCTGCTTCTTGACTATTTTTGTTTTCTTCCCCTCCCTTATCCCCTAGTCGAATGTGAATTTACTTAGTAAACTTTATTTGAAAGTAATTTTTTTTTTTTCCTCATTTCCCTCCTCCTGTCTCTACCTTCTGCTGGACTACTGTTCACTGCGTATGTTTGAATAGTTTATGTGGTTCTGCCTAGAGTTCAGGGTGCCTTTTCTTAGGGATTTAAAGTCTCGTTGTTATCAGGCAAAAAGTGCAGATATTCTAATGTGCCATCTGGATGGAGGGCTGAGTCTTAGAGTGAGAGGGAGGCCTTGGATTAGATGTGATTTAGGAGACTGAAAAGAAGTCTTTGTTTGAGTGATCGCAGAAGATCAAACCCTGCAAAGACTAAACTACATATATTGACATAATTGACATGTATTTTTAATTTTCAGTGCTATTTCAGGTAGCAGGGTATCCCTGTGCAGAGAAAGAAATGCTAGTGTGTGTAGCTTCTTCCAAAGAGTGCATCTCTACTGCCTGATTAGCTGATAGTAGTGCCTCCTAAAACCACTAGCAAAATCTAATAGGTTGTTAGCAGAAAAGAACAAGATTTTTGACAGCTTCTGGCACAATGCTTCTGATAACACTTGTTTTCTAAGCTGGCTATCCTGCAGATGTCAGCAACCAGATGTACAAATCCACCTGCTTGCTTGGAAATCTGCCCCTGAGTTTCCAGTTTGCTTTTTTTTTATCCTGGAACTTTCAGTTGCAAGTCCTTTCTCAAGGTTCTGTCTTTTCCTGTCTTTTGCTTCCTGGTGCATGAGACCAGAATCTCGCCTTTTGTTTCTGGTTGAGATAGATTATAGGGCAGATTGATAAATTAGTCCACCTTTACTGTGGTACTCATTCCAGCTTCACTAAGCTTTGTGCACTAATCAGGGGAACTTGCAGTGCTTCCTAGCAGTTTTTGAGAGTTTCAAGCTAATGAATGTAATATTGATTGTGCTAATCAAACCTCCTGTCAATTGGTCAGTGTTGGCAGCTTACTTCATGTTGTCTTCTATCCTTCACCGCAATTAATACGCACACTGTATGTCTCCAGTTCCTTTCTTGCTAGGGTCTCTCCCTTCTGTTGACACTGGCCTCTGTTACAAGAGTGGCTAAGCTAATGTCTTTGTTGTTGTGACTGCCATATTTAATTGTCGATCCATTTGAGTTGTTAGCATTCTGAATGTTTTGTTGATGATGGCAATCTTTGTTTTGTTCGGGTGACCTTATCCATGCAGTCTATACTTTTCCCATAGAAACCAAAACGTCTCAGGTGGGAACTAGTAAGCAAGTGGCATTTTACTTTTAAAGTTGTAGGATAGTCCTTACCAAAAAAAACCCAACAAAACCCAAACACAAACAAACAAAATGAAAAAAAAAAAAAGCCAACCAACAAAAAAAACCAAAAGATCAAAAACCCCCACAAAACCAACAAAACTATGTTCATACTAATTGCTAATGAAATGTCTTAAGGAGTCTATCCACAGAAAGCTTTTAAGGGTTTGGTATGCTAGTAGATTCTTATTATCTTGGGCTGAGAGACCAGCTTCTGTGAAAAATTGTTCAAAAATATGGTATATGTTACATTTGCTGAATACCAGCCAGAGAAAAAAGAAAAGCAGTTTGGTGTGCATTACAGTAATTTACATCAAGATTGCACTCCTTTCCGTTATGTTGGAACTGCATTCTTACAAAGGGTCAGCGTGTCGTAATTCATAAATATGTTTTGGTATCCTTTTTTCTAGAGTGAGCCACTCTTAACAGGAATGTAATCTATTTATTAGTGTGCTGTAATGCTGACAGTCTTTGGGTTTGTATCCTCCCCTCAACCTCAGTTACTTAGACAAGGCTGCCTCTGTGGGTTTCTAACTTGTATGGGTTCCTTCAAATGCTTGTAAGAAATTTGGCACTTACATGAAGTCTAACAGTAAAGCTTTGAGAAGACAATTGCATAGAGAATCTTGTTTACCTAAATCTGTTGTGTGTGGTGGGGAGCCAGCACACCATTCAGCTGAAGTAGAAATTGGTATCAAGCTTTTATGAAAGAAGGAGTAACTAAAAAATCCTATTTAAGTAGGATTTTAGATTTAGATTAGATATTAGGAAAAACTTTTACAGTGAGGGTGGTGGAACACTGGAACAGGTTGCCCAGAGAGATGGTTGATGCCTCATCCCTGGAAACATTCAAGGCCAGGTTGGACAGGGCAACCTGATCTGGTGAAGATGCCCCTGCTCCTTGCAGCGGAGTTGGGACTAAGATGACCTTTAAAGGTCCCTTCCAACCCAAACTATTCTGTGATTCTGTGAAATAGTGATTTTTTTTTTTTTTTTTTTTTTTTTTTGGTAATCTTCAGAGTGCAAACCTTCACTGAAAGGCAAGAATAGTTTTCTAAGTCATCTGTGCTGGTGATTTTTGACTACATATGTTCACTAGTATTTTGGACCAGTTATAATAAGTAAATCTGCATAGAAAGTGAGGTTAATAGGTGCAGATAGCACCATATTATTAGCCAGGGAATAAGACTTGTCCCATATTCTCTTAGTGTTGCTATATGACATACTTAGAACTCCAAGAAGTATAAACTTTGAAAATCCTTAATATAATTTTTTTATTATGTTTATTCATTAAAATTCAAGTGCTAACCAAAATGCACAGGATTGAAGAAAATTAAAAAAAAAAATTATTTCTCCTTTAATTTTAAGACTACTGAAATGTAAGTCTGGTTTTCCTTTTGGTACCTAAGGGCCAGACAGGTGTTTTGCTCCATTGTGTCTGACACTGCTATTGATGTAATAGTAGATGTTCCCTACCCAAAGAGCTTGCAATGTGAAATGAATACAAAATAAAAATGGTAATTGTAACTTGCAAGAACTTTAAAATATAGTGAGCTATGTTATAATAACCAAAAGGATGTTATTCTTAAAAAAAAAAAAACAAAAAACAAAAAACAAACCAAAACAAAACAAACAAAAACCCCCAAAAAACCAACCAAACATGTAAAATATACCCAAACCACCACTTCTTGCAAAATGAGGGCTTAGCTAAGCTAACAAAGAAAGAAGACACTGAAAGAAAACTGTGAGGATGTAAGGGAAAGACATACAGAGTTTGAAGTAGAAGAGAAAAGTCTCAGCACAGTACCACCAGTCAGCACAACCTCGGGAAAAGTCTGTCCAACCAGAAGAAATACTGAAATCGCATCAGTGTGGCTGTATCGGATGTGATCTCCTTTTGTCATACACTTGAAGTTTAGCTACGAAGGGTAATACCCAGCTGTGATCTGTAGTAGACTACCAGTGTGGTGCTAGGGCAAGTCCTGTGAAGCAAGCTGATAGACCTTCACTCCCCTATTTAGACTTGTCCCGGCATTATCTGCAGTTCTGTATCCTTCCTTCCTTCCTGCTGCTGCTTCTGCCTGCTAGGAACAGCTCCCTCTTTGCAGATTTTCCTTAAGTGCCACCTAAATTTAAGCATCTCTAGCCTGGGCTGGGTGGGGGCTGCTCATCTGTACAATCCTGGGACCAGAAGAATGGTGTGGGGAGGGGGAGGGAGCAGTCTGCAGAACACTGATTTTTCTCTCCTGCAAGACACTGGGATGGTGTGGTTCTGCTGCCACCGCTTCTGATTTGTGTGCAGTTAGCAGATGTTCATGTAACCAGAAACTTTCCCATTTTAATTGTGGGTGCAGGATGCAGCTATCTTTCCCAGCCCACTGCAGGAGGAGTTCTTGTCAACCTTCTTGTGTTTGTTTTGTGTTTTTGCAGGTTGTGGGCTGCTCATTGCAGAAAGATACAGCTGAAAAAGGGTTAGCATCTTTCCATTCAATTTATGTCCTGAACTTTTAAGATCATACTACTGCTTTTTTGGTTTTGTTTTTAGATCTTTGGCTTGTTTTTTAATGTTAGACCATTATATACATTCCATGGGGAGCTAGAAGATTATAGGGGAAATAAAAAGAAAAAAGTAAGCTTTCATTACAGATCTTGTAGGGACAAAAGGTACTGTTTGGTTTATGTAACTGGAAGAGCTCTGTAATTCAATAAAAAGGGAAGGAGGCTGAACTTACAATGTCTTCAGTATGGCCTTACTGAAGTACAAATAAAAAAGGTTTTAACAATAGGAGCTGTAGTAAAAAGCCGCATTAGTTTTTTAAAAACAACTTACTTTAGAAATAGTTATCTGAAAATTACTGAGAATGGTTGGGACTTCTAGCAACAGAAATAATTGATCAGTTTTTCTCTCTCTCCTTTTTGGTTGCTGATTGCTAACCTGAGCATTTTTATAAATACATGCAAACCCAACACAAGAGTAGGAGTATTAACAGCAAATATAATTTATATAGCACCAAATTCTCCTGGCTGCTGTACAGGCAAAGCTCTAGACTTGTCCCCTATAGTCCCTCCTTGCCTATAAGATATTAGCATTGTCTGTATTGGAAAACTGACTTGGGAAAGCACAGTGGTGTTATTTTGCCAGTGTATTTGTTTGAAAGTTGAACTATTGCTCCAGAGTAAAAATTACTTTGGGAATTTGAGGAAATTAATTTTGCTGAATAATATCAGTCTTACTCTAGAACACGTTCACACAGGAAAACCTACCATTGTAGTTCTGGTTTTCGGTTTTCCACTATAGACAGTTTTCAGTTCTGAATAGTTGAAGCAGCTAAGTAATGGGAAGACTGAAGTGTGCTAGGAAGCAGGCAACTAATGGTGACAAACACCCAACTAATGTTACAGTTCTACTTTGCCTTTTGTTTTGTTAATCCTACTGAGATTGTAGGTTTGGGAGTCTTTTGTTCATTTTTTGAGTTTTCCTAATTAAGTGACTAAAAGGGAATTTCTGCATTGAAGAGTGAAGGGAACTGCATATTGTTTGTTTACACCTTTCAGCTTTACAAAATGTTGCTGTTTTTATTCAGATGGATCATCGAATCATGTTTACAACTATCAGCCATGTGATCATCCACGTCAGCCTTGTGACAGCTCATGTCCATGTGTAATTGCTCAAAACTTCTGTGAGAAGTTTTGTCAGTGCAGCTCAGAATGTAAGTAAAACATTTAAAAGCTACCTATAAATTCCTTTCATTGTCCCAACATGTAACTCTACTAGCAGTCTGTCTGAACTGCAGACAGTGTTTGCAAGAGCAGCAAATTGTGTCGCATGGTGTGAGAAGGGAGCACATGTTCAATTTAATTTAACCCTCTTAATTAGCCATTGAATGAAGTAAAAAACAGTCTCAATCTTAATTGAGGAAGACTAAAGTAAAATCAGGGAAGACAAGAATTTACATTTTACAAATGTCCTATACACATATCAATGGCTCTGTTTTTCTAATACTAATATGCTAGAATCTGTGCTGTCTTAATTTTACAATGTACTTTTTTCATACTTGCCCTTTTTGGTTTCCATGTATTCCTTTGTAGGCCAAAACAGGTTTCCTGGATGCCGTTGTAAAGCACAATGCAACACTAAGCAGTGTCCATGTTACCTAGCTGTACGTGAATGTGATCCTGACCTCTGTTTAACGTGTGGAGCAGCCGACCACTGGGACAGCAAAAATGTTTCTTGCAAGAACTGCAGCATTCAGAGAGGATCCAAAAAAGTATGTAGATAGTTATACAACTAAATGCCTATTGTCTTGATTTCGAGGTGGTTTTACATTTTCATGCCAGAGAACAGAATTTCTTTGCCTTCGTGCTGTCAAACAGGAAAAGAGAAACAAACAAACAAAAAGGGAGGGAGGTAGCTGTCACTTATGTTAGCTTGCTTATGTGCTGCTGTTAAGCTCTGTGTATATTTCGTCATGTACCAATTAATTAGTGTTTTCTGTGTAACAACTGCGGTAGAATATCTCCTTTCTTCATTCAAGCTTTGCTTGTAATTTGCAAATAGGCTGCTGTTGTAAAGTGTTAGCTCATCAGCCTTTCCCTAGATCAGTATAAGGAAGTTTGGCTTAAACATAGGTACTGGCTATTTCCTTCTTCAGTTGTTGATTCTAATGCACATTCAGCTCTGTTAAACCTTGGATTAGTTATTTATTGATTGATTTATTTCTGCTCCAGAACATCTTATCACAAAATAGTTTAGTCAAATACTGAGCTAATCAGTAGTGGGCTCCTGTCTGCAGATAGGAGTTTGAAGTCCCTAGTGTATGTGATTTTATGTAACACCCTCATTTCAAGGCTAAACTAGAATTTTTATTGGTTTTAAAGTACTTCGTGTGGTTTTGCTTTCACATAGAACTTCTGATCCACAAGCTGTAGTTTTGGTGTGCATTTGATAAATTGAAGAATCTGTGTTTGTCTTCTCCTCAGGAGCCACAGCATATGTTTCATTAAGTGATACAATTAAAAACAAAACAAAAACCCCCACAAAAAAAAACCTCCAAATCCAAGCTAGGCATGTCTAAACTTTGTTTCATCTCTCCCACAGCACTTGCTGTTGGCACCTTCAGATGTGGCAGGCTGGGGAATTTTCATCAAAGATCCTGTACAGAAGAATGAGTTCATCTCTGAATACTGTGGTGAGGTAAGGATGGAGAACACTGGTTATGTATAAGCTTAATTGGTGAAGTTGTGTGTCAGCTAGGGACCAAGAGATTGTCTCTGACTAACTTTGTATCATGTTCTTTAGATGGAGAGATATGATAGACTAAGTATGCAGCTACTGCTGTCCAAGGCTCCAAAATCAGGAGGTAGATGACTGAAATGTCACAAAAAAGTTGATATAGGTGCTTGTGAGAATCAGAGACTGGAGTGTCATTTTTATCTTGGATGTAATTTCAGTTCAGACATGCCTGGAATTTTGTGCAAAATCATTTATTATAGTACTAAAATTCAGTAGTCGGTTTTACTAAATTATATCCTCTAGTAATAAGAACACCCTGAATGAGGTATGCAGTCTTGATTTTGAGATGAGAAGCAATTCTTGCTTTCCTTCTGCTCTGAAAGAATTTATTTATGCCAAGAGCAAACATGGCTTTTTGATAAGTGTAGATTGCTTGCTGAAAACAGTACTTTATGTTTGGGAGTATTTTTGGTCACAGAAAATAAAAACCACACCTTTTTTTCAGAATGTCTGGGTTTTTTGACAATGGTTACAAAATGGGGAGAGGTGGTCTCTTTTACAAGTACTGTTTCTTTCAGATTATTTCTCAGGATGAGGCAGACAGAAGAGGAAAAGTATATGACAAATACATGTGCAGCTTTCTGTTTAACTTGAATAATGGTATGTATTGTACTAGTGACAACTGTTGCACCATAAATAAAATATGCATGCTCATTGTTTTTTATTCAGCTGGTTTTTTTGCAAGCAGCAGGCAACATTGAGAAATTTTTTTCTTCTGCACATATTTTTCTAGTGTGTGTGGATTCCTAATATTGATACCTAGTCCTTTTTTTCTTTCTAAATGCTAGTCAACTGTATAGTAGTGACAGAGCCTATTACATAAGCCAGTTAGTTATACAAGATGAGTTGAGTAGAAGTAGAAGTAGAATTTCATGGAGTAAAATTACATGCAAGCTTTACTAAAGTAGCCTAAAGAATGTAAAAGGCTTATTAAGTATTGTCTGAATTAATTTTACTGTGACTTAAATGAGCAGTAAGTGACGATGGTAATTTTCTGTTGGGCGGGTGGGGGAAGCCACACACAGCTACTGCAACTTGAAGAGAAAAATACAGACTGTACTGTGTCAAGTGTGAAATACTAAAAAATATTTGAAATTGATACTGAAATGTCAGTGTTGAGTTAGTATATTTATGGAGCTTGTCCTTATGGAACAAAGGTAGAGAAGCTTAAAATGAGAAACTAAGGTGGTGCCACTGTGACAGGAGATAAATGCAATGCAGAGTGTGGTGCAGCAGGAGTTATTTGGAGTCTTGCAGAAGAATAAAGCTATGGGAGGACGATGTGGCAGCTTTTTCATGTGGGAAGCTGAGCAGTTCTCTTCCAAGCACACTGGGTATTAAATAAACACAAAAATTTGTTTGTAGGTGACCTATCATTTTGTTTTGTTTTCCCCTCCTCCTGCCCCTTAGATTTTGTGGTTGATGCAACACGCAAGGGCAACAAAATTAGATTTGCCAACCATTCAGTAAATCCCAACTGCTATGCAAAAGGTAAGTTTTAAATTTACTTGCTTTTAGCGATGTCTGAAACAATGTAGTGTACTTATTTTAGAACACATTTTATCAGTATTTGTGTTAACATAAGTTTAAATTTCTTTTAAACAGTTATGATGGTTAATGGTGATCACAGAATAGGAATATTTGCTAAAAGAGCCATTCAGACTGGTGAAGAACTGTTCTTTGACTACAGGTTGGTAGATGGATTTTGTAATTTCTTCCTGTCATATTATAAACTGGATTAGCTTTCAGAATTTCTGTCTGGCTCATAATTAATTACTGTGCCTGTCTCCTTATGACCTCAGCTCTCAGCAGCTGAGAAGCAGTCCCCGTGCATTTTTTTTTTTTTTTTTTTTTTTAAGCCAGATACCACTGTAAGATTGACTTGAGCAAAGGTTAAGAGCCTTGCAAACTTGGAACAGGAAAAGTTTAGTGACAAATGCGGATAGACCTTCACAACTTTTCCAGCCAGGCTTGTGTATTAAACTTTATCTGGTGGAGTTCCCTAAGTACCAGTACAGGTTATCATCTCTCTCGTAATTTAGAAATGGGCAAGACCTATTCTTGTGTAATTACAAAAAAAGTGCTTGCTAAGATTGTGTTCATATTTTCCATTAAAATCATCTCACTTGAAAAAACTAAGCTGTCCAGTGATGATACTGTGTAAGTCAGTAGTGAGAAATCCAGTTGCTCTCCACTAGCTGAAATGAACTTTAGCAGTGCAAGATTTAATATGAAGAAGTGTGGAATTTTAGTAATGTTTTGTTTCCTCTTGGTCAACCTCCTCTAAAAGCAATTTATTGAGTGGTCAGCATCATTCTGCATCTGCAAATTCATACAAGCAATAAATACCACAGCTGCGGGGGGAAACTATGGGAAATACAAGAGTATTCCAGGCTGTGCTGTTATGTCAGACCAATGAAGCTGAAAGGTTCAGTGTTACTGATAATTTTTTTTTTTTTCATTAATTTCAGATATAGCCAAGCTGATGCCCTTAAGTATGTGGGCATTGAAAGAGAAATGGAAATCCCTTGACACCAGCTACCTCCTCTTTTAAAGAAACAGCTGCCTTATCTTCAGGAATTTCTAGTACTGTGGGCAATTTTAGAAAAATAAAAATGATGCAATTTGAAATTCTGTATTTGCAAAGTACTGTAACAGTAATTTATAGTAACAAGTTTTTAAAAAAGACAAACAACTTTTTATTGCTTTCTCACCAGCTGCAAAGTGTTTTGTACCTATGAACTTTTGCAATAATGTGGTGTGGTACATTTTTCAACCTTGAATAAAGGATACTTGAACTTCTTCATTTTTACTTGAACTGAGTTGGATTATTGTGTCAGCCAGTTGATGAGGAAAGCATTGTGAATACTTATTTTCAACTTCTGAGCAAAGGCAACTCTGTATTTGTCTACTTCTGTTACTGCTACTTGAGGTCACATTTAAAATTAATGTGAAGATGTAAACAGTGTAGAAGAGATCAGTCAGTCTGATTGTAGGAACTTCAGTATAAATAAATCACTGAAGTATCATTGGATAAAGGAACTGGCAGTGGTATTCCCATAACCTGGAACCCTCAACTGCAACTTCTCTGAAGAAAAAAAACCTGAATAATGAATGCAGCAGTAATTGCACATACATTTCTCTTCTGCATCTCTTGTTTATCTATAAGCAACCACTGTTTTGCTTATTAGTACAGTTACTGTGTCTTACAAATTTTTTATACTTATGTTTTAATCCAGAATTGTTTATATTACAGCTAGTTGTCTGGACTACCTCATTTATTTCTGATTTGACAGCTGTAGCCTACTGTTGCTTTAGACAAAACAGCTGGGCTGGGAGGGCAGGCACAGGGCCATGACTGCAAAAGTAATTTCAAGAAATCTTGTCAATAATGACTGTGTATGTTCTGCCCTTGGCCCTGTTCAGCAAGAGCCAAAGCAGCACAGCCTCCTTCCACACTCTCAAGTGCAGTAGTCAGCTGCCCTCCTACCCTGTGGTAGCCTCTGAAGAACTATGAATTCATACCCCTCACACCCCTTGGGGAAAAAAAAATAGTCCCAAAGTCAAAACTTATTTTCTCTCTGCTTGGGTAAAGTGTGACTCTTGTCTGAAGCCATATCAACAGCAGATGGGTTTTAAAAATAAAGCTCTGCAAGAGACAGCATACAAAATACACAAAGCAATGGCACTTTAATGAAGGATGTGTTAAAAAGCCAGACTTTAAGAGGCAGCTCAGCACAAGTTATTTCTGGCCTGAATGATGGGGTCATCGTTCAGACTGCTTTTCTGTCACCATACCACTCTACCAAAGTCTACTACCACTGAACAAAAAGAGCATCTTAAAAAAAAAAAAAAAAGGCCAGCACAGAAAGCATCACAAACTCCATTCTTTTAAATTTCAAAAGCAATTTGAAAATTGAGCAGCAAGGTGCTCCTATTACACATGCTAGCAGTCTTTAGTGCAATTAAAATTCTTTCACAATAGGAGTAGCAAGCATAGTGTGTCCCCCACCCCCCATCCCCCCCAGGCTCCAAACAAGTTTGGATTGCATCTTGTACCACTCCATTTTTAAAAAACAAACAAAAAACAACAAACAAACATTTTTTTGTAAGTCAGAGCTCAATTGTAACCATGAAAAATTAGTTTCCCTTAGAGACAGAAGAGCTTCAACACAAAACTTGGCTCCCTTGATGCCAAACAAATATTGAACAAATCACAAATTCTAAGGGGAAAAAAGGGTTTGGCTGCAGAAGTTAGGTTCTTTTCATCATCAAGAAAAGAAAAAAATTACCAAAACTGAGACCTGTGAGGATGGTAGCATTTTGCTTGTAGCATGTGGAAAGCCAATACTCATGTCACGTATACATAATGAATACAAAATATTGTGAGAAGAATGGAATGAAGCCTGGTCAATCACTAACACTCAAAAATATTTGAATTCCCATGACAGGTTCCATTTAATGGGAATTAATCTTTAGGAACACACTTTATTTTCTGTTTAGACAAAGAAATGAGCAGCCTAAAACATACTTATTCAGGGCAGCACTTAGGCAAGTGTGATGCATTTTATAGCATACTAAACAACACTATTAAAACCAGCCCCAAAAACAGTGACAAAGTACTGCCGCATCTATTCTATTTTCTATTCTGCATATCTTATAAAATCACAGCTTTTTATTTTCAAAGTGCAGATATTTCCTCTTAAAAAAGAAATAACAAATATGCACATTTGATGACAGATGACAATTCCTTCAGAAAACAAAATGTGCTTTAAATCACCAGAAAAGGATGAAAAGCAGAACAAATTTCTATAGCTTTCATAACCATTATACCTTTTATTTACATTTAGAAAGATAAGTCATGAAACTTAAAACAATAAACCAAATGCAACTTGTACAGAAATCTTGTAATTTTTTTTTTTATCACACATTAAAAAATGAAACACACTATACAAATGGTTTTTCATAGCAGATTACACATGGGTCCATTCAGACTCGCTCTCAAAGTGCTGCCAACATTTATAAGTGCTGCCTGTGGCAGCAGCTGTTTACCATATAGCCAATGTATTGATTTAAATGCAGTAGCATGCAACCCTTAAAGCAGAAGGGTTTGATTCCTCTCTGTTCTTAAATTAGGTTAAATGGCATTGGTGTCCATATTTACATACTTGAAATGTATCAGTCCTGAGCAGTTCTGATGTAAATCTGAGACTGGCTGATGGGAGTCCTGGTCTCAGTTATTAAAAAAGGAGGTCCAAATGGCAGCAGGGTGGCTGCTATGAAGTTCCGTTGCTTCCATTCTTTCCATCACATGCCTGTTTGCTGAGTGTCACACAGTCAAGTAATTGCTAGTTAAAATGTTAAGCCAAGTAACTGTAGGTGTCCTTCTCACCATCTACACGTTCCAAGTACTCCTTCTCAATTAGAATGTCAATGCATTTCTGTGGGAGAAACAAATGTAAGCAGTGGGACACTGGAAAAGCCCTCTCCGTGGTTGCTACTAACTTTGAACGATTTTGGCCACTGAGTTTTACGCCAAGCAGAGGACGGAAGTAGGCAAAGGGCACAAACCACGGCAATTCACTCTCCTGTTTCTGACCACATCCAAGTAGAGGACTTCACTAGTCCACTAAACTGAATTACACTTACTTGACGCCATTCCAGGGTAGTGACTGGGAGATCAACTGATCATCAGTATGCTGAGCAAGTTCATAGCAAGACAGCAGATAAAGAGTTAAACCAAGATGCAGAGTGCTCAGTGTGACATTACTAAAGACAGCAGTTGCAATAATTAGCTGCCTGTTTCATGACTTGTCTGGGTGCATCTCTTTCAGCACTGGTGCCATTTATCCAACTGCTCTCCACTGCCTAGTTTTTGCCCCATCAATCCCCTTGGTTGTGGATGTAAAAACCATTAGTGAGACCACTAAAAAACCTGATGACAACAAATACAACGACATCTTTAGTATAGAAGAGTTTAGGAAACTGTTCTATTGAGCTGGCCCACAGGGCAGTGTTACTGCCACAACTGGGAGAGCAGGAACAAGAGGTAAACCTGGAGCAGAGGCTGCTGTAAGCTGGCACTGATGTCAAAAGATGTGACCAAGCTACTATTTTGCCACTACCAACAATATGAAACATGCATATTACCATAAGAGAAATGGAATATTTCTGGTTAAGATATTTCCTACTTACTTACAACTCTAAAAATATGTTCTAACCCATCCCCTTCTCCTTAGCTTCCCTTTTTAATTCAGAAGTGTGTATTTTGTCTATATATATCCTCTTCACCTCCTGGAAGACAGGTTCAGAGATGCAGTTCTCACATACCTTAATTACTGGAACTCGTGGCTTGAACCTTGAGGACAGTTGTGTTAGCACTTCTCCAAGCAGTTGCTGGTGTTTTAGAACCTTCCTCATCTTCATGATTCTCACAATAGCAGCCTGCACAGAAAGTCAGAAAGGTGTGCTTAGGAGTAAACTACTTGTCCTTCTGGCTAAAGCCATTTTACTTCCCCAGCAGATCATGTCTGCTAGCACAGAAGCATCATCACAGCAAACTTGAGTAGCAGATGGGGAGAAGCATGCCTACAAATGTCAACCACTCATGCAGACTTTAAGAACTCAGACTCTACTTAGCATAGTCATCAGAAGTGGTTTTGACGTGAATTTTAAGAACTACCCTGCTTACAGTCAGTCATAACAATAGCACCAACTGGTACCAAGAGCAACATGAACTTACTTGTATAACAGAAGCCTTATTTATATACTTAACCTTACTGTGACACTCTCTTAGTAGTACATTTCTATTTCCTTCCCCTGCCTGGCCCTTTGCTTCTCAAGTGGATTCCAAATGAACTGACAGAAAGACACTGTTAACTTCACACTTCCTAGCTATCACTAGTTTTCACCTAGGACTGATTGTCTGGTGAGTGTGTGTTCTGGTTTTGTTTAGTGAGGGGGGGTCTAAGGTGGTAGCTTCTGTAGGAAACTGCTAGAAGTCGCTCCCCTTTGTTCAGTGGACTCGGCCGGGCCTAGGGCGGACCCGCTGCTGGCCACAGCCGAGCCAATTGGTAGCAGAATGTCCCGTGATAACGCCTCTGCGATAACGTATTTAAGAAGGGGAAAACAGAAAAAGAGGAGAAGAGAAGATGTGAAGCAGGTGAGCGGGGGCAGAGAGGGGGAGGCACGAGCCTTGTGGGCCTTGCAGGCCTCACCCTCTGGCCTCCTGCCGGGCAGCCAACTGGGCCCAACTCGGCTTGCTGGCTGCAAGAAGTGGAGAGGAGATGAGAAGTGAACAAGATGTAAAAAGGATCCTGAGAGGCGTCTGCCAGCCTGTTGTGAGGAACGGCTGCAGACGCCAAGGTCAGTGACGAAGAAGGGGAAGGAGTAACGCAGCTCCTGGCCAAGATTCCTTTGCAGCTCGTGGTGAAGACCATGGTGGAGCAGGTTGTCCCCCTGCAGCCCATGGAGGTCCACAGAGGGGCAGAGATCCACCTGCAGCCCATGGAGGACCCCACGCTGGAGCAGGTGGAGGCCTGAAGGCAGCTGTGGCCCGTGGAGGGCCCGCTGGGACAGCTGTTCTAGAGGGACTGCACCCTGTGGAAGAGATGACCCACGCCGGAGCAGTTTCACGAAGGACCGTGGGAGGGACCCCACGCTGGAGCAGAGGAGAAATGCCAGGAGTTCTTCCCCGGACGATGAAGCAGCGGCATAAAACAACGCATGATGAACTGACTGCGACGCCCATTCCCTTTTTCCCCCTCGTGCCGCTCGGGAGGGGAGGTAGTAGAGATAATGTTAAGCCCGGGAAGAGGGAGGGGTGGGGGGAGGTTATCTTGTTCCCTGCCTCATTCTCCTGCTAATTTTAGAAATAAATGAGTGTTTTTCCCCAAGTCGGGTCTGTTTTGCCCATAACAGTAACTTTAAGGATTCTCTCCCCATCCTTATCTCAAACCTCGAGCCGTTTTTCCTTATATCATCTCCTCCTATTCTCTCGGAGGGTGGGGGGAGCAAGAGAGAGACTGCGTAGTCTGGTCCCGATCGGGGCTGAACTACGACAGTGTGTGCATCCACGGAACCTAAACATTCATCAACATGTTAGAACAAGTGGAAAGAACAGTGTGCCTTTCTATGTTTTCTATTACAGACTCCAGTCATCTTTAAGAGCGCTGTAAATACATTTTTAGCTCCAACACAGTGCACTGCAATGGCATGTTGTCTTTAAATAAAAGTTAAGAAAATCTCACAGTAAGCCCCATTAAAAGATTACAAAGCTGTAAAGCTAAGTCACCTGAATCAGTAGTTTCCTATCTTCCTCTATATTTTTGTGTGTAGTTTCTTGCTCCTGCTTTTGTTCAGTCTTCATTGGCACATTGATGTTTACCCTTAATTTTTTGCTATAAAGAAAACCAGAAGTTAGTAAAACAATTAGCCTGCTTAAAAAACAAGCAAACAAACAAAAAAAACCCTCTGAAACAAAACCAACCCTGAACAAAAACCAGCTCCAAAGTAACAGCCACACCACTACAGAAGGGGACAACTTTGTCACTTCTGAAAATTTTAGACAATCTTATGCAAGTTTAAAAAAACAAAACAAAAAAAACCATAAACACAAAAATCCAAAAACCTGCAACCAACCAAAAACACACGAGCAACAACCTAAAAGGTATTTTGTATTTTATGACTTTCTGAATCCTAGTGATCTGTTAGATCAGAATAGTACTGTACAACTACACTATATTTTAAAGATTTCTACGTTTAGTAAGAAGCTTCCAGCCAGTGAATAGGACAAAAAAAGGTCAGTGGAAATAGAATCACCTGTCTAATTTACAGATTGGATTCTGACCATAATGTCGAGAGATCCATTTGTTCTGTAAAACTGAATTCGGCCTTTCACACACTCCCCGCTGCCCACAGTTTTTGCTAGGGCAAGCCCATTACCACACATGACCACTCTCAAGACAAGGTGCTGTGTCACATGTAGGGAAGGAGCCTTAGGCACCAGGGCGCTCAGCCTTTTGGGCGCACTGAGGAATGCTGCTGTGAACAGGGGATCTGTTATTTAGCACAGTTTTGTGCATCATAAATTGGGAACCACTGAGCTGCACAGTGCAGCAACGCTGAGAGGTTTCCATCACTATGTTAATGCAACCGACGATAAATTCTCAAACCCTTAATTATGGGTCAAGGAGGGAAGAAAGCAGATGAAGAGTTAAGTACAAGGAAAGGTTTTAAAATATTTCTTTTACTTGAGATCTTATCTTCATAAAGTACTGAATTCCCCACTGAACTTACACATGTTTACATCTATGCTCTGGTAAACATGATAAACAGTCACCACAGTACTATGAACAGCTTAAAACACATGAATGTTGAAAGCAACACTGTTTAAAGTAGGTAAAAAATGCTAAGGAAAATAGTGTTTATTAACTTTTCAAATCACAGTATGCTATGAAGTTCTAAAATGAGCCTGCTGATCCTCTCATGTTATCTCTAGTAGACAAACACTTACGACTTTGAGCTTTGCTAGTTACTGTACCCTACTGTAACCTTATAAATATAATGTATTTTGCTGAGTGCATGCAAGTCATGCACCCTGGTAAAAACCAGCACAATTTCTTACCAGAAATAAATTATACAAGAATTGTATAATTCTGACAGCCAACATGGCTTCACCAAGGGCAGATCGCGCCTGACCAATTTGGTGGCCTTCTATGACGGGGTAACAGCATTGGTGGACAAGGGACGAGCAACAGATATCATCTATCTGGACTTGTGCAAGGCATTTGACACTGTCCCGTACGACATCCTCCTCTCTAAACTGGAGAGGCACGGGTTTGATGGGTGGACCACTCGGTGGGTAAGGAGTTGGCTGGATGGCCGCACTCAGAGAGTGGTGGTCAACGGCTCAATGTCCATGTGGAGACCGGTGATGAGTGACATCCCTCAGGGGTCTGTGTTGGGCCCGGCCCTGTTCAACATCTTTGTTGGCGACATGGACAGTGGGATAGAGTGCACCCTCAGCAAGATCACCAACGACACCAAGCTGTGTGGTGCAGTTGACATGCTGGCGGGAAGGGATGCCACGCAGAGGGACCTCTACAGGCTGGAGAGGTGGGCCCGTGCCAACCTCATGAAGTTCAACCAGGCCAAGTGCAAGGTCCTGTACGTGGGTCATGGCAATCCCAGGCACAAATACAGGCTGGGTGGAGAATGGATTGAGTCCAGCCCTCAAGAGAGGGACTTGGGAGTGCTGGTGGACGAGAAGCTTAACATGAGCAAGCAATGTGCTCTTGCTGCCCAGAAGGCCAACCACATCCTGGGCTGCATCAAGAGGAGTGTGGCCAGCAGGTCAAGGGAGGTGATTCTCCCCCTCTACTCTGCCCTGGTGAGACCCCACCTGGAGTACTGAATCCAGTTCTGGAGCCCCCAACATAAGAAGGACACAGATCACTTGGAGAAGGTCCAGAGGAGGGCCACAAAGATGATCAGAGGGCTGGAGCACCTCTCCTATGAGGATGGGCTGAGAGAGTTAGGGCTGTTCAGCGTGGAGAAGAGGAGGTGCTGGGGAGACCTTATAGTGGTCTTCCAGTACCTCAAGGGGCCTAGGGGAAAGATGGGGAAAAACTCTTCAGCAGGGCCTGTTGTGAAAGGATGAGGGGTAATGGTTTTAAAATAGAGGGAGGTAGATTTAGGTTAGATATGAGGAAAAAATTTTTACAATGAGGGTTGTAGAACACTGGAACAGGTTGCCCAGAGAGGTGGTGGATGCCCCATCCCTGGAAACGTTCAAGGCCAGGTTGGACGAGGCTCTGAGCAACCTGATCTATTCGGGGATGTCCCTGCTCCTTGCACGGGGTTTGGACTAGGTGACCTTTGAAGGTCCCTCCCAACCCTAACCACTCTATGATTCTATAAGAATTAGACAAGAAACAAGGAATAAAAAGGAGATATCATAGAATCTTTAAGGTTGTAAAAGACCTCTAAGATCAATCAAGTCCAACTGTCAATCTAATGCCACCATCTCCACTAAACCATGTTCTGAAGTGCCACGTCTAAACGTTTTTTGAACGCCTCCAGGGATGGTGACTCCACCATTTCCTTGGGCAGCCTGTGCCAGTGCCTGACCACTCTCTCAGTAAAGAAATTTTTCCTAATATCTGATCTAAATCTTCCACTGCCGCAACTTGAGGCCATTTCCTCTCGTCCTATCACTAGTTACTTGGGAGAAGAGAGCAACACGCGCCTGCCTACAACCTCCTTTCAGGTAGTTGTAGAGAGCAATGAGGTCTCCCCTCAGCCTCCTCTTCTCCAGACTAAACAATCCCAGTTCCCTAAACCGCTCCTCATAAGGAGCCTTGTTCAGGCCTTACAGACTTTACGACTAAGTCAGCTGAAATCTTCTTTGTCTCCCCTACTAGCCAACTCTCTCCTTGAAAGCTAGTACATTTGTTCTATATTTGAATTGGCAGTTGAACCCTGCACCTTTCATCCTAGGTGTATTAAGTTTTACCCAAATTTTGAAAGCAGAGAAGATGCATTGTATACAAGTGATGTATGCTGTTGAAGTTCTTCCTTACTTTTTATAACCAAGATAGAGTTTTATTAAGGTATCTGGTTTTAACTCCACCTCATCAACATTTGCATTTTCATCTTCCAAAACCTGCAAGAAAGAAAATAAATAAATAAATAAATCGTCATTAATACATTTTGCTGAATGCTAAGCAAGTAATAAAAAGGCAAAATCTACTTACAAGCAGTTTTGATTTCAACAGTATTTGTAGAACTTGTGCCAAGATATCCTACAAAATTACAGAAAATATTACCAGTGCAGACAGACAGCATCTTTCTCTAACTTAAAATACTTCAACGTGAATACACAGATTTAGACTAAAAACTAGTGAGTGCAGAACACTGCAAGATGGGTGAAAAAAAAAAAAAAAGCAGTAAAAATGCAGTTCCCGAAATAAAATGTAGTAAGGCCCTTTTTGGGTGTTAGGACATATTCCCTTTGTGGTCAGACAAATAATATAAAATTCTTCAGAAAGACTAATTTCAAGAAGCAGGTCTTTCCAGTTGCTGTTTTAGGAGTTATTTTGCAAGTGGATTTATAAGTGTAAACCATTTTTTTTTCCTCAAATCATGCAAATATAGATACCATGGCAGACTTAAACCTCAGAAAGCAAGCACCCTCTCCTTTCTGATTAACATGCTTTTCTTTTCTTGCTTGCACCACGGATCTTGTTCTGGTTACTGTCACTGGTCAGCCACCCAGATGGCTACACTACTGTGGAAGTTCTGTGCAGGCTTGCAAAGCTGCTACTTTACCACAGTGGAAGTCTTCCGGGTTTCATGCAGTTAGTTTTCAGCTGTATAAAGAGTTTTATTCTGGTCCAACCATAATTTGGGCCAAATATTTATTTTACATAAACATACATATATCTATATCTATATCTGCAAACAAGCATCTATAATAAATAGCAACCACATAAGACTTCAGAGATTGATGTAAGGCATCATCAGCAGTAACTTTCTAGATGGGCATTTCTAAAAGTAAAGATCTCACTGACTAGGAATTGCTTAACTTCTCAGAAGTCCCAGCAGGCTTGATTCAAACCTACTAGTAAAGGACAGAGATGCCAAATAAACCTGTGAAGCATAAAGTCTACTTGGAAAGAAAAGGAGGGAACCTTTTCCACTAGACAGAGCGAACCAATGAAACTGCAGATTTTACTATGTTCACGTATATAAGCCTTGAGAGGTAAAGAATGGATGCACAGATCAATCATTTAGGGAAAATGCTGGTTTTCCTAGAATGTTGTCTTTTAATATTAAGACGTATGTAGTGAAACACTGAAAACTTACTACCAGAGCTCAGCAGGAAGCTAAGCAATTCACTCTAGTCACAAACAGGAGCATATACACACTAAGATTCATGAGAAAACTAGGCACTTGTGATTACAGGAAAGTAAGATGACCAAGAATAGAGCACATCTGTCTTCTTCAGGCCAGAAACCCACTCTGGCTTCAAGCATGTCTAATTCCAATTTCTTATGATAGCAGGAAGAGCCCTGAAGACCAAAAAACTTGTTCAAAAGACTGTGGTAAAAGGTGCAAAGTTACTACCATTTTTATTTGAGTACTGTCCGTCAGCTGCTGCACGGTATAGGCATCTTCTGTGTTGTACTGCAGTAAAATCGCCATCTGGAACGTGGATGCCTAATAGATCCAAAAAAAGAGGATGAAGGCGGGGGGCGGGAAAATCAGAAAATGAGAATGAACAAACATACTTTTTGAACAGCCTGAAATTCACCACTTAAATGCATATATTGGAATATGTGGACAACAGAGAATAGCCAACTAGTGCTAACCATTACACAATACAGAAAAATCTGGTGATACTTAAACAACCAGAACTCTGCCTTACAGCATTATCTAAACATAAGCCCCGAGATTACGATCATTTGAGTAACTGCAGACACTTCATCATATCTTCTATTACAGTCTCAAAGCCTTACCTTACTACTTGCTAATATAATTTTAAATTCTTTTCCTCTGTCACTCCCTGACTCTTACTTATTTACTCTTCATTAAAACCTATACAGGCTACTGAATTAATCCTCACAACCCTCCCAAATCCAGCAGAATAATGAAACCAAATTTATAAACAGGGCAGCTATCAGTGGCTTATTCAAGTCTACCACTGTAGGGTTAACATATGTTGATGACAAGTTCAAAGTCTGCGATTCTCTTGTTTCTTCTCACTGTTGTGAACTCCTCTCCTCTGTCTACTTTTTGAGAGAAAGCAGACATGAAAGTATAAGCAGCATGAGATCTTAAGCAGTTGCAGTTGTCTCACACAACTCAGTTCAACACCTGTTTAAACAACAGGTAATGTATTCCTTTTCTAAGTCAATTGTCTTTTAAACATCGCTCTTAAGTACCATTACAGTAAATAAATCGAACATATAATAAAGATTCTATTAATCATAACACCAACCACCATCTGGGGAGGGCTAACATTTATGTTCACTTCAGTAATACACAGCTCTGTAGCCATCAGGTCTTGCATTTGTGCTTTGCTTTATTTAAAGACAGTACTCACAGGAGTAAAGCTAATCAATGCACGTGAGCATTGTAAATAGCAGCTAAACATGTGTGTGTGCATATACATATGAATGTACACATCCCCCCAAATAAGGAACTGAATGATTTAAAATACTTACTTGTGATACAACATTACATACCGTTAACGAATATTTTGACAGACAAATAAAATACAGCTCAATTCACTGTACTATCTATTAAAACTAATTTGTGTGTGGGCACAGGTATTCACATTAACTCCCTTATTTCATCATCTACGCACTTCACCATTTTAAACACATTTATCTGCACAAAGGTCCTTTAAAGTAGGAAAAACAATTATCTCCAAATGAGGAGTAAAGAGGTTGAGCAGCTCATACAGATAACGTAAGAGCAGTGGAGCAGAGTGTGAACATGTCTTTTAAATGATCAGCTGCATTCAGTTCTCTGAATGCAATAATCACCAAGTGTTTCTATTGGCATGACACTATCCTTACCTGTAACGTGTATCTATTTTTGAAACAGTTGGTAACCAGTTCCCCTTTGGACAGCTGATACAACCATGTTAATTTTCTTCCACTATGACGACTGGCATAAAATGCAGTAAATCTCTGATAGCTCCGTTCTAACTGTATAAAAACAACAGCAACAAACAAACAAAAAAAGAGTATTATTTACCTTAACATACCCTTATTAGAACATACTCTGGAACCAACAAAGGAGAAACAAATCTGATCATCCTCGACAGCCATGTTGTCTGAATAAGACAGAAATCCAAAGTATTCAAATTCTTCAGACTGGATGAAGGAGTTTCCCCTTTAAAGTGTCACTAACAATACAAACCTAAACAAGCATTTAAGTTCCATTTTTCCTTTTATGATACATTAAGCAAAGCTAGAAAGGCAATTCCTTTTAAAGACCTTCATGCTCCTGGTAACAGCAGTTACTTATTATTCATGTTAAAGTATTCACATCTTGCCTGTTCTGGATAAGTACTCAAAAGAAAACTAATGATTATATTATCTACAGGTTTTACTGGACAGACTTGAAGCAATTGCAATAAAAAGTTTCTTAAATAAAAGTGTACACAGAAAAATATGCTAACGAAGATTTGCTTCAGTTACTGTTGAATATTTTGAAGAAAGATTCATTAACCAAGGGCTTTCCAGAGGAGAAAACAGTTAATATATTTCACACAATTTGCTCCTACTACCTTACTCACTTTTCTTATTCCAAATATCCTCCAGCCAAAAAGGCAAACACCACAGAGACACTTCCAGTCCTCTCTGACACATAACAAAACAGGAGGAGACACCAATTTTGTAAAACAAATTTCTCTCATGATCATTCCATGTTCAGATGAACCAAGTGCAAGGGCCTCACCTCAGATGGCAGAGCAAATGTGCAGGACTGCTGGAACGGCCACGATCCAGAACTCAGCACCTGGATGCTGAAATCCACTGGAAGAAAGGTGAAGAGGCTGAGCTGCATTATCTCCCTTGCTACCATCCCCTCTTCAAACACACAGTCCCAGTTTTAACACAAATAAGAAATGGTTCTGCCTTGCTGAAACTAATATGGTGAAAAATCATTAAGCAATATATATTTCTTTTCTTCAGATCATAAAACAAAGGAATTCATGTAAGATGTTGCTGCAGTTGGATAACTTTAGATTTACTGTGACATTTTCTCTAATTTTTCAAATTTATTACCCTGTTACCCACAAGAGATTTCTCTTTTAACATACCAGTGTAAAAATGGTAAGTGTTAATTTTTATGTATAACTAAAACTCATCACTCCACCATACACAACTGCAAGAATAAACATTTCACATTTATACTTGTTAAGGCATTTTGTGCAAGTCAGTGAGAATACTAAAAAACTAAGTAAAATTTAAGACTGACAATACATGACTCAATGCAATCCAACAAATAATTATCAATTATTTAAATCATTTATTTCAACATGCTTCAATGAAAAAATATTTATTAAAAAAGTGTTATGGCTGTCTAACAACCTAAACCACATCCTTTTTTCCTTAATACTTTCACACAAGTATGAACGTAAGCCATGATGTTCTCAAAATCAAAACTGTTTAAAGAAAAACATCTTTCCAATAAAATAAATTAAAAAAAAAAGAAAATACAGGATTCATCTTAATTTAATTACATATGTAAACATGCGCTGCAAAATCAGTAGCAGGCTACCAATAACAGATGATATAAAGTGCTAGTAGAAGACAAAGTACAGACCTAAAAGACTAATTTAAAAATCCTGGCTATCTTGGTCAAAATAATGCTAACTCTTAACTTCTGCGGGTATAATGTCTAAATCAAATATTTCCCTTGTATAGTTAGCTCTGTAGAAATATAAGGAAACTAAGCTACTCAACAGTAACTTAGGTAAATGTATTACTTACAATCTAATGGTTCTGAATTGGTCAGGTGCTTTTTAAATTGCTCATTCAAGTCCTTGCTTACACCAATATCTTGGAACATCCGCTGCAGCTTGGAGGTATACTCAAAACCACAAGCTTGCTGTATTTTAAAAGCACAGATACGTCAGCAAGACATATTTTTGACATTGGAGAATGAGAAGTATCGGAGCTTATTTTCTTAAAAGAGGATGTATAGTTCAGTATTTCCTGTACTCGAAGTACTGATCCCAGCTAGACATGCTCTTTAACTGTCATCAAAAACTGAAGAAAATGTTATTTTAAAATGAAACAAAGCATACTATGAAACAAACTACTAGAAGATTATTAGATCACATGTTGCCTGACCACGAATGAACAAGGGTTAATTAAATTAAGCAACATTTCAGCAGTCATTCCCTTGGATAATTATATTCACGTCATTCATTTGGAAAAGAAAAATTAACTCCATCAGACAGACATGCACTAAAAGCTCGTAGGAGTTTTAAAAAAAGGTAGGTTGTGTATTTTAGTATTGTACATAAAATAATGAAATGAAAGGACATACATCAATGCTTTCCAAGGCAGCCTGAAGACCTGCAATACAATAGATCATGGGACAGTCATGGAATACTCACTTTTAGTTTAGAGATCATGCTTGCCTCGGCATCATCACTAGCACTGTTCTGATGCACCAGTCTTTTTGCCAGCATTTTAGCATAGAATTTTTGAAATACATCTTTATCCTCAATGTACTTGAAGACAACCATCTGGAAAAGCCAAGATAATTTGTAAGAAAAATAAATTTAAGCGTTTGTCTTAAAAAAGCTGTAACAGTAGCTACTTCATTTGCAATTAAATTTTTAAGGGCACAGGGTTTTGGGTTTTTTGGGGCGGGGGGGAGGCAAGGGAAGCGGTCGTGTGTGTTTCTTTTAAATGTGAAAACTATTTTAAACACATTATCTATATATATTCCACATGAATAAATATGTGGTATGTATATGTAATTACATAGAAGTATACTGTAGAAATTATATTTATTATATCTGTATATACGCATGAAGTAAAAGCATAATTTACATTTAGCCACTTAAAATCTGCTGTAAAATTCTTTTTTTAAAATAAAAAATACAATCAACATGTCACACAGATACGAAGACTATTACTGAAAAGTTGAAATACTAAGTAATGAAATCTAACATACAAAATAAAAGGTTCCCTCTTGTCTGACTTGTGTGACAATCAAATATTACTAACTTGTCAAAGCTTGCACAGAAGAGAATTTTATTTATAGACATCTTACCACTTGATTGAGCGTATCTTCCAGTTCTGCTTCTTCTGGATTCTTTGAGCTGCAATTAAAGAAGTACATTTTTAATGAGTCCCAAAATTGCTGAATTAAAACAACATATGGATGTATATGGAAATTTCAGAAATAAAGGAACATAGATTGAATACTTTTGGGATCAAAGACTCTTTAGAGGGGAAACAGTGTAACAAAATGAATGCTTCTCCTCACTAATCCACATGTAAGCAACTCTGAAGTACATGGTTTTTAAATAATAGGTTGAAGTCCTGGACCATGAATTGTTGGGGACTTCCTGATAGCTTGACACTTCTCAGGAATTATGGACCTAAATATGGATGTTTCTTTTCCTGCCTTTTTTCTGCTGCTAAATGCTTGTTGGATACCTGGAGTATCAGGGGCACTTAGTGAACAATCCAGACCGAATGGAATTGTTATGTTTGTGAGCAGTAGGCCTCAAGGACATCGCTGAAGCCGCTTGTGAGAAAGTACTGAAGCTGCCTGTAAGAAAGTACTGAAGCCACCTGTGAGAAAATAATGAGGCCGCCTGTGAGAAAGTAATGAAGCTTCCTGTGAGAAAGTAAACGAAGCAACCTTGAGAAGAAGGAAAACAGCTGGCATATGTGACTGGGGGCTGAACGTGAAGCAGGGTGCAGGTGGAGAGAGCCGTGCGCGTGAACAAAGAGACTTAACGAATCATATTTTAGCTAGGAGCGCGTGCATGATATAGTTAGCCAATTAGTAGAGAGCTTGCGCATGATACAGAATTAGAAGGGCTATATTAACTGGGATGTATCAACAACAAATTGGCATTTGCTTGATCATATTGGTCGTCAGCAGTGTCCGTGACTTCCGCGTCAGCAGGTGGCGCCCGAACCGGGATCCTCAGATCCGGTGTTGGACATCCCAACGGAACCGAAATAGGAAAAGAAGAGGGGGCGGAAGCCGGTCGAAGGCGAGTGCTGCCCCGGCACTCGGGAAGTCGCTATAGCGCAAAAAGGTACAAAAAGTACGGAGGGAATCTCTCCTTGGCCAGGCGAGCGGTCAGGGAGGAGATGGGGTCCACACTGACCAAAGAGGAGTCAGCAGTGGTTAAGCTCCTCCAGCATATGCTCTCTATGAGAGGACTGAATTATGACTCAGCCGTCCTAGAAGATTTGCTGCAGTGGGCAAAGAAAAGGGAATTAATCCCCACAGTTGATGCTGCTTTTGAAGCCCCAAACATGGGAAAATATAGGAAAAGAGCTGTGGGATGAAATAAGTAAGGGATCAAAGGAGGCGAGCAAACTCTCCACTGTGTGGAGGCTAGTTAATGAAACCTTGAATAGTATGACAGCCGAACGTTCAGTCGTCGCGTCTGCTTTCGCGGCTTTAACTCCAGCCGGTGGGTCCACCTCTGCTACTAGCATGCTGTTCTCGGGTTCAACAAGCCCTGCCGCCGCCCCGGCTCGTGCTGAGGGTGGTGAGGTTCGAGCCCCAGCAAGGACTCCAGGAAATGCAGCCGCAGCCCCTATAACTATAGATATGTGGGCACCAGAGGGAAAAACTGCCAAAAGCTTTTCACCACCATCAGATGTACCACCGCCAGGCACCCTGCCACGCTGTGCCAGTGTAGGCTCAGAGTCACGAGCCTTTTCGCCAGCGCCAACGGCTCCGGTTTATCCCCCATTACCACCTTCTTCCCTGCCACCATGGTGTGAGGAAGAGGGGGGTGAACATTCATCCGTCTTGAAGGATGCACAGCTGCAAGAGACGCTAAAAAGGTTGGAAGCCCTACAGACTCGCCTAGAAGCGTCGCTGGGAAATTCGTCAACTCCTTCGCCTGTGCCACATCGAGACCTGCCAGCATCCAACCTATTCGTTCCGAACGAAGCATCGGGTGAGATCAGTCTTTTTGCACCTTTGCAAGGGACGCCGGCGGGAGGGGCCAGGGATTTGAATCTGATAGCGTGGTGGAAAGGGGTGATTCAAGATGCCATGATAGAAGGACAGCCTTTTCCCATGGCATTTCCCGTTGTGACTGATAATACTGAGAGAAGGGTGTGGGAAGCATTAGACTGGAAAATACTGAAGGAAGCTAAAAGTGCAGTTACTCAGTACGGGCTGAAATAATCATACACTCAGTCTGTGTTGCAGCATATTTTTTCGTCACAGCTGTTAGCTCCTTATGATATTAGAATGATTGTCCAGATGCTTCTGCCACCGTCACAGCAGCTGCAGTTCTTTCAGCACTGGCAGACTGCTTGTGATAAGGCACCTGCAACGCCTCGACAACAGGGTGATCCGTTATTCGGGGTGCAAACTCAAATGCTGATGGGAGCGGGACCCTACACACGATCTGATTGGCAAGCGCAATTTGCTACTGAAGTATTACAACTGGACCAAGATTTGGCTTATAGAGCGCTTGCTAGGGTGTACAATGAAAAGTCCGGACCTGCCTTTACGTCAGTAAGCCAAGGTCCCACAGAACCATATGGGAAATTTATTGATCGGTTGCACACTGCAATTATGGCTCACCCTGATCTGGATGATGACATGAAAGCAAAGTTCTTAGATATGCTTGCCTTTAATAATGCTAATGAAAAAACTAAGAGAGCCCTTAGTGTGCTGCCAAAAGGATCTAGTACAGGGCAACTGCTGGAAGCTGCCGAGCGAATGTTAGAACAAGAAAAGGCTACAGTCATGGCTGCTGCTGTAGGTGCAGCAGTTAAACCGTTGATATCAATAAAGCGGAGTGTGATTAACTGACTGTAACCCCCATTCCCTCTTCCTGCCTCCCCTCCCCGTCCCACTCAGGGGGCGGGGGAGGGAGGTGGAGATGGTGTTAAGACTGGGAAGAGGGAGGGGTGGAGGGAGGTTGTCTTGTTCCCTTTTTTCATTATCCTACTTTGGTTTTAGTGATGGCCTATTTTGCCTGTAGCGGTGGCTTTAAGGATCCCTCCCTATTCTTGTCTTAAATCTCGGATTTTAGTTTTCTTTCCTCTTATATGTTCGGGGCCACAGCCGCCGCCAGGCGCTCCCACCCCCCCCGCCCCTGACATGGTTAACAGATACTCCTGTCTGAGTCGAGCTTTGTATAAGTGGAAGGACCGTTCCCTCTTATAACATGGGGGAAGGGATACGCTTATGTCTTTACAGGAGCAGTAAACAAGTGGATCCCTGTCTGTATCATCTGCGGGTAAGCCTTTCAGAACATGTTTGGTTGACCTGCCAGGTACCGGTAGGACGGCAACTCTCTGTGAAACAGCAGCAGCCACGAGTGCTGAGTACTAAAACTACAAAAGATGGAACTTCTCGGGATCAGTAAAGATGGACTTCTGCCTATTTTTTAACTATTCAAGAGCTAATGTTTCTAAAGGGGTAATGATTGTAAATGCTTTAAGATCTATACATTGCAACGACACAGCATGACGTAATCATGCGAGCACATATCAAAATCCAGACAGCATAAAAGACCTAAACAAAGCATACATAGCATTGAATCTGGTTGCCAAGATAATACAGGGTTTTGGAAACTAAGTAAAATTATTGCTGCTTCAGTCTTTACACCTGGTGTGGCAAGTGCCTAGGCATTAACTACGCTAAATAAATTGGGCTGTTGCCTTGCTAAGCAAATAAATACAACTGCAGTGGCCCTATCAATGCTGTTAACTGATGCAGATTCTATACACAACGCTACTTTACAAAACAGAACCGCTGTTAGCCTGCAGAGGACGTATTTGACAGGCCTTGGTGTATGCGCTGGCCACGCATGCAGCAACACCTGGTCAGTACTCGTCCACTGAATCTGCTGAGGGTAAAAACAGAGGTGGCTCTGAGCGGAGGAGAGAGGACGGACCCAGAGCACACTTTATTTACAACAGGGGAGGCCCTGAAGGTGCTGCGCCTGCCTCCCTTCTCTGCTCTGACCCGGCTGATAATCATCCTCTTGCTCAGCGGTGTCTTTGGCGTAGTTGGGTTAGTGACGGAACAGATCAGTAATAGATTTTTTTATTATTAGCACAAAATCATAATTGTCAGGATTTTGATGGGCTTTGCTGCATGAATCTGTCTGATCATTCAGAATCTATTCACAAAAGTATTCAAAACTTGCAAAAAGGAGTACAAAAACAGCAACAAAATGATGGTTTTGATATATTCAGAAATCTTTTGGTGAATTGATATCAGCTTATTACTAATAGCTATAGGACGCTTATTCATTCCTTTTATGTATGTATTTTGATCTATATTCTGTGTCTTAAAATGCGTGCAGACTTTAATAGATAAAGCGTTGGAACAAGCCTCTTCTCATAAACAAAGAAGGGGGAGATGTGGGCATTTCACTGAGCCAGTACGGTATCAGTGAAAGCACACCGACCTTGGGAGAGGAACGCAAATCATGCTCACAGGAAGAAAGCCATGGAATGAGAAGGGAAGCTTTAACATACAAAACACTGTTAGCAGAATTTATGGCTTGTTTCAACAGAGGCCTGCAGAAAACTAGTAATTGCTCTTATAGATAAGAAAGTTACTGGAGTTGTTATATCTATAATAGTAGAAGAGTGTTATAGTAGAAAATTACTAGAAGGTAATGAAACTTAGCTTTGCTTCGTAATCATGAATATGCATAACATGTAATCAGTAATTTTATTAACTAAGCTTGTGTGTGGCATAACTGGGTGGTTGCTGCCCTTGGTTAAAATCGGAATTGTGATACTAGGCATAATCATTAACATACCATGCTTGCAAAAAATGATTAACAGCTCAATAAAGACAATCTGGTTCATTAAAAAAAAAAAAAAAAAAAAAAAAGAGAGGGAGATTCAGTAGAGACCTACATGAACCTAGTTGATATTGTAGTAAAATAAGGTCAGGAGTACCAAAAAGGGCCATAGGAGGACCATGTTATTTTGGAAAATTGATAGTGTTTGCTCCATCTATGAGAACATTATGGAATCATACTCGAGCAAGAAGATCGCTAAAAGTATTGACTCCCCATTGTGACAGCAATTTAACCCTGCTGGGTACAGCTGAGCGGATAGCATTATCTTTATTTGTTCCTTGGGCAGCAACTGCAAGAACTTTAGCTAACTTAAATAAATTAGCTTGTTGGGCCCAAAAGCAAATGAATTTAACCTCTAGCATGTTATCAGGATTATTAGAAGACATGGATAGTATGCGTCATGATATTTTTGCAGAATCTAGCAGCCATTGATTTTTTTTTGTTATTAGCGCAGGGACATGGATGTGAAGATTTTGAAGATACGTGTTGCATGAATGTTTCTGATCACGCTAAGTCGATACGCTATCAGTTGGCAGAGTTACGACGCAACATGCATGCGATACAAGTGGAAAGCAGGTTAACAGACTGGTTGAAATCCTTGGGGGTCACAGGCTGGCTAAAAGATTTGATAGTACGTGGGTTGGTATTATTGATGGGTTTGCTGTTGACACTGATGATTTTGGGGTGTATTTTAAAATGCTTTGTGAAAGCTATGGAACGTATGATGAAAGTTGGGCCTGGATTGTTCAAAACAAAAAGGGGGATTTGTTGGATACCTGGAGTACCAGGGGCACTTAGTGAACAATCCAGACCGAATGGAATTGTTATGTTTGTGAGCAGTAGGCCTCAAGGACATCGCTGAAGCCGCTTGTGAGAAAGTAATGAGGCCGCCTGTGAGAAAGTAATGAAGCTTCCTGTGAGAAAGTAAACGAAGCAACCTTGAGAAGAAGGAAAACAGCTGGCATATGTGACTGGGGGCTGAACGTGAAGCAGGGTGCAGGTGGAGAGAGCCGTGCGCGTGAACGAAGAGATTTAACGAATCATATTTTAGCTAGGAGCGTGTGCATGATATAGTTAGCCAATTAGTAGAGAGCTTGCGGATGATACAGAATTAGAAGGGCCATATTAACCGGGATGTATCAACAATAAATTGGCATTTGCTTGATCATATTGGTCGTCAGCAGTGTCCGTGACTTCCGTGTCAGCAAATGTTATCTTCATTTCTTATCTTAGATACTACAGCGAAAAGAAAACAGCTCACAAAGCTGGGTCTTGACTGGGTGAGAGCTCAGGTGGCATCATATTGTCTTCCTCCATATCACACTTGTCCATCAGGCATAACCCAAATCTACCCTACAGAATGCTGGTATTTATAAAGGAGAAAATAAATCCTTTACTGAAGGAACGAGGGGATGGGGAAGGGAAAAGTGAGCAAAAGTTCTTCTAGGCTGTTTGGTGGTGCTTTTTTTTCCTCCCTCAGAACAGCTAGAAAAGTCACCAGTGACAAAACTGACACCAATCCAGTATGAACTGAACTGCTACCAATGCAATGTATGAGCTGCTGAATCACTTGAAGCCAAATATCTTAATTAAATTATGAACCATGAGAGATTAAAAAGCAGTTTTTGTCCTCAATTTCTGCCCAGATGGAACATATAGAGAAAACAACAGGAGGAAAGCAAATTTTACTGGAAAAAAGGGAATGTGTCTATTCTTTACAACATATAACACAACTCAAAATTAGGGTGGGGGGCAGGAAATCCAAAACCCTAAGAAACCCCTTATGTTTTATTAAAAAACCCAAACCTTAGTTTCCTACAAAGAAAGAAAGGTCTTGGATCTTTTATTATTCCCCCCGTCTTTAAAAAAAGAAAAGTAAACACATAACCTTTAGGAACAGCCCTATTGAAGTTTTTGTATTCAGAATTTGGTATAATTAATTTTTCTTGAAGCACTAAGTTCTGTTTCTGAAGACACAATATAAAACTTCACATGCTAAAACCTTTTAAAACACAAGCCAACCTGAAATAATAACTTGTCTTTGAAGACGTACCTTTTCTTTAGCAAAGAGTCACAGTATCGTGCCAGTAGCTCTGGGGATTTACTGGATGATTGAGCCATTTTTGTCACTGCATTATTATTTATAAATCGACCACAAGCCTATAAACCACAAAAGACAGTGAAATTTTTTGAAACAAAACACTGAATAGTGAAGAAAAAAAAAAAAGAAAAAAAAATGTTCACTGTATGCCACTACATATACTTACTTTATCTAGGGCAGCCACAAACCCAGCATCATTGTTGAATGCAGACATGACTAAAGCATTGTATTTCTTATGGACATCCAATACTGTCTGTACATACATTTTTGGATCCTGCAATAAAGAGAGATTGTCTTTTGCAAAGGTGTATCAAGGTTTTCAAACACTTGAATTAGATATCTGTAGTAAGAATGTAACAGGTATATACCCAATAGGTACAACTTAGTACAGAGACCCCAGTCATTGCTGACAGTTCTTAAAAGCTCAAGACCCAGTGTTAGGCAAATGCCAATAAGTATCAAGCTTATGGCACTCACAGACCGAGTGCTATGTGCAATTACTGATCTCTGCATCTCAATAAAGATGGAGTGGAGTCAGAGTAGGAACAGTGAACGGCAACTAGGACACCAAGCAGGCAGGGCTGCTACTATACAACAGACTAAAAAGACTAGAAGTCTTCAATTCGGGGATCAGAAGTTTGAAAGGGCATATGACTAAGGTTTACAAAATCAGGAGGATGACTGAAAAGATGAAGGATCACTAAAAGCCACATTTTCTAAGTATGGGGCACTTGATGGAAGTGATAGTTTAAGATAGATAAAGAATATCTTTATATATAAGGTAGTGGACTTCTGGAACTTGCTGCCACAGGAAGTTGTTGGAAGTAGATGGTATAAGCAGATTCAAGAATGGATTATAGAAACTCAGAGACAACAGGTTCATAAATAAAAAGTAAAAGGACAGGGCATGGAGGTACTCTTGGAACATTCTTACAATTAGAATTCTGGATACTGGCAACAAATGGCAAAAGATGGGCATAAGGATGCTGAAAAACATTTCCTGTTGCCACTGAAAACAGATATAGACTATGTGCACCACTAATCTAATGCCATGCTTGACAAAGCATTGAGATTACTGAGAACCTCCCAGACAAGAAATTCAAGAGGACTTAATGACATTCAGAAAGTGCTGATTACAAGCACTCCAAAAAAACATAACCAAAGGCACTAAGAGCACTAATCTGCTGACTGAAGAGGAGTCTCACTAATGTAGTTAATGGAGTGTAGAGCACAACTCATTCTGCAGTAAAAATCTACAGTAGGTCAGATGAATCAAGCTAGTATGACACTTTCTCTCCACCGACTACAGAGAAACTGAGAAGCATTTACCAAGTTGACTATCTGTTTAAGACATAGTACAGGTAAATGAAGTTAGACAGAATCAATCCTACCTAACTGTAACAGAAGGCTAACAAGGCAATGATACAGTGGAGTGAAGGATATTGGAAGAAGAGGCAAGATGGTTCCCAAGGGAGACAGCCAGAGACACTGTTATAAAAATGAACAAATATGCGGAAAAAGAAAAGGTACAAAAGAAAAAGTTGAAGAAACAAGAAGTATTGGGATAAGGAAGAGCTTTGTAAATGGCTGGAGTAAAAAGAACTAAGACATACAAATATCAGGCTTCCTCTCTCTCAAAGATTAACTAATTCCTGGAGAAAGAGCTTTAGTTTTCCTGTGAAAATCTTCAAGGCCAAAGAAATTCAAAAGTGATGACCACTAGGGGGAATATGTCAACCATGGAGCACATTTGATTTAAAAATTTAAGGTGTTTACAAATGAAGCTGAAGATTCCTGAACTTACCTCATAATTCATAAAAGATCAACACTGCTAAAAAGCTACACACTTAAAACTGTAGAAGTGAACAACATGTAAAACATTTTAATCCATGCCAAAAACTAAAGTTTTTACTGGTCTCCATGCAGTCATTACAGATTACTGCTTTAATGATTACAATACACTGCTGTTTCAAGAATATCTGAGGCCAATAACAACTGCTTAAAATGAACTCTATCAAAAATCAAAGTTAAACCCCAATTTAGATATATTATAAATCTACATTCTATCCTAATTCTGCTTTCTGCAATGTTTCATTCTATTTCTTTTGTGCTAGAAAATGTCATCTTGGATAAAACCAACAAGTTAGCGAAGGGTTAAACAACTTCATGTTGCTGAGATTCAACTCTAATCAATACAAAATGAAGTCTGAAATTACAATTATGGGATAAAATTAAGCAAGCCAATTATACAGCTAAAAGACCACAGTGTTACAGACGACCCAACCTGCTCCTTATACTGTGCCCTCTTCAACCATTCCAGTTGCCTCTTCCTCTTAGATTTCTCATGCTTTTCCAAATAGAATATAACCATTCACCAAAAAACTAAAACCCACAGAAACTTCCTCCACACAGTCCCAATGCAAGTCAGAAGTCTGCAAGATGATGAAACAAAATACAGTTCACTGGAGATAATGCTTCTTGAAACAGTGGACTTTCAGGTTTTTTTTTTCTAAGTGTAGGCTGTTGTATTTGCACAGCCAGGTTTTCAAGCAGCATGTCAACCTGACAGAGAGCAAAAACTCAGAAGGAAAAAAACTCAAATTAAAAAAAAACAGTAGTAGGCTTTAAGCCTACTATCAGCATTTGACAACAGCCTAGTCCTCACAAATTAAATCAGTGAGAGGGAGAAGATAAGCAAACTGGAAATTGTATCAGGAAGCATTCACCCTCCTCTAATGTAAAACTCACAGCAACCACATACAGACTTATTTTGATGGGATACTTGCATTTAGAGCAGCTTCTCCACATTTCTCAATTGCAGCTAGACCCTGATTATGAATGTGGGTTTCCAGAAGTTTTTTCAGCTCTCCAAGGCCATCCTGGATTCGAGATACAAGGTTATACATGCGTCCCAAGTCTGTAAAAAAGAAAAAAAAAAACCAAAACACACACCAAAAAAACCCAAAAAAACTTCTCCCATTTGTACTAGCAATGACTCCAATTTCTCATTTACAAGTTGCCAGTAGGAGCTAAATATTCATCATAATCAAAAACATAAGTGCAATTGCTCTTGTAAAGAACCAGAAAAAACAACAGCAAAAAAAATTGTACAGTACAGCAAATCTTTGCATTAACCTGGAAAGCTAAGACCAGTTAAAGATAAAATAACCTGTTAATATCAATATTAAGATCTGGTTTACCTTCATACTGCTACATAAATCTCAAGAAGAAAAAAACAACTTCAATTATAGAGAGAGATATATATACTTCTGATTTCTAGTTTTCAGTAATTTAAACAGGTGCAATGATTTAAAAATGGAGTTAAAACTCTCTTATTGAGATGACGTTTTGAAATGTTACCATGAATTAGGACTGTCATTACTGTTACTGCCAGCCGTGCTTAAGAGTATAACATTCTCCAGCTGATCATTATCCTTTAAATCTTATTCTGAACAGGACAGTTGTCAGAGATCTAATGCTGCCTTCTGTACATTAGCAATTCTACTTGGGGCAGCATCAGTGGCAACGGTTGGAAACTTAACACAAAATGCTATGTATTGATATGACCTTAGCAGATAAACTGAAACATTATAAAACAGATTTCCTGCAGTAAAGCACTGTCAATAAAGCCATCTCTCAAAAAATAAGTTTAAGTAACTGATCACCAGTAGAACTAATTGTACCTCAAGGCAAGAAAAGGTTCTGAAAAGGATTACCATGGAAGAAAGCTAACAAAGGTAAAAATAAATTGGACATCATTTCACTTATGTTAAAGCCTCATATTAAAATTTCACCAGTTTTCAGCCAAGGCTTTCCGAAATCAACTAGTAATTTCGGAAAGTCTAAGACTGAAGAGGGTTTTGGTTTTAGTATTAATTTTCAATAGGGTAGATCTTTTGTAGTGAGTGCAGAACTCTCATTTTTTTAAAAAGAAAAAGAAAAAAAAAAGCCAACTTTAATATGGCCATAAACCGGGTATAAAAACTCACTAGTTACCTCTTGTAATTTTGCCCTCACTGAACAGGCACTCAAGTAGAAAAAGTAAACAACTAAATTAGTCACTGTAAACTAATGAGGATATTTCACCTTGCTGAATCCATCTTAAGGTTGTCAGCTGCATCTAGCACTTCTAAAGTGTAAGGACTTCTCTGAAGGGCTTACGAGCCATCTATTACCACCTGAGGATTATTAGATTAAATAAAACAGAGCAATCAAGCAGCTGTATCGCTACCTAAATCTGAAATACAACACACAGAACTTGATGTATTTAATACTAGAAGTGATGACAACTCCATTCAGATCCATTTCTGTATAACACTTTCCATTCCTTAGAATTTCAGCAAGCTTAAACTTTTGGATTTGAAAAGCAAATGTTTTTTCTCTCTGAAAATCACATTTGCAAACTGATGGTAAACTTTTATAACCACGTAAGAATGCTGTTCTTTTACTTACAGAATTTTAGAAAAAGGATACAAAAATAATGCCATACATCTAACAAGCTGCTGCTAGACCTACCTACAAACAATGGTTCACAGGTTGTTCTATCAGGACATCTGTATTTGGTGAAATATAGAAAAGATGCTACAAAGCCTCAAGATTTACACAGTAATTCCATCTAAATCATTACAGCCTGCTTCCAATAAACGTAATTATTTCCTATAGGTATCATACTGATGTAAATAGGTAACAGATGACAAATGTGCCCCACAACCTTTATAACTAGTTGCACAATGCAATTAAAAAGTTACAGAACACCAATAAGAGTGTCCTGTAATATGATCCGCTTAATATACTTCACATGGGAGGACCTCAAAACCAGTGTTCCTTCAAGAGCAAAGCAGTAAAGATTTCAATTGGGAGGAAGATTTTATTATAAGTTTAGGATAGTCTACAATAAGCTATTTTAGCATATTCAAATTTCACAGTGAACTGATTCTAGTGAGTAAAGAATGAATTATTGAAGAATATAATGTTTCTAATAACAAAGATTAGAAACAAACGTTTCTAATCTTGAGACTTCATGAAACTTTAAAAGGTAAACCTTAATTTACTTTCACTTTAATAAGTGAAGCCCAGTAAGAGAAAAAAATATTTTGAAAAAGAAGGAAAAAAAAAAAATCAGGCATTTAAAAATACCTAATTAAGCTCAGAAATAACCCAAATGCAAATTAAACCAAAGTCATATAACAAGATGGTGGCCAAGACACAAGGTGGTACTGTTCCTTTTTTACCTGGACAAACTTATCGAATTGCATCACTATACTAAAGGCTCACATAACCCATGAGCTTGATAAAGTGGGAAAAAAAAAAAAAAAGCCTGGGAAGGCCTCCTGAGTACAGAAAAAAAATTATTGTTTGTGCTATTACTATTTCTATTATCAGAAGATAAAGTCATTTTACTAGTCAGCACCTATCTGTATAAAAATATCTTCCAGTTACAGAGTAATTTTGTTTACTTACAAATATAAACAACAACTGACTCAAATACTAGTACAGGATAAAAATCTTCATATTTGAAACAGGTCAGTTCTAACATACTAATCATGCTGAATTGCACTTTTCTGTTTTGAAGCATCTCTTAGTTATCAACATGAGGATTACAGTAATTATTTATAGTTGTTCTTTTAAGGTTGATGTTTAAAGAGTCATTCAGTTCACAACTCTCAAACAAGCAATATCATTGACAACAGATTAATCACAATATTTCTTAAATTCTTTCACTCTCTTAAAAGCAGTCTTTCAGCTACAGAGTCTTACCTTGACTTCCTATATAGACTTAATGAATTCCCCAACTGGAAAAATGAGAAACCCAATCCTTATCATCTACACTATGTACAGGAATTATTTGGCCCTAGTTTTGACTCTTATTTTATGTTAAGCATTAACTCCTGAAGAAACTAAAAAACCAACACAATCGATAGCTTCTTAAAGATAACTAAATTCTTAGACAATCTTTACTTATTCTAGAGGAACCACTGAAGAAGTTTTTATTCTATGTGTTCTCTATGAAGCTATAAACTTGATCCAATTAGTGGCACTTAAGACTCCTTTTCACAGCTAAAACTACCTCACCAATTAATAATTTCCACCCTTTCCTTGTGCTCTATACACAGTTTTATCTATTTTATGTACTATATTTTAGAAGCTCCTTATTTGCTTCTACTCCTCTTTTAACACTTGCTATATATACTTCTAGACAACTTGGATTTTAGAGTTCTCACTGCTTACTCAGGAAGATCTACTGATTAAAGTGAAACAGCTGGTAAGACTACTGGTCTGTTTTTTGTCTTGCATCTCTCTCACGCAAGCTTCAGCTCATGCTGGAAGGATGGTTCAAGTGCTCTTGAAGCACTTTCAGCCATGTTAAGAGAAATCAAAATTAGTGCTGTTTTGCCTTAATATTTGGGATTGGAATAGGTTTCTTGAAGCAATATCCTCAGCCATCCTAATTTAATGAAAAGCTGCTTGTCAGTCAGTTTAGTGTCTGCCTTCTCTCTTAACCTAATTCCTGAACAAATTACATCACCAGAATTTACATTATTTACAAATCATGAAGGAGGAACTCTACACCTAAAACCATTGCTTGAATCTCCTTACCTTCATTTTTGTCAGCATCCAACAAATTCTGGAATTCTGTATGAAATATCTCCAGGTGCTTTTCAATAAGTACTTGCTCACATTTTCGAGCCAACTCATCTTGTGTGCTCTCATGGAGATATACCTGAACTCTACGTTGTTCCTCAAGAAGGCGAGCTTCAGCCTACAGAACAGAGAGATAAACATAAAACCTGTGTGGAAGGCAGAACAGAAATCCAACAGCAGAAAATAGATGACTATTCAGTAAACTCACCTAGAAAACTAAGAAGAAAAAAAAAAAATCAAACCTACTTAATCATTTATTTTTCTGGGAATCATAATGTGATCCCCACCCCCCCCCACACACTCCATACATACTGAATCAATGTTTATGTTGATAATAATACTATATACTGTTTAAATGATGGGAGAATCACAGCAAGATTGTTTTCCTGTTGCTTCTGAATAAGAAGTTTACAGATGGAAATTGTCTGTCAGGAAAAGAGAAAGCTACTGACAGGAGATGCTGGCAGTTTTAGCACCAGTAAGCTTTCCAGCTACAGAAGTAGTTTTGTTTAAGACAAACATGATTATATTTCATGCCTCCACAAAACTAAGAGGCAGAAACCTACAATTTAACAGTATGCCCATGACAAATTTGAGTGTTCTCATCTACATTTTTACACAGAAAAGCTTCCCAATAATCTACAATCGTTGAAATTATACTAGTATTTAATTTGGCACATGAAATGCTACATATGCATATCTTGCCAGCAAATTAAAATTCTAAATGTGATTGATGAACAGCACTTACATTAAAATGTAAAATTGAAGTTGTTTATAAAACAATTACCTGTATTTTGTTCACAGAAGTGTTAAAGATATGTATTACATGCCATCAGTAATTGCAGCACATTATCAAAGGTGCATATGTCCCCTCATCAGTCTAAATTATTTAAATTAATAACATCACCAAGAGAAGGAAATAGAAGTCATGCATTTTCCTTCTAGTATTTTAGAATATTGACTAAGTATAAAAGATCATATTATGGACAACAACAACAACAAAAAATGAACAGTTTCACTGCGAGCACACTGCATCATACAGACAGCTTTAGATAATCTCTGCCACTGTTAGCTTCACTCATTTCTGTAATAATTTTGCACTTGGCTTTTGTGAAATGGTCCTGGATTACTGCCGCCTAGAGTTAAACCAGTACAGGTCAAAATATGGTAAATAAAAATCAAGTTTGGGAAGGGACATAAGCTCAATGCTTCAGAGTATTTTCCAGTTTCTTGCCAGCAGCTAATAACAATTGATCTCCTTAATGAAAGGAAATAGCGGCAAATCTTTCTGATGAACACTAGAAACTGGAATCTAGTAGGATTCTAATCTAACTGGAATCCAACTGGACTAGTAGGACTACTTAATGTTTAACCAATTCTGCATTTCTGTAGTTCAGGTAATTCTGCCACTTATAATGCTGCTTCTTAAAATATCCTTACACTTTCACTTTTAAAGTTAACAGTCAACTCTCACTTTGAACTCCTTCATAAAAATAAGCATTCACACTAACTTCAAATTTGCTTATACTCCCTCATGTTTTGTGTTCTTATAATTTCATTTTCTTTTCAGAAACAAGGGAAAAATAATTAGTTCACACACAGTATATTTGGCTGTTTTAACTACAAAGATCTAAAGTTCAGTTTGAGACTTTATTTCAAGGGACAGTCTTAAGAAATACTGACCTTTTTCCCATCAGGCCATGCCAGCTTTACTCATGAGTTCTGGCCTGAGAAGAAAAATTCACAATCCTTCTAAACTCAGTAAGTCTGCCTGTTTAACTACAGACACATATCTAAATTCTAATTAAGATTTCATTGAGTATTCTACAAGAAACAACCAGAATTCTATTACATCATGGTAACACTGATGTTATGCTGGCGTGCACTAAGGTACTCCAACCGGTTTCTTTTTATTTTGCAATGTGACTGCTGGACAACTTGCAGCTTTTCACATCAGTCTCAATTAAGGTGTTTCATAATAGAAAAGAATCCTAATTCTAGCAATAGTTGAGTAATAATCACATGGAGTACTAATCTGTTCCAGGTATTTCAGTGGCATGCAAGATTACAATACACAAACGAAAAAAAAGAATTAAGAAGTTTACAAAACTGCCTTGTCATGCTTAAGTAAAGAGTGTTAAGAATTTCTTATGCATAATGAAGTAAGATAAAACTGAAGGACAAACCTATCTGAATTTTAAATTAACAGTTCTGAAAACCTGCACAACCTCTCTTGATCTCTCTAGCAGAACATGCAGACTAGAAAAATCAGACAATTTGTTCGAGTGAAGCAGCTAAAAAGATCCAATTAATAAGTTTCACCTTTCCATTACATCACATCCCTCACTTTGTCATTTTGCAAGCTCTGGTCATATTTACCATAAGTCTAACACACATCTTTTTCAGTTTCATCAGTTAAATCCCAGGAAATGAGTAATAAAAATAGTTTCTTGTTCAGTTTGATTTCAATGTATGCACACTATCTGTGAGAAGATGCCAAAACAGTGCAAACAGCTTGTATACATCTCTAGTATGTGAATTTGAGCAGAGACTTAAGGCTATACACTTTCTTGCTGAAGTTTTTCCCTGCCTTCTGCAGGATGAAGTGGCAAAAAACATTAATTCAACAACAACAGAAAAGTAAATACAGGTAGGTCTGGGAACTACTGGGCACTTCCCCCTCGCCCTCCTCTCTTTTTTTTTTTTTTTGCTAAACCATTGACTTTAATGCCAAGAATCAGACAGGATGCGTTCTGTGGCAAAAAGAGTTACACAAAAGAAACACAAAGATAATGCAGGGAGGGATGTGCATCTGCATATTACATACTCAAAAAGCTCTTTTTTTAAACTAAACTGAAGTGGAAAAATCAAGCAGCAATTCAGAAAGTGAGGAAACATGCTGAGAAAATTACATAAAGCAGCACTTGTCCAAGATAGAAGATGACCTATCTATTTCATATTCAGTAAGACTGACTCAATAATCAGCCTAGAAATAGTTAATGTCTATCCAGCTTGCCCTGTCTGGAATCCCCCAAGCTACAGACTATTTAAGTATTTAAATCTGGTGTCTGTTGATCAGACGTATTGTGTAGAGTTCATTACATTAAAATATTCTGAGAGACTTAAAGCTAATTAATGATCTACTTCCTTGGCCAGCTTGCTCAGGAAGGAAATTCAGTAAATGTGCCAACATATAGTTCCCTGTATAGGAACAGTTAACCTGTAGGTCTAAAGCAGAATGAGTATTTTTGTGTGTTGAAGTCTAACAAAATAGGAATTTATTTTAACATTCTCTTCTATCTTGCTTATTAAGAAACTTTCAAACTTTCATAGTACTTACTGAAATACACTAAGGAGACAAACTTCAGACCAAGTAAACACAATCAAGTCACCACAGTGAAAAAGAGTTAATTGTTTCCATAAAATGATCAGCATTTTAAGAAACTGGTAATAAAAGCCAATAATTTATATTACTTTACCCATAAAAACCATCTGTATCCAGAAAACAATCCCATAGCTTATTTAATAACTTACCTTCTTCATGTACTCTGTGACTGGGTTCTGTTGCAAGAATTCAGTACTTTCTCGTGTATAAAATCTCTCTGTATCAGCAAGAAACTGAGATTCAAAGGATTCTTTATAGACAGTTAGTGTAGGTCCTTTTGCAAATGCATCATCTTCATTCAGCCCCAGCTCCACTACAAAAAAAAAAAAGTAATTAATGACAAAGTTGTCTTTTATGAAGTGATCTCTTGCAAATAAAGAGGTACCCTCCTTCTAACATGGAAGTTTTAAAAAGTAGTATCAATACATTTATTTTGCATTTTAAAAATAAGCAGCACAAGACATTACTCATGTAAATGGCACTTTTTGATATGTTACTAAATGGATTAAATTATTTGGAAAACTTCATAGCTCAAAAGTTAGTTCAAATTCCCTTTCCATTTATTCCTCTTCAAGTTCCAGATTGTGTGCATATACATTTTTTATTAATGAAACTTGTCATTAATCTGCATAGCAAAATTTTCAGTTTCATGCAAATGGAAAGAAACAAACCCACTCCATTTTGCAAAATACTATACTTCCCTCTTTCCAGATTTAGCTTCTAAAATGACCGATTCATAGACAATGAACACTCTTGTCTATCAGTTGTTATTTCAAGCTTTACAAATACGGTGTAATCAACTGAAATTGTGCCAAGTGTCTCTACAAATAAGAAGTTAAACAATATATAATTGTGTTTATTTTACCGTAGAATCTTTTCTGTACATCCAAAGAGGTAGGATGATACCTCTGGGCACTGATAGGGAATATATATTTAGGAGAGAAATAAAACCTTGAAGAAATCTCATTTACCATAAGATTGTACAACTCCACTGATCAGCCTTGTATTGATAGTTTCACCATTTCTTTCCTTTTCAATCAATTTCAACACAGCATTTGTTACCTTAGAAAACAGGGATTCAAAGTAAGTCAAGCACAAAGAAAGCAGCTGGTAGGTCAAGCACAGTATTTAATCAGGAGTATATTCCTATATTCAAGACAAGACAAGCCCCTTGATAACAAAATTTAAGGACACCTGAACGAATAAAATACCTACAGACATCACAGAGTATGCTACACCTTTAAGTTCTACAATGTAATTACAGTCTGATTAGTTGCGAGCTGTAAAAGGGTATAAAAGTGCTTAGTCTTATTTTTTCCTTTATTTATTTTTTTTTTAATTTTAAAAAGCACCTTCTAAACCAAACTTCTGTTTGGTTTATACCTGAAATACAAGAAAACTTTGCAGGAAGAGCTGAACTAACCACCTGTACTTTACACAAAGAAAGCTATCAGCTTGTGCTGATAAATAATGTGTTACAGCTACTGTTCCTCTAAACGGAAATTTAGCTAATATTTTCATAATGTAATAAAGTCTTTTCATCATGAAGTACTGATAAATAAGAGTGAAATTAACATACAGAAACAAGACATTCCACCACAACAAAATATTTTGTCTTATATTGTGCTGATTTACTAATTAATATTTGATTAACCTGAATCTCCCAGGCATCAGTGTAAATTTAAAGATTCACAATAACATTAGAAGATACCAAAATCTCAGGCCTGTTACTACCTGTTCTCACCTCATCTTGACTCTCCAACCTTAAGACATAAACATCAGCCTGTACTCCTGCCTGGCTTGGAAACAGCTGAAGTTATTACTTAATTTAAGAGTAGGGCCCTTGGCTTTTTTTTTTTTTTAAGGAAAAAAGCTAAGAGTCCTCTCAGCAAAGAGGTAACAGAACAGTCTTGGTATCAAGGTTCAGCCACACACACAGAGGCCTATTCCCCCCAAATATTTATCTTTTTAATGTCACAAAGGAGAAGCAGAAGGCTTCTTTTCTGGGTCCATGCCTCCCCGCTCCTCAGTCCTCCTTGGAACAGTTACTAACAATATATGAAATTATCCTGATAAAACAACACTATTTTTTTTATATATATATATACCTGCTTATTTAATGGCCTGAATAAGCAGTCTCTCCAGGTCACCAAGGCAAGCTAGAAGCAAAGGAAGGCACATGAGAGATGGAATAAAGAAAATACACACACACATGCAGGATAACTCCTTAAGGAAAGCTGATATAGTATGCTAACTATCAGAACTATTTAGCAATTATATTTTGGCACATATATTTCTCACGCAACAAGACTGTTTCACAATAAAATTACTATTTGTTTTATTGCTAACTCTACCGAAGATGTCCTCTTTGCAGACAGTGATCCACTGCCAACTCTGAAAACTAACAAACCCTCTAAGTTACTTTAACAACATACAGCATTTTTTGTTGGTGATTTGCAGGCTGATACAGTCCCTTAGCATTAGGCTAGTGAAATTAATAAGAAGGGAAGTAAGAATACGAACTGGCTTTCTACCTTATGCAAAGCTATTTTAGTGAAGCAGTAAAATAGCTTATCACTTTCCTAATGCTTCACCAGCAAGGACAACCTTAAGATTCTATGATTCTATGAATTGTTATCCTTAAAAAAAAAAAAAAAAAAAAAAAAAAAAAAAAAAAAAGAGAGAGAGAAAAAGAAAAGTACTTTTAGTTATCTGAGATACAGAACTTCTGCTATGTTATTCCCTTGTTTATATTACTTTATATTAAAAAAATAATTATCAAGATCATATATCAATCTTTCAGAACTGCACCAAAATAACTTGCATCACAAACCAAATGTTGACTGAATCTTAGCAGCTTGGATGCTAGAAAATTTGTAGAGATGTATTGAAGTTAACAGAAAAAAAAAAGCAGCAATTTACTTCTCCATTCTGTATTTGAAATACTTGACTGACTTCTAAGTGGACAAACAAGGCCACACTGATGCACAGAGATAATAGTATAAGCAGCAAATACTCAGAAACAGACAATCCTTGACAGTCTAATACTGGTAGTCCCAGTACGTACAAGGCAGACTGAACATCTCACAGGTTCAGACCCATGGAATTTTTAAAATTATACTGGGGTGGGAGTATGGAAAGGGGGGAAATTTCCACTTTGCCCACTTCTTCAAAACTTCTATGAACTTCATACAAGTTTCATGGAGTGATCTGTAGGATGATAATACAAACATGACAGATGGCATGGATAAATCACTCACTTCAAAAAGCTACTTACTGAGTAAATTTCATATATTCCTTTACGACCTTCATCACACTCACGACGAACCCAATGTCGATTGAGGTAGGCGCATATCCCATTCAGTACTTTGCTTGAAAACCTATAATCTTCCCACTGTTGAGTGTAGAATTTCAGCACACTCTCATCCATCAAATCTTCACCATCCTGAAATAACAAAAATGTGCTAGTACTGTTGGGTAATTTTAAGGTAGAACCAAGATATATAAGGGTGTACAAACTGAGTGTGTAATAAATCTGCACTACACAATGTATTTACAGGAAACATAGTGCTAATACATTTACTTCTACATAAATAAAGCACAAGGCCAGTATGACATTTAGAAATTAGACCACCGGTAAAAAAAAATTAACAGCATAGAGAAAGCTCCAGAAGACACTCCTGTCCTTCCTGTGGGAGAGAGCAAGAGGGGCACCACATTAGAAACAGATAGTGACACTGATGAGTGCACTAGGTAAAAACATGCTAGTGCAATGGTAATGCATTCAAAATGACAATCTCCATAAAATACACCACTCACTTCCACTGCTGTTACTTGCGGAGCTGAAACACGTGAGTGTGGACGGGGTCTAGAGGACCCTGTCAGGTAGTAAATGCAACCCTGTATTCTTGGAAATGGGTATGCATCATGTTTGTTCTTGTTACAGAAGAAAAGAAGATAAACTTGCAACACATGGAAGTTCAAGCACCTTTCCAAATTGGACCAGTACAGCTTGAACACGTAAGGGAATAAAACCAGGACTGCATTCTGGATAAGACCTCACACACCTTTGTACAGCTTCATAAATTAATTACACAGTAGACTTGATAGGATAACAAGAATTATTTTATTATAGCTCAAAACTGAAATCCCAAAAGTTAAAAGCATGTTTCCTTTCCAAGAGTAACTAGGAACCATCATCCTATGAAGGAGCCCAACTTCCTGCTCTCTTAGTAGTTTATTTATTAAATTAAATTAATGGCTACCATCAGGCATTTTCAATGTTACAGGCAACTGCTTTTGTCAGCACTACTAATATGCTGGTTAATTGGTTAGAAAGTCTAGCTATTCTTGTTCAAAATACAGGACAGCTTAAGGCGGCATATAAGGTTACTTCTATAAAACACAGAAACATCGCTTTGGCTCAAAGAGGAAAAGCAGCTCACAGATACACTAGGAACTGATCTATGCCCCAGGTAAAGCCTATAAAACTTTCTAATGGCTAACGGAGACAAAAGCAAATTTTAAGATCATTCAGTCTACTTTCAGTGGCTACATACACTCTAGGTTTGTTGATAAAAGCTTTTTTAACACAGCCCATATCGCTACCACAGACTGATCTAATATCCCATCTTACCTTAAGGAGATTTGTCAAGTAGTTCTTCAGAAATTCTTTTAGCCGTTTGTACAATTCCAAGCCAACAAACTGAGCACCTCCAGGTGTCTGGCCTTTTTTCGATTTAGAAGGAGGTACTCCAGCTCCCCGTGCTTGATTAGACTGGTGTACACTAGTACAGTAGTTATAAACATGACTGACAGAAAAGTTAAGGAATAAGTATGTGCCAGTATGAGACATTAAAAATACAATGAAAAACAGTATGTTAATTTCAATAAGCTATTTTTATATCACCATAAATGACTTAACCATAATACATTACATGATGCATTAGCTCACACAAAATCAAACCAAAGATAAGAAAATGAAGTAATTTTCAGCAGAATTATCTGCAGCAGGAATGTGTCAGATTGCCGAGTGCACTGCAAATACTAACACCAATATTAAATTTACCTAATGCTAACTTAACAAGACTACCAAGAAAATAAAGCCAAGGAATTTGCCAATAAGTTTATTTTCAAGGTTAAATGGAATTTATTTCATGTATTATATTGACCTACAAATACATAAGCTTTCATTTGAACAGGAAAGATTTTAACACTAGCCTCAAGCAACATTCAGTAGCTGAAAACACGAAGGATAATACCTTTACATTCTTTCAAATAATCCTTTATAAAAGATTTGGCCATTTAACACTAGCAGACAGGGGACAAACCTAGAAAGCAGTAAGGGTGAGACATAGACACTCAAATGCACATCATAAGAGAACTATATGATAAGATTCATTGAAATTCAGTCTTAAGCTACAAGTATAATCCCAGCATTTAAGTATGTGCTAGCAATAATTTTTCTTCTCATACTAATACAGCCTGGAAGACTTACTGTATCTGTTAACATAACATTTCAAGAAAACATTCTGTTTTCTCATCAAACACATTCAAATATTCATAATACTTGCAAAGTAATAAGTGGAAGTCACATTGCCTTTCAAATAAGAAAGCATCCTGAAAGAACCTGCACAAACAAGGAAAATAAACTAGCTTGGTAGCAATCAAATTCAACTTGATAGGGACTCAGAGCTGACAACAAAAATTACTCCAATGACTCACTTGGCAAACAGTTTGCCAACAGGAACAAAGCTACTGAGCATCACACTTCTGCTGACAGTTTGAGGGCAAGCTTTTGAGTCACATCCCTTTTTAGAGAACAACGTATTAAACAATCCGGAAGGTCTAGTTTGGGTCTAACTTCCGCTTTAACTAGTGGGCCAAGTTTTAACCACCAGATAGGCTTCCTCCATAGCATGCTACATATTAGGAAATTAATACGGTGCTGAGATTTGCGTTTTATCTTTCCCTTCAGAAAGACCAGCACAATATAATGGAAGACATCAGCACAATTAAATACCAAGGGAATTATAAGCCCCAAATGCATGACACATTACAGTCATTATGAACAGACTTGCTTCTCGTATTTAAACAGGAAAGCTCAAGCAGAAAAAAAACTCTTAAAACACCCAGTTAACTCCCTTGCAATTTCTTTAAAAAAAAGCTTCACAGACAGTATCCTGCATTCCACCAGCAACAAGGCTCATAGTCTTTGAGTCATACTCAAAGAAAGTCTGCTCGTGGTCTCTCCGCATGTACTTATTCAGAAAGTCACTGCATCCTGTTCAAAAGAGTAATGCTTTTTATCTAAGATTAACTCTTTTTGAAAACACACAGTACACACCTGTTACCTCATCCAGGTGCCAAATAACAAGATCTCCCATGATATCAATCAATAATATAAAATCTTCATTTGTGCCTAGCAACTGAACTTTTATCAGCCTCTACCAGTCACTTATTTCGTGGACATTAATTATTTGTTCCAGCTCCTAGCTATTTGTTTCTTCAACTTTCCTGGCACTGCTGCTACTTTTATCACCCATGCTTTGATTTCAGAATTCCCTGTTCAAGTGGGAAAAGCCACACAGTATAACAACTCTTCTCTAGATACACAACTTTCCTTCTTTTCACAAACAAGAAAAGCAGAGCTTACCTCACAGATTGACTTTAAAATATTTAATATAAGGCCCTCTGAATTGTGTATGGAAAGTCTCTCCGTCACAATACAAGGAATTTAGGGCTGATTCTGAAATACCCACTTGGCAGTCTTGCATCCTTCTTGCCCTAACTCTCCTATCTTCAGTAGCTTTGAGCAAACCTAAAAACACAAGGATGCTCAGATGCTGGGTAATTCTTGCAGTTTTTGTGAATACTGCCTGATAAAAATACTATTTCTGTTCTTCCCCAAGAATAATCACAACAGCCTTCAGAACAATAACAGACCAAGGTTAGAAGACACAAGCCTTTTTCTAACCCCATACATTTTACTATTAAAACCAGAATTCCTTGTAAACTTTGAGAAAGACTGAGATCTTTTGTCCATGCCTGACAATAACTAACTCAGTAAAAATATACCAGTAATGCCCATCTTTACTTGTTATTCTGGCTTGAGTCTTGCTAGCCAAAGTGTCCAAGATAGCACTTTTGAAATGCTGTAGTTTAGTTGTTCTGTGGAAGCCAAACCGAAGTTAGTTTGCCTGTGCAGAAGGCAGTTTTTAAGTGTAAATAACTCTTTACATATTTTATATAAAAGAATGCTCTCTCACACTTTGTTTACAATCTGTGTCCCCATCTGCTAAAGCCAACCACTGACAGAAAGAAAGACTGACATATTCAAAACAATATCAGACTTGCATTCCTTACAATGAAGTACATGACAGTCCATCTGAGAATCACAAGGGGAATGCTACAAAAGAATTCTTGTTTGCGCAAGGCAAACTAATACCCTCAGCTGCTTCATCTGATGGAAGCCATACATATATCTAAACAGCCATTAGGAAACATTGTTGTGGGTGTTTGCACAGTTCTGCACAGCACTTTGCATACTACAGCAAGCAGAGAAGTTAATTCATCAACAGAAGCTGCACTTCTCCCCCAGCTTCTGGCAGCTGAACTTCAGGTTTGGCCCAGCAATCAGGCAAACCATCTACAGGAGGAACAGATCAAGATCAATCTCCAACTTCTATACCTTCCTTACAGAGAAAGAGAAGTTACATTTACCTATCTAAATTAAAATTTGAGGTAGAAGACTGCAAAGGAGTTTATAAATTGATTCAGCATTGTGCCATTTAAGATGAAAAATCTTTTTCAGAACTTTATTCTTCCCTGAAACTCTTCAAAATAGGATACAAGAAGCAGCGAAAACCAAATTAATTTTACTCCATTTGTCTTCAATATAATTTGCCCTGTTTTTGACAAACTTGACTCAGTTTTTAATGCCAGGGAGTGCGAAGCAAAAAATTTAAAATATCCCATGCTGCCACACCACAATGAATTTATGGCTTTGTAGGAGATCATTTCCACTGAAGGAACCAACCTGGAGGGCTTACTTGTCACCTGCTTTTCCAGTAACCTGGGAGTTTGTGCAAGCAACCAGTGATTTGCACTGGGGAAGTGACTGCTGCTACAACTAACCATTGTCCCTGTTCCCAGATCCTTTGCTGAGCAGATCTGAACTTCTGTGTCTAGACAGGGGAAGTGGAACAAACTCTTTCAGTAGTACTGCATTTACTTTTTGAGCAAGTATGCCATCAAAACACAAGCTTGAGCATGCCATGGTCACCTCTAATCTACCCTCTGCCCCAAAAACGTACCAAAATATTCCATACAGCACTTTTTTTTTTCCTCCAGGAGCAAGTGCAAACAAAAATTATGTGAGACAAGTATCAGACTTGTAATTCAACACACAGGAGGAAAACACTCAGATTTTACACTGATTGGTGCAAGTTACTCAGTTTCACATGAGTCCTTAATCTTAAATTTTTTATAAAGAAAACAGTTCTGCTGAGGTAATAACCAATTCCCCAGCACAGCTGGGTCCCCACAGTTTTTCCATTTTGCTACGAAAAAATAACAGAACTGGAATAAGTCTGCTTGAGGAACAGGTATGTAAAATTAAAAGTAACTGAAAGGGAAGCAGAATTAATACAATGTAGCAGAAAACTATAGGGCAGAAAAATTACAAAGCTTTTGAAAAGGAGGAAACAACAACAAAAGCGGAACAAACCTCTAATTTCTCTCTCATTACTTCTAGTCTCTTTATATAAAGATCAGTTTTAGGCATAAGTTTTCTGTTTCACAGATCTTAAGCAGTAATTACCTCTACACTGAGTGTTCTGTCACCTCAACAGCTGCAAGTTGACACTAGTTCCACTTTAAAAAAAAAAAAAAAAAAAAGCAGCATTTTTCTAGATTACACTAAAGGCATGCAAAATATAGAAAGTTACTGAAAATGCTGATAGGAAAATTGCTAGGAAAGATTATGGAAGTTTTGTATTCTTGTAAAATCACTTCTAATACAAGCAATATAGCTTACAATAGTGACTAGAGAACAGAAAACAGCTTTACATATTTTCTTCAAAATGATTAAAGCCATTTCAACTCCTGTGTGTCCAGAAGATTAGAGTGTGTGAACTTCACAAAACCACCTCGTGCATAAATAAAGCTGCTAAAAGAAGTGGACATGCCTACATAGCTTTAGCACTCCATAAGCCAAACAGATGAAGGAATTTTGCACAGGTTCTTGAAATAATGAGGTTGCCAAAAGGAAAACACTTTTCAGAACAAGTGCTTTAAGTACTCACTTCAGCTTTGTGAGGAGCAGCAGTAGAACAAAAACAACCCAGAAACCTTCATTCTTTTCAGGGAGGTATCAGCAAGAGCCTATTTTCAGTACGTCATCCAGTAAGGAAGAGTTACCACCACAAAACAGTTCAAAAACAAACAAACAAAAAGTTAAGACCCTGCCCTCAACTCCACACATTCTCCACTTGTGTTTCAATACCCTTTATCCTAAGACCAATTACACAGTGTTAAGTGTTTAGATTAGATACAACTGCACTATTAAACCATCTCTAGTTTAGTCAGAGAAGGATGGAGGCAGAGACTAAAGGAGTTATTACAGCATCAGTGACAGAGCTGCTATGAAAATCCGGCATGACTAAGCTCAGACATGTTTCTGCAAGTCTGAGATCGGAGAAACTTCCAGCAAAAGCCATCTGAAGACTAACAGATTCATGTTTCCCCCTGTCATGAAATAAACTCAAAAGAATCACAGAGAAGCACTGATTTACAAGGAAAACACAAACTTTCAAAGACAAATGTGTATGTAAATTGTACAGTCTTTATGCCAGGAACTGTAAGAACCACCACAACTGAGGCTGCTTGTAAGTTTAAAGTTCTTTGCATTGACAGACTTGGTTCTGCACAGAATATTCTTTGTTACTATAAAAAGTAAACAGAACAGCAAGTGATCACTGTGGAGAAGAACATAAAAGAAGGAACTGATTGCGCTTTTATAAACATATTCTGCACTTCTTTCAAACTGAAGCAGCAATTTTTATAAAGATGCACAAAGCTATACAACTGTACCTATGTTTCCACACAACAAAAAGTCTATTACGTACCCTTCAAACATGTAAACAAATACATCTACTTCTACCTTCGCATTCCACACAAGCACTAACTGGTACACAAAAAATGCTATGAAATATAATACTGAATATAAAAAGGATTAATACTAGCAGACAGCAGAGACTGCTTTGATGTATTCAGAGTGACCTTAAATAATTTGACAGTAAAGTGAAAGGATGCCCTAGAGTGAGAGAATCTCAAGATTCTGAATTTCTGAAGTTTAAAGAATGCATGCCCTAACACCCCAGTATCTTTCCTGTACAGAAAATGCATAATCATCTGTTCAGGGGGAAAATGGAAAAAAAAAAACAAACAAAAAAAAACCAAACAAAAAAAACCACCAAAACCAAAAACCACCAAACACACAACAACCAAAAAACCAAACAAAACAAACAACAAAACATACCATGCTGCCTGGTAACAACAGATTATTTGATTAGAAAATAAAAGATTCTCACAGTTTTAATATACATCTGCTGATCTAAAATCCTACTAAAATACCGGAAGTCAAGTAAAAGCCACTAGGACAAGGATTACAAGAGAAGCAAATACAAAAGACCTTGGTAAATGGATGCCAAGAGAAGGGCTTCATGGTTTTGCTTGGGCAACTTGTACTACTGGTGCTGAATCTACTCACAAGCAAAGAAATGTTAAATGTATTTATACATTCTATTTTACAAATAGATTATCCTGAGCTACTTGGTATTTTAAAAATGTTAAGCATACTACACTTAAACATTGAATAATTAACACAATCTTTTCCTTTACCACTTGCTAACATATGAGAAAAAAAAAAACACCTCCACATATGAAACAGATTACAGTAACCTTTTCTGATGTATAATTACTTACATTTGGTCCATTAACAAAATTGAATCACAAAGCAAATTCAGAAACAAGAAAAAGATTTTTCATAAAATAATGAAATGTGACAGAACAACTAAACCTTTACCTAACCTTACAATACTTAAAGCAATTACTGTGGCTAATAATGGAACAATAATATAAGAAATACATTTGTACAATCTAATTTACAGGTGCAAGTCCTGAGCAAGTTTTAAGCTATTTTACTTTAAAGTTTCACATAAGAGCTATACAATAATTATGCCAAACACAACTACTCAAATGTATTATAGGAACTGTACACAACATTAGAAAGACTTCAAAAGTTAAGCTGGACATTGCAGATGCATTTTTCAGTAAAACAACCACATCTTCCATAGTACTTTAAAATCTCTTCATTCATAAGAACAAGAGTATAAGATACCTTTATGTCAATAAAAATCTTGTTATAAATTAATAGAACTTGAAATCTTTAAACAGTCTTATGTACACACGTATGAAATGAAAGCCCATCACTAAGCTTTCCATTCACCAATCATATCTGAAAATTGAGAAGCTGATGTGTGCCTGGAGAAGAAAATAAGAATTTCAGAAAGGTATTCCATAAACATAAACACAAGTGACTTATAGCAATATAAATAGGAGCAAGTTGAGTAAGAATAACTCTAGTAAAGTAATAGGTCTTCCACCAACAATTCAAAACAGCAGCTCACAACTTGCACACAAGCACAGCTCTCTCTGAGACAGACTCACTGGCAGTTTCCTCCAAACACACTAAATGCCATGAAGAGACATTCTGTATACACTGATACTACAATTCCATCACTCCTTGATTAGTTGCAAGAAATGGGGTTCCTTAGCAGCTCCAATTTTTTGCCCTTTGCATAAAGTAGAGAAAATTACTTCTGAGGAAGCCATCCTTTCAGGTGCAGCATACTAAAACTTGCTATCGTCCTCCTGTGTTGCAGGAACAAGTCCTGAATGACTTTATCACTGCTTTAACATTTACTTTTACAACCTAGCCCTGTTGCTAACAGCTTCCAAGTTAATTGCCACTGAAGTAAAAATAGGGTAAAAAGGCCCTTCCCTCACAACATTAGTAGGGCTGTTAGGCCTACCTTTCTTAGAAATCTAGTTAATCTTATTGACTATATCTCTTTTCTGCATGAAGTCAATGCTTGGCATGTAATTCTACGCTTGCAAGACAGTCTGTTACAAGATGTTAGTTGCTATTTCAGAAGCTACTAAGCTCTTTAGTACTAGAAATTACTTAATTATCTGCATAAGGGACAGAAAAAGATCCAGATAAAGGATTTCATTTTCAAGAATCTCACATATGGGAAAAACACCAAAATAAAACAACAAACCATACAACAACAACAAAAAGTCTCATCTTCCACAGCAAGCACCATTCTAAAGGAATACTTTTTTATATGGAAGTTGTAAATTCTCAATAGGAAACACAAAGAACATACCTCAGAAAGTAATTAAAATACATTAGTATATTTGATCTTCATAATCACATAAAGAGTGGTGAATACAAATATTACAGCTTCCATAGAGGACTGCTCTTCCGGTAAGGTGCTTTGGCATAGCTGGAAGGGCAAAAGGACACAAAAGTATATGCAGTACTGAAAAACATTTGGTGATCATCTGATCTGACAAAAAAATTACACTCTGCAATCAGAGGCACCAACGAACCTACATTCAAAAAAGTAGAGATGAGGACTTTGAGAACCACCATTCAGAAACACAATTTCCTGGACAATCTCTTCAGTATTCTCAGATTTAGAAAACCCCTAAAATAATTAACCTCTTTCTTCTCCCACTGAACTGAAGGAAAAAAACCTCACCTGAAGTACAAGCTTCTGGCCTGTACTCAGAGACTGAATCTAGCATCTCGCAAAGCAAGAGACACTCTGCACGAAGAAAATGAGTGGAGGTTGGATGGAGGTATGAATAGTCTTATTTGCGTAACTCTTCCAGTTCTTTCCCAGATTCACTTGAACAAGATACAACAAAAACTTCCACATCTCCAATCAATTCTGACTGAAAATTCAATACCAAATACAGGAGTAAAAACATGCCTAGTTTCGGACCAAACAACTCCTTGAAGCAGCAACAAGAAGGATATGAGTAGTTAAAAGACAATATATCCTTTCTACAGCTTCATCTCAAGAATATTTGAGAACATCAGAAGGAGAGGAAAAAAAATAAATGTTTTAACATTATCACTGTAATAAGTACTTAGTTTTCAGCTGCCCTACTTCATAGAACTCAATGAGAAATATATTAAAGGCACTCAGAAGAAAAAACCTCACTCAGAGGTTCTACTACATGTCAGATTTCTATCAGACATTCAAGTTCTGCAGACTTGTTTCATTCAGTCAAGAACAATACTGAACCTAGTGCTGCAAGAAATCAGTCACTTTAAGTCTTAGGAAAAGTTCTGATCCTAAACCAAATGTTATTACATCTTCCCACCACTACTAAAGAAGTATCCTAGAAACACTCAGCAAACTGCTCAGGGTTTTTCCCACTCCCCTGAGAAGCATCGATTCTGCAGGCACAGATAAGATTACACATAGACTCCAAGATTACATGTACAGAAAACAAACCTTTCCAACTCTTTAGAAAGTCCAGAAAACCACAGAACTAATTGCTTTGTAGCCTTCAAGCTCCTCTTCCTTTTCATAAAAGCTGTATCCTTTCAAAAAATTAACACAGACTAAAATTTCATATGCAATTCCAAATAAGTGCCAACAACATCTTTAGATGTTAATTTATGTATCAGAACAATAAGTATTATTTTAGAAAACCCCTAAAATTGATAAAGAAAAATAGCAGAACTACTTAAAGTAAGATAGGAAAAGTATTCAGTCATCATTTCTTCTATTATATGTCTGCACACTCTGCTGTGCCACCATCTTCTTAAGCAGTACTTACTCTACTAGGCAATATAAGGTTACAAGAGTGAACACAGAACAACAGGTGCAAAACAAAGGTGGTTCCTCATCAAATCTATTCACATGCCACTTTACAGGTGGAACATGAAAGAAGGATTTCTCACTCCAAAGTCTTGAAGTCAAACACTGAAGCTATAACACAGCAAGAGGCACATCTCTCCTCCAAATTAAGGATAAAAGATACTTACGCATTACCTGACAGAAACAAGTTTCCCCCCACAATCTTCCAAATAGTACGTCAGCATACATGTACAAGGACGAACACAACCCCTTTTTAAGCATTCATAATAACTCCCAGAATGGGGAGATGCTGGAAAATTTCAATAGCTCTCTGATGCAAGCTAAGAATTCAACAGAAATCCATCGGGTGTATTCTCACTCCAGCTGGAAAACTACAAAGCCATCTCAAAGTAAAGTACAACTCTGAGGCTGACAAGAGAAAAATTTTCCAGGTAACCAGATATTATTACCAATAATACCTGCAGCATATGCCAGACACTAATATATAATGGAAAAAGAATGTCTGTTTTCTTTTGGTGTATTGTGCACTCAAAATTAGACCTATTAATAAAATCACTTTAAATATCTGCTCGGTCAAAGATAAGAGTAATCAAACCTGAAATTCAGAGGTAGTCAGTTTTCTAGATAACAGAATGTTCCTGCTTATTTAGCAGTAAGATTAAACAGAAAAGGGTAATCTTCAAAATAAAAATATATTCTTAAAAGCCACTAAGTCAAATAGTTATGAAGCAATTTTCAGTTTGGAAAAGTAAAAAAGCATTCTATAAACTACTAACAGCAAAAGTACTAACTGGCTTAGGCATTAGGATACGTGTAGAGTTCCATGTATCTGGATTTTGCCATACTTTGTCTGGTGTAAACCTGTTGAATTCCAGCTCTTAGGTCATCCCATATCTGGTCAAGACCAATCTGTTTAAGTCCATGTGGGTTCTGACTCCGATTCGATGACATTTTGTATTTCCTCTAAAGTCTTCCAGTGCAGCAGCCTGAGATCTAGTTATTCCTCCATCAGAATCACAAGTCAAGTAACATTCTAAACTCAGTTGCAGCAACTCAGCGAGGTATTCTTTAGACACACAGAATGATGTTTCCCAGGAAGATAATCTGCAAAAGGAAAAGAAAATATACACGTGATATGACAGTCCAAATTAATTCACACTAGAGGAAAAGATACAAAAATTATTTCATTGAAATATTTTCATTTACGTCAATAAGAAATCCATTATGAGATCTGAAATAGCAGAACTAGAGAACATAATCTTGCAATTCAGCAATCCACTACAAAATGCGACTGTTAGTGCCCAGATCTGTACAAACCTGTAGGTCAGTGCTGCTGACAACAAAACCCTGATGTCAATAAGAAAATGTAACAACAAAAATCTTTCCAAGCAGCAGACACTATCCTACTGACAAGCGTTTCCCTCCTACACACCAGTAAAATTTCAATATTTTCAAAGAACTCCTGGTTCTGTAGTAACTCACTGTTTCACAGGCATCCTGATGGATATCAAGATTAACTAGAATATACTAAAAATAATTCTTTTTCTTCAGTGATCAGTAATTCTTCCAGACCTGAGATTCTATTGCAGGTAACCTCAAAGTCCAAGGTATTTCAGGAGCAGAGAATTTTTCTATCTGGTAAACACATGCTTACATCAATTTCCTTGCTAAGTAAATGAGCATCACTTCCTTCAATGTCATCTTACCAGCAAGAGAATATGTAGCCAATTATGGTGGGAAGAAAGAGAAACTAATGGAGTGCACAAAATGAAGGCTGTGTGAATTGTAAATGAAAGAATAAGAATTAAGAAAACGCACTATTCCCATGAGTATTTAGGTGCACAAAGTTTGGAGGGTAGAGCATAGATGGTTATCATTCATCAGCCTCATGAAATGATAAAGTAGGAAAACCTTGAAAGGACTGCTGAGAATATCAAGCAGAGAAGACCCACTTTTACCCAAGTACTTAAAATATTTTGTGATTTTAACATATCTCATCCACTGTACCAACCAAACTAAGAGGATATGACAAAGGAAGTAATATGATTTTTAAAATTAAGCCATAAATAACAGTTGTAATAAGTCAGGACCAACTTACTGTAGCCTTTCAATAATCTTATAATAAAGATGGAGAAAGACTTTTTACCAGGGACAGTAGTGACAAGACAAGGGTCAACAATTTTAAATTGTAAGAATGTATAGATTCAGACTGGATATAAGAAGCTTTTTTATTATGAGGGTGGTGAGACACTGCACCAGGTTACCCAAGGAAGCTGTGGAAGCCCCATCCCTGGAAGTGTTCAAAGTCAGGCTGGACAGGGCTTTGAGCAACCTGGTCTAGTGAAAGATGTCCCTGCCTAGTGCAGGGAGGTTAGAATTAGATGATCTTTAAAGGTTCCTTCCAGCCTAAACCATTCTGTGATTCTGTACTCTAGAAGCCATTCCCTGAAATACTCAGAACACAGTGAAACACATGACAACTTTTTGCCATGCTTCTACAGACAAGAAGAGTATAGCTTTATGATAAACTTGTCCTCTAATGGAGTCTGCCAAGGCTTAGATGAACCCTTACATAATTTCAAAAATAGTATGAGCTGAGACCTGATAAATTTTATTGCTTGTTTCTGACCTTTGAGCAGTAGAAAATAAAGATATTCATTCAGGATCTACAGTGTGTCATTGGTGCTTTGCTACAGCCATTTCTAGGCTGTTACATGTTCCACTCCAGATTCCACACAGTTTCAAGGATTAAGTATTCTGCTATACCCTCTCTGCCCAAATTATTTGTAGGACTTCTCTTCTGCCTTCTCTCCTTGACCCTAAAAAGACTAGCTAAGATAGAGACATTTCTTCAATTTTTTTTCAGCCAATGAATGTCTTATTGCAGTAACACAGAAGTTACCACTCCTCGTAGTCCTTCACCATCCATCACTCGTAAGCATTTAAATCTCAAGCTCTAAGTAAAAAAAACAAGCAGTATTTTCATTATGCCAATCTGAACAAGTATTGTCTCATTTCAATCAGCAATTGCTGATTTAATTTCTTCTGTAGCTAATTTTTGTTTTTACATGAGCAACAATCACTTATAACACTAAGTGGAAAACCAAGAATTAATCTATATATATCTTATAAAACATACGTGTAAAATCTAACCTTGCCATTCAATGTTTCTAGAATTACAGCAAATTGGTTATTAAAGACACATAGGAATAACGCATTATCATGCTGAAGTGTAATACAGATCATACCTTGTTTGTATTTCACTTTAACTTCTGGAAATCAAACCTGCTGCAGTACTAATGATGATGACTTTCATGACCAAGGAATGAAAGCCCGAAAGAACAAAAGTCCACGAGCGGCCATTTGCCTCTACTGCAGGAAACATGCTGCGCACATTACACACCCATGATCTTGGGCTATGATCGTAAGTCAGCATTGCAATACAGAGCAAGAAAATAAATTAAATGTCTACAGTGCAGGAGAGAAGAAACGTTTTGGTTCCTTAAACTGGGTACTATTTAAACTTTCCACACAAGCAATAGAAGACATGGTTACAAATCTACCGTTCTACTTTGACTGCAGTATGTGTAAAAAGTAACTGAGCATTACTCCCTTATTAATCTGCAAAAAGCAAGCAGCCTAGAACTAGAGTGCATTTTAGTAAAAATATTTTGGCCTAACTAATACAAAATATTTCACTGCTGTATAAAAGTGCATAACAAAAGACCAACCCCTTGCTAGCTAGCAGAAAGCATAACTGTTACAACAGTTCACAGTTGGGCCAGGTCCCTTCCCAGGCCACCCACAGAAAGGAATAACAGCCACAGCTCTTACTCAGATATCTCCAGGTGCTGGTAAGAGGCAGTCAAATTTTCATTGCAAGCCTGAAGCCACCAGCTGCCCAGCAGATGTGGAGTTTCCCCCTCTATAACAATGGAAATATTTAACTTTCTTCTCCAATTAAGTGTCTCCTAGCTTTTATGTACCCTGGTGCACCTACAAATACTGCCTTTTCACAGAATCTTTTAAACTCAAAGTGTTCCTCATTCACACTGTACTAATTTTACCTCCCTTCCCCCTAAAGTAACTCTCTATATTTCAATCAGGATGTAGACATTAAAAACAATGTCATGAGAAAGAATTTAATTTTTCTTTTTATTTCCTCATGCAGTTCACTATGTAGAAACATCTTTTCTTTATAAGCAGTAAATTCCACTGCATTTGACAACATTACCTCACTATCCCTTGACTTGCTTCCAATTTGAATTTTGCAATGAGATATGAATATAGAATGATAGCATCATGTCATTAACTTCCTAGACTCAAATAATTCACTTCTTCCAGTTAGTTACAAGTTAACATAGTTGGAAAATAAAGCAATAGATGAATAATGCTATAAATAACTACTCATTTTTGGCAGATTTACTCAGGTAAATTTTTCACAATGCGAGTTACAGAACACTGGCACAGGTTGCCCAGAAAGGTGGTGGAGGCCCCATCCCTGGAAACGTTCAAGGCCAGGCTGGATGAGGCTCTGAGCAACCTGACCTAGTCAGGGATGTCCCTGCTCCTTGCAGGGGGGTTGGACTAGATGACCTTTGAAGGTCCCTTCCAACCCTAACCATTCTATGATTCTATGTGCAGAAATACAGAAAGGTAATTATTAATATATTACCTTAACAGGAGTAAAATTTCACTACATAGGAATACTTTAACTACAAAACCGTATTTATGAAAGCAACCATTTGTATTTAGTGGTTAAACTAAGCTAAGGTGTTACATCTCTAGAGAGAGGAGAGATAAAACAAGGCTTTGTTACTCAGCATACCTGTTATTATACACAATCATCCAGTGAAAATACAAAACTTTACTTCATGTGAAATGCATAAGTGTAGTTTTCAAAATTATTTTTGTGATTCATGCACAAAAAAACCCTCTCCTGTGCAAACACTTCTGCAAGTTCAAATCTGGTCCACAAGTTACACTGCATATCTTTACTCAAGGTCCCAATTACTCAACTTATAAAGAGGGAGAAGAGAGTTTTAAAGTCTATCATTTCTCAGTGACAGGCTGTGCACAACTGCCAAGAACAAAGTGCCCTCCCAAGAAGCATCAATTGCTACAGGTGAATTAAAACCTCAACATTAGGTCATAACCTTTAATCAGTGAGCTCTCTCACCTTTCAAAGTGCTGTTGGCAGGACTATGCACAAGTCAGTCTCAAACAGACCATCACTGTGCTTTCTTGCCCAAACAGATCCAGCTTGCTGGTGATCTGCTTCATGGACAGGACCACCTCCTGAGCTGCAAAATCCACTATGTAGCTCCGGACCAGAGAACCCAGACTTAATTATATTTTCAGGAACAGCTATACTTGCATGAAAAAAAAAAAAAAATTACCCCTGCAGTTTCCAGCCGATATATACACAATTTGATGCAGCAGTATGACAGTGTTCAATGCCATCCTATCTTTCAACCTTGCGTCCAGGAACTGCAATTAAAACACTGTGAAACAAAACTGTAATTTCTGCCCATGCTGATTGTCAAAAGCAGGTAATATCTCTGCCAAAACTTTAGAACAGCCTAGAAGGACAGAGGGAAATGCTATTCGCTCCTCTTCGTTCATGGGGGGGGACATGACACACGTCATATACAAGGAAATACACTGCATGGAAAATAGTGGGGTTTGTTTCACTGATTGTAGAATCATAGAATGGTTAGGGTTGGAAGGGACCTTCAAAGGTCATCTAGTCCAGCCCCCCTGCAAGGAGCAGGGACACCTTCCACTAGATCAGGTTGCTCAGAGCCTCATCCAACCTAGCCTTGAACGTTTCCAGGGATGGGGGATCAACCAGCTCTCTGGGCAACCTGTTCCAGTGCTCTACTACCCTCAGTGTAAAAAATTTTTTTCCTAATATCTAATCTAAATCTACTTCTCTCTATTTTGAAATTGTTACCCCTCATCCTGTCACAACAGGCCCTGCTGAACAGTCTCTCCCCGTCTTTCCTGTAGGGCCCCTTGAGGTACTGGAAGACCGCTATCAGGTCTCCCTGGAGCCGCGTTCTCTTCTCCAGGCTGAACAGCCCTAACTCTCTTAGCCTGTCCTCACAGGAGAGGTGCTCCAGCCCTCTGATCATCTTTGTGGCCCTCCTCCTCTGGACTCTCTCCAACTCGTCCATGTCCTTCTGCTGTTGGGGGCTCCAGAACTGGATTCAGTACTCCAGGTGGGGTCTCACTAGGGCAGAGGAGAGGGGGAGAATCACCTCCCTTGACCTGCTGGCCACGCTCCTCTTGATGCAGCCCAGGATGCGGCTGATCTTCTGGGCCACAGGGGCGCATTGCTGGCTCATGTTGAGCTTCTCATCCACCAGCACTCCCAAGTCCCTCTCCGCACGGCTGGTCTCAATCCATTCTCCGCCCAGCCTGTATTTGTGCCTGGGATTGCCTCAACCCAGGTGCAGGATCTTGCACTTGGCCTTGTTGAACTTCATGAGGTTGGCACAGGCCCACCTCTCCAGCCTGTCAAGGTCCCTCTGGATGGCATCCTTCCCCTACAGCTTGTCAACAGCACCACACAGCTTGGTGTCATCAGCAAACTTGCTGAGGGTGCACTCTATCCTACTGTCCGTGTCACCAACAAAGATGTTGAACAGCACTAAGCCCAACATGAAACCCCGAAGAACATCACTCGTGACCGGTCTCCACTTGGACATTGAGCTGTTGACCACCACTCTCTGAGTGCGGCCATCCAGCCAACTCCTTATCCACCGAGTGGTCCATCCATCAAACCCATGCCTCTCCAGTTTAGAGAGGAGGATGTTGTGTGGGACAGTGTCAAATGCCTTGCACAAGTCCAGGGAGATGATGTCTGTTGCTCGTCCCTTGTCCACCAATGCTGTTACCCCGTCATAGAAGGCCACCAAATTGGTCAGGCATGACCTGCCCTGAGTGAAGCCATGCTGGCTGTCACCAACCACTTCCTTGCTCTCCATGTGCCTTACCATGGTTTCCAGGACAATCTGCTCCATGACCTTGCCAGGCACAGAGGTGAGGCTGACTGGCCTGTAGTCCCCTGTGTCCTCCTTCTTTCCCTTTTTAAAAATGGTGGTTACGTTATCCCTCTTCCAGTCATTGGGGACCTCACCAGACCGCCACAACTTCTCAAATACAACGGCCAGCAGCTTGTCAACTTCATCCACCAGTTCCCTCAGGACCTGCAGATGCATCTCATCGGATCCCACGGACTTGTGCACCTTCAGGTTCCTCAGATGTTCCCGAACCTGCTCTTCAAGTACAGTGGGCGATTATTCATCCTCCCAGTCCCTGCTTGTGCCTTCCACAGCTTAGGTGGTGCGACAAGAGCCCTTACCGATGAAGAGTGAGGCAAAAAAGCCATTGAGAACCTCAGCCTTCTCCATGTCCCAGGTAACCAGGTCACCTGTTTCCTTCCAGAGGTGCCTACATTCTCCCTGGACCTCCTTTTGTCCCCCCATACCTATAGAAGCCTTTCTTGTTGTTTTTTACATCCCTGGCCAGATTCAATTATGTCAGGGCTTTAGCCTGCCTTACCTGATCCTTAGTCGCTTGCACAACCTCTCCATAATCCTCCCAGGCTACCTGTCCTCCCTTCCACACTCTATGGGCTTCCTTCTTTATTTTTAGTTGGTCCAGGAGCTCCCTGTTCATCCACACAGGCCTCCTCGCCCTTTTGCCAGACTTGCTCTTCATCAGGATGCATCATTCCTGAGCTCGGAGGAGGTGCTCCTTGAATATCAACCAACTTTCCTGGGCCCCTCTTCCCTCCAGGGCAGCCTCCCATGGCACTTTGCCCATCAGATCCCTGAAGAGGCCAAAGTCTGCCCTCCTGAAGTCCAGGGCAGAGAACTTGCTGCACAGCTTCCTCACTGCCCCGAGGATCTTGAACTCCACGATTTTATGGTCACTGCAGCCAAGGCTGTCCTTGAGTTCCACATCCCCCATCAGCCCCTCCCTGTTGGTGAGAACAAGATCAAGCATGGCACCCCTCCTTGTTGGCTCCTCTATCGCCTGGAGGAGGAAGTTGTCATCCATGCATCCCAGGAACCCGCTGGACTGCCTGTGCCCTGCCATGTTGTCTCTCCAACAGATGTCAGGGTAGTTGAATTCCCCCATGAGGACCAGGGCTTGCAACTGCAAGGCTGCTCCCATCTGCCTGTAGAGGGCCTCGTCCACTCTGTCCTCCTGACCAGGCAGCACGTAACACACCCCCACCATAATGTCCCTTGTTCCTGCCCTTCCTCTAATCCTGACCCATAAGCTTTCTGTCAGCTCCTCCTCCATCTCCAGGCGGAGCTCCATGCACTCCAGCTGGCTGCTGACATAGAGAGCAACACCCCTTCCTCCTCTCCCCTGCCTGTCCTTCCTAAAAAGCTTATTCCCCACCATGCCAATACTCCAGTCATAGGAGTCTTCCCACCACGTCCCATGACGCCAATAAGGTCATAGCCCTGCACGTGTGCACCATCTCCAGCTCTTCCTGTTTGTTCCCCATGCTACATGCATTGGTATAGAGACACTTCAGCTACACCCCCAACAAAGACAACTTGCTGGCTGGAGCAATAGGAGTTATTTTGATCCACAGTTTAGGTTCTCTCACATTTACCTGCAATCCTTCCCTGGCTTCTGGGCACTTGGTGCTGGCAGTGGCGCCATGCCTACAGTGGTGGGCTGGACTGTGCACCCTCTCCCCCAGCAACACTAGTTTAAAGCCCTCTGGATGAGCCTGGCAAGCCTTTGGCCAAGGACACTCTTCCCCTTCTCAGTTAAGTGTACTCCGTCCTCCCCTAGTAGACTAGGCTTTTCAAAGCAAGTCCCATTGTCTAAATACCCAAAGCCCTGGCTGTAGCACCACTCCTTAAGCCATGTGTTGACCTGTGGGATTTGTCTGGCCCTTTCAGGCCCCTTCCCTTCAACTAGGAGGATTGATGAGAAGACCACCTGTGCCCCAGAGTCCTTAACTGCTGCTCCCAGGGCCCTGAAGTCCCTCTTGATGCTTCTCAGGCTGCTCCTGGCTGTGTCGCTGGCACCCACATGAAATACTAGCAATGGATAGTAGTTCGTGGGCCATATGAGGCTTGTTACTCTCTTAGTAACATCCCTGATATGAGCACCCAGGAGACAGCACACCTCCCTAAGAGAGTGCATCAGGTCGGCAGTTGGGTGCCTCTGTACCTTTTAGGAGAGAGTCACCTAATTACTTTGTCGTCTAATAATAAATAGTATTTCTTTTATATATGCCATCTGAGGGAAATGATGTGTATACTGTATGAGGTTTATAAGAAAATCTGAAAGTTAATCCTACTTTTCTGTAAAAAAAAAAAAAAAAAAAAAAAACAAACAAACATAATAAACCCCACCAGATTTACAGCACCTCACGCCATCTGCTGGAGTGACTACCTTATTTACAACATAACTTTTACCTTCAAGGCCTATGTATCACCTGTAGTTCTCCCACAACCACTTGCTTCTGAACTACAAATTTCAAGATAGCTTACTTCAATAATTGTATAAAAAAATTAGATGGAATTTGAAGTTGTGAGCTTCATGTCCCAGTAAGATCTTACAGGTCCAGAGCAAGGTTTTCCAACTGACCCAAGAGCCCAGGTAGCAATTTTTTAAAGACATAGTTGAGAAGCACAGGACCTAGACCTAGTAATTTCAAGTATTTTATCTCTTGTCTAACTTCAAAAATGAGGAGAACATTCTTGTCATGCCTAATAGCACGAGCTAAGGTGACCAGATTTAATCACCCTAAAACCAAATACATTAGGGAAGAGAAGCAAGTTTCACTAATGAGTTACGGTGGAATTAACGCCATTAAAAATAAGTTCAAAGACCTTTAGTGTTACAAGGTTTCCAAAGTTTACAAGTGTGCAGTAAAAGTCAGAAATTCACCTCTGTACACTGCCTCAAATAAGTCTTCTAAAAATGAATGCAAGTTTCCCAGTAACAAAAATACAGTAGAAGTCTGTGCAGTCTGCCATCTTTTGTAAAAACTGGTGCAGTGACCATGCTCACTTAAATGTCCACTACAAGTAAAATAAGGATAAGATAAAGCATAATAAATGTTTAATCTTTGGCTTCAAAAGACAAAAAAAAGAAAAGGGAGTAAGTTTATTACAGCCACGCACTTAAAAATGCAAGATGAAATTCCTCTTGCCAATTCCTCTCCATTTCTCCAGCTTGACTCCTCTAACTTACTTTATCCTGCTCTCTTTTTACTGCATTTCAGCAAGTCTGATTCAGAAATTCAACAGATGCTCTTATATTCAGCAAACAGCAACAATCCAATAGGTTCTCAACCAGATCCACTCCCTCAAAGTCTCTGCTCCACACTGAGCCAAGGCAACTATTAAGGTTATTTACCCAAGATATGCAATACTGATAGAACTAATGCCATGCGACACAACCACACAAAAAGTATGTTTAAAAAAACTGAAACAGAAGCACATTAAACACTACCTTTGCTCTAACACAAGCTGTTTGCTTGTTCTTATACTATTTTAAAAACAACTTAAGATATTGGATGCTGGTTTATACTCTACATCAAATAAATTTCAAAATCACTGTATTTGAAGTGACCCTAAAGTATTACCACATCAAAATATTTGGCAAGTTTTGGCCTTACCATAAACATCCAAAGGCACATATATTCTTTTCAGTGTTAGGCTTGATACAAAACAGCAAAAACCAAACCAAACCCCCTCTCACAATCAAAGTTGTCAATTTATTATTAATATACACTCACTTAACAAACACTGACAGTTTCACAGATAGGGCACTGCAACTGATCCACCCAACAAACGAGGCTTAAGATTCCTCTTGAAGTCATGCAAACACAGACCTTTTTAAAACGCATGTAAATGCAAAGTACAGAGCTGAGAATAATATATCTCCCTTCACTAACAGCTTGCCTTTAAGATGCAATCTACATCATTAATGAGATATAAGCACTGGGGTGGGGTTGGGAGACACATTCTCTTTGCTTTCACCTTTTCCTTATTTGCCTTTACAATTTATAAGCTATTTCTTGGAAACTTTTTTCCAGGTTAAAAAATGTTTCTTGAATCCTAGAAGATGCAGCCTCCATTCTAGCACATATTTATGCTTGATGGAGTGAAAAGAGACATCAGAAATAATTATATTTTGTCCCTAAAATCACTTGCACCACAATTTATGATTTCAAACACTTTTAATACCCATGTAACTGCAAACGAATTATTTTGTGTTTACTTGACTTCAGTTGAGGTTACCATCATGAGGTCAAAACTATCATGTAACATAGTTTAGTTGAGTCATGGACCTGCACATAACATTTTTTAGCACTGACACTTCTGTTTAGAAGTATTTTAGGTCACCAAATACACAGACTATAAGCTAGGCAGACACTTTATGTATGTACAGTGACTGGATCCTTAAAGTAAGACTAGGAGCAAGCACAATGTCCTTAACACTTTACACACAACAAATCTGTAATTAATAAAAATCTGAGAATCTGTCTATAGCAGATATTTCCACAATGCCCCAGCAAAATGAAACCACAACTACTGTAAGTGGTTATTCCAGAAATCATATCTGTACCAGAAGAAAAATATTAGAATATTTTCTCCCTTTACAATATCAAGGGTATTTAAGAGACAAGTTATGCAAATTACAACGTTCAGTTCCTCTGTATTATTACAAAATACTGAGTTACGTGTAGTGTGAAAAGCTTTAGCTTATCTTATTTTCAACAGAGTTAAATTCAGTTAATCTCATTATGAGAAAAAGACAGATGTATACATGCATACACTCCTCCCTTTCTAACCTGAGTTCTCAGGTTTTCCTGGCTACAAACAGGATGCAGACCCTACAGCATCTTTTAACTGAGCCTGCAGTGATGAGCTTCATGGCTTCTTAAAGCACTGATTTTGTTCAGCTCTTACATCTAGATTCAGATTAGGCATCAGGAAAAATTTTTTTACAATGAAGATAGTATAACACTCGAACAGGTTGCCCAGAGAGGTGGTGGAAGCCCCATCCCTGGAAACATTCAAGGCCAGGTTGGATGAGGCTCTGAGAAACCTGATCTCGTTGAAGATGTCCTGGCTCCTTGCAGGGGGGTTGGACTAGACCACCTTTGAAGGTCCCTTCCAACCCTAACCATTCTATGATTCTATGATATTGGATAAAGGAAGGCTGCAAACTAAGAAAAGACCAGTGTGCACAGTAAGTATTAAGTCAAGATACAAGCGCATTGAAGAGGAGGAAGAAAGGTTTACACAAGACAAAGGGCTTTGAATATTCTCTCTCTCTGGCTTAAATCATAGCTACAATCTGCATTTAAAAATAAAAACAAAACAAGAAACCCAACAAAACCAACAAAACCCAACAACACATAAGCCTTGAAGGACAATGAGCATGAAGATGGATTTTTTTGAATCAGCCAGGAAAACGCAGAAAAGGAAAATTATGGAAGACAAGCCACGAAAACATGATGCTAGATATCTAACATGCCAAACAGAAGATAAAACAATACGTCTTTTTTTTCTTAGGGAAAAAAATAAAAAAAAATGAAAAAGGCAGCAGTGCGGAGTCATACCAAATGCAATTGAACAAGAACAAACACAGAAGACTTTGGAAACTCTGAAATATCTTGGGCAACTTTAAAGACTCTAATGATCCTGCAAGGACAATTCTCACATATAACTGCTTTCCTAAAAACTCTTACTAGTCATCAAAATTTTAACTAAAACCAACCTAATAAGCTAAAACACCATGATCCTACTGATCTCTACCAAGAAAATCTTGGTATGATATTACAGTCCACTTTAGACACAGCATGATCTCTGCCAGAAACGGCAGGGCAAGCCTCTGAACCTCAACACAAATTCCACTCCATTATAACACCACTTATTGCACCACAACATACACTTTCATACTGACCTGTTAGACACAAAAACAAATCTTCACCTGTAACAATGTTTCCATACAAAGTTTTCCGATGCTCTTGGAAGGTGGTGATCCTTACCAGTAACTTGGAAAAGTACTAACCTTAACAAGCGAAAAACATTTCTGGCTGCAGTCTCTTCCCAACAGCTTGCTAATTTTACAGCATTTTCTATCTTCTTACATTTGCAAGAGCGCAACTGATCACAGCAACACAGTTTGCCACTTTATAAATAAAGATTACCGTCACATCAATTTGTCTTGCAAACAGTCTTGACATTTTCACATGTTCAAATATACTATAAGAGCATGGCTTAAATACTGAAGACCTTCCTCCTATATTCACCTTCATGCTAATGTTTCATTCAGAAGTGATGAGGATTGCAACCATCACATAGTAAAAACAGTTTACAAATAAAGGACTGTTGCAGTTACTTACATTGATTTTCTGCATGTGACAAAAATCACTACCCTATAAAAGCTGCCCCCTCTATCTTTTTTTTTTTTTTTAAAATCAGGTCTGCAGTAAGTGCACAGATAATATCTGGTAGCGATCTAGATTCCTACTATGATATAATGCTACAAACACTGTTAGCAACGAACAGTACAGCCCCAATATATCTAATTAGAGATGCCTAAATATTGACAAGGCACTCACTTCCACAGTCAGCAAGAAAAAGAATGAGAACTTTCACATTAAAGTCTAGAAAGGGATTAATACATTATTTTTTTGGTTCAACTATGAAATCTGAACCGTAACAGCCCTAACTCATAAGAAAGAATTTATACTTCACAAAAAGTTAGTTCCCCATAAATTCACTGTCATTTTCAGCAAATTTTTAATCAGTTTTGACCTCTAATAGCTACAAAAGGTGTGTCTGGTACAGAAGTGAAACAGTTTAACTTAATTTTTTAAAAGTTAAAATCGACACACGGTCCTAACAGCCACACTTGAATCCTGCTTCTTGTTGATTTAGTTGCACCATTAAGTTTTAAAGTTAAGCCTATATTAGAGCCTAATAAAATCAAGTTAATTACTTAAGCCAATAGATTTGGATTTTATACTACCCCTATTAGTGATGGCAGTCTAGCAAAGGCACACTTTCAGAGACAACAAAACTTTTCCAAAGTTATCTCTGAAAAAGCAGAGTAAGAGAACAGTCTATTTTCATAAGAAAAGGCAGAAATTTTTAAAAAGTGTTTTCAATTATACAGTTGAAAGTTTCTCCTTTGGCTGCCCAGAAGCAAGCGGAACATTTGCTCGTGACATCATTACCATGAAAAGTAAGATGGAAAGGCTAGCAGCTAACAAAACAATAATTATTTCCTATGACTCTTTCTTCCCCTCAATTCAGTCCTCCAAACTTTAGATAAAACTTCTAGATGAGTCTCCCCTGCTGTGAGACTAGAAGAGTTTGCAAATTTACATTTGTAATGAAGTTTAAATTACAGAGCAAAACAAGGTGAACTAAGGTCACACCAGCAGTCTTACCTCTGAACTCCAATCCACATTAAGATATTGTCTAACCTTGAACACACTGAGCAACAAAAAGCCAAGTTACACCAGATGCAAATTGAAAATGCAAATAAGAAGTTTCTGAGTTCAGCTATGGCCAAAATTGCATTCCGAATAACTCAGATTCTTGTAGCTCCCTGCTTTAAATTTTAAAAATTAACTTTTGTGTACTTTGTATATTAGTGAATACACCTGGGTCCCAGTAACAAAACCACCTGTATCTCCGTGAAAATGGGAGAAGCATATGAGTGTCTTCAAAAGATCAGTACATTACCAGAGCAGAGTGAGAAGCTGTCCACACTGCAAAATTTTTATATTGCTATGATCCTCACCACCCGATGGGTGAATAACAAGTTTCTATTTCTCCTTCACAGTAACATCAATTTTGAGACATACCGCAACACTAACTGGAGCAAATCCAATTAAATTCAAGGAGCACTTTATATGACCTTTACTTAGGTCTAATTTAAAGAAAAACAGAAGTCAAGGGTATCAAACTGACATTTTAATCTAGTGCTAACTACAAAGACCTCAGAGAAAATGTATTTGATGCTTTATTCTTAGTACTGATGTCAAGCAATGCCTCGTACCTGCTAGAGTAAGCTACAGCAACGAACCTTCTGACTCCAGGAACAAAACAATCAAAAGTGGAAAAGAAAGAAGATAACATTAATTTTTCCTGAGTTTTTTAAAAAACATAACATCAAAGTTATAATTCTTATTACAGAATCACAGAATGGTTTGGGTTGGAAGTGACCTTTAAAGATGACCTAATTCCAACCCTTCTGCCATGGGCAGTGACATCTTCCACTAGATCAGTTTGCTCAAAGCCCCAGTCAACCTGGCCTTCAACACTTCCAGGGATGGAGCATTCACAGCTTCTCTGAGCAACCTGGTCCAGTGTCTCACAACCCTCACAGTGAAGAATTTCTTCCTTACATCTGACCTAAATCTATGTTCTTGCAGTTTAAAACCACTGCCCCTTGTCCTGTCACAACAGGCCCTACTGAACAGTGTTTCCCTCTCTTTCCTTTATGCCCCCTTGAGGTACTGGAAGACCACTATAAGGTCTCCCTGGAGCCTTCTCTTCTCCAGGCTGAACAACCCCAACTCTCCAAGCCTGTCCTCATAGGAGAGATGCTCCAGACCTCTCATCATCTTCATGGCCCTTCCCTGGACCTGTTCTAAGAGGTCCATGTCTGTTGTGTGCTGGGAGCCTGAGAGCTAGATGCAGTACCCCAGGTGGCATCTCACAAGAGCAGAGTAGAGGGTGAGAATCACCTCCCTCGACCTGCTGGCCACACTTCTTTTTACAAGTCCAGAATGAAGTTGGTAAAGAAGGCAGGGCAATCTTGAGGATAAAGTACAACAGATCCCAATTCTGGCAAAAATTTATATATGACTCTATACTAGTTTCCTGGAGTGCAAACCAGAATTAATATTTTCCTTTTTTCACAGTAGCCTTCATTCATTTTTTGCAAGGTTCATAGACGAAGAGGATTTGAAAAACATTACGTTAAATAGAATGGAACGTAATAAATATTTGGTTTATTTATAAAAATATGTATGTATCATTTGTAAGAGGTGAGGTAGCAATATGAAGCAGAGGTTCTGCTGATAAAAAGAAAACTGTCAAAAAATTAACCACTAGGAGACACATTCCTAAACAAGTGCTTTTCCCAGCAGCTGTACTGCAACCATTCCTTGATTTAACCTCACATAACTACTCATTCTGGATATTGCAACAAGTGTTTAAATCTGACAATCTTCCATCTCTGTAGTTCTGTTAAAGGCTACACAAAACTAGGCACTACTTGAGAAACACAACAGATGAAAGTAATTACTCCGAGATCTTAACACATAAGTTGTAAGAAAACACTCTTTAAGCTGAGTATCTGAGATAACTTTCTCAAAGGACTCAGTACTGTTTTCAAAACAATACAGCTAGAACACAAGATGTTACACTAAGAATAAGCTAAATTTAAAAAACCACTCCCAAAACAGTATCCAAATAAGGGTGTGCATCAATTTAGCTTAATTTAATTTATTTAAGTTAAAGCAATGCAATTTTCAAATGTCGACAGTCTAAGTAACCAGCCCAAGTTACAAGACAAATTCAAACCAGTGTAAAAAGGACTAAGGTGGAAGAAGAATCATTTAGTTAAACCAGCACAACTATTTTGTCAGCCAAGGAGTGGGGTGTATATGCCTAATTTAGGTGCCTAAACTAAGAAATTGTTCTCTACATGATCCCTGGATACGCAATGGCAAGTTTCCTCCAGAGGGGTAATTCAGAAGCCTAGTTTAATTGCTCCAAGCTGTTGTTGAGTTACTAAGATCTGTGTGTAGTCAGCTGAGAAAATAAGAAACTGTTAACGCTAGGCACCGAACCAGGATTCTAGAGGTAAGTGTATAAATTACTCGTGAAACCAAATGCTTTTCCCATGCCTGTGTGGGATAACTACATGCAGTGTCTCAACTTCACCTCAAATATATGGTGATGATATGACTATGAAACGTAACCAATCTTAAGAACAAAAGCAACTAAGAAAGATGTAAAATATAAGAGTTGAACAACTGAGAAACAAGAGAAGTCGCAAAGTAGACGGAAGAGACTTCTTTCTAGTAGAGTCACCAGCAAAGACACAAAGTGTCAAAGCAACACAGACACCTAACCATCAATACACACATTACAACAGTTCACTGCAAGCATCTCTGGAGTGAAAACTATGCATCATGGTACCTATTAAGTATCTTACTACTTCCCCAAAGAGGATGTATCCCAAACACTCCATATCAACTAAGTACCAATTCACAATATGGTACTACAAACAATATTTGGCCTAATTTAAATCACACTGTCACTAGATATTTCTGGTCCCCATGAACCATTCCTCCTAGTTCTGCTAAAAGGATTTCCAAAACATACTTTTTTTTTCCCCCCAGACTAGCATCAGGGTATGTGTGTGTATTAGGGGGGAGGTATATTATATATGAATACACGTACTGGGGGGGAAAGGTTGCTGAGGAAGTCAGCAACAAAGGAAATGAAAACTACATAAGGTAAAACAAGTAATCTGTGCCTTCTCAGTGCTGACCAACATGTATACAGATAACCCAGGGTTAAATTCCTTTCTCCTCAAAGGCACAGCTGGAGGATTTAAACACAAAGTAGGGGAGACAGTATGTGTGTCTACAAAGGAAAGGAGTATGTGGAAAGCAAAGAGCATTAGGTGAGATCACAAGGAAGGTTTTAACAGTAAAAGAAGATCAGAAGGGCAGAAAAACACGGTGAAGGAAATAGTTATTGGGAGGAAGAAAACTGAAAGTGGAAAGGTAATAGGGGGATAATGATGGTGATAGAATATCACTTGAGGAAATAAGAAGGATGGGAGAAGGATCCCAGTAAGAATAGTTACCTTTCAGTAGCAAAGTTACTGAGAAACAAATGAGGTGCTTATTTGCAACGACAAAAAAACTGCAGGACTAATCATCTGAGGCAATAAATGCACAAAGAAATAAACAGACAGATAAGAGGTTTACAGGGGGCACCTTCTCTGGTAAGGCCACAACAGTAGGTGGCAACAAAGGGAAGCCTAGTGCACAGTCCTTGACAGTGAGAGAAACCTGGAGAAGGTGACAAGGAGGAGCTGTGGGAAATATCCCCCAGCAGCTACGGTGGTACTAGGGACATGGAGGAATTTCTCTAGGTACAACCAAACAGCTCCTACACAGACTCGAGTGCCACGAGGGCTCTGGGGGATGGCTGGGATACAAGAGGGTGAAAGGGGGCAGCACAGAGAAGGACAGGGAGGACAGAAGGCAGGTGAACACCCAAAAACAGTGCCCAGGGAGATTATGGACAAAAGCTTATGCGGGGAAAAAGAGCAGAGGCCTGAGGCAAGCAGGGCCTGGGACGGCTGGGGTGGGCAGCGCTGGGGCAGGCAAGGCAGAGTAGGGGCGCGGGACTGCGAGAGGACGCGCACGAGGGGCGGGGGTCGAAGAGCCCACGGGGCGGGAGCAGAATACAGGGGAAGCAACCGAGGCGGCCCCAGCCATACGGGGACCGCGGTCACGGGAGAGGGCAGGGAGGCGGAAGGGAGGGTCAGGCTAGGCCAGCCCGGCACGGGGAGGGACGGAGAGAGGGAGTGGGCAGGCCGGCGGGCAGACCCGGGGCAGCCGGCGGGGCGGGTTCTCGCGCCCTACAGGGGCGATACATTTTGAGTGCGCCAGCTAGCAGCCTCTTCCCTCCGACCCGGCCCGCGGCTCCCGGGGCCAGATCTGCGAGCGGGCTGAACAACAACTCACGCCGCCCGAGTGCATGCCCGGCAGAAAAAAGGCGGGTGAGGGGGCAGGCCGGGCGCGGCCTCCCCTTCTCCTTCTCCTTCCCCCGCTCCCCGCAGCGTGACTCAGTGCTGGGCCCCGCTCCGCCAGGCCCGCGCCGTCTCAGCCCAGGGAGCCGCTTCCTCCTGGGCCAGGCCTAGGCCGGCCCAATCTCGCTGCGACACAACGCCGCGGCCTCCCCGCACTCACCAGCATCGCGCGTCCCGCAGAGTCAGGCCGCATCCGCCCGCCCCTTCCGCCTCCGCCAGGCCCGGATCTGCCGCCGCTACCTCCCCCCAGCGCGGCCCGGAGAGCACGGAGGCACCGCCCCTCGCTGCCCGCCCCGCCCCACGACGCGGGGAGCTTGGGAGTGCGGCTGCCGGCGCCAGGAAGGTTCGTCCGCTACTTCCGTCCTCTCCCCTGAAGGCGGCTGAGAGGCGCTGCGAAGGCAGGGGGCCGGGGCGGCAGCGGCACGGCGCCTCGCCTCTCTCCTTTCGTACCGTCGGGAGAGCTCAGGTGACCTGAGGCCGGCCCTCCGCCGCCTTCGCTGCTCCCTCCCTCGACTCCCCAGGAGAGGAGCTCGGGCAGGTCGGGGCCTGGGCCCCGGCTCGGGTTAGCAGGGCTGGGAGGCTCAGCCCCTCCGCGGAGCATGCCCGCCGGCATGAGCTCGCTGCTGGCGGGAGGTCAGTGGGGTGGATGGTGCCCGGCCGACCGCCGTGTGCTCGGCCAGCAGTCCCCTGCTCTGCCCCAGGGGTCGCTCCGAGCCCCTCCCCAAAGTTAGTCTAGTTCCAGCAGAGCTGTGGGATGTGTTTCAGAAAGACAGCATTAGACGTAAATAAGAGTTTTCCCCACCCACAACTAAGGAGCTGCTTTTGTATTTACGAGAAACGCGGGTTTCTAGCATGTCCTGGGCATAGTGAGCTGCACCGTACCCTGTCTCGAAGCCGGAGCTGTGTGTTAACAGCTCGTCCTTCTCGAGCAAGTGTTAAACTAAGCTGTGAGGCTCTTCTCTGGATTATTCACATCAGGAATCGCTACCTCCAGGTGAACGCTGCATTTAAATCTTTGGTGGTGATAAAAGTGCAGCTGTCAAAAGAACATAGAAGTCTTTCTGCAACTGAGAATTTCAGAGTAATAAGAAAACAACTTGGAAAGAGTTGCAGAGAGAGGAAGAGGGTGAAAATTGAAAGGAAGTTTTATTGTTCAGCTATGAGCTAGTTGGAACGTGTGAAGGTATTTTGGTCTGACTGATTTAGGGATAAGTAGTTACATGAACCTGTTTGCAGTCTATGAACAAATTTAAGCAAAAATACCTAGTGTAGGTATCTTTAATTTATGATGACAAAATATTAACTTCCTAGCATATTTACATCACTTTTATGTGGATTGCAAGTGGGACATTTGATTTTTCTTTGTACCTAAGAAATTGATGATACAAACTGTTGTAGTTCAGCCCTGATTGGGACCAGACTACGCATCCCCTGGTGGATGCCTGAAGGCGGCTGTGGCCTGTGGAGGGCCCGCTGGGGCAGCCGTTCTGGAGAGACTGCACTCCGTGGAAGAGATGACCCACGCTGGAGCAGTTTCAGGAAGGACTGTGGCATAGGGGTGGGACCACACAACGGAGCAGGGGAGGAATGTGAGGAGTTCTTCCCCCGACCATGAAGCAGTGGCGTGAAACAATGTGTGATGAACTGACTGCAACCCCCATTCCCTCTTCCCCTCTGTGCCGCTCAGGAGGGGAAGGTAGTAGAGCTAATGTTAAGCTTGGGAAGACGGAGGGGTGGAGGGAGGTTATCTTGTTCTCTGTCTCATTATCCTGCTGTTTGTAGTAATAAATGAATAGTTTTCCCCAAGTCGAGTCTGTTTTGCCCGTAACGGTAACTTTACGGATTTCTCCCTGTCTCAAACCTTGAGCCGTTTTTACTTATATTATCTCTCCCTATTCTGTCGGAGGGTGGGGGGAGTGAGAGAGAGACTGTGTAGTCTGGTCCTGATTGGGGCTGGACTACGACACCTTCTTAAATACGTTATCGCAGAGGCGTTATCACGGGACATTCTGCTACCAATCAGCTTGGCCCTGGCCAGCAGCGGGTCCGCCCTAGGCCCGGCCGAGTCCACTGAACAAAGGGGAGCGACTTCTAGCAGTTTCCTACAGAAGCTACCACCTTAGGCCCCCCCTCACTAAACAAAACCACAAAACAAAATCATACCAAAATTAAGATGAGTTTCAGGAAAGTAATGTTTTGGAGTCAGTCCTGTGTTATTTATTCTTGAGGACTATGGAATTACACTGCTGGAGCTGTGCTGCAATCTGCATCAAGAGAAGCATGGCCAGCAGGTCAAGGGAGGTAATTCTGCCCCTCTGCTCTGGTGAGACCCTACTTGGGGGGGGCGGGTATCCAGTTCTGGAACCCCCAACATAAGAAGGACGTGGACCAGTTGGAGAGGGTCCAGAGGAGGGCCACGAAGATGACCAGAGGGCTGGAGCACCTCTCCTGTGAGGACAGGCTGAGAGAGTTGGGGCTGTTCAGCCTGGAGAAGAGGAAGCTCCAGGGAGACCTTATAGTGGTCTTCCAGTACCTGAAGGGGGCATAAAAGAAAGATGAGGAGAAACTCTTCAGTAGGGCCTGTTGTGATAGGATGAGGGGTAATGGTTTCAAAATAGAGGGAGGTAGATTCAGGTCAGATATTAGGATAAATTTTTTTACAGTGAGGGTGGTCGAACACTGTCCCAGGTTGCCCAGAGAGGTGGTGGATGCCCCATCCCTGGAAATGTTCAAGGCCAGGTTGGATGAGGCTCTGAGCAACCTGATCTAGTTGGGGATGTCCCTGCTCCTTGCAGGGCTTTGGTCTAGATGACTTTTAAAGGTCCCTTCCAACCCTAACTATTCTATGATTCTATGTGCATATCCTTGGTATTGTGCTGTGTCGAGGTTCTCTGCACTGTCCTGTCACAGTCCATGCTCATTTTCCCTGCCAAGTTTAATTCAGATTTTGATCCAAATTATACCAGAAGACATTTAAAGCAGCTCAAATGAGGTCATAAAAAGTTCTTATCCTTTACATTAGTATAAAGAGTTCAACCCAGAAAATGCAGTAGCCTCATAGAAGAGGAAAGAGAAGCAGGGAAGCAATAGGAAAAAACCAGAAGATTTCTTTGCTCTGCAAAATGCTTCACTTGCATCCTGGCTCCAGCAGCTGTACATCATTTTTGAAAATTGGCCTTCTCAAAGCTAATGGCCCTTAGCCACTGAAGTGCTTGAAAAAATATTTCCCTGTATAATAACGCCTTACTATGGCACACAGCCTACTGAAATGGACACAAGCAAAGTCATTGACACAGCTGTTCTAATGAAACAGTGCTGGCTAAGCACCCGAGAAGCACTGTCGGAGGAACTGGTTTAATGTGTAGCAGGGATACTCTGTTGGCTGGGTGGCATCGCAACACTTATATTAATTTTGCCCGTGTTGACATACTTTGCAAATACCATTCCTAGGTGTGACTAAATTTCTGGCTTGCTAACATATGTGAGTTGTACTAGAAGACAGTTTGTGTTAGTCATGCCGGATGCTGCATCAGCATGGCCAGTTCTGCATGGTGTGTTGAAGACTGGAGAGAGTGAGAGCAAATAAAAAAGTCTGTGGGAGACAGGAACCAAATCCAAAGCGAGATGGTCTGATTTTTCAGTCTTGGAAAGTAAGTTTTAATGCCAAATTTTACAGCAGTTGTATTTACACAGAGATAAAACCATAATTGTTTTAAAATCCTAAAACAAGGGGATAATAGAGGCATGGATAAGCAAGGAAAGTGGAAGAGAAATGACAGGAAGGGAAGAAAATATGGGGAGAAGGAAGGTCTGAATTAGCACTGTTCTTCACTGGACTGGTTTTTTTTTGCTTTTGTAATTAACTTCAGTACAAGCTTGAGATCTGACAATTTGGAATGTTGAAGGTTTGTTTTTTTTTTTTCGCTAAGGTTACATTATGATTTACATACACTTCAAAAAGGCACAGCTGTCTGATTTTACTCATGATGGTGGTAGCTCAGTTGGCACTCTGAAAAGGTAGGCCATGGAAAAATCCTCACTAGACAATTTAGACATGGTGCATAACGTGACTCATTCATACATCCATTGAAAGAATTCCAGTATCAAGATAAGTGGTCACAGAGAGAAAAGAGAATTGGATGCCAAGATAAATGTTAACAAATTACTCATACAGGATAGCTAAGGCATTCTAAATTGTCCAATGGAATTGATGTATTTCACATGAAAGTAGAGAAGCTTCCCCAAGAGACTGAGGCACCCAAAATTTCAAGGACAGACTAAATGAGAGAAATCCACTCTGTAGCTAGCCTGGATGCGGATTTCTCCAAGACATCAGGATTGTTACTACTGTTCCTAGAGAATATACAATGAAAGGACAGATTCAAGGACAAAGGCAGAGAGGTCACTGCTAGACTTGTATCTGTCCTAAAAGTTAGTGTAAAGACTATGCTACGGAGATTCACAGAATCATAGAATCTTTAAGGTTGGAAAAGACCTCTAAGATCATCAAGTCCAGCCATCAACCTAACGTCACCATCTCCACTAAACCATGTCCTGAAGTGCTGCATCTACACATTTTTTTAATGCCTCCAGGAATGGCGAATCCACCACTTCCTTGGGCAGCCTGTGCCAGTGCCTGACCATTCTCTCAGTAAAGAAATTTTTCCTAATATCCAATCTAAGCCTCCCCGGCTGCAACTTGAGGCAATTTCCTCTTGTCCTATCACTAGTAACTTGGGAGATGAGACCGACACTTGTTCCCCTACAAACTCCTTTCAGGTAGTTGTAGAGAGCAATGAGGTCTCCCCGCAGCCTCCTCTTCTCCAGACTAAACAATCCCAGTTCCCTAAGCCGCTCCTCATAAGACTTCTTCTCCAGACCCTTCACCAGCTTTGTTGCCCTTCTCTGCATGTGCTCCAGCAACTCAATCCCCATCTTGTACTGAGGGGCCCAAAACTGCACACAGTATTCGAGGTGCGGCCTCACCAGTGCCAAGTACAGGGGCACGATCACTTCCCTACTCCTGCTGGCCACACTGTTCCTGATGCAAGCCAGAATGCTGTTGGCCCTCTTGGCCACCTGGGCACCCTGCTGGCTCATGTTCAACCAGCTGTCTACCAGTACCCCCAGGTCCCTTTCTGCCAGGCAGCTTTCCAGCCACTCTTCCCCAAGCCTGTAGTGTTGCATGGGGTTGTTGTGACCCAAGTGCAGGACCCAGCACTTTGTCTTGTTGAACATACAGTTCACCTCAGCCCATCAATCCCGCCTATCCAGATCCCAAGTGTATTCATACTATTTAATCAGTGGTAAGGTACTTAGTATCTTGACTAACTTCAGTTAAGCTCAGTGGACTTGCAAAACAAGAATGACTTCTGAAAGTCATTCAAAGATTTTTTCCAAAACTGTTCTAGATAACAACATTTTGCACTACAACTTTTGTTAAAGTGCAGGAGTTATACTTACGCTGATCAATGTGCACTACCCAATACATTTATTTGATTAATTATAGCAGAACTTTAGAGTTACATTACAAAATGTAACTACGTGTAGCTAACAAATGTTTTCAGTTCTCAATGTGATTAATTAATTTATATATGCAGTAGAACTCTGATTTGTGCATCTGACTTTTCTTAAAGGTATGAGAACATTAACTAGTATTATTTTAATCTAGGTTACTTAGTCTAGTGCTTCTTGTTTATAAGTCTGCAACCAGTCAGTGAGAGCGATGAAGGGAGACTGCTGTTTACTTTCTGCCAGGAAAATTCTTCGGATGCTGTGGGGACTAATAAAATGTTAGTATGATTTGCTTGGAGCAATAATATAACAAAGCTGTAAAAATAAGTTATTAATGGATAGCTTGGCCTTCAGAACACATGTAGATACAGAAAATCACCAGGTTTAACTAATCACAGCTTTAACTAGTAATCTTCCACTTTGAAAGATATGGGAAGATGGTACTCTGAGGAAGGCCTGTGAAATTAAAATTAATTTTTTAAATGAGATCTGCTAAATTTTGAAAGAGGTTATCAGAGTGTACAAGCTAGGTGGAGAAGGGAAAGAGGAGATGTAGCAAGCTACCAGTCTGAAAAAGTCACTTGAGAGCAGACTTGGCACTAAGCTGACGGTACACACTTTGCTGTGCATGTGAGTTGGAGATGTGTGACCAGAGCTTTCCCATCGCACTTGGCAGTGCTAGTGGGTGGGGGACTGCAACTCTCTTCCCTAGCCTGATAAATATCCTGGAAAACATACACAAAAGTTTGGGTGGTGTTTCCCAAACTCAGTTAGAGGGTTTGTTTTGTTTTATTTTTCCATAAGAACGTGCTGAATAGAGTTAGGCATTTGATGATGTGAAGATGGGCCTGCTAGCATCTGCTTTTAAGCCTATGGGTTTTCATCAAATTTGATGCCAGCATGTTATGATATTTTCCTTCTTTTTAGAAAGGAAATCCCTGACCACCAGGGTGGAGGTTATCACATGCCTGACTGTTAGACTTTGTCAGTGGTGTAACTGAAATACTCAGGCTCCTACGTAAAGAATTCTTATAGTCCAAAAACTGTTTTAGTTCTGCAAAGGGGCAGGCAGCCTCAGCAGCTCTGACTCACACACCTGAATCTGCCATGAGGAAGGATGGATGTCGGGAAGCTTGTTTTGCACTTGTTGCCAATAAGTCATGGTGAACGCAGCATGCTTTCTTCAGTGTCCTTCTTCCCTGAGAACCAATGAAGGCTCCTCAGAAATTTAACAGAGCCAAATGCTATTAGACTTACTCTCAAATCCATTTTTTGGAGCTTGAAAGCCAAAATTTCACAGGTAATATTTTCACAAGGTATACCTATAGCTGAGAGGTGCCCTTGCCTTCCCTTTTGTATTGGGAAGCAGGGTCTACATGAGTATGATAGATTTAAACTGAAGTGACCGTAGAATATATTGTGCACCTCTCACACATATAAAAATACATTCCAAAGCATAAGTGAGAACGCCTGACTGAAAATAATGAGGTTCAGGTGATCAGTCAGATTTCTAGGAAGGTTGTGTGATATATGTTAGATGCATGCTTGAGTAAAGATTTTTCTTGTTACAAGTCAGAACAACATGTTTGAAATTTATCTTGCAACCTGGTAAAGAGGCCGAGAGTCTTCTGGACGCTCTGCATTTACACAGTGGAAGAGGACTCCTTAATCCATGTTTTTTTAAATCTTCCTTCATAGCCGAGTACTTAGTCATAAATCCTCAAGTCTCAATGGCAGATACTGTTTCCAAATATCTGGGAGATTCAGAGGCCAACTTTCAATCTTTTTATGTATCAAGAGCATGTACCAGAAGAGATTTTCTATGCATCTCACACATTCTTGTAAACTGGATTATCACAATGATATTCTTCTACCTCCAGAAGCAGCTTAAAACATTTTTCTACTGTTTTTGTACTTAAAAAGATATTTCTAAGCTTTCTTTTGTATCTGGTGTCATCAAACTTACCACTAGAAGCCAATTAAAATTATGTTCTATTCCCTGTGAAATGGAGCAAAGTTTTGGCCCTAACCAAACTGTTTCTCAGAAGTCTTATTCTCTCTAGGCCCTCTGAGGGTTTTGTATTTGAATCTGGCATTAACCAATTCAAGGCAGAATGCTTTAAATTACCTCTTTTTGATGAAATTCTTACTAGTAATTTTATCTTCCGGGAGAAGGTCTGTATGTATAATTGTTTTCAGGAATTGTTACAGATCATGGCAGATGCAAATTTTCATTTTTTTCCAACTGAAAGAACTCTCTGTGTCCTTCTTTCTTTTGCCTTCCTGTCTCACTTCCCCTTTTAAATCTTCAGTTTGTTTGACACAAAGCATTTAATTTGATCTGAAAGGAAATTTTGTCTACAAGTACTAGAAACTGAGTTCTTTTTTTTTGTTTTGTTTTGATTTTTTTTTTCTATCACAGTGAGCTCATTGTCCTCATTTCTTTCTTTTTCTAAAGGGATCTATAAGTTTGCCTCACTTAGGAGGAGAATGCTCTTCCTGTGATAGCACTTTGCCTTGGCTTTACTAGCGTCAACCTTATTGTGCTTTGCAGAAGTGAAAAAGAGTGGAGATCTATTATACCATTCAGCTGGGAGGTGGAATCTGCTGCTTGTACATTCAAATTTGCTAATAGTTTGAGATTACTAAGCTACAGCTATCTTTTTTTTTTTTTTTTTTTTTTTTTTTAGGTAATACATTTGCCAAAACCAGCAAGGACTTTTGTGAGTGCTGAGAGCAGTGTTATGAAGGCTGACATAAGGAACACACACTGACTGTGATCTTTATTATTCATGTGCATTACTTCTTCAGAACCACAAAATATCCTCCTCTTGTGTCTTTCAATTTCCATGTCTAATGTCAGATAGAGAGTCTCAAAACAAAGCAAAACTGAGATTAAGTGCTTAAGTGGTATCAGCTACTTCTGTGCTGGTTTGTTAATGAGTAGCATCAAGTCTGCCAATCCTTGGTCACTTTGACAGCATAGACTTAAGGAAGCCATGCAATCACTGCTAGTGATGCCTAGCTGTTCTTGTATGATACTGTATTGTGGTACTAATATTTCTATTTTGTAAAGGTTGCATGGCTATATTGAATGTCTCTTGACTTTTCTGGCAGATTCATTTTCCTCAGTGTTTCAGTCAAGAATGTTTGGCCCAGCTCATAAGTGATGGTTCCCCATTTTAAGGCTTTGTTCCTGCTTTTCACCTGAGCACAGTTTGCTCCCTAGCTCTGACAACCTCTGTTGCTGAGAGGCAGCAGGCATGGTTTTGCCCTTACTGTTCCTTCTTGGGGGATTGCAAGCTAAGATACAGGAAATATAAATCAAAGTGTTTGGGAAAGGGATACATGGTTGTGTACAGTATTTGAACATACTGCGAAGAAGCTACCAATTCCTACAGCTTTTCTGTTGAGTGGAAAATTTGAGTTTCAGGATTTTCTATCATTGCTAGTAAATCAGTGTTGGGCTCACTGTCTGTCATGAATGTTTGCATAGACTAACTGATAAGAGAGATCATCTGTGCTTCCAAATTCAGAGGTACCTGAAATAATCTATCAGTAGCAGATGATACTCCAGTGCTCTGCTGCTTCTTGTGCTGTGAACATTTGCTGGAAGGTAAAAAACATTTTGCGGAGATTACATTGTTCTTCACAAAGAAGACCAAACTCTGCATGTGGAAAACAGATAGATCCACAGTGCTAGATCCGTATATTGGATAAAAAGGCAGTCTAAGAATGCTGCCCAAATATGGTAACCTTTGGTTAATCTGCTGGTCCTCTTATAGCCACAGGCCAGTAATACTGTCAATCACTCTTACTGGCTGTATCACCAAGAATGGCACAGGTCAGTAGCTCTTCTCAAGACTGCTGATTTTGCTCTCCTCTCAGATGTCTGTCACTTGAATGATTGATTGCTTCAGAGGTTTGCAGCAGAGTGAATTCCGGCATGAGAAGAGAAGAAAAAAGATAAGAGAAGAGTTAGAAGGGACCTACAATTATCATCTAGTCCAACTGCCTGACCACTTCTAATAGTTCTAATCTCAAAATAGGATGTGGAGACTTTATGCAATGTAGTATCACAAGATTGTAAGTGGAGCACCATTGTCCATCCAAAGCAAAGACAAACTATGTCTCATTGGATGGAAGATCAGCAAATCTCCACCTTGTTCCCAACTTTAAGGTATTTTAAATTCCAGAACTGAGAATATTTGTTTGCACATCTAAAGACACATGTCTGCTCTGAGAATTCATAATGAAAATATGATGGTGGTATTTTTTTTTCCTTCTCAACCATTTCTAGATTAAATGCTTTCAATCAGAAATGGTCTCTTTCTGTTAATGCCTCTACTGTGTACTGTGGCAAATCGAAAAAGCCACTGCCTTTTCTTTTTCCATCATCTTCTTCACTGGGCTGAAGGTTTATCTTAGGCCTGATAGCAAAGACTCAGAATTGGTTTAACTTGTTAGAGCTCTTTCTTTGTAGGAGTTTTTACAGACTAAAAAATAACCTTGGTTATGCTACTTATTATTTTTATTTTAATATCAGCTAACATGCTCCTAATGAAGCAGAACTATAAGCTTAACTGATTTTAGTAAAATATGTATTCCTTTTGTTTTGTTTTCTGCAGTGGTTTGATATTTTGTGGTGGTGTATATAGAGGCAGCTGTTCATAGACACATCTATATTGAACCAAATGGATGTTTTGCATGAACATTTTTCATAGTGGACCCCTGCTTTTTGGGCTTAACTTGTGAAATTCTTTCTCACAATATTTCTGCCTGAGGGAGAACAACAAGGAAGAGAAGTCTCACAGGAGCATGCTTCTGCAAGTCACAGCTCAGCTTTTCACACTCAGCAGATTCAAAACAAGAGTTTATCCTTCCTGCATGCTTACTCAGGCTGAAACGTCACACCTTTCAAGGTTTGTGTTCCTTGGTTTGATCCCTTTTAGTTGCTTCACAGGACACATTCTCTTGTAGGGGAATTAGTTTCTTTCTGATCAGTATCAGGTTTAGCCACTGTACACAGAAGTCCTACAAGCAGGAAGGTGTCTAATAAGGAGCATCGTGAGAAATTGGTCATAATATATTTAAATGCTGACAAGCTTGTGATTTTCCTTCAGTATCATGATAATCCAGAGTTTATATTCTTAAATGTTTAGGTCTTGCTGTAGAGTTTTTTTTTGGTGGAAGAGTATAGGCAGAGGAAATATTTGTATCCCAGCTTCTCACCAGCTTGACAGGTAAAAAGAGTGAATAATAACAATCATAAAGGGGATGATTTGTAGTACTTTAATGCATTATCTGCATATGCCAGTGCATGGCATCAATGTAACATAGACGTTGGCAGGAATGATAAGAAGAGAGGTGGTTTGCATGGTCAGGAAAACAGATGATACCTGAAAAGCCCTCTGAAATGTAGCATGTGCCGCATAAACCTCTGCAAGTCCCTGTTTGATATTTGTGGTGTGAGTCTGTGGGTAACTGTGACAGTGACAGGAGCTCTAGCAGCTCCTAGGGTGTCACAGGCTGTGAAGACTGCTCTTTCAGTAAAGAGACTGTTGGTATGGGGCTGACATTGGGGCCCATGAATGGACATGCCAGCCAGTGCCAAGGGGCACCTGTCCTTTGCCCAGCAGAGCAAAATTCCATCAGTACTACCCTTCACCAAGCACACAATGTGTTTCTGTAACACAGAGAAGAGATTTCCAACCATCACCTCCTTTCTCCCATAGACTGCCTCTTCTCCCAGCTAGGGAGGTCACTATTTCTTGATCCTTTACTTCTAGAGCCCACTCTTCCCTTTCAGTACCAACTCAGGATACTGTGTGAATTGTCAACAAGCTGTCCCTTCACAGCTTCTCCTGTTTCCTGCTTTGCTTATTAACATCTCTTGCAAGAACAAGAGCTGCAGTTCCCTCCAGCTTATCTCCCTTTGCCCTGGCTGCAGCTCTGCTGTTTCTAGCTAGAGTCCTCACTGGATATCCTCCATTGGATTTAGCAGTACTGCTGTCATGATTTGCAGTAACCCAGGAGATAGGTATAGATACAGACATAGGTATGTGTGTGTTTTTGTGTGTTTGTATTTTTTTTCCCTGGTTGTTTCTAAGAGGTGGTTGTGCTCATTTTGTACCAGTGGGCAGAGGCAGTAGGATTTTCTACTGTTGTTTTCAATATGAATATTCGTGTTTTGCCTAAAGGAACAGTTTGTTCAGACAGATTCAAACATTTCCTCATTTCAGATAGCAATCCAACTGTTGCCTGCAGCAACATCTCCTAACTTGATGGATTTCCATTTTCCCCAATAGACCACTCAAGAAATAAGCCTTATGGGAGAGAGACCAACAGTCCTTCTGCATTTCAAGGATGTGAACAAACTTGCTGGGGTGATTTGTTGTCAATCTCTCCACCTCTGTCATCTATACAGTACCCTTTCCTTCTGTGATATTTAGCTGAGGTTTTTTTAAACTGTTCTACACAACTCAGACAGTTACTTGTTTTTCCTGAGTGTTGCAGGGAAAACCTGCTCAGTTCATGTGGCTTAAAGCAAGTTGGGATGTAAGTGCTTTATTGATCTGTCAACAACGTGAAATTAACCAGCCATCAGTGAAGTGTTGCATTCACGATCAATAGTAGTAATACAACAGGTAACCCCCCAAACTAGACACTAATATTAATAAAGACCAGCAAATTTCTGAAGACCAACTGTAACAAATGGAAGAATAGATTTCTGCAGTGCTACGAGCCTTTCCATAGGAAAGGCAATCATTGTGCAAAGCCCTGGTGAGAACTCACCTGTACCACTAGGGACTTTTCTCATTCCTAGGGTTCATGAAAAATAAATTCCATCTATAGTAAAGGAAAAGAAAGACTAGGCAGTTGATTAGGGGCATGGAGAGTCTACAGAAGAAGACGACTAGAAGGAGCAAGACAAAGGCTGAGAGGGCTGCCATTGCTTTCAAGAAAGATATCAAGGATGAAGGCCAAAGAAGCAGAAGTGCTCTTGAAGTGCAAGGAAAAAGATGGTCAAGAAAACAAAACAATTCAGAACTTCTTTCCAAGAGGACGACCTCACCGTAAGCAGGGTAGTAGCAAATGTCCCTTGGTGCATTTGATAAGAAATGGTGAGGGAATTGTGTGTGCACAATGACTTTTTTTCCTCAGTCTTCACCGATAAGGGCTCTTGTCGTGCCACCCAAGCTGTGGAAGGCACAAGCAGGGACTGGGAGGATGAAGAACTGCCCACTGTACTTGAAGAGCAGGTTCGGGAACATCTGAGGAACCTGAAGGTGCACAAGTCCGTGGGACCCGATGAGATGCGTCTGCAGGTCCTGAGGGAACTGGTGGATGAAGTTGACAAGCTGCTGGCCATTGTATTTGAGAAGTTGTGGCGGTCTGGTGAGGTCCCCAATGACTGGAAGAGGGATAACGTAACCACCATTTTTAAAAAGGGAAAGAAGGAGGACACAGGGAACTACAGGCCAGTCAGCCTCACCTGTGCGCCTGGCAAGGTCATGGAGCAGATTGTCCTGGAAACCATGGTAAGGCACATGGAGAGCAAGGAAGTGGTTGGTGACAGCCAACATGGCTTCACTCAGGGCAGGTCATGCCTGACCAATTTGGTGACCTTCTATGACGGAGTTACAGCATTGGTGGACAAGGGACGAGCAACGGACATCATCTCCCTGGACTTGTGCAAGGCATTTGACACTGTACCACACGACATCTGTCTCTCTAAACTGGAGAGGCATGGGTTTGATGGATGGACTAGTCGGTGGATAAGGAGTTGGCTGGATGGCCGCACTCAGAGAGTGGTGGTCAACGGCTCAATGTCCAAGTGGAGACGAGCCATGAGTGATGTTCCTCGGGGGTTCATGTTGGGCTCAGTGCTGTTCAACATCTTTGTTGGTGACACGGACAGTGGGATAGAGTGCACCCTCAGCAAGTTCATGACGACACCAAGCTGTGTGGTGCTGTTGACAAGCTGTAGGGGAAGGATGCCATCCAGAGGGACCTTGACAGGCTGGAGAGGTGGGCCAGTGCAAACCTCATGAAGTTCAACAAGGCCAAGTGCAAGGTCCTGCACGTGGGTCGTGGCAATCCCAGGCACAAATACAGGCTGGGCGGAGAATGGATTGAGACCAGCCGTGTGGAGAGGGACTTGGGAGTGCTGGTGGGTGAGAAGGCAATGCGCCCTTGCGGCCCAGAAGGTCAGCCACATCCTGGGCTGCATAAAGAGGAGCGTGGCCAGCAGGTTGAGGGAGGTGATTCTGTCCCTCTACTATGCTCTGGTGATTCTGCCCCTCATCTCACTTTGGTGAGTGAGATGCTCCCACTGTGGAGTACTGAGTCCAGTTCTGGAGCCCCCAACACAAGAAGGACATGGACCAGTTGGAGAAGGTCCAGAGGAGGGCCACGAAGATGATCAGAGGACTGGAGCACCTTTCCTATGAGGACAGGCTGAGAGAGTTGAGGCTGTTCAGCCTGGAGAAGAGGAAGCTCCAGGGAGACCTGATAGTAGTCTTCCAGTACCTCAAGGGGGCATAAAGGAAAGATGAGAAGAGACTGTTCAGTAGGGCCTGTTGTGACAGGACTAGGGGCAATGGTTTCAAAATAGAGGGAGGTATATTTAGATTAGATACTAAGAAAATTTTTTTTACAGTGCGGGTGGTTGTCGAACACTGGAACAGGTTTCCCAGAGAGGTAGTGGATGCCGCTTCCCTGGAAACGTTCAAAGCCAGGTTGGATGAGACTCTCAGCAACCTGATCTAGTGGAAGATGTCCCTGCTTCTTGCAGGGGGGTTGGACTAGATGACCTTTGAAGGTCCCTTCCAACCCTAACCATTCTATGATTCTATATTTCTATATAAAATAAAATCCTGTTTCTGCTTGTAACCTTTTTTATTTCTGTCTTTGAAAGTGGTTTTGGTGCTGAAAAATGTGTAGCATTTCAGGCAAATAACCATCTGATCATTATTCAACTCATAGTGAGCGCAGAGAAATAGACTAGACTAGACTATACTAGACTAGACCGCAATAGAATAGCTGAGTTGGAAGGGACCTACAATGATCACCTATTTAACTGCCTGACCACTTCAGGGCTGACCAAAAGTTAATAAAACATATTATTAAGAGCATTGTCCAAACGCCACTTAAACACTGACAGGCATGGAGCAGGTGTTTCTAGAGGAAACGGCTCACAGCTTATCTGTGCCATTGCTTAGTTTCTTGGCTGTTGTGGTGACTGGCAAGGCAGTACTTCAATGACAGTCTAAACTGTATATGAACATGTGGTAGCAAGAGTGCTTCTTTGCTCTTAGCAGAAACAAGGATGTTGCTAAACTAAATGTTGAAAAGTATTATAGCTAGAACCCAGTACTTTAAATTATGATACTTAACCTCTACATTATTAAAGTGTAGTACAGCCAAAACCTTGAGTTAATTAGCTATTTTAAGGTAGTATAAAGAATAGTCAGTAAATGTACAAAAACATAGTTTATGTGATTTCCCTCTAGATCAGATAGATTTTAGTAATTTGCATAATGAGAGGGCTGCTAGAATGCTTTAATGTTGCTATCCCAGAAGTCTGAGAAAACCTAATTAATTTTTATAGCTAGGAGACCTATTTTCTTGGCTAATAACAACTACCTTCACCCCATTGCTAGGAAAAAGTGGTAGTCTTACACTCAGTAGAGCAAGTAATCAGTTTTATGCTAATTCTCTGGTGTTTTTTTCATAGCCAAGTACAAAACCCAGGTAGTAACAGATGATGTACGGTTTTTTTCTTCAAAAACCTAAATTAGAAGTCAATTATAAAGGAATGAAAATTGCTGTTGCTAAAACAAACCAAGTACGTTGTGTTATTTGTGACTGATGATTTTAGTTATTTGTTATATTTAATTATTTAGTTATTTGTCTGCTTTTTTTTTGTTCAGCAATTTACAGTGGGTTTCCCACATATTTTTGCAAATTAGGCTACTTTGCTGGATAACAAATACTTTTATCTCTTCACTAAACAAAAGACTGCATAAAGTGAATAATGATAATACTAATATGTGAAAAACCTAGTGCTGCAAAAAGCCATTGTAAGTACACTTGAACAGTAATTGCTAAGTGCAACCTAGTTTTCCACATGGACAGTCTTGGTTTTGCCTAATATTTGACATCAACCTTGTTGGTCAATGTCTGACAATAGCTGATGCATCACTGTAGCCAAGCTCCACCACAAAAGAGGTTCTACGTACACAAGCTGGTCAGCTGGTGCAAACATGCCTGCTTGAGATGCTAAAAACTGCTGCTTTTTGGCATAAGCGTGAAAAACTTCCTATTTGATTTAAAACATCCTGAATACTGTTATTTAATATTGGAAACGCACCTGAGATTTATTTTCAGTAGCAGAAGACTACTGTTCTTTGCTTACTGGTAGAGTACACTCTACTCCAGAAATTTCCAGAAAAGCTATTGTCCCAATGAAGAAAGTACACAGAGATATTTTTAGTTGTGAACTTACATTCTCGCACCTTATTTTTGTGATGTATAGTTATATATGGCTCTGAGTTTCAAAATGAAACAATTTTTAGTCAGGAACTAGCACTGTGAGGAGGAACTACAAGTTAATATTTGTTAAACTGATCTCTAACGAGCCAGAAATTTTCATTTGCTTTTTAAGTGACTCAGTCACCATCATTAAAGCCTCCATTAGTTCAGAACTGTGATCTACTCTGTTTACTTCTGATTAAATAAACAGTAAAAATATCCTAACTTCTAAAGGATTGATTCATATGTCAGTTTTAAAATTATTTTTCAAAGCAATACTCACCTCCCTTTTGCAAGTCCCGTAAAGTCACATTTTGTAATCACCTCTAAATTTTTGTGGATTTAAGGAGCTCTGTGAAACTAATTATTATTACTGTAACTGTCCCATCTTAGCCTCATTCCTTCTTGTTAAAACTTTGAGAATTTAATTAGTTAAAGACCTCTACAGATTTTCCCCTGTTAAGTTTGGACAGCCATTTTTACAAAGCATTACAAATGAATGGAATTAAGGATACCACTGCTTCACATTGCGAATGCTGGTCAGAAGGCTTGTGTGATCTTCTTCAGGGACATGTGGTGACTATTGTTTATATTTGTTTGATATTTCTGTCCTCCAAAGTTCCAGGCACCAGTGATGAGTCTCATTAAATTCTTGCTAAATAAATGCTGTGCTGTAAATGCAGCGGTGCTGAGATGAGAGGAGATGATGGGTAGGTGCTGAGCTCTGGCTGAAGCAGGTAGCATAGCCCACATGTGCCATTAGGCAGTGAGTGATGTGCATGTGTGGGGGAGGGAAGTGTGGGGAAGAACTGGAGCTCAAGCCCTCTCTCTTGCTCCCATAAGCTGGTTATTAGGATATTTTCATCAAAGTGGTCATTAATGCACTGATGTTACTCCATTGGTAATCAGTGGTGCCCAGAACGGATGACATCTGTGCTTCCAAAGATAGTGAATTGGTTGAGGGGGAGGAAGAGGAAAGGAATCTTTCAATAATGGGATCTTAACAAGCATAGCTTCTATTTTGGTATAGCTGGAGGGTTTTGAAATGTCCTGATTTTAACCTGGAAATGTATTGTATAGCACAGCACAACTTTTCAGAGCTAAGTTAGGCATATCGCTCCATATTTGTGCAGCCAAATTACAGGTAGACTGAATTTCAGAGGTGCTGAGAAAATGTAAGTTTCCATGCATGCTGTAGGTATTCAGCACTGAAGTTGGTTTATTGAAGTGCCTAATATTTATGGCTCCAAATTTGAAAATGTGATCCTTTTAAAGTACAGAAGATTTGTAAGATGATTCTTCCATGACTTTATGATGAGCATAGACTTTGGTTGCAGTCTGCTCCTTACGGCTGTTGTCTTTTCTCTTCAGTTCTGAGTGTTGCTAGTGGAAAGTGGAAACTTCTATTAAGGAAATTTTTACAGCAGCTCATGATGGATTGGAAAGACTTGAGTTCTCTTAGGGGTGTGTGCCAGAGAATAATGGATCAATGAAGGTGTCAAATGCAGAGTGCCTGTAGCAGGGGCGATCTGAATTTCTATAAAGAAAAAAATATCAAAAGTCTTTACAAAAATGTTGTCTAATGGAAAACAATCAGCAGATCAGATTGAAGCAACCAACGTACCAAAATAGACCAACAGCAGGAACACCACACCAGTTACAACTAACTAGGCATGTTAACACTTCTGTTTATTTTATAAGACCCTCACAAGAGAGAATCTAAGAACCTTTCAGTGATAGTTTTGTGCAATTCTCTTCACAGTGCATCCATGTTGTAGGGAGGTGTTACTGTTGTAAGAGAAACTCTAAGAAGCCCTGAAAGTCTAAGTATACTATTTTTTATATCTTAAGATGAAGGCAAGTGCACAGGGAGATTTCCCAAAGCACAAAGATTCCTAGCCCCCCTTGCTTTAAACAGAATTTAGGTATGGACATGCTGTTAAAAATACAACACATATTTCAATTTGCAAGTTGAAATAGATGAATTCCTTTTCAAAAGCCTGCACGAGCTTATTCCCTCACTCTTGCTCATTTCCTTACTAGTTATACAGGATTTGCTCTGGAGGGAAAAAAAAAATATAGAGAAACCTTCAGAACTGAAAGCATTTGGAAAAACACAGTGAGTCAGAGGAGAAATGTATTACATTCATTACCAAGCTATATACTGGTAGATGGAGGCAGTGCAGAGGACAGTACATGTTGAAGTAACACGTAATTGTCTCCTCTCCTGAACCGTAGCACGCTCCCAGCTGGACAGAGATGGACAGGGAGCTGGTATTTAAAATCACAGGCCTTTTAATATCGAATATAACAGCAGGATCTGCTCTATGCAAGGCAAGTATTTATAAACTTAAACACCACAGGCTACACAGAGATTACTAGATGCAAAAATGCATTTAGGAGGGAGTCAGCTCCTCTGTGAACTGAGGTTGTTCTCTGTTCTGCAGCTGTCAATGAGCTGTCCATATTTTCTGACCCCCATTTTAACCAGCAGTTACTGGAAGTTTAAGAGAAACAACTACCAGCAAAAGTTGAATGTAGGCAGAGTATAGAGGAATAGCTTGGACAAGGCACTTCACCTTCATGCTGCAAATCCCACTGCCCCTGCCCAGCAATGAACATGCTGAAGCCCTGCAGCTCTCCTACTCCGTTCTAGCTCTGGGAAATGTGGTCAAAGCTAGGAACAGGAAGAGCAGTTCCTCTGCAGAACAGGATAGACACTTCTGGCCTGTGAAGCTACGCCTGCTTTTCCTTTTCATGAGCAGCTCGAAACCTTCTCCACTTGGTTATGAATTGTGTCTCTAGTGTTGTCTAGCACAGTCAGACAAGAAAACAGTGCACCACTGTTAAATATGCCCAGAGAAGGAATTTTGTTTGAAACAGAAGCAACTGAAAAATTATAATCTTACCTCAGAAGAATACTAAGTTTCTGCATTAATATTATATTAAATATTAATATTATAGATACTAATATTATTGCATTGATATTAATAAATATTATGTTTCTGCATTTTAAAAGGCATGTAAAAAAGTTGCTTGATTATTATTACACAGTAATCACAGATTCTGCTGCAATTACTTTATAATATCATAATCTTCATAGGCATTGAGTAGTGAGGATTTTAGCTATGAAAACCTGTGGAGTCCAAAAGCCTCCTGCTTAGCCTGTGTAGTAATTATGCCCTTTTTAAATAAAGGCTGACGTCTTTCTTTGTAACTTCCTCATTCCATTTTTCTTTTCTATCACAAAAGTAATGAATGTCACAATATACATTTCCTTTTTCCCTTCTCTCCACTTTCTTTTGTTTTTCTTTAATAATCTTTATTTTTTATGTTCTCCATTGTTGGGGTTTTTTCCACAATTTTTAATCCTAAACATTTTAAAAGGCCAAATAACATTTCCTATGAAAAAAAAACTACAACAGCAAAACTACTGCTGAACATTTCTCATTGATTTTCTGTATATTTTTAATTCCCAAACATTTCCTCTCTGATATTTTCTTTCTTTTATGGAATTTTATATTAGTCTTTTGCACTTTTGCTCACTTGTATTTCTCTTTTCCAGTCTTTCTTTTTACTGCCTCTTGTCCTCCTAAACTTCCTTTACCTCTGTCTTATGTCTGTTTTATCCCATGAGCTTTACCTTTGAGAATCATGAATGATACCATTCACAACATGACAGAAAATGTTACGGTTATCTTCAAAGACTGAAAGACAATCTTTGGAACATAAAAAAGAGAAGATATCATTGGTGTGAAGGCTAGGCTCAGGGAATAGTTTCAACTGATCAAAAATTCTTTGATCTTGGAGACCCTCAAGTGGAAGAGAAGTATTATACAAAATGTAATGGACGTGCTTATTGATGCCTTTGATGAATCAGGTTAATACCCATAGCTGCATTTAACAGTTAAACACACACAAAAGAATCCTATTCCTGGACTTAGACTTAATATTCATTTAGGATCTATATAGATTTCTCACAGCAAATTTCATTGAAATAGAGAACAAGGTTCACAAATCTGAATTTCTAATTATACTCAGCTATATCTCAATGTAGTAACCTAAAAGAAAAACAGCAGGTTGATTTTCGGAGATACTGAAAATCCACAGTCTTTGCAGAGCTTAAATGCAGCAACCAAACTCAGTGGCTCTGGCAAACCGACCAACTTTATTAGGGTGCCTAAAGTTAGGCAATCAATCAGTTTTTAAATGTTAATCTGCAAGACCTTGCTGTAAGTTGCATAGAAAGCCTGGGAGAGCAGACATTCAAATCTGGGATTTCCAGCCCTGTTCATTGATCATGGGTCAGTCTTGGGTATTTTAATCCCGTCTAGTGCCGTGGCACTATGGATAGCTTTACAAAATACAAATAGGCAAATAATTTTGAATGTGACACGCCCAAATTTTCATAGGGTGTCTCCATTGTAAGCTCTGTTTCAGCTTACATTCCTGCAGATGTATCATTACAGAAGCTAAAGTAATGTGGCAGAGGCCAGTAAGGATGTGGCTGGGCCTGTTTTCTATTTAGCTCTGTATCATCTGAAAGCTAGATTAAACCTATGCCTCTGCAATGACCTCTTTTGGCATTGCTTATAACTGGCACCAATAATTCCTTCAAATTCCTTCCAAGATCTCAAAAATACAGTGAAAAGACTATGTCTGTTTATGAATGACAGAAGTGAGATCCAGAGAAGTGGGGTGGTTGGCTTGGGCTGTAGTCAAAAGCAGAGGCTGAATCTTCTTGCTCTTCGGGCCATGGTGCCTGAAATCAGAAGGATGGCTGCCAGAATAAGGGTGAGTGGCAGCAGCAACAGAGACCAGTGTGAAAGCAGGAAGACTCATTGAGGACCCACTTTCCTTTGATGTTGCGGCCTCAGGAGAAGAGGTGTCACCTTTCTGGGGTTCACCAGGTACCTGAGTGAAGCCTACTTGAGGAGGAGGAGGAGAGTGAGAGGCAGGGGAGCTCACCTGCAAGGTTGTAATCTTGCTGCTCAGTAATGACATGTTCGTTAAGACCGTAGCAGAGGTGGAGTGGACAGCAGGAGCAAGTACAATCTGAGCTTGTTATACTGTTCTGGAGAATTGGGATTGCAAGAAGTAAGACTGAAACAAAGACTAACATGTCAGAATAGCACCATCTTAATTTGAACCAGCTTTCTAATCAGACTCACTGCATAGCAGGAAGAACAAATTTACTGTTTGGGATTACCTTAAATCAATTCAAGTAACACTTATGAAGTATTACAGAAGATGCTCAAAGAAATTGAATTATTCACCTGCAAGATACTGGTCTGGTTTTATCTTTTACAGATCGCTGCATTTAGTAATGGAAAGTTATTAGAGTAAGCTATATGTGAAAAATCAGCTATGAGTATAAACCTGATACCTGTTCTGGGATGCTTGTTTTTTCTGGCAGGAGTACTGTGTAATGACCCAAATATCCCAAGCAGGGCATGTGCCGGAGATACTATCACGCCTAGGCAATCTGGGGCAATCTGTGATTGCCAGCCTTGCACCACAGCAACAAATACTGTGCCGGCAAAGGGATAAATCAAACCTGAACTCCTCTGGCCAGTGCTCAGCTCCAGTTAAGTACATGACAGAAGGACCAGCTCAGGGAAGAACGATTTGATTGCAGCTCCAAGCCCTGGCGGGAGTTAGTCCATGTGTTAGATGTCGTGGGTTTGGTTTTCCTCCCTCTCTTTGGAATGTTACAAATAGAAATAAAAATAATGTTACAAATACAAATAAAAGTTAACACAGAAATACCAAGAATCTAAAGATTATATATATAATAAAGAAACACTTCAGTTTACTGGGAAGGCCACAGCTAGCTTCTTCAAGACACAAGCCCAGTTTGATCTGGGTTTGGCTGTTTCCACATAGATATTAACTTTTCAATGATCTCATGTTTTAAAAGGTTTGCAAACAAAACTTTTCCCTTCCCCTTCCCTTCTCTGCCCTGCCCTTCCATGCCCAGCTGCTGCTTTGGCTTCACAGCAGGCATGGTGCTAGGTCCCCAGTTGCTAATGGGAAGTCAAATTACCATTTGTAATGAAGTGGAACAACCCACAGGCACACAGGCGTTAACCTAGACTGGCTCCGAACTTCTGTGCCCCACAGCAGTACTTTAGACATTGGCAGTCTTAGATCCAGCTACTTGTCAGCTTTTTCAAATGAGTAGTGTTTCTAGTTCCAGTCTGGAGAAGCAGAAGAGATTGCACTGACATCTGCAGTGAGTGGCAATCTATTGCAGGTGACAGTCTGATATACATATCTATTTTATTAGATCGGTGAAGCACCTCAAGTGAAAGAGTCCAGGGAGAGGGGAGGTATTCCACATTTTTTGGCAAAATGATTCTTATTCTTGAAGTGTTGCTAGATCTAACACTGGCCTTTCCAATCCCCTAATTCTAATGGTGTATTTTATAACTAGCTGTGAACCCAATCCTAAAGGGAAAAAAAAAAAAAGAAAACACACTCATAGCGCAAAGAACAAATTAATGCTTGAACAGTTTAAATAAATGCCAGGTTAAGTAAGCAAATTCTGTTATCATTTTCATCGAAATGTTTTTTAAAGAATTCAATGAAACTATAATGTTATCTCAACAAGTAATAATTCAGTTTGGTTTTCTCAGTATAGAAAATCTTTTGGACATAAGCATGTCTCCCCACACTTCTAAAAAAATAAATAAAACCAAAAAGAGAAAAAAAACCATCCTACTGTCCAATAAAATAGAAATTTTTGTCTTTACCACACAGAGATTTTGAATTACATTGGCCTAACAAATAATGTAGCTTATTCATCCAGTCTATTACAGAAGTAATCTAATCCGGTCCTTGATATGCTGAGTGCACCAGAATGTGCTAAAAGAAATGAACACTCCCCAGTTTGAGTACAATGAAAACTCTTGCTGGTCACACTGTGCATCACAGAGCCTTCAATTCCTAAAGTTTCTTTCCAGGTGCTCTAGAAATTGCTACATTTAGTTGCATTTGAGAAGAGAAAACAAAACTATTAATTTTATTTTTTGCAATTAAATTCTTCCAGAATCAGTGCTCCTTAAGATTATAAACATGAGTGCCTGCATAGTTATTAATGTAAAAAACTGCGAAAACTTACTATGTATTGATTTTACTGTTAGTGAAATAGTTATTTTGGAGCATAATTTTTTAATATCTTTTAAAACAAAACCTAACCTGTCATTCTCAGTATCATTATTTTAAAGAGAACACATTTGTGCAACCTGATGATCATTAGCTGTTGCCTTCATCACCTTAAGCCAAGTAGAGATCCTCTGTGATGCACACCTGGGTACCAGCAATCTTCTTCACCTTTGTCTCACTTTCCAGACACCGATGCAGGAAGGAAGCAACTGGAAATGTTCTCGTGAAAACAATAGACTAAAAATCTTCCTGTTGACATGGAGACAGGAGTGAATCAAAGTCACTACACTTAAAAAGCTGTCAAAAATTGTACCTTGTTAAAAAATTGCTGCTCCATTAAAGCAGCACACAGTTTGGGGAGGAATAATTTCCCATCTCCATACTTCACTTTTGCTTGTAATTTCATTTCAGTCGTAATCTAAAATACAAACACTAGGAAATGGAAGTAGTTAGTTTGGGTATGTGTCCAGCCAGCCCCTGAAAGAAGAAGATACTGACTGCTTTGGTGGGAATATTCTGTTCTGAAATTTACTAGCTATGGGCAAGACCAGCTCCCTTCACCATCTCCTCCTGAAGTCAATTCTGTCCTAAGACTTGTCCCCTACAACTATTAGGCAGCTATAAAAGGTTTTTTTTTTTTTCCCCTGTAAGTTCATGTTGCTTCTCATCTGGAAAAACCTGCCTTTGATTTTATGCAAAGTAAGATGTGGGGTTTTTTTCCCCTGATTATCCAGAATGACTAATTCTCAATAATATGTTCTAGTAAAATTGGAAAAAAAAGCAACTTTCAGTAGCTGGGAGAATTGCTGACATGAAAATTGCTTCTTAGGATGCAATGTAAAATCAAACCAACTAATCATTAATATTTTAAAAATAAATGTAAATATGTAATATTTATGTAAAATTTAATTTAAAAATGTAAATAAAAAGTAAATACCTATAGGATAATTATTTTCCATTCTAGATGCAGGACAAGACTATGGTATTTTTCACACAGAGACACAGATGTGCGTGTATGTGTATTTATCCATTACAAATTTTTTCAAAGTGTTTTTCAGTCCATATGACATGAAAGAATAGAAGACAAAAGAACAGACAGACAATCAGCAGTGAAAGGCAAACATGGGCTGACTTCCAGCTCTTTTTTCTAACAGCAAGCTGTCAATCAGATGCAAATAACATATCTATATTTTGCAGTATGCACTTCCATAGAGGAAAATAGGAGACTTTGTGATTTAATTCCCTCAGAGCATAATCTCCATGCAGATCTAGTCAGTGTACCTAAATCCACCTTAGGTAGTTACAGAGTAAAATGAGATTTTTTTTTTTTTTTAATTGCATTGGGATATCCTGGAAGTACATTATTAAATTTCTTTGTATGTGATAAAACAAATAATGAAGTCTTTCCTCTCCTTGGGTTAATTAATTGGCCGGGCAATAGGTAGCAAGAACTTCTGCTCCCCATGCAAGTACTCTGCACAGCAAATATTTGCCTTCAGAATGAAGCTGCCTCAGTGCAGGTGTTTCCAGCTCATCATGTGCTACATGGGACAAGCAGAAAATCCAACCCATGGAGCATTCTACAACCCTGTTCCACCTTTCCTTGCTTCTTTGACAAAAGCTACAGGCTTTCTAATACAGCCTGTTTGCAAAGCAGTGATTTCTTTTCTGTTACAGTCATCTGGAAGAAATAGTTTTCCCAAACCCACAGGAAGCTTCTCTGGGAGGAATCCAGGGCTTGTTGAGACATCAGAAACATTTTTCCATGTCTCTTGCTTGTGTGGGCAATTCATTGTCACTTCACACTATGCTATGTTTAACTGTAGTTTATAGATGCATACAGAGCAATGATCCCTACAACTACTTTAGCACAGGACTGTGCTAAGTACATGGTTAGCTGTATAATGAGAAACAGATTGGATCAGCAGCAGCTTAAGTGTAGTCTCGTTTAAATGAAGCAATAGCACTGATGCAGAGTACTTGTTTAACATATTCCTAACGACTTTAAAAATAAAACTAAGAAAACCAAAAATCTGTGGGTAATGTTTTTAAACTGGGAAAGACTTGCCTGAATTGTAACTTCTGTTGGGGCAAAAGCTGGTTTTGATGGTCTGTAATGGGAATATTGCAGTCTTGAGAACAGTGTCCCACAAAGTGGTTTTTGCATTGCTGGTGAAGATGGTGCATTGCTTTTGGTAAGATCAGCTGCTGTCCTGGTTTTATTTAATGAGGGGGGGCTACTTCTTCTGTAAGAAGTTGCTAGAAGTTGTTTCCCCTTTGTCCAGTGGATTCGTCTGGGCCTAGGGCAGATCTGCTGCTGGCCAGGCCAAGCCAATTGGTACCAGAATGTTCCGTGATAACGCCTCTGTGATAACATATTTAAGAAGGGGAAAAACAGAAAAAAAAAAAAGAAGAAAAAGAAGTGAAGAGGATGTGAAGAACCTGAAGTGGGCGCAGAGAGGGGGAGGCGCAAGCCTTGTGAGCCTTGCAGTCCTCACCTTCTGGCCTCCTGCCAGGCGGCCGACTGGGCCTGACTCGGCCTGGCCCAGCTGCAAGAAGTGGAGAGGAGAAGAGCTGGATGATGTGAAGAGAACCTGAGAGGCGTCTGCCAGCCTGTTGTGAAGAATTTCTTGTGAGAGGAATGGCTGCAGACACCAAGGTCAGTGAAGAAGGAGGGGCAGGAGTAATGCTGCTCCTGGCCAGAATTCCCCTGAGCCATTTTACAGAATGGAAATAGAAATACTGTGCTTTGGTCATGTCAGAGTAATGGTGTATTTTTCTTTGACATTTCTAGTGCAATCTCTACCTACTACACACTCTGTCCTCTTCAACTCCCTGTAGTTAGGACATCATCTAGCAATGGTGAAGACCATGGTGAAGCAGGCTGTCCCCCTGTAGCCCGTGGAGGACCCCACACCAGGGCAGGTGGATGCCTGAAGGAGGCTGTGGCCTGTGGAGGGCCCGTGCTGGCGCAGCAGTTCTGGAGGGACTGCACCCCATGGAAGAAATGACCCACGCCAGAGCAGTTTCAGGTACTGTGGGAGGGATGCCACTCTGGAGCAGGGGAGGAATGTGAGGAGTTCTTCCCCTGAGGAGGAACGAGCGGTGTAAAGCCGAATTTACCGTAACCCCTATTCCCTCTTCCCCCTGTGCTGCTCCAGGTGGGAAGGTGGTAGATATAATGTTAAGCTTGGGAAGAGGGAGGGGTGGGGGGAAGTTATCTTGTTCTCTTTCTCATTATCCTGCTTTGTTTTTAATAATAAACAAATAGTTTTCCCCAAGTCGAGTCTGTTTTGCCTGTAACAGTAACTTTAAGGATCTCGCCCTGTCCTTATCTCAAACTTCGAGCCTTTTTCTTATATTATCTCTCCCTATTCCCTCAGAGGGTGGGGGGAGTGAGAGAGAGACTGCATAATCTGGTCCTGAGCGGGGCTAAACTACGACAGCTGCTTATAAGTAATTGGCTGACATTGTCCATTCTTTGTCTAAATTGTGTATATGTGTATTTTTATATATGCATGTGCACACATGTTCACACACATATATACACACACATATGTGAACAATGTGCTGCCTCTGTAACTTTTATTTAAACTTCATATATGATGCATATGTATATGCATGTATATACGATATGTATATATGTATACACACGTGTGTTTGTATATATATATATGCAGACACACACACAAGCACACAATATATACACATATATAACCATGTACAGAAAGAGATAATTTTAGTTTTAGCCAAAATATTTAAGCCATTTTACAGAATGGAAATAGAAATACTGTGCTTTGGTCATGTAAGAGTAATGGTCTATTTTCTTTTGGCATTTCTAGTGAAATCTCTACCTACTACACACTCTGTCCTCTTCAACTCCCTGTAGTTAGGACATCATCTAGCAAGAGAGTATTTTACCTGGCTTCCCAGTTTAACAGATTAACGAGGGAATATACGTGTGGTGCAATGCCTTTCTCAGTTGTACTGTGCTGGCAGGATTTGGTGTGTTGAGGCAAGCCTAGCATATCTAGCCCTGCAAGCAGCATGCACAGCCCTTTGACTTCTGATGGGATTTTGGCCCAAATATGCTGCTGAGCAACTCCATGGTGTTACAGTATAAGTGGCTGTACAATTTAGGAGCAGAAGCCAAGCTGATGAGAGAACCTCGTGGGTCACAGCTTGGGCACTGATGGAGATTAGGCACGCTGTAGATATGCTCAAAGTTGTTCAAGTGCCAGGAGCACCTCCTGTATAAACTAGCAACCCTTCTGTAAAAGTATTGCCTAAATGTTTGCTTTCAGTAGCTCTTTATCATTAACCATGGACTAATGTGACTTATTAAGCCTATCACACATTAGACAAATAGCCATCAGACTGAGGCTTATATGCTATGGTATTTGCAGAGGGAGTTCTCTTACGCATCGTAGATGAAGTTTAAATAAAAGTTGCAGAAGGGTTGCACGTTGTTCACGACCTGAAATTTCTTTGAATCGTTTGAGCAGTAACAACCACCTGATTCTTTCTACACCAGCCCATCTTTTCAGCCCCAAAGGAACAATTTATATGGAAGTTGTCTTTACAGAATAGACTAGAGAAGAAACACTCCAAGCCAGTCAAGACAATCAGGACACAATATCCTTGCAATTCCTAAAAGGCAGAAAGCAAGTTACTTTTGTGTTTTAGATCTTGTCTTCAAAATCTTTTATTTCCCTTTCACTCACAATCTGTTCCCATGGTAAAGCACTGAGGGACAAGCTTTGTGTGAAGCCTCCCACTGCGTCTATCGTGACAGTGCATGTGGTTCCAGTTCCTTTCCTGAAATCAGTTCGTCCACAACAGAAAAACACTTGAATTCTCAGAAAGACTGACTCAGTAAAAGAAGAGATGTTTAGCAGGAAGCACAATGAAAAAAGTAAATTCTACAAATTTCTGAACATTTCTAATATAGACAACTGTTAAGGAAATTTTAAAAGAGATTAAATATATCTATAAATAATAGATAATATAATATGTAATATATACATATTATATGGAATATATGGCATATAATATGCTATAGGTAATATATATAATATTATATACTATATGTAATATATATATATTTATATATATAAAAATATAAAATGATGAAAGAATTGGTCCTGATTTACCCAGTGGACATATCACTCTTGTCCAAGTCCACATTTTTCTAGCAGTGCTTCTAAGTTTCCATAATGACTGCACAAAATTTTTGGATCAATAAAGAGGAATTCAGCTGTGCATTTATAATGAACAAAAGCAGGAAAATTTCTGTTGCTAATACTTCCAGTAATAATAAAGAAAATCTTCTAACTAAACTTTAATGCTAATCTCACATGTCTCTATTAGTAGTATACCTGGAAAAAGAAAACCCACCCCCAAAGACAGCTAAAAGTATTTGGGGATGAGCAGGTGCATATGTGAAAGCTAAAATAAGTATTTTTTTCTTCAGCTTATTAGCTGTTCATCTGTAGTTTATGCTACTTGCTTTTAATGGTTTTAATGCTTTTTTTGAATCTCCATCTGTGTGAGGGATTTCAGTGATGGTCCGTGTAGGGCCACTGTGGGAAATTACAAGCTGCCCACAGCTGTGAGAACGAGACCTTGGAGAGGGGAGCTAGGAGGGCTGTTGTCTCGGAGAGGGGAACCAGGAGGGTTGTTACTGAGCAGTATGTTGCTGCTATCGGGGAACCGCTGTTAGCCAGCAGGGCACGTACTTGGCAGGCCTTGCTGCATGCGCTGGCCATGTGTGCATCAACACCCGGTCAGTACTCTGCCACTGAATCTGCTGAGGGGATAAACAGAGGCGGCTCAGAGCAGAGGGAGAGAGAAAGGACCCAGAGCACACTCTACGAACAACAGGGGATGCCCTGAAGGTGCTGCGCCTACCTCCCTTCTCTGCTCTGACCCCGCTGATCACCATCCTCCTGCTTGGTGGTGGTGTCTCCGGCTTAGTCGGGTTGGTAAGACTCTCACAAAGGGAAAACAATGTGCTAGTAACTGCTTATGCTAGGAACTGCTTATGCAATGTACTGGATGGGAATATGAGCAAATGTATCGATGTAAGTGAATGTAGCAAAGTGAGTAATGCGGATGGGAATAGGGGTGAATGTATCGAAGCAAACAAGACCTGAGCACAATGGACAAAACGAGAGTATGTGCTTAGAAGCAATGGTGTGAAGAAGTACGTGATGAAGAACAATGATACAATGTCACTCAAGAGTGTAAAGCTAATTGGACAAATAGTGGGGTGGTAGAGATTGTGCTAATAGTTGCCCTATAGGAATAGAGATCGTAGACAAAGAGCATCTGGGTAAAGAGTATAAAACACTGCTGTAAAAATAAACTTTGGCCTTTTGGGCTCACTTGCTGTCTTGCCCAGTACTCTGTCTCGCCAATATGCCACAGATGGCGCCCGAACAGGGACGCACTTAAACTTCAAAAGGAACAAGGACTGAAACTCTAAAGAGGCTTGAACAAAGCTCGCACTGGTGGCATAGCCCAGTTGAACCAGAGGCCAGAATCCAGAAACTGGGATTGAGGATCCACACATCAGAAAAGCGCGCTCATCACCTGCATACAGGTGAGCAACTGGGAACCATGGGAGGGAAAATATCCTCAGAACAGATGCAAAGCATTGACGTAATGGGAAGAATGCTAAAAACACAGCGCAGGATTGTTACCAGCCCGCAGTTAATGACTTTATTAGAGTGGATTCGTGAAAATCATCCACAATTTCCTGCAGATGGGACTTTTCAAATAGAGTCTTGGGAAAAAGTGGGCGCGAGCCTTCAAAAAGCCGCTGCAGCAGGAGACAGCCAAGCTTGCAAAAACTTAGCCACTTGGGTACAAATCATGCTAACCCCCTTGAGAATGTTTCAACAGAATCTATTAATACTTCTTTGCCTGAGGCGTCGGCACCCCCATTACCAGACTCTCAACCTGTAAGCATGTCCCCCTGTAACAATTGTATCTCCCCAGAAACTGGTGGGGGGGAGGGATTAGCACAGAGAACTCCGTGCTGCAGGTCGGTGCAGAAAACTCTGTGCTGTATTCCTGTTCCCCTGCAACGTGAGCTTGTACACCCTGCTTCCGCGCTTTTTCTGTCGCTGTCATCGCCGCAGTCTCGCGCCCCAGATTTGCCTCGGGTTCCGCTTATCAATTATTTTCCTGATACTGCACTTGCTAATATCTCCATTTAACGTGGGTTCAAAAGACTTTGAAAAGAAACCTCCTCCGTGAAATGTGAATGTTAGTCATGCAGTTGTGAATGTTGAAACGTGTGATATCTGGAAAGAGTGTAAAAAAGAGGCAATGCAGAATGGTGATTGGCAAGTTGCTTTAGCCTATCTGGTTATGTATCAAGCTAATCAGCAGCTGGTTTGGCAGCCTCTCAGTTATGATGCTATAAAGGAGCTGGGACAAACAGTACAGGAGGGAGGGATACATTCTCCTTTTACTACAACCTTACTTGAGGCAATAGCAGAGTCGTATACTCTGGCTCCACATGATTGGAAATCGTTAATGAAAATGGTGTTAATACCTACGCAATTCATTATGTGGCATGCAGATTTTAAAGAAGGATGTACTGTGCAAAGTATTACAAATTTAAATCAACAGATTCCAATAGGATATGAACAATTGGCAGGAGAAAATGCTTATGGTAACCCGCTCCTGCAGGCATAGTTCCCGAGAGAAGCATATGCTCAAATTAGACATATAGCTCTTAGGGCAGTGAGAAAAATTCCAGCATCAAAAGGTGAAGGACCTCAATCTTTTGTTAAGGTGCTGCAAGGAGCTAATGAGCTATATGCCGATTTCATAGATCGTCTGCAAGCTACTTTAGAGCGGCAGATTGACAATGATGATGCAAGAGGGTTGTTGCTATTACAATTGACTGTTGAAAATGCTAACAATGATTGTAAGCGTGTATTGCAACCTATGAGAAACTGTAATCCCTCTTTGGCTGATATGATCAGAGCATGTCAAGATATTAGCTCAACAGGACACCAAGCTGATGCTTTAGCTAATGCCCTCACAGCACAGTTAAAAGTAATGGATAAAAAGTCAGGACAAGGCAGGTGCTATTGTTGTGGTTCTTTGGGACATTTAAAGAGAGATTGCCCAAAAAATGCAGACAGAAAAAATTTTCCACCCCAAAACTGTCCTTGTTGTAGGAAAGGAAAACATTGGTCTAATGAATGTCATTCCAGATATCACGCTGATGGACAGCCCTTATCAGACTGCTCGGGAAACGTGAGGCGGGGGTCAAGGCCGCACGCCCCGGACAATCAAATAAATCCGTGTCACACTGTGTGTTAGGCGACCTCACTCCAGCCACCGCAGGGAGTGCGGGGCTGGAGCTGGCTGCTGCCCACTCAGTTGCAATAACAACAACTGATGTAATTCTTATCCCGATGGGAGTTTGGGGTCAGATGGAAAAAGGGATGCATGCTTTGCTAATTGGTAAATTATCAACCACTAAACTGGGACTTTTTGTTTTACCTGCAGTCATTGATTCGGATTACAGTGGAGAAATTCAAATCATGGCATGGACACCGGTGCCTCCTTGTTTTATCTCAGCAGGACAGCGTATCGCACAGCTTGTACCTTTTCAAGGGGAAACCTCTGGGAAATCTGGACATTCAGATAAAAAAGGTTTTGACAGCACTGGAAAACTGCAGGTATTGTGGACAAAATCTATGAAGGGGACACAATCAATGATAAAATGTACCATTGATGGACGTTGTTTTACAGGACTTGTAGATACCGATGCAGATGTCTCTATAATCCAGAGTTCTGTCTGGCCGCCAGAATGGCCCACAGCAGACCCTGCTTCCATGATTGTGGGAATAGGAGGAATGCAGCAACCAAGAAAAAGCGCACTTCTTCGAGTGATCATTGGACCAGAAGGACAGGTAGCCCGTGCTCCTCCTTTCATTGCTCCAGTTCTGTGCATCTTATGGGGACGAGACGTGCTTGGACAGTTCGGAACTACGGTCCACATAGCAGAACCAAAACAGAGAAATTGTATGCAGAGAACATCGAATGACTGATCAGAGCCTGGCAGCAACCGATCTTCAAACTCACCTGGCTAACACAACAACCTGTGTGGGTTGATCAATGGCCCCTACGTCGAGAACGCCTGGAACAACTACATAGACTGGTGGAGGGGCAATTGGCAACTGGCCACATCACGCCTTCCATGAGCCCTTGGAACACTCCTGGTTTTTGTATTCCAAAAAAGAACGGCAGATGGCGCTTGCTACACGACCTCAGAGCAATTAATGCTGTAATTGAGCCTATGGGAGCTCTTCAACCAGGGATGCCCTCACCATCTATGCTTCCAGACAATTGGCCTTTAACAGTGATTGATTTAAAGGACTGTTTTTTCACTATTTTTCTACATCCTGAAGATGTAGAAAGTGTTTTGCTTTTTCCATTCCATCATTAAATCAGCAAGCACCCATGCAAAGATACCACTGGACAGTTTTACCACAAGGAATGCGAAACAGCCCAATGATTTGCCAAGCAGTTGTTAATGCAGCACTTCATTCAGTAAGAATCCAAAATATAGATGCCATCATTTATCACTATATGGACAATATTTTAATTGCTGCACCACTTGACAGTGACTTAAAAAGGGTTGTTACGCAAGTCTACAAAGCCATCGTAGAAGCTGGCCTTCACATCTCACCAGACAAGGTACAGGAAACCAGCCGATGAAAATACCTAGGATGGCAAATTACCAAACAAGAAATCCGTTCACAGCCTCTTTGTATAAAGCTAAAGGACACAGTAACACTTAATGAACTGCAAAAGATTTTAGGTGCATTTAATTGGGTTCGACCAGTCTTGGGACTCACTACTGAAGAATTACATCAATTATTCATACTTTTAAAGGGAAATCCTGATCCATTGTCATCTAGAACACTTACTAACAAGGCCAAGAAAGCCTTATCTATAGTTTCACAGGCAATCGAAAATCGGCAAGGATGGCGAAGTCTCCTTGAACTACCAATCATGTTGGCAATAGTTGCTAATGTTTTTCAACCTTTTGCAGTTCTCTTTCAATAGGAAGAGAATGCAAAAGACCCTCTACATGTAATTGAATGGCTCTTTTTGCCACATTCTCAATCAAAAACAGTGGTAACAATTCTTGAAGCTTATGCTAAATTGATACAAAAGAGAAGGGCCAGATTACAGGCTCTTGATGGAATAGATCCATCTGTAATTTTTATTCCTGCAATCAAAGAAAATTTAAATTGGCTTCTTGCTGAGAATCTCGATATGCAAATTGCTTTGGCTGATTTTCAAGGCCAAATCTCTATTCATTATGCCAAACATTGAATTTGGGCTGAAATTACTAAATTGCCCCTGCATACAAAATTACGTTGCAGACCAATCCCTGTACAAGGTATTACTGTCTTTACAGATGGCTCTGGCAAATCAAGGAAAGCAGCCATGGTATGAAAACCATCCCTTGAGGCAGAATGGCAACATGAAGTAAAAATTGTTCCACAAGGTTCAACTGAAGTAATTAAGTTGGTAGCAGTAAAATTGGCTTTGTTAAAATTTAAGGATGAGCCTGTTAATCTTGTCACAGATTCACTTTATGTAGCAGGGATAGTAGCGAGACTTGATTATTCAATGATTAAGAATGTGGATAATTCTTTTTTAATGGCTGAACTTCGCATGCTTTGGTCTCTAATAAATCAAAGAAAGAATGATTTCTATGTTATGCATGTTAGATCTCATACTGATTTACCTGGTCCTATAATGGAAGGTAATCAATTAGCAGATTTCTACACTATGTCTGCAATAGTTCCTAATCGATTTGAGCAAGCTAAATTGTCACATTCCTTTTATCATCAAAATGCTAGAGCACTTAGAAGATATTTTCAGCTAACCATGACTCAGGCACGTAGTATTCTTGCAGCCTGTCCTGATTGTCAACTCTTAGCCCCATTGCCTGCCAAGGAAGGAGTTAACCCATGTGGAATTAAAGGTAACAAATTGTGGCAAACAGATGTCACACACTTTGGAGAGTTTGGAAAAATGAAATATGTGCATGCAACAGTAAATACTTTTTCTGGGTATCTTGTTGCTACTGCACACATGGGAGAAAGAGCACGTGATGTTTGTAAACATTGGCTAACCTGTTTTGCAATTTTAGGTGTTCCACAAAGAGTGAAGACTGACATTGGGCCTGCTTATAGCTCTGCACATGTTCGAGTATTTTTACAACAATGGGGTACTGAACATATTACAGGTATTCCTCATTCACCCACAGGTCAAACAATTATTGAGCGATCTCACAGGATTTTGAAAGAACAGCTCAATAAACAAAAAAGGGGGAATATGGCATTGGAATCTCCACAGGAAAGGTTATGGAAAGCAACTTATGTCCTTAATTTTTTGAATCAAGATGAGACATATAAGTCAAAATATGAAAAACAACATGGTTTATCCGTACCTTTTCAGAGTAAACCATTGGTAAGGGTAAAGAATACAATTTCAGGACAATGGAAAGGACCAAAAGATTTAATAACTTGGGGTCGGGGATATGCTTGTGTTTCTACAGGTGATTGACTGCAATGGATTCCATCACATTTTGTGCGACCTTATGTCTCGGATTCATCAGAGGAGTCACAGGATTGCCTGCTGTCAGCTTGAATGCGCCTGATAGCAATGTCTGGCTTACCCTTGCTAAAGCAACGAACACAAGTACCATGTGTCTTTCTATCGCTACACCAACGGCTCCTTTTGTACCTATTTGGTAGGTGTACCATTAGCAAGTCAGGAATTAGATACTTTTTACAATGTTTCAGTACAAAGTCCATGCAAAAAACCAGGTGTTATTGTGCCTCTCTGGTGGTGTCATGAGACATGGCGAAAGACCACCTCACAACCACGAGGCTGGTATAACACCTCACTAAATATGATACATGATTTTCCAGCCTTGCCAATTCAACCACAAGAATTAGACATTATGGGTACACTGAAAAGTCACATTTGTTTCTCTTTGAACTACACGGCTAAAATATACATGAATAGTTCTGGGTTTGACGTTTCACCACATATAATATTTTTTAAGAACTGGACTTGACGTAATAACACTGCATCAAGTCAAATTATACCTGGAATCGATGCTATTGGCCTTCCTGAAGATATTTTTTTCGATTTGTGGGGATAGGGCATGGAAAGGTATTCCTGGGAAGGCTGTGGGAGGACCATGTGCTTTTGGCCGACTAACGCTATTTCGTCCTAATATCCCATCTCATAATTTGACATATCAACTCAGTCGTCATATGAGACGAGCTGTAAAAACATTCCCAGAGAACTGTGATTCAAATGTAAAATTCTGGAATGCAGCTGAGAGAGTTTTTGGTTCCTTGATTGCATCCATAGGGACTGCACACGCATTGAATATGATTAATAAGTTAGGTTGTTGGCTTACGAGATAAAGCAATGCAACTAGTATCGCTTTGCAAGGTTCATTAATGGATGTTAACTCAATAAGGCATGCTATATTAAAGAACCGAACAGTAATTGATTTTCTACTCTTAGCTCAAGGCCACAGTTGTCAGGATTTTGAAGGCATGTGTTGTATGAACCTTAGTGACCACTCGGGATCAATTCACACAAGTATTGATCAACTGAAGGCTTTGACCCAGCAATTGAAGTTACATTCAGAAGAGAACTTCTTTGGTTTTCTTCCATGGTTTGGGAACCTTGGGCTATGGCTTAAAAGACTTGTTATTTTGTGCTTATTAGGGATATTTGTCTTTTTTCTGATTTGTGTCTCTACTCCATGTTTTTTAACTTGAGTGCAACAAATGATTGAATGCAGTATTAACAAGGTTATGCTTTTGCATGTCAATGTAGTGCTTGCTTTGGATCTCTTAAACAAAACAGGGGGAAATGGAGTGGATGGGAATATGAGCAAATGTATAGATGTAAGTGAATGTAGCAAAGTGAGTAATGCGGATGGGAATAGGGGCAAATGTATCGAAGCAAACAAGACCTGAGCACAATGGACAAAACGAGAGTATGTGCTTAGAAGCAACGGTGTGAAGAAGTACGTGATGAAGAACAATGATACAATGTCACTCAAGAGCGTAAAGCTAATTGGACAAATAGTGGGGTGGTAGAGATTGTGCTAATAGTTGCCCTATAGGAATAGAGATCGTAGAAAAAGAGCATCTGGGTAAAGAGTATAAAACACTGCAGTGTTTTGGGCTCACTTGCTGTCTTGCCCAGTACTCTGTCTCACCAATATGCCACATGCAAGGCTGTAATAGAGCATCAAGAGAAGCGTGGCCAGCAGGTCGAGGGAGGTGATTCTGCCCCTCTACTCTGCCCTGGTGAGACCCCACCTGGAGTACTGTGTCCAGTTCTGGAGCCCCCAGCACAAGAAGGACGTGGACCAGTTGGAGAAGGTCCAGAGGAGGGCCACAAAGATGATAAAAGGGCTGGAGCACCTCTCTTATGAGGACAGGCTGAGAGAGTTGGGGCTGTTCAGGCTGCAGAAGAGGAGGCTCCAGGGAGACCTGATAGTAGTCTTCCAGTACCTCAAGGGGGCCTACAAGAAAGATGGGGAAAGGCTGTTTAGTAGGGCCTGTTGCGATAGGACGAGAGGTAATGGTTTTAAAATAGAGGGGGGTAGATTTAGATTAGAAATTAGGAAAAATTTTTTTACGATGTGGGTTATAGAACACTGGAACAGGTTGCCCAGAAAGATGGTGGAGGCCCCATCTCTGGAAGCGTTCAAGGCCAGGCTGGATGAGGCTCTGAGCAACCTGACCTAGTCCGGGATGTCCCTGCTCCTTGCAGGGGGGTTGGACTAGATGACCTTTGAAGGTCCCTTCCAACCCTAACCATTCTATGATTCTATGATTCTATAATAAATACTGTTGTGCTTTTAAATATCATATGCTGGGTGAACTTTGTGCATAGGAATCCTATGAACCGGTTACACCATCTAGCACTTAACCTCCATCCTGTAAATTCACTTAATTCTTCCAGGGCAGAGGGAAAGTCATTTGTATGTAAGAGAAGCACAGCACCTTTAAAAGCCATTCTCAGGTAAAAGCAGGGGAAATAATTTATCAGAAGCTACAGTTTCTAAGTTATTATGTGGTAAATCACAGAAAGGGCATTCTCCCATGATAACTACTCAATAATTCATTCTTCGACTACATCCACATAGTGCTGCAAAATATTTAGTTCATGAGATGGCAGCAATAGCTCATGAGCTTGACACACATAAAGTCTAAATTGGCATAATTTTTCATCATATACAAACTTTGGGAATTTGGTGTTGCAGAATAACTGCATTACAGATTAAAAAAATAATAAAAATATCTGCACAGCTGCATGCTTTGAGTTTAATCTTGAATCCCTCCCCTTTCTGTGTATGTTCTCCTGAGTCCCAGGACAGCTAACCAGTGATGATGCTACCTGTAACACAACCTGTATGTTCGAGGTGACTGTAAAGCTTTGATACACTGTAAAATTACTAAATTATCATAGTTATGAAATTATTACAATGCTTTTATGGAGGCTGATATGTATTTACCTTTCACCATATGTGAGAATGTGTTTTTATCGACTCTCAGTCCTGTATACTTAGCCAAGGACGCTGAACTGTGACTGCATTCATATAATGCTTTTTGTTGTTAATAGCCATGCCCTGGACCAAAATAAGCCTTCAGCTATGCCCAAACACCTTTGCTCTTTGTGTTAGATTTGCACACACCCTGGCTGAACCTGTACTTGAACAATTGCTTGCAATTTTTCTGAGGAGCCACAGGAAAGGTTACTGTCTAGCTTCACTTTGCCATTAAAAGCAGTAGATGTGCTTGAACATGCTCTAGGAGCAGAACAGTTACTGGAAAGGGTCTCATCTTACATGGTTAAACACAGGATAAGTCCATGGCTTCAGACAAATTTTTGGTATTACTGTATTTGATTCTCAGCACTCTGCTTACGTAAAGCAGCCATCGCAACCAGTTCAACTGGTCCCTCAGAAGTCTGATTACATACAGAAGCAAGGAGTTGTTGGTGCATTTCCACATCACTTAAATAATGCTCTGGTCAGTCTCACAAGTCATCTGCCGTGGTTTTCACCTACCATGGCTGCTTCACTCTGCAACCTTGCTAAGGTAAAACAAGGTTCATTTAAAGTTGAACCGAGACTACAGCTTGGTAGTACTATGCAAGCCAAGCACATAAAACATAACCTCTTCTTTCCATAGCCATCAGAGTATTTGGGGATTTGCTTACTTGCTATTGAATTTAATTTTTTCCCAAGTTTCTCTGATTACTGGAGAGAAAAGATAATAAGCATATTTTGTGTTTGGTGACTTGCTCAGTGAGATGGATTTGAAACTCAAGCTTCCCTGTACTGGAGATGGGAGCAAGGTGGGGTGGGGGCATTGCAAGTACTTGATATCATTCCTTTCTGCAAGGGAAGGTGATGGCTGGGGAGGACAAGCTGGACTTGGTATTTCTTTAAAACTTCCTAATATAGCAGTGTTTTAGAAGGTATAGTGATGAATACAAGGAAAAAAAAAAAAGGAAAGCAGAGGAGAGGAGCTTGGGAATGTGGTGGACCTGACTGTGGCTGATGCTTTGAACATGAAGACTCAGTGGCACAGGCATCTATGGTTTGTACAAACACACTCAGTAGTGCGAATATGTAGTGCTCATGCTGGGGATGTCACCCAGACTGGGGATGGCTTGTGTTGGGACAGCTCAGGAGTTCAGGGGGGTGATTTCATAACTGCCTGCAAAACACCTTGTGGATGTGCTCTATGACTTGACTGCCACTATTAACCAGTTTATGTATGTTAGCAGCCAGCTTAGGTATATCTGCACATATTGTCCTAAGAGTAAAAAGGAGAAAAGGAAGGATAAGGGTAGGAAGAAGAAGAGGAGAGCGGGAAGTAGTAGAAAATAAACTGAGAAGAGGTGGGTTTTTTGTGACTTTATGGTTTCATGAACTTTCATGAATGATTTGTGAGAGAAACTATTTCCCATTGTGCTGTTGCCATTTGCTCCTACTCACTTGCTGGGAGCATTTTCGTTTCCCATAGGCCCCTAAAGGCTTGAGTTTTCATATTCCGCTTGCACTAATTTATATCAACTGCCTTGGACATTTTTACTTTTCAGGTATTTTCATTTAGCTTTCTAAAGCAAAGAACTTATCTCTTTAAAGCTTAACATAACATAACTACCTTGTCTCGCAGAAAAATCTAAAATGGCAATTGGCAGGAAAACATTATATAAAAGCAACTCAGATTAGATTATGTTCCTGTTTATGATTTACCCAATGGAAGAAGTTCAAACCGATGAGTATACTGTTTAACAGCAGTATTTTACAACTGAGAAGAGCCTTCTGGTTTGCTGAAAAAGAATACAGGTGGCTATACAATGGTTTTAAATATGCTAATACGATAACCTAGTCTTACAGGAAATGCCCCTGGACAAGGGGTAATGGTTTTAAAATAGAGGCAGGTAGATTCAGACTGGATGTAAGGAAAAATATCTTTACAGTGAAAGTGGTGAAGCACTGGAACAGGTTGCCCAGAAGGGTGGTAGATACCCCATCCCTGGAAACATTCAAGGCCAGATTGGGCAGGGCTCTGGGCAACCTGATGTAGTGGAAGATGTCCCTGCTGCTTGCTGTATGGTTGGACTACATGACCTTTAAAGGTCCCTTCCAACTCTAACCATTCTATGATTCTAAATATGAGTTTTTTCTTTTTTTTTTTTTTAAATGATGTTAAACATTAATAATAACATATGAGAAAATTTACCAGCTTTTCCTAAAAATCATGTGTGTTGTGACCAACTTGTAGTTTTCATCCTTGAGTACCTATCTTCTTGACTCTCTGACTTGCTTTGGGATTCTCTGTCTTTGGTGACAAACTTGCTGTTTGCTTGCCAGTTCATATTGCTCCCCTGAAGGTTACTATCCCTCATGCCTCCCATCAGTCTTTTATCCAGCCTTCTCTTCCATCCTAATGCTTGCCCTGCCCTGGTTGCTAGTTTTAAGTGCTATGTAATTTTTTTTTTGTGGCCTCACACAAAAGGTAAAGCGCTTTGACAGAGGTAAAGAGCAGAACTCTCCTACAGTGGGCTGGCATGCCCTAGCCACCTTGCAATAGCCTGCTTTCAGCTGAGTCAAGGAAAACCAGACTAATGGCTTCAGGTCAAGCAGTGATAGTAACAATTTCTGTGTTTTTGTAAGACAGCACACAATCGGTTTAGATCAGTGATGCTATTTTCAGAGGACCAGGGTATGTCTAAAGACACCTTATCTTTGTATTCATCTCCATGGCCCATTGAGGCAAGTCAAGAGAGTCAGCTATACCATTGATTTGCTTGGGATTATTGGTCTGATGAAGTCAGAGACAACAGCTGCCACAACAAGGAGACAAGAAGGATGTCTCTCAGAGCCAAAATAAGCTAGTAAAGCTTTCATTCCCTCAGGATAGCTGAAAACAATCAAAAGGTGCATGTTGTGGTAAGTATCCAGCAGTTCAGTCCCTACATGTGCAGGATAGTAGTTGAGGGCTTGTCTGTCATTTGTAGATGTTTCAGAGAATGGTTCATTTCTTTGTGAGGTCACTCCTCTGCTTCTCCACCTTGCAAGCTTCCTTCTGTGACTCAGACATTGAATGCCTTTGGGACTGGTGGCAACGTCATCCATAAATGCTGGTGGCCTCTGGCCCACTCTGTGCTGCTGCAAATGGTGCATACAAAATGTAAAAGGATCTCCTCAGAAGATACTATCTAAGGGGCACAGGATTTCTCTCCCTATCCAGGCTGTTTTTCCTCCTGTTTAAGCCAGCTCCCACCAGCTGTAGGCCTTCAGATTCAAGCCCGTAGAGAATTCACTGCTTATACTGCCACTTGCTTTCCTACCACTGTAGGCTGATGTACCATAAACACGAAAGCAATGCTTTGTGTTGCAGGGGACACTTGCTAGAATGTATCGTGGGGTAATCCTGAGGGAACAGTTTTCACCTTTTCAAATACCTTTCACCTTTTCGGTCCCTTCCAACCCTATCTATTCTGTGATTCTAAATTATGGGTGTTGTGGGTGCAAGAAGGAAAAAAAACCAAAACTCAAACAATCTGCCATCACAAGCTTCCACATACTTCTGCGTATGCAAAGGCTAGGTTTTTGTAAACTGTCAACTTCCCAAAGGCTCTTGCAGCTTTGTGACAAACTGAATTGTCTGTCTTCAGGCGACATCCTCAGGCGGCTTTAATGAGGAAGGGAATAAAAGACCTTCTCCCTGCTAAAAAAGTCTTGAATTCCCCTAGAGTTTAGAGTTGAGTGTGGTTTTGCTATATTTTATCATGCCTTATCACATGCTTTGGTGAAAGATTTTCTGACCCCACAAGAGGCATGGCAATCTGCTACTTGCCAGCCCTGGGGTTTTCCCAGCAGCCCCACGGGTGTTGCGGGAGGAGGACAGCTCATTGGTGGGGACAGGCTGTGTTGGTGCTTACATGTGCTTCTAGCAGAAAAGCAGCTTTTGAGTAGGTTCAGCTGAAGGGCCCTGTGGGCAAGCGTCTGTCTGTCCTCTCGCTCAATACGAGCAGCCAGCCCAACACAGCAGGCAAGCATAGTGGCAAGGGACAGCAAGCATGTCTGGAAACTGGGATGGGGACATTTGACTCAGAAAGTAGGTCCTTCATCATCTTTTCCTGTAAGCAAGGCTTCTGTACATATGACCACACCATCAGATGTCCTATTCTCCCAGTGCTGTTCCTGTTCTGTCAAGCTTTTCTCTACCATTTACTTTAGCCTGAATCGTACAGCAAGATCCAAATAGTGTCTCATTTCTTTGGGTACACAGTGCCACCTAGTCCTTGACCAAACAGGCTAGAGAGGGATTTTTAGTGTTCCTGAAATGCAGGAGTGTTTTATTTTACAGGAAAAGCTGCAGGAACAGCTTCTGTTTAGGCTAACGTTCAATCCTCACTGCACTTTCTTCCTGTCCTTATCACATCTACATCCCACCATCAACTGGTTTGACTATTACTTCTTGCAGGTGGCTACTTGCAGAGGACTGCAGATCTTTTATCTCTTTAGCTGGCATGTCACTTCAGTTAGCGGCAACCATTTGACCAAAACCAACCATTTCACCTGCTTGGATGCCCCTTCCTACCTGACTTTACATTTGCTCCTTTTTATCCTCCTCACAGGACTGTTAGTGATTTCCTCCAAAGGACAACCTGGCACGCTCTGGTAGCTGGCCAGCCAGCAGCTGTAATGAGCAAACAACTTGAAGCTCATTACATCGCTTCAAAAATATAGACCATGTCTTCTCAGCATACAGCAGATAATCAACAGCATGATGGCCTCTGACCTTGTCATGGTGTGGAGCTGGACATATGTGCTGGGAACTGAAGCAAGAAACAAATAGGAAAGGTAGAGGAGGGTCTTGCAACCTGCTGCCACCTCTTCTGTGCCTTGCTCAGGTAGCCCAGGAGAGCCACCACTCAGCAGAGATGCTCATATTTCTTCATCGTCTCTGTGCCCATCTCAGGGGCCTTCCCCATGGTCCCCTGCTGCTCTGCTGCAGTCCCTAGGGTTGGAGAAGCTCCACTTTCCAGTGGAGAAGCAGCCTTGGTCATTATACGCCCAGGGAGACCTGCCCTGCTGAGCACCTGAAGAAGTTTTCATTAGCATGACACTGAATCTGGTGAGGTTTTGTATTCCTGGGCAGATGACTATGGACTTTTGTCACTTTCAGTGACAAAAGCTCAAAACATTTATTGGAGACTGAGCCTTCTCAAGGAAATGCTGTTTTGAATAAAGCCTGTTTGCTTGGAAAACATTTTGAATGCCAAATGCTGTCTAACTGTAAAGAGGTTTCCTTTCTGCCAGTCTTTGGTAAGGAATGTAGTAGCATCAATATCTAAAATACTATTAACTTCTAAATTAGCATCTATTGAGGTGGATGGAGCAGTTCACACATGTCATCTGATTTATTCAGGATCTGTGAAAAAATCAGGCTGGCTCTAGCTACTAGCTAATAATGTGAGTGAGTGCTAGTGCTGGTTAATAGCTGTGCTCATGTACCACTTCCTATGCTCTTTCTGGCTCCCCAGACAGATACTCCTTGCACAGAAAAGCAGCTTTGGAGAATGTTGCTACATGTAAGAGGCTCCAGGCCACACATGACGTCTTGTTTATTGCTCAAGTCAATAACTTTGATATGGATACTCACTAGGTTTTCTAGGGGTTGATGTGTGTAAGAGCAGCAGAGGGGCTGATGTGTTTCTAAAATGGAGCAGCTCTATTGGACGCACAACATATTTGGGCCTGAATGGACCAGTTATCCACCACACATAAATGTACTGTCCGTCTTACAGTACCATGTTCTTTGGGCTGGCAGGACTGAGATAAGTCGTTGTTTATGTTCTGCAAAATCATGGCAAGAAAGATAACATCTGAGTATCAGTGTTTTGACAATGATATTTTAGGAACTGTAAGTTAATAAAACCAGACTCATAATGATTCAATAACACCATGTGTGACATTTCCAGTATGACTAGCATTTAGTTTAATTTTCAACAATTGCTAATCTAAGAGTGACTATATATATGAAGTCTATTTTGCCCACAGAAGAAGCCATTTCATTGAACAGAAGACACGTGTGCTGATTGTGACACAGTGACCCAACTTTTCCGGTTAGGGGGATATTGAATAGTTTAAGATCCCATTTTGGGGTATTTTCCTAAGGCAGCGTACAAAGATTTCCTTCTCTTTACTAGAGACTCCCTACTTATATGTGGATGTAGAGTACGTCACACGTAGCTCATGATCTTGTACCATCACAGTTGCAACAGGAGATGTCTAACTACTATTTAAGATATTCTAGGGCCAGCAGAAAAGTCACTCAATGCCCAGCTTGAACTACTCTGTAAAAAACCCAGCCCACAGAAAACCACTCAGACTACGATGCTTTAACATACAAATTAGTATCATACGAGATGCATTTACACACGTTTCAATTAGTTATTTGCAGACAGGGAGCACTGGCTTTAGTGAAACACCGTGGAAACCCCAGTAGCTGTTTCCCAGCTCCCCAGCTAGGAATTTGAGAGGAGGTGTAATGGTCCTGTGACAAGCTTCAGAGCTGTGAGCGACGAAAGAAGAATAATGAGGGCATAGAGGCAATTTATGGTCTTTTTGCTTGACTACAGCCTGCTATTCAAGCAGTATATCAAACAGCAATGCTGAAATCTCCCCTCTCGCATCCATGCTTTCAGAGAGCCAAGCTGTTGGATGGTGTAGGTGTACAGTCATATAAGATGCATCAGTGCCAGTGTTTGTTTTTCTTTTTCATTTTCAATTGTGAAGTTCTCTTCCAAGGAACTTTGCTGGATTCACAGCAAGTTGGAGGGGCTTTCATCTCCACCTGTGGGACCTCCTCCTTTTGACTCTACTGAGGTCCTTGCCATGCTGAGAGCTGATGCGCTGTGACAGCTACTAGTAAATCTGGAGAGCAGATGGTCAGCCCAATTAATTTTCTTCAGTAGTTGAAGCTGTGGAAGGAGTCTTCTCTAGGAGCTGCTGCACAGTAATACGGTGATTGAATGTTTGTGTGACAGGGTTAAGGAAAACCAACAGCTTGTTGATCCCAGAATCTGACACTACAGCAAACCCTTTATGCACATTAGATGACGTCAGTGATTCCAGGATGCCAGCCACACTATGCCTGCACTGGGGAGGCAGAGATTGTCACGTGAGTTTCTAGAATAACTAACTCTGCATTTCATTTCACTGACACCTGCACCGGAGACTTACGGTTGCAAACTCTCAGAATTGGGTGCTCTGTTGTACAGCAGGAAATATTCTGGAAGAAAATGAGTCATGCTGCTTTTTTAGAAGCAAAAAGTATGCTTCAAGGCTCTACTGGCAGTTTGAATCCACTGCTTTTAGTTCTGCGGTGTGGATTTACAGAGAGGTAAAATAACAGAAAACAGAAGTTGGCCAGTATGTTTTATACACCAAGATTTCCCTCCTTTCTCCTTACTGACTCTTGCAGGAGGTGGGAGGAAAGAGGACTTTGTCCCAGATTGTAGTCAGTCAGTGCACAAAAGACAATAGTCAGTTGCTGTTAGTATATTCATTTCTGATGGTTATTTGGTTACTGGAAGCTTTGAAAATGTATTTTCAATTTAGATTTTTTTTTTAACAGCTTTAATTAGTTATTTTTATCCTCAAATTTATCTTCAGCTTCCAGTAACAAAATGTAATTCCCCACAGAAGTCCAAAATGCCATCGCTGTACAGCCATAAATCTCAAGGGCATCCTCTGCAGCAACTGGAAAGTATTAATGAAAGAAGTGAGATGGAGAGAGCAAGCTGATAATGTTTATTGAGGCAGAGTCCCTAGTGACAATATCTAGCATTAGCACTAGAGATGCTACTATTTAGAGGGTATGTGGTATTCAGTGGGACCCAAAAGTTCCTAAACTGACTCCAGAAATTTTGGCATTTCCGTTTTATCCTCCGTGTCCTTTTTCCACCTTTCTTATTGCTTGTTGTACTGCAGTGAGTGCTCCTCCTGAAACTGCATAATACCTTACACTCCCATCCACAGTAACCTCTTTACACAGGAAAATGGTTGCCATTATGTTCTCCCATTCTTGCTGCCCTTGGAAATGAAATGATGCTCACATCTTCAGAGGTACGCGGGCTTGCCTGGCCTTCCATCCCCGTCTTGTCTCTGGCCACAAGCTGCTGGCCATGCTGCCCATTGATAAGTGCCACTCTTCTGTTCTCTGCACTGCCTTCCCTTCACTCCCCTGCCTCTGCCTGCCTGCCATGTTTAATCACGCTTGTCACAGGCCATGTTAATGCCACATTGCTTTTCCCTTTTCTTTTCCTTCAAATTCCTGCCCGTGTCTCCTTGATGTGTCCAGGATTTAATGGTTCTAAAAGCAATTCAGGAAGTTCTAATGGACCTTTAAAGAATCCTTTCTTGGGGTGAGGGACAAAACTGTACAAAATTACATCCAAATTGAAGCATTTAATAATTTCAAAAGAGAAGATTTGAGGTGTGAAAGAAGATAGGGTTTGAATGCCCCTGTGACCAAAGCCAAATGCTGTTACCTGATTTATGGTTCCCAGGCAAAACTCACTCCTGCCTAATGCAGCCCTGATGACACAAAAATGATGGGTGCTCCTGGTATACAATCAAATCATTCATAATTTTTTACCTAACCCTTTTCCCTTAGGTAAATCAGTCCCTTCTGTGAAACTGGGAGCAAATCGTGACTGCATGCTTGGTCCTGAAATCAATTGTACAAGAAGCAGAAGGGGGAAAAAACAGGGAAAAAAATAGTCAGTGAAATTTATTGTAACTTACTACAATGCATGAGTAATTCTTTCTGCCAGCATGAAAGAGTCCTTGTGGACTTTACAAATGGGAGAAAACTAGGAAGGTGGAAGGTGAACAGTCTAGAAATTCATTCTGAGCTGTAACAAAGCACCTTGTTAGGTCTGAAAGCCCTAACACCACTCAAAAAATTTGCTTTATTAGGGCTTTGTGAAACCCACCTCCCTTCTGCCTATTGCAGACAGGCTGCAGTGCCCTGACAGTGGCCTGAGCTGATGCCTGGTGAACCAGGCCTAGACCAGCTCCAGCCTTGGCTGCTCTGGGAAGGGATCTGATCACACCCTCAGCTGCATGGAAATGTGTTTGCAGCTGCTGCAGTTCATCCACTGCCAAATGGGTTGTGGGAAGCCAGCAGCTAAAACCTCAGTCCTGTTCTCTGAGGCTGCCCCCCTGATTGGGGCCAGACTATGCAGTCTCTCTCTCACTCCCCTCACCCTCTGAGGGAATAGGGAGAGATAACATAAGGCTTGAGGTAAGGAGAGGGAGAAAATCCTTAAAGTTACCATTATGGGCAAAACAGACTCAACTTTGGGAAAAATGTTCATTTATTGCTGAAAACAAAGCAGGATAATGATACAGAGAACAAGGTAACTTCCCCCCCACCCCTCCCTCTTCCTGGGCTTAACATTATCTCTACCACCTTCTCCCCCCACCCCGAGTGGCACATGGGGGAAGAGGGAATGGGGGTTATGGTCAGTTCATCACACATTGTTTCACACTACTGCTCTGTCGTTGGGGGAAGAACTTCTCACATTCCTCCTCTGCTCCTTCGTGGGGTCCCTCCCACGGGCCACAGTCCTTCATGAAACTGCTCTGGCGTGGGTCATCTCTTCCACAGGGTGCAGTCCCTCCAGAATGGCTGCCCCAGTGAGCCCTCCACAGGCCACAGCCTCCTTCAGGCATCCACCTGCCCTGATGTGGCGTCCTTCATGGGCTGCAGGTGGATCTCTGCTCCTCCATGGTCCTCCATGGGCTGCAGGGGAACAACCTGCTTCACCATGGTCTTCAGCACAGGCTGCAGGGGAATTCTGGCCAGGAGCAGCATTACTCCTCCCCCTCCTTCTTCACTGACCTTGGTGTCTGCAGCCGTTCCTCTCACAAGAAAAATTCTTCACAACAGGCTGGCAGACACCTCTCAGGATCTCTTCACATCATCCAGCTCATCTCCTCTCCACTTCTTGCAGCCAGGCCAGGCCAAGTCAAGCCCAGTTGGCCGCCCAATGGGAGGCCAGAGGGTGAGGCCTGCAAGGCCCACAAGGCTTCCCGGCTCAGCTGCTTCATATCACCTCTTCTCTTTTTTTTTTTTTTTCCCGTTTTCCCCTTCTTAAATATGTTATCACAGAGGTGTTATGAGGGAACATTCTGCTACCAATTTGCTCGGCCTTGACCAGCAGTGGGTCTGCTCTAGGCCCAGCCGAGTCCACTGGACAAAGGGGAGCGACTTCTAGCAGTTTCTTACAGCTGCCGCCACTGCAGCTCCCCCTCACTAAACAAAACCAAAACAGAGGAATACCTGCATGCCTGCTCATGCTCCTTGTGGTTGTCATGTTATCACTGCACATCTGCAAACTCTCCTTCTGGCTATCAGCAGGTGTCAGCAAGGTTTGGACCTATTTGTTTCCACTTGGTTGCCTATTTGCAGGGACAGACTCACTTAAAGTTGCTGTGGTGCTCCTGCTGTGGTGGGAACTGTGAGTTCATGCCTGATGGTAACTCTCAGGGCATCTTATTCCCCATGTCCAGGTTTCTATGTCATGACACACAGGTTCACCTTTTTCACAGCTCCCTACCACAGAGCAGCTTTCACACAACACATTGCTTGGCACGAAGATTGGTGGCTGGGACAGGGTAGATGGCCGACCATAGCACTGCAAGCACCTGCAGGAAGTGTCTTACGACTGGTCTTGGTGGACCACCAGAATAATCAGAAAAAAACCCGGAGTATGCCTTAACCTGAGAAATGCTTGGCTAGGGAAGGGAAGCTGGCAGCCAGTGCATCAGGAGGCTTCCAGAAACCATCCTCTCTCCTGCCCCTTCCTCCCTTGACCATCTAAAGGACTCCTCTCTCCCTCTCTTTCAGAAGAAAATCTAACAATAAATAAGCTTTACAGTTTGAATCCCTGTCCTTTAAGCCTTCTTTCGAAACAGTAGAAAGTATTCCTTCACAAATCCCTTACATACAAAAGTTGCACTTTCACTTCATTTCTTATCCAGCTAAATAAACATACTCAGGTATCTGGAAATTGACAAAAGTCAGTAACTCTAACCTGCCTACCACATCCTGTAGTGAAAAAACTGGAGGATTTGGAGATTAACAGGTTTACCCAGCACAACTCTGCAAATGGAAATCCCATCTCATTGACTTTGGAGGCTTAGTATTTGATAGGATTTAAAATGCATCTTTACCATAGCCCCTGTAAATCAAGTCAAGCAGCTAAATCCCTTGCTTCTGCTCTTCCCTTCACTGTATCCTGCTAAGATACTTAGCAATTTGAAATTGCTGTATCTATGCAGTTCTTTGCCTCATCTTAATTATCAAACCATCAGTAACAAGAGGGTACAGGAACCCTTTTCCAGCTAGTGAAGGTTCTCCTCCTAACACTCCTGGGAAAAGGGTGTCAGAAAGATCTGGCATCATTAGATGAGCAGGCACCGCAAAGATGCATCAATGAACTTCACATCTGTTGAGAGGGAGAGGATTAGCTGAAACTTCTGGGTCTTCAGGGCTTTCAACTGAAGACAGAAGCTGAGGACTGTTGGCCACAGTTTGGGGACAACTAGTGTTTAGTCTGCTGTGTACTTAAGGATGTTAACAAAATGGAGATGTACAAAAAGCTGTGTGTGGCATGAGTGAGTAGCTCAATGGCTGGTGGAAGGACTGAAGCTGTGAGAATTGCTATTTTGCTCTCCTCTAGTGGCTTTTGAGTCTATGGGGAGAGCAGCTCTGCCATGAGCTCTGCCAGCCACGAACCGTTGTAGGGTACTGCCACACTTGCGGGATTCAGACAAGACCAGTCCTTAAGGTGAGGTAAAACCCTCCCCTCAGAAGAGATTTCTGCAGGAATACATCACGAAACACCACAGAGTAATTCAAGGTAAACAAGAATTGAGAGGTTTGGCGAGGCCAGGAAGCTCTGACTTTTCTTGGTTTACATGGGATTAGGATCCATAGTCAGCCAGGACATTGAGGTAGCACTGCCTGCAATTCTTCCTTGATGTGAATATACCAAAGGTGCTTTTCAACCACACAGTTAAGTTTAATTTAAAACCAAACTAGCACAAGGTAACTTCTGAAAACAAAGCAAAGCAAACCAGAACAACTTCTCAGCTTTGATGTATGATTCAGAATAGAAATAAAGCAGATCTTCCCCTTGCCTGCATTACCTTCCCAGGCCAGCCCATTTCTTTCATCCTTGCACTCAGTTCGAAAAATTTTCCAGGCCCTCCTGGGCTGCAACAAACTTGACAAAGCCTCTTTCAGGGCCTTAGGAGAAACATCTTTATTTCTGTCATCTCTGAAGCCTGTTGTCTTGCTCTTCCTTCAGAAAGCCTCCCAGACCCTATCTATGCTGCCTCTCCCTGCTTTGCCCCTCTCTGGCACCCCAACTGGTCCCCTTGGGCAGCTCACCCTGCACAGCTTTTGGGACAGGAGGGACCTGCCTCTCTCCCCAAAAAGCTGCAGGGATTCAGATTGAAGCTAGTGGGGTAAGGGGGCCTGCATTTAAACAGGGGGATAACAGCAGTCAGCTCCAAAAAGCAAAGCATCTATCTGTCTCTCATAAAAGAGAGCCAGCTCCCTGCAGCCACTGTACACAGAAATGTGACGAGTACTCTGCATGTCATTTCAGACACTTGCACACATAGTCTGTAGAGCTTTTTTTTTTGTTAAATGAAGATTTCAAATATTCAAAAGCAACCACACACACACACACAAAGAAACAATCCTCATCTGGCAAGGCTCTTTTAATGTTGTATTTTTACCAAACCACAGTACATACTTCAAATAAGGCCTAACAGATTATACTCTTTATAAATTTACAAACAGTTTATTCTCCTTAAAGAGATCATATTACTTTTATCAGTCTTGTCTATTTCAATGAATTACATGTTTATTCAAGCATAACATAGCAAATGTAGCCATAAATCTGTAGACTAAATGTCTATAACAGAGGAATCTCAGATACACTATACTTTCAGATTACGTTTTTTTTAAATATACACATTTTTGTTTAAATAGGGTAACCGTCATATCCTGGTTATGCTTCTCATGGGAAAATTGTGCTCAAGAAAGAAACCTGTGGAGTAGAATAACTGCAAACAGACAGGGACTTGGTTCACCTGCCAGGAAACTGGGCCAGCTTTGTAGGCACATAACCCTAGTACTGGCTTTCAACCTGGTTTGGAGGGAAGGGGTGAGAGGCTGGTTTCCCTTTCCTAATAGCTAATGGCCCTGGTCCTTTCCTGGGTACAGACTGCTCCGCAGCAGCAGGAACAAGATTGACAGGAAAGCACAACTGCATTTCTAGCTTGAACCAAGAGCCCAGGTTATCAAGAGCTGGCTGGCTGGTAGAGATGTGTTCCTCAGACATGGCATACAAACAGAGACTATTTTTTAAAAAAGGAATAAAAGAGGAAGTAAAACGACCTGCCTCAGTAGCCATTTTTTACAGTCTTTTGCTGCTGCTATGCTTATGAATCTACTTTTGAACCCTCATTCACGTCCTAGTCTCTGCTGACCCCTTTTCCTGCTCACGAGGCTATACCCATGGTCCAGCTGTTGCTAGCTTGCTATCTTTCCAAACAAGGCTAGAGAAATAGGAGCACCTCAGTAAACTGTGAAAACCTCAATAGTTTGCTAAAGAAACTGTGTTTTGAGGCCCTCACACTGATCAACATCATGGGCTGTGCAAGGCAGGTGTTTCTGAAGTGTTATATGGCACAGATGGCTTCAATCCATCTCAGTCTGAGAAATAAATTCCTGCTTGAGCCCAATGTGTCCCTGCCAGAGAACCAATGAGGAAATAAAAAAAAAAAGGCCACCGAGACAAAACCCAAATCCAAACCATGCAAATTATAGCTGAATAATAAAAATAAAAATTCAAGCCCGCACCCCAAGTCCCCTTTGCAACAGAGACAACTGGTTGCTCTCTAAAGACTGCAGAACTAGCCCCTCTGTAGCTCCTAAATGACAAGATTTTGGCAATAATTACCATGCACAAAGTAAAGGCCACTTATAAAACATGTCCATAAAAATATCTATTTATCTCTATATCTCTATTTATATATGTCAGTAAGAAGCTCCAGATTGAGCACAGCCCAAGCACTCCATAGTAGGGGGGAGAATCTATTTAATCCCCATGAAATGAAGGACTCTTAGGTTGGCATCCACATGTAGGATTAAGTCAGTACAGATAATTTCCAGCAGGCTTCTGTTAATTAGCACTAGTCAACTGGGGTAGCAGGGTTCTTGAGGAGCTGAAGCCTTTCAGCAATATTGTGCCAAATCATGCTGTTGTATCAGAGGAACTTCCCGGATTTGGGCTGCTCAATGCATGGTTCAGTTCACTAGGAATGAAGATACTTTATGTGACATCTGCCCAGCCCCCTGATGGGTCTTGATCCACTGAAGAGCACTGCAAAAGAGAAGATCCTCCTTACCAGCATAGGAGTGAGATCAACCACACAAAGCAGATTTGTAGAAAGCGAGTTCCCTGGGCTTCAAAGAGTTAATGGGAATTGAGTGATGCCTTAGCCTTCTTTATTCAAGTGACTCTGATCCCACATCTTAAGTAGATTGAGATTCAAAAGATCAGCCACAATGCAGGAGTTGCAATGGAATGAGTATAGTATGTCAGGTACTCCAAATACGAAAGCATTTTTCTTCCTCTCTCTGAGATGCTGGTCCAATGAAAAGAAAAATCTTCAATAACCAATGTTGAGAATTTTCTTGGATGTGCTAATACCTGAAATGTGTAAAAGTGCTGACTTGTTGTCCCTGTTAAGATGGACCTTTGAAATTCCAAGAGACTAAAACTACTAGAGGCTTTTATAATGTCAGTACTTTTGTGTCCTCCTTTGGAGGCTACCAGTGGCCTTGTATATGTGCCACAAAAGCACAAGGGAAAGGGATGGCTCTGAGTTAATTCTGACATCTTCTAGCCCTAAGGAAATTAGAAGCTGGCTTTTGCTAGACATTTATTTTAGTATTGACATCTATTGAGAAATACGAAACAAGCAAAAGAAAGTGAGTATGCTTAATGGAATGAGGTGCAGCTGCCTCATTTTCAGACACTTTTTGCCAGACATGGCTGTGATTTTGGAACAAATGCAAACAAGTTATAAAACAATGCTGCAGATGGCAGAAACCAAACTTTTACTTTCAGTCACTGAGTACTATAAAAAGATAAAAACTAGCTGCAAGTATAACAGATGACAGGAATTTAGTGGCATACAACTGTCTCACTACAGTAGTCTCATTTTAGGAAGGGGAAAGGCTTCACCTTGGTCAAAGTAGAAAGCATTGCAGGAAAGGAGTTTGAAGATGACAGTGAAAAGTGATTAATTTATCAATGAGAGAGAACATTTCCAAAGTAGAGGAAGAGATGGGAAAAAAAATCAGAACTGTCATCCAATTTCTTTCCATGCTGGCCTTGGAGTGGTGGGTAGGGGGTTTGGAAAGGAGACATCAGCTGTGTACAGAGATCTTACTCCTGTACCAGGAGCTGTGTAACAAAAGAGACTTTACATCGTCCCTTTGCTACCTTGCCTTGTTGCAGTAGTTTATATTTCAGGGATAAAGGTCTTCTTAGTACAAGTTATAAAAAAAAAACTCTGCAGATAGAATAATTTTATAACAGAAGTAAATTACAACTAGTTGCTGATGTTGTATCCAGTGCTTTATGATGGCAAAACATAGATTAATTTTTAAACATTTACCTGATGTAGATTTTTAAGACAAAGCCGTTGGTCCAGCTTGTGAATGATTTATTGACTGTGCCAAGGTCAGACTCCTGTGACACACGAATCATAAGTTTGAGGATGCACAGTATAGAGAATAAACATTAGTATACAGGAGATGGCTACCTTGTCTTTATTCAGTCAAGTTTATTTATCTTACATACCTCCAAATGGATTTTAAAAAAATAATACACAGACTTAGCTGGTTGCTCCATTGCTAACCAAAGCCATGACTAAATGTAGGAGAACTGTTAGGCTGGAAATTTTCTAGATGAAGCCTGCTTCCACCTGATATGAGTTACCTAAAGTTATTGCTTTCTGACTGATTCAAGAGTTTGTTGTCTTGCTCCAGTGACTCTTTCAGTCTGTATTTAAGAGCCTGTTGATAGCCTACAGTCCGGAAAATGGAGTCAGCAAGGCAAAAAACCACGACTGGATAGGATGCTGGATAACTGCATCTAGGCTCCCTTTTTCATGAAAAGTTGGACTAGGTGGTCTTTTGAGGTCCCTTCCAACCTGGACTGTTCTGTTGTACTGTCAGATGAGGGAAAGAGGACAACAGACAGGGACAGGAAGTAACACATGTGAGAATCGTCGTCTAAGCAAGGACAAACCAGCAGGTAGAAGAAGAGCTTGGGACTTGTGATTTTGTGCTCTCACCAGCAGCCTAGAGCAGCTTGCTTAAGATTCAGGTCTTGACTGTATTCTTGCAATAGCCTGTTTTAAAGTATGAGAAAGAAGAAGCTCAAACATTTTGGCCAAAAAGGCAATGCACACATGGTGGTATATAACTAGTGGCAGCCCTCTACCGACCCCAAATACCTAACTGGAGGGCAAGAAGAACCTCTTTCTGGTATAGTTTATTGTTCAGCATCCTAAACATTCCCTCAAATGGTTTCTGCCCTACTGTCATTCCAGTAATTTACTTTTCTTACTTGTCAGAAAATATCATCTCCCCTCCTTGACATGGGTTTTCAATAAATAAGAATTTCCTAAGAGCAGCCCTTTGCTAGAATCCAGAATGCCAGTTGTCTAGATTCTAATAATTAATATGGTGATAGTACATCTCTGATCCTTGGAGACAGCAGAATTAATGCTATGAAATCAGAGGAAATTTGCTACTCCATATGATGCTATTACATATCAAGCAAGAATATGAATCTATGGTAGAACAGAAGGTATACACTTTTCTCTTATGTTTGTTGTTTAATCCAGATGTTTTTTCATTAAGGAAAAAAATAGCCGTAGCTATAGCATAAGCAGACATTATTGGAAGCTGCTGCATCACAGAAGGAATGGGATGCACTAAATTCGTTACTTGATTCTATGTATACGTGCAGAGTATATCTTACCTCTTTTTCACAGAAACAGTTCTGGTGCTTTATATCATGTGGAACAATTGCTTAACTTTTCTCATATGATGTTTTGAAAATAGAACACTGTCAAAAGCAACACTTCTCTGTGAAAGAACCTGTTGATACCAAACTTTTCTTTGTTACATGTAGTGACTTTTTAAAAAAACTTCTTTTGTAAAGAAGCCACAAATCGGCCACTTTTCTTCCTGGATGTTGGCATAATCAGAGTTTTGAGCATAGTTGCTTCAAAAAGTCTGCTTATATGTTAAAGTCAGAGTTAAGGAGAGTGTTAGAAGAACTGTGTTACAGATTGTAAAATAAACGCTTTTCAGTAACCAAGGCCAAGTCTGCTCTAATTCGAGGCACCATATGTGCCTACTACTGTCGGGCAAAGTCTGAGGTTATCTCCAAAATTGCACTTAATTTCAAGAGTGATTTTGCTAGCAGTGCAAACTCATAGATTTGAAGCAATATCTTGTCCACCATATACCCACATTATGTTAGTAATTGCCCAAGAGTTGTAGACATTGCATCCTGAATAGCCTTAGATTTCAGAGGTGCATATGCATACCCACACAGTTCTGGCTGCAGTGAAACACACGTTGTGACAGCAAGAAGCAAATACTGTTCTCCATGTCACAGTGTACAAATATCACAGGGCTTTAAACTTGAATCTTCACTCCCATCTATCTGTTCTAGAGCTTTCCTATATAAATGAAAAATACTCCTGTAGAAAGCATGACTCTCCTTCTAGGGTTTACAACAGTCAGTACAAATGAACAGTCAAAACATGGTCACAGGGCCTCACAACAGGACTGTGCCACTATTATATTCTACAAAGTAAGTTAATGTCTTGGATGGGGTGAGGGCTTTGGGTCGGTGGTTAAGGCAAATCACACTGTAGACAGAGCAACAGGCTGGGACAAGCATAGTCCCTCTGACTCAGGTGGTTGTTGCACTGATGCTTCTTTGCCTAGATTTCACACTCTCCCATTCAAGTGCACTCAACATAGTTCTTTTATAAAATGCTTCACATCATGAAAACTTTTAAAAGCCTGATAAGATAGTTTATTAAAAAGAATGTTGAGCTAGGCATACATCTTTCTTGACGATTTCAATAAAAGGCTCACATTCATACAGGAAAGGACAGAGCTATGGTAGGAAAGGAAGGCAAACAACCCACACTCAACTGAGTTACACACTCAGTAGTGCATAACTATTGTGAGGCTGGCAGTGCCACAGAGCCTGCAGTAACAAATGTGAGCAAAACTGATGGCAGACTGCTTGCTGCTATCTGCAAAGTGATCAGAAAGGGAAAAACCTCAGAAAGGCAGTTATTTCATTTCTACCAAAATCCTACACTCAGACCCTCAGCCCACCTCAACAAGTACAGATTTACATTGCCTGAAATTCTCCCCTATAATAGGTAACCAGGGCTGCATGATGCATGAGGAACATACTTGCACTTCAGTAAATCCTCCCTTGTTGCAGTAAAAACACAGACTCTGTGGATGGTGTTCCGGAGACCTCTACTGTTAGTCAGCATTAGTTTTTATAGTCTAAGTTACAAGCGAAGTGCACACACTTAATCATCTAATTTGATTGGTAGCCACATACTGTTCACGCACCTTATGCTTCATTTGGATTGGCAATAGTTTTTTTGCTTGTCTTTACTATTTTTGCCTTTATTATTTCCTTATCTTGTTCTAGTTGCTGTTTTTTGTTATTGAGCAAGTGGTGTTCAAGGACATAGCCCAAATTTGTCAATGTCAAACAGCTGTGCTGCACTCTGCCTCCACACTCCCTGGTTTTGGCACCCTCTTTTCTTATGTATAACTGTGTTCTGAAGTCCCTTTTTTCATCTACTGTGGGTCTTTTCTTAAGAGGCCTTTCCAACTTCTGTCCTTTCCAAATTGATTTCCTTGTACTAGAGAAGGAAAAAATACAGACAATGATCAGAATATACAAAGCACAAGGAAACAGCTGTTAGGGTAATTAAAACTATTTCGTGTTTCTTTCTTTCCTTTTTTTTTTATTATTTACCAATCTGGTTTCTAGCAGAACTTTAGTTGAAAGGAAAGACATTCACAGAAGATATTAGGTGTACATATACGTTGTCTTTCTTTCATTCTGATTTACATGCTGTTGCTTTTAGAGGGCAAGGTTTCTGTTTCATTTCTCTAGGATGGATAATGAAATCTGACTAACAGAATTTAAGTTCTGCTTTTCAGAAATGCCACCCTATCAGAATCACCATGGAATGTAAAATTGTTCAAGGGAGAAATCATATTAAAAGCTATTGCTTGTCAAACTGAGACAGGTTCACATGTCAACAGATACCCTGGAAATTAGATGCATCTGCCATTAAAGGACACTGCTTTAATTAAAATGTAATTATTTACTAGACTCTTCAACTGAATTCTTATCACTACAATAAACCTGTACATATACACCACTGCTTTGGCAGTCTTACTAAAATATTTATTATGACCATCCTTTAACCTACATCATGCTACCTAGAGCATGATACTAAAATGCTGCCATATCTTTGAAGTGATAACTGCTAGAAGAGATATAAAAGATATAGGTAACGTTTAAGACAAGAAAAATACAAAGCAGAAATGCTCCAGTACCAATTAAAGATATGTATTCCCATTCAATGCATCTGAATTTTCTATCAGTAAATATGGAATAAGCAGTGTGTGAAAGACTTGATTCAAAACCGCCATACTGGACCGCGGATTTCCCCTTGAGGCTGGGTTGACATCAAAATCAGTTTTCCACTGTTTTAGCTATTTGGAGCTCCACAACCTAGTGGTCTGTGCCTGTTGTGAATAAGGATTCAAAATATTGCTTACATTATTTCACTAACACTGAGAGCCCTAGTCTCCAGCCAAGTCTTGCTTTCCTAAATGCTGGCAGCAGTTTTGCCATTGATTCCTGCAGAATCAGGAATGAGCCTTTTAGAAACACAACTGGGACAGTTCAGTTCCCCAACCAGTACAAGAAGCTGCATTTTCCTGCACAGTTCAAATAGGTGAAGCAGCTAAAAAGAAGTGATAAAAGAATGATTATTTAAATATTCTTTGGGGAAAGTACAGAATTTTATAAAAGCAGGATCCATTCTCTGCTCCAGCAGATTTTCCCACTACAAGAGTATGGATAGTACCTATTAAACAACATGGATTTTTGGCACAAATAAGAGTGGGTGAAGTAAACTATGCATGTTGTTTCAACCTTCCGTGAGGAAGAAATCCTCAGAATCTATATAGTGCTAGCACAATATATAAGCTGCTTCTCTGAGCCTGCTCCTGCTTCACTACTAGGCTGCTGAATGACCACTGCCTATAATTAAGCATATGCCATTCTCAAAAATTAAATACAAAGCAGACAGGCAGGAATTCACCTACAGTCACCAAGAGACTGACCAAGAGACCAACTGCTAGACTATGATATTATGTCTAAGGTCCGGTTTAAAAAGAAATAAGAATTTTAATCATTACAAGAGTTTCTAGAGTTATGAAAGTGACTACTGCTTGTGCAATGGTCAAATTTCAGGTTTTCCTAAAATTCTTGCTTACAGAGTTGTGGGAGATTAGCTAGTAGTCTTTTAGAAAATCGGTGAACAGATGTTACAGGCCTCGCTAACATAACCCAGACAACTGTCTCTAGATTCGTCAAGGACCTGGTTAGGCACAGAGACCAAGCCATCTTTGCCCTCTAGTGCTATGCTGAGACATTTGGCAAATTTGCACTGTGGCTGCTAAGTCTGTCTCTCTCACATGAAGCAGCAGAGGACTCTAGTCTCTAAGGATATATAAGTCTGATCCTCCTCCCAGACGTTAAGTTCAGATTAGTAAGTAACTTTTTGCTGCAAACTAAATCCCAGTCTATGCAAATGATGCCATATTTAGTTCTCTTGGTAACATGAAGCTGCAGGCAAGGATGTTTTTTTTAGAATGGACTAAAATACCATTAAAATAAAATTAAACATAAAATAATATAGAAAAGACAATGCCTTTTCAATACTACAAAGACATCTCTGATTGCTATGTATTTTGCTGAATAGTTAGTTAGTGGTGCAGGCTAGATCCATCCCAGGCTGATCCTCTCCAAGGGGTGGAGACTTATCTTACACCCACAATTAAACAATAAGACTCATCTGCTCAATTAAACAAAGTTAATACTGGAGGCAAGGCAAAAGACTGCAGAGCCCAAGAGTGACAGAGGTGATTTTTATGCCTACCTGAACCCCTCTGCTACATAATGTTACCTGAGAAACAGTGTTTTTTTTGAAACTGGCAAGTTTTTTGTAAGTGAATTCCAAATCCATGAACAGAAGAAATCAGTGGACTTGATTTGCTCTGATATATATGTTCAATGACTGCAGAAGAGGACTTTAGGTTATATCCTTAAAATCCAAACTATCTGGTCTTGTCTGTCTGACAAATTGTGCTTATAAATTTTGTGTCTATTAAGACTTCCCCTCCATGACTTTTTTCTTTCAATTTTAAAGCATCAACTAGAATAATGAAAGATACAACCAAAAAGATAAGGAAATTAAAGATGCCAGCACCGCTCAGTGTAGTAGATTGCAGATTTGTAGATTGCAAATCTTTCTTGTACAGAAAAATGCATTAAGTCTCTGCACAGTAAACCCAGCAGTATTAAAGATAAAGCAAATCTAGGACTGTCACAAGCATAAATACTTTTACAGGGAAATTCTTGATATTTCTGTTCTTTTAGCACACAGCAAATGCCCTGCAATACATTCATTCCTTCATTCTCTTCCACTGCAAAAACTGCCTTTTAAGGCCTTAAATAGTTTAGGTAAATCTCTATATTGAAAAATAACTCTCCACTCTGTGCTGTGTGTTTCTCACATGCTCTCTGGGAAGAGTTTCCAAGTCTTTGTGTCACCTTCCTGCCTGTGCAAACACTGCCAGCAGAGGCTTTCCTTGCAAAGGGACTGAAATAAAGGATTTAAACAATAAATTGCTGTGCTAGAGTTGGAAAAAGAAGTATTATGTGAAGCCTGTGCGTTCAAATGCATTTCCTAGAGCTATATTAATATTTCTCTGACAGCCTATAAAAAAGAAACAGAAGCAAACAAAGTCTGGCTCTAATTCTCTACTACAGTGCTTACATCTAAGTACAGTATATGCCAATATAGAATCATAGAATGGTTAGGGTTGGAAGGGACCTTCAAAGGTCATCTAGTCCAACCCCCCTGCAAGGAGCAGGGACATCCCTGACTAGATCAGGTTGCTCAGAGCCTCATCCAGCCTGGCCTTGAACGTTTCCAGGGATGGGGCTTCCACCACCTTTCTGGGCAACCTGTTCCAGTGTTCTATAACTCGCATCGTAAAAATTTTTTTCCTAATTTCCAATCTAAATCTAACCCCCTGTATTTTAAAACCATTACCCCTTGTCCTATTGCAACAGGCCCTACTAAACAGTCTTTCCCCATCTTTCTTGTAGGCCCCCTTGAGGTACTGGAAGACTGCTATCAGGTCTCCCCGGAGCCTCCTCTTCTGAGGCTGAGCTGAGTTTAAACTGGCATGTGCTTCAGGTCACCACTGCCATAGCCAAAGACACGGGAACAGACTAGGTCTACAGACTCACACAGCATCATCCTCCCTCAGAGACCAAAGAAAAAAATAAAAACCCCCAAAACTTCATGTGCTTTATGATCGTCCTCTCTGCTAGTAGTAGTAGTAGTCATAATAACAATATTTTTACATTGCTGATGAGAATTGTATGCAACCAACAAAGTGCCTGGGTCAAGAAGATGGATCCTGCCAGGGTTAGCACAGGCTGATGACACACTGAAAAACTAGCAAGTACGATTTACATGAATCCCCACCCCTATGTCCCACCCCCAGCCCTGAACCCCTGGTTCAGCGCTACCAAAATGAATGGTGATACGGTCAAGGTGTGGGACTGAGGGCAGCCTGTAGGGAAGTGGCCAGCCATGAAGGAACACAACACTGGGAAGAAGTGTCTGCTACTTGTTCTCAGGACAGAACTACCCATGTTTTAAACAACTTATAAAAAATGTAAAAAAACCAGCCCCATTTCTCATTGCAGGTATCCAGAACACCTCTAAACATACACAGAAATAGACAGGTATTACTGAAAATTTTAACCAATGCTAGAGCTGCAAAACTGCTCTTTTTGTATTTGTTTGGATACAGAAGGGGCAATTTGGTGTAAATAAATACTAAAAAGTACTTTTTCTTAAATGCTTGCGATATTATCTTTTTTTTCCCCCAGTCTTAAGTGGTATTTTCCCATCACTTGCTCCTCCAGTTGTGCTGATCTTTTTACTATATGTGTGCTCAAGCATCCGACGCAGAGTATTCTCTCCCCACTGCAAGAGTCATCCCAGTCCCAACCTGGCCCAGTTCCTATCCCACCCCAGGCCCCGTCCCCATCGGCTTAGATAAGCCATTCCTTCTTGCTCTCGTCGATGGTCTCTGTGAAGTTGGGGTCATTGTTCATGATGGCAGCATCGGCACTCTCGGCTGACTCTGCCCCTTTGGCCTCATTGGTGTGGTAGGTTCCCTTGTGGCGAAACATGTAGCGGATCAGGAACACTAAGGTACAGAGGATGGTGAAGATCACCACTGCGATGACACCTACACAAAGGAGGAAAGAAAAGATGAATACTTTCCAGTCAATGGCCATGTAGATCTATAATAGCCCCTCAACAACAAGTCCTTGCAAATTGGCTTGACTCACTGTTGGCTCACTTCACACACTAGGCACTGGCTCCACAAAATTACAAATGCAACTGCTTTATCATCAGATCTATCCTTAATTGCTCCCCCTGCAATGGTCTATTTGGGCTTCAGCCCTGTTATGGAGAAGTCTCATACACGTTACCCTCTTAGGCATAGGTAACTGTGCTAAAACACCACTGTTCCTCTTTTAGCCCTTCTCTACAGGCACAAGGATCTTCCAGGATGAAGACATTATAAACTTCTCAGGTTAAAAAAATCCTGTAATCAGCTAGAATTATGTTATGGCACTTCTCTTAACTGATGCGTTGGACAGCCAGGCTGTTCCACTGTGGCCTGAATTTTTCTCAGGAGTGCAATGCTATCGTTCTAGTTTTGTAAGGTTTCAAAGTATTAAGAAAAAGTTTAAGTAGTAATAAAAAAATAAATTTAAAAGGAAAAATAACACGGCAAATCAAAACTAAAGTAACTGATCTAACCCTGGATATGGAAACATAGACCCTTGAGGGATCCAGGGAAAAGAAACAAATTCCACTAGACTGCATGTACTACTATAATCAGTGTTGCTTTTCATGACAAAACTCACCACCAGTATGCCATTTTATATGCATTTAGAACTGACTGAAAGCTATTAGGCTGATCTTTACAATTTTTTTTTATATGTCTTCAGAATTTGATGCAGTGGCAAAGTTCTCCCAGGAGAGTTATGATGCAACACTTCCATACTATGGGACAGAGCAGAAAAAACTGCATGTGTACATAAAATTAATCAGGATCCTTATTTCTGGAGGCAGCTGGCCAGAATATCTTCAATGGAGTGCTAATTCAAAGTTCCAATTCTGGTATTACTTAACATCACCTATCACAGTGAATGGGACTCTGCAGCCCATATAAGTTATAGCAGAACTTGCCCCCTAAAAAACAAGGCAAGATCATGAGGGATTTTTGTCAAGAGTGGGGCAAACAGTATTTAACACAGATTCATGTTGAATCTGCTGTAACTGGAAAAGTGTCCTTGCCATTTCATATAAATGAATTACTCTGTTAACATAAGTAACTACTGCAAAGTAGCTCCCCAGATGGATGCTTAATACATGGATTATGAATATCAGTATTTTGACTTGGTTAAAACTTAATCTGAGGGGACAAACTAAGTGAGAGCAAGCCATTTCACTAGGACTATTTGCTTGAACAGACTTATACAAATTTCTCTTTGACTTTGTTCAGGTTTAGTTTTCTCACACAGTCAGCTCTTAGCAAACAGCTTAAGTATGTTAGCAACTGCAATTCAGCCATCCCAGTCATACTGCAAAGCATCTTAGAAAAGTAGATGTTTTTCCTACCTCCAATAATGGCAGAGTTTCTGTTAACTCCATCTCCTATAGCTTGACCATTGTATGGGAAATCAGCACTGGCTGTAAACAGAGAATTAAAGATTCATGTTTTAATAGCAGTGAAACTTCACATAGTAGTTCAGAAATACAGCCAACATCCTCAGATACAATTTAAAGAAAAAACCTGATCTCTAAATATTTATCTAAAGAAGAAGAAAAGAAAAAAAATTTCACTATTAATCCCTCAGAAATTCTTGCTTCCTCCACTCAACAAAACTAAAAATAAAATAAAGGATGTACCCTTGGTAAGCTTTGCTGTTGATAAAGGAGGTAATTTCTACTAACCTAAATTCAGTAAGTTTCTTTAGCACAAAATCAAAATCCCTTCTTTCAAAAGCATGTGATCATACATATAATTATCGAGAATTTTGCCTTTGTTGCTGCTATCCATGAAAGGCTTCAGAAGTTTCCAGGATTTTGTGACCGCCATTGGGTACAACTGCAAGCTCTTTGAAAGAAAAACTGCCATCCTTTTCTCTGCTGCACAGCCTAAGGTAAGTGAGGGGCTGCATTTTCTTGTGGTCAGAGCTGTAGAGTAGTTACCCAAAGGAGCACTTGCCAGCACCTTTTCTGCTCTAGGAGAAAGCCCAATGTGTCATCTTAGCCACTGCTGGAGGTGCTTTAGAGCTGAGATGCAAGACTGTGAGTTGGAGAAGCTGAGGCATGGCAGGCAGAAGAGCCCATGGGAGAGGAGACCCTCCAGCAGACAGATGAGGAGAGGAAACACAGCCAGGTGTACCAGCGCTCACCTGTCAGTGACCTAAAAATGTGAGACTCCTTGCGGCAGAGCTGAATGAAGGAATTAGTACAGGTTTAAAGCAGACTTTGGATGGTAGTCTTGGTTTTAACCTCCAGAAAACGTCACAGAGGCTTTTCAAAGGTATCTCATAAATTAAACATATCATCAGCATTTTCCTTATAGTCAGACATAGCAACCAGATACTGCAGTGACTCAGCAAGCCAAGGGAGCTAGGTGTGGCTTGCAATCCGTCCCTTCTTTGTCATTGGACTAGGGAGTTGACTTTGAAATAGAGAAAATGTTGTTAAAAGTACTTAACTGGAGGCAATTAAAATAATCAAGAATAGGAATTACTTCTTAGGTCAGTATTTAAAATCCAGATGTATTTTCCTTGCTTGATGGATTAGGTGATACCATATTAAAGCAAGGAGTTGCCTTTACAGGCCAGTGATGCATTCACTATACCCCAAAACTGGCTAACGGAATTCAACTGGCTTTCTGTTAGCATGGAGTAAAATCCATGATAAAGTTCCTTTTGTATCATGAAACAGCTGAACAAAAGAACGAATGGCTTCAGCTCACCACATGGCCTGAAAAGAGGTTTAGGGCTAGTGTGGCCTTCTGTGTGCCTACTCTGGGGGAGAGTGGAACCAGCTGTGTGTTCAGCAGCTAGTTTTTGGCTGGTTGCCTATGGGACAAAGAAGAGAGCATTTCTCGCAGCTCAGTGCAGGGGGCCTGGCCAGTAGTTTCTGTCAGCAGCACTTGTGCCTTTGACATTTGTTGGTGCTTTAGCTTCTAAAAACATTTCTGCACCTCTCTGAAACAGATCAGGCCAAAAAATGTAAAGACAAATAAACATCTGATTTTGCTGCAAAGAAGAACCCTACTATGCAGGACCATGAATGTTCCCTACAGAGATGTTTTGGTACAGTGTCCAATACTTGTAGCACTGAAAGGGGAAGGGCTGGCAGTGGGAAAATAAACCCTAACTTTAAACCTGCCCTCCCTACACCTCAAGAAATATCCTAAAGCCAAATAACACTGAATGGAAAAGCATCAATTTGCCAAATTGCAAGGAAATTGCTCTCTGCCATTCTAACCCAAAAGGAGGCCCCTCGCCATAGAAGCAGCACCACAGGCAGTTAACAAGTCCTACCACTTGCCATTTGGTTTGGAGTTGCTCCCACAAAAGAAATCTTAAAATCAGCAATGGTCACGGTTCCCCCTTCCCTTACAACTGAATAGTATATTTTATCTATCTGGTTATTTCGAGGACCGTGGCAGTAGTGAAGTGAGAAGAAAGAGGAAGGCTGCTGTTCACGGCAGCATGATCCCTCTTGAGCTGCCACACCACAATGGCTATGCTACAAGTGATTCCTGGCAGTTGGAAGACTATGACTTATGATGTTCAACAGCCACCAAAGTAACCCACAGGATAATGAAGAAGATGAAGCATGATGTGAAGCTATATCCTTGATCTTGTCTGAGAGCTGCATCTGGGACTGGTCCTGATGCATCCACCCAAGGCTAGTCATCATACACACTCAGGAAGAGATGTCCATTGCATCAATAAGCAGATGTGACGTACTCTGAGACTCTCCTCTCTGATGAAGATGAAATAGGAACATGTATCTGGGTGCAGGGGACAACCTATTTCAGCAAGAGTTCACCATTACATTGGATTGTATATAGCATAAGTTGTGCCCTGCTGCAACTGCTGGAGAACCAGGAATGCTGTAGTAAAAAAAAAAGGAGCTTAGATGCATATGACTCTTTTTTTTAAAGCACCTATGGCAGTGTTGGCAGATATTATCACCATAATCCAAGAATTCCTGTTCTGTTACTCTTGTGTCAGCAGGAGATCTGCTTTTATATTATGGGATTTTTTTTTTGGATTGAAGAATTACATCTAAAATCCCAGCCAAATGTGGGGTCATAGAATACCTTTTGCTGCAGAAGTGCCTATACTAGTTTTTTACTGAATGTATTCCTACAGATGGATAGAGGAGGAAGAAAATATCCCATTATGATCTTCTTTTTCAGGTGAAAGTTTCATTGAAATTCTTCTGGGTAGCAGTAGCTTCTCAAATGATCAGAAACAGCTACGGACCAGGGGTCTAAGAACTGCCAAAGGGTAAATGCTGCTGTAGCAATTAGGCAGAAGAGAACGTATGAGGACACATTCCTTCACCCTCCAAGGTGAGCTTAACAGCAGAGTACTGACACCAACAGGTACCAAGTGCAGGTATTTGAAATAGCAGTTATGTCATTCAAACACGTGGTGATTCGTCTCTGACCTTACTACAGTCCCATTCCTTGGCAGTATTAAGCAACTTGTCAACAGGAAAACTAACGAGATTCTTTCTTCCATCGCTGCTGAAATTCAGGAACAAGGAAAGAACACATTAGAGCAGGCTGACAAAGGGGCAACAATGATACTGATGCTCTGGCAAAAGCACAGAAGATTATAGAGTGCTGTTCACAGGTTGTAAAGAGTAATTCCTAAAATGTTTTAAAATTACTGGTCAGATACAGTTAATATTGTTAGCAGTGACTCTCATGTTTCAAGGGAATCTAAATCACAGTAGTATAATAACTAGCTCACATGGCTATAATATGCAGATGAAGTACAGAGTGAGTTGCTAATGGACAACTGTGTGCCTTAATTTCTCTGTCGCAGCTGGAAACACCTCTTTCCTGTTCACATTATCACTGTGACATTATGTCTCAGCAGGATTTTTCGCACTGCCTGATACTTGTACTTCAACAGCTTCAAATCATTGCTTGCCCACAAGTGCACAGAGGTGCAGTTAGTCTATGTAGTTACCCTGCAAAGCCCCCGTGGGGCTTGCCCCTGGCAAGTGGGTTGTGAAAGTAATATAAGGTGGGTGTGTGGAGGATACTGCAGGAGTTTTGGTCTACGTAGTGTGCTGCATAATTGTTAGCTGAGGCCATGAATAGGGCTATTCTGTTTTCCTTCATTACCTAGTCTACAAAGGTTGCTTTTGAACAGCTGATTCCAGTCTGGTTTGAGGACTGTACTGGAAAAGTTTCCTTACCTTAGCAGCTTTTTCTAAATCTTCCCTAGGTTTCTCTGAGCAGCTAGGGTCTCACTTGTGTGAATCAAGACATGAAGAACACAACAAAGAGGCTTTTAATCTATCCTGGAAAACAGTCACCCAAGAGATGTCCCTGAAATCCTCTGCTCACGCAGGTGTGGCACAGAGCCATCAGTCTGCTGTTTGGACACACCAAAGTCATTTTCCTAAAACCTACAGCTAGTGTAGGGATGGATTAAACTGCATCAGGAAATGCTAAGCTAATCTTTGGCTTACGAACATCACTTCGTCTGTTTTCTTTCCAGAACCCAAGCTGGGTTATGCTGTTCTTTGCATTCTGTCTTCCCACAACAGGCCATCGGGTTTGCTTCAAACATGATCATCCTGAAGCTAACTGACATAAAAGGACACAGCATACTTGACTTTCTCTTTCTTTCAGGGGCTGCTGTTTACAAGGCCATAGTTTCAATAACCACAGAGTAAATCTACAGTCTGAACTAATGCTTTGCACTTTTCAACTTTCTGTTACTAGTCTCAGGGTAAATGGGGTTAAAGGAACTTTGCAGCACCTAAGAGTGATTAAAGACTGACTGCAGGCAAAGTCCATGTTTTGGCCATCATTTTAATGACATTTGAAATTTTAGATGACCACAAAAATGCAGTAGGAGACCCACCATCATCCAGCATGGTCATTGCCACAGCCAGCTGCAATACAGCAGCACTCACTGAATAGAAAGGGGAGACAGGACTGGATAAACAGACCGTAATTAAGATTAGATGTTAAAGATGACAGATATTGTTGATTTAACAGGGTGAATGATAATTTTGCTTCATTATAGTAGGCATGATTTTGCACCTGCCATTTTCAGAGGGAGAATTTTTACAATGGATCCCACATAAATGCTGTTTCCAAACCCTCAAAATTGAAATGCAAAATGACCCTGTTAACATAGAAAAGTTCTCCAGAAAGTGAGAGTGGGCAGAGGAACGAGAAAAGGCTATTCCGTAAAGGCAAGGAGAAAACCTAAACCAAATGGGAAGACTTTTCAGCTAGACATCAGTACTGAGAAGTACAAAGTAAATGGCAAATCTCATTTTGACATACACCTTGTTACTACAAGCCACTGGAAGCAATTTTTTTAACTGAACTTTTTTACTGAGTGGGCAAGTCTTAGTTAAAATGCACCACACTAAGGAAGATACAGTTTAGATTTGCTCCAAAAAAAATAAGAATGGGAGTGATCACAGGTCTAAAACAAACAATGGATGAAACACATGGAATGCTGGATGTTGAGTTTGTTCAGCCTAGAACAAACATGTGTTGCAAGGCTGCTGTGACCTTTCAGCTTTACGGATGTTGACAATTTTGAGACGTATTCTCCCATTATTAAGACTAGTTGGTTTTCACATAAATACGAACTAGAGAGGCAAACAGAACAACTGTATCTGGTGATTACAAGGTATATAAATCCCCCAGCAATCAAGATACTAATTAAAAGTAGAACAGTGAGAGAACAAAATAAAAGCAAAGATGTGAACTATCAATCCTTCCTCCTAATTCTGTTTTGCAGCCAGGCATCCAAGAATTGAGCTTGCAAAGAGAGCAAACACTCACTGACACCTTAGGATTTTGAGAAAGTGTTGGACATTAGACCCATTCAGTAATACATTTCTCCACAGGACCATAACACAGGGAAAAACAAAAGCAAGCTCTTTGGCTGTGTTTTGTCAAATTATGTCACTCTGTCAGGTAAGACTGCTCTGGTTTGACATTACAGAGCACTCCTCATTACAGACTGTAAGTACAGAAACTAATTGCTTGACTCCTGATAGTAGAAACTAATGTGCGGTTACAGGTGCACTCCCCTTCCTGAAGGGACTGGATTACAAGAGAAACTCTGAACACATGCACAGAAATGATGGAGCAGGAGTAAACAAGTCCATTACACAGCCCTACATCAAAGGTGAACATCACAGCCCATAGACTCCAGTCACTCTTTCCCACTCATGCCACCGCCCGTGCTCATCCCACTCACTGCTCTCGTCCTGAGTGTGACTCTGTGAAGAGCTGCCATGACAAGTAAACTACAATTCAGAAAAAGAAGAAAAAAATCTGAAGCAGTATTAAAAATGCTGTGTCTTTTTATGCTGCCAGGGCAAATTTTATATTGAAAGTTCCTATCTTTTTTTTTAAGGTTTTTTTTTTTTCCTGCTTCTCCAAGCTGAAAACAGAGAAAGGAGGAAAACTAACCCTTACTCCTGCTTTCCTAGGCATTTGAAAGCAGATTCTGAGGGAGGACTGTTTAACAAAACTCTTTTAAAAGAGTTTACATAAAGTCTCACGGTTTAAGTAAGTATATAACTGAGAATTTAGCTGAAGTTATTTTTACTATTAAACACTTATGAGTTTTAAAAAAAAATACCCACACTTACCCAACCACAAAATATTTAAAAGATATTACTAACCATATTGTTTGTAAAAGGTCTTTTTTGTTCTAGCATGCTATATGGGGTCAATCATTACAATTTGAATTTTTAGTGATCTCTCAACTACAGTGTTAGAGGGTTACAAGTACATTTCTAATATGAACCATTTTTTTTCTGTCTTTATGGAAATTGAAGTCTTCACAGTGACAAACCTATTTTTTTTGATGCGAGTTACAGGATATTGGAAAAAGTACACCCACACAGCAATTCTGAAACTACCAGAACAGACATGCAGCTTAGAGGAAAAATTAGGGCTTTTCACTTTATAAAAATATAATCTTATAATTATAATTATAAATATTATCTCTGTCATCAATAATGCAAGCTATTTGGAACATGAAATTCTCAACATTGGATCAAAATCCACTAATTTCTTCAATCTTTTGCAACCTTCTTGGCTTGGAGGGACAGGGAAGGAACAAAACAAGAAAAAAAACTTCATAAATGACAAAAAAGTCCTCCAATCATCAGTGCTATTTGGACCAATTATTTAAATGGAGTTTTGTCAGGTATGTTGTGTTAGATCAAGAACAGTTTGAAAGGTTGATTTTTTTTAAAATAAAAATTTTTCACTGAATCTCAAGTGAGATTTTACTGACAGCTACTGCTGAGTTCTGCTGAGAGAGAGACATGCAGAGACATTATGGAAAACAAAACCTGTGTTTTTACATTTTTAGTGTGAAGTCTCTCCAATCATGTCTTTTTATTCCAATGTGAAATAAGCATATATTAAAAAAATCATCTGAAATGATGGTTTCATAGAAACATTGTCTTCTGAACAGCCCTCCTGTATGCAAACACCTGGGTCAGTGTGGGAAAATAAGCGGGGATCACAGAAGAAAGAATAGCTGGATGTTTCTGTTTAAAAAAGCATGAATTTTGGAGTGAACAATGAAAATGCCAACAATGAACAATGGCAGCACTGGGGGAAAAAATCACTGAACGGTCCATGGTCAATGAACTGGGACAATACAAATTCTCATCGCTAGACACCAGAGTCAACAATGCAGCCAGTCAAGACAGTCGTTTCTGAATCTGCTCAGCCCTTGAATTTCCTTCTGCAGGCTGTCCATACTCTTTACAACGTTGCTGTCCATATTCTTAAGCAGAGGACAAAATGTGAGTTTTATGAATGGCTTGCTCCAAGATGGCAGTACAATATTCTTTCGTTTAGTCTTAAAAAGCAATCTTCCTAGCAAAGGGACAGAAAAACTTGTGCCTTATTAGGAGAACCATCCTTGCAGCTTAAAGTACCCCAAATCAGTCCTGGGTGAAATATGAAACAGAACAGGGAAAACATTCCTGCAGTGTCTGTTGAGATGGGTTAGGTGAGTTTCCCCTCCTTCCTCATTTGTATGGTCATTTCCCAATAGCAACTTTTACACTTTCTTTGGCACACAAGCAAGTAATTGTACAAAGTAGTGGGAAGGCAAGACCAAAACACTTTTTAAATTTAGTAACTGCTACCTGCATACTACAGATTTTTTCTTCCTTATTTCAAAAGGAGAGCAGACATTTAGGATCACTTTTGGACTGTGTTTATCTGAAGTTTGAATTTCAGCAAGTTCTGTCTCAGAAGTAGTATTCTGAACATTTGCTCTGCCAAATTTCCAATTGATTTGCAGCACACTAGAGCACCCCTATCCATCAAAGACCTAAACTCATCTGTCTTTTAATTCCTGCTACTAACATCTGTCTGACACTTGGTCTCACTATGACTCCAAATAAGAACTGCTAGTGTATTAGTCATGCTGTCCTAAGCTATCACTTTCATGAAAATTTTATGAGCAGTGCTTACATTTCAGCTGTTAAGAAAGACAAACAAATACTTCCTTTTATAATTAATGCAAAATATGAAACACTCGGTGCTCTCAAAGGAACAGCGGAGTTAAGCGCTGACCAAAGCCTAGCCATATATAGCTAATTGCTGATAATGAACCCACAGGGAATACTTGAAAAAGACTAAAAAAACCCAAAAATAAAAAATCCAACCCAACAAACAGGAATAACAAACAAGCCTGTAAACTTACAAGAGCTACAAAAAAGGAGAAAAAAAAAATACAGACTCTCTTAATTGAGGTCATTGGAAGAATGGGCTTCTCACAGCCAGGATCTGAACAGCAAGGTCAGGTTCTGCACTTTCAGCATTCATCCACTTATGAAAAAAAGAAAGGCTTAGACTAGGGATGAGGAATGAATCAGACTGGAGAGTTTAAATCTAAAATAAACTTTAATAGCTGTAATGACCTGACTGTAGTCTAGAATAACCTCTTAAACAGGAAGTGAAGTGCTTTTCAGCCTAAGGAAAGGAAAAAGAAGGCAGTCACATGAAGTGCTCAGGCATTTCAATGCTTCCTTCTATACTTCATTTTTTTCCTAATTTATGCCATCTCTATGTTCCTAGTTATAGTTAGTTCTTGTGCAGAAAATATAGTCTTGTCAGAGGATGGAAAACATTCTCTTTTTAATATTGCCACCTTCTTGTCTTGACTTTAGATGGCAGCGTTAACATTCAAATCACTGCTTATGAAACAGCTACAATGCTGGTCTCTCAATGAATGCCAGAAGAATTTACAAGCTTGGCAGTCTGTCAGCTGTCTGATACACTAGATAGAGTGTCAGAAATTTCACACTGAAATTATATATTCTTAAAGGTAAGAGAAAGCTACGCACATTGTGTGAAGGAACTAGATGAGCCTGAGGGAGGCATTTTTATTCTCAATCAACAGAGAGATTTACAGCAATTCAAGCACCATAATTAAGCTTTTTAAGGATTAAACACTGATTGTGCCGATCTTCAGACAGATGCTCTTCCTAGTTAGCTGCTCAATGGGGAGGAGAAAAATAGAAACTTGCATCTCAATATTTACCGCTTACCTTCTTGCCTGCAAGAAACACCTGGTGCTTAGAAACTGAGCTATGAGTTTCCGATAGACTTAATCCCCAACTGAAAAAAATGCCACCTTCCTGTTTGTAAACAACTCAGGTCAAGGCCATGGACTTCTGAGACAATATTTATACTGGGAGAATTGGGGATGAATGCTGGTCACTCTCAGCAGAGGAAACTCAATCACAGAAATGCACCAAAATCTGACAATGGAAAAATCTGGTGGCCTGCAGGGCAGGTTGCATGTGCATCTTCTATATCTTGTATAGCAAGTATAAATATTAAACTAGCTTACTGACAGACCTCCCAATGTTTACATGCTACGTTAATAAAAATAAAAAAAAACCAAACAACCACCTTGAACAATCAATAACTTCAAAGAGAGAATCTGGCATAATTTTCTGGTTGCAGTACAGGTAACTAAGCCTTTTTGCTATGCTTGGAAAAGGAAGAGTGTCACAGTGACTGCCTTCACATCTATTTTGCTAACACCTAGGAGATCAAAAGTGATGCACCTCTTCTGTCCCATCTGCTTGGCTCTTGCAGGAAGCCCAGAGAAGTGACCGTGCTCCCCTGCCATCCCTTAGAGACGTTAATGAGTGCTGCATCACACGTTACCATTAATTTTATTCCTCCTGCTGTTGGATTCACTGATGCGTACAGGACTCTTCAATGTCTGTGGCCAAGAGAGACCCTTTTGTTTGTGTGTTTGCAACCTAAGACCATTTTGAGGGTGGAATCACTGCCCTTCAGCAAGTAACACCTTTGATCCTACCTTCCCACTGTCCTGTTCACACCAAGCCCTTGACAAGGACAAGAGCTATTTCCTGTCTCTGTAGCCACATCTGTACCATTGCACGTCTGACACAGCTTCTCCTCAGATGCTGCTGCTCTGCCCTCTGAGATATGGGTACTAGCAGTCAGAGGGTGGGATGGCAAGTCAACCAATGGCGTATGAATTGGGAAGGTGACCTTGAGCACTGTAAGCAGTAACATACGAGTGACACTTTCTCTTAGTCCAGAAATCGACTGCTATCTTTTGCTTGACAAAGGTAATTAGCTGGCCAATCAGGTGAGCATGGATCATATGGGCAGTATTCAGCCCTCCCAATTCTCCTGCCATCACTTGTTAAAGGAAGAGGGATGAATTTGTAACAAAAAAATAGAGTTAATCCTGCAGGCAGCTGTTTTAATCTTTACCACAGTGCTGCACATCTCCATACAATGGTTTTGTCAGACATGCTCAGTATAGGTTTCAAAGTAAGCTGGTGATTCTTAAAAGGCACAGCCTTTCACCTTCTAGAAAAATAAAGAGCTTTTAAGGTTTAAATATGTAAAGTCAGAAAAAAGTCACACCATTTGCAAGAACATTGCAGACGTAGCATTTAATCTTGCTCCATTTAATTCTTAATATGTTGAAGCTAATATGGGTTTAAATAAATTCCACATTAAATACTCTAGATGCCATTCTGTTCATACTCAGAATAAATGCATCTTGCAGCTACATAGTGCCATGATAGTTTAGAACTGGTAAAGCATGGTGTGTCAACTGTTGTATGACCTTGCCTCTTCCGGCATTTTTTGCTTTTACTAAATTCAAGATCAGGTAGTTTGGCAAGCTGGAGCACATTTTACCTTAAAATGGAGGGGTACATACATGTAATGGGTTTCTTTCATTTTTTTTTTATACAGATAATAACAGTTTGGAAGTGAACCTTCATTAGTAAACTGCAGAATGTTTAGAGAAAAACACTCACAAACTCAACAACCCCACCCCGATAAAATGCATCTTCTGATTTTAAGTACAAGGCATTTTAGGTGTGGGAGTTCATTTACTACAAAAATAATCATTTGTTTGGGCTTTTCTTTGCTTCTCAACAATGAACAAGGTGTCAGTTACCAGTGACATACATCTCAGCTAATTTAACTGAGATATTAAAAAAACCCTTAGTTATTAGCTTTTTTTACATATGCTACAGTAAAAGATATTAAAATGCATGCTAATGTAGTTAAAGGCATGCAATTATAACTTCTGTTTTGAAATGCATGTTATGACCAGGTAATTCACTGGGTTTAGACAACACGTACAGGTAGGACACGTAATTTTAAATTAATATGGTAATTGATTGAGCTCTTTTTTGCTTCCTTTTTACACTCCTTTTGATTTAACCAGGCAAACTGGATTGTCTGATATAATTGAGATAATATGGATGGGAGGAAAATACAGGAAGGGAACTATATTGATGATCTGCTAGGGTTTGATTATTGACTTTTTAAAAAATCACCAAAAAGTCACATTCTAGAAAAGAATTAATTGTTGAGTTCCTGTGCTTCATCACCACCAAGAAAGGATCGCCATAGCAACAGGAAAAGACTGCATTGCAAGAATACTCATAAGCTGAACAAGATAATGGTTTAACATCTGAGTAGCACCTCAAAATGCCAGCCAGCGGTGGGGAGGGAGAGCACGGGCATTTTTATGACCAAGACATTTAAAAAGAACTAATATTGTAAATGTGAAATTCAAGGCTAGGAAGTGCAAGACAATGAATCAAGCAGCTGTATGGCCCATTTGTCTGGGGAGTAAATCAACAAGGTTTCTTATTGATAAATCCCTGAACCTGTCTCTAAGGATCAACTGCAAGTCACTGATGTGCGTCTTTATGATTTTCCCTTTAGCCTCTCTGTTAGGGCATCCAAAATGTTTTGCAGCTAGCAGGAGGTGTCCACGCAGTAACTACATGGAAGTTTAAGGCAAACGTTTAGTGATGTAGGTCGTCCATCAGGCAGAACCTGCTTAAGATCTAGTAATTATCCATAAGGTCTGATTCAGCACTGCAGTTTAGAGGTGAAAGGATCATAACATCTGCCTTCTGGTGTATCTGTCCTATTTAGATACTTATCCTTGATCCCCTCCTACAACATTTTTCAACCCTCAAAGCTCAATTCCACAGTATTGGAGAAGAAAAGCTATAAATCTACACTTAACTCAAAATATAAATCAGGATGAGTGTACAATATGTTACTGAATGAGATTTAAACCACATGATACTTGCCACAAATTTTTTCCTGATTTTCCCTTTCCACTACAAACCACTTGTCCTCAACTCTCATGTTTTGTTAAGATCTATTTAAAACTGAATAGGAGATGTAACAATAAAAATTACAAATAAAAACATGTATGAAATGAGAAACCCCATACCTAGTAACTGCTACTTTCAAAGCCATGTTCTTTGCAACCATTTCTTTGTGGTAGAGTGCATGTGTCTTTTGCTTTAGCACCACTACAAATGTTCCTGTGAATTTCAAAAGAGCTTTTTGTCTTCACCCCTGCAGCTGGTTTAATGAAGGAGTAAATTCTCACTGAGAGTACCAGACTATTCCATCTCTGGAGCCAATGGGAACCATTACTTATACCTCTGATTTTTCCATTTTCTCTTTCAACACAATTTGTGTTAGAAAGTCTTCTGGTAGGGTTTGGGAAACATAAAAAAATCCTCAGTGCAAACTGCTGATTTGCTAATGCAAAGTGACACTAAATTCAAACATTTTCATTTACTAGTAATCAAGATAATCTGTGTGCAAGGTTACACAGTCTACAGTATGTATTTTTCCTGAGACTGAAACAAAGGTAGCTATGTCAGACCACCAGAGATATTTTTTAAAAGACTACGTTGTTATTACCTAATGCCGATAAATGAGTTGCTGTGGTACCTCCTACTTGTATCATGGAAATGTCACCCGGACTGAAAGCCAGGAATTGTTCATCCACACCTGAATATCCTTTTCACTCCTGCCCCAATGAAACATGACTCCCTTGCTGTGAAATTTCTTTCTATAGTAACTCACTTGACATTGTTGCTCCCTTCAGTGTACAGCAGTCTCTCACTAGAAGTCTTTAAAGTAATATGATCTTTTCCCTCTACTGCTGTGGAGCGCTGGAGACGATAAAAGGAGGAATTCCTAGCTCCCAGTCTTACTCCCGTCACCAAAAATCAAGGTGAGTCACTTGCACTTTGTCTGTCCATGACTTGAAACAGTCAAGTCTGGCTATGGCAATGAGAATGTTTTTACTGGGTAGAAGTTAACCGATAGCTTGACCCAACCTAATTGCATGCTGTATGTTCCCTGATACCCTTCATGCAGGCTCCATGACTGAGGACTGCAATCAGTCCAGAACAAAATGTGTAAGTTTGTAACCTGTCAGGTCAACAAAGCTGAATCAACTCAGCAAAAATTTTCAAGATGACACGGAGGACAAGTGTAGTAGCATGTAGCAAGGACAAACAGGACCTCCTTCTTTTAATACTAGGAGCTATTAGGAACAATTCCAATACCTCAAGTAAATCCCACCATAGTATTTTACTAGCTTGCAGTCGAATTAAGTGTAGGAAAAAGAAATCAACCAAAATTCACAACCAAAAGCCATTAGCTGCACAAGATTCACAGCAGTAGTGCATCCTTAAGAAGTTCACGGCACAATTTCAAAGCATGAACCAGTAACACATCCTTCAGGAAATGTGCTTTTATAGAAAGAGGAACACAGAACATAACCTTCAGGTACAAACTGACCTAATAATTTCAGAGAAGAAAGGGACTGCTAATTCATGATGAAAAAGTTCAAGTAGGAAACTGCATGTTACAAACAAGGAAGAGACGTACTGAAATCTTACAATGGCATGGCAGCAAGGAGGCACTGACAGGTTTTAGAGCATGATACTGCTTGTATCAATGTTTGAGACCCTCAGCCCTGGAATATCTGCCTCTCTTTACAAACACCTGCCCTACTTCTATACTGAAGAAGAGCTGAAATGAAAGGCTGCAATAAGTTCCTGGACATTGCAAGAAAAAAAACCTCCAAAACCCAAAGGTATGACCTTGACACATACTTTCAAAAAAGACATATATACCCGTTCCCTCTCATATAAAAACTGTCAGATGGTTGGATCTCCAAACACAATAGGCAAAGACTAATCAGAATCAAAATCATTATGAATCCCATTTTTCCTCTAGCATTTAAATTTTACACCACTGTAAACCCATCCACTTTGCCAGGACAGGTTCTATTTTACACTGCTACAAGTGAAATCAGAATGAGGACAAAGTACAAGACAGAGGTCAATGGTCAACGTACACCTGACCCTGTGGATCTAAAGGGAATAGATTTTTTTTAAAAAGTATTTACCTGACACTCAAGAAGCAAGAGAGAAAAAAGCCCTCTAAAGTTAAGCACAACATATACTTTCAAAGACTGTCAGTCACAAAGCAGGACGAGATTGCTGGGATCAGCAATTGTTACAGCTTTCCGGCATTTTCAGCATGATATTAATGCCATCATGACTAATGAGATTTCCCATTAAACATGGCCTGAGGAAAGCAGACATTTCGGAAAACAAATCAGCACTTTATATAAATGTATTTATACCTAAAATTAGATTTGCTTTTTTTTTTGTATGAAGCTGACTACGATATAGTCACTTATTAGGAATATAGCATAAGAAATGCTACTGTACCTTATTTATCTGTACTTGCAACCTTTTGCTGACTACATACCCAATACTACAAAGTGCTATCACAGCAGCTACGTCAAAACTCAAACAGTGTAAATCTTATGGAAAAGAAAAATAAAGCAGGGTTTTTTTTTTAAAAAAAGGCAAAGAATATATCCTGTAACTGCATTTAGAAGCGGTGGCAAATCTCTGTCATTCAATCTTTGCATTTCCTGCTGTGATTATAGTCCCGCAGTCATCTGTCAATCACATCTACTCAGTTTTGTTTTTCCTTACAGAGGAAGGTGGATGTATTTCTGCTGTGAACTGCTCCACTGAGCTAACGTAGCATGAACCCCAGCTTACCTGAGTCTAAGTGCCACGGGTCAGTAGCAGCTGACATTGGTGGGATGGTGAGTGGAGATGCTCCACAGTTGGATTCCACTAGTTCTCCTTGGATGTGGACGTGAGAGGAGGCGTTGGTAGGTCTCAGAGCTGCTTTCAGTGGAGCAATCTGGTTGAACTGTACTCTTGATAGGCAGCCAGTGAATCCTGGGGTGTTGTATTTATATATATCTTGGTCAATCTTCCCAATTTCTATAGGAAATTAAGGGAAAAAAAAAGGATTAATCAAAACAATTCACTGCTTTGGAAGGCTCAGCTGGTCTGAACACTTGATTCCCAGAGCTCAGCTCCTAAGTCTCTCTCTCTCAGGAGACTGAGAATGTGCCAGACCCTGCCAGGTGTCTTTACATTAAGATTAAAGCTGGAATCCTCCAGGCCTTGATGTGACTCGGTTTCACTGCTATGATATCATTAAAATGAAAGGCTGGCGTGAAGCAGTCATCAGAGAACAAAAGACCATGAAAAACGTCTTTTCCCCAAGAAGAGGTGGTGAAAGAGAATGCAGACGGACAGTCATCACCAGGGTCTCTCCTCCCAGCTGAAGCTGCTGCTGTGAGAGATGCCCCTTCCTTCACCCCGGCACATCGCCCTCCAGTCCCTCTCAATGGGCTGGGACCACTCACATTCATTCCTGTCCCACTCCTGTCTCCTTACCAGGAGACCAAGTGTCCCTTTGCCAAAAGACCATGCATCCCTTTGGCCCAAGGTGGAAAAGCACTCCTCTCCAGCCTCCTTCCTTCCTTCCCCTGGCAGTGGTGAGAGGTGACAGGAGCCTGTACACCCCTGCTGCAGGCTGAGGACCTGCACGCATTCTCCTGCACCTCCGCAACCAGGCCAGTGTTGGCTGAGAGCCTGCCCCTAGTTGGCCATTTTACACCTTGCTGCCATGCACTGACAGGCAAGCTGGCAGCTGGCATCCATCAGCAGAGCATGGAGCTTCGTCCTTGATCTCTAAAATAGCCATAATCCTACAAAGCCCCCCAAGCCCAAGCAGTTTTCTCCCTTCTAAAACATCAGTTAAAATTATCCTGAAATGGTAGCCATAAAACACGGTATAGGCCCTTACTACCTAGGAGCCTGCAGGCCACTCACAGCTGGGATGTGTTGTGACAGCCTGAGTCACAACCGAAACAAAACCAGCACTCTCCGTCAGCTGGCTGAGTTAGAGGAGGTATTAACACTTCAAAGCCCACTGCAGTGTCTAATATAATATTTACATAGCAGTGAGGAGTTTAGCTTACTTTCTTCTACGGAGTGAAAGGACACATAGTAGCTTCATGTTTGTGCTGTACCAGGGGAGCGCTGCTCCAGAGGCACCAAGATGCTTCCAACTCCCCTTCCCTGGGCCGACAGGGACAGGAGTTAACGTCTGGCCGTTGAAGCTAGTGTAAAAAAATCCCACTGAGCCGAGCAAAGCAAGATGGTATCCCAGGGACAGAGAACAGGGAGCAGACCCAGGTTGTTTAAAGGTACGCTTTTCAGATAGGAATAATGATAAGGGCTTGAAAAATGGCGTTTCTGGAAAAAATGATATATAAAAATCACAAGATAGTGTCAGAAAAAAAAGAAATAAGGTTCTCCTGAGAGATGTAAGAAGAAAGTAGGAGAGTTTTATTGTAAGAGTTTGGGGAAGAGCTGGGAAGCAAAGTACATCTGGGTCTGAGTTTTGCTATCAAAAAAGTCAAATGAGAGTTATTAGAGAACACATAACAAACCTTTTGGATGAGTCTCTTTTCAGTTCTAACCAACTCAGGATCAATTATACGAGGTCTGAGCTGCTGTCTGAACTCCCTAGAAACTGCCATGATACATACGTCAATGCTGTTCCTAAGAGTACTGAGGGTTTTCCATCAGGGATACATACAAGGAGTTTTAAGGCTACGAACTAGGCAGGGCACTTCAATTACGCTTTATTTTTTTGAGTTTACATGTTAAACATGAAGTGTGGTAAAACTGGTGGAAACTGGACAAAGCTTGAGCACAATTAAAACAACTTACTGGTTTTCACAGAGAACTAAGCTGTACCTTTTCTGTCTTTCCAACCATATTAGAATGGTAAGCATACAACATTTAAGTCCTCCCTTGCCAGCATGAAGATATAAAAGGAAGATGCATAATCTGAAAATGAGAATCATAGAATAGTTTGGGTTGGAAGGGACCTTCAAAGGTCATCTAGTCCAACTCTCCTGCAAGAAGCAGGGACATCTTCAACTAGATCAGGTTGCTCAGAGCCTCATCCAACCTGGCCCTGAATGCTACCACCTCTCTGGGCAATCTGTTCCAGTGTTCTATCACCCTCACTGTAAAAATTATTTTCTTAATATCTAATCTGAATCTACCTCCCTCTATTTTAAAACCATTACCTCTAGTCCTGTCACAACAGGCCCTATTGAACAGTCTCTGTCTTTCCTGTAGGCCCCCTTGAAGTACTGGAAGGCCACTATAAGGTCTCCCAGGAGCCTCCTCTTCTGCAGGCTGAACAGCCCCAACTCTACCAGCCTGTCCTCATAGGAGAGGTGCTCCAGCCCTCTGATCATCTTTGTGGCCCTCCTCTGAACCCTCTCCAACGGGTCCATGTCCTTCTTATATTGGAGGCCGCAGAACTGGATGCAGTGGGGTCTCAGCAGAGCAGAGTAGTGCGGCAGAATCACCTCCCTCAACCTGCTGGCCACGCTTCTCTTGATGCCCAGGATACGGTCAGCTTTCTGGGCTCCACGTGTGCATTGTCGGCCCATGTTGAGCTTCTCATCTACTAGTATACTTGCATTAGATCGTTATGTGATCCACTGTATATTAATAGATTTGTTCTATTAATTTGTTCTATTTGTTCTACCCACACCGTCCCCTCATTTTCCCTTTTCCTTCCCATTTGAGAACATCCTATTTCTGTGACTGTGACTATGTTCCTTCCCATGTGTGTCCCATGGTGCTCAGCACACCAATACTCTCTGATGTTAGGCCATTAGACTTTGCCTCCCTGTGTATATGAACCTGCTATAAACCCATCCCTGGAGAGGGTAATGATTATATAAAAAAAAAAGCCTTTGTTGTCATGACTAAAATTCAATTTTTTCCCTATAACAAAAGAGGGAGAAAAAGAAAATATGACAATCACATTACTTAAAATAAAGGGAAATGTGCAATGCAACTACTTTGCACTGGCACCCTACCGACAAACATTTCTGTAATGAAAGACTAAAAAATACCATTTATAGGCCTTCTTAAACTTCAGCTGGTTTTAACCATTTGCTTCCTTGACCACATAACCTTCTGACTGGAGATCAAGACCATAATTACAAGAGAGAGGCCATTCAAGCTAACATATTCTAGCACAGATGCACTGCAGTATACAAATCCTTAACACTGAACATTCACACAATAAGTATGTAACTGCATACTCAGATTACTTAAAAATTTAAAAAGTGTACATAACTAGTACATAGTCGTCCTGGTTTTATTTAGTGAGGGGGGCTAGAAGCTGCTACAAGTTAATAAATAAGTAAGTAGTAGTTAATAAATAAGTAATAGATAAGTAATAAATGTATAAGTAGCATATAGCAATACTAATCAGTATAATTCAGTTAATTGGTTTTTAAGCCTTTTTGCCCTACACTACCTGTAGATGCACAGTTGCAGATCTGGCCTAGGCACTATTACAAGACAAAAAAAATAAAGTTTGGTTCAGGTTATTCCCAAAGTTGACCTAGTTAGCATACATCTGATAAGCTACTTATAGGAGCAGACACATTGCCAAATATAGTTTTTATTTACTCTTTCTCTCCCTTCTCTACTTCCCATATCTACCAGTAAAAGATTATTATAGAGTAGCTCAAAGGACAATGGTGCTTCTAACAGCACAAAAGGTTATAGCACTGCTGGCGAGGTCCAGCTCTGCTGAACTCTACCATTTACTTTTTATACATTCTTGTAGTATGACCTAGAAAGACTAGAGAAAAACTACAGCCTGATTTGGCAGAAAAAAAAAAAAGATGTGTTTGGTTCCACAGCCCTAAGCAGGTTTTCCATAGATGAAACAGAAAGCTTTCTACTTATGTAAAGTTCCCCATGTGAGGATCCTAGAATCATTCACACGTACACAAGGCTCTACAGCACAAAACTATGCAATCCTGCACAGTACTGTGCCATACCTGTATAGTCATGCCACATATGTGGAAAGATGGCCACAGAGAGTGTTACACACTGACCTTGAAGAGACGGAGAGAGGAGAGAGTCAGTCGTAATGGAAGAGGGAAACACTCTCACTGCAGATCTCTGTAAACTCACAAAAACTCTTCTTATTAAACATATGTGCAGAATATCTTTGCTGAGTATCTTTCCTATTCTAGATGATCTGTATATTTTTTTTTCTACATAGGACTTGGAAATGCAGATTGATACAGAAAGTTATAATAAATTCTGAACCTTGCATAGTGTTCAATACATACAGAGAGGATCAAGGCATCTATTTATTGTGAATTATGTTCCATTAGGAAGGAAATGTATTATCTTGAAGTACTGTTTATGGGTACACACAACAATGTATGTAATAAATATCCTGTCATGAATTCCCTTGGAATTTTCCAGTGATGTCCTTCAAACTAGAAATAAAGCATAGCTACAGATACTTCTAGCACAGCAAGGCTCTCAGTAAATGTTATAGTCATCTAGCTCTTCCTTCTTCTTTGACAGTGGGAAAGCTCTGCCTGAAATAGCACATAGCAGAACAGGGAGAGGAAAAGCACTATATACTGAAGTGGTTTTGGTGACAGAAGATGCATTTTAAACAAAGGAAAGTCTCAGCAGCACAACCAAAGCCCTGTCAGTTCACTTTACTAAAGACTATAGACAAGACATCATTTGAGTTTTGCTTTGAAAATGCTGAAAAAACCAGCTGTTTGGATTTAGGACAATGACCTATTTATATGTACCCATTTACACCCAGAAATACAACAGCTTAATAATTCTGAAAAAAGAGTAGCTGTATCAGCAGTGGGAGAAGCCCAGCTTTGCCATAGGGCAGTATTTCTGTCTGAACTACCAGGATACTCTGCTATTTCACTTAATCTTAAGCATCCACTCAGTGGGTAGGTAGAAGGTAATCTGTTATAAATCTGTATAACCCCTCAGCTAGCTGTACTAAATTGAAGCTGAATTATGTCTACATAATGTTTTAATAGACTGCACAAGTGAATTCACCAATTCAATTAAATGAACCACTAATTGCTTTTGGGTCAATCATAGCAATAGATTTTCCCTGTGAAATAAAGCACCATGTGCTCTCTTGTCCCCTATACTGAAAAGGATACCTTGTTACATTATCCACTGCTCAAAGATCAGCCCAACTGGCATCTTAAGCATTTCTGTGTCACTGCATCAGGCTCCACATAATAGAAAGCAGTTTAAACTCTGCTGAAAGGAAGCTATTGATTTCAAGAAGTCACAATCCACTGAGATTACTAAAGCACTTTCTCTTATTTAGAGTATTTGATGCCTAGCTGGAGTGGTTCAATGCAGCGTTAAACCATGACACATGCTGATACTTGAGGACTGGTGCAGTGTAAAGAAAACCAAGAGAATAAATAAATTGGCTTGAATCACATACAGTACATAGTCACAGGGAGAACCTATCTGGGGTGGCATACACCTGCTAGAATGAAGCCACAGGACTAAAACATCCATGCCAGGAGCAATTACTATACACCGAAAAAGGGGGATAACACTAGACAAAGGGAAAATTGTAACGAATGTCCTCCAGTATGAAGCTCAAGCACCTGTTTGCTTACTGGCTGTTTATACCGTCTCTGTCTTAAGATCAGCAATTTCTATAAAAAAGCATACAAGTACCACTTAACTGTGCAGATACCACATGTGATATCAGATACACTAAAACAGCCACAGTACGAAGCAAAGAAGCTAAACTCTCAGGAATGACAATTAATGGAGCTGTAGCTGATGTAAACCAGCAATGCACATATAGGCATGTGTGGGCACCAAACTCCGCTACTGTAAAGGCTTCCCTTGCCTTTAATTTCAGTCTCTAAGTTAAAATTTAGTATGTGGTACAAACCGAGCATGAAAACAACAGGAACTTTATTTTGTCCATTACTCAAAACTGAGCTAGTGCATACTGCTCTCTAGACACTCGTATCGGTGGGAGAAGATGCTCAGTTTCGGAGAACTTGTTACAAGTGTACTGAGGGCAGCAAAGGGGCGCGCGGTCCGTAAGAATGGACCCAAGCGCAAATGACAACTGACTCCTCTTTATGCAAAAATTGAAATCCCACATAGCAGACAAATTTTTTTTCAGTCCACAGGTCTGCAAGGGCCAGGCAGTATCCGGATGCTTCCCCACGTCCCTTTGCTGTCACACTAATATGCTTATGGTGCCCAGGGGCTTGTGGGGATGGTGCAAACGTGGTGAGAATCTGCGGGGTGGCCTCCAGCCCCTATGGGGCTGGGAAAGCCATCCTGTCACTCCCTCCTCTGGCACACACCAGAGAGACTCGCCATCCCCTTCACCCTGGACCCCTGACCAGATCCCAAAGCCAGATGCTTTCAGACATGCTTACACCTGATTGCCTTCCAGAGCCTTCACGTACTGCCCACAGTATGGCTGTGGTCCTTCTGTGGCTATTTTAACTTTTTCTTTGTAGTTTTGTTACTTATTGTAACTTTTCTGGTTTTCTTTTATAAGAAATTATAGTTTGTATGGAATAATTTTGTTTAGACAGTTTATGTCTAGACTGACAAACCCACTGACCACCCACTGAAATATGGAGAAGATGCTATTTGTGGTGTATGAAGCACTGTGCCAGAAACAAAAGGAAATAACATTAACCCAGCAGTGCCAACTGGTACTGTTGCACAGCAAATACACGGTGCTTTCACGTGCTGCCTGACACTTAAGCAATGGCCTCATCCATGGTGCAAACAAGAGAAAAATAACTTATGAAGTCTGTAACAGCTCAGTGTATGTTTTAGTTGCAGTAGAAGCTTTATCAGCGTTGCTGAAACAAAGATAATTTCTTTATGAAACACTCCTGATACTTTCCGCACAAGCTGGAAATGAACAAACCAGATGAAAAATACACAGGATTAAAGAACCTGAACCAGTCTGGGAGCTGTGCCACGGCCCTGGAGCGCTTCCAAAACCCAGCCCCTGGCAGACAAGTTACAGCTTTCAGGGCACACTGTAATGGAGACAATAAATCACCAGTGTGAAATGTACTCCTATCAGAGTCTCATTATTGCAGAAATAATAAAGAGTAGTGCTGAACTGCAGCTCCTCAGTCAGAAAAGGGACTGTGAAGAATGCTATGAAACAGAGATGTTATTTGACAGCAACCTGGTTTCACACTGCCACAAATGAAGAGGGTTTGAGAACAAGTTGGACTTTTTTTCTGCCCTTCTGCACTGATTGTATAGTTACTGAATGTTTCAAGATTTCATATCAGATGTATGATTTCTTGGAATTTTCCATTTTAAAATTCCACGTGTAGCTAGCAGGAGTTATTATTCAGGAATTCACACTGCCTTTTAATGAGAAGGGAATTAACTGATCCTGCGAAGTTCCTCGTAATTGCATTGTAAAAACCACAAAACTAAGGCCAACAGTAAAAGTGAGCATCACTCTTTCAAGGCAACAAGTATTTTCTTCACATTTTGCTACCAACTCCCTATATAACCTTGAGTGAGTCACTTCATATATTCACATCAAACTCTCTCCCTCTCTCTTAGTAGGACACAAAAAATTCTCCCTACCCTGTAGTTGGGATATGCCTCACTTGAGATGTTTTGAGACCTAAGTAAAAAAGTTATGCGCATTGATTTTAAATATAAAAATAAAATGAAATAGTTTTTAAAAATACCCCACAAACTTCTCATGACTTTGGAAAGGTCACTCATGGAGGCATAGTTTGTATGGCACATTTCCACTGATAAAAAAGAAAGCTCTCCCAAGGGTAATGGAACAATGCAAAATCAGGGCAAAAGAGAAGAAATACCAAGTTTCTACAGGCCCTTTTAATGCCAAGGAATGATACCTAACATGCAGACATCAGAAGTCTTGATTTTGGCAGAAGTCTTCAAATGTTGCCACTCAAGAGCCGCCCTTGAGAAGTGTACAGCTGGGGGCAGAACCTCAATGGGAGTAAACAGTCAGCTCTGTGACAGGTTTGGGGGAAGAGAGACCTCTCTGTGCACTACCCTTTATAACTAACTGTGAGTAGTAATACAGTAATTTCATAAACTTGTATTGCATTTTATTTCTCCTCTGGACAACTAATCATTCTCTCCAGGTACCAGAAGCAAAAAGCTCAGCCTGTTGTTTAAAGCAGGAATCCCAAATGTTGGGAGAGCTATAAAAGGACACCCACCTAGATAGCAGCCTGAGCCGACAGAACAAGACACTAATGTTCAGTCAGGCTGTACCACGTACCTTGACTGCAAACTCTCCTGAGGGCTAATGGAAATCTTTTGAGTGAGAAGCAAAGCGCTCAGTACCCAGTGATGTAACCCAAGCTGCAGAAATCAGCAGTTCTCAAGGCAAAACTGCATAAGAAGCATCTCAGTTATCTTCAAGAACAATGATATTTTTTCTACCCCGTTGTCATGGTTTTGTTAGTGAGGGGGAGCCTAAGGTGGTAGCTTCTGTAGGAAACTGCTAGAAGTCGCTCCCCTTTGTTCAGTGGACTCGGCCGGGCATAGGGCGGACCTGCTGCTGGCTAAGGCCGAGCCAATTGGTAGCAGAATGTTCCGTGATAACGCCTCTGCGATAACAAATTTAAGAAGGGGAAAACAGAAAAAAAAAAGAGGAGAGAAGATGTGAAGAAGCTGAGCCGGGGCAGAGGCGCAGAGGGGGAGGCGCCGGCCTCATGGGCCTTGCAGGCCTCACCCTCTGGCCTCTCGCCAGGCAGCCAACTGGGTCCGACTCAGTCCGGCCTGGCTGTAAGAAGTGGAGAGGAGATGAGAAGTGAATAAGATGTAAAAAGGATCCTGAGAGACATCTACCAGCCTGTTGTGAGGAACGGCTGCAGACATCAAGGTCAGTTCAGAAGTGAGGGGGAGGAGTAATGCAGCTCCTGGCCAAGATTCCCCTGCAGCCTGTGGTGACGACCATGGTGGAGCAGGTTGTCCCCCTGCAGCCCATGGAGGTCCACGGAGGAGCAGAGACCCACTTGGAGCCCGTGAAGGACCCCGAACCGGGGGAGGTGGATGCCTGAAGGCGGCTGTGGCCCATGGAGGGCCCGCTGGGACAGCCATTCTGAAGGGACTGAACTCCGTGGAAGAAATGACCCACGCCGGAGCAGTTCCACGAAGGACTGTGGCGTAGGGGTGGGACCCCACAACGGAGCAGGACCCCCACACCATGAAGCAGCGGCGTGAAACAACATGTGATGAACTGACCGCAACCCCCATTCCCTCTTCCCCCCTGTGCCACTCGGGAGGGGAAGGTAGTAGAGATAATGTTAAGCTTGGGAAGAGGGAGGGGTGGAGGGAGGTTATCTTGTTCTCTGTCTCATTCTCCTGCTGTTTGTAGTAATAAATGAATAGTTTTCCCCAAGTCGAGTCTGTCTTGCCCGTGACGGTGACTTTAAGGATTTCTCCCGGTCCTTATCTCAAACCTTGAGCCGTTTTTCCTTATATTTTCTCTCCCTGTTCTCTCGGAGGGTGGGGGGAGTGAGAGAGAGACTGCGTAGTCTGGTCCTGATCGGGGCTGAACTACGACACCCGTCTTCTATCCTCTTCAGATGATGCAAGAGCAATTGAATCATAGATGGAGGGCAGCCGCAGGAGAGCCACCACCAGGTGTTTCATCCACAGCAAAGAATTAAATGTTTCATCTACTTGTCTGCAGGCAGGCTCTAAGCAGAGTGAGAGGAAGCATATGATGGAGGAGAAGAAATTACATAGCTGAAATTTCCTTTAAAAACAAACCAACCACAAATCTAAATGACTGACAAAATAACTGAGTAATTTTATCATTATAGATATCACTACGAAGAAATAAAAATTGTTATCACAGACAAAACATCATCAGAATTGTCTGGGACACTGTATTTCAGTGGGATTTATAAGCCCATTCTAATTTATGCTCATGATAAATAAACTTCACAGCATCTTTCATAACTCTTAGAGAAGGATGTAAAACAAATATATAGAGGTAGTATTAGAATGCAAAATAAATATGCAGTTTTGTTCATATGGTTTGCTTAAGTGTGCTTTTATGTCTTACAGAGGCAAATGCTTTTCAGGCCAGTAAATAATTAAATAAATAATCAAATAAGACTCTTGCAGCCTATAGTCAAACATAATGTGTCTTGGCCAAACTCCAGTGCATTTAGTTATATTGTGCTTTTGTTCAAATTATATTAAAATAATATAATTTCAGTCTGATCATTACTTTGTGGTTTAATGGATACCCTTCTATGACTATTTGCAAGTGCCCTCATACTGCGCTTTGTGTCCTATATCACCAGTCTCAAATATCTTAACAAAACTGCAGTCCCATCAAAGAGTGGGTAGGCTCTCTTGTCTCCGTCCTCCCTTGCTTCTCTTACTGTCTCACTTGGAGATGGTGAAAAAGCTAGAATAATGATTTGAAGATGAATCATGGTATGAAACTAGAACTGGAAAATTATTTTTCAGTAAGATATTATATTTATTCATATACCATATACACCTTATAGTAACCTTCTGTATTCTTAAAAGTTTTGGGGGTTGTTTTTAATTAAAAAGGTAAGGATCTGCAACCTGTTTGCTATGAAACTGCTTTTAGGGATGTTAGTATCACAAAGATAAAACTTCTTCAGCAGTCCCACATATTTTTTCTTATTTATTTAATTTAAAATAAATTAATTTCTTTTAAGAAGAAAGAAATCCATTGCTATTGCACCTATAATTTTGGATTTCAATACGATGTAATATGTAAATTACAGTTTTTTGATAACTGACATTTTTCAGAAGATATGCACCCTGCCACATTATGAATAACCAATGACCTTCCTAAGTAGTGGCAATTTTAATTCAGTTATCAAAAGGCTGAAAATAGCAAGCAAATGAAAAGCAGAATGCCAGCAAGGATGAGACTCCTGTGACTTAGTAGGTCATTTTTCTTCCACCACTTTAATTGTTTGCTTTACTTCTTCATTTGGAATTTATTTTTTCTTGGATCAAAACATCCACTTTTGGTATAGACAATACCAACCTATCTGTAGTACTGAAAAACATCATTTATTTTAACAATGGGAAAAATCCTATAGGGCAGTGCAGGGAAAAAGAATCAATTTAATTTCTTAGAAGCAATTTCCTTTATGCTTCTTCCAGTACTGTATGCTTCACAATTTGAAGCTGAGCAATTTATATTTGAACAGTCTCTATTACCTCTCAAGTCAATGATGGGGTCGATCCAAGAAATGCCCAAGGCTTTTGCTTCTTTTCTTTGTTACAGGTATGCACATGTGAAATACTCTTTTGTATTTCCTCTGCTGGAACAGGCTTGCTTGCAATAAATTCACTTCTGCAAAATATTGCTATTTCATGCATAATGTCAAATTATCATAAAAATGTAACAGCCACATTAGATACATCAATGATTTATCTAGTTCATTGTTCTCTCTTAAAAATTAAAAAAAAAAGGGTGACTGACAATAGATGATTCACAAGTAGTGTAACAGCATGGAGCATGTAAAACCATCCTCTCCCAGCATACCTTTTCAGCTTCCCATAAACATGGGCTTTAAACCTTTCTGAGGTGAAGATTGTATCTTGCCTTTTATATTTATACTTAGCTACCGGCAGAACTGTCTCCCATGAAAGCATCCAGTCCTTTCAGAATCCACTAACGCTGCTGGCCTCCACAGCATCCCATGCCAGTGAGTTCCAGTGCTGAACTCTGACACTAAGGACTTCCTGCAGCTCATTTTAACGCTGCAGCCTGGCAAGCTAATTGAATGCCTCAACTTCTTGTGTTGTGGAAAGCACTGCACACCTCCACCATTATAGGATTGTACTGTATCAAAAATTTGAGTAGATCAACTAAATCATCTAATAAGAGAGCTCTCAACCTTTAGTTTAAAAGAAGCCTTCCTGCATTTTAGTGACAAAGTGGCAAAGCCCCGCAGAAGACCATCTCCACCTGCAGGCAGTGGAAACCATCATTCCATAAAGAATGAAATGTAAAAGCATGACACCATGATCTGGAAATCAAAACTGCTCCCTCATTCAACAAATATACTGGGGATGAAAGAAACAGGCGTGGTTTGGTGCCAGCCAAGAAATTTCACTCCACAAGAAACAGTAAGGAAGCACACTAGCTTTTCCAGTCCCACCAGTCTCAGTTTTAATATGTATAGCTTAACCGGACCTTTACTGCTTTTCAGATCAGATGTAGAACATTACATGCCAGGCATCCTCAGTGTGTGTATTTTTGCAGTTTCTATGATTTGCTCATCCACAGTCTTATTCAGTAGGTAATGCTAACAGACATTTTGATAAAAAGCTTGGCGTGTGGAGGGATGATGGAAGAACAGGATCAGACAACATGCAAGGACTAACTCAGTGGCGACCTTTGCATCTCACTAGATGTTGTAAACCAACTTGCAGCTGGCCTAACTCATACTGTGCACTACCAACATGCCTTATTATTATTATTACATTCCAGCACAATATTCTAGAGTAGTGTCTGAGGGCACAATGTCACTTGCAGTAAAATGGCTTTGTTAACAAGCTGTAGCAAGTGCTCCTACTCAAGTATCGAAATGGAGCTTTGGGTGTTTCTAATCTCAAACCTAACGGATTTCTCTGGAGGGACAGGGAAACCTTTGATCAAGCTGAAAAAAAAAAAAAAGATTATAATTATAGCATCTTGTTATGCTTCCTCCAGCATAGAGATACATTAAAATAGCACATTAAGTTAGTTCAAGATGCTATACTGACAAGATATAGTCATTTGCTTTTTTTTTCTTAAATCTTGTACTAGATTAAGCACTCAAGTGTCACATCAGCTGGATCGGGCAGCAGACATGTCTAACAGGACTGCTTAATAACTTGCTTCTCTTACAACCAGTTCATATAAAAATAAACGAAAACTTACAGGTGAGTCACAGCATCAGCGTCAGAAGATGATCTAAACCAGACTGCCTTCCTTCGTCCCTCTGAGCAACCCCTCTCTCTTTCCCTTAGCCCCCCGACTAAACTGAACCCCACGCAGAGATAAAGCACGTGGGAAATCCCAAGCACCAGGCGGCCATCCCGCATGCCTCGCAAAATGCATCTCAGCTTTGTTGCGGCATAACACCTACGGTCATATTTTGCTACCGGCGACGTCTCGTTTGCAGGCGGCAGGCAGCGATGCCCCCTCTCCGCTCCCGGGCTCCCGGGCATCCGGCACACGCCGCGGAGACCAGGGCCCGCCGCCTCTCTCCCCGCCCCCCCCGCTCCCGGCTGAGAACTGGCGCCAGCTCGTCACACGAGTGCCCCAAGCGCCGAACGGGGTGCCCCCGCAGGAGGGCGACCATGCGGGCTGCCGTGCCCCTCGCCTCGCAGAACAAGCCTCCCCCCGCCCCTAAACCCCGCATCCAGGCTACCTGCCGTCTTTCCTGCCCTGCCCTGCCCTGCGAGCCCTCGGGAAGCCCGGCCAGCAGCCGCAGGATAGATCCGCCGGCTGCGCCCGGCACGGCGGGGCTGCTGCAGGGAGCGGGTGGAAAACGCGGAGCGGAGCTCAGCCTCTGCCGACCTGCCTGTTGCGGGCGCGCCGCGCCGGGCGGAGGGGAGACGGCAATACACGGACTGGATCTCGCGTGGGAGCGGGCGGAGGGGCGGAAGGGAGGGGAGGCGGGGAGCTGATGGCGGCAACTGTTTGCAGGCTACCGGCTGGTGTCTCCCCTCGGGGCGGCGGTGCGGGGAGGTGCCGGGGCCCCAGGCGCGGCTGGACCCCTGCCACGCTGCTGGGCCAAAGGCGCCTGTGACAGCCGCAAGTATCCCGCAGCCCTCCGAGGAGAAGAGGAAAGGTGCAGCTCTGGCTCGGCCATCCCCCCCCCCCCCCATTTGCCTTTCTCTCACCGTCATCAGTTTTTTGTTTTTGTTGGTTTTTGGTTTTTTTTTGGTTTTTTTTTTTTTTTTTTTTTTAGCACTAAAGGAGCACTAACGGTTTGAAACCATCTATTGTAGAAGACGCTGCTCAGCATCAACAGTCGGTACTATTGAGCAGCTGTTCTCAGGGAAGAGGTAGCTAGGTAGGTTTTTTTTTTAGTAGCTGAAGGTTATTCTGGTATTTGATGAGTTTTAAAAGGTACAGTTCAAATACTTTTGCTTTTCATTTACTCGCCTACAAGGGCAAGGAAAGCCAGATAAGAACCTGCATAGAATGGTTTAAAAAAGTTAAAATTACTGTGACAACTTCACTTACTTGGTTTTGAGATGAAAGAACGGAGATTCAGCAGCCTGCCTACAGGGCACTGGAAAAACCGGGGGTTAAATAGCCAGTTACAAGCACAATATCTATCTGTTAACACAGAGATCATGAGACCACCTCTTCCTTCTCTCCCCTCCTCAGGCTGACAAGTGCTTCCTTGCTCTCTCCTCCTCTCCCAGCTGCACCACTGCCTACCTTCCCTCACCCCCGCTCCGTCACTCATGCTGCCAAATGGAGAGAGAGTTCATATTGCTAGAGAGGAGGGGAGGACAGCAGTAGGAGCAGGTACAATTTGGGAATTGACATGAACCCTGAAGAGTCAACAATAATTTATGCTACAGCTCACGCGGGACGGCCAGGCTTGGCCAATGCAATCCACCGCTCATCTCACTGCTACCGGCACTTTGTGGTAGCACCAGCATGGATGCAAGTGCTGCATGGCTTTGAGGGAAAGAGGTTGCCAGCACTGTCTTGGACCAAAAGTCTCACTGCAGCCAACAAAATGCACTGGCCAGGGGACAGATCATTATAGGGGTCTGCTTGGCTTTTTCTCCAGTAAGGAGCCAGAAGTGAGTGAGTAAAGCCAGAAAATATAGCACTTTGTCAGAAATGTGCCATAATGGGAGTAATCAATCTCGGAGAAACCGGGATGGAGGAAACATAGGACCAGAGTCTCAGATCACAAGACCCATATGCTGTGGTTCCAAAAGTCAAACAAGAGATAATGGCACCCCTCAGCAGGACCTCACCTAAGATCTTTAATCAGCTAGTGTGCTATCACATTTAGCCATATAAATTCAACTCACTATTTCAGCTTCTTGTTCCCATTCTGGAAGTTTCTATACCGTACAGAACAGCAAAACTTTCGCACGGTCACTGCTGAATCATTCAACTATTACCGCTATAGAAGCAGCCACTGTTACCAGCCGTTTAGAACATTTAAAAAATATACTCCAGGAGAAAAGCAGTAGTTTCTCCTGTCCATATTTGCACAGCAGCAGTGTTGGTTTCCTCACAGCAAGTGTTGGCACTTTTGTAAAAGTTCCCTCTTTAATTTGATCTGTTCCCCTCCCCTCTTATTTGTGCCGTATCAGTAAAGATGTACCTTGAAGAGTGTTTGCCATAGCATTTTGTTAACACCACTGCATGCAACAGCAGGTGCTTTCCTCACTGAACAGCCATAAAATGATCATGCGTTTAAATTCTGTGATGCTCACCTCTGGACTAGAAACTCAGCATGGCTGATCTTTTCAGAGAGAGAACAGCAGCAGCAGTAAATACTTGACTGCAAGGCTTTTTCCTATTTGGATTTATTAAACAGGAATGTAAAATGGAGGACTTCATTGAACAAAACAAGCATTGGCAGTTTTATTATCTATGTATTTCTGAGGAGGCTGCAATCTGAGATCTGAGACCAGCTGCCATTGTAATTTTACTGAGGTCTGAACTGAACTTTTACTGTTCTGAACCAAGTTAGCTTTGATGTAATAAAATTGGGTCCTGTTCTGCACAGGTATACAATCTCCTGGTCTGTTGGAGTATTCGACATAGAAAACTCACAGAGAGCTTCCTTGGTCCCTACAAGCAATGCATGAAACTGCTAATTTTTCAAATGACAAAATAATTAGTATATGAGGAATCTCTAACTGGTGAATGGTTGTTTGCAATAATTCTAGCAGAGACAATATGCAATTTGTGCAAGCTGCAGTTCAACCATAGGTAGTGAAGACACTCAGAATTTAAGAGAGAGCTGAAAGGTCTCTCAGCATGGCAATCTGCAATTTAGACTCAGACTACATTTAAATGCATTGGCCCAAGTACTGGAAGCAGTTTAGCTGCAGAGAAGCAGAGCTCTGTGCAGGGAATTTATTCCACCTCTTGAAAGTACAAAACAATAATTTAGTAGAAAAAGACCCTGCCAGAATAAATTTTTAATTGCTTATATTCATAAGCTCTGAATCTGAGACATAAAGAAAGAGAATGGAAAATTCTCACTTATAATTACACTCTTGAGAGATAATTTGCTTGACAGGAATGTTAGCTTGGGATAGATGGTAGGGAAGGAGCACATCACTGGTGGATTTCTCTGGGTGAATAACTCAAACCAGTATGATCTTATGATCTTAAGTGTGGATGGCCCAAAATGTATGCTAATAAAGTCAATGGAAAGGGAATGACGGGCATGTCTGCTGTGTGTGGAAAAAAAATCCCCTCATTCTTGTTTCTAGAGACTTCAATTTGGGATGCTTGTGCTGGGATCCCATGCAGCCAGTAGTAAAGCATCAGTAGCATATTGAAAAAAATTTCTTTTTTCCCCATAAAAATTTTACTGACGACGACATAAGGTAATTAGTTTGGACTTCATTATGATGGATAAAGATGACTTAACCACTGGACTGGAAGATGGTGCTTGCCTAGGGACCAAAAATCATAGTCTGATTATGTTCAATATGGGATGTATGTCCTTTAAAAAGCCTGACTGGCCAAAGCTGGGGCAAATAGTGGATGGCAGTGAGAGGGAGGAGACACAGGAAGAATTCATGGAAAACGATGGATGTTTAAGAACAGCTTGTATCTCAAAGAGATCTTCCACACTTTGAAGACTTTATGCTTGTATCATGAGGACGTGATAGTTCCTTTTAATCAGAAAAAAATACCAAATAAAATCTAAACTCTACATGCTTATTTGGATCTGTATGTTAGCATTCTCTAGGAATTCCTGGGTGTAAATTGAAGAGATTACTGTCCCTACAGCATTCAATAGACTTTTAAGCACTAGAGAAGTTACAGAAAACTGGAAGAATCCTTAGGTCCTTTCAAGAAAATGGAAAATTATTTTAAAATTAGATTATTAACTATTAGATAATTGCCCTGATATCACTTTTCATAAAAGCAACGGAAGAAACATTGTATAATTCCATAAGTAACACATAAATTAAAAAATGAATAAGTAAATAAAAGAAATATTCAAATAAATGAATAAATAAAAATATTTCCTTACATAAATTTCAAATTTCCGACTTTGAGTACAAGTTCAGTCAAGCTAAATAACTGTATAGATTTTAGAAAGGTTTGTATGCCTTCATAGCATGTTGGATTAATGAAATTAGAATCCACAATATCAATAAAGCACATGCTCGGTGGAAGCAAATCATGGATCATAAGCTTAGAAGCTACCTAAGAAGGTAAAGAGCTCTTTAACCAAGCCAAGAAAGGCATAGAGTCAGTGTCTGTCAGCAAAAGCCAAACACATTATGGAAATAAACTCTGCAATTTTTAAAGGTGTAGCAGACTAACTGTTGAAAGAAGCTACCCAAGTAGGGGATGACTTCAAATACAAAATGGGTGCCCTTTCTGGAAGATATGTTTTACATAGGGAAGTTTTTGGAACAAACAGAGAGGTTTCAGGAGCTGAAAATTCACTCAGATGTAAAGGTTAGACTAAACAATGTAACAGTCCTTTCTGGCCACGAGAGCTCCAGATCTGCTACTGAAGTGAAACTCAACTTTCTATGCTGAACTTTCCCTCTCTCTCCTGAGATTTATAAATTAGGGAAAGATGTGAGGAGGAAGGGTACTCTTCAAATGGAGGAACTACTGTAATGTTTGCGTCCTGCGTGAGTGAGTGGGAAGTTACACATATGGAGATCTTATGTTATGGCAAAGTGGTATTGGGGACAAAAATGAACAAATATACAAAAACTCTTCATTATTCTCTGATACTGAACACCCTCCAATGTAATAAATCGATAATGTCTTCTAATGTCATAAATACTACAGCTACAAGGAATGAATGTTTCCATGCCTGGAAACATTCAAGGCCAGGTAGGATGGGGCTCTGAGCAAGCTGATCTAGTTGGAGATGTCCCTGCTCCTTGCAGGGGGGTTGGACTACATGACCTTTAAAGGTCCCTTCCAACCCTAACCATTCTATGATTCTGTGATTCTATTCAGTATATCCAATGAAGAAGGCACAACTTGAATTTAGCTCTTATTTCTGCTCAAGAAGTGTGAGAGGCTGAAGAATATAGACAAGATTAAGAATATATCATCTGGCTATAATTGCAATTATTTCTTAAGTGTTTTTCTTTTTGTCATCATATTGGGGCTATTCTCTAAACGCAAATGTAGCTTATCACAGTGAAGTTGCACTCTGAGATGGGGATTACGTACTAATTGCATATGCTACAGTAGTCATTCTCTGTCACTGTTCAGGCTGATGGACAGTCCTGCATATCACCTTTTGTGATCTGAAAAACTCTATGAATAATAACTAGAGAAAGATCTGAACAGATATGCAATCTACTGAGACAGTTCTTACCTTACAGTGAAAAAAAAAGGAACAGGATTTGCTCTCTCAGTAAATCATTGTCTAAAAAAAATCCATCCTGCACAGAACAGGTGGGCAGGGGGGGGAGGAATTTCTGCTTTAGTCAGCCCTTTCCTGTTTTTTTTTTAAGGAAGTTGAGTGTGATTCTACTGAAGTGAATGAACGGGGGGAAGTGTGTAGACATAATTGACATTAAGTTAAGCCCAGGAAGAGGGAGGGGAAGTTACTTTGTTGTGTTTCTCATTATCCTGCTTTGTTTTTAATAATAAACAAATAGTTTTCCCCACACCTAATCTGTTTTGCCCATAACGGTAACTTTAAGGATCTCTCCCTGTCCTTATCTCAAACCTCGAGCCTTTTTTCTTATGTTATCTCTCCCTGTTCTCTCGGAGGGTGGGGGGAGTGACAGAGAGACGGCGTAGTCTGGAACCGAGCTGGGGTAAACTATGACACCTCTCACTCCCTCTGAAACCTGTTCTTAAACTAATGGCTGCTCTAATTGAAGGGAGTGGAATTATTTTTGGGACTCGCCACAAGTGCTTACTCATTTCGTTAAATGCTCCTGTCATTATTGTATGATGAACACCCTGTCAGCACATGATGTTGTGTTTCAGTTCCAGAAGCACATTCAGCTTTTCCGTGAAATATCCAAATGCGAGCAATATGGCCTTGCTTTCAGGATTATTTTTGGCACCTCTTTCATGCTACTGGAGCACCAACACCTATCTCTAGCTAACTGTCGTAGTTCAGCCCCGATCGGGACCAGACTACGCAGTCTCTCTCTCACTCCCACCACCCTCCGAGAGAACAAGGGGAGATAATATAAGGAAAAACGGCTCAAGGTTTGAGATAAGAACAGGGAGAAATCCTTAAAGTTACTGACACGGGCAAAACAGACTCAACTTGGGGAAAACTATTCATTTATTACTACAAACAGCAGGAGAATGAGACAGAGAACAAGATAACCTCCCCCCACCCCTCCCTCTTCCCAAGCTTAACATTATAATTATCTCTACTACCTTCCCCTCCCGAGCGGCACAGGGGGGAAGAGGGAATGGGGGTTGCGGTCAGTTCATTACACGTTGTTTCACGCCGCTGCTTCATGGTCGGGGAAAGAACTCCTCACATTCCTCCCCTGCTCCGTTGTGGGGTCCCACCCATACACCACAGTCCTTCGTGGAACTGCTCTGGTGTGCGTCACCTCTTCCACGGAGTGCAGTCTCTCCAGAACGGCTGTCCCAGTGGGCCCTCCACGGGACGGGCCACAGACACCTTCAGGCATCCACCTCCCCCGGTACAGGGTCCTTCACGGGCTCCAAGTCGATCTCTGCTCCTCCGTGGACCTCCATGGGCTGCAGGGGGACAACCTGCTCCACCATGGTCGTCACCACAGGCTGCAGGGGAATCTTGGCCAGGAGCCGCATTACTCCTCCCCCTCCTTCTTCACTGACCTTGGCGTCTGCAGCCGTTCCTCACAACAGGCTGGCAGATGTCTCTCAGGATCTTTTTTACATCTTATTCACTTCTCATCTCCTCTCCACTTCTTGCAGCCGGGACGAACCGAGTCAGGCCCAGTCGGCTGCCTGGCGAGAGGCCAGAGGGCGAGGCCTGCAAGGCCCATGAGGCCTGCACCTCCCCCTCTGCGCCTCTGCCCCCTGCTCAGCTTCTTCACATCTTCTCTTCTCTCTCTTTTTTTTTCTGTTTTCCCTTTCTTAAATATGTTATTGCAGAGGCATTATCATGGAACATTCTGCTACCAATTGGCTCAGCCTTGGCCAGCAGCAGGTCCGCCCTAGGCCTGGCCAAGTCCACTGAACAAAGGGGAGCGACTTCTAGCAGTTTCCTACAGAAGCTACCACCTTAGGCCCCCCCTCACTAAACAAAACCACGACACTAGCTCATTACAGCAACCTCTATTGCTCACCTGGGCTGCAAGGAAATGTGTGCAAATTTTCTACTATTGCATGTGTCATGCGTGAGGTGGGATCCCTCAACTATTTATGAAAACATGATTAAAAGACATCTGCAGAAGAACTCTTGAAGTCATACAGCGCCACCCCCCCCCGCCCCCCCAAAGCTCTGCAAACACTTTTAGACATAGAGAACCTGGACACAAGTTCAGCTGACGCCAAAGGGCAAAGGCCCCACTGGCTTCACTTTTTAAGGGTGCACAATCAAAGACACCTCGAAATTGCTCCCATTGGCTCTGTCCAGTACCAAACACAGTCAGTGCCATCTGTCTACTAGAGCTGGAACTGCATTTTTTCAACTGCCAAATGAGTAATTAGTTTGTAGTAACACAAGTCACTTGAACTAGCCACTTGTAAATGGGGATAAGAATATTCACTTAGCAAATTTGCTATTATTTAATATGATAAAAACACTGACTGAAATTCCAAGAGTATTGCCATTATTTTTTTTTCTGTAATGAGTACAGAAAGGTAGAAAAATTAAGATCTGTTAAAATTGACAACAGAAAAGATAAAGAATAAGCTAAATTAATTTGTGTTAACATAGCAATATCATAGTTGAGACTTAAGCCTAAGCCATTCTCAGTTGTGAGAAAGAAAAAGACAGAAACATAATCTTTCTCTCCACTGAATGAAAATACAAAGTAATGCTTTACCCCGGCTCTTTAAGTTAAAACACCAAGTTATATATAGCACAGAATCCTGAGTTGAAAGTCTCAGACAGTCTTCGGCTGAGAAATTAGGAGTAATCTCAGGCTATTTAATAGAGATAAATATCTTTATCGTATTTACTACTGTGCTATCTGATTGCAAGTACTCCTTTCCAGTAGTGTAACAAGACTTATTCAAAGTTTATCGCAGCCTGGGTGACATTCTCTCCAAAGGGCAATCAAACAGCTGGGATGTTCTTGTGCTCCCATGCTTTAGGCTTCCCTGGGAAGCATATTTTCTGAGATCTGCAGTCTCACGGACAATTAATGATTTTTACTTTAAGCCCAGATGGTAATTGAGAAACACAATATTTCTTTTTACTACGTGGGGAGATTGTCTGGGGATGAGGAAAAGAAACACAAAAGACATCGGAAGACTTTCTTTAAAGAAAACATCTTCTTGCATCACATGTGGCATATACTTCTAGTAATTGTTTCATACATTAAAAAAGAAAACTCATCAATCATTTTAAACACTGACATTGGTTCAGGTAAGAGTAAATTCTTTGCTTAGTATGGCAACTGAGTTGATGTTAAGAGAGCCAATCCTAAATAATAAACTCAAATTCAAGGAGGTTCCTTTTGGAAGCCTTCTGGAAAATGGCTATCTATGCTTTTATGGAAATTTTGAGCAAACTGTCACTGTCTTGTTTGTTTGGTTTTTTTTTTTCCTGCACATGCTTGTTCCAAAAACAGTAACTAGATTGAAGATTAATTTTGTAGATGAGGGGGTGTGAAAATACTGATAGACATGGCCAAACAATGTTGCTCTTGGCATACTGAGGACAGTTCTGGTAGTAAATTAGATGTACATGAGAGTAGTGAAAAAACTATGAAAAAAATTTCTGACGGACAACATGTAGGCATTCTAAATAATATACAATGAGATGGTGATTAGTTAAAACATTTTAACTGGAGGGTTTCCACTGCTCTGTTTCAGATCTTCAAAGAACATAATCAATGAAATACAGAAGCAGTTTAGGAGGAAATGCATGCTACCATCTCTCCAGGCCTACTCTCAAACCTGACTCTAAATTTTAGGGATTAAGCTAGTTATCAACATGTAAGATACATCTCATACATTCATTTGAGTAGGTGTGTCAGTCCCTGAATGAATTATAATCTAAATTTCAACAAACAGGGAAAAAGTACCAGTCTACTTTTCCTGTTTCAAGAGTAAGCACCTGGACAAGAAGGTTGGCATAACGACTATGGTATTGGCTGTTTAGTTTGGGAAACCTACCTATAAGACTCTGCTTGGCCCAAATTGCTTTTGGCCTCAGTTTTCCATTTATAAAATGAGGTGAAAGGCATTTCCTCACTTCTTACTTGATTTTTGAGGCTAAATACATTCAGAGGTAGTAAAGGAAAAGGTGTGGAGAAGAGGCACACAGGGCTCTGATGACAGCTACCACCAAAAGGTCTGCACAAAAGGTCCAGAGGCTGTGATAAACCAGTCCATTGCAAAGACTGCAAGAGGGAGTGGAGTGCCATAACTGTAGGAGATTGATTGAAAAGAGGCACTTAATACCAGCATTCATTCCACATAGCTATTCCTGACAATGTTTCAATTCTTCCTCTCTTTCTAGGGGGACTGCCAGCCTGGTAAGTCGCTCTGTTGGTGATGTCTTTGTCACACATAGCCTTTGGTGAAGGTCCCTCTTCGAAATGAGTGCAGCTGCTTGAATTTTATGTAGTTGGGGAACAAAATTACTTCTAGTCTCCCCCAAAAGCAGAGTGCCACAGGACTTAATTCTTGACTGCAAAGATTATGAATAGAAACCCTAAAATCAGGTTTTACAAGTTTTACTTAAGTGACACCTTCAGCGAATGCCCTTTTGAATACATGGTCAGTGGTTGTGAGGAGTGAGCTGTGTACTCATGCGGCTTTTCCAGAGTTCCCACTTCAAATTAGGAAATAAATATCACTTTCTTGGCTAGCCAAATTTTCTGGCACCACCTAAATGTGGTTTACTTCATAAATAAAGTAAACCAACTACAGATTACCATGATTTTAATGTATGGCTTTTAAATTTTCTGGCTCATTGCTAGACCAGTAGCCTTTATAATAGTGATCCAACCTATGTTCAACATATACAAATACGAGACCTTGGTTTGAGCTTTTAATGTACTTATCAGGACTCTAAAACAGAATTACTGTCATGGCTGAAAGCCAATGTGTTATTTATCATCTAATCAGCTGTAATTGAAAATAACAATTATTAATGTAAGCATTCATGAGGTTTAAGTCATGTTTTACCCAGATAACAATAATGTCGGTAGTCACTGACAGCACACTGCAAATACCAAAGATCCAACTGAGAAGGAAATTCACAACTTAATTACTGAGATATGATGATCCAAATGGCAATAATTACTCCCCAAAGTGAACGTCTAGAAGTCTGCTGCAAGAATGGAAAGTCAGCTTGTTGTTGCCTGCTAGGAGGCTACTTGTTCTCTCACTGCAGCACCTGCTTGAGTTCTGCAAATCACTGAATTTAGGACAATCAATCAGTGTAATTTTGTCTTCACTAGCAGTATTTCCCTCATATGGGTTACTGTTATGTCAGAGAACAGATTTTCCAAGAGGTAAAAGGAAAACAGCAGCTATTATCTGTTGTAGGAAACAGACAAATGCAATACTCATTATAAACACACACTTCCCAATTTTGTTTGCCTAACAATAACTTTCGTGAGCTAAAATAAATCAGTACACATCTCTAACACTATATGTCTTTTGCTGTTCTTTGTTTCTGTGTTGTAGCAGTGCACGAGAGGTAAATCTCTTGGTACCTGGTGTTTTGAGCACAGTAGCAGAATGCTGAGTCTTGAGGAGTTCATCCCTCCCGATGGAAAGACATGCCTGATTATCTATCCAAGGAGTGTAGTCTGTTTGCAAAGGTCAACACTGTTCAAGCAAATTACACAACAGATTTGCTGCTCTGTTTAAGAAGGATGTAATATTTAAAACTGTCCAGAGCCATGACCGAAAGGTACTTCCGCACTCTTTCTTCCTTTAGAAAGTCACCATCACCAAAGTCTACCAGCCATTAGCTAGGTTCACTTCTGAACTCTGCTGTTCCTCACCGAATTGTTTTAGTTTTTTAAAAATTTTTAAAATACCACAATATTCTCTATCTGCTTTTCTCATCCAACATAATTTATTTACTGCCTACAGGGATTTAAAATCAATTGTAAGCGTCCAGGTGAGCTTCACAGCAGCACTGTGATCATAAAAACACAGCATGCTCCTGTTGGAATAATACACACGTGTCTGTGAAACAAGATACAATTTGTTTTCAGTTTGTCAAAATTGCTAGCATCACAACTTGACAGCCAGGAACAAAACAAGCATAATCCTTCCATGCACGGGCTATTCTGTAACATTGACATTGTCAAGGATTTCCATTATTTCCCCTGAGTTGAACTTTGAAAATAACTCTGAAGGCTCCAGTTGAATTGTAACACAGTTCAGCTCAATTGCAAGCCAACTTAGCCTGCATTAGGGCTAGGTATTAAAAGGGAAGAAGAAATGAAATGGTAAAATTGAAACTCCTATGATTTTGATAAGAAGTCAACTCAATTTTGACAGAGTATCTGTCTGATATTTTGAGACCAAATTTGAAGGGAAACAAAAATGCAAGGACAAAAATCATCCTGTTTGGAGCAAGGATTGCTGTTTATAACATGTACAAATGTGTTTAGCCTGTGATGATCATGAGAGCACTTTGCATTGGGGTGAAATCATGCCTGACCAATTTGGTGGCTTTCTATGACGGGGTGACAGCATCGGTGGACAAGGGACGAGCAACGGATATCATCTACCTGGACTTGTGCAAAGCATTTGACACTGTCCTGCACAAAATCCTTCTCTCTAAACTAGAGAGACTTGGCTTTGATAGACAGACCATTCGGTGGATAAGGAGTTGGCTGGATGGCCGCACTCAGAGAGTGGTGGTCAACGGCTCAATGTCCAAGTGGAGACTGGTGATGAGTGGTGTTCCTCAGGGGTCCGTGTTGGGCCTGGCCCTGTTCAACATCTTGGTTGGTGACATGGACAGTGGGATAGAGTGCACCCTCAGCAAGTTTGCTGACAACACCAAGCTGTGTAGTGCAGTTGACATGCTGCAAGGGAGGGATGCCATCCAGAAGGACCTTGACAGGCTGGAGAGGTGGGCCCGTGCCAACCTCATGAAGTTCAACCGGGCCAAGTGCAAGGTCCTGCACATGGGTCATGGCAATCCCAGGCACAAATACAGGCTGGGTGGAGAATGGATTGAGAGCAGCCCTGAGGAGAGGGACTTGGGAGTGCTGGTGGATGAGAAACTCAACATGAGCAGGCAATGTGTCCCTGTGGCCCAGAAGGCGAACCGCATCCTGGGCTGCATCAAGAGGAGAGTGGCCAGCAGGTCGAGGGAGGTGATTCTGCCCCTCTACTCTGCCCTGGTGAGACCCCACCTGGAGTACTGTGTCCAGTTCTGGAGCCCCCAACAGAAGAAGGACATGGACCAGTTGGAGAAGGTCCAGAGGAGGGCCACGAAGATGATCAGAGGACTGGAGCACCTCTCCTATGAGGACAGGCTGAGAGCGTTGAGGCTGTTCAGCCTGGAGAAGAGGAGGCTCCAGGGAGACCTCTTCCAGTACCTCAAGGGGCCCTACAGGAAAGATGGGGAGAGACTGTTCAGTAGGGCCTATTGTGACAGGACTAGGGGTAACGGTTTCAAAATAGAGGGAGGTAGATTTAGATTAGATATTAGGAAAAAGATTTTTACACTGAGGGTTGTAGAACACTCGAACAGGTTGCCCAGAGAGGTGGTGGATGCCCCATCCCTGGAAACATTTAAGGCCAGGTTGGATGAGGCTCTAAGCAACTTGATCTAGTGGAAGATGTCCCTGCAAGGGGGTTTGGACTAGATGGCCTTTGAAGGTCCCTTCCAACCCTAACCATTCTATGATTCTATTCTATGAAATTACTAAACATTATCTCAACATGAAGAATAACATAGAAATAATAAATACGGAAGAATGAAATCAAAGAATTTTATTAAATAGATTCAGAAATCCACGTGCTTATTTCAAAGTCCGTCAGTCTAGGTCACCAGTTTCTCCAATATGCAGTTTGCTCCTGTAAACCAGGAACTGTTTCAAGCCTGACATTTCCACAGAGTGCTATGTAAACTAAGTTCTCTCTATATAAACAAGATAAAAGGGCCAACAAAACAGTATCTATAATGTGTATATATAGCTCATAAAGAGACAGGCACTTGGCATTAAGATGGAAGTTTGCTCTAAGCCTTTACTGTCTTGAGTCAGAAAAACAACTCTGGGCATCTCTGCCTACGCAGTATGCTCAAAAGAACAGAAATGAAATGTTCCTCCTGATTAGAATTTAAAAAAATGGAGTTTTATGATATCAAATAACTCATTAAAAATAACAATTTAATATTCTGTTTAGGTAAAATTTATCTCCAAGATACTGAAAGGTAGAGTGCCTCCACAGCTTGGACCAAATGGGCCACATGTTTCTTCAGTCAGTCAGAGGGCTACTGCTGCCATCATCTTGTTACTACAGCAGGGTTTGCAGTCGTGCAAAGACAGATGGCATGATGCTATTTTAAACCATTTATGAAACTCTGGATCTTGAATTCCAAACTAGCAGACTGGTTTGTTTTCCACTACATCTTTCCAGCTGACACTACAAACGCACTGCGCAACTGCCTTCAAATCTTGCCAGGACAGTCTCAAGCACTGTCCATCTCCATCCTCTTGAATGTATGCTGCCTCTGTAACAAGTTTACCAGGACAGAGGCTGGCTGATCATGTGAATATTTCAGTAAGCCTTAAAAAAGCCTCCAAATCACTTCATGAAAAGGCTTTGCCTGTGCAAAACAAAACTGTAAAGCCCTCCCTGGCTTGGATTAGACTATGGTGCCGTACATGCCCCAGTCGTATGGCAGGGGAGCAGAGAAATGAACCACAGTAGATGAACTTGTAGGGGGCATAAAACTGGGAAACAATCTCTATTTTCATGTCAAATGCTGATTGGGCTGTGAACCACTGCAAAATGGCAGTGATAAATGCCCCAGAGCGTAGCACAAGAGCTGTATTTGCCAGGACTCAAAACCAGACCTGTGATCAGCTGTTCTACAACAATGGATGGTTTTGTGCAAATACAAGAAGTTTTCACATGGATACTTCACAAAAAAAAAAGGTCATGTAGCAGATGAGTAAAAAATGAAACGGTAGTCCAACAGCAGAAGCAATGGGAGAGGTCATAAAATGGCAACCCTCAACTTCAGAGGTTGGCAGTTTTCTAACCACTTCCAGGCTGCCCAGATAAAATTCATGGAACAGCAACACCTCTTGTTGGTATACAACAGTATGAAGACTGAGCATAATCTAATACTAATTGGGTACTTCGCTTCATTTGAAGTGCCTGAATTCTCTTGACGAGAACAGAAATGCCGTAGCTCTGTGTCATGAAGAGATTTATTTCCTGCTGATTTGAGATTTTATTTTTTCTTGGATGAATGACCTTTTAATTTCTAAAACAATGCACCAAGGGTAAAAAGGATAAAAGATTCATTATGGTGAGATATCAAAGAGAAGAAAATTAGATAATTAAAATAAGATTTTCTTTTTTTTAAAAAATGAATATTTAGGACATGATTCTCTTCTTCAATAAATGAATTCATTCTTTCCAAGCAAAAGGGTCATCTTGAATAAGCTGGCAAAACATTAGATTCAAATCAGAGACCCAGCTAGAAAATTTTATATTTAATTAATATATACAGAAATGCATGAACTGTAAAATCTCCAGAATGGAAGAGTATTCAGATAAGATTTCACTGGAAGATGAGAAATGGTATTTGAATTGATAAAGAAGCTGCAGTCTTTAGCATTCTGAAGCATGCACACATTCTAGGAGAAAATCGGTTTCCTTCTACAGTCTGCTTGGTATCATTGTCTTTGAACTTTTTGTTTAGCTCATATATATTTACATAAAAATAACTGCATAAAAATCAACCTCCAGCAGACCTTAAGACGAGTGTGTTAAGTAAGTTTTAATCACAAAATACACATATGTTTAACTCTTATTGTGGAGAAGCCAAATGTTTGCTGTCTTAAGGTGCTGAATCATTTGCAGGATGAATAAGAGAAGGACAGTAGAGAATTAATATTAGAAGAAAGAACTTCAAGACCTGAGGTATTAAAGAAAAAAAACTCTCTATAAAAACGTTCAGAGATTTTTGGTAAGTCAGCTTAAGAAATGCAGATTTAAGTCGAATTTGATGGCATATCTGGAGTAAAGCTTACAGTGTTTTACTACATGTTTGGCACCACGTCTCAAGAGCTTTCTGTTCAAGTGTTTGATGCTGATTATCTGATACAGGTCACCACCTATCTATTATGGTTTCCCATGCAGTGTTTTCTCCCCATCCTCCTTATTCATCACTGTTTTTCCACATCCTCTTTATTCACTTTTGCATTGTTTCCTTCTTTCCTATTTTATTCCAAGTATTATAATCAGTTGCATCTTTTATTCTGTTGTTACATCTGCCACTTCCCCTCTACTTTTTTTTTCTGTTGGTTTTTGTTGTTGTTGTTGTTGTTGTTGTTGTTTTTTTTGTATGGGCTTTTATGGAATTAATGCTGCTCTTTTCAGATCTTTTCAGGTCACAACGTTCAGGCACCTAGAACAAACACTTTTCTTTGAGATTTTAGGCATCAGATGGTTGGTTCAGGCCTCTGGGTGATGTAGATTGGTAGACTGAGGTGGGGAGGAGAGGACTTTTGTTGTCAAGATACCTGTTTCACACTAGAAGAGTTCATCACAGAAATCTGGAAAAATTTCACTATTTAAGAAGACTTAGGTGCTCCAAGAACACATGTATATATGAGAATTTCTATGTTAGGAAATCTTAGTGTTGTTCATAATGATCTCTATGTTGAAATTTAGTGGAGTACTAAATCCTCTAAAATACAATATGCTTCCTCCATTCCTTGATACACCGACTTTTACTTACTGATTGAAGCAGTTTGATTTAAGTTGAGGAAAGAACAAGCCATGAAAGATTCTTTTGCCCTAAAAATCTGCACTTCTCTTTACACCCATACTTCCCCACTTGGGAAAAAGAAATACTTTAATTATTACTGGTAGTTCCAATATAATAGTGAGCTTTATGACACTCACATGTCTGGCAGCATTGAAATGCACAGAGAACACGTAGTCTGACACATCAACAGATGTACAGTGAGGCTGAAATACTCTGGATATGCTGAATTTACTGGGCATAACATTTATCTGTGCATCTGCTAATGTAGCTACAATGTGTTCCATCTCATGGTCTGTGCAAAGCCGAATTTAATTCACAGGCACAGTGGAGAGTTGCCCAAGATTTCTGAATGACAAACAGCCTTGCTTAGAATTACCGCTGGGCTGCTGACTGGATGCAAGTCAGAAGAAGAGCTGGAAAATAGGAACTGTGATAGGTGACCTGTAAAAGCAGTTTGTCTCCTTCAGCAGCTGACAAGCTGGTAGGTACACATCTGCAGAAACTCTTTTTTGTGGATAGTTATAAAAGGCTGTACTTCAGCATGCTCAGCACCAAACTCTGCAAGATGAGCTGAATACTGGCATAAGAAATTTCCAATATGTTTTTTTTTTTAAAAATACTTGAGATTTTTGTGGCTAAGTCTATCTAAAAACTAGAAAATTTTTAAATGAGTACTTTTTTTTTTTCCTGCCTGCAATTTATTACTAACAGAAGTTTGATTCAGGAAGCAGTTTAGATAATAAAGGTGAAGGCTAGATTGAGATTGCAGAAGTTTAAGTTGTAGGGAGGACCTTGTCCTTTTATCTTAGAAAATCTATGGCAAGTTGGTATGTATGTCTTAAAAGGCTGGTTGATGTGTTTGTAAAACAGTTAAAAGTGGTGAGATTGGTGGTCAGGGCAGGCGACTTCCCATCAGCTGCTCTGACTCAAAAGCCTTAAGACAGTGTTGCTGGGGTACTAGTCTTTTCCTTTCCTATACTGCTATCAATGCTCTCTGTACTTCTCTCTGACACATCTCCTTAGGTGTTCAGAAATAGCTGCTTAGGATCTAGCTTCACGTCAGACTCATTTATGTAAAGACAAACTAAGGAAAAAAAAAAAACAAGGGAAAAGGATGTTATTTTATTTGGCCCATATTAAGCAATTCCCAGAACTATTAAACGTCTCTGTGCCTCTATACTTCACAACAAGAACTTGATACTCAGAACTAAGGTGCCCTAGCTGTTTTATCCTCACCAAAAGGAAATTATCTAAGCAGTTGATAATAATTTCTACTTATTTTTCAAAATATAGACATTTCTAACAATTTCCATTTGAGCTCTAGAAGAAAGGAAGAAGGCCAGACAGTTTGCTTATGCTAAGAACCTGGATAAAGCTGACCAGCAGAGCTCTGCCATGCTTTACAGACCACACCACAGCCTTGGGTGCCCAGACTCACAGTAGCTTTGAGCCTGCAGGGCACTGAAATGTGGGTGAGTAGAGAGGAGAAGGTGCTGGATCCAGAGCAGCAGAGAGACAGTGCTCTGAATCCAGCAGCAGAAACAGGATGCAGCCTGATCTGAATACAGTCGAGATAAAAGCTGTTTGCTGCAAGTTTATGTGAGAGTTGAAGGCAGAGGGAACCAGGGAGGGTGGTAAAGGGAGTCAGAGGATGGGAGTGGGAGGAGTGGGGACACAGGCAAGAAGCCTAGAGCAAGTGTGTGTATAGGAAAGCTCCCTAAATTGCTTTTACTTTGGAGAAAGCTAAAGTAATTGTAGCATTATTGAAATTCAGCACAGTTTTTTAGTACAAGAGGAGTCCTAAGCCTGCTGCCCTCACATGCAGCTGTGGGGAAGCTCAAAGGCGGGCAGGCTGGGACTGGGAGACATGCAGGGGAATTTGGGTACACAAGAGTGTGCATGTGTCCACTGTATTATGATTTAGCTTATGTTTAATTTGGCTTTTAATCTGACTGGAGACATTATTATGACAATTATGTAAACAGTAAATTTATTTTTAAAAGTCTAACAGTCATAGGTGAGTCTTAAGGAAGGACAGGAAACAGCCATCACAGAAGTTACGGAAATTGATTTAGTGTGTAAGTGCCATGCACATCATTGAAAAGGCACAAAACCAGTGCAAGAAACAGCCATGTAAGCAGCTCTGTTGGTAAAGGAATCACGCTGGGAATATAAGATAGTGTCTGAATCCTGTGACGAATACCTTACTCGCTAATTCCTGGTGGGGGAAACAAGAAAGAGGATAGATCCAGATCTGAACATGTCTCAAGCTCACCATGTCCCACTCTTCCTCCTTGTCCCCCTCTCCCTATCTGCCTGCCCTCAGAATAAAGTGGAAATGCAAAGCGACTCAAACACTCCCCATTAACAGAGGATGAAAAGATTTATTTTCCTGTATGAGGACAGGGTGCAGTGTATCACCCTCATTCCAGCAAAAAAAGTCCTTCATAAAATGAATGCACTGGTTTCAGTGCATTCCTCAGCAGATAGGACTTGGCACACTACAAGCAACATCCAGCAGGTGCAATGCAAGCTTAGCTGTCAGACAGGCATTCCTTCGTTCCTGGAGGGCACACTATTACAAAGTCAAGATCACAGTCTTAAGCAATTAAGATATGCTCTCTGCATTGACGCAGAGAAATCTGTGGGCTCCTGCAGGCTTGCAGGCACTTGTTGAAGAGCTGCTGAATAGGCTTCTTTTTCAAGGTAAAGAAAGCACCTGAGAGCATATGCCACTGTAAAACGCCATTTGCCTTGGCTGAGATAAAGCTACTATGTCACTTAAAAATACTGCCTTCTTATTCTGATGCAGGAAATCAGCAGGGCTGTGTGCCTTGTGAAATGGCCATGTTGGTGCCTTTCTGGCCTGTGGAAATGTCTGTGGGTGTCTGTGCAGGGCGCTGCAGGACAATACCTTTCCACTGCAGGGCTGTGAGGCAGAGCGCAAAGCAGAGGAGGCTAAAGAAGAGAGGCTGCCCAGAAATGTCTCAGGTCTTGCTGCTGGTGTGCCCTGGGGTAAAGCTGAAAAGTATTCTTGACTGCAGAGAGCTCAGTATCTTAGCGAAAAGGTGCAATTCTTTACATCTTAGACCCATTCTCCAAATGTACTAGTTACTGTGCCAACACAAATTTTATTTCAATATCTATTCTAGTTCTTCAACACTTTACACCCTAGCACAGTATGTTGATCAGCTTTTAAACTGACAACAGCGATTTACTGAAAAAAGAATGACTTCACCAGAGAAAAAAGATACAATAAGACAATCGAGAAAATAATCAAGTAGCATCATTTACTGAATGCAAGGGTCCTAGCTTGCCTTTAGTGCTGAAGCTGCTTCCCCACCCTTTCTTTCTGTTGTCCCCTCCACAGATTCCCTGTGGTTGAAGTTTCCACTGCTGACAGCCCCTTACCACCCCTCCCCACAGAAGGGGCAGCCCTGCAGGCAGCACATCTTTCAGCATGGTAATTAGGGCAGAGATGGCTCCAACAGCTTTCACCAGCTCACTTTCTGACCCTAGTACCTTCACTCTCCAAAACTTGATCAGTTTTGAGAGATTTGATTTCCATCATGAATTTCATTGCTTTAAAAGACTGTCTGCTTCATCCAGATATATATTCAAGTGGAGATGATGCAAAAGTTTCTGGTAAGAAAAAAACCCTACAAAACTTTTCAATTTGTCATCACTGTCACTTGATATTTCCTATGGATGGAATAAGAGTTTGTCAAATACAGTGATCTAGAAGTTAATCTTCTAAATTATCCTATGACTAAAACTAAGAATCTTACTTGATACATATGAAAAGCAGTTCCTTTTACACAATACAGTTGTTATTATCTGAATCACTTATCAAAATACAGTGTGCATTAAAGTCCTCAAAATGGTATTTACAGATCTTTGCCAAACTTAAACTATGTTGCAGCTGTTGACTGATATATGTAAACATTTCATACTTTTCTTGTTCAATGTGTACAAGAAACTCTCTGCTGAATGCCTCTTTAAATTAAAACATAGAAACCTCAGCAGAAACTTCTGCTGTGAAAACAGCATAAGAAAAACTATATTTAAAGTTAACCTATTTGCTATTTCAGCAATTATTTTATTTCAGCAAGTTAATGAGCATTACAAGCACCTCTGAGAAATTAAGCATCCATGTGAAACAACTGATGGTCAGGGAGTAAAATAATCTACCTACATCTAATTTGTGAAAGCCATTTAAGGAATAAACCCAAGTGCCAATTTCTTTTTATACTACTTAAATGAGATGTTGGGGGATATTAAAATAAACCAAACAGATCTTATGATCAATTCTAGGGTATTAGAGATGATTGCATGAGGATTATTGATGTCTGGAGCTTTCACAGCTTGTCCTGTAAACTTTTAAATCTGAAGATTATCCAAACCCATATTCAACTGTCCCCCTTCATATACTCTTTTATTGAATCACTTTCCAGAACTTTCCAGAAAAAACCAAAAGTTTAACAATGTTTTGCAATTCTTTAATTATATGCTAGAGATCTAAGACTTTATTATTTGAAACAAGAGGCAAGTACCAATGCACGCAGTTCCTTTGGTCACATCCCTTATTCTAACACATCAGGAAAGAACTCCCAGCTTAAGAGTCCTGGAGGACCTCAGTGGTTGCAGCAGTATCTGAGAGTATGAACAGGATCTTCTTGAGTGCTATAACAATGACATTTTTGTCACTATTAACTTCCTTAAAGTTCTATAAAAATGTATTGTCCAAAAGCCAGGAATGTTCTTCAGGACGCATGTTAACGTGTCTACTGTAGAAGTCACTCAAAACAAAACTAGTTTGCCTGAATCAGGGTAATTGAGATTATTTCTAAACCTGATCACAGATCCCATTACATTAGGTTTTATTATTGTCCTGTTTGTCCATATTTATGGCATGAGAGCAACATTAGCATCAGTGAGTAACATTAGAGACACTTGAGAAACTTTCAGCAAAATATAGTATCCCAGTGTCCTGGTTTTAGCAGAGACAGAGTTAATTTTCTTCTCAGTAGCTGGTGTGTTTTCAGGATGTGAAGAATATTGATAAACACGCTAATGATATGAGTTGTTGCTAATGAGACCAAGGACACTGTCCAGCTTTCCAGTTCTCGCTAATTGCAGGTGTAGGAAGCTGGGAGGGATACAGCCAGAACAGTTAACCCAAACTGGTCAGAGTATTCCATGCCATAAACATCACACTCAGTACATAAGTGGGGGTTGGCCAGGGGAGCATGGCTCCTTCTCGCTCCTTTGTATCAGTCATTGGGACATCATAGAATCATAGAATCATTGAATGGCTAGGGTTGGAAGGGACCTTCAAATGTCATTTAGTCCAGCCCCCCTGGATCAGTTGCTCAGAGCCTTATCCAATCTGGCCTTGAAAGTTTCCAGGGATGGGGCATCCAATACCTCTCTGGGCAACCTGTTCCAGTGTTCTACAACCCTCATTGTAAAAATTTTTTTCCTAATATCCATGTGCAGGACCTTGCACTTGGCCTGGTTGAACTTCATGAGGTTGGCACGGGCCCACCACTCCAGCCTGTCAAGGTCCTTCTGGATGGCATCCCTCCCTTTCAGCGTATCAATGGCACCACACAGCTTGGTGTTGTCGGCAAACTTGCTGAGGGTGCACTCTATCCCACTGTCCATGTCGCCGACAAAGATGTTGAACAGGGCCAGGCCCAACATGGATCCCTGAGGAACGCCACTCATCACCAGTCTCCTCTTGGACATTGAGCCGTTGACCACCACTCTCTGAGTGTGGCCATCCAGCCAATTCCTTATTCACCGAGTGGTCCGTCCATCAAACCCATGCCTCTCCAGTTTAGAGAGATGGATGTCGTATGGGACAGTGTCAAAAGCTTTGCACAAGTCCAGGTAGATGATATCCATTGCTCGTCCCTTGTTCACCAATGCTGTCACCCCGTCATAAAAGGCCACCAAATTGGTCTGGCATGATCTGCCCTGAGTGAAGCCATGTTGGCTGTCACCAACCACCTCCTTGCTCTCCATGTGCCTTAGTCCTTTCCAGGAAAATCTGCTCCATGACCTTGCCAGGCACAGAGGTGAGGCTGATTGGCCTGTAGTTGCCTGGGTCTTCCTTGCTCCCCTTCTTAAAAATGGGGGTTATGTAACCCCTTTTCCAGTCATTGGGGACTGGGGACCCCACCAGACCACCAGGATTTCTAAAATATGATGGCCAGCGGCTTGGCAACTTCATCCACCAGTTCCCTCAGGACCTGCAGATGCATCTCATCGTGTCCCACGGCCTTGTGCACCTTCAGGTTCCTCAGATGTTCCTGAACCTGTTCTTCTGCTACAGTGGGCAGTTCTTCATTCTTCCAGTCCCTGCTTGTGCCTTCCACAGGCTTGTGCCAGCCCTTATCGGTGAAGACTGAGGCACCCTGGCCTTCGCCATGTCCCGGGTAACCAGGTCACCCATTTCCTTCTGGAGGGGGCCTACATTCTCCATGGAACATCAGGTGGTAAGAAATTGTGCATTGTTCATTTTGTATATTTTAGTATCCTTATATTCTGTTATTAATGTAATTTTCCTTTGCTAGTCTATTAAACTATTGTCTGATCTTTTTTATTTCTCATAGATGGGCTTCTGGGCTATGCAGAATTGGGAAGAAAGAAAGAAACATCACTGCGAACTAGTAGAAAAAAATGTTCTTCATAGAATCATAGAATGGTCAGGGTTGGAAGGGACTTTCAAAGGTCATCTAGTCCAGCCCTCCTGCAGGAGCAGGGACATCTCCAACTAGACCAGGTTGCTCAGAGCCTCATCCAACCTGGCCTTGAACGTTTCCAGGGATGGGGCATCCAACACCTCTCTAGGCAACCTGTTTCAGTGTTCCACAACCTCATTGTAAATTTTTTTTTCCTAATATCTAATCTAAATCTACCTCCCTCTATTTTGAAACCATCACCCCTAGTCCTGTCACAACAGGCCCGGCACAGAACAAAATTGTTCTACTGGGAAAATGGTATTTCTTTAGTGAAAAAAAGGAGAAAAAGCATCTTAAGAAATGCTGACTATTAGCGTAACACGTAGTATATAAGAATTAGTATAGAGACCAAAGTATATTTACATAACAACACCTGTACATTACCCTCAGTATTAACTATTAGCTACAGAAGTATCATGGTGTGTTTGGGGTTTGTGTTTTGGACTGTAACCTTACTCAACTGCTTCATTTGCAAGTGGAGCAGAACCCTGATATTTCACTAGCTGAGAATCACTGAGACAGATTTGTAAGTTCATGTAGTCATAAAGGAGATATTTCTGGAAAGTGGTATACCTTTATGGGGCAGGAAAGAGGTTTCTCTAAAAAGAAAGTTGTAAAGATGCGAGTTTGTTCCTGTTGTATTTAAACGAGGTGCTTATGAACTAGCCACTGTACTGCAGATTAAATAGAGTTTTATTATGGCATCTAAATCTAAGGATCAGTAACTGTCATGGTCAATGGCATGATGCTGCTACTACGATGTCAGATTTAATAACAGAATGAAAAACCAAATTGCAACACGAGGAGCCATTACTTATATAGACTGTGCTGTAGAAAACCTCCAAATCTAACTCAGGAAGCTATTTAAAAACGATACTATCGCAACACATATTCTTGAAACTGCTAAAATTTTTGTAAAATGTATTATTCAAATAAAATACCATTGTAAAAGTCATGGAATAACAATTTTTTTTCAAAGCCTCCATCAAGTAACACACCCAGCAAAGAAAGTTCTCACAGAATCCTTCCTCTTTCACAATACATACATTTTCAGATGAATGCAGATAATTCCTGAGTTTTGGTAAAAAATTTTAGCTGTTATAGCAGATGTCCCTGTGGAAGACTTGTGGGGGTCCAGATAGTTTCCATCTTTCCCTCCAAAAGTCATTCTATTAACTTCTCATCCAGAAGACAATCTGAATTATTTAATTGAAATACTTTATTTTTTCATTTGCTTAGGTATATAAAGGGCTACTTTTTACACTAGATTTCCTGTATTTTACTGGCTCATAAATTCCTTCCTTCAGCAAAGGGTAAGATCCTGCCTTCCTCCCTTTGGTGACTGACTGCCATGTTTCAAATTGAAACTGTGTCTGAAATACATCTGAAATTAATTTCATGATATGTGAAATGGCACATGAAAAACACAGATGGTGCAAAAATCTAAATAAAGTATATTTTTGCAGCTCATTATTGGTTACTGAGATGCAGCAAGCAGCAATGACGGGTTTGAGGTGACTGATTCCCAGTGTCTTCCTCCTAAACACACCTTAATACTATGCAAATAAACAGAGACAACCAGTTCATGTTGAGTGGTATCACAGCTACATTGCTATGGCAAGTTTTAAGCGAGGTCACTGGTGCAACTACAACATGTGTTGTTACGTACAGCATGGACGCAGCTGAAGCCATTGAAAACAAAAGGAGCAAGCTTTTGAATGAGTTCCTTCTCTGTGGCAACTAATACTGTTTTAACTGTTCCCTGAAATATGCAGATGGAGAATACATTACTGTACCTATCAGAAAGGGTTTATGTAAAGAGTGTATACATATAGCTTTAAAATTTACTGGGCAGAAACACTTGAAAATGAGATATCAGTTAAGTTTTGGTTCTGTAATTTAAGTAATGAGATCATTTCCCTTAAAAGATATAAAAAGTACCCTACAAAGTTCTGGCTTAATAGGAAAATGTTAGATTATCTTCCTTTTATTTCTTCCTATTTCTTCCTTCCTATTTATTTCCTTCCTTTTTTTTTTTTAAAAGCAAGTTATTCACCATAAATAATGTAGCCTATGAATTTATAGTTCTATATAAAGTATCTACAAAAAGATTATCTTATTTTCACATTTATTCATGACTTTACATTGTTTGAGGAATACATTTACTTTATTTTACTATGTTTTGATTATACTTATGAAGAACAGATGACTCTTTCTTGTGCAAAGGACAGCAGCACAGTATAGACTTACTTTACACTCTATATAAGGTCTACTTAAGGCTGTGGGTTAAAACAGGGTTTAGTAGTGCAAAGATTTTGTCTTGAGCCTTTGAACTGAGATAAATTTCGTCCTACAAAGCTGTACAGCTTAAAACTTATCTTCACAGACAGGTCCAGACTTCTCTGAGAGAATGAAAGCTGTCCAGACATAAGGCAGCTCTGAGCCCCAACGTGCAAAGGTGCATTAGTGCAGCATTTTGCTTGGGGCAGTGGTCCTACTGGGGGTATATTATTTCAAGCACAGTAGCACATAGCATGAAATTCCTATCTAGTTCACACCACAGAAACTCTCACATCCCTTGTCCTTCCCAGGTTCTCCAGCAATCTGAGCAAACTTTCTCCAGCCTCTAGGAAACCTCTGGGGCTTGTGGCATAAGCCATTGCAGATCAGAAGAGGACATGCGCAGCTTCAAATTATTACTGATGGGAGTAAAAACTATGACAGCTGTTGAGGGAAAAGATTGACTTGATCCCAGTGATATTCCAAAACAAGGGACACAAGTCACTTCTCTATCTATCTGACAGTCTCTCTGAATTGAACCACAGACAAGAGGCACACAATCTATTGGAGAGATTATCATTCATCTGAACAAAGATGAGAGTTTTAATTGCAATTTTTTTTTTGTCAGGCTATGAGTCATTTTGTTCTGATTTTTTCCCCCACTGCCTTCACTTTCCTAAGTGAAACAAGTGTCAGATAAACACTGAGATTTTTTTTCAATTGTCAAACCATAAGTTTTGAATTAGACATAATTTGTTTACCTGACCTTACAAGGATCGGCATGTAGATACTCTACACCCTCAGCCAAAATAATCTGGCCAGAATGGATATTTCTACAGCTGTTTCTGATCAAAACATGGGTGCATATTCATATGATTTTTTAAATGTTTTCTATCTGGAGTCATGGGCAGAGGTTGCCCATGTAAAATCTAAAGATTTGTGCCTTGGCCTAGTAAAGACAATTTTTTGTCAATTCTGTATTTCTATTATTTTATGGGAGATCCATTCTGATTTTTAGTTTTTTGCTTCAAGTTTATTTGGATGAAAATTATAACATGGTCTCACCTTACACTCCAGGTATAACTTTGAATTTCAATTTTCAGACTCTGTAACACTCTGTTTTATGACTTACAAGCCTTGAAGGTGCTCTTAGCTCTCTGATTTTGCTATCTATGCCATTATAATTTTATAGGGCCAATAGCAGGTTTTATTGATGCTCTTGGTGATCTTGTCATGTTCAGTTCTGCTCTTTGACCCTTTAAAGCAGCTGCATTTGAAATAAATTAGTACTAGATATTACACAGTAGAGGTGAAATGGTCCCCCTCTTCCTGTGGTAGGGAAAAGTTTTGCAACTAAGACATGCCACCTTAATAAATACAGAAGTTAGGAAAAGGTCACTCTAATTACTGAAATTTAAGTTTTCATTTTATTCCTTTACTTTTAAATAGTGTTTTTAAATAGTATTATCACACAGTTTTGAATGTCAGATAAGACTTGTGCAAATACTCTGTTCAACATGGCAGTAGCTAAATTAAATGTCTTTACAATCTCCTCTATTTGTCTTTTTGTTCACAGCCAATAGATGCATACTTTGGAATGAACTGTAAAGCAATGAGATTATTTTCTCTACAGGATTCTGTATAGCAATTTAGTGACTTATATAAGACAGTTTTCTGAGACATCTTAAAGCATTAAGGAAAATAACTTGATAATTTAGGAACTAGGAAACTCTTGCATCCTGTTACTGGCTGGTACACATGCTAGAAGAGCATGCATTTAAAAAAAAAAAAAAAAGTAGTTGACCTTCTGGAGCTGTTGAATGCCCAAAGAAGATTTTAAGATTAGTAATCAGTGAAGTCTTTTTACAGGGAATAGTGCAATAAGCAGGTGAAAGGGCAGTCACTAGGTACAAAGTACAGAATAGGGGCTGAGAGATGAAGAATGACCTGAAGCAGGGGAGTGAAAAGTTAGTGGGAGGAGATGACTCCAGCTCATTTTTGGAAAAGCAGATCTGGCTACATTCATGACTACTGAGATTACCATCTACTTTACTGCAGCTTGTCTGGGGTCTACCTTCTCTGGAGCTGCCAGCAGGCCAATGCTGCAGCAGCTGGATCCCTCTGTATTCTGAAAAATTGAAAGAAGATGCAGCACAGATGCTAAGAGGCGAACGACACCAATGGATACTCTGGGCTCTTCTTCTTCATTTCAGTTCTCAAACAAAAGATAAAAGTCACTTGGGCTACCCTGATTTCTGCCATAGAAGTTATTGGGGTGGAACCAGCAATTCAAAGTGTTTATGGTGTCCCGTTGGATGGGAAGCCTGTAGATGGGAAATGTTCCTTTCTGAATAGAGCTTGTAGGTAGGATTTCTCAGAGAAAACAGATAGGTCAAAAACTCAGAGGTCTGAAAGAAAAAAATATTTTAGTTTTACTTTAGTTCTTGTTTTAATGAGAGGACCTATGCAACGTTTCCACCATTACCAGAAACATTTCAATAAGTGAGGGATGGACAGGTACAGATTTGAGGTCAAAGAGACAGGCAATATTAAATCCCAGAGGAGTTTCAACCAGGCTGATGCTATTATACAGGAGGAGGAGGAGAAGGAAAATTGTCCAGATGCTGTATTTTCGTATGATAGTTCATGTGTGACTCATGCAGGGGAAAGCACATCTTTTATATTCAACTGCTACTGTATGGGAGGGCTCCTAATATGACAATCTACATATGCATTTTCCCTAATGTTAAGGCTGGTGCTCAGAAATTAAATAGCAGGAGGTTACTTTGAAGTAAGTTAGTGGGTGAATTTACTGCACACTAGCTATTTTTTGCTCATTATCAGTGAACGTAAGTAAGCTGCCCAGCACTCAGATTATCTGTCTACACAGAAAAATGAAGCAGAACCACACAACAACCTCAAGCTGTGGAGCCGGTTGCCACTACTAATATATATTATGTAATGAGGTGCTAACCTATGATCACGAGGTAGTAGTAGATACATGTCAAAGATGTAGTAGAAGAATACTTTTAGATTATTCATAATAAAATTACAGCTCTGCCTTATCTTTTAGGATACAAATTTAGGAGCTGAGCAAAGTACCTTACAGTATCACAGACCTAATTCTAAATCAGTATTTGGGTCAATGATTTCTTTGATTAACATTAACTTCATATCAGATTATGGCAATGTCAAGCAGCATACCCCCACTGAGTGCCGGAGATGACAATGCCCAGATCCTTTACAGAATTTGTTATTAATGCTATCAAAACCCCCTTTTCAATGATGGTAAATGTTCTCAAAGAGATGAATAGGTTTAGACTTCCTTTGGTACAAAACAAACACTTTAAGCGATAAACCTCTGCAATTGTCTGGAAACATGGACATTGAAGCTGGTTTTGAAAGTGTATGATGTTTTTGGTAGGATGAATCACATTTTAGGTAATTTCTATTATTCAACTAGAAGTGCTGAAGCATCAAGCTGCCAGGCTTGTTCTCTGGAAAAGAAAGTATCTTATTTAGTAGTAAAGAATTATTACCTCTCGGAAAAATTGCTGTTCTCCCTACTGGTAGTTTAAAGCATTTTGAACTCTTGCCTCCTATTGTTCAGTACCTATTTGTGGAGAGATGCCATGTAAGAAAAAAGCAGTTCCCATTTCTATACCTTACATAAACTATGTAAGCAAAGTAATTTGTCTCCTTCTTTTTGTGAAGTTTTCTTACGTTCTTTCCTTTGCACACTTTAAACTAATTACTTGGCTAGATGTAAGCTAGATGTAAGCTCCCAAGGCAGTGAATGTCACAATGAATCCAGAGAAATCTCTTCTCACCAGGTTTTATTTTCACTACACAAACTAGTAAAGAAACAGAGAAACTCCAGCCAGGGAGCAATAAAAAATCATTTCATTGACACAGGGAAATAACACATCTAGAAATGGTTTTTCTACCTCTTCTTCCTGAGGAAATCCCCTTTTGAGAAAAGACTCCAGACCCCTGGGGTTGATTTCCAGGATCTCTCTTTAGCTGCAGCTGATGGCAGCGGCTTTTGTAAGAAGGAAGACAGATCTGAAAGGTGTTTCTCTTTTTGCTACTTTTACTGGAAGTACCTGAAGAGCACTAGAATGAGACAGAGACATAAATGGAGCCTACAGAGATTAGTTGCAGGCATAGCTGTCGGTTCTGAAATTAGTAATCTGCCTGTGTTATAGATGACTTGTATTATGTTGATTGATCCAAGTAGATACTTAAGCATTTTTGAAATGATACCATTTTATTTGGAGTGGTTGGTGGAGATGGATAACAGACAAGGAGCACATTTCCTTTACTTCCCTGCCACTTTCTTAAGAGTAACTCTTATCTGATCTCAGTGTTGTTGTGCTCAATTAAATATCTTATTAAGAAACTCTAAAACTATTTCTATTCAACAAAATAATACTTTTACAAAATCGTATTTAATGCTGTGTAGTTAATTCTTTATAAATGCATATTAAAACTCAAAGAAATACTCCACTATCAGTAATAAAGTACAGACTACGAGATCAATTCCCTATATAGCAAGTTCACATAACAGAAATTGGTGCAGGCCTCCAAAAAGAATGTGAAGACAAACCTGAACATTGTATCCAAAACCATTACACTTAAAGGGAAAATCAAAACTCTGCTCTATAGTAACTCAGTAATGAGTCTCAAGTTGCAACCTAAATGAAAATGTGTATTTGTCCTGGTTTTGGCAGGGATGGAGGTAATTTTCCTCTCAGTAGCCAGTGTGTTTTGGATTTCAGAGGTGAAGAATGTTGACAAACACCCTGATGATACGAGTTGTTGTTAATGAGACCAAGGACACTGTCCAGCTTTCCAAGTCTTGCTAAAGTGCAGGTGCAGGAAGCTGGGAGAAAGACAGACAGAATAATTGACTCAAACTGGCCAAAGAGAGTATTCCATGCCATAAACATCATGCTCAGTATATACGTGGGGGTTGGCCATGGGGCAAGCATCCATTTTTACATTTTCCTATCTCATCTCTTTCTCTTGCTCACTGGCATCGTTCCCTCTATCTTGCTGGCTCCCTTTTGTTCCTTTGCTTGCTGCTCATTTTCGTTTCCATGATCGCTGCTTGGGACAGGCTGTATTGGTCATTGGGCCATTGGGTGGTGAGAAATTGTACATTGTTCATTTTGTATATTTTAGTACCTTTATATTTTGCTATTATTGTAGTTTTCCTTTGCTATTTTAGTAAACTGTCTCAACCCACAAGTTTTCCTTTCTTGCCAATTTCTCTCCCCCATTCTGGGGAAGGGGGAGGGTGAGTGAGAAACTGTGTGGTGACTCAGGCTAAACCACCACAATATTCAGATCTGAACTGTGATGCATAACACCTCCTGTTGCATTGTCTACTTTTTCGGTTTTTCTTTTCACAGCTGGTCATCCAGATAGCCATCTTTTCCCCTTTAACTCATCTGTGTCAGCCATCCAGGCCTAAGTCTGTGTAGATAACAGATTAAAGATCTCTCTTGAAACCTTAACAATTCCCTTCTATCTTGTTTATAAAATCCTACATTTATCTACTGCTATTATTTTTATTACTACACAATCATGTAAAACGAGATTTTTCATTCATTGTCTCCTTCAGCTTTATTTTACACCTCAAATCATAATCCATTTTGTCTGTTTAAAAATTATATACTGAATGCCTTTACCTCACATTTCCTAGAAGGATAAAAATATTATATATCAGTATTTTTCAAGCCAGTGAACATTTGCATTTTCTGGAAACGGTTCCAGGAAATCAGAATAGCCCCAAGTTAAAGAAGTGTTCTCTGATTACAACTGCAATTCAGTAATTTCTTTTTGTTTTTCCTGTGACCCTTGTGGTTTACAGAAAACATTATGAACAGTTATGAGGCACAGAGCCCTTTCATCACCATTTTATTAATCAGCCGTATTGTTGTAATACCTAGAGCACAGAGTGGTGTTGCACTGTGGCAGGTGTTGTACAAGTGATGATTTCTGACTGGCAGCAGATGAGCTATCACAGCAAGTACAGCTGTGGCAGAAGTAGCTGCTCTTATGTAAATAACCCTAATAAAAATGGAAATAAGACAGGCAGAAGATCAGTTTCTTGTTAAGATTATTCCAGAGTGCTCTTCAAAAACCCCTGTCTTTTCAAATAGGGCCTTGCATTCATTTCTGATGACAAGTAAGAATTGCATAGTATGGTAACAATGGGAACTGAATGCAACTGATGACAGACTAGCAATGAAATAGGAGGCTACTCCCATATTGCCCATCTACAGAATGTAATTGTGGATGGGGACAAATTGTACCTTAATATATGTATCCAGACCTTCTGTTGGTGCTAATCCCTGTCGTCCACTGAATATACCTAGCCAGTACGATGTGACAATTAGAAGCTTTAAAGATACTGGATTCTGCATTGACTTTGCCCTTCAAACTGCTGTACTTCTGTAACCATGTTAACTGTGCCATTCCCTCATTCAGTATTAATCTGAGAGTTGCACAGTAAAGCTGATCAATAAACGTGTTCAGTCACTCAACAATTTTACATCAGGAAATCTGAGTCTCTGCAGATAAGTTCAATTTTTCTTTGACAGAAAGAACAGAAGAGTTTTTTGTTTGTTTCTTCAGTACTGATTTACTCTTTTGCTTAATAAAACACTCTATTTTGCAAAGACAGTAACAGAAGCAGAGAAAAGGAAGCAAGAGAATCCTATTCTCAACTGTGCTAATATAATCTTATGCTGTTAAAAATGAAGTAATCAATCCCAGGGATAATAGGATGCACACTATGTAACAAATGCATGATGCAGTTCATAAGAGTGGATAACAGAGAAGCAGGAAACAGGGAAGCAGCTGCCTGTGGCTTAAAATCACCAAGTAGCACAGGAAAACAGAAATAGAACCTATCCACAAATTACTCCTTCAGTGTTTCCCAAGACCTTTGCCTGTTCCCAAACTTCAACTTATTAAAGGACTTAAAAGGGGGCATCAGTGTTAGCTGTGACTGCTTTATGCTTTCTGATGACAATCTTCACCTGTACCATATGTATTCATGGAAAAGATATTATCAGGACTATGCTTATTGTTTGAAATTCTAGACTTGGAACTTGCTTTTAATCGCAGTTGTCAGTTTACTCTATTTATAAAGAGTGAGGAATATAAATTGTAAGTTCCCAAATATTTAAAACTTGGGGTTTTTTTTATTTTAAACCAAGAATCAAATAATATTCACTGTCCTTTGCTATTTTTTTCTTCTTACCTGTCTTTATTCTAAAAAAGTCCAGTGTGTCCTATGATCAAGTTCTTAATATTAACAGGCAGAATAATGATATTGTTCTGTTACCAAGCTTCATCTGACATTTGGAAGGATGCAACTGAAACAGTCAGGGGATACTTAAAACTATTTTCAGCCAGATATATGACTTTTTGGAAATGAGCCAAATATGAGGTGCTGTGGGTTTAGATCTGTAGGAATAGAACTGGATTGATAACCCATTTTATGTGAACCTCTGAGGTAGTTATGGCTTTCAGTCACTGCTAATATTGAAACAAGTAACCTAGACATGAAAGGTCATATCATGGACCACCTGAGCTACCCAGTTCTTGCGGCCCCTTTATTCTTCACGGATGCCTAAAGAAAATTTCAGAATGGGAGTACTTAAACACAGCAAAGAAACCAGCACTCAGGCATGGGGTTATGTGAGAGACAGCTAGGTGAACCAGATTTTGTAGTGCTATGATTGTGTTTAAAAATTCAGCTCAGAATGAATGAGTGCAAAGACTAAACCTCCTGTCTATGTCACGTTTTCATCTATGTGGTTACATAACTGTGTTGCTACCACACCTGCCAGCTCAGTAATTCAAAGCAATAAGAAGCGGTTTCCTTGCAGAGCTCTGTGGACATTCAGGGTATTTAAAATGAGTGTAGTGTAAACACTATTTCTTACTTTCTCTTTCATTTTGTATTTCTTCCATTTTTTTCTTTTCACACTACAGTGAAAAGAATTCTTTTCCTCTGTGTTTTAGGAATTGTCCTTTTCTTTCCCTTCACTCTTTATTAATCTTGTAAGCTGCAGTAGTTTCCCTGTCGTATGCGTATCTCCATTTTCCATCTCTCATGCCTTGCTCAGCCTCCTCCAAAGCACTGCCTCCTTAGAATGGCTGAGAAAGCACCATTTTTAGCTGGATCCATGCAGCCTGGCTGAGGTGGAGTTAGCTCTAGTCCAGCTGCCCTAATTCACTGTGATGACATGGGATTGCACAGTTTCCAGAGGTTCACCAAAATCAGACCCCATTGTATTTTGTGCTGTCCGCAGAAGTGCTTTGAGAGTACCAGACAATAGTTCATGTCTCTCTTGTTAACTAGCCATTTTAAAGGCTTTTAATTTCCTATTACACAGAAGTTCAACATGTTAAATTTTAAAAACAAAACAAATGGAAAAGCGTATCTTCAAAAAATCCCATTAGCTATGGGGTCAATTTCTTTTCCACTTCAAAAATCAGTGCACAGGGTTCACAGATTACTGCCTTATACCACTAAAAAAAGAGAAGTTTACAATTTTCTGGATTAAACCATTCACTGCAGTTCAAGCAACCACATCCCTGTATAAAGCACTTTTAGAAGAAATAATATCAATACCCTCTTATCTCTGCAGAAAAAAGCCCTCCTTAAAAGCTGTAAATGTAATGGGAATAATTGATTCCAGAAGTGAGTAACCCTGGAAATTCATGTAAGATGCTAAAGTGAGGTGGCCTAAAAGTGAGGTGAAGTCAGTTTAAGATGCATCTGCATTGCCTTTTCAGATTAGCTGCAGAGCTGGCTGGGAAGCTGCTGCACTGGGAAATAACAATGAGGTCCATAAAAGGGATGAAAAATGTATAGATGAGTATTGCTGTAGGTGTAACGGAGTTCAAAAGGACCTCCTCGGTGTGCCTCACTGTGAGGGAGTGGCAGTTTTGCCAGAGTGATGAAGGATAGTTATGCCGCAAGAGGATACACTGGGATAAGAAGGCTGGCTGCATGGATGAAGGCTTTATATGAAACATATGACAACTTCACAGTGGAAGATATGATTTAAAATAACTTCAATATCTCCTCCTAGAAGGAGTGGTCTCGATTTCCTCGTATTCCCTCCACCTGATACCTAAAGGGTAAAGAAACTGCACAAATATGATGTTATACATGTCTCTTTACCCATACCTACTTTTTTTTCCCCCATGCATTGGGCTATCACTTATTTGTGTGGATGTCAGCCTATGTGACAAAGTGAACATAACCCTTAGGTATAGCTCCAATATCACCACATTCTAGTCAAGAATGACACGTGCAGCAATTGTCCTGCTGCAAACACGACACACATAATTGTCCCATGTGCTTTTGGCTTTCAATATTCTCTGAAAATACCCAATAAAACAACCAGGTATAAAATGAAAACTTACCTATAACTTTTCCTAGGAATAGTGCCTTTGGGGAATTGAACTGAATGTCAGATGCTGCTGGCAGGCTGTAACTTGTTGGAGGATAGTGATCAAGCTGGAGGAAGAGAAAAGAAATTATTAGTATTTTGAACTCATCTGCCTTCTTACAGTGCTACTGAATCAGGTCTAATTTATAGTTTATGTCACCACTTACAACTGTGTCTGATATGCTTTGCTTTCATTTTGATAAAGGGAAAAAAACAGCCAATAGCCCTCCTTCCACATGTGTCATTTCCAAGGTTTCCAAGGCCTGAGAAATACCTGTATTGGACATTTGTTTATTCTGATTGCTGTAGAATCATTTCAGCTTTTTCTTGTGTGCTTCAATATAATTGCTGAAAATAACAACAACATCAACATCAACAATAAACCAGTTTATTATTTTAATGCAAGATTTCCATTTGGGACCTACATTACTGCTAGAGTCAGATTAACATTAACATTTCCTCACAGGAAAATAGCTGACAATTTTAGACTAATGTTGGCCCTTCTCCTTTTCTCTCAGAAGAAGAATAAATTAGTAAGACATACATTTTTACACTTCATGTTTACTATTTTCTTGTTGAAAATGTTGCTCAATTCAGTTGTGATGACACCTAGTGAAACCTAAGAAATAAATTAATGAGTAATCAACTTAGCTAAATAGTTTAATCTACAGGAAACTCATATTGTCCCTGATATGGCACAAGAATTACATTATATTAGCATATTTTTTCCTATTTTTTAAACTATTTAACAGAAAAATGAGAAGAGAGTGGAAAAAACCAAATTGCTTATGCTTAGCAATAGCACTATTAATACAGTCCAATACAGCTCAGTAGAGTTTTGATGTTCACATTTTATAAAGATAATTGGGGTGAATATTTATCTTTACTGTTGTTATTTATTTTCTTGGCTTTATGTGTTTATTACACAGGCTTAAAGAGGGCAGAATAACAATTGTTTATTTTATTCTGGCCTTACTTTGGTGCAAAAGAAGATAGAAATTAATATATGTGATTTAAGACTTTGCAGAGTATTATAGATGGCAGAAGAAATTCTGGAGAAACCACAATACTAAAGGGCATACAACTTTTTCACACGTCTTTTTGCTGTATTTCTAATTTCAAAATACTGTTACCTTGGATTACTTTGCTTTAATGATGCTGCAAATGGTCAGGTCAGTGGTTAAAAGGAAATGAATGGTTGATAGCATAGAACTGAATGGCTTAATCCTATTATACCCTGGAATTCCGTGAGCTCATTACTTGGAAAGCCTACTAATGTTATAGCCATGAATCTGCAGAGGAAATAATCTCAGAACACTATGATAGCTGGAAAAGATGACTCCTGTCTTTCTTATACTACCCCATAAAACCCCAATATACATAATAGACAGAGAGGGGAAAACGTTCCCTGCAGATGTCAAAAGAGGTCTAACAAATAATCATGTTCCGAAATGATTTTTAATTGATCATAACTAGTCTGCACACTGATTAAATAAAATTTGTCCTTCAATGTTTATCAATGTGACTACTGGCAGGCTCCCAATTTTAGACTGCAGATTTTTGAGTTAAATATGTGTAAACACGTCGTTCCATCTTCTTACTCAGAAAGTGAGAATCTTCAGTTTTTACACAGTATCTTGAAAGGCTTTTCTCAGATTTTTAATTGCAGAAATACATATTTTACCTGAAAATAGACTTATATAATTTCAAATTAAAAAAGAGTTATTTTTGAGAGAGTGTAGTCAAGTGACTACAGAGAGTTAAAATACTAAACAGTTCTAAATAAAATACAGAGCCTTAACCTCAGCACGTCCTAGTAAGTACAAACTCCAGTTAAGTGATTGCTATTGTTTTCCCTAGTAGAAGGGAAATCACCATTCCAGCATCCAACAGCACAAGTGTCAGACCTGTTGTCAATGGGAGTTGCAAGTATATGATGTGAACAAAATATTCCCTTCTTATTTAAGAAGATAAACAGGAATGCCTCAGAGCTATCATGGTATTTACCAGTATGGTTATTAAACTAAAGATACAGACTTTAAAGAGGCATATCAGGAAAAGACTGTTGAAAATACTGATTGATTGTTCTGGTTTTATTTAGTGAGGTGGTGCTACAGTGGCAGCTTCTGTAGGAAACTGCTAGAAGTCGCTCCCCTTTGTTCAGAGGACTCGTCCAGGCCTAGGGTGGACCCACTGCTGGCCAAGGCCAAGCCAATTGGTAGCAGAATGTCCTCTCTGCCCCCACTCACTTGCTTCACATCTTCTCTCCTTTTTTTTTTCCTGTTTTCCCCTTCTTAAATACGTTATCGCAGGGGCGTTATCATGGAACATTCTGGAGTCCTCCAATGGGACTTCTGCAGCAAAGCTCAAAGTCAGAGGCTGCAGCTGTGTGTGCAGGCCAGTGCCGGTGGTGAAACCATACAGCTTTCTGGTGCCACCAAGAAGGAGTCAAAGATATGAGCAAGTGTGCCCCCTCTTCCCCTCACTTCGGAACAGTTGAGTTAATGGTGATCTTGGCCAGATTTAAAAAAAAAAAATTAAAAAATCCTTCCAGTGACCTTGTCTCCCCTTGGGACTTCAGTGTGGCAGAGCATACCATCACAGTGCAGAGGCAAAAGATCCTGCCGCACGTGGGAGTCAGAGATGGCAACAAGGAGATTCTAACACTGCATTGCAGTGCAGGTTCTAACGGATACAGCCAGTTTACTGCTTAGAGGTATTAGTCTAATCTGACCTCTTGTAGTGCATTGATAACTGAATCTACCTACTTACATGTATTTTCCCGATCTCACTGAAGTCAAGGAAAGACTTCAGAATGGATTCAGCTATGAATTATTTTAAGGGCTTAACGACTGTGATGTTTTGGGTTGTTTTGATTCCTGGTTGAAATAAATGTCCCTTTAAAAACTGTTGATACTGATTTCCTGGCCTTACCATCAATTGGGGTAAGCATTTCTGACTGCCGACAGAGCCAGCTCCTGCTCTGCTGTTGGCACCTCTTGTCCCTAGAGGGATGCCCGAGTTCCCCATCCACCGCCAGCTTTGAGCTATGCTCAACTGAAATGAAGTGGTGCACCACAAGACAATGGTGAGGAATAGTGAGATTTCGGTCTGCTCACTTTTATTGCTTGTCTTTGTTCTAAACTAGTATTATCTAATAAAAGAATTTTATTATTTTTTAAATCCTTAATCTAGGATTTCTTTTGAGGTTAGGGAGTTCAAGGACGAACCTGAATTCTTTCCAAAGTTGTACGTGACTGCCCTCCAGTGGCTGCTCAAGTGTAAGTAGCTGGAACCCAGCAGCCTGCAGTGTGAAATACTAGGCTATAAATTTAATATAACATAATAAAAACGGAATTACTAGTGTCAAATGATATTTGAAAAAAGATACTATATTATTTAATGAAAATTAAATAGAATCTCTGCCTACACAGTGGTTGATGTCATGAATTTGTTTTAAATTACAGTTTTAAAATTCTATTTAAGATTTTTCTTACAACTACTTTTCTTTAAAAACTCATTAGTTTCGTTTGAGCTTAACATAAACATACAGTGTGGCTGTGAGCATTACACAGATGAAGTGGATAACAGTTTCTGAGGACTGCAGTTTCAGTTCTCAAGTCATGTCATGCCAAGGCAAGACTGTCTATCTGAAGTTGCTGGGATTTAAGCCAGAATTCAATAAAACGCTATTATTTTTTTTTTTTTTAATTACTGTTCACTTCGATAATCAAACTAATCTTGACAGGAATGCTGAGATTAACAGACATATCAATCTAAGGTCAATTATAATGTCTACATCACCTTAGTAGTCTCATGGAAAAAAAAAAAAAATGCATCTATACATACACACACTTTATATTCACCCCGTGGATAAATCTAGATGTGTATCATTGTCAATCCAGCCTCTGTGTGAATACTGCTATAAAGCTAAGGTTTTTCTTTATGTTGAAGACATTTGATAAAAAAAATTCAAAATCATGTGGAGTAATATTGCTGTAAGGCTTAGTCTCACACCATCTGAAATAAATACAGTTTTGCTGGTGACTTCAGTAATAGCAGGATAAAGAAGGGGATGTGTTATCATCAAGACCAATGTAATATTTTTCTCCTGCATTATTAGAATGATTTATCACTTGTGTTAAAAAAGCTTCTCTGGTCCTGGACAAGGTCTTTTTGTGCTAACTGCTTTCATATTACATAATAAAAATAAGGTTCCTGCTCAAAAATGCCTACAAATTTAGAACAGACTAGGCACAAGAGCCCAAGAAAATAGCAAGGCAGTGTGCAGATGTTTAGACAGAGCTCCCAAGCACGATAGTAATGTAGGAGAAAGCAGAACAGTGACTACAAAAATCAAATATGAGATACTATTTTTCTTTCAGGAATGACTGAAATCTAACCTCTTAATGATGAAACAGAGACGGGTATTCCCCTATTGAAAAGTTAGTAATAACCTTACAAACGATATTTTAATATTACAACAATATTGTAATATTTGAAAATATGTTATCTCTTTAATGTAACAGAAAAGGAGCAGATTGAGGTGGCAATAATGTAATTCCTTAGGATGAGACAATTTTGGTGCAATTTACGCTCCTTCCTTAGTGTGGCGCTAGTGCTTCGTTGATATTTTTCTGACAGGTTAGGTCTTTGACCCAGGTTATTGTGGATCAGATCAGAGCCAGAGCAGGGACAAGCCAGAGGCTATAAATAAATAGTGGATCCGGAGAAGAAGGCAGGACCATAAACCCAGCATTTTTTACTGACTTAGAGTGTCACAGATCTGCAGCCTCATTGCTCATCTGGAACACAGAGGAGGCATATACCTCACCAGCATGATGTAAGGTGAACTTAAGGTTTGTGTTGTGCTTTGAGCTCTTCAGATGAAATCCCTATAGAGGTATAGTTAATACTGTTTCAGGAACCACTCCAAATCTGTTTTGCTGATTTAATTAACTGATTTAGACTTTTACATTAAAAAAAAATAAATAACAACTGCAGCCTTTTATGATAGTCTCTTTTTGCAGTGATTTAAATTAGAAAAGTGATCAACATGGGATACAGATACAGAAAAACCACAGACACGTTGCATAAAAAAATAAAATAAATACAAAGGTTTTTTTTTTTTCTGTTTAAAAACTGAAATCCCTTATGTGCAATAAGCTTTTATATTTTCCTGAAGCTGCTGTTGCTCTGATAAATATGAGGGATAATTTCTCTCACTGTAAAAAAATACAAAAATTGTGATAAAATTTAAATGAAAATGTAGATACATAACTCAAAATCTAGCAGAAGCACTGGTAAGGAAAAGGACACTAGTCTGGCTGCCTTCAATTGAAACAATTCTCTGACGCTTCTTTCACAGATTTGTTGACTTTTTATTGCTTTCTTTAAGAGATGAATTACAACAAACATTAACAAAAGCAATAGCAGGTCATATAACACCAAGTTATTAAAATTAAAGAGGTCTACCTGAGGTACCTAAAGATGGCTTTCACAGGATATTAATTTGTCCAATGTGTGCTGCCATAAAATGTAAAGCACCTATTTCATGTTAAGTTTTGACTTTTTTTGACTTAGACTCAGAAAACACTTTAATGATTCTTTTTGTTCGTTCTTTGTTTCTTTAATTCCAACAAAAATTGATAACAAATGAGCAATCATACAGGCCAAGGAAAACACACATTCATGGCTGGAAATATGTTATAGAAGAAGGAAATTTTCTCACTGTAAGCCAATGTATGTAACACATGCTGTGAGGTGGATAAGCCTGCTGATACACTCTGAAGACCTTTGCTCTGCTCTGATATGCAGACTGGTGATCTACCAAACTGCACTGTACTACCTGTCCTAAATGCCCTACCTTTATTTCCAAGGGCACCAGAGGTGTAGGGTGAGGAAGGCATTTCACTTCTGCCTCTTATAATGATATGTGGCCCAGACATGGCCAAAGTCTGGGACAAGACAACTGAAAAATTCCTCTGAATCCCAAAATACAGGCTCCGCTGAAAAGGTGTGTGAACGAGGATGGATACGTAACAGAGGTCCTCTCTCATAGAATTTATGGAAGAGAAAGTAAAGAATATTATTATCCCAAAAGACCTCAAGGGTTGAAACTCAACATAAGTTGGCAATGCGTGCTTGCAGCCCAGAAAGCCATCTGCATTACGGGCTGCATCAAAAGAAGCATGTCCAGCAGGTCAAGGGAGGTGATTCTCCCCCTCTACTCCTTTAATCAGGCAAAAGTTTTTTACAATGAGGGTGGTGGAACACTGGAACAGGTTGCCCAGAGAAGTGGTTGATGCCCCATCCCTGGAAACATTCAAGGCCAGGTTGAATGAGACTCTGAGCAACCTTATCTAGTCAGAGATGTCCCTGCTTCTTGCATGGGGGCTGGACTAGAGGACCTTTAAAAGTCCCTTCCAACCCTAACTATTCCATGATTCTGTGATTCTATCTCAGATGATGCAGAGAGGGAAAATATGTCATAAAAATAAGTACTTCAGCATCTGCCCCTGTCTGTCTGCAGCAGCTACAGGGAAGGTGGTAGGCTCAGTTTTCACAACCACAGGGTGAGATGCTACCCTCAGATGGGGCTCTAAGGATCACGATTTCCCCACTGTACATCTGCTAGTAAGAGAAAGATCTGACTCCATGTTCTGATCTTCAGAGTGAAGATATTCCACCTTCTCATTTACTGATGAGTCAAATGAGTTCTTGTTTATGGAAACATATTGGCTGACTTTCAGCTAGCTGGGATTTGATGGGGTTGTGCTGACTTATCTTGGCAGATGCCACTGACCAACTCCATTGTGCACAAAAGGGAAGTAGAAATGTCTCATTTATGAGCTTCCTGCCTACCCATAAAGACTGTCTTTACCTGAAAGATTGTAAGTCACACTGTAAAATAAAGATGCTGGGTCAATTCAGTGAAGGATAAAATTGACAAAACTGCTAGGAGCTCGTGAACATCCTGTGAGCCCAAAAGAACGGGTAAGAGAATTATTAACTAGTGAATTATCCATTCATTGCTGATTCTAATGCATATCATTTAAATTCTCTTCTGCTGTTTCTTTGTTGTTTGCAGACTCTTTTGAGAATTGAACACCTAGTCTTCTGAAATATCTGTAACATCATTATACTTGGAGAGAATTTGAAGTATGCAAAGATCAGGGTCTGTATTTCTTTATATTCAACAAATGGAGTTTAGGGTTATAGGAATGAGGTACTATATCAATATAAGCTTTGTTTTATTTAAAAAATTTCTCATATTGATAGCTTTTTATGCTACTTTGTCACCTATTCATGAAAAAAAACCTATCATTTCAAATCTGAGCAAAGAACCATTCTCTTGTGACTTGTGATTGAGAAAAAGACCTTAGCAGCTATGGGTAAACTCAGTGCTAATGCATTAAACATGCAGATGTAATGTATAGTGCTGCTCTAGAAAACGGTCTGACTTCACCTTTCTGTTACACTAGCATTTTGAGTAATACATTGCCATTGCAGAATAGCAATACATAGTGGAAATGACATATCTCCAGGGATTTTAAATAATTAATTTCAGCAGGAGGCCCTTTACTATTAATAGAACATTTTTCTTTCATTAAAGCAAAACCTGCTTGGATTTCATTAAATATACTTTTAATATAATAGATATACCTGATTATTAGGAAAAAAACCAGAGAGTTACAGTTGCATTGATATTAACAATGGTTTACATGCTTATCTGTGGTTAAAGTCCTGGATATTTAAAACATGTTTTATTCATGCCAGCTGCTATGGAATTTCTAAATACTGTCTGGCTGTTTTCTTTCAAATCATGAACAGTACTTTCCCATTCCCTACTGGTCAGTAAAATGTAGTTAAACCAGTCTTCAAATTAATCAGGAGGCTAGACAATTTACAGCACTGTCCGAAGGATGCCGTGGCAGTATGCTTGCCCAGCAAATGAAGGAAATAAATAAATAAATATGGCATTTTGATGCCATAACTACCATTACCATGTCTAATCCTAGGGTAAAGGTTTTCAAAGTGTGACTCAATGGGATAATTTCTTAGAGAAGAGTTATAAAATTGTTTTATGGCTCAAAACCAATAGACTTCTGATGGTAAAGTAAAATAGTTCATTTTATTTATCTTCTTTCAGACAAGATGAAAAGACATTTTAATCAGCATCTCTAAGAAAGTGTGAAAAGGAATGACACCTGACACCAAATAATTCTTTCATCTCTCAGGCATAGACATAAAGATCCCAAACTTAAGTGCTGAGGTCTGCAGAATTCAAACTGTAAATTAGGTGCAAATTCTTTACAGGAATGGCACTTAACCATTGGAAAACATGGCCAAAGGATATGGTAAACTTTCTATCATTTGAAGTCTTTAAAGCTAGATTAAATGTCTTTCTAGAAAATGTATTACAGTGCTGTCATTACTTTTTGGGTTAGCTGCAGAAAATAATTTGGTGAAATTTTATGGCCTCTGTTTAAGCAAGAGTGATCAAATTCTCTTGAGGCTTCTTGAAATACGATAGTTAACTAGATTCTACAGCAATAATATGATAGGTGGTGAAATTACAGCCTCACTGAAGTCTATGAGAATATTCCCACTCCCTTTAATGAGACCAAAATTTAACCTATAATTATAAAAATCTTTGATATATTCATTGCATTTAAGCTTGGGATTATATGAAGACTGCTTTTCTCCACTTCACTCATTTTATTCTATTGCTAATTTTATTTTGTATTTCAGATTGGTTTTAAATTAACTCTGCATGATCTACATTTTTAAGCATCTAGGAGTTTGCAAATGTTATCTCTTTTCAAGTAGCACAGAGTTCAAAATCAAAATAACAGAATGGGCTTGAAAAAATTCTGTTTCTTCTTGGTTTCATTTGCGTAAGGGTCAAATATTTCACCGATTATTTTCCACAGAAGATGAGTATTTCTACTGCTTGCCTCTAGTGAAGCTGGAAGATAGAGATCTGTACAGATAAATTTCCTGCATTATTCTCAGACTTACGAACAGCTGAGCTCAAGTCAAGATTTCCATAAAGCCTCAAAATTAAGTTCCCTTTGAATGGAGTCAGCCATTAACATAATGAATATGTAGTATTGTTGTGTGTAGCCTCTCTACCATAGCTATCCTTCCATACGGTCTTCTGAGCAGATATGAACTGGCTGCTGATAGTTGTTGTGAAAGTATATGGGATGGGTTTGGAACAGTGGAGACTTGAAGAAGTCACTCAGATCTAACTCTTTTCAGGAACAAAGAAGTCATTAAAATCTGTGACTCATAACCTGTTCCTAGAAATGGCTTTAAAGCAGGTATGAAGAATTGGAGATCTGTTGAGAACGCACAAGAATATCCTAGTACAGAAGCTGAGAGGCCCAGTCCAAGCCTGGTGACTACTAGCTTTATTCTATTGAAAAAGCATATCCTATTATTTGATTTTTTTTCTTTTTTTTTTCTTTGTAACATAGCTGATATAGCTTTGTGCAACAGCACAGAAATATTTCTGATCCAGATTCCACTCTTACTTTACTCTGGGAACACACACAGAAGCAGGAGGTATGAGTTCTGCACTAGGGATGCAACTGTTGCAGTTCTGTAAGGTACAATTTAAAGCCTACTGCAGTCAATAGAAGGCCTTTCATTGACCTCAGTGAGCTTTGGATCAGAGTACTAGGAAGCTTCTGTCCTTGGCTTTCTTAAAAGACGACTTTACTGGTGTGTGAATAGCGTTAATCATCCATGAACACTTGTTAAAGAGTGATCTGGTTTTCACGGTTTGGAAAATACCCTGCTGAAGCATAAAACCTTCTAATTAAGTCAAACAAAGTAAAACTTGCCCTCCATGACCTAAAGCTCAGCTCTTGAAATGTCATTTACTGGGATAATGCATTCCCTATCTGTTAGTCTGGGCTTTTTCTTGCCACGGGTGAAATAATGCAGCCTTGGAAGTGTGCCATGGTTACTAGTATTTGGTATTTTACTGGAGGAAAGAGACAGGATTTCTTACTAGCAAATGTTAATTTTTCCAACCTCATGGAAATAAGAGAAAATTGATCTCTGTCCCTGAATTTGTGTCATTTGGTTTTCCTGACACCTAAATCAACTGTATATCCTTAATCCTATCCTTGAGAAAACACTGGCATCACAAACAGGAACGTGTTATTTAATGTAGAACTAATTATTGATTTGTTTGTAGTCAGTGAATGTAGCAAACTGAAATATAAAAACCTTTTGATAGACTCTTTCCTACTACCTTTAGTCTTGACTGTCTTGGTATGTTAGGAATAAGGATCTAATTCTAATGACAACAGTTCACACTAAGTATTTGTCCTTGTCTGTTACTGTATGGATATACAATATTGTGGATATGTTTATTTCAAAGCTCACCTCAAATTCTGATTCATTGGACAGTAACTCTGATTTTATGTAAGCAATCAGTGGTCTGCCACCATTGGGTGAGGTCTTACAGAGTTCAATAATGAGTCTTTTACTGTATTTATATATAAGTGAAACACCCGAGAATCATGATAAAACTCCAGTTCACATAGTTCATATGGTAGCAATTTATTGCCTGGCCGCAGATTTTTTAAATCTCTGGCACTACAGGGTTATTACAGTAAGTTAGAAAGACAGGTATTCTAAGTATGAACTTGCTGTTAAGATCTCAAAAATACTGAGTGCTCTTGAACTGAAGCTTTGATGAGAAATATATCCTTCTTGTGACACTTTTATGCCATGTAGAGATGTGGAAGTGTGAGCAACAGCACCTGGCAAGCAAGCTGTCTTTCTCTAAAAGCAAGCAAACCAGCTGCTCATCAGGTTGGAGAAGGATTTAGCAGGAAAGAGAAGTCTACTCAAATGCTCATTGCTCAGATCTGCCAAGAGAAAACTCATACTTTATGATTTGTCCTCTGGATACTGAGAAAAACTGTATTTATATCTTCTCTTTTTCCAGACAACATGAAGAGTTTATATTTGAAAATAGGACTAATTTTCAAGATAACAATCTACTTAACAGATCCATTTCTGTTCATAACGGTTCTCTCATTTACAGAACAAAACAAAATCAACTTCCTTATAGAGAATAAACAAAATTTGGTAGAAATCTTCTGTTTCAGGATACAGTAGGGGTAGGATTTCTGAATTTGCTTTGTATGGGTCCCTACTTTCCCTGTTCTCTCATGTGCATCAGACAGATCGTCTCATTTAACAAGCCTCAAATGCATCTGCTTTCTTGATTACACAAACTAGCTATGTTTTAAGCACACTGGTTAGATTAGACACATTTTTACCCCAGTAGAGCAACACTAACCAAAATCTTTCTGGGTCTTCAAAGCCCGAGATAAGTAGCAGTCTCATAAAACACTATTAAAAAAATCATTAGGCCCCAAATGTAGGTAAGTTGATGCAAGGCTGAGATACCTAACTGTGTACATGTTTTCCAACTGGGCAAGGTGTCTCATCTGATCCCTTCAGAAAATAATTTATTTAGTTTTACAGTTGTTTAAATCAGTTAGCTATGACTCCATAGGAAACATGTAATACCTCTTCAAAATAGAAGCATTTAACAGCAGAAGGCAACCTAACTGTAGGTCTTTTTTAGCTTCTACTTAGCAGTAAGAGAAATAAATCCAAATGCAACAGCACGCAAGATAGATGCATATATGAAAATATACACTTTCCAACCTCCAAAAGCTGAAAAGTGTATACCTGTATATTTTTTAGATTATCTGACATTTTCCAAATTTTCTAATTTTATGACATTCTACTTCAATGTATCCAGGGTTAGAGTACTGAGAGCCTGGGTCAAATGACATTACAATGCACTGAAAAGGTTTCCTTTTGATGCCTTGAAACAATAACTGTGAGGGATCTATTTTAATCTTTAGGTAGATAAGACCATGACAGCCACTATCCTTCACCTTTTGGCTTGGTGAAGCTATATATTTCATTTGTTATTGGTTTTTGTTTTCTTCTTATGAACTATCAAATCCAGATTAATCCATCCCTTCCACCTGACTTTCCTGCTGACAAAACTGTTCTCATACCCTGCTGGAATCTCTGTGTTTGCAGATGTGACAACCAGGGAATGAAAACAGAGTGCTGGAATGACCACAGAGAGAAAGCTATCTGGAAACACTGATTGCTTCTCGCAGCACTCTCCTCAGTTATTTAAATAGTATTATATTATCTCAAAGGTTTGTAAACTGAGATACAGAGAAATGAAGTTCTGCCTGTGCTGTATGAAAAGCTAAATAAGCCAGCGCTATATGCCTTCAGTAATACTCTCTGTCTCAGAGTCCTGTCACACAAACACTTAAGCATCTGCTCATCTTTGCAGACAGCTCTTCTGATTTCACTGGTCTGCAGGGTAAATTCAAGATGCTGTAGGTTATCCCTCTTGGCTTCCAGCTGCTGCTCCAGAATGTGCAGGTTTACCCTAAGTCCCATGTTATCTACCAGCCCAGATGTCTCTGATGCCCTTGAGCATCTACAGTGACACCTCTATTAGCACAGCTGTTATCACACTAGAACGAGGATTTCAGAACAACATGACTTGATGCAACAGAGGGAGGTAATAAATTTTGATAATTCCTAGGACTGCGATCTGCAAGCAGAACACTATCTACTGCACTTTTCATTTCTTGAATTGCACTGATATCTTCAGAAGGGATGTAGACCATGGAGAAACAAAATGCTACAAGCTGCAAGTAATGGAACCAAACAACCTACAACTTACCTGCAGTACTATGTCCCGTCCATTCCGTGTGATGTTAACAGTATGGGGCTGTCCGTTAGCCATGTTTCTGTGGTCAACATCAATGTTATATGGCTCTTTCGTGCCTCCTAGACTGTACCGAATTTGCAGATTCCCTAGTGAAAGAAATGTGAAAAGCATCCTCAGGTATTTTAATCTTTATTCACCAGCTATTTTTCCCTCTTTATTTTCTCATACCATTTTACACTTAAATTGCTCTCAGAGTTGGTCTCTGCAGTAGGACAAGAGCTGGTGTTTGAGATTATAAACTACTGGGCTGAAAACTACTTCCAGTTTATTAACCTGGAAGTGTGACAATGACCAGCATCTCAAAACCAAAGTGTTTGCAAACACTCCAGATTGCAAACCAAACACATCGGAGCTATGCATTGAAAAACATGCACAATAGGTACAAATTTAAGCACGTCAAGTGGCACTTTATTGTTGAGATTATTGTCCTCCTAATTCTTTGAAGTTACACAAAGTATGATGTTTCCTAAAGAATAAACCATTGATATGCAAAGAATAAAAGCAAAATTACAACAAATTAACACTGATGCATAATCTACACAAAGGACTTTCTTGCTCGCAGACTTAATTGTTGTTGATGGGTGACTGTCTGGACTTTCATGGAAATTTAATAATATATGGTGAAACGAAAACCTCAGGTTATATTGTTAAAAAAGTATAGTCAGAAGTGATTAATGGATATTCGTGACATACTGACAGACAGATTTTTCTTTTCTAAACAAAAGTGAAGTGTCTGCTTTGCACAACAGATTTTAATATTTAATTAAAAGGAAGGATGTTTGGAAATGGAAATGTAGATCCCATTATTGATCAAAACTTGGAATATTCTGGCCCAAAAGAGCAGACCTAGAGCTTTACAGCTATAGTTTAGATGTCTGATGTAGGATTTGTCTCATGAACCTTCTTTCTTCTCCATGAACCGAAAAAATTGAGTGGAATGTGGAATGCTCATATTAAATTATCCAATAGAAAAGAGTGGTAGTTAAATTATCCTAATTGTGATTTTCATAGGGCACTAAGGCACTATTTGGAATCAAAATATATACAGTTTTAATACTGTAACAAAAAATGGTCCATATGCAATCTTCAACCATCACAAAAATGTTTAGGACCTTATATACTATGCTACATCCGCATTTTAGCCCCCTCAGCAGGTATCCAGATTTTCAGAACAGTACATTACACTTTCCATTGCCTACTGATGATATTGCCATGAATTCAGTGATTAAGGTGCCTACATGTGGATGCCTACTTGTCCCCTCCATAATGCTAGTTCGCAGCATGGATCTGACTGTTATAGCAGGTTTTTTGTTTGGTTTTTTTTTTTTTTTTTCATTTTCTTTTGAGGAGGAGGGTTGTTTAATGAAACCCCACTGAATTGAACAGTTACATCATTACAAAATCTAGTATAGGTTCAGGTCCCATATACTTTACTTTTACATGACAAGGGTGAAGAGACTTTCTCATTAGTTCAGACCTTCAGCTGATTGCCAGTCTGGTGTTATTATCAATCATGCCTTCAACTGAGAGAGTCCAGAGCAGTTGCTTACCAGATGGTTTGACAAGCACAGCCATGAAGTCCTGGGTATAGGAGCTGATGTACAATAGGACACAAGGGGACTTCGTGGTACTGAAGCTGAAGCTGAGCTCTTCTTTATTCAAGTTGAGGTTGGGCATTGTGGTCTCAGGATCTGCAGAACTCAAAAGTGTTCGACTAACTAAATCCTTCATGCTAGTCCCTGGGGAATGGAAGTTGTAACGAAGCCACATTCCCTCTTCAAAAAATGCTCCAACATCTTGAACATAAGAGAAAAAAAAAAAAGAAAAAGAGAAATTAAACTTGCTGACACCTTTTGGATGAAACACATTGCCACTGACTTAACCAGTCCTAATCTATACATGTTTCTACTGCTGCATTATTTAAGGACTTTGTCAATATTGTCAAGAGCCTCACTATTTTCCAATGAGAATGAAAAGGACAATCTCCGTTTTATTGGTGGGTACTTGTATTCATAGATCAAAGGAAAGACAGACAGAAAGTCTATACCTGTATCAGTACTACAGACCAGAAGAACCACGCTTTAGGTTTATTCTCATTGAGGTCTTGCAGCAGATAATGTTCCAAAAAAGGAGAAACAAGGAAGAGAGATTTAAGGGGCACAGTAAACAAATACTGTGAGGAAAAAGGAAAACCAGCAATTCTGAGCAGCAGATTTGAGTGAGTTTGGAAGGACCTCACAAAGGAATGATGGAGATTCCAGCACCTGAAAGATCTGAAATAGGATTGGACCCAATGCTAGAAGATTATCCACTGCTAGCACAATCCTTCATGAGAATTGCATAATCAGGGTGCCCCTATGGGCAATAAAATGAACTGGGGAGCTTGACTTAGTGGGGAGCAAGGCAAGAGACACCTGAACTGCAGCTCTCAGGAGGTGCTACTCAGACAAAATTTTCAAACCTATCTGAGACAAAAAGTCATGTTTCAATACTCCTGACATAAAATAAAACCACTTTTGGCAGAATTCACATTTTCCATTGAAAAAGCATTGTTATTACTTCTCATAATAATGCAGTCCTACTAATTTCTTAACATTAAAAATGTTGGATATCTGGAGAATTAGGGACACTTAGTGAACAATCCAGACTGAATGGAATTGTTATGTTTGTGAGCAGCAGGCTTCAAGGATATCACGGAGACTGCCTGTGAGAAAGTAATGAAGCCACCTGTGAGAAAGTAATGAAGCAACCTTGAGAAGAAGGAAAACAGCTGGTATACGTGACTGAAAACAGAACGTGAAACAGGGTGCAGGTGGAGAGGACCCTGTGCGTGAACAAAGAGACTTAACGAATCATATTTTAGCTAAGAACGCATGCATGATATAGTTAGCCAATTAGTAGAGAGCTTGCGCATGATGCAGAACTAGAAGGGCTATATTAACCGGGATGTATCAACAATAAATTGGCATTTGCTTGATCATATTGGTCGTGTGCAGTGTCCGTGACTTCCGCGTCAGCATAAAAACATAATTCAAGGTTAACATTCTTACAGCAAAGGCTGACTTTGACAGCCTCCTACGAGAATCACAGCACAGTTGCATACCATTGGTAGTGTATAACCTACTAAGTCTATTGGGGATCGCTGCACTGGCTTCCTATGGCAGTCATTCATTTAGTGACATTGTGGTCCTGGACAGGTTTTGCTGTCTGGGACAACATCATTAAAGGAAACTTCTAAATTTTATACAAACTCAATTAAGAAGGTATGTTTATGAACATTTCATAAGGGATTAAAGAATGATGAATAAAGATTATGTGCCTAGCATATGAGTACGGTATTTAAAGAATGGTTATAGGCAATACTTAGATGTGACTAGTCTTTAAACAAAATCTTTCATCATTTACTACCTTCCTACATGACGCAAAGTTGCCATAGATTCATACAAAATTGCCCATCAAAGCTTTTGAAAAATCAACACGCTAACTTTATTTTAAGAGAAAACTAAGTTTTATTCCCTTTCAGCATTTGGAGTCTTCACACAATTCTAAGCAAAGGCTTTATCTCAAAACATATGGAGCAAGATGTCAATTTTACAAGCTGTACAGTGAAAAAAGTCAGGAACGAGTCTGCAGACTTTATTCAGAGTAGCTAAGCAGAGAAAAGATAAAAAGACAGGTAAAATTATAATAGACTTTATCAATGCACCTTTCCAGAATTTTGCTAAATCTAGAGCTGGAAAAGCTTTGTGTTTTCCTGTTACTATACAAAAATTACCCAAAACTCAAATGTCATAGTCACTGTCACCATGCGGCCATATGAAACATGAAGTCAAGTTGTGGTCCCAAGGTGCTATAAACAATTAGATCATTCTGATAGATTTATAACTGCCATTTTATAGGAGAAACATTAAATCACCTTGAAACAGTTACAGGAGAGGCAATCCAGTATAACAGCTATATTTTGCAGTAGACTCAACTTAAATACTACTGGAGTAAAATGCAGGGCCCTATCCTGAAAATACTTCCACAACTTGTGATGTCTTTTGCCATTAATAGCAGTGTTGAAAATAAGCATTAGCATTTACAAATCTAAAGCAATATATACTGTAGCTCTAACTGTTTGCAAGACTGGCTTAAAAATATCCCTACAACTGCTAATTTATTATTCTTCAACCTCTGCTTGTAGCTCATGCAAGCTGCTTCTCGGGTAGATGCTGCATCAGTTATGCTGATGTGGCGCTGGCAGAGCTGCTCACCAGAGCCACCATGTTGGGTCCCAGCGTGCCAGGCAGCCCTGTTTTTTGACACTGCTGCTCTGCTGGTGGGGACCACAGCCCCAGTGGAGACACACTGTCATTGTTTAGCCCTGATTGGGACCAGACTACGCAGTCTCGCTCTCACTCCCCCCAGCCTCCAAGGGAATAGGGAGAGATAATATGAGAAACAAGGATTTGAGATAAGGACAGGGAAGAATTCTTAAAGTTACCGTCACAGGCAAAACAGACTCAACTTGGGGAAAACTGTTCATTTATTACTAAAACCAAAGCAGGATAATGAGAATGAGAATAAGATAACTTCCCCCCACCCCTCCCTCTTAACATTATCTCCACCACCTTCCCCCTCCGGAGCGGCAGAGGGGGAAACAGGGAATGGGGGTTACAGTCAGTTCACCACACATCGCTTCATGCCGCTGCTTCCTCATCAGGGGGAGAACTCCTCACATTCCTCCTCTGCTCCATCATGAGGTCCACCCGTGGGCTACAGTCCTTCGTTATCTACTCCAAGGTGGGTCATTTCTTCCACAGGGTGCAGTCCCTTCATAACAGCTGCGCCAGGGGACCCTCCACGGGCCACAGCCTCCTTCAGGCATCTGCCTGCCCCAGCATGGGGTCCTCCATGGGCTGCAGGTGGATCTCTGCTCCTCCGTGGACGTCCACAGGCTGCAGGGGGACAACCTGCTTCACCATGGTCATCACCACAGGCTGCAGGGGAATTCTGACCAGGAGCAGCATTACTCCTCCCCTTCCTTCTTCACTGACCTTGGCGTCGGCAACTGTTCCTCTCACAAGAAATTCTTCACAACAGGCAGGCAGACGCTGCTCAGGATCTCTTCACATTTCATCTCCTCTCCATTTCTTGCAGCCGGGCTGGGATGAGTCAGGTCCAGATGGCCGCCTGGTAGGAGGTCAGAGGGTGAGGCCTGCAAGGCCCACAAGGCTTGCGCCTCTCCCTCTCTGCCCCGACTCAGCTTCTTCACATCTTCTCTCCTCTTTTTTTGTCTGTTTTCCCCTTCTTAAATATGTTATCGCAGAGACGTTATCAGGGAACATTCTGCTACCAATTGGCTCGGCCCTGGCCAGCAGTGTATCTGCCCTAGGCCCGGCCGAGTCCACTGAACAAAGGGGAACAACTTCTAGCAGCTTCTTACAGAATCTACCGCTGTAGCCGAGAACATCCACGTACACATGCAGCATACCGATGTAAAACTACATTTGTCTCTGGCCTGTTTACTGCTTGGCATGCCTTTTATTTTCAGAGCGATCTTTAGGACTGCCTGCCACTATTCTTACCAAGGGCCTCACGCACTAGGAATACTGGGACCTTCAGTCCTGACCTCAGCACTGCTCTGGGGCTGAACTGGAAAACATGCAATGCATTTTCCACAGCTGTAAATGCTACAGATTGCTACTTTAAATGTTCATTACTAGAAAGAAAGCTTTAAGTAAATGGTGCTCCCTGAAATTGTAATGTTTTTTCTTCCCAAAAGGGTTTAACAACAGAATGTTCTGTATGCTTAACTTGATTTGTGCTGAGAAAATAATTTTCAGTATAGCTTTGTTATTACAGGCATACAAGCTATTGTAATGAGCCTTCAAATTCCCCTCACGTGCACACCACGTCTTTCAAGAGGAAGCATAAGAGGAAGGTTCACTTTGGCTATATGAGTGGATTAGGCTTTCAACAGGAAGAGCCTAATATTGAATTCCCTCAAGTTCTAGCTCAGCAAAGAGTCTGATGCACATGATTACTCTATTTACTGAATGAGGCTGAAGTCCTCGCAGCAGGACTGCAAAGTGCTCAGTAGCTTACAGGAGCAAGCTCTTTAAACGATTAGAAAATATTAGAAAAAGCTAAAGGATAATTTTGTCTATATAGAACACAGGTATAAGATGAATTGGAAATGTGGAGGGCTGATCAATGAAAAAACTATCTACTTAGAGGTCACAAGCATATAATTTTCCTGAAGCTCTGATAGAAGGAATATCGAAGTCCTTCATTCAGAAAACCATTCAAGCTGCCTGAATAAAATGGGTAAAATGCAGCACAAAACCTTACTGCTGATATGTAGATGATATTTGCATGCACCACCCTCTGCTTTCTTTTGTAATATTAAAAAGGCTATCTGAAAAGATGAGTCTTGGGAGATCATGCGTAAGGCATAGTGAAGGGTTCCTCTGCAAATTGCCCTTTTGAGGCAGAAGCCTTGGGGAAATGAATGTGGTGGTAACAGATCAGTTTTCCTTGCAAAACAGTACCTATTTCTACACCAATGTGCAACACACAGTCATCCTCTATTGACAGACTCTTCAAATACATACAGTCTGGGCTTGCTTTGTAGAGGAACACAGACCAAGAATTGCGGATCATCAGAAATTATTTTAGTAAGGAAGATGCATATCCCCAGTGTGAACTGCTCATATTTTACAAAGCTGTCCAGCTTCAATTTGAAAAAGGATGAAGCAAAAGCTAATCCAAAACTTCCACACAAAATATAATATGTACCCAGAACTACGAAACTTATTTTGAAGGTTACAGTTCTTTAGTTGTCTCCCCAGTCTCCCTCTCCCCACTCAGCTACTTTTACTTTTGTACACTCTCATTATGGCTGGGATCAAAAGTATTGAAAGACAAATACCTACAAAAAATCCCATTTCTCTTGCAAAAATCCCACAATCTCATGACATTTCTGGGCTGGTGTTGTAGGCCTAAGAACCTGATTCTCCTTTGCTGCTGGTTTAACATCAGTGAAATGTCAGTGTTTGTTCTTCTCTTCTCAGGTAGTTTGGTAGCTGTACACTCAGTCACACTCAGAACTTGTCTTCTTTCTCCATTACTTTTTCCTCATCTGTGAAGAGCATTGTCAGCATTGCACAGGTGTGACTGAACACAGCTTTAGCAATATTTTCTATCTGGAGAAATGTATAAAAGATACAGAATTCAGCAGGCTATACAGAAATTGAATTGGCTCTGTGCTGAGAGTTGGGATAGGAACATTAATAGCGATCGTCATGAATCAATATACTATTCCTAATATATAAAGAAACAATGGATCTGGTGAGCTACCAAAAAAACCCGACACTGCAAAAAATCCAGTTTCAACACAGGAGATTTCAAGAGTGGCACCATAAGAGGTGGAATCTACCTTCTGCAGTAGGACAGCCAGAGATACTGGCTCACAACTGCCATTTCACATATTTCCAAGTAAACTTAAGACCTGGCTTGTTTCACCTTTCACCTGGGGACCAAGGAGAAAGTAATGCTGGTTACGTCTCTGGTATTACTGTATTAATCTTATTAATGGCAGTAACAGGGTAAAATCCCTGCCTTACAGAAGCTGGAGACAAAATCCTGACAACTATGAAGCCTGGCTAGGAAACATAAGAAATGCAGCAGAGAAAGATTCTCGCTCCTTTGTTTCACAAAGCTGACAGAAATGCCATCTTAGAGTTGTAAGTATGTCCTGTGTGGAGGCTCTAAATGCCTTTTTGGCCCTGCTCAGATTCAGTAAGTTAAAAACATTACTCTGTGATGCTACTTGCCAATGCTCAGTGCTATGTCTTCCTCGCATGGAGTTCTGGACGTAAAAAGCAGTATTTTTAAAATCCTAAGCAAGGACAGTCACTGGAGGCATTCTGACACTCGGTGTGTCTACAAAGCTTGTTAGGGCAATTTAGACAGCTGAACAAAACCTCTTTCCTGGTCCATAATTTTATCTTCTTTTTGATTTCTCATATGGTAACAAATATTGAAGAGAGATTAACTAGAGCTTGCTTGTCTGGCTTGTGGCTAAAAATGTGCTAGAAATTGCAACTATTTCCAGGCTGTGGTCACAAAGATTAAGGCTATTTGCTGAGATACATCCTGGCCATAGGGCACCAGTAAAGGGTCAGAATGTCTCAGCTGTTGATCTGGGAGAGAATTTACTTGGAGTGCTCTGAAGATAGCAATGCTTGCAATTTATCTGGTTATCTCACTCAACTTTTTATTCTACCTTAAAGTTCACACTATTCAGTTTGTGAAACCAAGAATTGGAGATTTATTTGTTTTGTCCTACATCCTCAAATCTCATATTTGGACTGTTGTTAACATAATAATTTGTAATGCATGTTTGAATTTTCTGCATGTGGAGAAAAATACCAAAATACAACAACTGCTTGTTGGCATTAATAGAATAAAAACTCACTGAGGGTTTGCTTCTGCTATTTGAATCTATCAGTACTCAATATAAAAAAGCTTTCTTTAACAAATGACCATCAGAATCATGGGATATGTAAAATAATGTGTACCAGTGAAATTATGCTGCCTGGTCATAAATCCATACTGCTATCTTCAGTAGAACAGGATGAGCGCCACAGAATATGGGGTTAAGCCACTTAATTCATTGCACTTTCAAGCCTCCCTAGTCAATGCTAATAGGTAGATTCTGCCAGGAAGCAGTTTGGCATAAGTAAGGCTGAGCTCTGAACTTTCTTCACAAGAAACACTATTTCTACCTCCATTAACCATATGGAGAGCCCAGGGCAACAAACCTCCTAGAATAGCCCTGTAAAGCTGGTGCCTTTAGTTCTACATTGTTATACCTGGACAGAAGTGCACACGCCAAGGCAAGCCTAAAAATGTTGGGAAAATCTCAGTTGCATTTCATTTGCCACTGATGATTACTATAGAACTTTCTATAGCTACAGCCATCTTAACTGATGTCTAGGACAGCAGGCTTAGAATAAGGGAATGGCAACCAGTGCTCTGTGTTCTCTGCCAAATCTAAATGAAAAGCCAACTCCCTTTCTAATAAATATCCATAATGGTTAAACCTGCCTCATCAAATAAAACAGGATGGAAGACAAAAAATGTAATGTCAAATACACAACAGACCAGGTTTCATTATTTCCTGCCAGGAAGTCTTTGAAGGTGCTCTCTAGGTAACCTCAGAGAAAAACTTGCAGCTTTGCAAGAGTCATTTGAGAAATATTAGAGATTGCCATTTGATGATTGCACAGCATTCAGAGAGACAACTTTGATAGGTGAGATCTGGCTTCAGTTCCTTCCTGTACCATAGGTATCCACTCTCAAAATAAGCAGTTGCTTGCTTCCCTCATTATCTTACTCACTTTCTGCATTACCACAATAAAAACATCTTCTTGCATTACAGAGCTAACGTAAGGATAAATACCTTATTAGCTTGTGAGGTGCCAATAATACTCCAATAGCATACAGGTGTATTAATATTGCACATGGCTGTCTACTGTGAGGACCTCGTATCTCTCAGCTGCCTTTGCACAGGCACGCAGCAGCTGGCAATGTTGCTGAAGCTGCTCTACTCATCTTTCATATAACATCTGCATTCAGTGAGCAATGACATCAGAGCAGGCCTCTTATAAATAGCTGACAAAGAAATTGAAAGTTTGTCACATTTTCTGAGCCAGGGCTTAGTATTTTTTAACTTACTACCTTGATTTACTTGCTTTCTGTATACAGAAGAAGAAATTGTTGCATTTTATAAGTAGTTTATTATGGATGGTAACTGTACCGGCAAGTTCAATTTATAATCAGGTTGGTATCTCTTTGAGATATGTAAGTAGTACAAGGAAGGATTTTTTTTTACTTTAACAAGAATTTTTTTTTCCAATAAATGAATTATTGCAACTTAAGTGAAATAATTTTCAAAGCACTAGACCACAACTGTACATGTTTAATAAGGCAGCATTGACAGGACAGCAGAATGAAGTAGCTTTACTTTTTTTTTTTTTTTGTGTGAGTATATATATTTACTCAATAGAAGCTAAGACTCAAGTTCCTGAAGTGTGATTGTACAAGTAGGAAAACTTGACTGCAGCATTCAGACTAACCAGACTGGGAGCTTAGCATTTCCAACTCAAGGAATATATAACTTTCGGCTAACAGATCATGATCATGTCATGTATAGCAGAATTTTTTAGGGAGTGGGAGGGAATGTTGCCTTGATTTTCCAGGTTCTTGGAATATGCACAATGAAAACTAAGCAGTTAGTTACATTAAACCACTTGAACAATCACCTCCCAATTACTTAGAGCAAAGCAATGAAATGTATCTGCAGTCAGCAAAGTGAAGGGAATTGAATGGGTATAACCAGGGCAGAAATTGGAGATGGACAAGTACCATTCAAAGAGTCTGTGGAAGGATGCAGAGCTGCTTCACCCATGTCATTAGTACTGTATGCTTGCCCTTTGTATCTAGAAAATACATCAAGTCTTTTCTCGTGAACCAAGAGGACATGGTACAAGATTCCAGGAGCTGCAATTAGAAAATGTAGGATGCTCTTCTTTCACAAGTCTAGAGAGTTTGACAACATGCACAACATGTTCCAGTGTTTTACTTGATTTAAAAGGCTTGATGCAAGTTAAATTTACAATTGGAAAATTTATAGGCTGAAAATAAAGTGTTTTTAAAACCTCATTATCAGCACTGTTTGTTACAGAAGTTTTACAATTATTTTAATCACAGGATGCTCCAAAAGCAGTCTATTTTGTGTTTCATTTATCCTCTAACTTTATCTCAATACCTGTTGTTTCTACAGAGAAGCCAATGAAGCCACCCACACATAAATCATACTTGGGGATATTATAGGTGAAAACATTACTTTTCAGCATTAATAGATAGGAAATTGTTAACTTGATTTCATACATAAGGTTTTAAGGATTTAGAGAGGTATTTTTAGCTTGGTATAGGTTTGATATTTAAAGTAGAGATCTGATGTCATGTTTAAATGGCACAATACCGTATGGTGCAGAGATCCCCATGCTAGCATGAGTGCCTTTGCACTACTCGGTGCTGCCCAGTAGCAGTAGCTTGCAGCAAATTTTACTGCGTGCCCAAAGTATCACTGTCAGAGCTCGGAGCCTTTGGCAGGACTTGGGGGCTAATAAGGAGAATTAAGAGTATAATAGTACTACTGTTGCTATGACAGTGCTTTATGAGTCAAAAATGACAGTCAAAATGAGGGTTTGTATGTGCTAGGTTCTCAATTATTCCCTTAATTATATTTTTAATTCTGTTAGCTCCACATCCAGGAAAAAGAAAACTCTTGGCTTAGAGCTAGTTTTGGCAGAAGTTTGGAGTTTATCTATCCAGAAGAGAAACAGAAAAACACACATGATGAGTTTTGGCAATATAGAAAAAAAAATGAGTTCACTTAATATGGCATAGTAATAATTCTTTTATTTTTCTTTTTTTTTTTTCTTTTGAGTTAACATATGTGATCTGTAAGAGACTTAACCAGTTCCAGCCTGAATGGGTTTCCCGTAATGTAACCGTGCTAGCAAACAGAAATACTAAAGTTCCATGCATTACCATTCTTCAACTCACAACAAACCATTTCTATATTAACTGAAACCAATGTACTCATATTCCCAGGGGTTACTGTACGTACAGTCCTGAATGTAATGGACATGTTTTATAATTTGTCTTTGAAGCAACACAGCATAGTGAAACTTGATGGCATGTGTTTCCATAGTAAATCAGTCTCTTAAAATCATTGATTTTGAAAATTCAGAGCATAGTTTAGGCATTTCCAAAGGACTGACATAGATGGGGGAGTTCTGTACATTCCTTACTCTAGCAATTTCAATCTCTAACCCAGTTTGAGCCACTAAAAGATTTGATCTGGTTATGGATGGATAACATTTTAAATCCAAATGCTAAACTCCCAATTTGTAAGATATTAAACCCAAAACTCACACTTATGTATCTCCAAATATGTTTCTGAATAAGACTAGGTAGCTTTTTTTTTTTAAATGCATGTTTTTTCTAAAGAAGTAACCATGACATTGTGCAAGTAGGAGTTCATTGTTCAACAGATCAACACTACGAAATGTACTCTGCCAGACCTGCTATGAGCACAGATGTTTCTGATGCATTTTGTTGTGTTATTTGTTTTAAATAGGTAACAGATATTAGTACTAATTCTCATGTGGTGTTAAAACATCACATTTCAGTCCTGGATGTATAATTTGACTTGTTTGAAGAAGTACTAAACAAAATTTACTTGTTTAATTAATAACAGCTGAAGCATTGATTCTGTTGTGTTTTTTTCTCAGGCAGATATTTCTCCCATACTCTGCCTCCTGCACTAAAGCATTTACCTTTAATGCAAAATGGTCCATCGTAGGCAGTTCTGGAGCAGTCACAGGAGTAGCCGTTGTATTTCTCGACACATTTACCACCATTTGCGCAGTACATCCCATAGCTTGTGCAATGGCCAGAGCAGCCAGGCTTCACCCCTGGAGTGACTTTTGCTCTCTCCTCCAGGTCCAGTGTCACACCGTTCATCCTTAATGAACGAATGCAACCTAGGAAGCCTTGCTGGCCTCCTGCAGCACCTGAGAGGGAATGTAAAATTGTGAGACTGAACAGATTTTATTGTTGTTGCTTTATATGACATATCCTGCTAAGCTTGTGAAAACGGCTGGAAATAAGTAACTTCTTTTTAAAGACAAGGAATTGCCATGTTGTTATGACATTGAAATCAATGAAACCTAAGCTCTCAGACCATATCATAAGTAAGCATAAAGTTTGCTTTACACTGATGAGATAGTAAAGATTCTAGCCCTCCACTGTGAGACTTCATATCTTTTAAACTTCAAGATTTTTAGAGATAACAGTGGCTTGGCTTACTCTCCATATGAATAGTGATGATGGATGCTAATAATAATGCTATAATATGTTATGCAGTGTTACACTTTACAAAGTCACGATGGGGAAAGAAGGAAAAGATTTAAATTCCTATTCTCTGTTGCAATAGGAAATATGTCCATTTCCAAGCAATATCATGTACATTGTTTAGTTGTCTGAGTATAAGGTGAAGGACATCAAACTGAAGAGTTACATTTGAAAATTTGCATTGAAACGGCTTCTCTTAGCGGTGAATAAGAACTACTCCTTTTTCCCCTGAGTAGACACTTGCTGAAAAATGTGATTTCAGCTAGGAAATCTTACCTGGGGCTGGATTAGAAAAAAAAAACAAACAACCCAAGCCACCAAACCCTAAAATATGCAAGCAAATAACAATGAGTGGCTGTCATCCTTTCTCCTCATATTCTTGTCTCTTTGATTACTGCAGTGCTACAGGTGCTGAAGAGTCCCTGAGGAGATCTGAACGCTCATCACCACAGAGCACAGAGGCTGATACTTATCTGAGTGAAGAAGAGGACTAAATACAAACCAAAGAGAGAGGGCTTCTTCAAATCAACTGCTGGTAACTGGATGATTTGGGGTACAAGGAGGCAATGCTCGATCTCTGCTGAGGGCGTTCTGGTGTGGTTCAATTCTTGTCAACTCTTATACACTGGAGTGATGAAAAAGACCCCAATGCACCTAATTTCCTTCTTTCCCCTCCTGGTGACTGTCCTAGCCTGTAAGACATGAGGTCATCATCCCTCAGGCTCTCTTGCTTGCCCAAGGAATAGATATTTATTCTACAGAAAGTAGAACAGGAGGCACCAAAACAGACGCCTCTTGTTTGATATTACTCTCCAAGCCCTGATGTTCAGAGTGTTCATGTGGGACACTCCAACTCAGATTGATTATCTGCCTCACTCTGCGTAAGGATTTAAATATGTTCTTTGAGAAGTATGCTCCAATCACAAAGTTATATGAAATGGATGTGATTCAGAAAAAAGGAAAAATCTGTTGCAGATTTGGAGCAATTTTCAGCAATAAAGGTAGTAGGTATTCCAAAATATTGTTGGTGTTGCAGCTAATTCAAAACTACCAATAAATATAATCATTATTAACAATACTACAAGAACTCAGGCTGGGAAAAAAATCCATCTTTTCCTGTTTTCAGCGAAAGGCTTGCTATTTCTTTTAAAAGGTTAAGGCTCCCTCTTTTAAACAAACTTCACATTTCAGCTTATTTTGAAACTGCCTTTTATTGGAATCACAGTCAACAGTAAAGGAGAATTTGAGCTTGTAAATAATGACTGCGCATCTGGTGACACATTATACACAGTTTGCAGTGTCACTGTGCTGTTTACTAAGGCAGTGAAAGCTTTAAACATAATTTTAATTAATTTCTGCTGTTGAACCCTGACTAACATGGGGAAAAAAAGAGATAATATCTTTTTTCCTTCCCTCCTTCCCTCTTCTCCTGTTAACAGATATGCAGATAGGTATCCAGAGAGGTGCTTCTTTGCTCAACATTTTGTGCAGTTCTGATTCCAGCTAATGGCACTTGGCATGTCTGCACTTTGCAGCTTTGGGGTAACAGTCAGAGAAACACAAGTGCTGCCGCAATAGCCTGTCCAAAATGTAGTGGAGACCAGCAGCTTCAGAAAGCAGCTGGACTAACTTGGTTCCATTTTTGTAACACTGTGTGATGCTTTCCTACATTGAATGAGCAAACAGCCGATGTGACTAAAGAGAAAACACCTCAGCTGTGAACGCAAAAGCATGAGCAATACTCAAACCTAAAGAGGCTGAAAAGTGCTGCTGAGGCTAGGCTGGGCACTGCAGGCACATGGAGTCCTGGCAAGAGCTATACTGAATTTTTCACTTCTGTGGTGAATAAGTGTGTGTGTGTGAGAGGGACACTCGGCAAAAAAAGGAGTTTGGCACTACTGCCTGCTACAGGCACTTTCAGCCAAAAGCTGAAGGTGGGGAAAGACAAAAACGACAAGTTGCCAGCACAGAATACTTTTGTCTTAGTTGATCTTCTTATTTCTGTAATTATGGACATGCTGTCTTCGTCTCTTTTTTTGTCTTTTTTTTTTTTTTCCTCCCTCTGCTGTCATGCAGTGCTTCAGGAGCGTAACTTCCCACATTAAACTAACTGCTGCTGGCAAGAAATGAGGCAAAGACTCTTCAGCATGTGAGAGCAAAGCCTGGTTACCTGCTCTGAATCTTACCAACATAGAGCTGACTGTACAATTCCAGCCGCGTGTGTCCTTCTGTTGGTGCTTTCCGGACCTCCAGGGGGAACTGGTCTACCTGCAGGCTGGCCTGCTTGACATTCCTCTCAGCATTGACCCGATGCCACTGGTCATCATTGAGCTGATTGGGAGACTTGACGATGATTTCCACGGGTCCATTTCCAACATCAAATGAAAAGGAAACCTCTGTAGCAGCTGAAACACCAAGCAAAAGGGAACCAATCTTAGGTTGTAAACAAATTCATTTATACTTCATAAAAGAAAGGAGTCATATTTACTAGAAATATGCACTGCTCAGACACCTTTCAGAACTTACAAGGACATTCAGTTCCTTCTCACTTAAGCAAGAGTTAAAGTATTTCCAAGGAAGCCATGGTGAAAAGTTTCTACAGCATGTGATGGAAATCAAATAAGTTTGACTTGTAAAATTTAACCAGAATAATTTATATTCTTGAAGAAGATTTTTTATTTCCACTGATAATTTCAATAATATTGGAAAAACATGTTCACCAACTTTTAGACGAAAACATCATCAGAACCTGAAACAATGATGTTGATTTTTTTTTTTATTTTTGCAGCTTTCCAGTTTACATATGTTTTTTTTTTTTTTAGGGAAATACGCATTTTGATAAAACATTCATGCAGAAGAAGTCTAATTTTTTTTTTCCTTTGAGGAGCAATTAATTTTTATAATGAACTAATAATGTGGTGGTAATGACCTATGTGAAATTTTATGACTGAAAAAGAAATGGATTCTTAGCAAGAGCTACAGTGCTCTATTTACAGTGGATGATTCAAAACATGTTTAGAAATGTTACAAATATCCATTAGGCTCTACTAATGGATATTTGGTCACCCTCAGCAAACTATGTAATTGATACTTATTATTAAACAAGGACTGTGATTAATAATATAGATGATTTTGGAATGAAGAAATATAATTTTTACTTTCCTACTTTGACTATATAGTTTGAGGCTGTAAATTATATTATGGTGGCAAAAAATCAGATGAAAGGGTTACCGGAAAATGGATTATCAACCACAGCATTCACAAAGGACGATACCAAACAGAAGTAAAGACAACTAAGAGTTCAATATCATTTGTTTTTCTTACACATAAATTAAAAAAGCTGCAGTGCTCTTTTAATTCTTCTGAAAAACCTTGGGTGCCCAATTATGGTCTTAGTGTTCCAGTACAACTGTGGTTTCTTGTTTGGTTGAATTAATAAAACGTCTTACAAAAATAATACTCAGCAAGGCTGTTAAGTTGTGGTAGAAGCACCACTCCATGATCATTATAACTAACAATACTAATAAATAGAGGGAAATATTTTTGTACATTGCCTAATAGATTTTCACATGATTAAGTCAGACTGAATTAAGTGCATTTTTATGAAAACTGGAAGGATAGGAATAAACTTTTTACGGAGAATGTTCTTTCAAACCAAATTTATTAGACAGTTGACACTTTTGATTTTTTTTTCTGCAAAATTGGCTATTGCTAAAGAATTAAAAGCATGTTTATTGCTATTGTACTCCTTGTTCTTTGCTGAATAAAATAATTTAATTTGTTGAATGAACTACCTTTCATAAGCCATGAATTTAATCTGTTTGGCTTTTTGCACTTTACAAGACAGAAAATCTGTATGAGCTAAAGCTTGCCATTAAAGAAGTAAAATATTTCATTTTAATGTTATTGTGTCTTATAACTTCAATGATTCTGCCATAAACTCAGGCAAATTAGGAATTTGAGTAAAATCTCTCCAATACCTATGTTGTGTTCAAGTCTATTTTCAAGGGTGTGTGTGTAATTCTCCTTTACTTTTTATTTTTAAAAACTGCCTTGTGTCTCTTCACTGTCAGGCTTGAATTGCTTCCCAAAAGCTGTCTGTCTACAAGGCTGTAAAATGAGAACTCCTTAGCAGACATATCTTATTCTGAGGCAACTGATGGCACTGTTGATATTGCTTTTGGGTACCTTGATTACAAACTCATCCAGGATTTTGAAAACCTCTGCAAGAATGCTTCTTTGTTTGCAAGCTTTTCATCTTCTGCATGGAAGTATCTCTAATTTTTTAAAGGAAGATTATTCTTCCTTTAAAAGAGAAAGTGTAGAGAATTGGCAAGTAGAGATATTTCAAGTAGAAGTTGTATGTCTGCATAGTCTAGCTTTATGCATGGCTTTAAACTGAAATCCGTGTCACAGCCTGAAAGACTTATAATTAAATTAATACTTATTTGAGAAAATTATTCACTCTGTCATAAAAGCCAGAGTACCATTTGTAAAAATTCGTATTATATTTTTATATTTAATCTTATAGTTAGGGAAGGAAAAGCATTCCAGAAAAACGTCCTCATCAAAGGCCACTTTCAGTGCATGTGCCTGCTGACATGCTGAAAGTCATGAGAAGGCAGTACAGCGTCTATGGACGGTGCTGATCCATCCCCAAGCAACATGAAAACATGACTCTCATAAACCAAAGGGGAGGAAACATTTGCTAGACTGATGGACTGGAAAAATATGAAGTATGTCAATGAAAAGAACTTTGCAAGATGGCAGAGCCTACACGACAGCACGTCTCACATGTGAGTTATGTTGCTGGTTTTGAGCATTCATTCTCAGTTTCTATTGGAATTAATTGTTGAGTCTAAGAATTAAGTACATTTTCCAACCAGGGGCATGTTTAGGTAAAATTATTGGTACTTGTATCTTAACAGAAATGTTTGAACATCTGAAAACAAGCATGTTAGTCAGAAAAGGAAGACAAAATAAATTGTTTGTACCCCCACAATAAATGAGACAAGGGATATGGTGACAATGGACAATGGAGAAGGCTGAGGTACTCAACATCTTTTTTTTTTTGTGTCAGTTTTCACCGGCAATTGCTCTTCCCAAATCTTGAGTCCCTGAATCTCAAGGCAGGGACTCGGGGAATGAAATGTTCAAGGTCAGGTTGGATGGGGCTTTGAGCACACCATGCTGCACCCACTCCTTCTTTTTCCTTTACTCCAGCTTTACTGCTGAGCATGATATTGCAGGGTATGGTGTATTCCTTTGGCCAATGGTCAAGTGTTCTAGCTGAGTCCCTTTCCAGATTCTTTGCTACCCTTAGCCTACTGACTGGGGCAGAAGTGTGAAAGAGAGAAAGCTTTGACACTGTGCAAGCACTGCTCAGCAACAGCCAAAACACATCAACACTGTTTTAGGTACAAATCCGAAACACAGCACCACACAGACTGCTGTGGAGAAAGGTAACTCCATCTCAGCCAGACTCAGTACAAAATCAAATTTGTTCAGAAGTTCAATGCAACTAGTTAAGTAGAAAAGTGGCAATTATTTAGGTTTTTTCCTAAGTATCATTTATTTTTCAGTCTCTCTATGTCTGCACACACAGCCCTTGCATGATGTGGCATCTTTGACTTGAATATATCCTTGGTTGACATGACAGTAGTGTTATTCTGTCAAACTTTTGAAGAGGATGATTAAAAGATATCTAACATACATGTGCACGTGACTATTTATTCACAGCTGCCAACTGAATCAGAGAAGGATTTTTTCAGAAACATGTAGAAAATGAGCTGCACAGGTCCCAGAGATTTCTAATAGTCTGTCACTTTGTAGCTCATGACATGAATTTTCCTAACTTCATAAACTTAATAAAACTTAACAAAGGTTAATTTTTTAATGTGCTTCTGTCACATATATTCATTCAGTAAACTGAGGCTTGTGGCTTAGTTTCACCCTTTGTGTGCCTTGTGCAATTACATATAATTAAATCTGAACACGTTTCTTTAATTGATTCAGTTTTCTAAGGTCTCAGATCATTTTCAGCCATCTGTGCAGAACGTAGAAGTGCAACTTTGGCAAACAAAATGCCCTTCTCACTCTTTGTTCTGTGTTCTTGTTTTTTAGCTCTATTCAGATCTCACCATTTCCTCATCTTAAATCTATCAGGCATTTGTCCATAAAAAGGAAGGGACACAACTGAGCCACCCTGCAGGAAAACCTGGATCGGCTGGAAGAGTGGGCTAACAAGAACCTTATGAAGTTCAACAAGGACAAATGTAAGGTTTTGCACCTGGGAAAACAGAACCCAGGAATGCAGCCCAGGCTGAGATCTACCCAGCTGGGGAGCAGCTCTTTGGAAAGGGACCTGGTGGACAACAAGTTCAATAGGAGTGAATAGTGTGCTGCTGCGTCAAAGAAAAGCCATAGGATTGCGTCAACAAGGGCATCACCAGCAGAGATATAGAAGTCATTATTTCACTCTACTCAGCACTTGCCAGGCCACACTTGTAATATTGTGTTCAGTTTTGGTCCCCACTATACAAAAAGGATGTGGATAGGCTGGAGAGGGTCCAGAGAAGGGTCACAAAGATGATTAAAGGACTTGGAAATCTGCCATATGAGAAAAGGATGAAAGAACCAGGTTTGTTCAGCCTTGAGAAAAGAAGGCTTAAGGGAGACCTTATCAGCATGTTCCAGTATTTAGAGGGTGGCTACAAAGAAGATGGAGACTCCCTTTTTACAAGGAGACATATGGAAAAGATATGGGGTAATGGGTACAAGTTACTCCTGGGGAGATTCCGATTGGACACAAGAGGAAAATTTTTTACAATGAGAACAATGAGCCATTGAAATAATCTCCCCAGGGAAGTGGAGGATTCCCCAGCATTAGATACTTTTAAGATTTGGCTGGACAGAGTGCTGGGCCATCTTGTCTAGACTGTGCTTTTGCCAAGAGTGGTTGGACCAGATGATCCTTGAGGTCCCTTCCAACCTGGTATTCTGCGATTCTATGATTCTATGACTGCATTGTCTGTGGGATTCTTCATTCCTTGGGTCCTTTCAAGACTTTCTGGTAGATATGCTTTAGTTAAACACAAGTTCTGAGGCTTGACTGCATGGGAATTAGTGTGCACTTCTATGTCCTTTGCTATGCAGAAGGTCAGGCTAAATGGCTGATAGACTTTTCTGGCATTCAAGATCTATGAACATAGGAATAGGTCTCCCATTTTCCTATAACTCTTTATGTTTCAAGTCTCTTTTTTTTCCTTTTTTCCTGGTTTGATCCTTGATGATAAATTGCAGGCTAGGATCTCCAGCTATAACGAAGCTGCCAGCAAAGAAAGAGACACTGACAGACTGGTGGGTGCTCACAAGATGCAAAGCAGCAGGTGGAGGTTCTCAAGACATATCAGCTGTGAAAAAAAAAGGAGAAGGGTTTACAACCCTCCTCAGAGTCAGTTTTGTATGCCTGTCTATTTCTCTCCTTCTCTCCCATTATCCTTTCTCTGAAACACATACTTTCATCTCCTCCCTTGTAGTTTCTCTTATCTCCCCTGATGTATGTTCATACACTTCAGTGGGACATACTGATGTTTTAGTTGACTTACATCAAAGGGAATAGTATCGAACGCCTTTAGGAAATCCCATTCTTAGAACATAAAAGCCTTGTTATGGCTAGAATCAGAGCTTGCTTGTCTGTAAAATAGTATACAACAATAAACTATAAAGTGTAGACTAAAACCTCTCAGACAGATATTTCCTCCCCCCACTTTGCTTGCTTGTTCCATTAAAACAATCTCTGTAAGAGCAACGTCTGCCAAACTTCTTGGAGTTTGTTTGTAAATAAATCTCTGATGAAAGGGTCACTGACTAAACCAGTAGATAGAATTTAGTGAAATGATTGAAAATGAATGAAAACTTAATCAACAGATAGAGATGCTAAACGTATCTAGGGCTAGTGGTTTATATATCTTTATATGGAATCCATCACCAAGGTCGAAATCAGGTGTCATATCTGTAGTCATTGGAATCCTTCCCATTGACTTTAGTAGACTCTGCATAGAAAAGAGGGATTTCCAGGCTTTGACAGCAAACATCTTGTCCACTTTTCCCACTTATACTCAGCTGAGTTTAAAGGTAGTTTTACCAAGTCATCTGTAAACTACCTGCCCTGCTGTCCTCATTTGCACAGGGGTGAGAGATGGCCATGTCAATGGCCTCCTTCAGGCATCCACCTCCCCCAATGTGGGGTCCTCCACGGGCTGCAGGTGGATCTCTGCTCCTCCGTGGACCTCCATGGACTGCAGGGGGACAACCTGCTTCACCATGGTTATCACCACAGGCTGCAGGGGAACTCTGGCCAGGAGCAGCATTACTCCTTCCCCTCCTTGTTCACTGACCTTGGCGTCTGTAGCTGTTCCTCTGGCAAGAAATTCTTCACAACAGGCAGGCAGATGCCTCTCAGGTTCTCTTCACATCATCCATCTCGTCTCCTCTTCTCTCCATTTCTTGCAGCCAGGCTGGCCCGAGTCAGGTCCAGATGGCCGCCCAGCAGGAGGCCAGAGGGTGAGGGCTGCAAGGCCCACAAGGCTCGCACCTCTCCCTTTGTCCCCACTTCAGCTTCTTCACATCTTCTTTTTTTTTTTTTTTTTCCCCTTCTTAAATACATTATCACACAGGCATTATCGCGGAACATTCTGCCACCAGTTGGCTCAGCCCTGGCCAGCAGTGGGTCCGCCCTAGTCCCGACTGAGTCCACTAAACAAAGGGGAGCAACTTCTAGCAGCTTCTTACAGAAGCTGCCACCGTAGCCCCCTCCCCCCGCCACTAAATAAAACACTTATATGTGAAATACCTGTGTGTACCTGTAAATATGGTTAGTGATGCATAAGCTTATGTCTACAGACAAGGAACTGAAAGGTTCTACAATATCCAGTAATTTAATCAGGTGGCTGTGCCTGATGAATGTATTAGGCAAACAAACCATTCAGTCTATAAAAATTCTTAGCTTCAAGTCTTTGAAAAGTAGTTTGCTATTGCATAATTTACTCTGAGCACAAGAGTTGTCACTAGGAATGCTCATTAAATTATTATATTGGTGTGCTGTCTTGAAGCTTCTAAGGTCTAATAACTGAACAGTTTATTTTCTAACTCTCTAAGATTTATAAGAAAATGAAGTGGAATCTCACTGTATCTTGAAGAGTAACTTCATATATCTTCAGCAAAGCCTCAGATTGCCATCTCTCGGGGTGTGGGGGGGAGGGCGGATACAGTAAGGAAGTAAAGAACGTGTCCCTCTGATTTAAGAAATAGCTTTTCCAAACAGCTGACAAGGAGGAGTGTCAGAAAGGAATACAGTGGTGAACTGCTGCTATGAGTGTGGCTGAAGTCTTTGGTTACTCCATTTATCAAGCAGCTGCTCTGGCAGGCTTTTACTTGTCAGGATTCACGGAACAGTTGGCAGAGATGTAGAATTACCTGCAGCCTCAGTTTTTACATACACCAGTAAATCTACAGTACCCCATTATTTTTATAGCTGGCTGGTCAGCTGACAAGAAGTAGGATTGCTTAGAAAGGAGATAGTTGGATAAGGTATACATTTTTCTATAAAGCAGTGCTTCCAGAAACCATATGTCTCTGGTTAAAACTTCCAGCTGTTTTTAACATTAAAGCTGGTTTTTTTTTAGAAGGAGAAAAAAAGGATTATTTCTCTTTTAGAGATTTCCTGTAAAGTTTTTGTACCCGAAAGCCCCTATGACATTTTGTGTCCACTCTCCATATAGCTATACTGAGTACATGCAGTAGAGCTGACATTTGCTCTGAGAGGTGATAGCGAGTTGGTGCATGCAGTATTTCTATGATCTGAAATAAACTCTGTGGCCCATTAGATACACATATCTGCCATAAGAGACCCACTTACTACTGCTAACCAGTTTAACCGGTCATTGCCCTAATTCATCCTTTGCCTCTGTTTCCTTGTTGCAGAGGTTGGGAGCAGACCTAGCATGCATGAAACAGAGGTGAAACAGCAGCCTGTATGTCAGCCAAAAGCAACAGATCCTTCAGGTCTGCACCAGCAATTCTAATGTTCTTTTTTTTTTTAAGCACCTCAGGATTGAATGCAGTCAAACAAAATGTGCCACGAATTTAATTTTGAATTCTTGAAAACTCAGCTGCCCTTCCCATTCAGTTCTTTCTTGCAGTCACTCCTTTCTGGAAATGGTAGCTTTGCATAATGGAGCCTGGCTAGAGCCATTGAAGTGCAGGAAAATAGGCCTCCAGGATCCTAACTTGAAACTCTGCATCAGGCAGGTGGCTACCTAAAATTTGGCTAAATATCAACATATCTCTCTAGGGTTAAATTAGCAAGAGTATGGTTTTGTACTTTTATGAGATGTGGGTTGAACACTTCAGAGAGTTATGACTATGAAAACCCAACTACTTTATATCTGTGAGATGTTTGTCAAATAGACTATATTTGAATTTTCTGATCAAGAGAAATCCCAAGTTTTAGAAGAGAGATGTATTCCTGAAAGCAAATTTTGTAAGGGGCATATTCCTGAGAGTTTGTGAAGAAGCATCTACCATCACTGTTTTGTATCAGATTCCCAGGACTGTTGCTCTAGAAAGCCTGTGGTGAATTAAACTGTTTCCAGAAAACTCTCTTAGTGACACTTGTCATATAATTCTAATTAAAAATATACTCTGCTCACCTCTGTAGTTCCTCTCATCCTAGCACCTCCAAGCAATTTACAGACACTAATGAATTGTGTCTCACTGTTATTATTCTGAAGTAGGTAAACAGTAAGCCAGTTTTGCAACTGAAGAAAAGATGAGGCTTAGAGAGATAAAGGTCAGCTTGTGTTTGATCTCGGCATGAACATGTAAGAGAGAAAGCAGCTTTCTTATTAATTTATTATAGAAAGCTAGAAATATTTACAATCACTACATTCAGAGATGTCACTTGGCAGATAACCCCTGCGATGCTAGGTGTTCTAAAATTCTCTCCAAGAAGTGATCAGTGAACTTGGCTGCTGTGAAATGGATTGCATAGAGTAGTTTGCTAATGAGAGCCGCGGTATAGATTCAGGACAGGTCTACTTGCTCTATGGGCAAGGGATACTGACAGCACTCTGATACCTAACATTTGCAGTTGAAGAGAAAATGCCTACATTGTGTGGATGATAACTTCCTCCTGCAGGCGATAGAGGAGCCAACAAGGAGGGGTACCATGCTGGACCTTGTGCTCACCAACAGGGAGGAACTGGTGGGGGATGTGAAGCTGAAGGACAGCCTTGGCTGCAGCGACCACGACACGGTGGAGTTCAAGATCCACGGGGCAGCGAGGAAACTACACGGCAAGCCCTCAGCCCTAGACTTCAAGAAGGCAGACTTCGGCCAGCCTCTTCAGGGACCTGATGGGCAAAGTGCCATGGGAGGCAGCCCTGGAGGGAAGAGGGGCCCAGGAAAGTTGGTCTATATTCAAGGAGCACCTCCTCCAAGCTCAACAGAGGTGCATCCCGATGAAGAACAAGTCGGACAAAAAGGTCAGGAGGCCCACGTGGATGAGCAAGGAGCTCCTGGGCCAACTGAAAGTGAAGAGGAAAATCTATAGAGGGTTGAAGCAGAGACAGGTAGCCTGGGAGGATTACAAAGAGGCTGTGCGAGTGGCCAGGGATCAGGTGAAGAAAGCCCTGATGGAATTGAATCTGGCCAGGGATATAAAAAGCAACAAGAAAAGCTTCTATAGGTATGTAGGGGACAAAAGAAAGTCCAAGGAGAATGTAGGCCCCCTCTGGAAGGAAACCGGTGTCCTGGTTACTCAGGACATGGAGAAGGCTGAGGTACTCGATGACTTTTTTGCCTCAGTCTTCACCGATAAGGACTCTTGTCTCACCACCCAAGTTGTGGAAGGCACAAGTGGGAACTGAGAAGATGAAGAACTGCCCACTCTACTTGAAGAGCAGGTTCGGGATCAGCTGAGGAACCTAAAGGTGCACAAGTCCACGGGACCTGATGAGAACCATCCACGGGTGCTGAGGGAACTGGCAGATGAAGTTGCCAAGCCACTGGCCATCATATTTGAGAAATCGTGGCAGTCTGGTGAGGTCCCCAATGACTGGAAGAGAGGGAACATAACCCCAATTTTTAAAAAGGGGAACAAGGAGGACCCAGGCAACTACAGGCTGGTCAGCCTCACCTCTGTGCCTGGCAAGGTCATGGAGCAGATTCTCCTGGAAACCATGCTAAGGCACATGGAGAGCAAGGAGGTGGTTGGTGACAGCCAACATGGCTTCACCAAGGGCAGATTGTGCCTGACCAATTCGGTGGACTTCTATGACGGGGTGACGGCATCGGTGGATAAGGGACGAGCAACAGACATCATCTACCTGGACTTGTGCAAAGCTTTTGACACTGTCCCATACAACATCCTTCTCTCTAAACTAGAGAGGCATGGGTTTGATGGACGGACCACTCGGCGGGTAAGGAGTTGGCTGGATGGCCGCACTCAGAGAGTGGTGGTCAACGGCTCAATGTCCAAGTGGAGACCGGTCACGAGTGGCGTCCCTCAGGGGTCTGTGTTCGGCCCGGCCCTGTTCAACATCTTTGTCGACGACATGGACAGTGGGATAGAGTGCACCCTCAGCAAGTTTGCTGACGACACCAAGCTGTGTGGTGCCATCTGTGGGGGATTCAACAGAGACCTATATGAACCTAGTTGATACAGCAGTAAAATAAGGTCAGGAAAAGGTCAAAACACAGGTGCAGGAAAAGAAACTGCACTCAGAGGCAAGAAATGAAAAACGTAATCGAGTAAGAATGAGGGAGTAGAAATGATAAGGAGAAACTGGATGAGAGCATCAATAACCAATCAGAAGTAAGCACGATCGGGGTCAACAGCCAATCATAAACATGTATGCTCAGTGCGTGAACAAGGCAAAAATATATAATGAGAAGAAAAAGAACAATAAATGTCTCCATTTCTCCCAAAATAATGGAGTCTGTGTTTCATTCCCTTCAATGGTGACCCTGTTGTTATAAGGGGTTTTTCAGCGCGGCACCCAGCTCCGGAGGGAACCCAGCTGAACGAATCAAGCTTGCACCAGGACTGCGGCTTCAAGCCCGGGACATCACCTGGAGGACAGGTGAGCAGCTGGGAATTAATCATGGGAGCTAACCTCTCTGCAGAAGAGGAGGCAATTGTAAAGCTATTCATTAAATTATTAGCAAAGAGGGGGATCAAATATGATGCATATAAAGTAAAAACTGAAACTTTGAGATTGTGGCAAGCAGAAAAGAGAGTGCAAACTGCTGTTGCTCAGGCAACGACAGCGGAGCCGAGTCCAGAGCCCGCTAAGTCGCCCCCGCAAGACAACTTAATAGTCTTGGAAGACAAAACGGAGGAAGGCATCTTGCCATCTCCCTTGCCGACTCCCCCGTTTCCAAGCTTCTCTCCATTGTTTTCCTCCATTCCCGCTGCACCATCCTTTGACCCAAGGGAGCAACGGGCACAAATGCAGCGGGAAGATTTAAAGGAAGGAGCAGAACTAGGGATGGCTTATCCTGTGCAGGTGCGAAATAATGGACCGAATGAGTATGTCCCGCTTCAGTGGGATTTGACAAAGGAACATAAATACATTTTAATGATTCCCACAAAAGTGTTAGAGGAACAGAACTGTGCTATTAATAACACTGACCTGAAGAACTTGTTGATTTGGGTGTCCGCTCACATATCAGATGCTAACATCTTTAATATATATACAGTGGGCACCTGGGTCACCATAGGTATTAGACTATGGGACTGTGCAATGCAGAGTGACCCTGCTGTTCAAAAGTTACTACTGGCGTGACGTCTAATGTTTGAAACCTTAGAGAATCGCACGCCGAAAGAGGATCCGACAGCACCTGTTACCCCATCCGCTCCTCCATCTGTGGAAACAAAGACTAACAGTGAGCCAGAAAATCCCTTTGATCCAGGTCCCATAGATCCGGAAAAGGAGCCTTCTGTCTTTGGAGCTTCCTCATTTTAGAAGCGGCGTGTTTGTGTGTGTGTGTTCTTTGTGTCAAAGGTGTTGTGCTTTTTTTTTTTGTGTGTGTTTGTGTGTGTCATTTTGTTTAGTGAGGGGGGGCCTAAGGCGGTAGCTTCTGTAGGAAACTGCTAGATGTCGCTCCCCTTTGTTCAGTGGACTTGGCCAGGCCTAGGGAGGACCCACTGCTGGCCAAGGCCGAGCCAATTGGTAGCAGCATGTTCCCTTATAACGCCTCTGCAGTAACGTATTTAAGAAGGGGAAAACAGAAAAAAAAAGAGAGAAGAGAAGATGTGAAGAAGTTGAGCGGGGGCAGAGGTGCAGAGGGGGAGGCGCAGGCCTCATGGGCCTTGCAGGCCTCACCTTCTGGCCTCTCGCCAGGCAGCTGACTGGGCCTGACTCATCCCGGCCCAGCTGTAAGAAGTGGAGAGGAGACGAGAAGTGAATAAGATGTAAAAAAGATCCTGAGAGACATCTGCCAGCCTGTTGTGAGGAACGGCTGCAGACGCCAAGGTCAGTTCAGAAGTGAGGGGGAGGAGTAATGTGGCTCCTGGCCAAGATTCCCCTGCAGCCTGTGGTGACGACCATGGTGGAGCAGGTTGTCCCCCTGCAGCCCATGGAGGTCCACGGAGGAGCAGAGATCCACTTGGAGCCCGTGAAGTACCCCACATCAGGGCAGGTGGATGCCTGAAGGAGGCTGTGGCCTGTGGAGGGCCTGCTGGGACAGTTGTTCTGGAGGGACTGCACCCCATGGAAGAGATGACCCACGCTGGAGCAGTTCCACGAAGGACTGTGGCGTACGGGTGGGACCACACAACAGAGCAGGGGAGGAATGTGAGGAGTTCTTCCCCCAACCATGAAGCAGCGGCGTGAAACAACGTATGATGAACTGACTGCAACCCCCATTCCCTCTTCCTCCCTGTGCCGCTCAGGAGGGGAAGGTAGTAGAGATAATGCTAAGTTTGGCAAGAGGGAGGGGTGGATGGAGGTTATCTTGTTCTCTGTCTCATTATCCTGCTGCTTGTAGTAATAAATGAATAGTTTTCCCCAAGTTGAGTCTGTTTTGCCAGTGACGGTAACTTTAAGGATTTCTCCCTGTCCTTATCTCAAACCTCGAGCCGTTTTTACTTATATTTTCTCTCCCTATTCTGTCGGAGGGTGGGGGGAGCGAGAGAGAGACTGCGTAGTCTGGTCCTGATCAGGGCTGAACTACGACAGTGTGTCCTTTGTGTCAACGGTGTCATATTTTTGTTACTGTTCAGTGTTGTTGGTGTGGAAGTAAGCTTATTCCTGCTGATTTATATTTGTGCTATAGCTGAGTGTTTCGGTGTGCGCAGTGTCCCAGGTCAACCCCGTTAGAACAAGTAATACATCCAGGTTGATATTGTACCGTGCAAGGTGCAGTGTTTAGTTATAAGATCTTTAAGTGGAAACGGACAGGCAGTGCAAACAGAGAAATTAACAGATTATAGTCCGGAGGAAAGTAAAAAGTTTCCTAGAACAGGTATAAGCCGTCTGTGTGTGTGCGTATAAGCATGAAGTAGATGGTATGAAATAACGGGTGAATACTGTCTTGGTTTTAGCAGGGATGGAGTTAATTTTCCTCTCAGTAGCTTTGGGTTTTGTATGTGAAGAATGTTGATAAAAACGCTCTGATGATCAGAGTTGTTGTTAATGAGACCAAGGACACTGTCTGGCTTTCCAAGTCTCGTTAATGTGCAGGTGCAGGAAGCTGAGCCAAAGACAGACAGAGTATCAGCCATTTGGACATCGGGTGGTGAGAAATTGTACATTGTTCATTTTTTATATATTAATGTTCTTATATTTTGTTATTATTGTAGGTTTCCTCTTAGTAAACTGCAGCATAAAGCGACATGTGATTAACTGACCGTAACCCCCATTCCCTCTTCCCGCCCCCCACCCTGTCCTGCTTGAGGTGCGGGAAGGAGGTGGAAATGATGTTAAGCCTGGGAAGAAGGAGGGAGGGGAGGAGGCTGTCTTTTTCCCTTTCTCATTATCCTGCTTTGGTTTTAGTGATGGGTGAGTGGTTTTACCCAGGTCGGGTCTGTTTTGCCTGTAGCGATGGCTTTAAGGATCTCTCCCTGTTCTTGTCTTAAAACCTCAGGTTTTGGTTTTTTTTCTCTTATGTGCCTGGGGCCGTGGCCACTGCCAGGCACTCCCTCCTCTATCTGGTGGGGTGGGGGCAGCTTACCCAAAAACTGACATAGTTAACAGATACTCCTGTCTGAGTCAACCAGTGGCCTTTAGCAAGAGAAAAGTTGCAACATTTGAATGAGTTGGTTGATGAGCAATTACAACTTGGACACATGGAGCCAACAGACAGTTCCTGGAATACAACTTTGTTTGTAATACAGAAAAAATCAGGTAAATGGTGACTGTTACAGGATTTAAGGGCAGTAAATTCGGTAATTGAGGATATGGAACCTTTGTAACAGGAGTTACCATCTCCTTCAATGATACCTTGAGATTGGAATATTATCATTATTGATTTAAAAGATTTTTTTTTCACTGAGCCTTTGCATCCTGAGCATGCTTCACGAGTCGCATTTTCTGCGCCTTGAATCAATATGGGAGAACCCAGTCAGCGATATCATTGGACGGTACTTCCACAAGGTATGGAAAATAGTCCAGCCATCTGCCAATGGTACGTCACACAAGCCATAGCACCAGTAAGGCGCTTACATAAGAATAGCCTCATTTATCATTATATGGATGATATCTTAATTACAGCACCTGATGATTCTCTGTTAGACAGAGTTCTTAATGATATCACCAATGCATTATCCCAATTTAAATTGGTTATTGCTCAAGAAAAAATTCAAAGGGTGTGTCCCTAGGAGTATCTCAGCTGGCAAATTATGGAAGGAACAATTAGGCCGCAAAAGTTAAAAATCCCTCAAAGAGTGTTTACCTTAAACAATTTGCAGAAATTGCTGGGAGCTATCAACTGGGTACGCCCAGTATTAGGCCTCTCTACGGAATTGCTTTCTCCACTCTTCCAAATACTTAAAGGAGACTAACTGCAGAAGCACAAACGGCATTACAAACAGTTTTGCTACAGATCTCCATTCATTGACCTAAGCAGTCAATGCTGAAAGTTTTAGGAGAATTAATGTTGTATCCAGAAACTCATCTAAGTTACATTCCCATAAAAAACACCCTAACAATATTTACAGATAGATCAGGAAAAACACACAAATCCGTGATTGTGTGGAAGAAAAATTGTAAGTGGTATCATGTCGTACAACTGGTAGAAGGTTCAGCCCAAATTGTAGAACTTGTAGCGGTGGTATGAGCTTTGTATAAGTGGAAAGATGAATCCCTTAATATTGTCTCAGATTCTGCCTATGTGGTCAATGTAATACAATGTGCTGAATGGGCAATGTTAAAGGAAATTAATAATCCTTTGTTGTATGATCAGTTTCAACAGCTATTATCGGTATTACATGTGCAGGATCATCCTTACTTTATTGTACATCTGAGAACTCACACCTCTCTTCCAGGACCTGTCACAGAAGGTAACGCGAGAGCAGATGCTCTCACTAATGTGGTCCTCGTTCCAAACACACTCATGCAAGCTAATCTATCCCATGGATTTCATCACCAAAACTCTACAGCCCTTCCGCGACAATTTAAGCTGACACGGGAACAAGCTTGGGCAATTGTGCGTTCCTGTAGCAGCTGCCAGAACACAATTATGCCACCTTTATATGGGGTTAATCTGCGTGGTTTGCCATCTCAAGAATTATGGCAATCTGATATAACTCATGTCCTGTCATTTGGCCGACACAAATATGTACATGTAACTATTGATACCCATTCCAACTTATTGTTTGCCTCTGCTCATACAGGAGAATATGCTCGAGATGTTTGCCAACATTGGAGTCAGCATTTGCTTTCATGGGAGTTCCCATGCATATAAAAACAGACAACGGGCCAGCGTATGCTTCTCATGCAGTCCAAATCTTCCTTGCTCTTTGGGGCATCGAGTGTGTTACTGGTATCCCACATAACCCCACTAGACAGGCCATCATTGAACGTGCCCATGGTACACTTAAAAATATACTGTTAAAACAAAAAAAAAAAGGAATGGAAGGGAAGGGAAATCTGCAAACAAAAAGTTAGAGAAAGCAATGTATGTGCTCAATTTTCTAAATCGATGGAGTGACAATTCTTCCCCAATACATTGGGGAAACATTTTAGATCATCTACTGTACATGAGGTCATCCAAGGGCAAGCTCCAGTGATGGTCAAGAATCTGGAAACAGGTAATTGGGAAGGGCCATTCCCTCTTATGACGTGGGGGAAAGGATATGCTTGTGTCTCTAGAGGAGCAGTAAATAAGTGGATCCCTGCACGATGGGTACGACCAGCGCTCCAAGCTGCCTTGTGTTCATCGGACTGTTAACAAGCTGTGTGGCAGCCCCATGGACATCAGTCACGGAAAGAAGAAATGTGTGGGTAACTATGGCTACTGCCACGGGACAGGACACCATTTGTCCGTCTGTATCATCTGCAAATAAGCCTTTCAGAACATGCTTGGGCAATCTGCCAGATAACGGTGGGATGGCAACTCTGTGTAAAACAACAGCAGCCATGAATGCTGAACCACAAGAGATAGAACTTTTGGGATCAGTAAAGATGGACTTCTGTCTATTTTTTTAACCATTCAGGAGCTAATGTTACTAGAGGGGTAGTGATTGTAAATGCTTTAAGATCTATACATCACAATGACACAGTGTGGTGTAATCATGTGAGCTCTAACATATCAAAATCCAGCACTGCTCCAGTGGCCTCCCTGATGGTTGTTTTTTATATATGGAGACTGTGCGTGGGCAGGGACACCTTTCCATATAAAAGGGGGTCTCTGCACCATGGGAACTTTGGAGATGTTTATACCAAATAATACAGTGATTTTACAGCATAAAAGACTTAAATGAAGGACACATAGCTTTGAATCTGACTTCCAAGACAATATAGAGTCTTGGAACCTAAGTGAAGTTATTGCCATTTCAATCTTTGCACCTGGTGTGGCAAGTGCCCAGGTGTTAGCTACGCTAAATAAATTGGGCTGTTGGCTTGCTAAACAAACGCAACTGCATCGGCACTATCAAAGCCGTTAACTGATGTAGATTCTATATGCTATGCTACTTTACAAAACAGAACCGCTGTTAGCCTGCAGAGCACATATTTGACAGGCCTTGTTGCATGTGCTGGCCACGCATGCAGCAACGTCTGGTCAGTATTCTCTACTGAATCTGCTGAGGGTGTAGATAGAGGTGGCTCAGAGCAGGGAGAAGGGATCCAGAGCGCACGATGCGAACAACAGGGGATGCCCTGAAGGTGCTGCGCCTGCCCCGTTTCTCTGCTTTGACCCTGCTGATAATCACCCTCCTGCTCGGCGGTGTTTCCAGCATAGTCGGGTTGGTAACAGAATAGAGCAACAGTAGATTTTTATTAGTAGTACAAAGTTATGGTTGCCGGAATTTTGATGGACTTTGCTGCATGAATCTGTCTGATAATTCGGAATCTATTCACCAAAGTATTCAAAACTTGCAAAAAGAGTGCAGAAACTGTAGCAAAGTGATGCTTTCGATATGTTCAGAAATCTTTTTGGTGGATTGATATAAGCTTATTACAAATAGATGTAGGATGCTTATTCATTCTTTTTATATATGTATTTTGATCTGTATTCCATGTGTGTGTTGAAATGTGTGCAGACTTTAACACATAAAGTGTTGAAACAAGCCTCTTCTCATAAACAAACAAGGGGGAGATGTGGGCATTTCGCTGAGCCAGTACGGTGTCAGTGAAAGCACACCGACCTTGGGGGAGGGATACAATCATGCTTGTTGGAAGAAAGCCATGGAATGAGAAGGGAAACTTTAAGATACAAGACATTGTTAGCAGAATTTATGTCCTGTTTCAACAGAGGCTTGCAAAAAAACTAGTCACTGGCTTTGTAGATAAGAAAGTTACTGGAGTTGTTATGTCTGTAACAGTAGAAGAATGCCGTAGTAGAAAATTACTAGAAAGTAGTGAAACTTAGTTTTGCTTAACAATCATGAATATGTACAATGTGTGATCAGTAATTTTATTGGCTAAGCTTCTGTGTGGCATAACTGTTGATTGGAAAAGAAGGAATAAGGATGGATTATGTTACAAGAAATCCTCATAAGAACTTTTGATAAAAGCATATATGCTGTGCTGTTAAAACAAAAAAGGGGGAATTGTGGGAGATTCAACAAAGACCTGTATGAACCTAGTTGATACAGCAGTAAAATAAGGTCAGGAGAAGGTCAATACACAGGTGCAGGAAAAGAAACTACACTCAGGGGCAAGAAACGAAAAACGTAATTGTGTAAGAATGAGGGAGTAGAAACGATAAGGAGAAACTGGATGAGAGCATCAATAACCAAAGGAGAAACTGGATGAGAGCATCAATAACCAATCAGAAGTAAGCTCGATCAGGGCCAACAGCCAATCATAAACATGTATGCTCGGTGCATGAACAAGGCAAAAATATATAATGAGAAGAAAAAGAACAATAAACGTCTCCATTTCCCCAAAAATAATGGAGTCTGTGTTTCATTCCCTTCAGCCGTTGACACGCTGGAAGGGAGGGATGCCATCCAGGGGGACCTTGACAGGCTGCAGAGGTGGGCCCGTGCCAACCTCATGAAGTTCAACCAGGCCAGGTGTAAGGTCCTGCACCTGGGTCATTGCAATCCCAGGCACAAATACAGGCTGGGTGGGGAATGGATTGAGAGCAGCCCTGAGGAGAAGGACTTGGGAGTGCTGGTGGACGAGAAGCTCAACATGAGCCGGCAATGCGCCCTTGCGGCCCAGAAGGCCAACCACATCCTGGGCTGCATCAAGAGGAGTGTGGCCAGCAGGTCAAAGGAGGTGATTCTGCCCCTCTACTCTGCCCTAGTGAGACCCCACCTGGAGTACTGTGTCCAGTTCTGGAGCCCCCAACACAAGAAGGACATGGACCAGTTGGAGAAGGTCCAGAGGAGGGCCACGAAGATGATAAAAGGGCTGGAGCACCTCTCCTATGAGGACAGGCTGAGAGAGTTGTGGCTGTTCAGCCTGCAGAAGAGGAGGCTCCAGGGAGACATAATAGCAGCCTTCCAGTACCTCAAGGGGGCCTACAAGAAAGATGGGGAGAGGCTGTTCAGTAGGGCCTGTTGTGATAGGACGAGGGGTAATGTTTTTAAAATAGAGGGAGGTAGATTTAGATTGGATATTAGGAAATATTTTTTACAATGCAAGTTGTAGAACACTGGAACAGGTTTCCCAGAGAGGTGGTGGAGGCCCCATCCCTGGAAACGTTCAAGGCCAGGCTGGATGAGGCTCTGAGCAACCTGATCTAGTCAGGGATGTCCCTGCTTCTTTGCAGCGGGGTTGGACTAGAGGATCTTTGAAGGTCCCTTCCAACTCTAACCATTCTATGATTCTATGATTGATTCTATGATACATTGCTTCTTGTGCTCAGCTGTTTCTAGGCTACTTAGTTGAGACATAAGTAACTTCTCCAAAATCAGACAAGAAGCAGTGACAGACCAGGGACCATGATTCCCATTGCTGTTTGCTTCTGCCCAGACAGCATTTGTTCCTCTAGACTGAATGCTCTAACACATGACTGATTAATATAATTTTTTACAAATTTTAATAACTTCACCACTTCTTTCTACAGAGGCATCCTAGAATGGAATTGTACCATATCAAAAAGTTTTCCACATGACAATCTTTAAATTCCTATATGTTATTGTAAATACAGCTTACATTTTCCACTGCTTTATCTTTCTAGCTGGATGGGGAAACTGATGTGATCTTCGTTGTTTCTTTTGCTTTCCTAGCAGAAGGTCACTTTTTTGAAAAACAACTTCCTAGGAGACCATGTTGCATTAGCCACACGTCAAAGAACGTATAGGACACTGAGGAATCTCTTAATCCCATGGGTCAGTAAGAAATTATCAGATTAAATGGAAAAACATTAAATTTCTTCAGGGAAATTTTTGACCCAAATGTTTTTACAGCAGTATTTGCAAACTCTTATCCTATTCCAGGACAATATGAAAGTTACAAACAAAAAAAACCCCTGGTCTGAAGAAATGCAAGCACCATTCTTTTAAAGATAAGATTCCTTTTCAGATGAGGCAGATGATGCAAAAAAGCGCTTGATATTCAAACAGGGCAATTTATGGCCTATTTGAAAAGGTCAGTTCCACCTATATCCTTGTTCCTAATTAGCAGAGGGGAATAGGTGCCCAAGCTGGTATGTGGGAGCAAGCCAAAGGCAGCAAATAAACATCCCAGCTGGGGAACTGGTTAAAACTGACCAACAGAAAATCCTAGGCAGAGGGCTGTGGGGAAAGTAAGGCCATTAGTAGCTCTTCTGTAACTAGCTTGAACTCTGATGGTACAGGTTGCTGGGTACAGATTGCTCTACTTTGATCTGCCTCAGTGTCAGTATGGCATTGTGGCCCTGCACTGGACAGTGCCATACAGCATCACCTCAGCGTTACTCTTCTTTCAGGGGGGCTGGGATGCTTTTCTCATTACCATAAATGCCACTTTAATAGTCATTTTATGTGCAATGTCTTATAAATCAGATACAGCTCACATAAAATTCAAAGTGGGAACTGGTTGGCATCCAAAAAGCATAGTTCTCCCTAACTTTGGTTTGTATTGCACTAAATACATGCACCACATGACAAACCATTGCTAGCTCTACCACCCACTAGCTCATCTGAGGTATTTGACCTCATTTCCAGTCTACTTTCTGTTATATGCTGAAAATTGCATATACTTTGTTACCTTCTTCATGTATGCTGATCGTTCTCCTGCAAAAAGTCAATATTTACTATACCGCACAAAATTACCAGATGTCTCAGGCACATGACAGGAGTCATGTGCACCCCTTCTGGGTCCTTGAATATAGATCCTTGCTGTCACAGACAACAATGATGCATAACCGATGTCGAGCTCCCTAAATTTGTCCAACTCTCTATTGAAAATAGTTTGAATTTTTGCCACCTGGACAGCTGCTTCAGAGTTTCATACCTTTGTTGGTTAGAAATCTTCTAATTCCTAACAATTTTATTTGCATCTTTTGTTTATAGACATTCATTCTCACTTCAGTATTGTTCTTTGGTTGAACTGATTATTCTCCCTTCCTAGCATTTACTCTCCCCATATGCATTTATGGAGAAATCATATCTCCTCTCAGCTCTTAATTGCTATCCTAAGCAAGACAAACTCACGTCATCCCTTGTCATAAGATATTTTCTCTTGTTCCTTTCTCTTATTATGCTAATAAGGTTCTCCCTATTCAATTCACTTTGAATTCTTCTTTCTTAAACACAGGTAATAAAAACTATCCACATTAATTCTGATAATGGTTTAGTAGTGCCTTGTATAATGGTATTAATACTTACCCTGCCCACTGCATCCTAAGAAATTATGATCAATCACACTGGGATCCTGTTTGTTATGTATTATTTTCTGACATTTCCAACATTGTGTTACTGGCAAAAAAATCTAGACATATGATAACTTCTTGTGCAAATACTAATTGTAATACTAAATATGACTGGACCCAAAACAAATCAGAGGTCCTTTAATTTCCTGATGACCCATACTTCATGCATCTCATCAACAACCTGTGCAACTCTGTTTTCCATCTCTGCTCTTTTTGGAAGAAAATAAAATACTCTAGATCTGTAACAATTCTCTTCTTCCAAATAAACAGAGGTTTTTTTTTTCAGTCAAAAAAGGATATTCATTACACTGAATTTGTTAAGTTCTTTATATGCTTTCATATTCTTTGTGTTCTGTCACATGTTAGAAAGTTATGCCTGCTTCACTTATTGGCTTTTTGTGCACTCTTACTTTGCTTGATTGCAGAGTAAAATCTGGTCACTAAGTCATTAAACTATAGTAAGTTCAGTTTCCATTTGCTTTGTAATTTCCTGGAATTTGGGAAAAAACTCATGTGTCGTAGTTCAGCCCGGATAGGGACCAGACTACGCAGTCTCTCTCTCACTCCCCTCACCCTCCAAGAGAACAGGGGGAGATGATGTAAGAAAAATGGCTTGAGGTTTGAGATAAGGATGGGGAGAAAATCCTTAAAGGTACCGCTACGGGCAAAACAGACTCGACATAGGAAAACTATTCATTTATTACTAAAATCAGGAGGATAATGAGAATGAGAACAAGATAACCTCCCCCCACTCCTCCCTTTTCCGAAGCTTAACGTTATCTCTACTATCTTCCCCCCCCCTGCTCCAAGTGGCACAGGGGGGAAGAGAGAATGGGGGTTGTGGTCAGTTCATCACGCGTTGTTTTATGCCACTGCTCCATGGTCAAGCGAAGAACTCCTCGCATTCCTCCCCTGCTCCAGCGTGGGGTCCCTCGCACAGGCCACAGTCCTTTCTGAAACTGCTCCGGTGTGGATCATCTCTTCCACGGGGGGGCAGTCTCTCCAGAATGGCTGCCCCAGTGGGCCCTCCACGGGCCACAGCCTCCTTCAGGCATCCACCTGCCCTGATGTAGGGTCCTTCACGGGCTCCAGGTGGATCTCTGCTCCTCCGTGGACCTCCATGGGCTGAAGAGGGACAACCTGCTCCACCATGGTCATTACCACAGGCTGCAGGGGAATCTTGGCCAGGAGCCGCATTACTCCTCCCCCTGCTTCTTCACTGACCTTGGCATCTGCAGCTGTTCCTCTCACAAGAAAAGTTCTTCACAATAGGCTGGCAGACACCTCTCAGAATCTCTTCACATCATCCATCTCCTCTCCTCTCCACTTCTTGCAGCTGGGCAGGTCCAAGTCGGGCCCCATTGGTCCCTCGGCGAGAGGCCAGAGGGTGAGGCCTGCAAGGCCCTTGAGGCCCACGCCTCCCCCTCTGCACCTCTGACCCTGCTCCGCTTCTTCACATCTTCTCTTACCTTTTTTTTTCTTTTCTGTCTTCCCGTTCTTAAATACGTTATTGCAGAGGCATTATCAGCCTCAGACACCTTGTCTTCTGGAGGAGACACATCCAGTCATGAAGTAAACCAAATTCAGTCATTACTATCAATAATAGAGGAAGCTTGTCCTCCTAGTTTCTTTTGGAATATGTTACTGTTTACCCTGTTAAGGCAGAAAACTTAATGACAAAGTTGGGCTGGAGAAGTCAACTGAGCTCAAAGTGGTATTCTGCTACTGCTTACCACATGAACTAGTGCAAGAAGTCACACAGTCATTTCAAAGAGTAGCAGGACAAGAACGTCTTTATGTACCAGTTTGTTGACTTCAGTTCTACACATTGTTGTAGTTTTGTTTAGTGAGGGGGGGCCTAAGGTGGTAGCTTCTGTAGGAAACTGCTAGAAGTTGCTCCCCTTTGTTCAGTGGACTTGGCCAGGCCTAGGGCGGACCTGCTGCTGGCCAAGGCCGAGCCAATTGGTAGCAGCATGTTCCCTTATAACGCCTCTGCAGTAACGTATTTAAGAAGGGGAAAACAGAAAAAAAAAAAAAGAGAAGAGAAGATGTGAAGAAGTTGAGCGGGGGCAGAGGTGCAGAGGGGGAGGCGCAGGCCTCAAGGGCCTTGCAGGCCTCACCCTCTGGCCTCTCGCCAAGGGACCAACGGGGCCTGACTCGGACCGGCCTGGCTGTAAGAAGTGGAGAGGAGATGAGATATGAAGAGATTCTGAGAGGCGTCTGCCAGCCTGTTGTGAAGAACTTTTCTTGTGAGAGGAACAGCTGCAGATGCCAAGGTCAGTGAAGAAGGAGTGGGAGGAGTAATGCGGCTCCTGGCCAAGATTCCCCTGCAGCCTGTGGTGATGACCATGGTGGAGCGGGTTGTCCCCCTGCAGCCTGTGGTGATGACCATGGTGGAGCAGGTTGTCCCCCTGCAGCCCATGGAGGTCCACGGAGGAGCAGAGATCCACTTGGAGCCCATGGAGGACCCCACACTGGGGGAGGTGGATGCTTGAAGGAGGCTGTGGCCCGTGGAGGGCCCGCTGGGGCAGCCGTTCTGGAGGGACTGCACCCCGTGGAAGAGATGACCCATGCCGGAGCAGTTTCAGAAAGGACTGTGGCCCGTGCGAGGGACCCCACGCTGGAGCAGGGGAGGAATGCGAGGAGTTCTTCGCTTGACCATGGAGCAGTGGCATAAAACAACGCGTGATGACCTGACCACAACGCCCATTCCCTCTTCCCCCCTGTGCCACTCGGAGGGTAGGGGGGGGAAGATAGTAGAGATAACGTTAAGCTTGGGAAGAGGGAGGGGTGGAGGGACGTTATCTTGTTCTCATTCTCATTATCCTCCTGGTTTTAGTAATAAATGAATAGTTTTCCCCAAGTTGAGTCTGTTTTGCCCGTAGCGGTACCTTTAAGGATTTTCTCCGCATCCTTATCTCAAACCTCAAGCCATTTTTCTTACATCATCTCCCCCTGTTCTCTTGGAGGGTGAGGGGAGTGAGAGAGAGACTGCGTAGTCTGGTCCCTATCCGGGCTGAACTATGATACCTTGCTAGAGTTCTTCTGGGGACAAGGAAAAGTAGTATTTAATCTCTTGACCTTTCTTTCAGAAACCTTGCACACATGTGTAATTTATCACATTTTTAAAAGAAAAGAAAAAACACTCACGTAAAATTTTGTTAAAATGTTAAAAAAACAGTGAATCTTTTTTTTTTAAGAAAAGCTTGAAGTCAGTTACTATCGCAAGACTATCATTACACTATCTTGCATAATTTAGGCTTTTAAAATATATTTATATCTTGATCTAAATGTCTTGACTTTGTTTTTAAAAAAGAGCTTGGATCACTGTAGTGCTCTTATCTCTAGTTGTCCACTGCAGACAGCTCTCTATTAGTATGAGTTCTTAACAACAAATGTTTCATACAGTCATAAATCCTTTCACTCACCCTGTTATGATTTCCAGTATTACAGCAGGAATAGGAATGGGTCTCCTGTTGGTTTTACATTTTGCAAGACTCATGCATGGAGTGAAGCAAAGTAGTTAAGAAAAGATGGCTAAACCAGGCAGGTCTCTCACTCACATACTGGTCAAAACCAAGCACATACCGCGTGGCTCTGCCCTTTATCTTCTGCAGTGTGTTGCAGGAGTAGTCTACCTCTAATTGCCATGAAGTCAGAGCACATATTTTTACCTCTAACATGTCAATTCTGTCTCCTGCTCTCCTGTACCACTTCATGATACTCCTGCTTTGTATTTTTGTAGATATTTTTTTCCTGCTGTAGAATAAAAAAGTAAACAATATCAAAGATATCATTTTCCAATTTTAGAGGTCTACCCTGAATGTTGGCAACTGTAAATTACTACAAGTATAGTTTTCAGAGAAGAAAATCTTTGTCTAAAGCTGTTGATAAAAGGGAGCCACAGTTAGCCGGGTCCATCTACCCTACCCCCTCACACACACCCTTTTCATACACAGAGATACTACACTAAAAGTAAACTTGACTTATATTTTTGTAATCTAATCCTGTGTGTGCACAGAAACACAGTGGCTCACTGACATAATCACTGTCTACCAGAAACAAGTTGTAACTGAGAAGTGCTGCATCTAACAGATGGGCCTCTTTCTATATGAAACTTCTTAACCTTTTGAGAGCAGACTATAGTAGTGAATAGCCCACTTTTAATACTAGTATTGTTGAGATAGTGCGGCTGGAAATGTGCACTTGAGGAAATTACTCCACACAGTTGTATCCCAGTCTATTATTCCATTAAATACTGAAAAATGGAGCAGGGGGTGGGAGGTGGGTGGAAATAGTGTTGCTAGCTGAACTCATATAAAACAGCAATAAGGAAGCACTGAAATACACCTGCAAATGTTTCAGCATATGTAGATAGGGAGGCATATTGGCACAAGTGGCATGTGCACAACGAAGTTAAGCTTGGTGCTGGAGACTATCCAACAGACTAGCAGAATAATGACCTTTAATTTTTAATTTCTTTATATATTTACTCATAATAAACTGTAATTTATTTGAATTTCCCAACACAAACCAAGAGGACTAATCATGCATTGGAGAAAAATGCAAAATATAGGACTTTGTGATCTACTTTTTGGAACTGAATTTTGCAGGAAAGGGAAATAATGCACACTTTTAGCTGCCAGAAATATAGCTCACACTAGCAAAATCTTATTTAGTAGGCACTATTAGAATCCCCTAGCCATATGAATACAGATGAAAGCCATCCTGGTGCCATGTTCCAGAAACACACGTTAACTATGAGTGATACACTGCTGGTAATTATTATACTTTTAAATTTCTTCCTTCTACCTGCTACTATCACTGTAGTCTTATCTACCATAAACTTCAGTAAACCAGCTCACTCTTATGTTCCAATTCCATCTCAAGAGGTACATATTTAGTATTAGAGGTTATACAAGGGAAACATAGACAACAAATGGATTATCATCAGCAAACTAATAGTCCTACAGTCCATCAGCATTCCTTTTCAACTGAAGTTGATGATAAAAATTACAGTGGGCTTCAACTAGATCCCCACAGAGAGCCGGCACCCTCACATCAAAAAGTGTTTCCTGATGTTCAGAGGGAACCTCCTGTGTTTCAGTTTGTGCCCATTGCGTCTGGTCCTGTCACTGGGCACCACTGAAAAAAAGCCTGGGTCCATAAATACCCTCCCTCCAGGTATTTCTACACATTGATGAGATCCCTCCTGAGCCTTCTCTTCTCCAGGCTGAACAGTCCCAGGTCTCTCAGCCTTTCCTCCTATGTGAGGGGCTCCAGTCCCTTAATCATTTTTGTGGCCCTCCTCTGGACTCTTTCCAGTATGTCCATGTCTCTTTTGTACTGGGGAGCCCAGAACTGGACACAGCACTGCAGGTGTGGCCTCACCAGTGCTGAGTAGAGGGGAACGATCAGCTCCTTCAACCTTCTGGCAATAATCCTACTAATGAAGCCCAGAATACCATTTGTATTCTTTGCCACTGGAGCACGCTGCTGGCTCATACTCAACTTTGTCTTCATCAGGACCCCCAGGGCCTTTTTTGCAAAGCTGCTTTCCAGCTGGGTGACCCCCAGCATGCAGTGGTGCATGGGATTTGTCTCACTGTGTGCTGGACTTTGCACTTCCCCTTGCTTAACTTCATGAGGTTCTCGTCAGTCCATTTCTCCAGCCTGTCGAAGTCCCTCTCTCTGGATGGCAGCATGGACATCCCAGTTTTGTGACATCTGCGAACCTGCTGAGGGTACACTCTGTCCTGTCATCATCTAGACCATTAATGAAGATTTGAAGAGCATTAGAGCCAAGATTGACCCCAGGGGTACTTGGGGTACACCACTAGTTACTGTCTTTGCTACCTTCAATCTGCCTTCTGTTCCACAATTTTTTTTTCTGTCATCTCCTCTCTGCAGTATTTCCCAGTACTCTGGGAATCTCAGACTATGGGAGTCCCAGAATTTCTCAGGACTATGCTGCAATGTGGTACAGTACTTCTGAGTCAACTGGTATATACTGAATATCTAAGATTAAAACCACAGGTGAGCATAATGAATGTCAGGGGCTCAGCATGGAGACAATGAAGGAACAAGAAAAGAGCTAGCTATTCAGTCAGGCAGCCAGATATATGAAAATATATTCGAGCAGTTATAAAACAAAATGATGAAAGAAATATTTTAATGTATGTAATTCCCATTAATCTAAAGACGCTTGAATCCTGCAAACAGAAAGCTAGGCCTTAGACTTATTATTTGTCCAGTTGTTTAAATTACTGGTCTGGTTGTAAATCTTACTAGAAAGAAGATGTGAAAGTATCATGCACAGACAAAAGACAATTACGTATTAAATTTCATGTCTTTTAAATATAGAGCAAAACAATTTATTTGTGTGCAGTCTTGTCTTACAATGTGACAACATAGTCATATGCATAAGAAAACAGTCGCTCTTGCTGAAGCAGGACAACATCTCAGTAGATCTAATTCCCTGTCCATTTGCAAAGAAATGTCACTGCAAGTTTGCAGCTACCCAATGTAGATACTGTCCATAGCAGAGACTGAATCAAGTGCCTTTAGGCTGCAGACTAAATGGTGGAGAAAATGTGGATAAAAAATATGAGAAGGACAGGCACTTCAGAGGATGCTCTTCTCTGCATTTGTCAAAGACTTTTTCTTTATTTTGCATTCTGTTTGGTGGGTTTTTTTTGTGTCTGCAGGATACTTTGAAAATTATTTAATGATTATTATTTAAACTATGCTGGGTTTAAAAGAATTACAGTTACTGCTAAGTCACCTTTACTCACTGTTATTGTCATCTTTTAACTAAGGGAACAGCATGGCTGGTCTGATAACTACAGCAGCTGAGAACACCTTCCATACATTAGAAGAGCAAGAAGTTCTGGAGACACTCACCTCAGCTGACTGTAAGTACTACATAAATTCAAAATGAATTTATTATTAAAGGGCTGTTCCTCTTGTTAATAAAAATGAGACTATTCCTTGTGACCCAATAGGATCTGTTTTGATTTGCATCAGTTGCAGATTACAGAAAACTAGGATTAAGCAATATCAACAAAATCCTTGTAGAAAGATGGAAAGAAGTTGTTACCCACTTTGAACTTGTCACTTTACACTTACCTGAATGGGAAATCTAGTTACATTTTAAAGGGACCTCCTGGTGGTTTCTAAATTTCCACATTCTAATTTGTGTATTTAGACTTTGAGGAATGTCAGAAATAGCTTTTTGTTTTAAAATCAAATGCATACATGTAAATTGCATTGAATTCGCATAAAAATCGATTATTTGGGGTATGCAAACAATTTCTTCTCTTTCAGCATTAGTGACTTTTGATGTTGACTTTTGTGCATCAATATTTAGAGCTGGGTCCTTGGCATCCATGAGTAGCTCCTTCAGCAAAAGGAAGAGTAAATGCTTTTCCCAGTGTTGGAGTGCAGGGAGGAGCTTGCTGCCCTCATGTAACCCTGGTGCTGTAATGTGCCAATAGAGGCTGTAATAACTGCTGCACACAGCACAGCAGGCCTGTCACCGCTCCCATTTATGACAGAGTAAACTGGGTCGAGGGAGAACAAAGGAGACATAAAACATTTTCTCCCTCTAATTCAACTGCTTCAATTTCAGTAAGCAGAATTCAGGCACAGCTGAGGATTTCAGCATCATCCTTGGAAAGTTTGCCCCTGGGCCATGAAAAATGATTAAAATAATAAAATTAACTTGCCTCTTGGTTTCATTGTGCCCTCTTTTTCAGATCAGTGATTTTATTAACAGATAATGTTGATAAAGATTTATTTTTGAGATTTTAGGTCTTTTAAATATCATATGCAAGTTTGCAGCTCTTTGGCTCCTTACAGCACTGATTAGGTTGGTTGCTCTTCTTTCTTTCTTTCCTCTATTTCCAAACAAACTAAGATAAAATAGGAAAGCACAGACAGCTGAAGATACACACTTTAAAGAAATAAATCTGGCATGCAATTTTGAAAAATATTTTTAGGTCAGTGTCATTTTTATAACTGATGTTACCAGTTCTATCCTTCTTTGCATTTCTCCTGTCAATGAACAATCCAAATGTATTTCAAGTACTCCTCCCATGTAAGGTAAATTGAAAATATGTCAGGCAGCTTGATTTGGAAGTTTTTCCAGAATTTAGTGAACTTACACATTTTATTAAATAATAAACTTCTTGAAATCTACTATCATCTGACACGAGCCGAGCTCAGGTGCCAAGAAGAGAGGTAGGAAGCATACACTTACATTTCAGCTCCAGTTTGATGAAGTCAGTATTCCCCAGATTCTCAAGAAACACCCCATCCGAGGCTGATGTTTTGAAATAGAAAGAAATGTCTGCACTCGTTTCCCCTTGGAAGGTGGAGAAGTGCAGGTAGGATGACGAAGTAACGAAAGAAGCTGCATTCCAGTAATTGCCTGCATGGGATAGACAGGAAAGACATACATTTCAGTGCTCCCTTGAAGGTATGTGAAAAGTTGAAGCTTTTAATGTCAATATATGCTACAGTGTTGTCTAGGCTGAAAAAAAACTCCAAACACCTTGATTTTACTACCTCCTTTTTGTTTCTCTGGATACAACCTGTCTGGTTTCAGAAGGTAGAGCAGATTAATGGTACATTTATTTTCAAGTTCCTAATTTATCATATTCAGTCATATACAAATGAGTTGCTACTACATGTTTAGTGTAGTAACACTGAATTCATGGGATATCAGACAGATGGGCAAAGCACTAATTTGGTGACTGACTCACCTCAGGCACATGTTTTGCCTCACATGTAACTTATCTGTCTTCAAACTTACTTTACACAATTATACCTTTTTCTTCTCAAAATACAACCATGTCTGTTAGAAGTCTATTAACATGTATCATGGAAAAAAAATCCCACAAATGAAGCTATTACAGACATAATTAACATATGCCCCTAATATTCCCCTAATACGTTTCCACTGGAGAAACGTCATAATTAATATTATTCAAGAATATAACAGTACTTTAGCTAGCATGCCAGTCAACATTCTGTGCAAGGTATCATTACCTTGAACAGACAAAAAATGTCATAAGATATAGGTGACACAGTAAACCAATGAGAGGCTGAAACAGCTAATTCTACTTTCACCAGGATGCTTACGTATCCAGATTCAGAAATTTCTTAAAATACCACTCATTAACTTACCACAGCTGAGTGCTTAGTATTTCAGCTAATCAACACAATAATAAACCACTTTGCATTCCAGTAAAAACTTCAGGAGACTGCTTTTCCATTATTTCATTACTGAACTAGGCGATAACACTATTACTTTTCTGGTTAGCACTGGATGAATATGAATGAGCATGCTGAAGCTCCAGAAGCTGAACACTGCTTGTATATAAAACCATTGACCCACACCCAAATCTGAAGTGTCATATCTGTGCAATTTATTAATCTGTATTCAAATTTAAATTGAACATTTGAATTAACAGAAGAAGGCTTTAGGTTTAAATGCATACATACTATTCCCTTCCATATTTCTATTCCACTCCCTCCATTTAATTCTGCCTCTCTGAAGAATACAGAATGAGAGGATCTGGAAAAAAGAAGCAGCTTTCCATTTACTTTAATCCACCTCAGGAGGAAAGTTGTAACTGAGACTTTGTGTGTGTCCTGGTTTTGGCAGTGATGGAGTTAACTTTTCCTCTCAGTAGCTGGTATGTTTTGGATTTTGTGTGTGAAGAATGTTGATAAACACCCTGATGATACCAGTTGTTGTGAATGAGACCAAGGACACTGTCCTGCTTTCCAAGTCTTGCTAATTTGCAGATGCAGGAAGCTGGGAGAAAGACAGACAGAATAATTGATCCAAACTGGCCAAAGAGAGTATTCCATGCCATAAACGTCATGCTCATGGGGGCAGGTGAGGGTGGGTATCTGCCTTCCTGGCATCCGTCTTTCCTGCTCGTTTTGCTGGCATCGTCCCCTCTACCTTGCCGGCTCCCTTTTGCTCCTTTGCTTGCTGCTCGGTTTTGTTTCCGTGATCGCTGCTCAGGACGGGCTGTATTGGTCACTGGGACATCGGGTGGTGAGAAAACACATATTGTTCACTTTGTATATTTTTAATATCCTTATATTCTGTTATTATTGTAGTTTTCCCTTTTTATTTTAGTAAATTGTCTTTATCTCAACCCACGAGTTCTCCTTCCTTCCCAATTCTCTCCCCCAACCCCCTGGGGAGGGGGAGGGTGAGCGAGAAACTCTGTGGTGATTCGGGCTAAACCATCACAGTGTGTATATGTGTACATGCATGTGTCAGCAGTGAAAAGGAGACGAAATGGGCTCGGTACAGTTGAAATGCACATTCATAACACAGATATATAGCTTTGTGAATTAACCAGCTAGGCTATGTCAGCTGGTTTTCAACATATACTACTATTTGTCCTATTTAGACAAACTGGTAATTTCCAGATTAAATATTATTAATGATTTAAACAGATTTCAACAAACTTCATATCATAAACAAGCTTGGGCAAGAAAAGTCTGCTAATTAATTGCAAAGTCTTTCTCTGAAAACATACCTAGTGACAAACAAACATAGATAGAAAAGGTCTATAATTTTATTTTCATTCATAGTCTCAGGTTTCCCTCCATCTCTCACTTTTCAGAGTGCTCCCTCAATATTAGGGTTACTTATGGTCTAGATGCTTGAGTGTTTGTCAATCATCTGTTAGTAAAGGATGCATATGCTTTCCCACTTACAGATGTATCTGGACATTTACATTTGCTTCTCCTGGGAGCTACAGATATGTTAGATGCTGGCAGGCTCTCAAAACAGGCTTTATTCTACTTGCTGAATAAACTCACATCAAATAAACAGAAGACAAAAAGTCATGAATATATTGATGTAATCTTCATTAAGGAGCTAATTTAGCTGCCCTGAATCATATAATCATAGAATCACAGAATCATAGAATAGTTAGGGTTGGAAGGGACCTTTAAAGGTCATCTAGTCCAACCCCCCTGCAAAGGAGCAGGGACATCTTCAACTAGATCAGGTTGCTCAGAGCCCCATCCAACATGGCCTTGAATGTTTCCAGGGATGGGGCACCCACCACCTCTCTGGGAAACCTGTTCCAGTGTTCCACCACCCTCATTGTAAAAAAAATTATCCTAATGTCTAATTTGAATCTACCTGCCTCTATTTAAAAACCATTACCCCTCATCCTTTCACAACAGGACCTGCTGAAGAGTTTTTCCCCATCTTTCCTGTAGGCCCCATTTAGGTATTGGAAGGCCACTATAAGGTCTCCCCGGAACCTTCTCTTCTCCAGGCAAACAGCCCCAACTCTCTCAGCCTGTCCTCATAGGAGAGGTGCTCCAGCCCTCTTATTATTTTCATGGCCCTTCTCTGGACTCACTCAAACGGGTCCATGTCCTTCTTATGCTGGAGGCTCCAGAGCTGGACGCAGTACTCCAGGTGGGGTCTCACAAGAGTAGAGTAGAGTAGAGTAGAGTAGAGTAGAGTAGAGTAGAGTAGAGTAGAGTAGAGGGGCAGAATTACCACCTTTGGCCTGCTTCTTTTGATGCAGCCCAGGATGTGCCTGGCTTTCTGGGCTGCAAGTGCACATTGTTGGCTCATGTTGAGCTTCTTGTCCACCAGCCCTCCCAAGTCCTTCTCCTCAGGGCTGCTCTTGATCCATTCTCTGTCCAGCCTGTATTTGTGCCTGGGATTGCCCTGACCCAGGTGCAGGACCTTGCACTTGGCATGGTTGAACTTGATGAGGTCTGCACTGGCCCACCTCTCTAGCTAGTCAAGGTCCCTCTGGATGGCATCCCTCCCTTCCAGTGTGTCGATGGCACCACACAGCTTGGTGTCATCAGCGAACTTGCTGAGGGTGCACTCTATCCCACTGTCCATGTCACCAACAAAGACAGGGCTGGGCCCAATATGGACTCCTATGGAACGCCACTCGTCACCGCTCTCCACCTGAACATTGAGCTGTTGACCACCGCTCTCTGAGTGTATCCATCCGGCAAATTCCTTATCCACTGAGTGGTCCGTCCATCAAATCCATGTCTCTCCAGTTTAGAGAGAGGGATGTCATGCGGGACATTGTCAAATGCCTTGCACAAGTCCAGGTAGATTACATAAGTTGCTTGTCCCTGTCCACTGATGCTGTCACCCTGTCATAGAAGGCCACCAAATTAGTCAGGCACAATTTGCCCTTAGTGAAGCCATGTTGGCTGTCACCAATCACCTCCTTGCTTTCCATGTGCCGTAGCATGGTTTCCAGGAGAATCTGCTCCACGACCTTGCCAGAATCTGCTCCATGACCTTGTCAGGCACAGAGGTGAGACTGACCGACCTGTAGTTCCCTGGGTCTTGCTTGTTTCCCCTTTTGAAAATGAGGGTTATGTGTCCCCTTTTGCAGTCATCAGGAACCTCACCAGAATGCCATGACTTCTCATATATGATGGACAGTGCCTTGGCAACTTCATCCTCCAGTTCCCTCAGGACTCGTGAATGCATCTCCTTGGGTCCCATGGATTTGTGTACCTTCAGGTTCCTCAGACGTTCCCAAACCTGCTCTTCTGCTACAGTGGGCAGTTCTGCAACTTGGGTGATGTGGCTAGAGCCCTTACTGGTGAAGCCCTTATCTGCGAATAACCTCACAGAGCCCTTATCCAGAGCCCTTATGTGTGAATAACCTCACAGAAATGCTTGCATGTCTTTATAAATTAAATAAGTATTTCAGTGTCCTAGCTTTACATTCCCTGAATATTACTCAAGTTATAAGCCTAAAACACAAAGGACACAAGACAAGCAAAAGAGCTGTGAGAGCTACAGGGAACCTACTAAGACATTCAAGTACTAATAGAGACAAAGATCTGTTCAGTGAGAAAGGCTCCCCAGCCATCTCAGTACCCCAGGTGAGACCAGGATGAGTATTCAGCTGTGTCACTGTCCAGACAAACTGTGTGACTGCAATGGGCTCTGATGTCAGGCTTCCTCCTCTTGCTGGGGATACTGGTTACAGACCAGCCTTGCTGCCAGCATCATCCAGCCATCAGTCACTGCATGCAAGTCCCAGATTAGCATCATGCTTACACTTTCTGCAAGCCTCATGTTCCTCAGGAACTACAAGTTAGACACCTATCTTAACTAACCACTTCCACTGATGCATTGACAATGGCCTTGCTGAAAGGATAATATTTTTATTTTATTTTGTCAAGTCCTGGCGCAATGGAATACTAGTCCCTTAACTGAAGCCTCCAGTGCAATACAATATATTATTATCATCACTATTGCAATTAAGTAAATAAGAGTAGGAGCTGCTATATAAAACAGCTATTTATTTTTAATATTTTATTTATATTTTTTTTCATTATTTTGCAAACCTGAAAGCATGAAATGTAGTTTAGCACAGACTTAGTCTGCAATGCTGGGACATTCTGGGTTAAATCCTAAACCATGACAGTGCATAATCAAAGTACAGGTTTGCCTATACAGGGAATTAAAATGTGACCATTCCTTTGTATTGTCAGAGGAGAAGATTTCACTTCCTTAGTTTTTAAAGTCAAACATAGATTTCAGAGTTTTTAGGTTTGGTATTGGTTGTGGATTTATCCAACAGGGTCCAGCCATATAGCTAAGAATTCAAGCCATCACCACAGTACACTTAAAAGTAGGACTACCACTACTGAGTACAACTACAGGGCCAGATAGGCAAATGGGTTCATATTGAAATGCACGGCACCATTTTGTTGAAACAAAATCAATCAAATCTTATTTAGTGCTACATCTAGTCTACTGAAGAGGTCCACCACTAAGGATTTTACACTTCATTTGAAATGCTGTGATTTGACTCTGCAGAAAGCCTTGGCTGCTGTTGTGGTTTAACCCCAGTGGGAAATTAAGCATCATAGTCACTCACTCCCCTCCAGTGGGACAGGGGAGAGAACTGGAAGGGTAAAAGTGAGAAAAATCATGGGTTTTAATAAGTAAAGCAAAAGCTGGGCATGCAAGCAAAGCAAAACAAGGAATTCATTCACTGCTTCTCACTGGCAGGGAAGTGTTCAGCGATGTCTGGGAGAGCAAGGCTCCATCACACATAATGGTTACTTGGGAAGACAAAAACCCATAACTCTGAACGCTTCCCCCTTCCTCCTTCTTCCCCCAGCTTTACATGCTGAGCATGATGTCATACAGTATGGAATATCCCTTTGGTCAGCTGGAGTCAGCTGTCCCAGCTGTGTCCCCTCCCAACATCTCCCAAACAGCGAGTAGTCTGTGCACCCCCAGCCTACTTGCTGGTGACGCGGTGTGAGAAGCAGAAAAGGCCTTGTCTCTGTGTAAGCACTCCTCAGCAGTTACTAAAATATCCCTGTATTGTCAACATTATTTTCAGTGCAAATCCAAAACACAGACTCATTCTAGCTAGTATGAAGAAAATTAGCTCTATCCCAGCCAAAACCAGCACAGCTGCAGATGCTAGTGGTGAGAGGATAAATACAAACAGCGCAGATGGAATGGGAAAACCTGCGGCTTGAGAGAGACATTTTCAAAGACTATTCCTAACAAGTTCCTATAAAGATAAAGTCATATTTTTGCACATCGGAATACATTAATCTCAAAGAACTTTCAGGGGAAAAAGATATTTTATTAAGGGTACAATGGAAACGTTTTGCTAAACATACATAATGATTTTTATCATAAAATTGTATCTTCTTATGAGAAAAGGGCTTCCTAAGGAAATCTTGAATAAAAATCCACTTTACACACATTATTTTTGTTGCTTGCTAGGAACCTTTGTCAGTCACTATGCCTCAAAATTTCTTTGGCACATTGTCACACTCCTTTCCTCAAATGATTTGAACATATTGATCCTACAGGCATTTTTTTCCACTTTAAGCTAACCAAAGAGTAAATGGAAGAAACTGGGACTGGGACTTAAACCACACAGCAGATGTTATGGCAGCAAGGATACCAAACTAATAGGAGGTGGGAAAGGGAGTTTATTTTGAAAGAATACTCTAAATGCTAAGTTTGTATTCCATCCTGTTAATAATTACTGTGTTGTGATTATTGCCTAGCAGTAACTGGACCTTATGGGACACGATTGAGCAAATCTTGCAATAAATGTTTTGCTTTATAAGAATGCCACTCAAGCTAGGAAGGATAGCATTTTTCAGGGATGCAGTAGGCTTGGAAACATTAAGATAGGGAAGGCAGAAGGGTTTCTGTTTTGAAGATGAGAAGAAAGAGGTGCTCAGAGACACACCATCCCTTTTTTTTGCCTTTTCTCTCTCCAGATAGCTAAAATACTATAAAAGTTAAGGAGGACTCCAATACAACATCATAATTTTATTTTCTTTTTATTTTTGTAACCTCATCTATTATTCTATAATCAAGACCACAGCTCTGTTGTACAGCTCTGTTGTTTTAATCTTGCTTAGTGTTTAAATCTGATTTCAACCAATTAAACAGATGCAGAGCATGCTGCTGTCATGGAAGCACAAACAGAAATAGATCAAGACACCAGACAAGCCTTTTCAGTTGTTTGCAACCCAAGATAAATGTGGAGAACCCCAAAACATAGCTGTGTTCCTCAGAAAGTTGCATGTTTCTTGGTGATGGGATTAAGCCTTAGAACATGGTGTATGCAGACACAGGCAAGGGGAGAGCTAACCACAGCCCCGAGAAGAAACTCTGTCATGGATGTTTGCCTAGATCCAAGCAGGTATCAGAACAATAGTTGTGCCAGAGGTGCTTCAATTGATGTAACACTTTGTGAGGCTGTTTTCAATTTGTGTCAAGATTGCTCATAGCTCTGGTTATCTGCTGTGGAAATTAAAATCCAACTCATTAAGCTCCTGTAAAACAGCCTTACCTTTTTTCTCATTACTTTTGCTAACTGTGAGTTACTATGTTCTTTATAATTTGTATTGTACAAAGTGTTTCTTCTACTGCTCCGTGAGACTCAGTCTCAGACAGAATGCTGCACTATGAATACAAGGTATGATTTTTACAAGAAGCATGATAGCCTGTAGCCCCAAGAAATCACCCAGACTACAATGATACATGAAAAGTGACACTCTAAATCTCAGATAAAAGGCTTAATAAAGATTTGTAGATTTTTCCCATGAAGTCCCACCTCAGGGACTATGAAGGAGATGGTTGCCATAATGCTGACAAGGACAAATTCACCTCATCCTTACTTATGAAACACGGACTGACATCTTTTTATGTGTGGTAGCTCTGTGACTTGATAACACAGAGTCACCAGGCTTACAGCAATCAGCCTTTCAGCTTTTCCCTTGCAATGTTTTTATCCAGAACTCCCTTGCCAGCTCCCATCAATATCTTCTTTCTTAGCATGACTGAAATTTATGTTTTAACACCATTCACTTTTGCATTTAAAGCCCATTGAAATGGATAATGGCAATACCAGAACTGTAAACGATGTCAGTGCTTTTAGCTCTGCTAGGCAATAGCACTCAAGAATGAATACTGCAAAGTCAGACAGCTCTTATATATTACAATAGACCAAAAACCTCCAGGGCTGTCATCTGCAGCAAAACAGATTTTCTATCAAAACCATTATGTGAATAAAATGTAAGAATAGTCTCCTATTTCAGAGAAGACAGATGTGTGAATGGAAAACTGTTCTGTGCCACAAAGTAATGGATTGAGATTATCCATACAATTATGCTCAACAAATCAAGTTTTTTTTCCTTTCTTCTTCTTCTCTTCTGGGAGAGAGGAATCTATGCATGTACACTCAGAGTAGTCTGGGTAGCACAGCAACAATCACAGCTTTGATTCAAGTCTTCAGATCTGTATCATGAATTGAATTTGCCCTAATGAAATCCAAATTAGCTGTTGAACTTTATTCAACTTCATTGTCAATGAGACAAGGAGGGAGAAGGAGGAAAGATATTCCATCAAAAAAGAATGTCACAAGTTATTCAGGAAACAAAAGAAAAGTTAAAGAAGATTGGTAGTATTTCTCACATTGAATTGTACCTTATTTTGAAAGGTGTAACGGCACTCTCGAAGCAAGGCAAGTCTTCCGATGTCAACGGTGCTAATCTGAGTGGAGCTGAGAGCACAGCTTCAGTCTGAGCATGAGATGCGTGGGTGAGGGGAGAGGAGAGCAAGGATGCCAAGTCATCAGCATCCTACATCCTTTGCCAGGACCACTACAATACTGGTGGCTTCTTCCTCAGGAGAGAATCTGCTTGGTGTCAGTTTTGGTTGTGCTAAGATGCATTTGCACCTTTGTTCTTCACTGTTTTGCAACTCTGTGCTACATTTACTATACATTTTACTACACCTCATCAAGTTGAACCATGCCAAGTGCAAGTTCCTACACATGGCCTGGGGTAATACCAGGCACAAATGCAGGCTGGGCAGAGAATGGATCAAGAGCAGCCCTGAGGAGAAGGACTTGGGAGGGCTGGTGGACAAGAAGCTCAACATGAGCCAACAATGTGCACTTGCAGCCCAGAAAGCCAGGCACATCCTGGGCTGCATCAAAAGAAGCAGGCCGAAGGTGGTAATTCTGCCCCTCTACTCTACTCTACTCTCGTGAGACCCCACCTGGAGTACTGCGTCCAGCTCTGGAGCCTCCAGCATAAGAAGGACATGGACCCGTTTGAGTGAGTCCAGAGAAGGGCCATGAAAATAATAAGAGGGCTGGAGCACCTCTCCTATGAGGACAGGCTGAGAGAGTTGGGGCTGTTTGCCTGGAGAAGAGAAGGTTGCGGGGAGACCTTATAGTGGCCTTCCAATACCTAAATGGGGCCTACAGGAAAGATGGGGAAAAACTCTTCAGCAGGTCCTGTTGTGAAAGGATGAGGGGTAATGGTTTTTAAATAGAGGCAGGTAGATTCAGATTAGACATTAGGATAATTTTTTTTTTACAATGAGGGTGGTGGAACACTGGAACAGGTTTCCCAGAGAGGTGGTGGATGCCCCATCCCTGGAAACATTCAAGGCCATGTTGGATGGGGCTCTGAGCAACCCGATCTAGTTGAAGATGTCCTTGCTTCTTGCAGGGGGGTTGGACTAGATGACCTTTAAATGTCCCTTCCAACCCTAACTATTCTATGATTCTGTGATTCTATGATTCTAAGATAAACAAAAGTAAAACAAACTAGGCATAGCCCCCTTGTTGTTAGAAAAAAAAAGATGGTCTTTCAGTTAAATCAAGTGAAACAAAGCTTGAAATAGGGCCCAAAAAAGTGCAAGCTTGGCAAGCCTGTGGCCTTGCATCCTCAGTACAATATTCACAGACTGTAACTAGAGATGGTAATATTATATTTCTTGGGCTAAGGCTTTACAATTTATCAAAATCACGGCAGAATACTATTTGAAAAGAAGCACATAAATTACTACTTAATTTAAAATTAAGATGATAGTGTCCTGATTTACTTAATCCAAACATGAATGAAGAAAAATAAATTAAATGGAATTGCTACACAAGATGTTGACTTAATAGCAGAAAAAGTCTTCTGACAATACACAAGAAAAATAATCCCCAAGTTAACAGATGAAGAGTGTATTAACACTGCATAACAGCAAACTGAATTACACCCTGTCAGGCTAAATAAAAATATAGGTTAGATTTCAATTTTCCAGATAAAACTAGCTCTGTATCTTTCAACAAAGTAACAAATTGCTGGAAGTACAAAACAAAATCTGCTGAGAATATTAACACATCTAAAGACGAGTTTAATGTTAGCTAAACAGAAAAAATTAGCTTTGCTGTCGTGACTGTAACATTAAAGACAATTCAGATTTTAAAAATAAGTGATAGGTTTTAGAAAAAAAAATAAATTACTTCAACTCTCATAGGCTGCAGCATTGTAATGGAATGCATTTTGGCTAATCTAGCTAAAACTCGTTCCTTCTAAAGAATGGAAGTGTTAAAAACCCTGGGAGATGAGAACCTGGGCAAATTTGGCTGAGAGTCCGTCTTTGTTAGGATTTGCAGGAAGCTTGCAGGGGTCTAGACTTTCAAAGCCAGGAAGAAATCAATATGTCTAGATGCAGGCAAACAAGAATGTACATTTGAAATGAAAAAAAAATGTACTTATGGTTTTTAACCTCTTTGATTTCTATAGTATACCTCAAACTCAAAGTAATTCCTTGAGGCTTCTCTTCTGGAAGTTGATCGCATGCATCTTTTCTGAAAATTAGATCTTGAGAAAGGTTAACTGTCTGTGCATTTGAGTGGTGATCTTCCAGTTGTCCTTGTCTTCTCCAGTTATGGGAATGTGGTTTGGTCTCCACTCATAGCCGTTTGCCATCTCTTCTTTTACGGCAAATGCCAAAAGTCCTGCCTGGATGCCGCTGCTGTGACAGTGGTTGATCTCTTTACGGAATTTGTCACCTTTTCACACAGACCCAAGGTCTAAAGGCCCAAACTCATTTTTACAGAATGAGATACTGAATAGAAGGTATCTGTCTTTCAGGAATTACAAATGCAAGCTACCCTTAAGTTGCTTATTTAGAAATGAAAGAGTCTCTGCACTATTATCTGAGATCAACTTGAGTGCTATGGTCAGTAATAAAGGACATAAAAAACCTTACATTAAGATTGCAGTAAGATGGATAGCTGTTCATCTCCTTGCAGTTATAAATTATCTATTTTCATAAGGATTCTCAAGTGACATAACACTTAAAAGACATAGATCAATGGATATAAACACAGATGCTAAAGTTTGCTTTACTCTGCCAGTCACTATATTTGCTGAGTGAGTGAAAAGTGCGATCACATTTATCAGTGAAAAGTTGGAGTCAATGAAAGAGATTCAGTGATGCAGAAAAGTTTCCAGCACCTGCTGTGCTGCTTGCAATCATCTTTGGAAGATCATTTTTCAATGGTCACAATGCCTAATCACGATGTATACCCTGTCACTGCTGGCATCATTACTTTCATCCATCTAAAGAATGAAGGGTCCTGATCTGGCATGGTTTACAACCTTGAGCTTTGTAATGTGCTGATGAAGCTTTAATGATGCATGTAAACTGGTGTCCTTTCAAGGGAATGTTTTTAAACAATAACTGACCTGCAGACATCAGCTTGATCACCCCTGTGCCACAGATAATGCAGTGTGTGGGAACCCTGTCAGGATGGTAAACATTAAATACAGGAACCTGCTGTTGTCCACAAACCATGTTACTAACTATGAGGATCGGATTCTCTATTGCCTTGTAGCTATTGGTAGGTGCTTATAGCTATGCAAAGCAATTGTAATAGCTTACCATTCCCAGCGTGGCAATACTGTATAACCACTCTATGCTCAGCACATGATTGTGCAAGGCATAAGGCAAAGATGCAAGGATAATAATGTAAGAAAACAATGACCTTTCTTAACAGTTAGTTCCTCTATGTTACTAAATTTATTCCCTGTGCTGTGGAGGTGAACTGTAGGAAAGGTAGTTCTCAGACCCCTCCTTTCTGCTCTCCAGATCCTTGGCTAGGTATATGGACAATGAGACGCAGCTCTAGAGTTCAGTAGAGGCATAGAGCCATTGCACTGGCCCAATACCATGTGGACAACATGATCCAACAACCATTTCTACTTCTGCCATTCCCATCATGACTTTTTTATAAGAAGGACGTGCTGGGTAACCTCTATGCAGCTCTCCCCCTCTATATTTTCTCATTTATGAAGTAAAGTTTCTCTGCTTAGGGTGGCATTTCTGTTCCTGTGTTTAGCTTCAAAGTCACCAGTGTTTGGCTACAGACTTGGTCTCAGTGTTTTGGCTCTTTGACCATCTGATTTGTGTTCTCCTTGAGCAGGTCCACTTTCACAAAGGAAAATGTTCTTCAGAATTGAAATTTAAGATGCAATTTAGTCTTGATGTAGCGAATTAACTATTCTTCATGTCATTGATTACAGAATTACCTGTTATTCACAGAGATCATAAAATTATTTTGCTTGATCTTCTATTACTGGATGGATTTCAGAGCCTTCTGAACTAAAACTGAGAATATTTAACTCACAAGATATGACTAAGTCCTTTGATGAATCACAGTCCTCTGAGTTTTGACGAAATCTATGGCTAAAACCATTTGCTTGACATATTGTTTTGATTCAGCAGGCACACTAATACAAAGTTATGCTGTTCTATTGCTTATCCATAGAAATACACTTTCATTGACTTCTTTTTACATATCCCAATCTCAATTCCACAGAAATTAAGAAATACTTAAGATGTACATCAAACTTACAATTAAGGAGTAAAATCTTCATTCTCATGGTGCCATTCCAGTTTTATGTCACTGTAATATGATTCCAGGTCCAACTTCCGACAATGTATTTTCTATGCATGTGCTTTTTATAGATGCTTGCTATTTATACTGTCTTGGCCATCAATTAAGCATTTATGGAGAACTTGAATTCTAGAGATGGACATCCTGTGCTGAATCCAAACAGCCAAGGGCTTAAAAATAACTTCCGTGGCCTTCCAGTCCTAGACTGCTCTAGGAACTGAGGAGAGCCAACGGAGTCTACATTACAGCATGATTCCAACCCATAAACTGAAGTTTTGGCTAGAACATCTGCTGTATTAAGAGCTCTGGACCTGGGAATACTCCTTGATATACTTATGCTGACCTAGTGTTTTCCCTCCAGTCACCAATATCAGGCTTTGCAAGACGGTCTTTGAAAAGTAATTGTATTATTCATTTCTGTAAAATCTATGGCAGAGGAACTATGCAGTTGGCTGCATTTAAGCCTTTCTTCCATTCGCTGCCTGCTCCTTGCCTTTAAAATAAATAATTGAGTCTATCACTGTGCCCAAAGATCTTACTGGGATCTTACTAGATCTTATACTATCTCAGCAGTGTTCTAAATTCAAGAATGCAAAGAAAGAGTACTTAAATTTTGTTTAAAAATAACAGTTTCCTATACTAATTGGTCTCCTGGAGCCTTGTGCTTGGCCATACTCTCTTTATCCATCTTTTTTAGTCTTAACATTACCATTAGTACCATTGTTAATATTGTTATTGGAGAGTCACACAGGCAAGTTACTCAGGTGAGCTCACTGTAGAAATGCAGCTGTCAGTCTTTGCGCAGTCACAGGCTAGTCATTCTTCAAATACCATATAGATGATGCAAACAAATATATGTAGTTTAACAGGAAATCTAAACCAGAACCCTAACTAGAATTTTATAGACTAAATAGGTCATTGTATGGAGAGAGATGAAGGAATCTATTGCACTCCTATTGCAGCTAGTGAGAAAATTCTTATGGACTTAAGTGGTAGCAGCACTGAGACAGAGAATCTTAAACGTATATATATTAAAAATGCCTTCATGAATTTAATGATGATTGATTAACCAGAGTTCACAGATATATAAGAAAGATTTATACATAACACTCCCCAATAGAAAATTATTAGCTTTAGTATTAAAAAAAAATCTAGCACCAATAAATTGTGTTAAAGGTTTAGCTTCTCTAGAGACCCCTTCCAACCTCAACTACTCTGTGAAGTATTCTGTGAAAATATGAACAACCACCAGAGCTAGTGGGTGGAGGAAATCTTGTCCTGGCTTGAATAAAAATGGCAATGAAATAAATTTCATTCAAAAATTGAAATGAAACTAGTATTTCAGAGATGAAATGGTTTGTGAAAGCAAAACACTCCTCTATATCTACAGGAGATCTGATTCTGACCTCTTTCACATCATTCTGGCATAGGTCTACTGTTCATGGCATTACACTCAATTTATACAAATCTGAAAGAATTTACTCAGCACTTACTTCCCAAATCTTTTTCATCTCAGCCAAAATATTATGCAATGAAAGAGAAAATTAAGTGTGAAAAAGATGTCTCAAAAGAAACAAAGATCTTTCTTTCTTTCTTGGCCTTCAATTTCTTTCCTTCCTCACTTCCTTCCTTCCTTCCTTCCTTCCTTCCTTCCTTCTTTCCACCCTCCTGCCATCATACTACCTGCCCTCCTTCATTTTCTAGGTTTTCACATGGTAAATGTCTCTCTACTAAACAGCTCTCCAGAAATTTCAACTTGTAAAAAAAATGTTTCAGCTGCCATATAACAACAAAAGATTTCAGAGAAAAAACTGCCTTAAGACTTTTTACAAAGTATGGCACAAAGCTGGAGAAGCACGCACATCTACAACTACATTTGCAGAACACAAAAGGAATCCCTTGCAATGAAGATTTTTATCTGAAACGAAAGGATGATTTAGGTTAAAGGCACTGTGCCATAATTCAGTCATGCTAAATTCTATTTCTTGGCTCTGACATTCTTATCATACGTGACCCCGGCTAAGTTGTTTATGGCTTATGGCTCCAGAGTCCAAGATCTCTGAGGTGAAGAAAACACCTCTTCTCTCTTTCCCTTTATAAGGTCTTTTTGAATCTTGATCTTGTGGGACTGTCAACATACACAGTGAACTGTGGTTACAATCTTAGGCTGCAAGAGGCAGCTTTTTTTTCTCGAAGCGGAGTACTGAACTTGGCTGGAATTTGAATACACTACTGTGATACAAGCGTTGACAATAATTTTCCATAATTTTACTTCTTACTTTTCACATTATCCAAATGCATTTCTGTTGTGTGGTGTCATTCAACAAATGTCAAAACATATTGAAAATTGAGAAAAAAATTATTAACATTGTTCTGCCTACCCTAATAGCAACATACTGATGTCACAACATCATTTATGGTTAAAAATATATGCATGCATAAATAAAAGATCTATCAACACTTAAAAAGCAAATATGATAAATAGGATATGTTAAGAAGTAAATGTTTCTTCACAGTGTTTTGTAACTCTGCATGAGTGTAATTATTTGTGATGACCAGGATACCTATTACATCACATTACTTGTTATGACATTTATTTAAAACATATAAATATAAATAAATGTAATAAATTACTTTGATTATTGAAGATTGCTGGTGAATTTTACTAAGGCTCTGCTTGAGCCTTGGAGGCCACTCTATCACTTGTGATATCATGCAGTCCAAATCAGAAGGCTCCTTAGGACTCCATTTATCAGAAAAATAAATAAATATCTGCCATAGCAGATTTAAACTCTTTGAAAGGGAACATCACAGTCATGCTTACTATCAGGGATGCTACATCAGGCATTTGGGGTTGAGAAAGAGTTCAGGCTATACTAAAGAATAGGAGCTTTGGTCTGTGTTTGGTCTAAATAGGAAACTACTCAGAAGCTGTTAGTAGGCTGGGCTGCTTGACACCAGAGGTGTACTTCGCTTTGATCTATGAAGTCTTTCTTTCTCTGCCAGAGGGAAGAGCTGTACTCTGATACTGGATTTTACAATTTTCTTCACTTGGAAAAGATAGTCTTTGTGAACAGCAATCTTAAGTCTCGTCAGGGCACAAATGGACCAAAATCTGCTTGTATTGGATCAGTTGAGACATCAAATATACAGGTAAAAGGCAGTCATAGAGGAAGAACCTGGCTGCACAGAAACTGATGTGAATCAAGATCTGATTTAAGGAAATCACCTAATATCATAGGAATTTGTTGTTGCATGACAGTTTCTGTGCTTGAAAGAAATCCCCTGAAGGACAGAAACAAATGCTGCATTTCTCTGAGGAAACATTGACATGAGTCAAGAAACGCCTTGGAACAAAACTGGAGCTAACCCTGGAGATGGAAGCACTTGAGCTGTGTGGGTGCACCCAGGCCATCAAAGTATGTACGCCTATGGACTACAAGTCCATCTCTATGCACTGAGATGGAGGGCGAGTGAGTTGAGTGCAGAAGATGGACAGCACAGCCTTCCCATATCCAGGACAGGCTCTGTATATTGAGCTGCATGCTTGTCATTTAGCAGTCCCAGTTTGGCTGGAGTTCATAAGTGTATATAGTGCTGCACTGCACCTTGTAAACTTAACATGTGCCTATACTAATTACCTTGACTGCAGTTTGACCCTCTAAGTGGGGCTGATCTGGCTCAGATTCAGCCTTCATATTAGGCACTATAATGAAACCCAATCTTGGTCATCCCTTCTTAGACTATAAATAGGCAGCCTGTAACCAGCACTGCATGTTTCCCATGTAGTCATTGCTAACAGACAGGACAGCTGGTAAACTAGACTTCTGATGGCTAATCTTGGCGCTATCAAGCCTGTGCATGTGATAGTGGGTCACCTTCTCAGCCGTCTTACACTATTTGCCCAAGAACACACTGAACAGAGCATTTGGCTTCAACTGTCACTAGCTGTGATTTAGGGATAATTCACCTGATCTATTGTACTGTGAATACAGCCATTTGTTTCTGAATTCGCTGTATATACTTTGGGAGCTCAAAATGCAAATAAATACAGCTTAAAATAGAAAATTTGGTGAGGAGGAACCAAATGGACCTCTGTTTTCGCAATGAAGAAAAAACTGCCACCAGTGTTGTATTATATTGTCTCAGTATAACTGAACAGTTTTAATATGTATTACTATGTATACATGTCAATATTTGTCAGCGATCCAGGATCTTCTCATTTTTCTTTAGATGTAACACTTAGTCTCATATCTCTTTGGTGACAGCACTCTCAAACGCAAAAAATGTAATATCACATAAAGACAGCCGTTCTCCTCCCACATCCCCTCTTGTTCTCCCTCTCTCCTTCCTTCTCCTTCCCTGAAAAAAAAAAAACATCTCAAACAAACAAACCAGGAAGAATAGAGAGTACCAATTAATGACAGATTCAGATTTGATTTTTCTGGGAATGTGAATGAAAGGGTTAGCCAGCAAAGGGTTCGCAAAAAATAATCTCGGAGCTTGGTGTCTCCTGAGTTCACCTTGTCATTTCTGATTTCATTACTAAGTTTCTAGCAGAACGGTTGCAGAACCTGCAAAATGTCCTGTCGCTCCCATTTGCTGAGTACAGTAAGCCAGCTGCTGTGAGAACTGAGGCAATGGGGGCTGGGAAATAAGGTGGTAGCAAAGAAGATTTCTCCAGCTGTGTCTAAAAATATATGAATTCTGCAGAGAGTGAGCAACAGGTCCTGCTTCAGAATAGGACTGATTGGCTTTTCTAAAAAAAAAGAAGTCATGACTCAGTGAAAATCTCAAACACTCACAGGAATAAAAGAAACATGTTTATGATCTTCATATGAGTAGTCTAAGAACTATTCTGTCCATAAATATTTATTGAGAAAAGTACTCAGACAGCAGAGACTGAAAGCTTATTTTGCAGATTAACCTTTCCTGGTAGTTTTTTTTTGTTGTTGTTGTTTCTTTTTTTTTCTTTGATTGTAACTTTTTCTGACAGTACTGGTTATATTTTTACTGAGCCAGATCAGCCCTTCCCTTCCCTTCCCTTCCCTTCCCTTCCCTTCCCTTCCCTTCCCTTCCCTTCCCTTCCCTTCCCTTCCCTTCCCTTCCCTTCCCTTCCCTTCCCTTCCCTTCCCTTCCCTTCCCTTCCCTTCCCTTCCCTTCCCTTCCCTTCCCTTCCCTTCCCTTCCCTTCCCTTCCCTTCCCTTCCCTTCCCTTCCCTTCCCTTCCATTCCCTTCCCTGTTTTTTTCTTTTCCTCTTATTTTCCTTTTTCTTTTCTTTCTGATCTCACTCTTGCTCTCTTCCTACTGACATAAAAATAATTTCTTCCAGTAACTCAAAGAGCAAACATCCCCTAAGTAAATTGATAAATTTATGGTTAAAAGATTATTATTTGCAAAGTCATTTGTTATTTGCCCTGCAAAAGCAAGATGGTAAGCCAAAGTCCAGCCTTCATCTTTGTAAGCTTCCACCTTTGCATTTTCCTCTTTTGGTACCACTTTTTTTTAGATTTGAAAATGAATATGAGTGGGAATTTTTAGTGTGCCCCCCCAACTTCATCCACACAGCTATAAATTTTGTCTTGAAAAAGAATGAAATATATTTTTTAATCAGCTGATTATTTATCTGCAGAGTAGTGCGATCTGGTAGCCAAACTCATCTTACTGCTGTGTCATCATCTAAGTAAAATGATTTTTAAAAATAAACAACAGGAGAATTGCGTGCCAAATTTTAATTTAAGAAAATACAGATTCCCCTCTTTAATGAGATGAACCACTTTTTCACTGCATAAGTAAGAGTACTCTTTAAAATAGATACGACATATTATGCTACTAATTATAGATGCAAATCAGGAAACAGTATATTGACCTTAATTGCTTTTAGTCCTTCTATAGGTTGAATATGCCACTGCTATAAAATATCTTCAGTTTATCCAACCTATTTAATGTTATAAGAATTTTTATCTGACACTATCACAATTGAAGAGACACCTGCTTGGAATTACAAGTTTGGGAAAAAAGTATCTGTATGTACATAAATCTTTGAAGGGCTTTTTAAAGCTCTGTGCAGATTGCCTCCTTAAGCTTTATAACATCATGGCAAGCACAGCTTTTCCTCCTGGACACAAAACCTAATGCCCAGTTTTCTGTTTGCCTTAACTTCTGTGAGTATTCCTGCTGAGCAGCTTTAGCAGACCAGCCTCTCAGAGTAAAAGATTAAACCTTTTCTCCTGTTCCTATGAGTTTTAATCTTGAGGGAAACAGAAATAAAAATGGTTGAAAAGGCAACATGAAGAGTCTCATCTAGCTATGGAGGGTAATAACCAAGTATAGAAAGCTTTAGATATTGACATGATCTGATGTAACTTCTGTTTGAAGGTGGCTTAATCACAGGTTTCTGCCCAAAATGGAGGCAGACTTTGAACAACTCTGCTGGGCTTGCTGCCAGCAAACATCATAACTGAGTGCTGCTATCAGCCCTTCAGAAAGAAAAAGCAGAAAAAAGGCACAAAGGAAAAGTTCTTGTCCTTCTAATAAGCTTGGCATGTGAATGTGCTTGTCAGAGAGATGCTCACTCAAAATCCTAAATTTTATCTTAACAAACAGAAGCCCTCTGGCCTTAGTTCCACATAGGGCTTAAACATAGGCCGGTCTGAAGGTAAACACTACCTATCAAATATGTCAGTATTTTGATAGGTTGCGCCTTCTGCAAAAAGGTTGAGGAAGAGAAACTGGTACCTGCCTTGATGGTCACTATCCATTTAAGTCTCAAGTACTGCCCAAGGAGAGGGCCAAAAAAGGAGAAAAGCTCAGAAGCAGTTAGCCCAGAGCAGTAAAAACAAATGGCCAAACAAAAAACACAGGCAGAAAACCTTAGCTTTTGTGGGGACAATACATCACGTCAACAAAAGCTTGTTCTGAAGCAAAACTGATGGCACTTAGTCTTGTGGCTTTTTGTTTCTCCCCTTCTTGTTCCAAAGCATATTTTGTTATGAAGCTTTCTTTTGTCCAAGGTTCTTCATCATGTGATGAATGCCATGTCTAGCCTATTCATTTACCACTGCATCAATTCCCTCAGTATAGACATCCCAGGAATGTGCTGACCACATTTCATCAGAAATTTGTATCAGAAATAGTGTGGCCAACAGGACTAGGGAAGAGATTGCTCCCTTGTACTTGGCACTGGTAAGGCCACATCCTGAGTACTGTGTTCGGTTTTGAGCCCTTCACTACAAGAAAGACATAGAGATGCTTGAGAGCATCCAAAGAAGAGAAACAAAAGCTAGTGAAGGGTCTAGAGAGCAAGTCTTATGAGGAGCAGCTGAGGGAACTGGGATTGTTTAGTTTGGAGAAAAGGAGGCTGAAGGCAGACCTTACTGCTCTCTACAACTACCTAAAAGGAGGTTGTAGTGACGTGAGTGTTGGTCTCTTTTCCCTAGTAACAAGAGGTTTAGATTGGATATTAAGAAAAATTCCTTCACCAAAAAGGTTGTCAAGCATTGGAACAGGGTACCCAGGGAAGTGGGTGAGTCACCAATGCTGGAGGTGTCTAAAAGATGTGTAGATGTGGCACTTGGGACTTAGTGGTGTTAGATTAATGGTTGGATTCAATGATTTCAAGGATCTTTTCCAACCTAAATGAGTTTATGATTCATGTGCAACTGCTAAAGTGAAAACTGGAACTTGTATCTCTTCTGTTCAGGAGCTTTTTCTTCAGCCTCAGTGATAATCTCCTGCTTCAAAAACTGTCAGATGACACAAACACTAGAAACACTTTGGTTTTTCTCAGAGTTTAAAATGAAATCTCAAGCAGTAGCTGAAAATTATGAAATTGCTATGTAGCTAAGGAAAAGTCAACTTGTGGCTTTACTGGTTGCTCAGACAGGTTCCTAAAAGTTGGCTGACTGTCACTCTTTTTGCAGCTATTTCTGGACACCACTGATTTCTCCAACTTGTCAGAGGTTACAAAAACAGCAGTTAGATGTCAAACAGCAAATTGTTGGAAACCAATGCTTTGCAACAGCATTTACCTGGTATTTGTGTTGTCTACAGTGTTTTTCCTACAGGCCTGCAATTTTCTGTTTATATCTGACCAACCCAGGCTCCAGATGGAATAATGGATAAAAATGCTTCTCTCTGCATCACCTGCGTTGCTGAATCTGTGCTTAATTCTTTGACCTCCATCACACAAGAAGTTTGAGCATTGATCCACAGAGCAGATCAGTTGACCATGTCTTCAATATACCATTGCTAATTTGTTTCCTTGTTTGCTTGGGTTTTTTTTTTTTTAAAGCCTTGTTACTGTTTCTCATGTTGCTGCTGTATTGTTGCACATCTGGAGATGTACACCTTCTTGGCCCATACAACTGCAACCATGTTACTTCTCTGACCAGTCTGAACCTGCTCTCTGGCTACCAGCAGTAGCTCACCCAGAGCTGTGACGGGGGTGTTTGGCAGGGGGAGGTTAGTGCAGATGACTCACGTATGAGCCCAAGCAAAGCCTAACACAGCTCTAACAGCATGCGGTTTGAGATGGGAGAAGCAGTTCCTGTTGGCAGGCTAACAGTGAGCTCTCTGTGTGCTACAGCAATGAAAGGAAAGCAATGCTAGAGGAGAGATGGTGAGGGCATTGACTTACCTGCACTACACTTGAGGAAATAAAAAAAAGTTAATTTAGGCCTTTATGCTGTGCTCCACTATATTCGGTGTCATGGCTGTGAGACCTCGAAACTCTGCTCAGAATTTCCAGGAGTGTTTCCTCATCAAGTGTCTCCTTTCTGTGCCACATCCATGGTATTTCACCATGAAGGGGATAAAGATGCACAAACATCACAAGAGTGACCACAGTGATGTGGAAGACAAGCTACAGTTTAATCCTAATTTGGGTTTGCAAAACACTCAAAGAGATACTGCTTGGCACTTCTGAGGCCAACTTTGGTATGTGCAGCCACAGCTCTTAGCTAGCTCTCCCTAACTGTTTGCAATAAATAATCCAATTTTAATCAGCATGGGATATAATAACTCTTATTAACTCTAAATTGGATGCATGTTAGGGAACTTATATTTGTGGTATTGCCCAATATGAACTGCCAGAAGTGGCAGCTTCAATCCCATTACTCCAAGTTTTATCACTATGCTAAAACTGACCTGCTAAATGACTCTCGTGGGTTATGCGTAATGCCATAGAATTAAACACTGATTTATTACTTAAATAAAAGACATCAGAGATCTTCAGAGTGTTAAACATCAGAGTTGGCTTGTTTGCAAACCATATTTAATGGCAGACCCAGCTGGTACTCCTTAAATGGAACTCAAACAACAAACCTTTTTTCTAAACGAAGGCAGACAAAAGCAAAAGCGGGCTACTGGCTTTTTAAAGTACGGGATTTCCATTTTTTTTCACAACATGGATTACATAATAACGGAATGACTATATCCCCCGCTGCCACTGGTCACTGAAAAATATCATATCTTCAGTAAACAAAACCATTATTTATACAGATCACCTCCTGGGACTAGTGGTTTAAGAAAACATGTCTGCAGCGTTATTGCTTTCAGTTCATTGGCTGCTGTTCTTTATCACTGCTGCTTTGTGCCAGCTTTGCTAGCCAGATATGGGACTTACAATACCCATTCTAAAGATTCAATTGCAACTCTCCTATTGACATCAAATGGAGCACAAGCAGGAATGACAACACTTTCTCTTTTATGGCTGTTTTATTTTATTTCCTTCTCCTAGAGTTCGTGCAGAACTGTGGCAGATCAAGCACATATCCTCCATCAAATCTGTATTTGAGAAGGAAGAGTAATGCACACAATACATGGTATTGCTGCAATATAATTGATTTTTCTTCTAGTGCTGAAAGTTAATGTTGATAACAATCAATCAGGTTAGGTTTTCAGAAGGATTACAAGGGCGGGGTAGGTGACTCCAGAAATGTCCCATTGTTGAACTTTTATTTTCTTGTGTGATCACGGAACTTCAGCATCTTGCAGAATCCAAGTTTCTTTGCTCTGACACCATCTAGGAACCTGATCTATTCCAGTTCTTTACAAAATCCTCCATCAGATGGCAGCAAGGTACAAGCTTTTGTAAAGCTTTTTTTTTTTTTTCCCCCATATGTTCGAATAGCAAAAGGATGGGCAATTTACTGCCTGTTACATCAGATATCCAACCTGTATGTGTTGTTCCCAGTGAACATGTTTCAAGCATCCTGCAACTCTGGTTACCAGGGGTTGTAGGTGCCTTGTCCAGTTTACAGCCCCTGCATTTGTCTTGCATAAGCAGGGCAGTAAGGAATGGCCAGGTGGCTTCCCAAGGAGGCTTAGTCTTGGCCTCCTCGCTGCTTGCTTTGGAGCAACTCTCCCCGTGGCTATGTGACATTGTTTGAGCATCCCTCCGCAGCGTGTTTAAATCCCCCTTGCGCTCCCTTGGCCCATCAGGAAATTGCTTATCAGTTTATCTTCTCTGTGCTTTAGAAATGAAAGCCTGCCCTCCCTGGTGCTGCCAGTCAAGCTCACAGTAGCTGCCTGCTAGTATTTAAAGAAAAGAAGCACTCCTAAAAGCTGCTAGCTCTGGGCTCCAGGGCTAAGGAATTGGGCACAGTGAGTTCAAAGCCTGCCAAGATGTCTCTTGTGACTGTCCAGACACCGATTACTGGAAAGCTCCACTCTTCACCCATGAAAGATAGGTGAGTAATTGGCGTGGCACTATATCCAACAGGCTGCACTGAACAAATAAAGGCAGAGACCTACAGCACAGGGCGACAGCTGCTCTGGTGTCATCTCCTGACACTTCTTACTCTGCCAGTACTACATCTTGACTGTCCGCGTCTTGCCCTCTGCCACACTGACCCCCTATGTCAGTGCTGGGACTCAGTACTCATTCCCCAGTCTTCCTTCAACATTTTTCTTTCACTCTGCTTTCCTGGTGGCTTTCAACCATTGTGTCTCAAAGTACATTGTAACTTCTCTGCAATAATGACTGCATACAGCCCCTAACAAGCATTTATGCTTGCTGCCCTGCAATAACCACAAAACCCAGTAAAAACAGAGTTTCTGCTTCCTTTGTAAAATGCTCAGATTTATTTCATAAACAAGGACAAAGTGATCACCTAGTACCGTGCAAAAGCAGAAAAGGGTCTGTGGCAGGTGCGTAGGAGACAGCTGGAGGGGAAGAAGGCTGGCTGGAGTCTGGCTGGAGTAGCAGGTGGTATTCACTGACAGTCTGCTTCCTTCTCAGAGCAGAAGGAAGAGCTCTGGGCAGATTTCGACTCTCAAATTCATAATCTGCTTACTGGGTTTCTCCAGTGGTGGCATGGAAATACACTGTCTGGATGATCTCTCTGTGTGAGATAGAGTGAACAGCAGGGAATTCTGTCGCTAGTGCATGGTGTGCATGCATGGGTACATGTGCCAGTCTGATATGGAAGCAAGAGTCACACTCTGATAAATTATACCTGACAGTGCATTTCCTCAGATAATATGTACTGGAAAAACGAAGCTCAAGAGGTCTCTGCAGACCACAAGAAGCATCCAAAGATAAAACACAGCCTCTTAATACCAACCACAAATGGAATAAAAATCAACTCTCACATTTTTATCACAATAATGGTCTACATGACTTTTCTGCACCACATTCATTAATTTTAATGTTTCTTTAGTGGTGTCCATGTTCTATGCATTTCTTTTTCAGCATTCCCCAAGAAGCAAAAATACTGTATAGCAATCACTGCCAGGAGAAGAGCTCGAATTTTTGGAAGTCACTCAGCTGCACCCTTTCTTAGTTCTGCCAGGCACAGGATACCAAATTGTCGCTTTTGTCCCAGAGAGGCTGAGGGACATGGAAAAGGACAGTTCATCCCACTTCTGCTGCTGCTCTTGAATGCCCTAGGCAACTTGCTTTCTTTCACAACTCTGGAAATACATACATACACAATGAATACCAAAAAAGCAGGTGCAAGAAAGGTGCAAAACAAACATCTGATATTTTCACCATTGCTCTTATCCACCAACAATTTAAAGGTAATGGTGCCTGCTTGGAATGTTTTCTATAAATAGAAAAGAAGTTTGCTATAAATAAGCAAAAATAGTTACACATGCTAAATAGTGTTTTCTCATGCATACTTTCTAAACACATCTAGCATATTCATCATCTTCAAAGACATGTCGCTATACACTGGTTCCTTATGAACAGGGAGATCAAGAAAAAATTCTCAAACCCATAAGCCTGGATATAGGTTCCTAATTCCTATTCTTGAATATTTATGGAAGCATTCAATTTGATCAAAATGAACTAAGTGGTGGAAAATACTTCTGAAATGTGAGTTTAGTAGTCTGGTTTTCCTGGATTTCAAGTCCAGAAAACTTGATTGGTCTTTTTATTTTAAACATACTGAATTCAGATGAGAATTATATTCAAAAGTACAAAAAAGGAAAATATTTGCACCTCAGAGAGAGATGTCTGAAGACATCTTAAAGATCCACAAACCAGCAACACATACTGTGGAAAAGTTTTCCACAGTATTTACAATCTGGCATCTTTGGGGGACCTGACACCTGTTCTTTGAAGATGCTGGGTTAATAAACGTTGAAGTGCCAGTTCAACTGAGAACCTTGGCCACAGAAGTTTTTAGAAGAACTTACAATTGCTTCTGAAAATTGTACCTTTCCAAAGGTGTAGTGTGGCTTGCAATGGCAGGAGGAGTTTGTATTTATTACCAGCTTTTCTCATACACAATCATTTCAGTGTACGGAAGGATATTTCTTTTCTTCTGCCAAAAACTTTCTGCATTTCAATAGCACTGAGACAAGGATTAAAAGTTTCCCAAGAGAAAAATAGTTCTGCTAATTCTAACCAAATACCAGTGATCCAAAGTGGGTAAGACAGCACTTTGGATTAGTACACAAAAGCCATTATTAATACCTACAACCTGTAGTCTGCATTTCCTGACCATCCCTAATGTGTGAAGAGCAGCCCCTCTGCACATTGGTTATTATGAGCAAAATCAGCACACATTTACTGTCTTGTAAGTAACGTAGAAAGTATCTGTACCATTCAAATAATTCTTAAATTAGGGAATTAGCAAGCCAATTCCTTTCGTTATAATGAAAGGGCAGAAGAAAAAATCTGGATAGATATTTTGAGAGATTTCGCAGTGAAAGGAAGCTACAGTCTGCAGAAATAAATATTCATGTGAATTTAAAAGCACAAGACAAATATATCCCTCTACATTGTAAATTAGATAAGAGATTCTATGCTGTGTTTTCCCTGTAGAGTTACAGTAAATATTTCTCATTCATATTTTATTCTTTATCTCTAACAAACCATTGTGATGTTGCCCACTGGGTGCTGATGACATTTGAATATATGGAGACAAATTTGGTACAAAAAAAAGAATGTGTAGAGAAAAATACTGCATGTAATATGCATATCACAGCAGTAGAAACATATGGCGCTATATCATACTCAAAATTGTTTGGGTAAAGTAAGCATTTTACTCAATGACAACCCTAATTTTGCTGTTATTTCTTTATTCAGGACTGTTAGAGTGAAATGTCAGTTACAGAAATTGCTACACCTATTTTGAGAATACCTGTTACATTTTCAATCTCTGATTTTTAAAGAAAGACATCTCCTCCATCATTGTTTTACCTCTTATTCAAACATCTTCAGGCTTTGGATTAAATCAGCAGCAATCTAAGTGACATGGACAGCAGAATTCTCTCTCAGACCAAAAGAAATACCTAGTAAGATTAAGGCACTAAATTCCTATGTAAGCACTTGAGATCTTTTTCATTTCTGTGAAATACTCCAAATCAGAGCTCTGCCCACTGCTTGAGCCAGATAACAGCCCGGGAATTGCTACTAATTTGGATGGGCAAGTTCTTAAACAGGAATAAATTATCCAAACACCTTTACGGATGTCAGCTGTGAGCAGGACATGGGCCTATTTTAGAAACTCAGTGCATTCCCAGGAAAGCATGCAGAACCTGATGAATTCAGGGTACCAGTATGGAAGCTGTAGGCCTGTTTAGCTGCTCTCAGTCACATTCATTCCCCTCCAGAAGCAAGTTTCTAGCTGCAGGCTGTACTATCTGTTCCTCAAATTCTCTCCTGGCCTGTCTGGCTCGCCATCTCCATATCATGTCCTCCCTTGATTGATTTCCTATCATTTACACATTGCTTTCAAGCTTTCATTTCCAGCACCTGATCTTTCTTTTTAAAAACAAGAAATCTCTTGTTCACAGACCATATGTTGCCTGCAATCATTAGCCAGTTCTGGGAGTGCAGCCAGGAACGCGACAGTGGGACAAAGAGTGACGGACTCGCAGGACATGCCCCTTGCTCCTGTCCTGATACATGCACTGCCAAAAACAGGGCATCAACATCTGAGCTGGAGGGAGGGAGTGAGGGAAGGAGGGACAGAGGGAAGATGAACAGCTTGCACGAGGACTTAGAAGCTGGTAGAAGAGGAATTTGTTTTATATCAGTCTTTTTGGCAACTGACTGTCATCTTAATAGTGGGTTTTACCACACTGGATGGAGTAATTTCCAGCTCACACTGTTGATATTTCCCTGACCACCCATTTTCCTAATGTTATTTTACAGACTATATTGAATCCTAAGCCCATTTTCATTTCTTCATTTCCTTCTACTCTCATCATTACGCTCCTTACAATCTATCTGCCTAACCTCTTCACAAAGTCAGTGAGCAGAGTCTCCCATTTTTCCAAGGACTGTCCCTAGCCAGTTAGTTATCAAAAACGAGCACCCTAAACACCAACATTTACAAGATTGATAAATTTACAATAAGGGTAAAAATGAATAATAGGGGGAAAGTCATTTGAGTGAGAGAGAGTTAAAAGGAAGGCAGTTAAAGACATGTAATTACTTTTTTATTGTCTGAATTAACATGATGGCAATGGTTCCAGCCTATTTTTCTAGAGCTGAGAGACAGTTTGTTATGCACTGTGTCTCCATGAATATCTCCAACATGCAAAGAGAATGCCTTGTAACTGCAGAAGACAATTACTCTTATAACAGAGGCATAATGAAATCTGACTGCATTATCTTTTTGTCCTCAATAAGCCCAGTTTACATTTTTGCAATTTGTGATGCATTTTTTTCCTTTAAGATACCTATTTGCATGGTACTACTTTTTAAAAAGGAGGAAAAAAAAGAGGAGTAATACTGGTCAAGTAGCCAAAAAATACATTTATGATGGAATTGTGGCATTGCAAATTAAGTTGAAGACAAAAAGAAAGAATGCATTTGTATGAGGACATACTTTCCTCTTTAAATCATAGAGGAGACAGCTCAAGAAGTGGTCAGCTTCTGACACTCCAGGCCAGTGCCAGCTGTCTGTTGAGAATGGGGCTGGACACGCTGAAGCAACACGAAGCACTTGTGCCTGTTCTCTAACAGTTAGGACTGCCCACCAGGAACACGGTCTGAGCCTGACAGCCTCACTGTGTTGTGGTGATGCCCTGGGAGACTAGACAGTATCAATGCAGTTCCCAATGAAGTCAATGGCTTGTAGAAATACACACTGAAATTTATAAGTGCACAATCTTATATATATATCTATCTATAACTATCTGTATACATCTAAGCCTTCAGTGACTTGCCTTTTCCATCATAACACACTATAGTTTTATTGAGATTACTTTACTGAATATTGTTAATAAGTACGATTGTGATATTGAACCTGGTTCAGCAACTCTTGTGTACTGCAGTCCAATAGTGTGGACTTGCACAACAAGTTTTTCAGTGAGTTTAAAGGGGGTGATCAATATTCAAACAGGATTGTTGATTCAGTTCAACATGAATAATTCCTGGGCATCTCTGAACAGATGTGAACACATTAGTTGAAATAATGCATTTCTGTTTGATCGTAAAGAATTACAGGTATTCAGGTAACCCATTTAATTTAAGTAATTAGCAATATGCCTTTATATGCTTCATTTTAAATAGATTGAGAGGTGAGGGTTTAGCAGAAACTTCAATCCCAGCAGCTAATGCTCATTGTTTCACTGAGTCACATCAAGTTCTGTTTCAGTATGTCAGAATGATGGAACATGCAGCCCCTCAAGCTGCCAGAAACATGAAGTGTGGAATATAAATAGATGCTTTTAGTATCACAGGTGCTGCTGAATTGTCTGGAGACGTATTATTCAAATTTGCAGACAATATTCTATCCATACTACTCAGAGATCACGTTCTCCATTGTTTCTGGAAAGCACTGTCCTGGAAATCATTAAGATGACTGGTTTCTCATGGGAAAAGGAAAAGTTGTGCAATCTGAGATTGGTCTCTTTCAAGCCTGCTTATGTAACCCACCTGTAAGCAAAAAGAAGAGCTTCATGCTTTTAGATCATGTTTGGTACTTTGCACACTTCTCCTTCTCCTAGCGTTGAGCCCTTACAGGCAGAAAAGATTATTTACTCTGTGTCATATACATATTTACTCCATTGTGGTGCCCAACTTCTTTGTTCAAGTGTGATACAAAACCATGGGCTGGGATACTGCAAGTCAAAGAATAAACTGTGAATATAGCAACAAAAAATATTGCTATTCGGAAATAATCATACTTGACATTTCTTCAGTTTTTAGGTCCTGAAGTATCTCCTGCTAACCATGCTGGTCATATGAAAAGGTTTAAAGTAGTCACAGCCATTCATGAAAGAATTCTCTTCAGGCTGAAGCAGCTTATGGCTTTGTAAACAGATCCGCACTGCTTCAAAAAGCCTCCATAAAGTGCTACGACTGCTGAGCTTTTTTGCTCTTTCAGATTCTTCTCCACTCTAAAAACTAGGCAATACACAATTCAGTTCCGCTAGCTCCAGATTTAAGTCTTCACTGCACTTCCTCAGAATCACAGCACAGAGTTTTAATAGCACTTTTAAATCTAACGACTCCCACTTAAGCTGATTAGGTGTTGTCACCCTAATTCCACATTGCATGTAGGAGGTAACTGACACAGAAAATCAGAACTGTTTGCTTTGACATCTAAGTCTAAGTCCATGACAAAGCTGGGACCAGGGTCCCCCAGGACCTTACCATCAATCATCCTGGCAATATCTCTTTTCTACTTGCCATAGCAAACAAAGATTAGCCAATCTTATTTTGCAAAACCTGATAAAGCTTACCCCAACCTCAGTATGAAAGCAAAAATCACAAATTAAAGGCATGTTGACATATTAGTCCTGAGTTTTGAAATTTGAGCTTTCATCCTAGCAGCTCTTTAATGGAAAGGTAAGTAAAATAAAGAAAAGTGACTGACATCTTCCACAGTCTTATCAACAGAGACTGTGCAAGAAGTGGAGGGATTAGACATGGAATACATGAAAAAAAGAAAGAACCTGGTTATTGTTTTTCTTTACAAAATGCGTAAGAACATACAGCCTTTTCATTACATTGTAATTATCACAATGATACAGTTTTTTAAAAAGTGCTGTTGTAGCAATCTGAAATGAGAAAATAAAACTGTCAGTAATAAGAGAGCCTGCCTATTACTCAGAGAGAATGAAATCAAAGAGTAAATAAATGATGAATGGTGGAAAACAGATAGATTTTTAAAGCTGATGTTGTAGTAGTAAATGCTATTAGCAACAGACAAGCATCTTCTAAGTAATGACCTTAGCTAAAAGTCCATCTAGCACAAGCCGATTGTTAAACCCACATGTAAGATGACTTTAGTTTGAATTTTCCAGGGCAAATTGGACTGCAGGACTGGGATATAGTTATCAGAAGACACAATTCAAGCTGTGACAGTTCACCATGTTCACATATTTCATCCATATTTTGTTTGTGCCTTTGGGTCCTAACACTTTTATATAATTCTTTCAGTGCATGTGGTGGCAGTCCCTGTTGAAATCTTTGAGTGCTACTGCAATATCAACAACTGCTGCTACTAAATAACTTTAAATCATGCTTATATCGCAAGTTTGACATGTGCCTGTGTGTCAAAGTAACCTTACACCAGTAATTTTCAGAGTCTAATATTGCATAAACTTCTGCAATAACACTAGCTCGCTGCTACACAATTCAAAAGCTCCCAAATGCTATATTAATAAATATACACTTTTATGACATTCTTTTTAAAGACTGATCCTTCAAAATGAAATGTTGGCTCAGTGTTTCAGCTCTTTGAACCCTTTATTCCTGAGGGCCTGACTTTAACCGTCCTCTCACAAGTTGTAAAGGTAACTTGAGTGACATTGCTGAAACACACAACTCCTCCGTGATGCCTCCAGATTAGGTATGATTCAGGTAGCTGGAGTTTGGCCTTTAGTAACCTACAATGGTTTTCACCCCAAGTGAAAACATATTTTACAGTTCCTCTGGGAGAGTGAACGCTATGTATGCTGCATGTGTTCTCACTTAAATGACAATAAAGCCTCTAGATTACATGATCATACGAGGGTTCAAGACCTTCAGTTCCCCAGGACATTTAGTTAAAAGGACACATGAGGACAGAAAATAGTGTGGAAATCTTAGATGTTCTTCTGGCATCTATAGGTAATCAGTCTTTCAATTTCTCAAAATCATTTCATTTACTATATTTAAAAGGTTCTTTAGGGATTTAATTTACCTTATGACAATATGTACCTGTTCATTTATTTTTCCACAGTTTTCTTTGGAGTGTGCTTCCATTCTCAGCACTGACTTTCAAAATTAGGCATTTTATTTCATTTAGTGAAAAAAAATCATCTTCTTCCTGTCCTTACCAGTTCTATACACATGTCCCAGGGAAATACAGATAACTTATTTCTCTCTGGCTCAAACTCCATAACCAGCTGTGCAGCCTATGGCTGGTTAAATGCTATCAAAGTTTGATCTATGTGTTCCTATTTCTGTTCCCAAAGTTGCTGAGGTATAATTAAGGGCCTATCCATAATTACAGAGTAGCTCTTTGTCCCTGCAGAATGGGGAACACAGATGGACACTATAATGAAAATTAGTTAGCAGTCTGTCCATGATAGATGAGACAGTAAAGAGCCCAGCCCTTACCCTCACTGGAGTATAGGTGCTCTCGCACCAAGCTGACAGAAGAGAGAGCAGATAGCATGTTGACGCTCACATTAGCAGGTGGTCCTGAGGAAGCAAATTTCCTGAGTGTAAGATGATATCCCTACATAATCAGTTTTCAGATCAGAATTGTTTTTAGGTAGAAAATATCTCTCTCAGAGAAAGATACAGGAAGAAGCACTTAAGTGCTGTTTTTGGCTTTTCTTTTTGCCTCAGTAACTTAGATAAATTCCAGACAAATGAGTCTTCTTAAATGCAGAAACAGTAGTCCTGTATTTACTTGACTCATATTAATATATAATAATAATATAATAATAGATAATTTGATAATAGATAATTTGATAATTTGATAATATAGATAATTTGAACATGGGGTCTGGCCACGTTCATGGTTCATGATCAGACTCAGCACGCAGTGCTGAAACTCCTATTAATTCACCAAGAAAGCTGTCAGAATCCATTTTGATCACATGCCTAATGAGAAAGGTTTCTAATGCCCTCTGAAAAAACACCAGGCAAGTCTTACAGGTTTCTCAACTCTCATTTTCATTCCCTTCCTTTCTGACTCTCTGCTGCAAGAAACTTGGTGCCACTGCTTAGAAATTGATAAAGGGAAGAGGAAGCAGTGCAACTATGAGCTGGCTCGAATCAACGCCTGCTTGGCTGTAGCCAGGCGATCAGCACGCAGGAACCACACTTAAGCCTGGGAAATGCAGACTAAAGCACAGCACCAAGGGACGCCGGAGAGCTGTGTTAATGAACTAGTACCAGAAACACCATGTGGGAGATCCGTTTTCTTTAAATAGAGAAAGAAATAGAATGGATGACAATGAGTGGTAAAAAGATGGAGAGAGGAGAAAAATAAGTTATATCAGCCTCCTGAGATCAAGTATAAGAAAAGGAATGTACATGCTTGACAAATGAGTTAATTTAAAGTCATATTTGTTTTGCTGTCAATCTCCTGTCTCTTCAATAGGTATAAAATGGTAATATTGAGTCTAATCAGTACAGGCTGGAATTCTTTATTATCTAAAGTGATGTGCATGTAGTCCTGCTGCACAATAACTAGGGAAGAGAGCCTCTGACAAATGTGTGATCATTTCTGCCTTGTTTCAATGAGACTGTGACTAATTCTCACGATCATTTTTAGTTTCCTCATGCAGAAAGACTAAACTTTCACTGTTTCCACTGTTTCCAGCTCTTGGGACCTTATCATTAGTCTTTTGACTGTGTAAAAGATTAATCTTGTGGAGGTACAGAAATATGTAGAAATTTCAGCTTCTCTCAAGCCCCACCTCCCCCCAAGAAAACTAAAAAAAGAAAAAAGAAAAGAATAAAAAGTAAATGGTCCTAGCTTTAATGATTGTATTGGAAAGGTTTTGAAAACATAAGATGCATATTGAGAAACTAGAAGGCAGTGAAAAGAATCTACCTTTAAAAAAACTCAATCTTAAGATATATTATAAATACCTGTAGTTGCAATATTGCAATATATCAGATTAAAAATGTTTATGCTATGTGTACGTAGAAATAAATGTAAAGAGTATACTTTCAGTAAGCAGCCATAGGTACCGTATTGCTATGCAACATCGGATCTTTGCTCTGTGAGAACTGTTTGAAGCTTTTCCTGAAGCTGATGATTATCCGAAAAGGAATTTAATTATTCCTAAAGGCACATTTTTACTTGCTGTTGTGAAACTGTCACCAGCAACATCGCATACAAAAAAATCCCAAACCTACAGCTAATATGTTGCTTAACACCATGAAGACTAGTTTGAATGCCATTATTACAGCAATTGCTCCATTTGCTTAAGATAAATTAATAACTGGCATTATATATATATTGTCACATATTTGGAAATAGCCTACATGATTACTTTGTTCAGCGTTCACCATTACCATACAAGAATAACTGAGAAATAAAACTCACAAAGGCTGTAGAATTCACTAAATTAACATTTCCTATCTACTGCCCAAAAGAATGTTTAAATCTCTTCGTGCTGCCCAAATCCTTTCAAAAGAATATATGGTAAAATGATAAAACCTTTAAATGAAATGCAGTGTGATAAGTGGTGAACTGTGGCTAGTCTTTGCTTTAGTAGACTAATCCTATAAAAACAATTTTTCTAGAGTGCTCTGTTATTATTTACTTACTCCTATTTATAATCACATAGCAAAATTAAAGGCAGAAATACTTTTTGCATTCTTTCAGGACAGAAAAGTAAATTTGTTGTGATTCTGATATGTGCCCTCTGATGAGCAAGACAGGTATGGGAAACAGGTCTGAGTATCCTCTCGTGTCTCGTGAACACTGGGCTGGTAGATGGGTTTGCACATTCAGTATCACAAATTAAAGCAGCTCCAGAGGCTGCTGCTCACATCTCCCTCTGAAGCTCTTCCAAAGCTCCAGCTAAATCTCCTTCAATTCCACTCCTGCTAGGCTCATTTGCAGGCTTCAGAGAGAGCAGCAGGGAAGCAATACAGACCTCCTAAAATCTTCCTTTTAATATTTCTGTCCTATGGCTTTTCTATCTAAGCATGGCCCAAAACTAAGACTCTAAGAAGAAAATGTGAGTTCCCTATACCGAGAAAAGTTAACAAAATAATAGTTCTGAGTAGAATGCTAGGATTTACCTGAGGTAGTTCTGAAATGCGGAGTTTGTCCAGTTTTATATTGCCGAAATATTTGCTTAACATTTTAGAGCAGTATATACCAAAACTCCATTCCACTTGCATTCCATTTTACATAAACACCTAATAAAATGTAGAATGTTTGAGATTATATACATAATTTTGTTACTTGCACTCTTGCTCTGCTTCAGCTGGATAATGTTCACAGGCACTTACTCTTTGTAAGTACAGCAAGTATGTGACTTACAAGTTGCATTAGAATATGATTTGCACTTGCCCGATTTGATTAATGTTTGAGTAAAAATTCAAAGTGCTTCCGTCACTGCTCCCCTGAAAAATGACTTTATAAAATAGCAGTACAGAGTCTATTTTTTTGAGAATTTCCATATCAAATGTGTTCAGCTGAAGTATGTAAGAGTAAATGAAAAGTACAGTTTTCTTTCCCAAACAGTCAGCTCAAATTCAAAGTTGAGAAATAGTCTCTTCCCTTCTTCTCATCAACAGACTAAGGAAGAATGCAGAAATTCAGCCCATACTTAACACCAGTGCATTTTTACTGTTTCCCAATTATACTTTCACTGTTGCTGTCATAAAAAAAAAGATTAATAATCTTCTAATTGATTTAGTTGTCATTTTACTTTACTTCTTGGCAATTGTATCCATTCTTAGTGCTTTGCTGGGACACAAATGCTTTGGTTCCTATGCAGCAAGCATTACTCGTGATAGTGCGATTTAGAAGTGAAAACTGCTACTGCCAGCACAATGGAAAGAAAAGAAAGAAGATGAAGATGGGGCATCCCTAACATGCAAAAGATCTGCAACTAACATGATGGAAAAAGGAAAAATGTACTAGATATACCGTATAGTTCTAGGAAGCTACTGGTGTTCACAAGCAAAAAACCCTGTAATCTAGGGAAAACCTTTTAAGCTCTCCTTCTGGAAGAGACAACCCTAAAATGCCCTGAAAATGATGAAGTCAGAAAGGGAAGGCATGTCAGTAGTACAGTTTTAGCCTGAAACACATCCACATGTATGTAGGCCCCCTCTGGAAGGAAACCGGTGTCCTGGTTACCCGGGACATAGAGAAGGCTGAGGTACTCAATGACTTTTTTGCCTCAGTCTTCACTGATAAGGGCTCTTGTCACACCACCCAAGTTGTGGAAAGCACACGCAGGGACTGCGAGGATGAAGAACTGCCCACTATACTCGAAGAGCAGGTTCGGGATCACCTGAAGAACTTAAAGGTGCACAAGTCCATGGGACCTGATGAGATCCATCCACGGGTCCTAAGGGAACTGGCAGATGAAGTTGCCAAGCCACTGGCCATCGTATTTGAGAAGTCGTGGCGGTCTGATGAGGTCCCTGATGACTGGAAGAGAGGGAACATAACCCCCATTTTTAAAAAGGGGAACAAGGAGGTCCCAGGCAACTACAGGCCAGTCAGCCTCACCTCTGTGCCTGGCAAGGTCATGGAGCAGATTCTCCTGGAAACTATGCTAAGGCACATGGAGAGCAAGGAGGTGGTTGGTGACAACCAACATGGCTTCACCAAGGGCAGATCGTGCCTGACCAATTTGGTGGACTTCTATGATGAGGTGACAGCATTGGTGGACAAGGGGCGAGCAATGGGTATCATCTACCTGGACTTGTGCAAAGCTTTTAACACTGTCCTATACAACATCCTTCTCTCTAAACTAGAGAGGCATGGGTTTGATGGACGGACCACTCGGTGGATAAGGAGTTGGCTGGATGGCCGCACTCAGAGAGTGGTGGTCAATGGCTCAATGTCCATGTGGAGACCAGTCATGAGTGGCATCCCTCAGTGGTCTGTGTTAGGCCCGGCCCTGTTCAACATCTTTGTTGGCGACATGGACAGTGGGATAGAGTGCACCCTCAGCAAGTTCGTTGATGACACCAAGCTGCGTGGTGCCGTCGATACGCTGGAAGGGAGGGATGCCATCCAGAGGGACCTTGACAGGCTGCAGAGGTGGGCCTGTGCCAACCTCATGAAGTTCAACCAGGCCAAGTCTAAGGTCCTGCACCTGGGTCATTGCAATCCCAGGAACAAATACAGGGTGGGCGGAGAATGGATCGAGAGTAGTCCTGAGGAGAAGGACTTGGGAGCGCTGGTGGACGAGAAGCTCAAAATGAGCAGGCAATGCACCCTTGCTGCCCAGAAGGCCAACCGCATCCTGGGCTGCATCAAGAGGAGAGTGGCCAGCAGGTCAAGGGAGGTGATTCTCCCCCTCTACTCTGCCCTGGTGAGACCCCACCTGGAGTACTGTGTCCAGTTCTGGAGCCCCCAACACAAGAAGGACATGGACCAGTTGGAGAAGGTCCAGAGGAGGGCCACAGAGATGATAAACGGGCTGGAGCACCTCTCCTATGAGGGCAGCCTGAGAGAGTTGGGGCTGTTCAGCCTGCAGAAGAGGAGGCTCCGGGGAGACCTTATAGCGGTCTTCCAGTACCTCAAGGGGGCCTACAAGAAAGATGGGGAGAGACTGTTCAGTAGGGCCTGTTGTGATAGGATGAGGGGTAATGTTTTTAAAATAGAGGGAGGTAGATTTGGATTGGAAATTAGGAAATTTTTTTTACAATGCGAGTTGTAGAACACTGGAACAGGTTTCCCAGAGAGGTGGTGGAAGCCCCATCCCTGGAAACATTCAAGGCCAGGTTGGATGAGGCTCTGAGCAACCTGATCTAGTTGGGGATGTCCCTGCTTCTTGCAGGGGGTTTGGACTAGATGGCCTTTGAAGGTCCCTTCCAACCCTAACTGTTCTATGATTCTATGATTCTATGATTCACATTTCTATGCAAGAATATTTTAGAGGTAGAGTTGATAGGAACAGCTCTGAATACACATTGTATGGATTAATTAGTGGATCACAACTCTGCACAATTTATGTTGGTAAGGGTACTGTAGATAGCAGTGGACTACCCATTAGGTTGCTCCGGAAGAGACAATCAATCTCTCTTCCCTCATTATCCTTCTACTAAGTCTAAACAAACCCCTTCACCTTTGCTAGAGAGCAAAAAATTTGCTTATAAAATTAAATGTACTGGATTCTGAATATGTTGAATGACCATCAGTTTGTAGGCCTATATAATGTATATTTATTTGAAATCAGTTGACTGTAAAAATTAACTTGAAATTGAATTTATAGTACAGTTATGCAATTTTAAATGTCCTCTAGAATAAGGAGAAAAGTTATAGCTGTTAAAATATATAACTCTCTACTGTCTTGCCAAAAAAGCTTTGAGTTGCTACAGAAATAAATTATACACTCCATCTTGTAAATCTGAGCCCCATTAAAATAACTGAGCACTTCTGCATTGGTGTGATCTGATGCTGTGATCTTGAGAGAGTCCAGCAAATGAAAGCTGGCTAACAGTCTGAGAGGGAAGGGGGGCTTCTACCAGAAATATTTGCTGATAAAAACTGTGACTTTGGTATTTATTTGCTATTTGCAATTCTGATAGATAGTTTTGTGCTTTGATCAACTGATTTCTAAAACTCCTGAAGTATTTTTCAATGGAAGAATGGTAGTTCACACATCTAAGGGAAATGTTGGAAGGAGGAAGCCTGTGTTCTGCCTACTGTTCTTTCTTTCCCTTCATTTTCTAACTCCTTGTGTGGCCCTCTGTTCTGGTTTTATTTAGTGAGGGCGGGCTACAGTGCTAGCTTCTGTAAGAAGCTGCTAGAAGTTGCTCCCCTTTGTTCAGTGGACTCAGCCGGGCCTAGGGTAGACCCGCTGCTGTCCAAGTCCGAGCCAATTGGTAGTAGAATGTTCCCTGATAACGACTCTGAAATAATGTATTTAAGGAGGGGAAAAACAGGAAGAAAAAAAAAGAAGATGTGAAGAAGCTGAAGTGGGGGCAGAGAAGGGGAGGCGCGAGCCTTGCGGGCCTTGCGGGCCTTGCAGCCCTCACCCTCTGGCCTCCTGCTGGGCGCCTGACTGGGCCTGACTCAGCCCGGCCTGGCTGCAAGAAGTGGAGAGGAGATGAGATGAATGATGTGAAGAGATCCTGAGAGGCGTCTGCCAGCCTGTTGTGAAGAGTTTCTTGTGAGAGGAACAGCTGCAGATGCCAAGGTCAGTGAAGAAGGAGGGGGAGCAGTAATGCTGCTTTTGGCCAGAATTCCCCTGCAGCCTGTGGTGATGACCATGGTGAAGCAGGTTGTCCCCCTGCAGCCCATGGAGGTCCATGGAGGAGCAGAGATCCACCTTCAGCCTGTGGAGGACCCCACACTGGGGCAGGCGGATGCCTGAAGGAGGCTGTGGCCTGTGGAGGGCCCGCACTGGGGCAGCTGTTCTGGAGGGACTGCACCCCATGGAAGAAATGACCCATGCCAGAGCAGTTTCACGTACTGTGGGAGGGATGCCACTCTGGAGCAGGGGAGGAATGTGAGGAGTTCTTCGCCTGAGGAGGAAGGAGCGGCGTAAAGCGACATGTGATGAACTGACCGCAACCCCCATTCCCTCTTCCCCCCTGTGCTGCTCGGGGAGGTGGAAGGTCATCGAGAAGCATGGGAAGAGGGAGGGGTGGGGGCAGGTTATCTTGTTCTCTGTCTCATTATCCTGCTTTGGCTTTAGTAATAAATGAATATTTTTCCCCAAGTCGAGTCTGTTTTGCCCATAATGGTAACTTTAAGGATCTCTCTCTGTTCTTATCTCAAACCTTGAGCCTTTTCCTCATACTATCTCTCCCTGTTCTCTCAGAGGGTGGGGGGAGTGAGAGAGAGACTGCACAGTCTGGTCCCAGTCAGGGCTAAACTACAACACCCTCCAATAGCTAAGCTAAATCACTGGCAGAGTTTTTTCCCACCAGGGCTGAATTCAAAGTGACCTTCCTCCTCTCTTATTACCTGCTCTTCCTGTATGTAAATTAAGTCAGGGTTTCTTGGGCTTTTCATAGCAAAGACTAAGAGGAAGTCTTGCTGGGGAGTATTCTCCTTCCTAGGTTTATTTGCAGGGACTATATCTTCTGTAATAGCTACATTCACGTGCCCTCCCATCTGTGATCAGGTTACATCCCTTTGGCAGCTGCAATTAGCCACAATAAAAATATTTGATTGGAGAAATATTTAGAAAGTTTTTAGCCCAGTAGCAATCATTTTCTGGAGGGATTAAAGGAGTCAGTACCATGCCATAACTCAGTCTTCTCTGGGATATCGGAGACCTCATCTTTACCCGCTGTCCAAATTAGAGGTTAGCAATCTTAGAAAGACTGGACAGCTACATTCAGTGTTATAAAGTCTCATGACATTCATGGTGTATCAGGGCCTACTCAGGGGCTATATTTTGTATATTTAGCTTAGATGTCTCAGTTCTGGCCATGGTGAAATTAAAAGATTTTTCTGCCATTATAATTGCAAGGAAATTTAAGTTAAGAACTTGGAAATAAGAACTTCTGAAGATGCCCCCCAAGAATCCACCAAGTGTTTCACATACAATAATTTTAGAAATGATTGGATAAATGGACAGAATTCTTGAGTTTGCAATCAGCTTTTTTTTCTTTCTTTATTTTTTTTTCAAGTGTACCACAGTCTGAACTCTCTTTTTTGCATTTCTTTAGGGAATATAATTTCTTAAGTTTATTTGCAGTATTATGTAGAAGCAATGGACACGTTCTTAGGATATAGTGGCTCTTGACAACAGATGCAAACTTTTATTTTGAACTCTCTACTTGACAGTCTTTAAATACTCTCCTCATATCTGACACCCAGCAAGGTTTCTATGGACTTTTAGTTCTGCCTTTCAAAAACATAAGCAAGCTATGCTCTGGTGAAATGAGAATTGAGCAGTGGGGATGCTCAAAGAAATTATAAGGCTTGCTTTCTCCAGGTGGCCCAAACAATGATCTGTTTATTCTCTGCATGTCTAAGCCTGCAACAACTATACCACTTCCTACCTATGAAGTTGTCTACTGTATATTAAATGGGTTCCAAATCATATTTGATATTCATAAACTCACATAAACATCTTGCTGTAATTTCCCAAACTCTTTTTTTTCCCAGAAGCCTCTGATGAGGAAGGTGTTGCTATTTTCCTTCATTATGGGGAATGATAAACTTTCATAAATTAGAAATAAAATTAGAGTTTGTGGTCATTCTTTGCAATGCATGCATTTAAATTATGATGACAACAATATAAAATTGTTTACTACTAAGTGTGGTAATTAAGCATATGCACAGAATCAATAACATTTAAGCATGTTAACAGCTTTAGTAACAGCAGCTTCACAACCTGTGTTTTGAGCTATTAAGATTAAAATGGTATGCCAAGTTCCGATTATAAATTTAGTCATCTGATTATGCCTGGTTTATCATTAACATGAGCAAAACAAAGTGCGAATTGCCCAAAGCTCAGTATCTAGGAGGTTTTGATTCGACCTGTTCAAGTGCTAATGCCACTACTTAACCCAAAGGCTTTGGTAAGGAAGTGTGGGGGCAGCATGAAAAAGAAGTAGAGTTGGATGTTGTGGATAGGAACCCCATGTCCAGGGCATGTCCTTAAACAGATCCCAAAAAACACATCCTAAATCATCAGACATCAGTACTCACCCAAGAAAACATGAAATGGTACATTGTACTTCTATTCTCTGAAAAACAGTATTCATTCATTCTTATGATTCTTACACTGGTCCCATTATGTACTCCCATTTTGTAATCAGGACATGTATTCAACAGTGTCATTGGCCAGTCACTTCTCTATTGCACAGGCATGTCCTAGTTATTTTGTCAGTGAGCTCTTAAAGACAGAAAGAAAAGAGAAAAGAAACCTCCACACCATGACAGTACAAAATAAATAAATGCTTAAACTTAACTACGTATCACCAAAAAGATGCATAAAATTTAATGATTGACTGTGCAAGCAGATAACACCACATAGGTTATGATGTCGGTGACTGAAATGCAAAGAAGTACACCTGTACGATGGCACAAACAGTACACATCAGAATTCTCCCTTTGCAATGACTGTCCTGAACACACAAACTTTTCCTCTCCAACTTACGACAGGAGCCAATGGTACAATGGTTCAATTGCAGACTCAGTCTGTACACAGGTTATATCACAATACTGTGTGCTGTTGCACAAGGAATCAACAGGACCCACTGAATGTGGAAACCTACACTTACTTGCATACATTATCTTCAGTGGAAAATAGATACAGCACATCTTCCTAGATCTGGACTTTGTTTCTCACCGCAGCTGCAGTGAGGAGGCAATGAGGAAGCTACATCCTACACCCAATTATCAGCTTTTATGCAACATAGTCGTAACTGATTAAGGCTTCATAATTTGACCCTATTTGTTTTGCTTAGGATACAATGAGCTGAGATAGCATTGCTGCACTCTCCCCAGGGATGCTAGTGTTCATGAACTTTCCAAAAATTGTTAGGGAACATTGGTAATAAACAAAGTTGAATTCCAATTATTATTCTTAGCATTAGGAAAAAAAAAATATTTCAGGACCATGGAGTTTCTGGCGATTATCAGACTCAATCAACAGATTTCACCAGCCATTTAGTAATGACCCTTTCCTTACCCCTAAAAGAATACAAAATCCTTGAACTCCTCAGTTACACGGCAGGAATGTCCAAGCAAACATTGTTGGCCACATACAAACAAAGCTCCCTCTTCAGCTATGGCGAGTTAAACATAAGCAACATATGTTTTAAATATATTTATTTCCTTGAATGTTATCCATTTCTACTTATTGAAAGTTAATAGTTAAATGTTGTTTTGCATCATCAGATCATCTTTACATATATGGGATATTGTCTTATGGTGTTTAAAAATGTGAATCTTTTAAAATACATTAATAAAAAGTGGGTTTTTCCTTGTTTAGACATAATGCAGCTATCTGTCACTGAGTCTGAACTGAAAAAGAAAAATTGCATTGTCAGCAGGAACAGCAGAAAATGGTAGCCTGGTGCTTAATTTGGATCAAATATTCATAGTGAGATTTCCAATTAAATTGCTCATTTAAAGCTATCGCACTGCTTCTGATAGGTCACTAGAAACTGAAGCAGGGAGATTGATTTGTTGTTTTGTTTTGTTTTTTTTTTCAAATTAAAATAACAGTGAGCATCAAGAGCCAGCTCATGTCACAGAACTAATATGAACTGAATATGTAATTTCTTTTGGACATAAATAAAAATATACTCCTTTTTTGCAAAGATTCTATTTTTGAATCTATTAGGAATATCATTAAGTTAGCCAGAGAAAAGTTATGGGCACACAGGTCAAGGACCATATTTTTATTATTTATATGGTATTGGTACTTCACTAAAAAAATAATTAGAATAATATTAATACTATCACTTGTCTAAATCATGACATTCTATTTTAGATTATGGCATTTAAGCATTTGCTTAATGTTAAAAATAGCCATTAAATGCTCTGCTGTACTGGTTCCAATATCATTACGGCTGAGGTACTCAATCTGAGATGACCTCTCCTGTAAGAATTCAGATGTAAAATTTAAGAAGATGAGAACAGCTGCACCATGTCCCACTAAAGGCCCATCCGGCTTTGCATCTTTGTTCTGCTCAGGACAATGGTGGATGCTTAGGGAAGAGTACAAGGCCAGGACAAGCAGATAGTAATATTCCCCATGAATATTTTCAAACACTCAGAGACCTGTACCTCAAACACTGTCAATATATTTCATAACCCTGAGTATAGTTTTCCTCCGTGTCAATCATGTAAAATCCTAGCATCTGTAGTGTCTTGTGGAAAGGAGTTCCCATGCCTACTTATTATTGTGTGAGGAAATATTTTTGTAGTTACTTCTGCTAAGGGTGACTGAAAATTAAAAGATGCGTTCTGAAGGAATAGTGTTCATCTGTAGCAAAATTACAGTTGGGCAATTACAACCTGTCTTCCTAAACTTCCCTAGTAACTACATGATACTTCTCTGGCTTTAAGTTCTCCATATGCTGTTGAACTCTGTATCCTACAGCACTGTAAATCAGCAGCAAGTAAACTTGTTTGTACTTAAAAAACAGCTTCAGAGTACTTTGAGCTCAAAACTACAGCTTAAAACCACAGAACTACAGCTATTATTTTGTTAACAGTCCAGAAATCTCATGGGCTGCATTATGGTGAATATACTTTACACTTCCATCTTATAATTCATACTGAACTTGAGAGTCTGGTATGTTTAAGGGAGCTTTTGTGTGTGGAAAAAAAAACCCCAAATCTATTAATCTACAATTTGCACAATGTATGATTACATTTATATACTACCATTGAAACACTTTCACAGTAAAAACAGTACTTTGTTAGTATTTAAATTTTTCCACATTAAAATAAGAACTGACAATTTGTATTCTTCTAATCTGAAAGCCTGCCAATGAAATCTTTTTCATGTATTCACCAATCCCGAACAAAAGCAAAATAGCAGCATGGCACCGAGTGGTTTCCATTTCCACTCACACTTAGAATTCCAACATGTTTTAGTATAAATTTGTATTTAAAATATATTATTGAGCATCAGAAATTGAAGAAAGAGATTCCAAATGTTCTATACACAGCAGGACTAGTAAAGCTATCTCCAGACAGTTTGCCTCTGATGTTTGATGAACTGAAAGTTGATTTGATAGGGAAATCATATGGCTAGACTTTGCCTCTTCTGCTGAAAACATGAGAGTCCTGAAGGTAACTCCTCAGCTTATGGGCCAGGTTGAGAACAGGACAAACTCTGTGTCGTAGTTCAGCCCTGATCGGGACCAGACTACACAGCCTCTCTCTCACTCCCCCCGCCCACCAAGGGAATAGGAAGAGATAATATAAGAAAAAAAAAAGGATCGAGGTTTGAGATAAGGACAGGGAGAAATCCTTAAAGTTACAATTATGGGCAAAACAGACTCGACTTGGGGAAAACTATTCATTTATTGCTAAAAACAAAGCAAGATAATGAGAAAGAGAACAAGATAACCTTCCCCCACCCCTCCCCCTTCCCAAGCTTAACATTATCTCTACCACCTTCCCCCCTCCCTGAGCAGGACAGGGTGGAAGAGGAAATGGGGGTTATGGTGAGTTCATCACATGTTGCTTTACTCTGCTCCTTTCTCCTCGGGGGAAGAACTCCTCACATTCCTCCCCTGCTCCAGAGTGGCATCCCTCCCACAGGCTACTGTCCTTCACGAAAATGCTCTGGTGTGGGTCATTTCTTCCACAGGGTGCGGTCGCTCTGGAAAGGCTACCCCACCAAGGGCCCTCCACAGGCCACAGCCTCCTTCAGGCATCCACCTGCCCCAGTGTGGGGTCCTCCACGGGCTGCAGGTGGATCTTTGCTCCTCCGTGGACCTCCATGGGCCGCAGGGGGACAACATGCTCCACCATGGTCATCACCACAGGCTGCAGGGGAATCTTGGCCAGGAGCAGCACTACTCCTCCCCCTCCTTCTTCACTGACCTTGGTGTCTGCAGCTGTTCCCCTCACAAGAAAGTCTTTACAACAGGCAGGCAGGCACCTCTCAGGATCTCTTCACATCTCCTCTCCTCTCCACTTCTTGCAGCTGGGCTGGGCCGAGTTGGGCCCAGTCAGGGGCCCAGCAGGAGGCCAGAGGGTGAGGGCTGCAAGGCCCAGAAGGCTCACGCCTCCCCCTCTCTGCCCCCGCTCAGCTACTTCACATCTTCTCTCCTCCTTTTTTTTTTTCCTCTGTTTTCCCCTTCTTAAATACATTATTGCAGAGGTGTTATCAGGGAACATTCTACTACCAATTGGCTCAGCCTTGGCCAGCAGCAAGGCTAGGCCGAGTCCACTGAACAAAGGGGAGCAACTTCTAGTAGAAGCTACCACTGCAGCTCAACCCCCCCCTCCCCCAGCAAGACCAGAACACTCTGGCAAAACTACAGGAACTGTGCTTTTGAACCACAGGAAGCTGTTTCTGTCCTCACTCTGCTTCCAGCTGTGTATTAGTATCCTTTCTGTTTTTTTTTTTCCCCAGAGATTTACTCTCTGTAAAAGTGTACAATATCGAGGGAAAAAAATCCTACCCTTAGAGTTAACAGCGTCAGTATTTAGGAATTCTGTCTATAGCTATGCTTTTTCTGCATAGATGTATGGGTCATGTTTTTCTCTGAGGTGCCCTTTTGGATATGCATGTACACTCTGGGCAATGGGGTTAGGAAAATTAATTCAGAATATAGAAACTAGAAAATTGAAAAAGGAAAAAAAAAAAAACAACTCTAAAAGGCCAAAGGAGTAAAAATGGTGAAAAAGTGAAAATCAGTGAAGACAGAAATATTGTAAAATAGGTATGTTAGATTTTAAAGGAGCATATCCTTTGTGTAAGGCCTGGTATTCTTCTGTGTCACGCTTGTAAAGTGTCTTTCATCCTGCCTTCTCTATTTCAAAGAGAATAGCGATGTCAGTATTTCGGAAGTTGAGTATTTTCACAGTGGTCCCTGCTAACAAGGATGCAACTGAGCCTGAGATAAGTGTGTTAATCGTGTAGTGTTGCAAATGCAAAAACCTGTGAGAGTCAACTGTCAATAAAGGTTGACCTTTTAATAACAGTTACAGTGCTTCCTAGATGTATAATATTTTATGTACTTAAAAGATTGCGAAGTGGTACTCCAGGAATTACGAATTCATCAGATGTTACAGCTGGGGTAATTCTTGTTGCTACTGTGTCCATATAATTAGAATCAAGTATCTTTGTGTTAAAAGATTTCTTTAAATTGTTAGTGGAATAGAAGAAGAAATAAATAATATAAATAGGAGTAAGTAAAAATGTATCTAACTCATCTCAGAAAGGGAAAATGCTGCATTTAAATCTCAAGAATTTTTCCAAAAACTAGCTTTGCTGGAGCATATCTGTTCTATAAATTGTAGATGCAGCTGCAGGAAGCAGTATAACCACAAGGTTAAAACAACAAAAATACCTCAACCAATACATACCTGAAAGTTATGTTATCGGAAAGCCAACAATATCAATTCTAGATTTACACCTGGTAAACTTAATTTATCTAGGGGAGTCTGAAATGACTCCAGATCAGCTTAGTGCTGAGTAATGAGGCTATGTATGCCGGTCTTTCATAAATGCAGAGGTACAAGGAGTAAGATAGTGCTTATTTGCAGGCAGCAGAGAAACAATAGGGCTTTGTTTCCATATGCTACACAAAATTATTAAACCAAACAAACAACCCAGAAAACACAAGCAAACAAAAGCACACATGCTCAGTTGTTACTTATATTGCCCTTTCTGGCAATGTAATGGACTTCCTCCATTTTACAGAACCGAACAAAACCTAACACATCTCCCAAATGCTACTTCAGCTCTGTTTAACCTATGCCAAGTCAGGATCCTAAATGATTTGGATTTTTGCTTGGGTAAAAGAACTAGAATAGATCCAAGAATTGAACAGAACAACAGAATATATTCTACCTTTTTCTGGCTGCAGCCATAGAGATTATGAAGCTCTGTGCAGAAAGCTCCCAGAAATGTCAAGGACAGTAGCTACAGGGATTTTGGTGATATCTGTAGGCCATGAAGGTGGTGCAGCCAGCTCTCTGAACTCCTGCTGACTGGATCCCTCTGCCCCTTATAAAGTTCACAGGGGCCTTAACACTCCAAGGAAAAGTAAAAGTCTAAATACCTCTGAGTACAGAAATACAGACTTAGGTGGGCTAAACATTGTAACTGACTCTCCTGTTCCATGACCTCATCCATGAAAATCAAGAGTATGTAAGCTGTATTTCCTATGCAAGCAATCCCCATGTTCTGATACATGGTTGGATGTAATAGAAATGTTTAGTAATCTGTACCACCAATGCCTAGGATGGTAAGAATTATTATCGTACCTATCGTATTGAATAGTACTTCAATTGAAGTAAATTACTTGTGAAGTAAGGTACAACTCGCTGGATCTGATTGTTAGAAGGATTTCCCTGGCATGCAACGTGTTAGTGGGCAGGCATTAACCCTCCTACTTCTCTGCGTGGCTGTGGTCAGATTGGGAAGTGCTGGGTCAGTACAAAAGGGGAGTGGAATGAGATGTAAGCAAACAGGAAACAGGCAGGGGCGCAAGATGTCTTGGCTTTGGTATTGTTTACCATGAACATATATAGCAAAATAAAATGTTTCTTGCAAATGAGTAGAGTGACCTCTTTTACAAAGGAACCATGACTTTCTCTTACAGTTAGGCCTGCTACAGGGGCAGAGCAACAAACCCCAATGCCTCTGTTAGGAAAGGCTTTAAAATTGTGTCTAAGGATTTAGGACTAGTATGACTGGGAATATATTTGCACTGGAAAACCTTCATGCTCCATATTAGAGCCAACTCTGTGACTCTGGGTGCAGGGAGGGATAAAAGCAATAACGCTTTTGTGAACTAAATCTTCCCCATCTCATTTTCAACCACTTGCATTCTTGTTAAAGCATCCTTGTAAATTCCGTCAGGCTCCAAGTGTTTGGGATTTTTAAAACTGTGAATTTAACTTTCAGTTTGGTGATAAGTGTTAGCAAACTGAACTTAAGCTTAATGGTGTTTTTAATCTAGTAATGGCTATTTGAGTTCCCCTAGGAACTCTTCTTTATCTATATTTTCAAAGCTTATATCTCTTTTGGCTGTCTTTATGTTATGAGCAGTGTTTTTGCTGTTCATTTACAGACTGCTGTGCAAAGAGCATCCTCTGGAAACGGCTAGTGTGCAGCATATCACAGTCTACAAATCTGATACAAAAATATACCAGTAAACGTTTTAAAAGGTACAAACAGCCCTGCTATTTGCATCTGCTCTTGCAGAAACAATCTGATGATCTTCAGACTAAGTTGTTAAAGGTCCACCTGATGTTAATGGGCAGATATTTCCTATTGGATTACACTCACTGGGTGTCAGCATGTGATATTAGTACTACTACACTGGTAGTACTACTCTGCCCACAGAAATATCAATTAGGAGGAGAGTGATGGGTAAGGGAAGAGGATACATAAAGCAAGTGTCATTCAAAGCCTCTCATTTATAGGGACAAACAGGTCTATGCTCACATTCAGAGAAGGCAGGGTGTATTTGGAAGGTTTTGGCTGCCTTAACATGTGAGAGGTGCATGCAATACAGAGCCTTGTGGCAGCAGGGCACTGCCTGAAGGCTGGAGAGCTGCAGAAGGCACTGTTCCAGGGGCTCCACTGCGGATCCCACTGCCTGCTGTCTCACCCCCAAGGGCAACCTGTGCCTAAAAACTGCAGGAGAGCTCTTATTGTTCAATTTATTTCAGTATACGTGATAATTTCATTTCCCATAAAATATAACAGGCAGTATGCATATTTGTCCTAGCTATTTCTACCCACAACGTGTTTATTGATTACCCGCTCAGCTATCAGTCTTTAATTAGTTCCTCAGCTGAGTACTTCAAGCTGTGCTGTGCACATCTCAAATGTTTCTTGTTTTACTAATGAATTTAATTTCAGGAAGCTCCTTGATCATAGCTCAGTCACTATGAACCACTGACTCTTCATGTGTAAATAAAATGGAAGAGATGCATAGGGCCCCAGACTTGCTTTCTGTGATAAGTGATGATATTTACTTACCTAAGTCTCTTCAAGAGAGTGAGTACAACTAGAAGAGAGGGGGAGAGGAACAAGGTGGAGAGATAAATCTACAACATAAACCACCATTTCTCTGAAGATCTCAAGGGAAAGGTCTAGTCTAATAATTCTTCCTACCATGCATATTTAATACAGTCAGCAGAGTTCAGAATCTCTGGAGCCCAGAGTCAGGGGGACTCTGGAAACACCTGAATGTTATTTATGAGTAATTTGCTTTTTACATATTGAGCTTGCAGAGGAAAAAAAAATTGTGTGGCAAATCATGGAGTAATTTCCTTATTTTCATGTGTGGTATTGCATAGAATGAGATTGATATGAATTGAGGCTGATAGCCTTATACGTGACATTTTTTGTATTTGTTTGAGGAAGGACACTTTCTTGTTTCATTCTGATGAATCACTAAGAACATATGCAATTTCCCACTGGTTTTGGATCTTTCTTGGTTTGAGGTTTGCTCATTGACTTTTGGATGTGAATGGAGGTTACTAGCCTGAGCCCTGTTTCCCTAGCAGTAGCTCTATTGCTAATTACAAAAGAATGGAAATGGTTGATATAGTCTTCAAGTAAATTCTAACCTTGGCCATGTAAAAGCTCAATGATTATTTTTTAGCATCTAAGTAATCTGAATTGAATGAAGGACTGTGGTCAGATTTCTGTACAAGAATGGATCTGGTACTTGGGAAAGTCTATCAGGATGATTAGTGAAAGGAACGTATTTTGCAAAAAATGCATCAGAAGAGTTTGGCTAAGTTAGTTTAGATGAAAAATTGAGAAAAGATGATACTTAATGAATATGTTTTTGAAGTACTGATTAGAAAGCAAGACGTATTTAAGCAAAAGATTAGTATAGATACAAGGTCAAGAGGATATAGATTGGATGTGAATTTGTGTTGACTGCTGAGTTGCGTTTGTTTAGTGAGGGGCAGCTAAGATGGCAGCTTCCATAAGAAGCTGCTAGAAGTTGCTCCCCTTTGTTCAGTGGACTCAGCCGGGCCTAGGGCGGACCCGCTGCTGGCCAGGCCGAGCCGATTGGTAGCAGAATGTTCCCTGATAACGACTCTGAAATAATGTATTTAAGGAGGGGAAAAACAGGAAGAGAAAAAAAAAAAGATGTGAAGAAGCTGAAGTGGGAGCAGAGAAGGGGAGGCGTGAGCCTTGTGGGCCTTGCAGCCCTCACCCTCTGGCCTCCTGCTGGGCGGCCAACTGGGCCCGACTCAGCCCAGCCTGGCTGCAAGAAGTGGAGAGGAGATGTGAAAAGAACCTGAGAAGCGTCTGCCTGCCTCTTGTGAAGAATTTCTTGTGAGGGAACAGCTGCAGACACCAAGGTCAGTGAAGAAGGAGGGGGAGGAGTAATGCTGCTCCTGGCCAGAATTCCCCTGCAGCCTGTGCTGAAGACCATGGTGAAGCAGGTTGTCCCCCTGCAGCCCATGGAAGTCCATGGAGGAGCAGAGATCCACCTTCAGCCCATGGAGGATCCCACGCTGGGGCAGGTGGATGCCTGAAGGAGGCTGTGGCCTGTGGAGGGCCCGCACTGGGGCAGCTGTTCTGGAGGGACTGCACCCCGTGGAAGAAATGACCCACATCGGAGCAGTTCACGAAGGACTGTAGCCTGTGGGAGGGATCCCACTCTGGAGCAGGGGAGGAATGTGAGGAGTTCTTCCCCGGAGGAGAAAGGAGCAGAGTAAAGCAACATGTGATGAACTGACCATAACTCCCATTCCGTCTTCTCCGCTGTGCGGCTTGGTGGGGGGGAGGAGGTTAAGCTTGGGAAGAGGGAGGGGTGGGAGGAAGTTATCTTGTTCTCTTTCTCATTATCCTGCTTTGGTTTTAGTAATAAACAAATAATTCTCCCCAAGTTGAGTCTGTTTTGCCTGTAATGGCAACTTTAAGGATCTCTCCCTGTCCTAAACTCAGATCTCGAGCCTTTTTTTTTTTATATTTCTTATATTACCTCTCCCTGTTCCCTTGGAGGGTGGGGGGAGTGAGAGAGAGACTGTGTAGTCTGGTCTCGAGGGGGCTAAACTTCGTCAATTGCAAATCAGAAGTTGTTTTCTGTCTCCCTGATGAGTGACAGACTGAATTACTTTTGCAGACAGGAAACTTATGTGATGGGTTTTCATAAGTTTATGGCAATGTTTTCAGGAGAATTGATAGAGATAGGCGATGCAGCTCCTGATATATGTCCTTAGGTCTCTGGTTTCCTAGAATGTCCACAAGAGGTCAAAAAGAGATTGGATTACTGTTTACAATATACATTGTATTGCTTCCACAGTACTGAGGATCAGGAAGGAACTGGAGTTACTTTTGTGTTTATATTCTCTTCCTCTGAACAATGTAGAGTTGTGATTGCTAGACAGACACAAATGAATCATGCTGAAGTCTCTCAGCTGCTTGACTATGTGGCTGGCAGCAGTTAGAGAGAACTGCCATATGCAGAAAGACATCTTCTGTATTGGTTGGGCTACTGCATCAGTAATAGTTATCTGTTAGCAGGACTGTCCTTCACAATCCAGGAGAAAGAAAGGTCTGACTTATTCATCTTGACTCATGAAAACCAATCAGCATGTGATCTCTGCCCTTTTCCTGATTCTCATGATATTATACATGTAATAAGCGTTTGGGAACTGAAGCATGTGAGGTATGAGGAGAGTCTGAGGAAACTGGGTTTGCTTATCCTGAGAAAGGCTTGGAGGGCAGCTGATTGCTGCTTTCACCAACTGATGGGTAGTTCTAGAGAAGACAACTCCAGGCTCTTCTCAGAGGTGCAAAGCAAAAGATCAAGAGGCAACAGTCACAAATTGCAACACATACTGGATAGAAAGAAAATATTTTCACAGAGTGCTTACGTACTGGAATAGGTTGCCCAGAGAGATGTCAGAAACTATAGCCTCACAAATCTTCATAAAGTTAATAGAAAAGGCCCCAAACAACTTGATTTGGGTTTGAAGTTAGTCCTGCTTTGAGCAGGAGATTGGACTGAGTGACCCCCATAGGTGCCTTCCAACCCAAATTAACTTATATTTCTAAGCCCTATTATTCCAACTGAGCTTAGAAGCACTTGCAAAATATCTTACATTTTATGATCTTTAAGAATTTAATGTCTTGCTCTGGATGGTGAGAAAGATAATAAAACAATTTGCAACAACGGAATAAAATGTTGCTTTTTTTTTTTTCCTATGACATTGGCTGACAGATTTTCTGACTGGAAGGTGGCATACTCTCTGCTTTTGAAATACAGTTTTATTGTTGGATTTGATATTGTTGGCTTCTAAATGTCCTTGTCAAAAACTGGTACTTCTGCCCCCACCCCTCTGCCCTTGCAAAATGTTTTCAGTACAATGCAAAATAATTTTATCAAATTAGGGCTAAAAAGAGAAAGAACTACAATAATGAAAGTCTACATGTTTTTATTATTTAGATGTTCAAACAGTTCATAGATTAAAGTAAAACCTCAATAAAACGTCATTTCCTTCTTGTCACCATGGGAAGCTGTTAACAAGTTGCTAACAATGACGCCTGTATCTCCTGAACTTACACAGCTTCAGATGCTGCTTTCCATTTTTCTCAAATCCTGCCTATTGCTTTAAGCATCTTAATTTTATTTGGTTGTATCTTGGACTACTACAGCTTTTCTGAGACTAGGTAGCTGTAATGCACCTAGTCTGATAATAATCACCTAGTATGATAATAATGTTTTTATTTAATAACTGACTGTCCTTATGGGATCCCAAAGTTACCTTATGATATTACTGAGAAGAATCAAATTAGCCATCTGAAATACAGTGTGTGTACAGAGAACAGGAGAGAGTTCTCTCTGCATAGTGATATACAGAGATAAACTTCAGAATATGAATGGGTAGAATACCAGTTAATTACGTTATAGTTCAAGCAAGATTGAAGCTAATGCAAGAATGTTTATTTTTAGTTTACAAAAGTGAAAGCTCACAAGTCTCTATCAGGGTACAGAATCACTTTACGTTTAAAGAAAGGAAAGAAGGAGTGTCCCTCCCATGACGCAAATTTAGTGACATATTTTTTAACAAAAACCTGTAATTGTTACAAAACACTGAAGCTTTTGATAGTTTTGAAAGAAATTGAAAGTTTACTGAAACTGTTCATGAAATGTAACTACACTGAGCTAACCGTTTTGAAAAATTTACTCTGATTTGGACATTTTAAAAAGTCTTTCAGTTCAAAAGCTATTTATTTATGAAATATAATTAAACAGTGATGAAAAGGCTCTTTTGTAAAATGTTGAAAGTCAGTCACAATGATGTCCTGCCATCAGTGGGAATCAGGTTTGATAATCAACATGTTCTCTTTCAGGTGATTTCTGATGTTTTTCAGTGCTGATATGGCATGTGTTTTTGAGAATCTTCTCTCCTTTTGGGATGGGAAATTAAAGTATTTCTTGCGAAAATCCCTTCTCCACTATGTTTTTGGAAGCATCTTAACTTTCCTGGAAGATATCCTACCAACTACGGATCGAGTTTACTTCTACCTGCATCTGAAATATGAAGATGCAATAACAGTTCATAACAATAAATAGTTTTAAATTTAACCTTACCATAGCAAATCTAATGTAAATTATGTTCAAGTGAATGAGACACAAATGTAAAAACTGTGTTCTGTGTCTAATAATTGATTCATACTGATTCAGTTCCTCAGTTTTCAAAAGCAGAACTATTTGCAGTGATAAGGCAAAAGTTTTCCACCTGCAGGAGTTAATGAAAACAAGGGTAAATAATAAAATATAGATATATTGTGCATGTTGGAAATTAATTAGTGAAAGAAAAGGCTCAAAAGAAGATTTTGAAACCTTAAGTCACTATTCCCCTTCTTTCCATAACTGCTTCCTTGACAGCTGTTCTCATGAAAAATATTGCTTCTCTGAATTCGATCAAAACAGATGTACAGATAGCTCTTCACAAATGAGAGCTGAAATACAGGCATATAAAAATGTTAGAATTTGCCGCTTAATATTTTAAAGTTGAAAGCTTCATGATTCTGCAAGCTTAGCTAAGACTTTCAAAGTAGAGATTACTGTAAGCTCCTAACAGTAAATGGATAAAACTGCCTTGAATTCCTTTAATAAGAAAAAGAAATTACAATTTTGTAAAGCAGAGGATTTTCCACTCATCTCCTTCTAATTCTATCTGAGCTGATTCAAAGTTAAAACTTGACTAAAATTATGAGCATTTTCATTTTTTTCCCCCTTTTTTTTTTTGCCTTAAAGAATCAAGTAGGTACCTCACAAAATACAATTTTTTTTTTTTTTTTTAGCACAGAAAAGAGGAAGCATGAAGGAGAATTGCAATCTTTCCTCTGAAACTTGCTCTCTAAATATTAAATTTATGTCACTTCACACATTGCAATGTTAATTTGGAACCCAATATATTAAAATCCTGAAATTTAATAATGGAAGTTCTTCATGACATCACCAATAGAAAAGGGAGTAAGTAGGCAATTCTTCATATTTCTCTCACAGTTTTCTAGCCCTTTCCCCCCTACATTTTCTAGTTTTACCATAGAAGGGAAAGGTCAGAAAAAAACATTAAAAAATAGATCAGAGTAAAGAAATAGGAGGTTAATTCTTTACATTGTGTCTATTCTACTTCTCTCAAGCTATTGCCATATTCCCTTTCCTCATTTCAGACTTCTAATCACTTGCCCAAAATGCACAACTTTGCAATCCTATGTTCATAGGTACTAAAGCTATTCTTTTGGGGACGACATCATAGATCTACCAAAAAAATCTAGAATGACTTGTTTCTTCTTTGAGAGAAGGATCAGGATACATTCCTTAGAAAATCGTGGTAAGCACTGAGTGGGGTGTGATATACACACCAGATACTGTGTATATATATATACATGTAACAGGACTTAATGACAGGAGTGTTTTGAACATAAGCTGTTAGAAGGCAGCCCTACAATTGAAGGATGGGAATGAGAAATTATTATGAAGGGCAGCTGTGGTTGTGGAATGCATACCTGACCTTCCTTTTATTGAACCATTGGATAGAAAAAGTTCAGCTATTTTGAAATCTTGTATTGAGACATAATTAGAGTTAACTCGGTTCCCTAGTACAGAGATCAATGGTGCAAGTTTAACAAATATCGAGGGTCCCCAACTTCTTCTGTATTAGTTTTGCCATCTTGGTGGTTGGGCATTTCTTAGTGCTACTGATACACTTTGTGTTGTGTGCCAGGTTTTGGGTGCTGCGAGGTTACACAAGCTCTTTTATAACTGGATATCCTCCATCCTGCTGCTACTCATTTATCTATGTCTAAATTAGATTGAATTTCATAATTTACACATAGCAATGAACAAGACTGACCTCACTCTACCTCACCTTCAATCATTTTTTGCCTTTTTCTGCTCTTTCTGCTCTTTAAATGTCAGTCAGTGCTGCAGGAATACGCAGCACACAAGGATGAGGGAAAGGCTGTTGATTTGGTCTACCTGGATTTCAGCAAAGCCTTTGACACGGTCTCTCACAGTATTCTCCTAGGGAAACTGGCTGCCCGTGGACTGGGTAGGTATACCCTTCTTTGGATAAAGAACTGGCTAGGGAGCCGTGCCCAGCGGGTAGTAGTTAATGGAGTAAAGTCCAGGTGGCAGCCTGTTACAAGTGGTGTCCCCCAGGGGCCAGTACTTGGGCCCATCTTGTTCAATATCTTTATTGACGACCTAGACGAGGGGATTGAGTGTACCCTCAGTAAGTTTGCAGATGACACCAAGTTGGGTGGTGGTGTTGATCTGCCTGAGGGTAGGGAGGCCCTTCAGAGGGATCTGGATAGGCTGGATTGCTGGGCTGAGCTGAATGGGATGAGGTTCAACAAGGCCAAGTGTTGGGCCCTGCACTTTGGCCACAATAACCCCATGCAGCGCTATAGGCTCGGAGTTGAGTGGCTGGAGGACTGTGAAGAGGAAAGGGACCTGGGGGTGTTGGTTGATGCTCAGCTGAACATGAGCTGACAGTGTGCCCAGGTGGCCAAGAGGGCCAATGGCATCCTGGCCTGCATTAGAAATAGTGTGGCCAGCAGGAGCAGGGAGGTAATCATCCCGCTGTATTTGGCGCTGGTGAGGCCGCACCTCGAGTATTGTGTTCAGTTTTGGGCCCCTCACTACAAGAAAGACATTGAAGCCCTGGAACGTGTCCAGAGAAGGGCAACAAAGCTGGTGAGGGGTCTGGAGCACAAGTCTTATGAGGAGCGGCTGAGAGAGTTGGGATTGTTTAGTCTGGAGAAGAGGAGGCTCAGGGGAGACCTCATTGCACTCTATAGCTTCCTGAAGGCAGGTTGTGATGAGCAGGGGTTTGGCCTCTTCTCCCAGGCAACAAGCAGGACCCGAGGAAATGGCCACAAGTTGTACCAGAGGAGGTTTAGATTGGATGTGACGAAAAATTTTTTCTCCCAAAGAGTGGTCAGGCACTGGAATGGCCTGCCCAGGGAGGTGGTGGAGTCGCCGTCCCTGGCAGTGTTCAAGAGGCGGCTTGATGAGGAGCTACAAGATATGGTTTAGTACCTGTGGCAGCAATGGTAGTGTGAAGACGGTTGGACTAGATGATCTTATAGGTCCCATCCAACCATGTGATTCTATGATTCTATGATTCTATTATAATGAGAAAGAGTTCCACCTAAAAAATTAATACAGATAATCTCCTCCATTTTATACCTCATTTCTGAGATTATTCAGGTTTATGGAGTGAAATTTAAAGGTGACCGTAAAGTTGTGCATGTAATTGACAGGATTCTAGCAACTTTTCATTCCCCAGTTTAGTCTCAGGTTCTCTTAGTTCCTTATTGCTTTACTGACGTCTCCTTTTCATCACTTGTCTATACACTGTGGGAATTGTTTAATCTTTTCATTCTTAGATTTTGTACCCTGTTCAATTGCTTTTCTTACTTGCCTCTAGGTAAGTGGTAAGATACTAATATGCATTATAATCACATAGATGGTAAAATGTTTGAAATTATAATTAAAGCATAACATTAACAGAATTTGAGTTTAATATGAACAGCTACTGTATGTCATCTATCAGACTAACCACTCTTTGCTTAAATTCCCGAGGACTTTAGAGACAATACTTTACATGAAATGCTTCAGATACTTTTATTTTTGCATTAAAGAAGATTAAATTAACCTGTAATATAATTATAATGATGAGGGGAATTTGAATAAAATTAGCTCTTAATTGCATTTGAATTCTATATCTCTGAAACATAAATCTTGTAACTCCCCTATGGAGTTTCACCATTTTTTTCTTTTACGATTGGCTGGAGAATTGACAATGGTCATTGATTGCCATATGTTTTTATTACTTCAGGAAATACATAAAGAGAATAAAATCTATTAGTGCTCTGAAACTCAAATGAATTGCCTTCTGTAGTTTATACCAACATACACATTTAGGCAGAATTGCATGCATGTGTGAATTAATCAATAGTAGCCAGATCCATTCCTGTCTTAAACCAAGTAAAATGTCTCTGCCACTAAGTGGTTTACATTTCATGATGAATCTGGGAAGTGTGGAGAAATTGGGGAACTATGTTATTCCTCATACCTAAAGTCAATATATGTGTAAAACAGATGTGACTTTCATTTAAGACAGTAAAGAGTGCACAGAAAAAGTAACTGTCAGGAAAGTAAAGATAAGAAGGATTAAATGTATTTCCCCTCAAAAGAGATATTGAGAGCATACTGCTTTCTTGTCCTTAAGCAAAGGTCTCCAGCAATGTAAATTGTATTCATAATTAAAAGATACACTAAAAGACAGTGTCATCCAGAATACTTTCATACACCACCAGGTATGGGCAAAAGTAGCATAAGTCCCACTCTTCTGAACCAAACACTCAGAGTCTACCAGATCTTTGCAAAGTTTGAAAAGGATTAAAAAGAAGGGGTCAAACTATATCAAGAGCCAACACTTGCTGTTAAAGGATCTCTCTTATGAATGTTCCTATAGAATCAGTCCCATAAAAAGTTGGGTTTGTTTTTTGGTTTTTTTTGGTTTTTTTTTGTTTTTTTTAGCTTGAATTACTGACTTGCATATAGCACAACCTGTATGGGGCTGGTAGGTTTTCCCTAACATGCCAAAATCGTAATTTTAACTCTGCTTTTCCCTTTTCTCTTGCACTATTGGCAAGCAGCCCTGCTGCTTCTGTCAGACATAAAAAGACATGTCCTTCTAGGACAATAGTTATATTTTATGTGATCTGTATTTCTTCCTGCTCTGTGAGATGAGTAGTGCTCATGGGTAGGGTTTGCTTTCAGAAAGCAAACACAACAAAACCTGACAGTGAGTGGGATACATTAGAGAATATTCATATATGACTATATGAATTATGTTAAAACTGAGTCACTTAACAAGTATTTATTCCATGAGTACACCTGTATGCAAAGTTTGAACAGAAAGAGATTTTTATGGCCATGTTATAAACCTCAGAAAAAGGTGTTTACAGTAGAAATGTTGACAGTTTCTAATGAGTGCATAAACACAAAAAGCATTAATCTTACCAATTCCTTGTTGGGTTTTTGAGACTTACATAAAAGGAACCTTACATTCAGGGCTCTATGCAGAAAGAGCTCTCAATGAACCTTACAGTGCTCTAGGGACTGTTTCCTTCCAATTTTTTAAGCCAAAATGTTTCCTGTTGTGCAAATGCAAAGAAGTAGGAGCAAAGCATCTAGAATGATTATCGCAGATTAGGTATTGCCATGAAGAAAGAAAATATTTTTTGGAACTTAAATAATTTCAGCCGTACATGTTCAAATGCTGTTCACTCTGCCTACCATCCTCCACCCCCCAAACCTCAAGACAATTCCAAGCTGATTTGCAGTTCCAGAGATATTAAGTCTTCTCATTTTGGTACTGTTCATCGTGGATCATCTAACATAGAGCTTATCTTGTTGAAAACTTACATAACAGTAAGTTATAAATTAAACTAAAAGGTTTCTGATTTACAACATCAGAGAATCACTTTTGAGTGTAATTATAGCGCCTTTGAGAATTGGTTGCAAATGAAAAAGGATGACAGATCTACCAGCCAAGAAGCCAGCAGTTAGATCACATTGCTGCTTAGGAAGGACATGAGAACGTGTAAAAGAAGCCACAAGAGAATATACTCTATCCTATGTCCACCTTTAAGTGTCTTTGCATATGTCAGTGTGAGAGAGAAATGCCCTAAATTCACGTGAACAATGGAGATTTTCATCTCCCTTTTTTTAGGACAGGCAAAATTTTATTCACATGGCCAGAAATAGTCTATACTTATATGAGATAACCAGCCACAATCTGAGATTTCCTAGGAGGTGAGAAAAGGAAGAGTTCTCTTAGAAACATAAAGGCGCTACAGGAGGGCATTCCAGCACCACTCACTGAAGAAAACATTTCAGCACAAATACTGAAATAAATTCTATTTAAACTTAAAAATAAAAGCAAATTATACAGTATGAAACAAGGTTAAAGGTGAAGAGAAAGAGAGAGACTTAGCTATGGGAAATGATATTATTTAAAACAAATATTAAACAACAGTAAAAGAGTGGATTTGTTTACATAGCAAGTTTTAGAAGGATGAAATAGTGGGTGATTCTTTTCTCTTGGGTCTCTGAGGAAAGCACCTGCACTTGAAAAATGATCATAGCAATTTGAATAACTGAAGTGGATGATCTCTTACCACATGGAGGTGAACACTATTATTTTATCACCTTCAACAAAATCCACTGAAAAAATCAAATTAGTCTAAAATAGTACTTCTTGGTTGTCAGGTTGCTTTTGTTGAAAGGAAAATTTTCTTTCTCCTGTTTTGCTGGTAGCATCAGAACAACTGTGATAAACAGCAAGCATGATGTCCTGATATTCTCTGGATGAATCTGTATTCAGTTAGAATTGCACAATGTATAATCCAGTGCAACAAATAAAGACATGCTGGGGTAATAGCTGTGGAAATTCAGCAGGCAATTTTTTTATGTTGACTAAAGGCAGCTACAGTTACTAGGGAAAAAAAGTTAAACTCTTAGATGGATCAAGTTTTGACCTGTATTTCCCCTACTGAACTTAGCACACTGGATTGGAAAGTCATAAGAAATTCATAAAAATAAAAGCATATAGATATATCTAGCAATACAAGCCAAAAATAGGGAAATGTAGAAAAATCTAGAGATTTTTGTTAGTTTTCTAACCCAAGTAGCTGAGAAGTTATTAACACCTCAAATGGGAATTGCCAGATTTCAGATATGTAATCCCATCGCACAAGCTTCCAGTGGAATCGTTGCTTCAGAAGTTTCAAACAGGTTTTTTTTTGTAGTTTTCACATCTAATTATACACTTAAGAGGCCAGCTGCAAGCACTCAGGCTTGATTTTTTTTTTTTTTTTGAGTTGTCATTGATGTTAATTTTTGTTTGATACAGTGTTTTCACTTCCGGTAACCTGTAAGGCAAGTCACTGTACTACTGGAATGCTGTTTAGGATACAGTAGGAGTAAATTCTTCACTTCTACTGAAATTCCAGTTGGATCTTTTACCAATTCAAATTGTTTTTTTTTGCTGGGATACTCTCCAGCTTACCTTACCTATGTATGTAACAGTAACACTGCTGGTCTGACCAAGTCAACACATTGCATATCTTACTAGAGAATTGATGTTTTTCATAGTTTTAATGTGTAACTGGAAACTGCACTATAAGGCAGTGCTTTTTTTTTTTCTCAAATTCAGATGGTTCCATTGAAAAACCAGTTCTAGATGTTGAAAGTGTCCTCAATCTAGAATGTAAATGGACTAAGTATGTATATGAAATAGTAAATTTATTTTTCAGAGAATCATAGAATAGTTTGAGTTGGAAGGGACCTTTGAAGGTCATGTAGTCCAACCCCCCTGCAAGGAGCAGGGACATCTCCAACCAGATCAGGTTGCTCAGGACCCCATTCAACCTGGCCTTGAATGCTTCCAGGGATGGGGCATCAACCACCTCCCTTGGCAACCTGTTCCAGTGTTTCACCACCCTTGTAAAAAATTTCTTCCTTATATCTAGTCTGAATCTCCCTCCTTCTAGTTTAAAACCATTACCCTTTGTCCTGTCACAACATACCCTGTAAAGTTTCTCCCCATCTTTCTTATAAGCCCCTTGAGTCACTAACCTGCACGTGGTGCATAAGAAATGCTTAAGGAATACAAAACCATACTTTACCAGGGATACCTGTAAGCACTGACCCTCACAGTGGCTGTCTGTTTTAGATATCTATAGAGCAATTTTAATACAAACCCAGAGTCACAAAAAATGCTCAAGCCCACACCACTATCTGATTAAATAAGCCAACTCTACTGGAACATTCTAAAAGGAAGTACAAGAGTAAAGCCAAAAGCATATTTAGATGTGAAAGAAACAAAGCATCAGGTCATGAAAGAAGTAATGATAAGCCATGGTCAAAATCACTGAATAAAAGAACTCAAAGTATATTTGCCTTGAGAATGCACAAATACAGTCACAAGCTCACATGCACAAACAAAATCAATGCACTGATGTTAGACCCAAGTTTTGATTTGTTCCTGAATTTCTGTCATCTGTCAAGGAGAATTTTGTCTGTCACTGCAGATCCTACATGAACAGTGCTGGTACTGGTCTTCATGAAAACTTAGCTTAGAGAGAACCGCTGTCAATAGAGCTGCTTTCTCCTTCACATTTTGAAGATTAAAGATAATAGAAGTAAAACACAAAAAATGCTTAGTGGCTCAGAAATCGAAGTCTTACTGGGAGGGTAAAAACTGTACACCGGAGGAGATGGAAAAACCATAAATCTGAGCTGTGTAAAAACATCTCTCCATTAAATTCTGTCTTTGCTATAGCAAAAATGGGACAAAAGGAAAATAGACTCAAGAAGAAAGGTAAATCTAGAGCAGAATACTTAGTCTGCACCACTCTGGGCTTATAAAGAGCAGACAAATCAAAATCCTTGGAAGTCCTTGAGAAAAGGATACTCTTAGCAGGCTACAAATATACGAGCGTTGAGAACATCAGTATTTTCCTAAGGGAAATGAAAAGAAAGTCTTGAAAAGATGCAAAAGTAATTTTGATGGAATGTGATTATTGATGAAATCTCTGTAGCAATAGCCTCAACACAGTGATCTAAGCTCTTCAGTTTGGTTTCAGAAGAAATTACCAGATCCATTTTTGTAGCCTTGATCTACCACCTCAGGCTGAGCTTAGACAGAAAAAACACCCCACAAGATACTTGTGTCCTTCTCTAAAGAGAGAAGGCTCAAGGTGCCCCTTTGCTTTACAGTGGAATAACATAAAGAGATGGACAAGGTCTTTCTATTACTGGTTTGAACAAGGCCAAATGCAGCGAGGCTGAGGAGTTCAGGTGCTATTGCATTAGTATTGGTACCACTGTCATAGGTCTATAAAGGGATTTTAATCACTGTCTTAAAGATACGTCAAGAGTAAAGCTGATTAATTAGTGGTTCTATGTTTGCCCTTTTATCTAGATCCTGCACAGAACACATTCACTTGAGAAAAATAAGAGTAGTTTCCTTATCCAATATTACTGTGTAGTCTCAGGACCGGTGAATGTCAAAGTTATGTAGGTATGTGTTTTCCCTGTTTCTATTTTTAATTGCAGTTCAGCTTAGAGGATCTTGAGAATCTGCTGATAAACTGCCATTGTCATTCTGTAAGTACAACACTCATATAACCGTGGCCAGGAAGGACAGCTTTGCTTTGAGTCTGGGTAAATGTGACCTTTGCTCAAAATCCTTGCTTGATCAGTAGATGCAATACAATGCAAAAAAACCCCACTGAATTAATATACTGGTTATGCACTTGTTCCCAGTAAAACTGGATAAGTCTGCTCTCCTGGTAGGTCACCCCTTAGAAAAAATAATGGAATATTTAGAAAGTGTTCCTGAACACTAAGATAGCAAATGGAAAAGAGACACCCTGGATATTTTTATCTGAGTTACAAGACAGGCCCCAGGCAAGATTTGTGGGATTTTAGCCACAGTGACCAGATGAGTCCTCATCATTCTGGTAGAACACGGCAGCTTAAGCAGATCTTTAGAGGGGTAATAAAAGCCTTTTTTGCTGACTACTTTTCAGGATGCAAATAGTGTTTTGTAAGGTGGAGTTAAATATGAAAAATATTTCTGGAACACAAAGATGAATAATCATACATGGTTAAATTTTCTGATTTTATTTCCAACAATAGCTACCATCCAAGCTTGCCCAGAGCAGCCTTAATCAGGTCAGAAATCAGGATAATAGAAAAATGAAATTGTCATTTGTGGGATGAAAATAAAATCCCTACTTGTGAAAGAAGAATCTAGTGATTTTTGCAACAGGACAACAATTGTAATTCCACAATAAGTGTACCACATTCCTAATGTTCCTCAATTCATGTCAAACAAATGGCACTGAGATGAATGATTTTCAGATTAATTTGGTCAGTGCAGGAGTGGTTAATTGTTGTAATTCTTTAAGAATCTGATGGGTATGGGAGGAAGGGAACTGCAAGAGACAACATATTTTTTTCTTTCTTTAATCCTCTTTGCTCTCAAATAGCAAGCTTTCAGCTGTCTGTTCTTATGGACTGCAAAGGTCAACAGTTGTGCTGTACTCCTATAGCTCTCAGCTACAGCTGTGAATGGGCCTAGGTGAGACATCAGTGTCTCTAGATGTTACACAGAAGCAGCTATGAAGTATGTGACAAATTATACTGTAATTCTGATGAGAGAATATGGCCCTTTATGTGTTGCAAAATATCAGTGGAGTATGGGTTGATATATCACATGCCATGGATAACCCAATATGAGATAAGCTGTCACAGTACTGGCAAGCTCTACAATCACAATGAGAAATCTTTTTAAATAGGTAAGTTTTTATTTGACAAGTTAGGCACTTTTACCTTTTCCACCTTCCTTCCAAACAGACCAAAAAATTTGAATTTCTTTGCCAATCTTCATACTTCTAACTGAATTTCATTTGTCACCTTCAAAAATTATACAATGATAACTATAGACAAAACATATGCAACTGAACTTCTGGTGACAAGAGAGTCAACATCTTTAATATCGATAATGTCAGGTTTGATGTGTGTAATACAACAAAAAATAGATTAATTGTTTTTTAAAATCCCTTTCCAAAAATTCAGCACTTTGGATCTTTTTTACCTTTGGAACAAAAGCACATTTTGAGATTTTGGAATTTTCCCCAGGACAGAAAACATATTTTCTACAAGCACTAATCCACGGTAAGAGAGTAGTGGTGTCGGGTACAGCAGCTGTTGTACACAGTTAATAAAAAATATAAAGGAGAATGCACTGAGAATATAAAATGGGAGCTTTTACTAACTGGCAAAGGCCTGTGGTTTATATTATCTCCTGTGAGAAAATTTGTACCAGCTTTCTGACAATAATATATAGTCATGGAAGTAAATTAAAATTTATTCATAGGCAAAGTTTTTTTTTTTTTAAAAAAAAACCTACAAATCATATCTGTAAAGTTCAAACAGAGAATTCAATTCATCTGGATGTTAGGAATATACTCTATTCAGCTTTCCAAGTGGCTGTGTCACTCAGTCATACTCTAATAAAGGCTATTATCTGCTCAAATGAGGTTTCATTTATACTAATATTTAGAAATTTCCCATACTTTAGAGACTGATACTTCTAGCAGCACTCAAATTCAGGATATGAGGAATACAGGTGCAAGAAAGATGCTACTCATTATTTCTCAGTCATCAGTTTTAAGATATTTGTTTCTGCCTGTTAGGCACCAGATTCATTAACAAAAGCTGGAGGGATCACTTGTGCAGTGCAGAAAGACCATGAACAGAAAGAGATATTAAGCACATTCAGTTGTCTCACTGAGCAATGGCCTAGGGTTTTGAGGCACTGGACTTGGACTCAGAAAACTCTCTTTTGTACTTGTCCTGCTGGATGACTCTGTGTTCATGATTTCCTCTCGGTTGGTATTAGCTACTTTAGCTTAAGGCAAAGACAATGATACTGACCTCCTTTGTAAAGCACTTAGAAACATGCAGATAGAAAGCATGTAGCTGTAAAGAGGCAGATGAGGAAGGACAAACCATACTCATCTCTGTTGTCCCATGTTAGACGCTGGCTTGAACCTGCATGTCCTATGCCCACTCATTCACTATTTCTACATCTCTGCAATCTCATAGGCTCACTTACAGTGTTCTTTATCATAGAATCATAGAATGGTTAGGGTTGGAAGGGACCTTCAAAGGTCATCTAGTCCAACCCCCCTGCAAGGAGCAGGGACATCCCCAACTAGATCAGGTTGCTCAGAGCCTCATCCAACCTGGCCTTGAATGTTTCCAGGGATGGGGCTTCCACCACCTCTCTGGGAAACCTGTTCCAGTGTTCTATAACTCGCATTGTAAAAAATTTTTTCCTAATATCTAATCTAAATCTACCCCCCTCTATTTTAAAACCATTACCCCTTGTCCTATCGCAACAGGCCCCGCTGAACAGCCTCTCCCCATCTTTCCTGTAGGCCCCCTTGAGGTACTGGAAGACCGCTATAAGGTCTCCCCGGAGCCTCCTCTTCTCCAGGCTGAACAGCCCCAACTCTCTCAGCCTGTCTTCATAGGAAAGGTGCTCCAGCCCGTTTATCATCTTTGTGGCCCTCCTCTGGACCTTCTCCGACTGGTCCATGTCCTTCTTGTGTTGGGGGCTCCAGAACTGGACACAGTACTCCAGGTGGGGTCTCACCAGGGCAGAGTAGAGGGGCAGAATCACCTCCCTCGACCTGCTGGCCACACTCCTCTTGATGCAGCCCAGGATGCGGCCGGCCTTCTGGGCCGCAAGGGCGCATTGCCTGCTCATGTTAAGCTTCTCATCCACCAGCACTCCCAAGTCCTTCTCCTAAGGGCTGCTCTTGATCCATTCCCCGCCCAGTCTGTATTTGTGCCTGGGATTTCCATGACCCAGGTGCAGGACCTTGCACTTGGCCTGGTTGAACTTCATGAGGTTGGCACGGGCCCACCTCTCCAGCCTGTCAAGGTCAAGCAGCTGAGGATGGATTTTGTATTCCTTGTAGACCATGCAAATATTAGTTCTTGTAAATTAAATCAGGTAACGTTTCCTTACTGCACGTCTTGTAACAGAATGGCCTTCAAATACAGAGGATGGGTATAATGTGTGTACCAACTGCATAGATTTTAAGTTTTTGAAGTGATTTAAAAGGGTCTTAAGCAGTTGCTCTGTCTTTGACGATGAATTTCACCTTCTGAAATATAAAATAGATTGAAGGAAGAATATAATCCTCCTAACTGCATCTCAACTTTTTTTTTGTGTGTGTGTGAAGTGGAAATTTATCCATTATACTGATTTACTCTATCACCTGTGGATCAAGCTGAAGGATCTATGCCTTCTGTCAGCACTCAGCCTGGAAATTAGAGACTACTACAAAAAACTCCCAACATTTTAAATGGAAACATCTAGCATATGGTTAACATATGGTTAACACTTAATAACGATCTTGTAAAACTTTACACACTTGTAAACAGAGTTTATGGCAATAAGTTTTGGCATCATGCTACTATTCATATCCCATAACCACAGTTTACAGTGATATCCATAGACATGATAATGACACTGACAGGAGCACTCAACAGAAAAACAGATGTTCAGAGATGTTCTTATGCAATCTGTGTTACTGCTTATATCTACATAAACTTAGTTGAATTATCAAAGTTGCCACATTTACCATAAAGACAAATATTGTTATTTTAAATGCAAAGATGAGCCATTATATGTGCAGTTTCATAGCTAAAATTTTTCAAATAATATCATGTTTTCATAGAAAAAAAGTCTCTGAGTAGACAGTCACATATTTAAATTTGTGGGTGGTGTCTACAAAGATACCAATTTCCAATTTAGTTTGCTTTCTACCTAGGAGGAAATGGAATAAAACCAGCCAACTTACGATCTCCTTGACAACGCACAGGACCCACAGATATCTTGGCTTCAGACCCAGGCCGGTCAATGTCTCCAACCACTACCTGACTCACTGGTAGGTGCTCTTTGTATGACAACATCCCAGTGTCCTTTCTCCTGAATTACAGAGAGAGAGAGAAAGAAAGCAATTGTTAAATATATTAAAATAATTTCCTCATTATTATTAATGTTCAATGAACTAAGCACTAAAAGAATAGGTAAGCAACAATTACACCAGTACAGTGTTGCCATCTAAAAACCTGTCTCAAACAACACCAGTTTGAGCAACAACGCTGCATGTTTACTGGAAAATGGATGGATAGCAGCTGCTGCCATGCAGGAACACAGTCAGAGTAGCAGCTTGCTTTGTGACCAGTTCTGGACTCATCTGGGCTTGTGTGAATCTCCCTGCTTTCCAGAATAAACAGCTCCATACTAATGTCTAACACTTTGCTGTTGACCTCCTTGCTGATGTCTTCTGAGAGAGAAAAAAGTACTAAGGCTTCCTAGTAGTGTATCTTTTTTTGCTCTAGCTGCTGCCAGTGACTATCCTAACCATACAACCTCTGTGTACCAAGGAAACAGTATTTCTTTTATATTTAATGTTTTTAGTATTGTATTAAAATAGAGAAATTAAAGACTAATTTTCTGAAAAGGCTTGTCATCTTAGTCATGTCACTTCTAACAGTAAGTGCATTAGTCCAAAAAATCTAAACTTGTGAATCTAACCACCAGTATGCAGCCCAAATCCTATTTTAGTTAGCAAGATCACTAAAATTCAATTGATAATCCTGTCTAAAAGCTCCTCATTTCAACTGCAGTGAGTAAGCCTGTGCCTTTTCCATGCCTAGACCAAACCAAAAGTAAGCAACTTTTTGATCTAAAAATCAATTAGGTTTTTTTTTAAAAAATACCATAGGATGAAGGATGAATTCAGGATCTGGACAAGTTACTGAAGTGCACAGTATGAATATAACTGAGAACTGGCTAGGATTTCAGAAAACTGAAAGTCTAACTTGGATGACTCCATTATCTGACTCATAAGATTGCTAAAAACTAGGAAGGAGAGCGGGGATCTGCGTGATCTGTGGTAATGCTTGGAGTTACCCAGTAGCATAGTAGTATTTTCCAGTAGTGTCTCCAGTCACCATCCTCATTAGGTCCTTCTGAAGAGACGGAAGGCAAAGAACTCTTTTTAAAAGAAGCACAACTAAAGTAATTAAGAAAACAACCATTATATTTTCAAACAACAGCTTGTTGGAACTCGTGTCTGTTCTCTGTGATGAAGAGAGTAATTAGTGATTTAATTACTAGAGTTTTTCAAATAGTAAATTACTATTTTCCTTAATTTGTTGTTCTTCCCATTCAGAGCACTTGCCTTTCTTAATGGAATCTTTGTATTGCTAAGATCATTAACCCTCTCTGGTTGGACACAGCTATACCAGGTGCTATGTTGGGGAGGCTGCTACAGAGGATTGCCAGAAAGGAAGGAAAATGGAGAGGAGTAACTGTCACAGGCTGCTTCTGCAGGTTGTGCTAAGTTGTAGCACATCGCTTTTCATCCACAACTTGCAATGCCCTTTACAAAGGTATCGGATTCATCAATTTGGAGAGAGGCAATATAAGAAAGGGGAGATTAAAGGACTTTTTCTTTAAGAAAGAAAAGAGTGAATAACAAAGCCAGGTATGTAGACCTAATCTTCCATCTCTGCTAAAGACCTGTATCCATGGGATCCACTCCCTTCTAATAGAGGATCAATGTAGGTCATCGCTTAACTCTTTCTGAGATTTTCCTCTGAGACTGGCTTTCTCTGCTGATTGCTGTGCTTTTAAAGAATGCTTTAAAGATGGATGCGACTATTTAAAATAAAGAATTCTTTAAAGAGCAGTAAAAAAAAAAAAACTATTGGTATTTCTCTTCTTTCCTTTCTCTCTCACAAAAAAAAAAAAAAAGCTAGTATTTCAGCTCCAAGTAAGGATATCAAAGGGCAGCCCTTTTCCTGTCACAAATAGCTTTCACCTCCTTTGAAGGACATAAAAAGGAGTAGTAGTAATTTTCTTCCTTTTTACTGATCATGTTTCTACTCATTTTAATATTTTATTTATGCATTTAGTGATATGGTCACTTTAAAGCTGTTGCCATGACAATAAAACTAAATGTTAGAGTTCATTTCAGGAATAGCTTTATTTTCTGATAATTGCTTTCTTGTCTCATCATTGTAGGAAGTGCATTCTCCCCTGCACAAAAGCTATTGAGGGTGGGAGTACTGGACTAAGAGTTGAGAGAAGTATGTTGTCTTTTCTCCAGCAGAACCTGCATAGTTCGTTTGCTCTTAACAAAAAAAAAAAAAAAAAAAAAAAAAAAAAGATAACAATAGCTTTTGACCCATGCATGCACCAGAAAGATAAATACACTTAAGAGACTGAGTGGTTCTGTTATGCTTTTCTAAGGTACTTGTAGTTCCTCTGGACATACTAATCAGCATTGACAAAATAAAAAAAAGTTATAAAAGTTATGAACCAAAGACTGATTATAATGCTTGACTTTGTACTACATTCTCAGAAATAATTGCAGATGGAACACTCAGTTCCTGCAAATGAAAATGCTTCTGCTGGTATTTAAAGACTTTGCACATTAAGAGGATGGAGAAAGTCTCTGAAGTTTTTCCTCAGCAAAGAAAATCCCCTTGAGAGAATAAAGATTGAATTCAGAGTGTGTCTTACTCCTATTAATAGCCAAATGGGAGATTAATGAATCTGATCAAATCCTGTAATTATTACCAGGAGATATTGATGAAATCTCAGTGTAATTTTTTATTTCTAATTTCTTTTCCTGTATATAGCAGTCTGCAAAGTGCTTCAGGGTGCCTTTGAATGAAAGCAGCACATATCAGTGTAAGATTTATCATTGTTTTGATTATGATCATCTACTTACTCTTTATAAGCATTCTGTGGTATGTAAAAAAGAAATGCATTACGCATATGTCAGTAAATGACATATTGAAGTTAATGATCATATACTCTATGACTATTAATTTGTATATATAATGATTTCATACAACGAGACTTCTGTCACTGGAATAATTTATTTTCTCCATTTTGGTTAGACATCGCTTAATTATCAGTCCAGTCCTACACAGGAAAACACATAAAGAACGTACAACAGGTAGAAATGCACTTAATTTTAAAAGATATGCTTACATGAGCTGAGAAACTGGAATTTTGAGAATACAAATAGAACACCTACTGCATTGAAACAAAAGGTTTATTTCAGTGGAAAATGCAGAAGTAAAACAGAGAAGCAGTATGGATATTTGTTTTTGTTTTTGAGAACACTCACTTCCTGAAAACCTAAACAGTATGATGAAAGTTCATTTAATACCAGCATCCAAATTACTAACACAAACAAGTCCATCCCTTGATATCTATTTGCATAGATAAATTATACCAAAGACTTGAGGTAATAAGTAATGCTTGTTTAGAAATTATAAAATATTGACTAGATTAGGTTAAATTAATTAATACAGAAGCATTATATTCACAAATAGTCTCACCAGAGGAATTATGAACAAATTTAAGATACTCTCAATGACAATTAACTGTACAAAAGAAACACTGGAATTTTCATTCAGCACAATCACTTAAGTTACTTTCAGGAACTTCAAGCCTTCTTTGAAGAAGAAATCAGTTTAAATTAAGCATACAAAGACATGTTTAATTCACACTTTTTTCCTGAGATTGAGATTCCTTTTTCACTTTACATAGTCTATCCCTCCCCTGACCTTTAAGATGAAGAATCTTTAAAATTCCATTAGGAAATAAATTTGCTTCTTTGGACAACTCTCAAATCTTATAATCCCATAACACCAACCCTCTTAATTAAATGCAGGTTAATTTGAATCATTTTAAACATTCTTATGAGGATTGTATGCTTTAATAGGGATTAGAAAATGAATACTTGATAAGGTATACAGTATATAATTTTTAAAAATGCTAATAAAAATGCCTATTTTTTAAAAAAAAGTTAATAACATCTTGATTATTTTTACAAAAAACTTAAAACACCATGAGTCTTCCAAAGACACGGTGTCTAAACAACACTTTCCGTTATGACCAGGCACGTGGGATGAAGCTGAACAATTTAAGATGCCTGATGCTGAAACTGTATCTGCACAGAATTTATGCAAGCAGTTTGGTGAGAGTTTCTGAGTTAAGAAGTTGACAGGAAGCCTGCTCCATTTGTTCCCTTTTCTCTACTTGGCAAGAGATGAGACACAGAAACCTCTGGCAACTCAGAAAGAACCTTGGAGTCCAGAAGATATGTTACTGCTACCAAGCCACTTCCTGATGCAATTTGTGCTGGAGATACGAAGTGAGATACCTTCAGAAATTTTTGAGAAATGTCAGGAGATTGACATAGTTTAGATTGGTTCTACAGGACTCTTGCCTGAAAGGACTTTTCGACCTTCCTCTCAAATAGGAGTTTGTGAGAAACTGAACCACCACAGCAAAAGGTGAATAATAAAGATAGCAGATTTGGCTCTGCTTTCTTCTGAACAATATGGATCAATTTCAGGGTAAAGTCTGCCTTTGCTGAGTATTTGTTTATATTCTCCTTCCAATAAAATAGTGGAGACAGAAGGTTTCACCTTCAAGCAGAGCAGCTCCTCTTACAGACCTCATTTCTTCAGTGTTCCTTTCCAGGAAAAAAAAAAAAGCGAGACTCCTTTTCTCTTGGGCTCCAGCAACTCCTCTGACTTGATTGTTAATTTTTCTTATTTCTATACCAAGACATTTTCAGAATGGAATTCACAAATCCTACCATGCTGTAACTGATTTCCAGCACCTCTAGATCATTGAATCTGTCAACAATTTAATCAATTTTCTGTCTCAGTTTGAAAATCTTTTAAGTAAAGCAGGAAATGTGTGTGGCATTTCGTTTTGGAGAATTGCTGAATCTTGTATTGGGATATCCTTTCCACCTTGGGTGATTATGGAGACAAGATAACTTGAGATTCAGCTGAAGCAAAGAAAAGAAAGTTCTTCTGTGGACCTAGAGCTGAAATGCAACGCTATGGGAATTTTCCAAGGAAAAAAAATTGACATTGGAAAGGGCAAATAGCTTGCTCAAATAAACTTTATTTTTAAGTCAGTGAAAAATTCCATTTGGCATTTTCAAAACAGTATAATTCTTTTATCTTAAAATATTTCAAAATTCAAAAGATATTTTTGAAAAATAATAGTTAATAAAATACTAAAAATAACCCACAAATTACAATGTTAAAAAGTTTTCTAGTCATCCTTAGAATGTTTAAAATCCTTTGTTTTATGATAGAAATGTTAAAAAACTCTGTTCTCAACAGGTGTAATCAAATGACGGACAATAAATTAAATAGTCCATTCAATTATTCAACATGCCCCAGAAAGTTAAATGTCTTTCCTCCTAGTTAATTTGACAATGAGAAACCTGAACTCATTCCATGATCCTTTCACACATGCTGAAACTTTCCATGAAATAGCAGGATACCTTATCTCTGAGGGCAGAAAATCAAAAAGGACTGTACTAAGTATTACCCCTTGTTTCAAAAATTCTCTAATTTAATACACAAAGCATTTTTATTTGCATTTTTGTACATCTGAATGCATTTTTGTACACCTGAATGCACTATAGTAACAGGAACATTTTACAGTGTGTGAAATAAAAGCAGTCATCTAATGAAATGTGCTTTTAATATCTATACTATTGAATGTACTCCTGCAAGATCTATGCAGATAAATGATGAATTATTTGTAGTTATCTATTCTACTAACTATCCACGAGCCTTTGGATCATGTCCTATCAAACTATCAGACCAAATGTGCTTCTGGCAGGATTTTTAAGGCACAAGGATCTGTATTGGAAGAAACATGAAAAATTTCAGAGCAGCGGCTTAGAGGCTTCATTTCTTGGAGTTCTTGACAACTTTGACAGTTTTATTTCATATGACTGAAAGAGCTAAGTAAAAATAATTGAATATGCCATGACAAAATAATGGATGGCTATAGTTAATGCTGACTTCAGCCCCGGTATGTCTACTGAGTTCAATAAGGTATTAAAGTGCATAACTTACTGTTGAATTTGGTCCAGAAAACTTAATGAAGTATGGGACTTACTGGACCTAGAAAATTTCAGTAGAACCAGGTTGTATAAACATCTGCCATTGCTCCTACACTTTAACTGGCACTTCCTGTCGTGTTCATCTGTGCATATCATAGAATAATAGAATGGTTAGGGTTGGAAGGGACCTTCCAAAGTCATCTAGTCCAACCCTCTGCAAGAAGCAGGGACATCTCCAACTAGATCAGGTTGCTCAGAGCCTCATCCAGCCTGGCCTTGAACGTTTCCAGGGATGGGACATCCACCATCTCTCTGGGTAACCTGTTCCCGTGTTCTACCACCCTTAGTGTAAAATTTTTTTTCCTAATATCCAATCTAAATCTACCTCCCTCTACTTTGAGACCATTACCACTAGTCCTGTCACAACAGGCTTTACATAAAAACAGCCTCTCCCCATCTTTCCTGTAGGCCCCCTTAAGGTACTGGAAGACTGCTATCAGGTCTCCCTGGAGCCTTCTCTTCTCCAGGCCGAACAGCCCCAACTCTCTCAGCCTGTCCTCATAGGAGAGGTGCTCCAGCCCTTTTATCATCTTCGTGGCCCTCCTCTGGACTTTCTCCAACTGGTCCATGTCCTTCTTCTGTTGGGGGCTCTAGAACTGGACACAGTACTCCAGGTGGGGTCTCACTAGGGCAGAGTAGAGGGGGAGAATCACCTCCCTTGACCTGCTGGCCACACTCCTCTTGATGCAGCCCAGGATGCGGCTGGCCTTCTGGGCCGCAAGGCCGCATTGCCTGCTCATGTTAAGCTTCTCATCCACCAGCACTCCCAAGTCCTTCTCCTCAGGGCTGCTCTCAATCCATTCCCCACCCAGCCTGTATTTGTGCCTGGGATTGCCATGACCCAGGTGCAGGACCTTGCACTTGGCCTGGTTGAACTTCATGAGGTTGACACAGGCCCACCTCTCCAGCCTGTCAAGGTCTGGATGGCATCCCTCCCTTCCAGCGTATCGACGGCACCACACAGCTTGGTGTCATCGGCGAACTTGCTGAGGGTGCACTCTACCCCACTGTCCATGTCGTCGACAAAGATGTTGCATAGGGCTGGGCCCAACACAGACCCCTGAGGAATGCCACTTGTCACCAGTCTCCTCTTGGACATTGAGCCATTGACCACCACTCTCTGAGTGCGGCCATCCAGCCAACTCCTTATCCACTGAGTGGTCCGTCCATCAAACCCATGTCTCTCTAGTTTAGAGAGAAGGATGTAATGTGGGACAGTGTCAAATATCTTGCACAAGTCCAGGTAGATGACATCTATTACTTGTCCCTTGTCCACCGATGCTGTAACCCTATCACAGAAGGCTACCAAGTTGGTCAGGCATGATCTGCCCTTAATGAAGCCATGTTGGCTGTCACCAACCACCTCCTTGCTCTCCATGTGCTTTAGCATGGTTTCCAGGAGAATCTGCTCCATGACCTTGCCAGGCACAGAGGTGAAGCTGATTGGCCTGTAGTTGTCTGGATCCTCCTTGTTTTCCTTTTTAAAAATTGGGGTTATGTTCCCCATAAATATTTGATTCACAGGACTACTTTTTGCGTTCATCTATGTCTGCTACCATAAATATTTCCTCCTCATTCATGTTTACCTCAATGTATTTTTAGAGAAAATCATACTACTACATTTCAGCACATGGGAAATGGAAGACAGTGCAGAGACAAATAAGCTGCTGCTAACCCCAACTATTGTGTGCACATAGCACTGTGCAAAGATTGTATTTCAGCTCTGAAATGCAGCATGGCTCCATGGGCAAGAACTATGGCTGAGTAAATAAGTCTTGCCAAAAGCCTTATAAAGAATGTAAGAATAGAACAAATGTCCTGTAGTCCACCTGCTCCATCATCCTGTTGTGAACAGTGGCAATACGAGATACTACTCAGGGCAAGCATGTGAATGTGGCCACTTCTGTCACACATTCACCTTTCACTCCCCCACCGCCTACCATGACTGTATTAAAAATGTTAGAGTGCGCAGTGCTTACAGTATCCATTGATGGATTTGTTTTCCATGAATCTGTTAAGTCATTTTCTGAACCTGCTAATAATGTCTGCTTGCACAGCCTCCTTTGGAAGCAAGTTCCAGAAGTTTACTAGTGGCTATGTAAAGTACTGCTCTTTTTTCCCCCATCTGTTTTAAGCTGATCTGATACCAATTAACAGGTACTTGACATTGGTGTCTTTGTGCTATGCTCCTATGCACCATGTAGGTATGTTAATAGAGTTCTATTGCATGTGAACTACCTTTCTTGTTTTTTTTCTTTATCAAACGACAAAAAGTGGCCCCATATGCATGCAAAATGTGCAGTGAAATTACTCCGGTTCTTTCTGAGCATGGTATTACACTACTTAAAAGAAGGTCTTGAGTACACAAAATAAACAGAAATAGAGTCAGGGACAAAACTATGTTCATCTGTCTTTAAGGAAGAGCAGTTCAGAAACAGAAAGGTACGAGTTAATTGTTTTACAAGGTCTTCAAACTGCTTGCCAAGGTCTTCAGAAAAAAAATAATTGTTTACAAACAATAATAATCTGTTTTAAAATTATAGAGGACTCACTGACAATAAATGCAACACAACTTGGAGGTTTGCGGATACATACTTCATGTGGTTTAGTATAACTTACATTGAGCATTAATACATCCGAAGCGGAAATGGAAATCATATAAGAATCATGAGGAAGTAGGTGCTATAAATATCAGAAGTACATCACTAGAAGGTTCTTAAGAAAGTTAAATAAGTTAAAAAGTTAAGTAAGGGCAGGAATAAAAGATCAACTGATTTGTTGAACTCTGGAACAGAGTTAAATAGCTGGTTAGCTGAACTTTCAGTAATCATGAAAGACATTTGTAAAAAACTCTAAAAAAATAATATTACCAGAAATAATATCAGTTTTATGTTTCTTGAATTATGGGATAATATTAATTCTAGATCAACAACAGGAGTAAGCATGAAGTCATCAAGTGTTTCAGTCTTAAAAAAATATCCTTGAGGTCATTAAAATAAGATTTTTTTTTGTTTTGCTTTTGTTTCCTACAAAGAAAGATATCATATGTTTAATGCAATTTCAAAAGATTTTGCTATGAAACATTATTCTTAATAAATTATTTTTATAACAAGATTTATTTTATGATCTGTTGACAGATCTGTTTCTCCTCTGAGGCAAGCATATAAGAGTTGCATTACTTATACTGACAATTATTAATTATTTTCTTTAAATGTAATACAGCCCAAGATCCCAGTGAGGATCAATGACCTATTATATTTGGTCTTTCATGACCACAAGGAAAGTCAGTACTTCCTATAAATGATTATGATGCTAAATTATCTGATTTCATCTGTCTGCTTTTTCACACTATGTGTACATAATATGACACAACGACATACAGAAACTGTCAAACTAATGCTAATTGTAACAGTCAACTATTAGAAGTAATAACGAGTTTAGGATGAGTTTCTGACAAAGACTAATCTTCCTGTGACTGAATTCTCACACATGATAATCCTTAATGTCTTGTTCCTGCTCTTCCACATTTTTCCCTCTTTAGCTCTTCCACTTTTCACCTATCCCCTAATTAAATCATACTGTATCTTTTTAATTTTTCTCATTTCCTTTTGTTGCTTTCTATTATAAAATGGAGATGGAAATATAGCCTTTTTGAATTCTCTTCATAGGAGAGCTTACAAAGATGCCTCACATTAACAATTTCGTCTGTATAGTTTTGACTCCCTTTTCATAGATTTCTCGGCTTACTTCCCTCATTACTGTATTCTGACTACAACAACTGAGTTGCTCAATATTTACTTTTTAATTTTCGGCAAATTTACTCTTGTGAGGGGGCATAAGAAAGAGAAGTCTTCTGTTCTCAATGTTCTCTGACTTCTTGTCATTCTGCATAACCAGAATGGAAAGCCTCAGATTCTTCCAAGAATACCATACATTTCTTTTATATGAAGGCAATCATATATGATGACAAATATCCACCAAAACAGCTGTATATAGGGCCTTTTACAAAACTTGGGACATAACAGTCTTTGTGTAGATGTTACCATACACGTTTCTGCACTAAGGCAGAAGGCTAAAGAACTAAACATATTATATTCTTCATTGTACAACTAAAGCAAAGATATAACTAGAGATATAATAATCAGTATACTTATTTCCCCCTACAAACTTAAACTATTTGATTTACACAGTTTTATGCTTAACACCTACAAATAAGTGCTCCATATAAAAAAATCTTAGTTAAAAGACTGAGTCAACATAAATATTATAAGTAGTAAAATACAGGAGTAGCACAAGCATTCAAAAACCACACAACTTATTTAGCAACTGAAGCTGAACAACTACTCCGATAATGAAAGCAAGAACAAAGTCATGTTTTGCCTACATTTTGACTCCTTGTAATATTTATTTCATAATATTTTGCAGATGGGAAGAACAAAATTGCCATAGAGTCCGGGAAGAAACAGACCCTGAATTTTACAAAAACCTGCAGCTTGCTCAGACTGCTTACATGCAGAAAGTGAACCAATTCATAATCCACTAGAAAACTGTTGAAAACTGCGAAAACAGAAATGAAGCCAGCTGCCAGACAGAGGAGAAAGTGTTTCCAGATGCCATACCTTTTCCTATTTATTTAGGTGATTTTAAATTTTTTTTTGTTTCTTGTTTTGTTAAATCCTCTGCTAGGCAAAAAGCGTATCAACAAATAAAGATATTTTGAATCACAGCACTCTCTTTGCCTTCTCTCAAAATACAGAAAATCTTAGGCCTTTATGAGGATTTTATAGTCAATCATAAGACTGTTTCATAATTGCTCAATTAAATCAAGTTCAAAAATCTCAGGAAATGCACATAAGCCTGCAATAGCACATCATTTAGCAAGTACTGGTAGAAAAGAACTGCAAGATCCTAGTATTATGAAGCCTAACCCCTGCAAGCTCTGCAACTGGACACTTTAATATTCAGCTTGGACAGCTTGTTGGATAGAGTTAAAAAATTATGTCTTACCCATTTCATATAAATGCAACAGGAAATTAAAATGTGAAGTATGCATTAAGTGTGTACAGTAACTCTCAATGTTTTTACTTCAGTTTTTATCATAATCTCTATAATGAGAATCATAGAACTGCAATATAGTTAGGGTTGGAAGGGACCTCTAGTCATCTAGTCCAACCTCCCTGCAAGGAGCAGGGACATCCTCGACTAGATCAGGTTGCTCAGAGCCTCATCCAGCCTGGCCTTGAACGTTTCCAGAGATGGGGCATCCACCACCCCTCTAGGCAATCTGTTCCAGTGCTCTACAACCCTCATTGTAAAAAATTTCTTCCTTATGTCTAATCTGAATCTGCCTCCCTCTATTTTAAAACCATTACCCCTCATCCTATTGCAACATGCCCTGCTGAAGAGTTTTTCCCTGTCTTTCCAGTAGTCCCCTTTTAGGTATTGGAAGGCTGCTATAAGGCCTTCCCAGAGCCTTCTCTTCTCCAGGCTGAACAGCCCCAAGTCTTTCAGACTGTACTCATAGGAGAGGTGCTCCATCCCTCTGATAGTCAGTTACTGTGCTCTTCCATAGCAACAGGGAACATATCCGATTTTATAAAATGTTCTTAGAAATGAATGATTTAGTTAGCAATAGCTGGTTTAAATAAATGTTCCAGTCCTTGAAAGGGTCCCTGTTGTCCTACATCACCTCCACATTACAACAAGCTCTGTGTGTTTATAGATATATGTTTACATGCACATGCATACATATAAATACGCATATAAAGAGGTAGAAAACGCAAGCTGAAACATAGGAAATTCCAATTAGATACAAGGAAAAATGTTTCATCTTGACAGTGGTCAAACACTGACACAGGCTGTCCAGAGGGATTCTGGGATCTCCATCCTTGGAGATGTTCAGGACTCAAATGGACACAGCCATCAGCCACCCAGCCTGATTCCATCAGCCGTGAGCAGCAGGTCAGACTAGATGACCCCTGGACACCACTTCCAGACTGAATTACTCTGTGATCTGATGACTGTATGTGTGTATAGATGAGTATAGTGCAAAACCTAACCACCCTCAAAGAGTCTCTGAATTGATCTGCCTTTAGCAAAAGTATTTAATAAACTTAAACTTCTGCTGCCCAGCTCAATTTCCTTAATTGTATTCTCAGTTCTTTACCTTAAAGTTAAGCAAGTCAATGTTTATCTTTATACAAACATCTTTTCTCTTTTCTTCAGCTCTCAGAACAGATGATAATGGGATTTCCTGTTCACCCTTTAGGTCTGTTCTGCTTCACAATCATCACATATAATAATTTAATTAAATAAATTAATAAAGGTAATTTAATTAAATAAATTAATAATGGAAGCCAGTAACTGATATTTCTGAGCTTTCTGTTCACTTTTGCCATCACCCATCTGCTGTCTTGATTAAAGGGATTTACATCAGTTGATGTTATCTATTTTGCTGGCTTTTTCATGGTCCTTAAAGGAACTGTTTATCTGCTTTTAATGTTAGTCAAACTGTTGACCATTAAATGTTATTACAACATTTTATGTCATCATACTTAGAAAAGAACTGGTTTTAGACATGAGATTACATGCTAAGTGATAGCATTTTAAACACTTCTGTTTCATAGAAATAATAACTGCAAATTAATTTATGCTTTTCCAATGACAACACAAAACTTTTGCATCATAAATATACAGTTTTTTACATTTGCTGTATTTTTTCTTAATCACATTTTCAAATACTGTTAGTAGATTTTATCTTATTATATTTATATTTGCTTGCTTGCTTGGAAATTGGCTTTTTCTTCATTTTCATTTGGCTCTACTTTCTCTTTAACAAGTTATATAAATAAATATATACGCACTCAGATACTTAAGGTACTTCAATAAAGGCAACTGTATTACTTAAGCAACAACTCCAACTTGTAACTCAAGAAAGATTTTGTTTCCCTCCAATCTACATTGAACATAATCTTGTAAACAACTTCCACTTGACCAGAGCTGAGCAAAATATAGTATTTGTGATAATGTAAAGGAATACACATTATTAGCTGTCCTAAGATACTGGTTTAGATAGATAGAATGATTTCTTCACAGTAAAACATTTAATCTTCTTCAGCAAAACATGAAAAAAAGAAAAAGACACCTGAATCTCATCAGCAAGTTTGCTCATATAGGCACACTTCTAGTGTAAAGAATCCATGTAGTACTGCCAATTCAAAGACTGTTGAAAATAACATGAGACAAAAATGCAACAAATTATCTTGGACTTGATTTACAAAGTCTCCATTGCATACTCAGATAGCTCATATAAACTTGGAGTGATCTCCAGGGGTCCTATTTCCTACATTTACTAATTCTCATCTCTGTAGTGTTGTGCAAATGAATAGGAGGCAAAGGAAAGAAAAAATAGCTGGACAATTGACGGGCGGGTTGAGGGCTGGAACAAAAGGTCTAGCCATGTTTAATTACAGATAAGTAGTAATTTGGAAAGCTTGGGGCATTCACTGATTATGCAACACACACACACACACACCGCAACACACAGATGCACACCCACACACACACCACACACCCACACCCACACAAAAAGTGGAGGGAGATATGATTGGTAACTAAGATAAAATCACACCTGGTCTGTGATGTTAAAAAAAAATTCATAGAATTTAAACTTATTTTACAAGTCTAACTACAAAAAAAAAAAAAAAAGTAAAAGCAGTTTACCACTTTTCCCTTGGTGTTAGAACCATTGCCTTTGTTGTTCAATTTGTAGACTTTGTGAGAGGTTACTGGATTGCTTTGAGTGCTTATCATAGATAGTGTAAGCAATCTTTCTCTTTAAAGGAAAATAATGCACTATGCATATAACAATAGGTCCCAGGCAAACAGTAATACTGCAGGTGACTCTTGCCTTATTTTTTCCTTTTCTTTATCAGGTCTTTTGCAGTGCTAAGAATCTGTTGGGCAAAAGGAGAAAAGGACAAAGAATTATTCTTCCTCTAAAAGCTGAAGTTTTGCAACTGCTTGAGTGATGAATTGACACAATATTTTGATCAGTGGCTCTGAAAAAAAATATTCCCATCAATTTTGGGATCTGATACAAAAAATGCATCTTAATGGCTTCTGCCCTCCCCCACTCTGAATGATTATTTCCTCTTCTTCCCCTTATACATATATATATATCCTAGTACATCAAAGAACAAAGAGTGAAAACAAATACATCTTTTGTTTACACTGGAGCCTTAATACCTTCAGCTTGATGGACTCCCTTGTGATTGTTTCATCTAAAAATATGACTGCTAATTCAGTAACAGCCAAGCATGCACTGCAGTCTTCATCTACCCCACGAAACAGCTTGTTACAGATTTCAGATGTCTTCTACATAGGATTGTACTGGTTCAGAAAAAACCTCAGGGGAGTCCTACAATTTAAGAAGAAAAGTAAAGCATTCTCTTCAAGACCTGAGAAGTGTCAGGTACTGAGTGAAATACATTGATCTGGTCAACACTGGGGTGATTTCATCTTCATATCACTGCACTGAGGGCAGAGTCATTACACTTCAAGTTAGCACACAAATAAAAGGAGGAGGAGGAGGAGAAAATAATTGGCAGCTGAAAGTTCTGCAGTGCACAGTGCTCAGCATCCTCTGCCCTTACCTGAGAAGCTGTGACAGTAAGGTCATTTATTTTAAAGTTAAGACCTTAAGCTTTTCTTACAGACTAAAAATTCAGTTTCTTTCCAGGCAAGACATAGCAGACATTGTTGTTCTTAGTCACTTGATTTGTCACTCACACATTAATAATGAAGTTTAATAACAAAAAGAATATAAATATGCTGGGAATTATATTTTAAATCATCTGTATGATAGGAAAAATAATGTATCTGCATTTTCACCTGCTAATTCATAAGCCTCTCACAAATTTCTTAGAGTACTCCGAAAATGATGGGATGTTTCTAACAATAGTAAGGTTAGCCCAGAGAGTAATAATTACAGATACTTAATTCTGACAGAATTTTCCAGTACTTCTATTGAGTCATTCTATAACTTAAAAAGATCTGGATAAGACCAGCTGTCTGTGACTGGCTGGAACTGATGTCAGCTGAACACAGAAAAACCAACAATGCTCAGAAGTGAAGTTCGCAATGGATGAACACTCATTTTTTTTTGTCTCAGAGTGATTTACAGAGCAAATTAATAAACAAGGATAACATCTTGTCATCACTCTCCACTTTAAGTTTATTCATTACTGCTAACACTGAATGATGAATGAAACCGAAGTGAAATGGGAATCATCTTCATCCTTAGCAGGTTGCTGGGGCTCAACTATTTTTACATATGCAGGAAGGTAAAAGACTCTGCTCACAATGAAATACAGATTAATGTTGCCTCATCCTCAGCTGTGCCAGTTTTGTATTATTTGCAGGATGAAAAATTATAGTAACTGCAAAAAACTGCACAGGACTGAATATATAAGACCAAGTAAGAAGGTCCTATTTTAAGAAAGGTAGACTGTCAAACAGTTATTTCATGTCACATCAATGTCCACATTTTCTTCCATTTTCTCTTTTAGAGAAAGCTATGGCTTGATTCCTCATCTGTTTGATCACTGCCGTGAGCCACAAGCATTAAGGGAAATGCTTCCTTTAATATCAATGAGCGGGACGACAGCTAAATGTCAAGTATTATCAGTTTGTTAGAAACAAGGCCACAATTCAGTCCCAAAGGTGAATAATACAGGAGGGAAAAAGAGAGAAAATAGAAGTAATGCTTGCAAGTTTCATTATTCATGTAATCCCCAAATTCCTAATGCCCTCAACCTGTATTATTTCAGGCTGCAAATCTGTCAGGTCCCATCAGCTACATACCTACAGCTGTTGTCAGAACACCTCTAAAGGAGAAACAGCAACCTAGGTGATCCTGGGTTAGTCCAGCTTCTGGACTAGAGCTGCCAGCTGTTGGCTAGCAATAAAACATAAACATGAGGGATAACGCTAGGGCAGCAGGTACTGTCCTTCAAAGTCTACATAAAACCAGTAGCCTGAACACTTATTGTGCAAGAGACGTGTGGTGGTTTAAGCCCAAGTCACCACACAATTTCTCACTCCCCCTCCCTCTACCCAGTGGGATGGGGGAGAAAAATTGGGAAAAAAGGAAAACTCAGGGGTTGAGATAAAAACAGTTTACTAAAATAGCAAAGGAAAACTACAAAAATAACAGAATATAAGGATATTAATATATACAAAATATACAAAATGAACAATGTACAATTTCTCACCACCCAATGTCCAAATGACCGACACAACCCATCCCGAGCAGCGATCACAGAAATGACACCAAGCAGCAAGCAAAGTGGGGGAGACTGAGCCAGCAAGGGAGAGGGAACGATGCCAGCAAGCAAGAAAGAAGAGAGAAGAGTAGGATGTAAAGAATGCCAAGGAGGCCAAGGATGCCAATATGGATGCCCCCTCCCATGGGCAACCCCCACTTATGAGCATGACGTTTATGGCATGGAACATTCTCTTTGGCCAGTTTGGGTCAATTATTCTGTCTATCTTTCTCCCAGGTTCCTGCATCTGCAAGTTAAGGAGACTTTAACAAGACTTGGAAAGCCAGACAGTGTCCTTGGTCTCATTAACAATAACTCGTATCATCAGAGTGTTTTAATCAACATTCTTCATACATGAAATCCAAAACACACCAGCTACTGAGAGAAGAATTAACTCCATCCCTGCCGAAATCAGGACAAGATGCTATGCCCTTAATCTGCCCCCAAATTAACTTTAAAATCACTCACATTAATCTTATGTATGTATTTGTGATAGTATGAACACTGAGGAAAAAATCATCCCTTTTGTGTTTGTAGGTAACCTTGTCTAACAGAGCCCTGGTCTGCGGCTAGAGTCCTATGGTAGTACTGAGGCACAAGTAAAGGATATTTTGAAAGGTGCTACTTCTCTTATCACATCTGTAGCATGGCCAAGTACTGGATGAAGTTCATTTCCATCTCCCAAACTCTTAATCTGTTGTTACCAGTAACAAAAACATTCAGCTTTCTCTTGTGGGGGAAGCAGAAAAGAGGGCTGTAAAATGGACAATGAGAAGGTATATGTAGTTTCTATAAATGAAAATATAGAACAGGTTATTTAAAAAGAGGACAGAATTCACTTAATGGGAAGATTCCACATTTTTTTTTGGCATAGAATCATAGAATCATAGAATGGTTAGAGTTGGAAGGGATCTTCAAAGGTCACCTAGTCCAACCCCCCTGCAAGGAGCAGGGACATCCCCAACTAGATCAGGTTGCTCAGAGCCTCATCCAGCCTGGCCTTGAACGTTTCCAGGGATGGGGCCTCCACCACCTTTCTGGGCAACCTGTTCTAGTGTTCCATAACTCTCATTGTAAAATTTTTTTCCTAATTTCCAATCTAAATCTACCTCCCTCTATTTTAAAACCATTACCCCTTGTCCCATTGCAACAGGCCCTACTAAACAGCCTCTCCCCATCTTTCCTGTAGGCCCCCTTGAGGTACTGGAAGACTGCTATCAGGTCTCCCTGGAGCCTCCTCTTCTGCAGGCTGAACAGCCCCAACTCTCTCAGCCTGTCCTCAGGAGAGGTGCTCCAGCCCGTTTATCATCTTTGTGGCCCTCCTCTGCACCTTCTCCAACTGGTCCATGTCCTTCTTATGTTGGGGTCTCCAGAACTGGACACAGTACTCCAGGTGGGGTCTCACCAGGGCAGAGTAGAGGGGCAGAATCACCTCCCTCGACCTGCTGGCCACACTCCTCTTGATGCAGCCCAGGATGTGGTTGGCCTTCTGGGCCACAAGGGCGCATTGCCTGCTCGTGTTAAGCTTCTCATCCACCAGCACTCCCAAGTCCTTCTCCTCAGGACTACTCTCGATCCATTCCCCACCCAGCCTGTATTTGTGCCTGGGATTGCCATGACCCAGGTGCAGGACCTTGCACTTGGCCTGGTTGAACTTCATGAGGTTGGCACGGGCCCACCTCTCCAGCCTGTCAAGGTCCCTCTGGATGGCATCCCTCCCTTCCAGCGTGTCGACGGCACCACACAACTTGGTGTCATCGGCGAACTTGCTGAGGGTGCACTCTACCCCACTGTCCATCTTGCCGACAAAGATGTTGAATAGGGCCGGGCCCAGCACGGATCCTTGAGGGACAACACTCATGACCAGTCTCCACATGGACATCGAGCCGTTGACCACCACTCTCTGAGTGCGGCCATCCAGCCAACTCCTTATCCACCGAGTGGTCCGTCCATCGAACCCATGTCTCTCTAGTTTAGAGAGAAGGATGTCATGCGGGACAGCGTCAAAAGCTTTGCACAAGTCCAGGTAGATGATGTCTGTTGCTCGTCCCTTGTCCACCGATGCAGTCACCCCGTCATAGAAGGTCACCAAATTAGTCAGGCACGATCTGCCCTTGGTGAAGCCATGTTGGCTGTCACCAACCACCTCCTTGCTCTCCATGTGCCTTAGCATGGTTTCCAGGAGAATCTGCTCCATGACCTTGCCAGGCACAGAGGTGAGGCTGACCGGCCTGTAGTTACCCGCGTCTTCCTTATTCCCCTTTTTAAAAATTGGGGTTATGTTCCCTCTCTTCCAGTCATCGGGGACCTCACCAGACTGCCACCGCCACGACTTCTCAAATACGATGGCCAGTGGCTTGGCAAGTTCATCCGCCAGTCCCCTCAGGACCCGTGGATGGATCTCATCAGGTCCCATGGACTTGTGCACCTTTAGGTTCCTCAGATGATCCCGAACCTGCTCTTCGAGTACAATGTGCGGTTCTTCATCCTCGCAGTCCCTGCTTGCACCTTCTACAGCTTGGGTGGTGGGACAGAAACTCTTGTCAGTGAAGACTGAGGCAAAAAAGTCATTGAGTACCTCAGCCTTCTCCATGTCCTGGGTAACCAGGACACCAGTTCCCTTCCGGAGGGGGCCTACATTTTCCCTGGACTTTCTTTTGTCCCCTACGTACCTATAAAAGCTCTTCTTGTTGCATTTTATATCCCTGGCCAGATTCAGTTCTGCCAGGGCTTTGGCCTTCCTTACCTTATCCCTGGCCACTTGCGCAGCCTCTTTGTAGTCCTCCCAGGCATGCAAACTCTGTTTCAATATTGCACACCATTTACAGCTGATGAGCACAACTGAGAAATGCAGAACAGGCAGCAGCCTGCTTAATACCCAGTCGCTTGACCCTTTTCCCTACTAGAGTAGTTTTAATGGCCAAACTACAACTAGTAGGAATGAACTTCCTGGCTTCTGGCTACGTGCTTTTCTGTTGCTGCAAGTTTCAGCTCAAATCTATCAATCATTCAGAAAAAAAAAAAGTACTACCAGCTGTATTAGATCTAACTTTTCCTAATGTTTGAATGCCTGACTGTCTTTACTGCTCTTCATATAGATTTTTATTCTGTGCCATTACATACTGTCATAGTGCTAAATTTTGATTGATGGAATTATCTTAACACTAGGTACCAATGTCACTGTACAGAAGAACTGTGAAAGGTAACCCTAAAAACCTACAGAAGGCTGTCTGGATTTGTAGGAGTACAAGAAAAACAACCATACGAAGTAATGCAAGCTGTCAGCTAAGCTTCCCCAGCTTTGCCCACAAAACTAGTTTATTCCTTAAGCATAACTAAAAAATAAGTTTTGATATTTCAACTTCTATGCAGTCAACAGATATAATTACTGCACACAGTCACAACACAAAATGCAATTACTAATTGTATTTTCTGGTCTGTCATTTCAAAGATGTCCTTAAGGTTTGCAAAAATGTGGAATTACAGTTTTCAAAGTGGCATGGCCTAATTCTACGAAATGTCCTCAATTTCTAGGAAATTGAGGTTCATCGACTTTATCTGATGCCAGGCAAAACAGCAGGACATAATGAATCTTACTGGATAATTTTATTTTCTTACTTTTTTTTCCTTTTCTGGTTTCATGTAATACAAACTAGTATATTTTCTTGTTAAATACAGGCCTCTGTATTTTAGCAAAAATGTCTGCTTTGCCAGGTACTTACTTAAACTAGGTTTGCCAAGCTGGTGAAGAGGGCTTTAAACTAACATCGCCAGGGAAGTGCAACCTCAATACATCCCACTACTATCAGTTTGATGCCAGTGCCAGTATCAGGGGCTCAGAGCCTGGAGGAAGATCACTGGTCAGCAGGAGAGCACCTGAAGAGTAGCACAAAGGAACTCCAGTCACTCCAGTCAGCAAGTCGGCTTCATCAGGGGCCCAACTTAAATGCCTCTATGCAAATGCATGTAGCATGGGGAATAAACAAGAGGAGTTAGAGATGCGCGCACGTCTGCAGGGCTACAATCTTATTGGCATCATGGAGATGTGGTGAGTGGATCTCTCCATTCCAACACCATGACTGTTGAGGCGAGGAGGGAGTGTTGCCCTCTATGTCAATGACCAGCTGGAGTGCATGGAGCTTCACTTGGGGATGGACAAGGAGCCGACTGAGAGCTTATGGGTCAGGATTAAAGAGAGAGCAGGGACAGGTGACATTATAATGGAGGGTCTGCTACAGGTCACCTGACCAGTAAGACCGAGCAGACAAGGCCCTCTATAGACAGACAGGAATAGTTTCACAGGTACAAGCCCTGGTCCTCATGGGGGACTTCAACCACCCCAATATCTGTTGGAGGGACAACACAGCAGGGCATAAGCAATCCTGGAGGTTCCTGGAATGCACTGATGATAACTTCCTTCTCCAAGTGACAGAGGAGACAATGAGGAGAGGTGCTATGCTGGACCTTGTTCTCACCAACAGGGAGGGACTGGTGGGGAATGTAGAGCTCAAGGACATGCCTGGCTGCAGTGACCATGTTATGGTGGAGTTCAAGACCCTTAGGGCAGTGAGGAGGGTGTGCTGCAAGCTCTCTACCCCGGAATTCAGTAGAGCAGACTTTGGCCTCTTCAGGGATCTGATTGGCAGAGTATCATGGGATAAAGCCCTGGAGGGCAAAGGGGCCCAAGAAAGCTGGTTAATATTCAAAGATCTCTTCCTCCAAGTTCAGAAGTGATGCATCCCAGCAAAGAGGAAATCAGGCAAAAATGCCAGGAGGCCTGCATGGATGAACAAGGAGCTCCTGGACCAACTCAAAAACAAAAAGGAAGCCTACAGAAGGTGGGAGCAAGGAGAGGTAGCCTGGGAGGAATACAGATAGATTGTCCAAGCAGCCAGGGATCAGGTTAGGAAAGCCAAAACTGTCAGAATTGCATCTGGCCAGGGACATCAAGTGCAACAAGAAAAGCTTCTATAGGTATGTCAGGGATAGAAGGAAGACTAGGGAAAATTCAGGCCCACTCCAGAAGGAAATGAGATACCTGGTTATCTGAAACATGGAAAACAAGCTGAGGTACTCAAAGAGTAAGGAGGCTTATAAGAAAGACAGGAATAAACTTTTTACCAGGGCCTGTTGTCATAGGACAAGGGGTAATCATTTTAAACTCAAAGAGGGTAGATTTAGACTAGATATAAGGAAGAAATCTTTTACAATGAAGGTGATGAAACACTAAAACAGGTTGCTCAGAGAGGTGGTGGATGTCCCATCCCTCGAAACATTCAAGGCCAGGTTGGACGGGGCTCTGAGCAACCTGATCTAGTTGAAGATGTCCCTGATCCTTGCAGGAGGGTTAGACTAGATGACCTTTAAAGGTTCCTTCCAATTCAAACTATTCTGATTCTAAATACATGTCTGCAACATGTAAATTCTTGATTTTTGTATGCGGTTAATCTGTCTGGTTATATTGGAATTTTTTAATATTGATATATTGGATTTGTATAGTCATGTATGTTCCTCACTGCAACTTCTATAGTCCTTCAAGTTCTTTTAGGTACATTCATATTTCATCCTATTTACTTCTTTAAGATTTCTCTAAATAATGCTACAAATATTAAGTACATTTATTAAAAATGTAATCAATTAGAGTTAATGATAAATTCTCAGTTTGGGTTTTTGTTGGGTTTTTTTTGTTGTTTTTTTTTTTTCCCAAGAATGTATAACCTCATCACTTCTGGTCACATAACACCTCTGTGGAAACTCCAGTTGCTGCCTAGATTGGACAGTAATGGTAAAAAAATTTCCGAAGACATTGTCAGTGGCTTCTAATGAAGCATAGGAGAAGCCAGTGTCATGTAACTAGCCAGTTCTCTCTGCATCAACCACTCAGTTACTGAGAGTGTAGAAGGCTGAAGAACAGGTGGTGCCTGAGGGAGTCAGGAACTGAAATATCAATGGGAATTAGAACATACTATACTTAAGCCTTGGTGCCTACAATAGCTCCAGGAGCCTTTAATATCCTGTTGAATCTGGCTACAAATCTGTAGCCTGTTGAATCTGGTCTGTCATCACCACAGCCACAGGCTGGAATTTCAATGTCCACTCCTATTCCTGTCACTCAAATAACTCATGTCAATATGAGTCCTGTTTAACTATCTTTTCTCATGACCTGAAACTCCCATTGTAGGAGAAGAACTGTGAAGGGAAGGGGCAATGTATCCTGCAAAGCATTCTGGCAAAACCTTACAAAAATAAAGTAATTTTGCAGGCTCTGGAGAAAGAAACTTTAATTTCCAAGTTAGGACAGAGGATAAACAAGAAAATGAGGCTCCTTCCTTCTGTTTTCATTGTGCATTTCCTCCACTTGTCCAAACCACTGTTATCTTAAAATTCTCCTTAGTCTCTTTTGATCATTTTTAGTGCCACCAAATAGTTCTTGAAAGATTAGCAGTCACATCAAGAGCCGGCAGTAAAGTCTGCGCCCTACTTTGTAAACTGAAGTGCATCATCATCAAGAACTGCTAAAAGAAAAAGCTTCTTATGTCACCTTTTCCAGGAAATCCACAGACAGCATCATATCATGTTTTCTCACATATTGTGGCTGCTACATAAGAAAAAGTAAGTTGCCTGTGTGTTGTAGTTCAGCCCCGATCGGGACCAGACTACGCAGTCTCTCTCCCGCTTCCCCCACCCTCCGAGAGCATAGGGGGAGATGATATAAGAAAAATGGCTCGAGGTTTGAGATAAGGATGGGGAGAAATCTTTAAAGTTACTGTCACGGGCAAAACAGACTCAACTTGGGGAAAACTATTCATTTATTTCTAAAACTAGCAGGAGAATGAGACAGAGAACAAGATAACCTCCCCCCACCACTCCCTCTTCCCAAGCTTAACATTATCTCTGCTACCTTCCCTCTCCCGAGCGTCACAGCGGGGAAGAGGGAATGGGCGTCGCAGTCAGTTCATCACGCGTTGTTTTACACTGCTACTTCGTTGTTGGGGAAAGAACTCCTCACATTCCTCCCCTGCTCCATCATGGGGTCCCTCCCTTCCCCTTTGTGAAACTGCTCCGGTGTGGGTCATCTCTTCCACAGGGTGCAGTCGCTCCAGAACAGCTTCCCCAGGGGGCCCTCCACGGGCTACAGCCACCTTCAGGCATCCACCTGCTCCAGCGTGGGGTTCTCCATGGGCTGCAGGTGGATCTCTGTGCCTCCGTGGACCTCCATGGCCTGCAGGGAGACAACCTGCTCCACCATGGTCTTCTCCACAGGCTGCAGGGGAATCTTGGCCAGGAGCAGCATTACTCCTCCCCCTCCTTCTGAACTGACCTTGGCATCTCCAGCCGTTCCTCACAACAGGCTGGCAGATGCCTCTCAGGATCCTTTTACATCTTATTCACTTCTCATCTCCTCTCCACTTCTTGCAGCCGGGCCGGGCCGAGTTGGGCCCAGTCGGCTGCCCAGTGGGAGGCCAGAGGGTGAGGCCTGCAAGGCCCACAAGGCTTGCGCCTCCCCCTCTCTGGCCCCCGCTCAGCTGTTTCATATCTTCTCCTTTTTTTTTTTATTCCTGTTTTCCCCTTCTTAAATACGTTATTACAGAGGCGTTATCACGGAACATTCTGCTACCAATTGGCTTGGCCTTGGCCAGCAGCGGGTCCGCCCTAGGCCCAGCCGAGTCCACTGAACAAAGGGGAGCAACTGCTAGCAGTTTCCTACAGAAGCTACCCCCTTAGGCCCCCCCTGACTAAGCAAAACCAGAACACTGTGGTGTAGAAACTTTGGCCAATCTAGGTGTTATGTTAGACCTAAATGGCTAACCTAAAATGTTAGCCATTTTTTAAGGAACTGCATAAATGGTACTACTAATAATGTTTTTATTCAAATAAAATACTATTTTTTATTCATAAAGTCATAAACTTTACCTAAAAGTATTAATTTGAAGAAGACTTTACTTAACAGTAATCCAGAGAATTTCTTGCTGCTAATAACAGCAACTTCTGTAGTTTATTTGCTGAAGACTCAGGGAATTCGACTTTGAATGTCAGTTACACACTCTTTAATAAAAGATCATAGTTAGCAAGTAAAATTAACCTTTTAAAACATAATTTGATTCACTTACCTCTGGATTAATTTCATTCCAGTCATAAATCATGGAGTAAGGTCCACTTTGGATTGCCCTGATAGGATTGCTCTAGGTGAAGCTCTTTCCACCATGTCTTTTTTAATTGTTTTTTTTTTCTTCTCTATGCATAATTCTTTACCATGATAAAATTAATTACTTAATATTTACACTGCAGCAGCAATGTGGGCTCTTCTTAAGAATCAAGTTCTATTTTAGATGAAGTGTGCAAATATTTGTATCTCATATTCCATGCCAATATCTACCATTTGGCCTATTAACTATCTAAGGCTGATAATCAACAAATTAAACCTATGCTAAATAGTTTTACAACTTACAGAATATTCTTTTCTATTTTATTCAGAGAGATGGGGTGTAAAGATGCTCCATGAACTTTTAAAAAGAATTAATACAAAGATCATCTAGATTTAAGCTATATGAAAAGCCTAGAGTGTAAGCTAGTCCTTGAGAAAGAATACATCATAAATGAGTCCATAATTAACATAGCTAGTTCTGTACTTTTAAAATTAAATTTAAAACATACCTGGTAAAAAAAAAAACAAATCAAGCACAAAATTTATGAAAAACAAATAGTTCAGATTGCTTAAAGAACTTTAATGCAGCTTGGCCAGGAGCTGCATTACTCCTCCACCTCCTTCTTCACTGACCTTGGCATCTGCAGCTGTTCCTCTCACAAGAAAAGTTCTTCACAACAGGCAGGCAGATGCCTCTCAGAATCTCTTCACATCATCCATCTCATCTCCTCTCCACTTCTTGCAGCTGGGCTGGGCTAAGTCAGGCCCAGTCAGCCACCTGGCGAGAGGCCAGAGGGTGAGGCCTGCAAGGCCCACAAGGCTCGCACCTCCCCCTCTGGGCCTCTGCCCCCACTCAGCTTCTTCACATCTTCTCTTCTCTTTTTTTTTCCTGTTTTCCCCTTCTTAAATACATTATTGCAGAGGCATTATCAGGGAACATTCTGCTACCAATTGGCTTGGCCTTGGCTAGCAGCGAGTCCACCCTCGGCCTGGCCGAGTCCACGGAACAAAGGGGACCCCACGATGGAGCAAGGGAGGAATGTGAGTTCTTCCCCCGACGATGAAGCAGTGGCGTAAAACAACGCGTGATGAACTGACTTGTTCTCTGTCTCATTATCCTGCTGTTTGTAGTAATAAATGAATAATTTTCCCCAAGTCAAGTCTGTTTTGCCTGTAATGGTAAATTTAAGGACTTTCTCCCTGTCCTTATGTCAAACCTCAAGCTGTTTTTCTTATATTATTATCTCCCCCTATTCTCTCGGAGGGTGGGGGGAGTGAGAGAGAGACTGCATAGTCTGGTCCTGATCGGGGCTCAACTACGACAATCACAGATACTGTAAATAAAATGGCAATGAAGAGATTAGTAGGTACTTTGCAGTAGGAAGGATCACAAATATAGAATTTTTGCCTTCATTCTTTGTTACAAAATGAAATACATAAATATAAGACATTCTGAATAATGGCAGTAGTTGTAAAAGTCAAAAGACTCTAGTCATTCTCACTCTGCCTTCTTGTAAACCACTCACCATTGCTTATAATCAGCATCGCAGTTGCAGTAGTACTTGGGATCAGTACAGTTGCGTTCGATGCCGCAGGCACATTTTTGAATGCCAGGTCCCGATCCGCCCCAGTAGTAGTGTTTCTCATTGGCTTTTCCAACCCACCAGGTATACGGATTCCCTTCTGCAAGGAATGAAAATGCAAGGTTATGTAGCATCAAAGTAGAGCTCCATAATGCGTCAATTGGGCTCAGATGTTTAATATGTTAACATCATATAACCAGACAGCCACTTGGCATTTCTGGCAAGTAAATGCATTCATTATTATTAAGCAATCCAAAGGATCTTGCCAAGTAAACAAAACACATTTTCTTTTCTGTTTTAATGCAATTTATAATGATAGAAATTAATTAAATATTTTTATCTTTTATGCTCTTTGTTTAGCTTTCTAATTGTTTTCAGTTTATATAATGGAAATACATGGGCAGATTCCATTAATATTTTCAATTAATTTCAGATTCAAATAGTTAGCTATCAGGTGGATTATTCACTATTTAATGACAAACACTGCACAGAAAGATGCATTCATTTTCTCTACCTTTTCTTTTTCTTTTTTTGTTTAATAACAGCTTTTGATTGGAAATTAATTTGTTCATCATACTCTCTCCAGTTGGTCCAAAGCATAAGGTGATATTATCAAACTCCAAAAGCATCTTAACCATTTTAAAATACATATTTTTAAATTAATATTTGAACAAAAGTGATCTGAATTTTGATATAATAATATTTTTGGCATTGGATCTGTAACTCGATATTTTCATATACTTCTCTAAGTTTATTTATAATGGTTTTTAGACTAACTAAGCCTCATGTGTAAATAAATGAACAAACTCTACTTTAATTTCTAATTTTAAAAACCATCCTCACTGAAAAGTTTCTTTTCATTCCTCCAGTTCAGCAAGACACTTACTTAAATAAAAGCTTAACTTCAAACTCATGTGAAGAAGTCAATCAATCTCAATGTACTTACCTTGGTGATTTTTCACATTTAGAAAACATGACTGAACTGAGCCTATAAACATGTTTCTTTAGAATGTCTTTTTCTCTCATCTATACTGCTGCTGGTATTTTCTCATTATATCAAACAAATCTATTTGCATGCAATTCACTTATTAATAAATTTTATAAGCAAAATCCTACATAATAGATATTCTACTTTTCATAATTTTCTGTTTGCGCATCTCACTTATGCATCTCCAAAAAACTACATCCAGAATCCTGAAAATAGCCATTTCACAATTAGATTTTATCATCTAGATCATAAATCTACTTATCCTAGACATATGTTGAAAGTAATTCACACAGAACTCTAAAGAAAATTAAATTCTAGAGATTGAGAGAGCAGTTTTCTGCAGACATGTTAAAAAACCACCAAAATTAAAAAAGATATAGTGCTCTGAAAATACCTGCTTTGTTCAATGCTTTTGAATTGCTAAATATAATTTAAAATAACACTATTGAAAATACAGTAATGTGAAAAATTCGTGGTGGCTAAAGTTTTTTATTGGATGGTACTATGCTGCACAGTATGACCATTCAACTCTAGTGCTAAAGCAATTGGTATGGTAATAGTATGACTTGATTCTAGACTCTAAATTGGTCATTTTAGCTTCTATAACTTGATTATCATGGAACTAAGTGCTGTAATTTAGAAGAGCATGGCACATGAATGCTGCAGCAGCATTTCCAAGCCGCAATACAATCTATCAGATATGACAGTACGCAGTTCTGGCTTCCAAAAGATTATTTAACAAGCATGTAAGGGTAAATGTTGTCTTTCCGCAGTGAATGACAGAATTGCTTTTATTGATACAGGATCCAACTACTGCATTAATGATATTTGAAGCTCTTATTGTATTTTTTTTTCTCTCATCTTTGAAATTAGTTTTTATGCCATAGTGGAAATGCAGTAGTTTTGACTGTTAGTCAAAATTCTCTTTGGTTACACTCTTCCTATCATGCGAAGGATCGCAGGATTCAGACAGCAAGCACTTCACTGGGAAGCAAAACTGATAATTAAAGCACCAGAAGGAAATGTATCACTTAGAATTATCAAAAAGAGGTTTAAAAATTCAGAAAGAGGTAGAAATTATTAAAGCGGATGGAAGTGATAGAAGAATTACAGACAGGCATCACAGACCACTATGAAAAACACAAACAGGGCATATTTTAACTCATTTAAATTATAAATGGCATACAGTTTTAAATCCAGAATGTATTCTAGTATAGACATTGCAATTTTTCACATCTATTGTTTTCGGTGTGCATATACACTAGCTAGGGATCTGGCCCCACTGGGATGCATGCTTCCTCATTCTGAAGAAAAGATCTACCTGCAGGCTTAGGAACACAGATAAATTTAGGAAGATACTAACATGCATGATTAAATTTCCAGAAAGGTCAAGGAGGGAACATCTGATTTCAGGGGCTTGCATTCAGTACCAATTTTGCTAGCCATTCCCACAACCAGTAATTCCAGCACTGCCCTTGTGGACACCACCAACAGTCCATAATTGTCCAGTATATTGTGCTACAGCTTGCAACAGAGACTCTTAGTAGACAGCTCTCATTAGCTGGCTACCACACATGGGGCAGACTTTCCATTAAGACATAACCCCATGCACTGAAATAGGATGAGCCTCACACCAGACCATCCTGCACCACAGTGGTCCATACAAGAGGTCCTGGATCTCCCTGATAGTTTACAGTTAATAAAAAGTGGGGAGACACTGTTGTGTCCCATCGCTCCATGCTAGTCAAATGAGAACGAACCTTTGTTTGTGGCCTGCTTCACGTCAGCCATGAATAAGAAAAGCAACATTTTGTCTAGAGATCATAAGCTCCAAATCAGGAATTCCATGGAGATATATTGCAGACACCACTGGGCATAGCAAACAGTAAAACCCTGTATTCGAGAGACTAAAAGAACAATGGAAAAGAAAGGCTAGAAGGGAGAATGATGTGCCAAGCAGGTAAAAAGTATTTAGAAGTAGGATCACTCTTCACCTCTCACATTTGATCCTGGTTTATAGCTCCATAGTCTCTTTTGAGGATGTGAATCATTCTACTTCAGAGCCCTTTGCTTATTTTTTCTGCTTTCGAAGCTGTTGGAAAGGGCTGATCCAAGTAGAAGTAGTAGTGCACTCCAACATGAAGACTGATCATTACTGGATATAATTCTAAGCACCAGACTATTTTATTATACATTATTATTCTCCAAAAATATCAATACTATTGATCCTATGCCACTAAAAGTATATAAATTCAGTTTAAGGACAAAAAACAGCGGAGGCAAAATGTTATATATAAAAGTTGTTAAGTGTATTGTGATGACAAGCATTACTAGAAGGTATTTCCTCTGTTTTTGAAGTTATCTTTCCTTACCATAGGAACAAATTTTGAGCCTTGGATACCTTTTTTTTTGTTGTTGCAATTGATTGACTTTTTTTTTCACCCAAGCTTTTGTGGACTAACAGCATCATGAGAAGAAGGAACAGGAGAGATACTCTCTGCCTGCCTTGGGATTCTGTTTAGAATCAAGTCTTGATGCAGAACTGCTCTTTGTGGACAAAACAGCTCTCCTTAGAGGGCTGCTGTAGAAAGTCTTTCTGTGTTTAAGTTTATATGCACTAAATTATGACTAGGATGTCTTTCCATTTCCCTTCTTGAAAAGAAACCACTTGCAAGGTGTTGTGTGCTTATTACTCAGTCACTTAGCAGAAAAATAATGATGATATCACAGTAAGATGTGGATACCCAGAAAATGAACAAAGATATCCAGCTTTTAGGAGGTTCATTAACCTTACAGACAAAGTTAATAGCTATAGTGTGAGAATAGTCTTACAAGGGCAAAATGGCTGGTCTTATTTTAACAGGTCATGTGGACGTAGAGTACAGCCAGAACATTAGATGCAAAACATACTTTCAGTGATTCAGATCTCTCTCTCACACTCATACACAAAAGCCTTTAACACTTACATGCAATATAGTCAACAGTGGTTGCAATGGCTTTGAAGTGCTGAATTTTTATTAAAATTAATGCAAAATATGAGTTTTTATTTAAATCAATGTACAATGTTAGCCCAGATTTACAGTTATTAAATCAAAGTATGTAAAGAATCTGGTCATCAGCATTTTCTATTGAGAAGTGTTCCCCTTCTACAGAATATTCAGAAAAATGTAAAAGACTAAGGGAACTTCTTTTTACTCTCACAGATCTTTGAGTGTCATAAAAAAGGCAATTCCTTTTTCATTGCATAAATGTATCATTGTGTGAATCATTTCATTTAATATAAAAACATACTGTTCTGGTTTTGTTAGTGAGGGGGGGCCTAAGGTGGTAGCTTCTGTAGGAAACTGCTAGAAGTTGCTCCCCTTTGTTTAGTGGACTCGGCCGTGCCTAGGGCGGACCCGCTGCTGGCCAAGGCCAAGCCGATTGGTAGCAGAATGTCCCGTGATAACGCCTCTGCGATAACGTATTTAAGTAGGGGAAAACAGAAAAAAAAGTAGAGAAGATGTGAAGCAGCTGAGCGGGGGGCAGAGAGGGGGAGGTGCGAGCCTCGTGGGCCTTGCAGGCCTCACCCTCTAGCCTCCCACCGGGCAGCCGACTGGGCCCAACTCAGCCCAGCCTGGCTGCAAGAAGTGGAGAGGAGATGAGAAGTGAATAAGATGTAAAAAGGATCCTGAGAGGCGTCTGCCAGCCTGTTGTGAGGAATGGCTGCAGATGCCAAGGTCAGTTCAGAAGGAGGGGGAGGAGTAACGCGCCTCCTGGCCAAGGTTCCTCTGCAACTCGTGGTGAAGACCATGGTGGAGCAGGTTGTCCCCCTGCAGGCCATGGGGGTCCACGGAGGGGCAGAGATCCACCTGCAGCCCGTGGAAGACCCCACGCCGGAGCAGGTGGAGGCCTGAAGGAGGCTGTGGCCCGTGGAGGGCCCGCTGGGACAGCTGTTCTGGAGGGACTGCATCCTGTGGAAGAGATGACCCACGCCAGAGCAGTTCCACGAAGGACTGTGGCCCGTGGGAGGGACCCCACGATGGAGCAGAGGAGGAATGTGAGGAGTTCTTCCCCCGACGATGATACAGCGGCGTAAAACAACGCGTGATGAACTGACCGCGACCCCCATTCCCTTTCCCTGCACCGTGCCGCTCGAGAGGGGAAGGTAGTAGGGATAATGTTAAGCCCGGGAAGAGGGAGGGGTGGGGGAAGGTTATCTTGTTCCCTGTCTCATTCTCCTGCTAGTTTTAGAAATAAATGAATAGTTTTCCCCAAGTCGAGTCTGTTTTGCCCTTGATGGTAACTTTAAGGATTTCTCCCCGTCCTTATCTCAAACCTTGAGCCGTTTTTCTTATATCATCTCCTCCTATTCTCTTGGAGGGTGGGGGGAGCGAGAGAGAGACTGCGTAGTCTGGTCCCGATCGGGGCTGAACTACGACACATACCAATCAAAAGTTAATGTAGTATGAATGGAACTCATAGCAGTCAATAATATATTTATTTCTACTGTAGCTGAACAGTCTTAAAATGTGTAACTTTAGAAACCACACTTTATATTCTACTGAGTATGTAACAAAAACAATTGGTTTTATTATTTTTAAATCCAACTGATTAATAAAAATGGTGTTACTTTCAACATTTTAGGGATGTATTTTCAAAGCTGTTCACTACCAGTAACTGAAGCTGCAATACTGAGAGAACTCAGGGTAGGGAGCTAAATAAAGTAGACTGATGCCCTATGGTGCTCTGCATTCAGTAGGCTCCATTCACAGCAGACCCCTCAGAGGGCTAACAACTGTATTACTTATTTGTAAACTACCTGGAGAAGCTAAATGCTTTTCTTTCATTCACCATCTCCTCCCCACAGCAAATTTTCCTCCAGTCTTTTCATTCTTCCTTCATTAAAAGACAGCACTTTTTTTTTGCAACAAGGATCTGCAAAGCCAGGCTGGCTGACTCCCATGGTTACTGAAGGAAGATTGGAAGTGTGTTGCTTCAGCTCAAAGGGAGGAGGCTGCTCTCCACTCCAGCAATTACTCTTATGCACCTTTTCCAACTTCTAGAAACAAAGGAGCAACAACAGTGACTATCCAAGGCTCTTCCCTTAGTTCTCTGTCCCAGCTCTTTCTCCTTCCTAGCACTTTATTTTGGGAAGAATTGCAACAGAAATTAATACTGCACAATGATAGCATTGCTAAGAACATGGTCCATCTCGCCCAGAGTTCTGTGCCTGACAGGGACAAGGTAGGGCAATATTCAGAAAAAGGATGTGAGTTTGGCTATTGTGATTGGTTATCTTTGTACACCCTCAGTATCCATTCACTGCATTAAAGATTCTAGAAGATATACTTTTGCCTATTCCTGTTAGTGTCTGTTTATAGATCCCCTGCTCATTAATTTGCCTGATTCCTTTCCGAACCTGTATATTCTACCTGCATCTGCAGCCTCTTGTGGTGACCCAAAGCAAGCTACATCTTGCTCTGGAGAAGGATTATCCTGCTTCTGCCTGTCAGGAAATTTTACTGACCTCTATCTGGTCCTTAAAATCAAATGAAATGGTTTATAAAAAAAGGCTAGAAACACTTTCAAACTCAGGCCAATAGTTCAGAACCTCTAAAACACAAGACTGGTGAAAATTGCTCATTGAGGATCTTGCTTAGCTTTAAATGCTACATTTAGCTGATCCCCTGCAAGGAATTAGGTGTTAATTAATGGACTGGATAGCTTGAATTGAACTTTTTTTTTTTTTTTTTTTTTAAATGGGACCATTCTAGTTATCCATTAATTTTACAAATTCCCTAATGAATACTAGGGAACATCAGCAACAATTACACTATGCATATAATTGTTATTATCTTCAGGAAAGATTCTTTTGTTCAGTTCTTCATTTCTTTGTTAATGGAACAGTTAAAACAGTACAGGTTGAATTAATTGCACAGTTCTTCTTTTTGGCAGAATATGCCCAAAAATATCTTTCAAAAATGTACTACGATTTTGGAAGTCTAAATTAATCATAGGTAGAAATGAAAGCTAATATGGCTAATATGGCTGTGGGCTTCATGGCTTTCATTTTGTATCTTATTGCCATCTTTTTTCCTTACACCATCAGCGGTATCTATTCCACTCAGGTCAAATAATTTTTGTGAACATTGTAAGCCATTTATCTCAGCTTTTGAAGAGTTAATATTTGGAAATATAAGCAAATGTGGTTTGATGTCACTCATGCAGTAAATACATCCACATGTACCAATTTAGGATTCTTAAAGTCAAGGGTGTCAAAGCTGTGTAGGCTTTGCTGACCTAGTTTATTTTGTGCTGATTTTATTTTGCGCTGTTTTTATTTTGCTCATCTTTATTATTATGTATATGCTTAGGACCAACATGAAGATTATTAGATACTGTGCATATTTGCTGCCCTTGCTTCCTATCTCAGAAGTGCCTGCTTAGACCGAACTTGCAGCTGCTGAGGAGTTTCGTGGCAACAGCAGAAACTTCTAACTGAAGATGCTCAACTGTAGAACAGTTTCTTCTCCTGCTTGCATCCCAGGCAGATTGTGAGCAAACTCTGTCAGTTTAAGTGATGACCCGGAAGGCTGAATTATTTGAAACTGAGAGAACAGAGCTGAGAGAAGAGTTTGACTGGCTCGTCACATTTCCAGATTTCAATGAAAGCACCTGTGCAGAAAGTGACTTCTTAAGAGAATTTTCTAAGATAAAATGACAATTCATATATTACATCTGTATGCAATAGCATTGAGATTGTTTTTCCTGTAATTGATTTTTTTTTATTTTCCATTTTTTTCAGTAGTATTTCTTGCTCTCTATTGCATTGTGGGAAATATACATATGAATTTAATATGACATTTTTAAGTGAAGTGAATTCTTACATTGTTTTTGTAATTTTGTTAACTGAAATAATTTTTCTTTGCAACCAACTAGGAAAGGCATAAGGAGTACTTAGTTATTATGAAAAGAGGTTGCATCAGTGGTCATCATTCTACTAATGACTAAGAGATTTATCAAATCTTCACGGCAGCACAAATAGGGCATTTGAACCCATGGGAAACTTGAAGCAGAAAACAGAGATTCAAAACCAAACCAATAAAAGGAAAACAACAACAAAGAACCCTTAGCCACTTCAGAAAACTAGGACTACCTAATTTATAGCTGCCTGTGAGTTTAATGGAAATATGATCTGAAACTTTTAGTTGGTTATTTATGATAACTTTCATTCTGTAGCTACTTGTGTATGGTTTAGTTCCTTTTTCACGGTGTTAGTATACAATATCTTCTTTTTTTTTTTTTTCCATTACTATGACTAACCTGGAGTATCAGGCTCACTGATACTTTATAAGCTCACTGAGGCAGTTGGTCTATTTGACAGTACTTTTTACAAAAGCTGTGTAAACTGTGTGAAAATGTAAGATTTAAAGTCTGCTTATTAACAGAACTCTGAAATACGTAATTTCTTATCCTGCTTGTTGATGTAAGAATTGATATGATTCTATGTATGTCTAAATTAATCACCAAGGCATTTTAATGTAACAATACTTCTTAGACATGTTTTTTTTTCCTTTTTAAGACATTCAGAATTACATTGTACATCAAAAGTAATCTACAAATGAAAAATGTTTTTAAGATTTTAATAGAAATGAGGATAAACATTAGAAAATACTTGTGAAAAGCATACAAGACATCGCTGATGATTCTACCTTGAAATAATCAAAAGAACACTTTCAAGTAAGTAGGTGTTTTTCAGAACTGTTGACTAGGTGTATTTGCAACATACAGTGGGGCCTACCTTTTTTTTGTCCCAAATCTCAGTAAAGTTAAGATAATACATCCAGTTCACTGTTTTCTTAGGAGCACCTAGTAATTAAATGATGTCGTTTTCCTCCACAGCCATAAAGTAGTGCATTTCAGTGGAGGCAAGGATAACCATCTGCATAACCCAAACTAGAAGAACTTCCAAGACCTTCAGTATCAGAGATTAGAATCATACATTTAGATGCCCACCCAGGAGCCCTGGCTCTCCCACATATCCTGGAAGAGAAGACTCCTGCAGTCAATTCTTACCATACTTCTTAGGCTTCAATTATGTTTCAGTAAATAAAGACTTACCCAAATGAGAAGAGTCTAAATTTTCTCATCTATGTCCAGTAAAGACAGAGAAGAAGGGAACCTATTCAAGTGCTTGAGAAACAAAATGACTGCCTGCTTACTGGCATTCACGCCTCATGCTGATGTCCACTGCCACATTCTTCAGTGCATGACAGTGTTCTCATGTGCCTATAAATTTGCCTGATAATTTTTAAGAGAAGATATTTCACATATGCATAGTTCAATTTGAAAATATAAAGCAGTAAATACAGAATCTTATCCTAGATACCAGGCATTTGGTTAAAGCATCTTTTCAGTAAGCAACAGGGGTACTCCTGGTTATTAAGTAGTAGTCTGTATTTTTGTTCTAGTATCACAATTACTTAAAATTTCGTTGCCTGGATCAACAAAAATGTCGGCAAAGATGACTTTCCTTTCAGAATTAGCAAGCTATAAAAAAAGACCAAGAGAGAGAATTGTCATATTGGTGTCCAAGAGCATCTTACGAAAAAGCTGTCTGACAACTTTATTTTGCCATTGGAGAGATTTACTCTTCGCATCAGCTCATGAAAAGCTAGTACAGTACAAATGATTTTTTCCCTTGTAAAGATTCATATTCCAAGCTGCAGCATTACTAACCAAGCCTAACTTGTTATTTTTCTTGGAATCAACTCTCAGTAGTGAGATTTAGCTGGAGAAAGCAGCTGTAAGATGTCCCTGTATGCTACTATTCGCTGGGTTTTAAAGTGAATTCATTATAAAATCACCACAGTCCCTACTATCCTTATCAACATGGTGTGCCAGACTTGTCGGTGTCGCAATTAATTGTGTACTGTAAATTCACTGGATCATTTAAGGCCAAAGAATGGTGTCTTTGCTTAAGGTAATGCTAAGGGGAAAAGGAAAAGTAAGTACTTTTAAACAACAAAATGTCATTCCAGGGATAAAAAGAACATTTACTCACATAACTATTCTACAAAAAGAGTTCGCTACAGTATTTACTACGTGTGCTGAAACAATGGGCTTCCGGTGTTTGTTCTGGGAGAAGGACACACAGGATGTCTAAATCAGAGTCAGAAAGTGTAATTGCAGTATCAATAGGCTTTTCACAGCTAGCACTACCCTAGGAAGCTCAGGTCTAGCAATAGTAAAGCTGGGAAAGTCTCAATATGAGCTTACAGCTCACCCTGAAGTTTGCTCAGCCACGTCGTGATAAAATGCACCTTTCCATGTCATGGTCTTGCAAAGAACATACTAAAAATAAATCAAATTATTCTGTTATTTTGCTAAAGGAGGGAATGTCTTTTTGTGATCAGTTGATAAACTCACCTCTACCCAACCCTGAAGGACAGGTAAACAGCATACACACACGCATACCCGTTAACACTGACACTTTGCCAGTTAATGCAGCTAAAGCCCTTGAATTATTTAACTTCTTAAAAAGGACATTAAAAAGCCCAGAAACTCACTGATGATATTTCAACAGTAAGGGGATGCATTTTGAAATTTTCTATAGCAAAAGCCTCATTTTACAGATGAGATCCATTTTGAAGATTTCAGAAATTGTGGTTATTAACACAACAATAATTACTCTGTTACTAGTAGGATTTGTAAGGGACTGTAAAATCAAACTGAAATTATTATATCAGACTGAAAGCAAAGAGAGAGTCATTTAATCTGTCATTTAATACGTTATGTGGAAACAGGCCAAATGCAAAAATAATTTGTTTTAAAATTTCAGTCAATTATACTGGTATCACAGAATCACAGGCTGTGGTCATATTTTTACATTAATTCCCTTGCTGCTAATATATAATGAAGACAATCAAAATAGTCCTTAAATAAATTTAAAATAGCCAAGTCATTATTGGGATCTTGCTTTGCACACACACATATAAGTGCCTTTAATCTACATGGAGAAGAAAATATATAACATTCGTATGTGGACCTACATAACTCAGCACAGAGTGTCTTGCTGGTCCATTTTATCTGATTTGCAGTAATAACAACCTACATGGAACTCAATATGACAACTCCCTAAGAGTTGATGTCGTTATTTTGCTAACAAATGAACTACAACTAACAAGATCCTGAAGTAAATTAAGCTACACTCTGGGTAAGTAGAACTGATAAAAGCTTTTTCTGCAAGCGGTCTTTCCTCAGAAGTCCCACACCTCTCAAGCATTTCTCCTTTCAAACTCTTGCTCCCTGCCCCCAAGCACAACCCAGCAGTAGTTTAAGTTGAAAGAAAAAAGTCATTGTAACAGCCAGAAGGGCTTCAGGCTTCTCTCCACCCATGAGAACTCAGTATCTGGCACTCATATGGAATATGGACCGTGGCACAATTGGAAACTGGTTTCAGGGAGCACAAGGGTTTTCTTTTGTTGATCAGACTGCCGCAGCAGCTGCTGCTGCTGTTGATTTTCTTTCCCCACTGACCCTTGAGGAACCTCAAAACAATCAGCTTTACTTCTTCCTTTCCATTGTGCCTCTGCTGCTGTATTGAGAGCCACAAATTTTTGATAACATTGATAACACTGATATTCCTATGGCAGATCACAACGCCTCAGAAAATTTGTCTCCTTTTTTTATCCTTTTTTTTTTTAAAAAAAAAAATATTACACAGTGTACATGCACAGTTTTGAAGCCACAACTAGCACTAATGTATGAATACAGACATTATTCTGTTTGCATGGTAGACACACTGCTCCCAAACCACTCACCATTCCAAATCTGGAAGAAATCCAGTCCTTTGGAAATAGAAATGACACAAAACATGTATTACCATGACTTGTAATGTGCTGTGTTCCTTACAATAGCAATGGATTTCAAATGAGGAAAAAATGACCAGATGAGCCTCAGCACTGTGGTTTATAGCGGGCTGACTATAGAGCATATTCAAATTGAAATAAAGGAGCTACACCACACAAAATTGGGACCAATAAAGGTTAAAGCCAGAGGTCTGAAACCAAGCCATCTGTTAAGCAAGGGTGATTTGAGACAGAAATGGGATAAGTAAAAGAATAACACTCCCAAACAAGCCCTCCTATCAGAATGCGTTTTCATCCTTTTCAAGTTTCTGCAGTCCAGATTTTTTTTTATTTCTCAAGGCTTTTGCTGTTTCAGATTAACCTGTAAGTTATTACAATCATATCCTCTTATTAAAATTAGACAAATGTATGAATAACCTTTTAAAGAGTATATTTAGTACATATAGATTTTAGAAGTTGTATGAGACATCAATAATGATGTTTCTACAGAGAAGTCTAAACAAATACAAATTTCAGTGTGAAAGGGGACAAGTGGGAAAGCGAGGTAATTGACTACATGTGTGATGCGTTGTCTTCAGCTTAATCTGTAGAAAACCATCTTTGCATCTAGTGTTGGGATATGAAACGAAAATAATCAGAGCTCTTTGTAGCTGATCATTTGTCAGACTTGATGGGCTTGTGTTTTGCTATTTAGATGATTTTTCTTCTAGATCAGGTCGGGTCTCATGGCTACTATGAGAACCATGTCTCTATTGATTTCTGCGAAACAGACACACATATTGATTGGGAGTGACAACTGGAAAGGTTAGGTGATGCGTTTTACATTGTCAGGCTACCACCTCCTACAGTCTGAGCTCAGGGCACTCTTTTTCCTCGCTGAAGCTTGTTCATTAGTCCATTCAAGCACATTAATTCTCACACGTGGGTTTCAGATTTCTCTATAGGAAAATGAAAATTGGATAATGACACTCTTTACTGAAGACCTAATAAGATAGTACGATAATCTCTTATTCTATAAGTTGAAATGGCATTTCTTAACTATCATTATATACTCATGGGATAGAGGAATTACACTGATTAAGTGTATGGAGTACTAGTTGCAGTATCAGTAGAAACAGAATTCCAATTTCACTGGCTGCTGTAAAAGCTGATTTTAAAATCCTATATTACTGCACTCACATGAAGAAGGATTTCCCCTGTTTTCTGTGACAGAGTTTAAGCCCAACACTCTGGAGAGATAATGACATATTGGTGAAGATTAAAACACCAACAGTTTTTCCCTTAATCAATTCTTCGGACTCCTTTTGCTCTGGTATTCAGTTTTCTTTTGTTAGGAGCAGTTTACCTCCCTGACTGCAAGGCCAGCTTGCTAATACAGTTCTTTTAGAAGCCTGAACTGACTCTGAAGCTTCTCCAGAAAAAGCTTCCTCTCCAGAGGAACCTTCAGCAAAGTCTCCCCTGCAAATAGCTCTGCCAGGAAGTCTCACTGGGGGCTTCCCGCTTTCCTTGGGAGCTCCTTTGAGGATGATACTTTCCAGCATGTTCCCACCTGAGTGACATTGCAGCTGCATTGCAGCCATGGAACCCTCTGCTTCGGATCCAGGACTAATGGACTTGGATTCAGGCCAAGACTGCCTTCCTGGCCTGACCGTGGACCTGTCTAGTCACCGTAGACTTGCCGGGTGATTGCTGGTCTTTGCCTGAACCTGGCAATTGTATCTGGATCTGATCTTGACCATGGCTTGACATTGAAATGCCTTCTTCAAATACTGACATTAACGAGAATAAAGTAGATGACCCTTGATTCACACATTATGTAAGGAATTTACTTCAGGAGAAGTGTTTTGAATGTTTTGAATCAGGTGCAGCAAATACTTTTTCTCCAGTTAATGAATGCCCTTTATGCAAAAAGTCCATAATCTGGGCCTACTCCTGTACTTCGTATTTTGACATTGTCTTTTGCATCAAATATATTTTTTCTGAATCTACCTTCCAAGATAAATGTGGTCAGTGCTCTTTAGAGCTATTGTTATATTCCGAACAATGAGTATATGGTGTTTACTGAAACGGTCAGAGACTTACTACTTACTGTTTACGGTCAGAGACTTACTACTCCAACTGGACTGCCACAAGTCCATGGGGCTGGATGAGATCCACCCAAGAGTGCTGAGGGAACTGGCGGAGGTGATAGCCGAGCCGCTTTCCATCATCTATCAGCGCTCCTTGTTGACTGGTGAGGTCCCGGAAGACTGGAGGATTGCCAACGTGACTCCCATTTACAAGAAAGGTTGTAAGGAGGATCCAGGGAACTACAGGCCTGTTAGCCTGACCTCGGTTACAGGGGAGGTTATGGAACAGATAGTCTTGAGGGAGATCATGCAGCATGTGCGGGATGGCCGGGGGATCAGGCCTAGCCAGCATGGGTTCATGAAGGGCAGGTCCTGTTTGACCAACCTGATCTCCTTTTATGATCAAGTGACCCATCTGCTGGATGAGGGAAAGGCTGTTGATGTGGTCTACCTAGACTTCAGCAAAGCCTTTGACACTGTCTCCCATAGTATTCTCCTGCAGAAGCTGGCAGCCCATGGCTTGGATGGGTACACTCTTGGCTGGGTAAGGAGCTGGCTGGAGGGCCGGGCTCAGAGGGTGGTGGTGAATGGAGTTAAATCCAGCTGGCTACCGGTCACAAGTGGTGTTCCCCAGGGGTCGGTGCTGGGGCCTGTCCTCTTCAATATCTTTATTGATGATCTGGATGAGGGCATTGAGTGCACCCTCAGTAAGTTTGCAGATGACACCAAATTGGCTGGGAGTGTGGATCTGCCTGGGGGTAGCGAGGTCCTACAGAGGGATCTGGACAGGCTGGAGAGCTGGGCTGAAGCCAATGGGATGAGGTTCAACCAGACCAAATGCCGAGTCCTGCACTTCGGCCACAACAACCCCAGGCAGCGCTATAGGCTTGGGGCGGAGTGGCTGGAGGACTGTGTGGAGGAAACGGACCTGGGGGTACTGATTGATGCTTGGCTGAGCATGAGCCGACAGTGTGCCCGGGTGGCCAAGAAGGCCAACGGCATCCTGGCTTGCATCAAAAACAGTGTTACTAGCAGGACCAGGGAGATAATTGTCCCCCTGTACTCGGCACTGGTGAGGCCGCACCTCGAGTACTGTGTTCAGTTTTGGGCCCCTCACTGCAAGAAAGACATTGAGGCCCTGGAACGCGTTCAGAGGAGGGCTACGAAGCTGGTGAGGGGTCTGGAGCACAGGCCTTATGAGGAGCGGCTGAGGGAGCTGGGATTGTTTAGTCTGGAGAAGAGGAGGCTCAGGGGAGACCTTATAGCTCTCTATAACTTCCTGAAGGGAGGTTGTAGTGAGCTAGGGGTCGGCCTTTTCTCTCGTGTAGACAGTGATAGAACTAGAGGCAATGGTTTCAAGCTGCGCCAGGGGAGATTCAGGCTGGACATTAGGAAATATTACTTCTCGGAAAGGGTAGTCAGGCACTGAAATGCACTGCCCAGGGAGGTGGTGGAGTCACCGACCATGGGGGTGTTCAAGAAACGTTTGGATGTTGTGTTGAGGGATATGATTTAGCTGAGAAGTATTGGTGATGGTTGGACTGGATGATCTTTTAGGTCTTTTCCAATCTTGATAATAATAATAATAATAATAATAATAATAATAATAATAATAATAATAATAATAATAATAATAATAATAATAATAATATACCTCAAAAAACACTTTTTAATGCATTTTCTAATTTAGCTGAGAAAAATGAATAAAAGAAACTCATACAATGTAAAACTCACATGAGTGCCCACTAAATGGATATAAAATCAATAGTTGAATCTCAAAATAGAATTGTAAACAGAAACCCATCATTGTTCAAGCTGTAAACAGCATGAAGTAAGAAAAAATGTCAAATATCTCAGAGAAGAAATTACTGATATAGACAGACCAAACTGGATCACTTCATAAGCTCAGGATTAAGCAAACTATGTGGACAAATGAAAGGTCAAATACTTGGAAACAAATAATTCAAACCATACTTTTAAGGTGGGGTCAGCAATCTTGTCTGTGAAAGCAATGATTCTTAACTAGGTTTTAACACAAACTCCTCTGTGGGACTGGGAGAGTATAAAAACCCCACAGACTATTCGCAGATAATACATTCTTTGTTAAAATAAACACACAAACAAATCCACTCCACCCAACAAACTTGAAACATATACTATGTAATGTATTTTTTAATGTATTTGGCCTGTTAGGCAATTGTGAATGAAACAGTATGTACACCTTTTCTTGCTACAAAGAAAGTTGAGAAATGAAGGGAGATTTAAAATAATGGACTGAAAAAGCTGGTTAGAATGAGCATTTTGAAGGGCCTGAATCACTAGTTTATCATATATGAGCCCTTCTTAACTTATGAGTCAAACGTATTTTGCAAATAGGCTGTCCTGTAGAATTCTAGTTATGAGGGCTCCCCTGCAGCAACCAGGCTTCAGGAGGCCCAGAGCACTACCAGCTCTGGAAGTGATGTTTGGTATAAGAGTCTGAAAATCCTGGAGTAAAACAGTAAAAAGCAAACTTGGTTACACCTTGTAAATACCTAGAGGGAAAGCAGAAATTTCAGAAGTTATTATGAAATTTCTCATTGTAGCAGTCGAAGCATAAAATGAACCCACCAGTGGAAGATGAAGCCACACAATTTCAAGCTACAAATAAAGTTCGTTGAAGTTCACTAACCTTTGGCACAATTCACAGAGAGTTATGTTAGATTCTTTACCACTAAAAATTTGTACAGTGAAAACTTAGATATTTTCTAAAACACATGCTCTATATAAAAAAAAAAATCCTATGCATATTTTAAGTAGGAGGTCAGATTAAATGATTGCAAAAATCCCTTTTGGCTTTGCAAATAAAACAGAAGATATTGGCTACCCTTGAAAGCTACTTGGAAGGTTTAGTGATGCAGAACAAGACTGATTTTCCACTTGTATTTGCTACGTAATTTATAAGATGGATACCCCATCATTTCTCTGCTAGCAGCACTGGATTCTTGTTTGCTTTTGGAAGTGGACAGGGCTGCTATTTTCATGCTGTACCACATTACCAGAGTTCTGCTTCTTAGAGGCTCCTTCTCATGTTTCACCATTGTAATTTTATCACTGAACATATATGGTCCAACAACACATGGCACTGCCAAGCCATGCAGTTGCACAAAGTCCTCTCTTCAGCCTGCTTAGATTGCATCTACCTGTCAATTCCTGGTCATAATTTGCTTCCTCCATTAGTTCCAAAGAAACATAATAATTTAGAGGGGAAGGGCCATCTGGAGGTCATTTACTCCAAATAGCTGCTCAAAGCAGTGCTATCTTCAAACTTAGATCAGAGTACTCACAAACTTAAAAAATGTCCAGAGTTTGGGATTCTGCAGCACTTCTGGACAGCTTGCTGCAATGGCTAACTACTCTTACAGTAAAGTATTTTTTCCTTATGATGAACTGGCATTTCCTCCATTGTGATTTTTATCCATTTCCTCTAGAATTCCACTGCCCACTTTAGAGAAATGTCTGTCCCTGCCTTCTCTAAAATCACCTCTTAGGTAATGGAAGACAGCAATTAGATTCCCACTTACCTTTCTCTCTTTCAGTTTGAACAAGCCCAGCTTTCTCTGCTTCTACTTGTACATTATCTGCTCCACTCTCCAAAACATTTTCACCACCTTACCATTGGATGTGGTCCAGTTTGTAAATGCCTTCTTGTGCCGAGGAGTTCCAAACTGTATTGTTAAACTACATAAGGATCCTGCCAGTCCAGCTGTCCAGCATGTAAAGAATCCTCTGAGTGACAACCATACTGTCTAGCATATTGACCTCTCCACTATTACCTGTGAAATAGCTAAGAGTCCATTCTGTCCCACTATTTTTAACATAAGCACTAATTAGTATTAGCTCTGATACCAATCCCTGAGGAGCACCCCCGACCACCAAGTGGACTCTGAAACACTGGCTGTCCTTCTTCGAGCCTGGCTGTCCAGTCAGTTTTCCACTCACCTCACAGACTAAAAACATGATGATTTTCAGGCAAGAAGGACTGGTATGATATTAGTCTCCTTTTTTGGTTTCAGATATTTACAACTGATCTGACAGATTCTTTGGTGTTTGAAGATTACTAGGTTTTCACATGCAACCTTTTCTCCTGTTTTACTTTTCTTGTGACCATCACCATGTTCTGTTTGGCAGAATTAATCCTATAAATCAAATTAAATTAGAAAGTTATGTCAAGTTACTGACTTTTTCCAGTATGTTTTTCCTACAAGGGAATGACCTAACCAAGATTTTTCTGTAACTCATTATGAAGGTTTTGAAGTTTTTCCATTAATATGAACTCAGATAGACCTACTGGTGTCTAGCTTTTAACTTTTCATCTGCACTAAAAGTATGAGAAAAGGCTAATAAAATTATTTATAAAAGCCTTTGCGGAATATACAGTGACTGAGGGCTTTTTCAGATATTCATGCAATACAAATAAAGATATTTAGCATTTATTTTAACTTGTAATCCAATTCATCTTGCTATTAATGGAAATATATTTAAAAAGATGCTCAATTTGTGCTAAATAATAAAAATACTTGATATTTCTCTGCCTGGGTCACATAAGATGATCTCTGAATTAGATGCACTTGCAATTGTATCCACAGAATTGCTGTTTACACTACAGCTAATCTACAACATATCTCATTCTACCACAAACAAGGATGTAATTTGAGAGAAGTTTTAATATTTTGGACTGACTGTGCACAAATTTGTAGATAGTGATCGACATTTAGAGAGAAACTGTAAAAAACTTATATCGATGGGCAGAAAGAAACACTAAAATCAACTGTATAGTGGACTTACTAGGTGAGGTCCAAAAGGACCTGTAAGCTGTGAGCCTGTTAATGAGTAATTGATTGCATGTTTGCAATTACAAAATTGATTGCATGTTCTGTACCAAATGTATATTCTGCTTATGACTTACTGTGCTCACCTGTGTCTTATCAGCAATGGCCATGCCCCTAGCTGCTGTCTCTTCTTCATGTCTTAAACTCCACCAGCCTCTGGAAAAAGAGGTATTATACAATCTAATCTAATAGAACTAGCAGCTGTGAGTCTGCTTTAATGATGGATGATCTGAACAAACTACTATGAGGGAATCCTGGCTTCAGACTGGATATATTTATTCCAACAAGAGAAACACAGTGGAGGATGGGCATGGAGTGAAGCAGTAAAAAGTAGTTTCGCATGATAAATAGATACCTTTTAGTGGCCTTCCAGTACCCAAAGGGGGCTTACAGGAAAGATGGGGAGAAACTCTTCAGTAGGGCCTCTTGTGAAAGGACGAGTGGTAATGTTTTTAAAATAGAAGGAAGTAGATTTAGATTAGATATTAGGAAAAAAATATTTTTACAATGAGGGTGGTGGAACACTGGAACAGGTTGCCCAGAGAGGTGGTAGATGCCACATCCCTGGAAACAATCAAGGTCAGGTTGTATGAGGCTCTGAGCAACCTGTCCTAGTTGGAGATATCCCTGCTCCTTGCAGAGGGGTTGGACTAGATGACCTTTAAAGGTTCCTTCCAACTCAAGCTATTCTATGATTCTGTGATAATGCAGAATATTTCAGTTCCTCCCAAGAAATAACCCATTACTCCAGCAGTCTAGTTTAGTGCTTCTCCAGCTGTGAGCCACATATTCTTCTTGAGATATTTGGAGATGAACAGGAAGAAGAATACACTCTTAACTTGTGAGCTATCCTGCAATAAGGCACGAAGAGACAATAATTATGAATGAGCTGGAAACTAAACTCATCAAGAAGAACTTTATTTGTCATTTTGTATACAATCCATTACAAACTGCTCAGATCTATCATACAGTAACACTAGCTTTAAGACTCCTAGTACCAGATGAGAAATAGTGCAAACGCATGACGGAAAAAGTACTGATTTGGTATGAACTCACTCTGTCGATTCAAATTTGCCCCAAAGAAAATGACAGATTACTTTGTATAGGCAGGTTTTATGCTACAGCCAGTATTGTCTGTCTATGCAACACTAACTTTGTGCCAGCTAAGGCACCACATCTGTTCTCCTGCAGGTGACATCAAACCAGCATAAGTGCATGAAACTGTTAGCTTCATTATCATCTCCTCCAAAAAACTCAAGAGAGATTCATTGATGTTCACATGCCTGAACTAGATCAAATATGCCCTTCTGACTCATCCAGTACTGCACAGATCTGATATTAATGACTGTGAAACAGCTACAGACCTGCTCTTTGCCAAGTTTCCAAAACTTATTCCTTGATCAGGAACAAACAGTAGCATCAGTTATGGCAATTATTAGTATATCTGATAAATGATCTAAGACACAAAGTACACTTAAAGCTTATGTCTATAGTTCCAGAAGCATGTCAGATGTTTATTGAAACTTCTAATGGACAACACAATAAAAAGAGTGAAAGGACTATTTAAGCCAACAATTTTCTAGGAAGATGGTCTATAACCTCTATCATGCAACATACCAAACAGTAATTATATACTATAATATTACAACTTTACATTTTGGTTTTGTGAGCTAATAGTTTTGAAAGAAATGCTCAGATTGTTATGATGCAATATTTTCTTAGAGCTCTGTAACAAGTAGCAAAAAAATTCGCTCTTTGCCTTAATTTTTCAATACAGCATTTACCTTTAGTGTAGATGTGGTCCCAAAATGAACACTGTTACTTTAATTAGTGAGAAATGGGACCAGTGAGGACCATTGTGACGAAGAAACATTGCAGGACAAAAAAATATTTTTCTTTTTGGGGAAAGGGCAGGGGCAGAACACACACTCATCCAAGTTATGTCTTTTATAAAAGAGATCAGAATAATTTTTCTCTGCAATGTCTACAGCCAGCCATTCACAATGGGTTTTCTGCAAATGAAATTTCAGGACATTTCATATGAGGTACTAGTTCCCTCCATGCTTCAAGGGAGATGACACAAATATCTGCACAATGAATGATGAGGTGTTTCTGACATATGATGAGTTCCACCAGACTGAACAAATCTCCGCGTCACTGAAGCATTCAGGACAGGTGATAGCAAAAGATCAAGCTCTTCGAAGGAGATAATATTTTCTTTTCTCTGCTACAATGCAGAATAAAGATGGAATATCATATATACATTTTCCTGTACACTTCAAGTCCAGTACATTAGCAAAATCTAAAAGCTAAAGCACTGTTATTTACAAAAAACAACAGGAAATAAAATTTGTAATTAAGGGACCTAATGCATGAAGTATGAAATCACGCATTTGAACATATAAGTATTAAAAATATGGTATCTTGAATGATAATTAACTGACAATTAATATGTAGATAATCGTTTAATTAATGGCTGCTGGACAATTATTGTCCTAGCTGCTCGGTGCTTTGGTCACTACACTTCAGGATTCAAAAAGGCTGTTGTTACTACACTTGTCACCAATTGCTATGATTCAACTGTGAAGAGAGCTGTAAGTGCTCACACCAAACTTGACGTAAATTAAAACATTTGGTCAAAATAAAATTATGATCCATATGGCTCTAGGTGGGTTGGGGAATGATCCGATGGCTAGGAAGTTATCTCTGATAAAAGTAAGCATTTCTTGAAATCTTTGTCAAAATGTGTTTCTTTGATTTTCTTCCTGAATTCTGCATCTAACATCCAAATAACTTTTTTTTTCCTACTATCTTTCACTCACCCTATCTTATTTTTCTAACTCTCTTCCCTCCACCCTCTCCCCACCCCCATAAAGTAAGGGATTCTTCAGTCAGAGAGAGACGAGGAGTAAAAAGGAGAAAGGTGGTGCACAAAAATAAGGGAGTCACAGATTGCCAGTCTCTGCTTATTTATTTAGGAAACCATACAAGGTGGGGAAGGAATGCAAACCAAAATGAATTAATTTAATAACAAAATTAATTCCCTGTATCTTATTAAATTTATATATGGAGTATCACCATATTCATAGATTAGGTAGACCAAACAAGAATACAAAATGGATTGTTACTAGCTTAATGGATTCCAATATGTAGATATGTGTAGGTATGTATGCATATGTATCTAAAAATATATATATGTACCATGTATACATATGTATGCATATATAATTATGCATGTAGATGCATATGTGTATGCAGAAACATTTTTAGGACATGTATGTTTCTGATGTATTTTATTTCACTTCATCAGCTAATGTGTGGTCTATTTTATTAGACAAGAAATATTTTTCATTTTAGTAATCCTGCACTGCTGTCCTGGTTCTGGCCAGGATAGAGTTAATATTTACCTGAGCTGGGTGGAGAACTGAAGCTGGTAGCCCCTATGGCTGGGATAGTTAACTAATTAGCTAACAGCTGGGGTTAATTTACCCAAATTAGCCAAAGGGCTATTCCATCCCATCTGACATCATGCTCAGTATATAAGTGAAGAGGGTGCTGAAGGGAGGCCTCCTGCTATTTGGAAGAGACTGGATGTGGAGATCTGTTGTGAGCTATTGTACTGTGTTTGTGTTCCATCACTGTCTTGTTTTCTTCTGTCATTACTGTTAAATTTACTTTTTGTTCAATCTCAACCCACGTGTTTGGTTTTTTTTTTTTCCTTCTGGTTTTCTTATGTTTGCCAAATCTCCTCCTATTCTCTCAGAGAGTAGGGGGAGTGAGAGAGAGACTGCGTAGTCTGGTCCCCGTCGGGGCTGAACTACGACAACTGCGTAATAGCATCTGTCTATTTTTCTGTTCTGGCAGCCCCGTAGTGAGCAGTACAATAGCTGACAGCACAGTGAATGGCATTTCAGTTACAATGTTCAGCATGAATAACAGAAGAGTAAAATAATTTTCTGAAAACTTGTCCCACCACACCTCCATAAGCCCAGCTCAATGGCCATCTGGAGCACTTTTGTGACAGAGAAGAGAAATGCTTGTCCTTCAAGGAGTTCTTTTTAATTCCTTGTTTCATGAAACTGCCCAGAAAGTACTGAAAATCAATACATGATAGCTCTGCTGTAGGTATGACTTCAGTCTCCAATTACTTTTAAAAACTTAAATAACAGCAGCAATGAGGAAACATGAAAATCTTTCTAACTGTTCCCAGGCCTCTCAAACTGAGAAGCTGCTTTTGTGCATTGAGCCCCAGCACAATGCGATTTTAATTCTGGTGCTCAGAAAAGCTCAGTATTTTGATAAATTTATTTCCCAGATGCACTGTGTTAGCTATCACATGCACAAATCCCATCACTTAACAGAATTAAAAGTCCACTACAAATTAAGCCTCAGAAAAACATAAAATAACATGCCTATCCTACATTTGCTGCTTAGGGACAGATGCAAAGCAGAAATACAAGCCAGGAAACTTGTTCAATCATGGTTCTTCAGGAAAAGCTGGAAGAGTAGGGAGGACCACAAGTGAAATCTGAGTCAACAATGTAATGAAAAAGACAAGCACCCTACACACATGTATAAACAAAACACAGCTCAGAGATATGTAGTACATCTTGCTGTTTCAACATTTGGACACTTCAGTACAAAAAAACCCTCCAAACCAACTACTAGTAAAAGGAGAGAGAGAAGGAAGGAGGTAAAGGGGAAGGGAGAGGTCGAGTGGTGAGGGACCAGTGGATAGCAATGAGAACAATCAGAGGTCCATAAAATACGACTTACAGAAGATAGAATAATTTGTCAGTATTTAGCTTAAGGAGGAAAAGACTAAGGGACATGATAACAGTCTTTGCTGGCAAAACAGATTTCCGCAAAGCCCAGGAGAGCAGTCTGTATTGCATTCATGCTGTGGGCAGGCAAAGAATCAAACTGGAGCAAGAAAATCCAGACGAGACCTTGGTGAAACTGTCCTAATGGCAGGGACAGTGAAGTCCTGGAACAGGCAACCTGGAGAGGCTGTGGAGCCCCCATGTCAGTGGTGAGCTCTAATTCAGCTCAGAGAAATATCTTTCAGGAAAGACAAAGAAGCAGCTGTCATGACAGGAACTAGATGAGCTCTTAAAGGCTATTCAGTTACTGTTCCGTACCGTATTAACAAACCATAGCATGAAACAAAGAGGGGAAAACACATAGTTTACTAAATTCTTGCCTGCTCATTTTTTTTCTTGCTTAAATACTTATTGACTGATAACAGACAGGAATATGTAAATTGGAATGATAGATATTGACTTTTACTTCTCCGCAAATAAAGTCTTCCAGCCGGAAGATCTCACCACAAGGCCGATCACATAATTCCTCAGTTAAGCAGGCTTGAAGAAGATCCAGAGCTGCCTAGTCTTGAGGCTTCTGTTCCTTCTTGCAAAGCTTGAGACACATTGGCTTGTTTGTGTCTTTGCTTTCTTTGCTAACTGGCGTTAGATACTACTCATTAGTCTTCCATTCATTATTTACTGATGATGGATGGGTAACCTTTGACCAAAACCAGTCACACCAAATATCAGTGTTGTGCTAAAGCTGCATATGTAATAATGGCTGGTCTTTGGAGTGCTTAATGTGCTGCCATGAGAAAGGGGAAACTTTTCACTTATGAAAAAATCATAAAACATATTTCCTGACTCATGCTGCATGAGGGAGTAAAAGCACCTATGTCACGCACTAAGATCCTTCTCTTTTATCCATTGGTAAGTTGGTGAAGAAGCTGACCAAAATACAAAAGGCAATACATGATTATGTATGAATATCTGAGCCAATGACGGTTATGAGAACAACTTCAGAGACTATGCTTATGCATGCTTGTCATTCATCTGCAATACTATCCTCTTTCCAGGGCCTAGCTAAACGTAGCCACTCAGCAATTCCAATGCTGATCAGGAACATTTTTGGAATGGGACTGCTATTCAGTAGTAAGAATTAGAAGCGACCTGACCAACACACACTTCCCCATCCCCAAACCCCCCAAGATAAAATCTTAAGAGTCCTATTTAGAATTCAGAGAAAAATGAATTTAATTAATTTTTCAATTAACGCATTATGTATATGTCAAATGGCACATAGAAATTCTATTACATTTATAGCATATTATTTAGGTTTTTCGATGTCATGGACAGTGGGATTGAGTGCACCCTCAGCAAGTTTGCCGACGACACCAACCTGCGTGGTGGGGCTGACATGCTGGAGGGAAGGGATGCCATCCATAAAGACCTTGACAGGCTGGAGAGGTGGGCCAGTGCAAACCTCATGAAGTTCAACCAGGCCAAGTGCAAGGTTCTGCACCTGGGTCAGGGCAATCCCAGGCATAAATACAGGCTGGGCAGAGAATGGATTGAGAGCAGCCCTGAGGAGAAGGACTTTGGGGTACTAGTGGATGAGAAGCTCAACGTGAACAGACAATGTGCACTTGCAGTCTAGAAAGGCAACCGCATCCTGGGCTGCATCAAAAGAAGCATGGCCAGCAGGTCGAGGGAGGTGATTCTCCCCCTCTACTCAGCTCTTGTGAGACTCCACCTGGAGTACTGTGGCCAGCTCTGGAGTCCCCAACATAAGGACATGGACCAGTTGGAGCGAGTCCAGAGGAGGGTCACGAAGATGATCAGAAGGCTGGAGCACCTCTCCTATGAGGACAGGCTGAGAGAGTTGGGGCTGTTCAGCCTGGTAGAAAGAAGGCTCTAGGGAGGTCTTTCAATACTTAAAGGGCGCTTATTAAAAAGACAGGGAGAAACTTTTTACCGGGGCCTGTTGTGATAGGATAAGGGGTAATGGTTTTAAAATAGAAGGAGGCAGATTTAGACTTGATATAGGGAAAAAAAAAATTGCAATGAGGGTGGTGAAACACTGGAACAGGCTGTACCAGAGAGATGGTAGATGCTCCATACCTGGAAACATTCAAGGTCAGGTTGGATGAGGCTTTGGGCAACCTGATCTAGTTGAAGATGTCCCTGCTCCTTGCAGGGTCTTGGATTAGATGATCTTTAAATGTTCCTTCCAATCCAAACTGTTCTATGATTCTATGATAGGTTTCATCAGTTTTAAAAACCTATTCCTTCTAGAAAAGGTACAATAAACATAAACAGCACAAATATTTCTATATGCATTATTTCCATTTTCTTGGGGTCCAGAGTTTATAATGCTGAGTCTCTCCTAACTGCCACTGGAATTACAGTAAGACTAAAGCCCACAACTGCTGCTGTGAGCTTTGATTTAGCAGGCTCTTGGGCAGAGACTCAGAGACGACAGAAAGGCTCCCACTGGTTTCCATGAGATTTGAATCAGACTCCAGTGTCGATTGTCATTGGGAACGTGGCTGGGCAGAAGTGACTGAAGTCACTTCTCTCATCTGTACTTCTAGCTCTATGATGAGCTGGTCTGTGGACTTCCTTAGTTTTGTTACCTAGAAGACAAGGTAATCTGAGACAATCCATCCCTAGCAGAGTGTTTTTACAGCACTCGGAATAACAGATTACAATGTATTATTGCAGAACAAGCTGTAGTTCACAACTTCACAGGAGATCAGACCAGATGACCAACCCAGATAACACTCAAGCTGTATGATAACAGCAGAATTGACCTCATATGTTTTCTTGGAATGCTGTAATACTGCTTGCTGCAAACTTTTCCTTACATATTCCCTGTTATTTATCATTAATGGTTTGGAAATACTGAATGACATAGCATAGACAAATATAATTTGCTGTTTGTTTCATTTCTGTATTATTAGTCCATTAGTCCTAAAACACTGTATCTTGCTTCACTAAAGATACCATTCAGATTTATTCTTTATTCAGAAATTCCTAGACTACATTCTTCTCTTACTACTTAACTACCAAATTTAATTATTACGTTTCTGAACATGGCACAATTTAAGATTCTCTCTTTCCTGAAGTGTTTTTCCTCAATATTTTCAAATTAATAATTTAAAAAGGCAGTGTTTAAGTCTTAACAGTTAATGTTCCACATTACAGTGTTTAAGTCTTAACAGAACAAAATCTACTACAAATTTAGGTTTTACAACACATATTAAAAATAAATGATGTTGGTCAGAATGACAGGAGCATGCAGTTAGCTGTGCTTTCAGGACAAAATTCTCTCCAAGCAATCAGTGACCATGCCATAAAGAGATTACACAGGGACTGGGTAAAAGAATAAAATCCACATTGCTTTGCCCTCAACAAAATGTTATGAAAATTAATATGGTCATATAAAGATCGAAACAAACCAAAACCCAAGACAAAATCAGAGAGAGAAACAAACAAGGGCTTACATGACAAGTTGAAATATGAAAGGCTGGAGATGAAAAAATAACTGACCAATAGCAGAAATGGATCATAGATTCTAGTAATAAAATTTGACCTGTGAAAATGTTAAAAACTACCATCCAGCTTACTCGAATGTTCCAAATTCTGCTTTCTATATTAATGGAGGAAAATATTATACAACTCAGTTTGTGGTCAGAGTGTTGAATGCTTTGGAAAGGGCATTTTCCTATACTAACTGTGTACATTGGGAGTACACATATTATTCCACTGCTTATACCCTGCTTTAAAAGAGAGTTTGTGCTTAGGATCTTGAACAGCTCACACAATGGTCTTCAAAGAGGTATTTTTGGCCCATTCTTTGTGTTTAAATCACTATGGATGAAGTTTACAGTTATTTCTGAAAAGGACTATCACAAGTTTTATACCCTGCTATTGGTCCTACTCAAATCCTCTTCTGGATAAGTTCCAAATGCTCTCATGGACATTGCACTGGGCTTCTGCAGAAAGGTGAATTTCACCATCATGATATCTTAGTTGTTCATTATGAGTTCCTGTCCTGTCAGAGAAGGGCTGCAAAATTAGACAAAATGCTGGTGCAAAAGGAGAGAGAAGTCTATACAAACTTGCACAATGCATTTATTTCTTTGTGTCTCCAGTTCTCTGTTCATTTGGTGGGCACAGTACCAGTCACTGCACAGGATGACTGAATACACAACAGCTACAAGGGCTTAAAAGTTCTTTCTGAGTGAAAGACATTTAATATAGAAAATTCAAAGTATTGCTAATTGAAAATGCAAATGCTTTTTGAGGAAAAAGTTAGTGTACACTCTTCTCACAACATGCAAAATTGTATTGTTTGTAATGTCTACAAACTTTCTGGTGGCATGAAGACAATTTTGTCTCTCTGGTATTTCAAAGAAAGAAACTATTTGCTTCATTTATAACTATAAATTATTTAAGATTGAGTGGATTAACTTCTATTGTTTTGTAAAACTTTGCTAACTTTTTTTCACTTGTTTTATTGTCTTATTTCTTAAAATATGTACAGAGTGTATTACACTCTTTCCCCCTTTTTCAGTTCAGTAACTCCATCTGGCATTTTTAGTGATCACTCTAGCATGTCCAATCAAAAATGGACTCTTGCAATGCTTTGATCAATGGATATTTGAATATATGAACAAATACTGCACATAACTGAATTGTTTTCTGGTATTTTATGTTTCAGTGACTGCCAAAATTTTATTGTACTGATGCTCCACTCAGATGCTGAGATGTGGGTAAAATGACCCAGATTCTGCTAGACACTTCGGCCATCATTAATATGGAATAATCTTTCAAAAGATCCAAATGTAACTGACTGCAGACCCTTCTCAGATAATTTTATGATAAAATTCTGCCATGGAGGACGTGCTCCTGAAAGAGCAATAAACCTTGAAGAATGAATGATAAAATGAAGAATGAATAATAATAAATATATATAATAAAATTATATATAATATATAATATAATACAATACAATATAATATAATATATAAATATAATATGATATAATATAATAAAATAATATATAATAAAATTATAAATATAATATAGTATAATTAATATAATAATAAAAACATAATAAATAAATAATAAGAAGAATAATTATAATAATAATAAATGAAGAATGAATAATAAAGTCTCTACATATGACACATGAGCTTTTTGCTTCACATTTATTGTTTGGTTCCAAAATATTATTTCGACTACTATTGAAATTACTGTCAGATGCAAAATGTTGTTGCAGTGCTTCCATTTCACAAGCACAGTTAAACCACTGATAAACTAATTATTTCTTTTTCTGGGGTTAGTCTTTCCCCAATACTACAAAACACCTTCAAATCTTTTCATGAATTGGTAACAATTTCTCCTTCTCTCTTTCTTTTGATTGCAGTTCCTTAATAAGTATCATACTGTTCTTTTCACTTGTAGATTTTTTTTCTTTCTTTTGCTACACTCAGCTAGGAGTCTCACTTTTCTTTTGCTATTAGAAGTACTAGAAGGGCTACTGTCTAATTCAGATAGAATTAGACAGAAAAAATGTCTCACAAATTGAGAAGATTTTTAAAGTAACTTTATATGGAAATTGTCAAGATTAGCACAGTCTCATTTTCTCTCCACCGTTTGGCTCATTTCTCTTTGTAGTTGGCTGTCATCACTAAAACTTCGCAACTCCTCAGTAGTCAATGTTAAAGAGGGCTCAAGTCTTCAAGGTAGCTGAGATACTACAAGTTTTGTGAAACCCAAGTAGGAGAAGAAGGATGTAAACTAATGCCTGTATTGGGGAAAAAATCAATAGCCCATTATGCCTTCTACTGGATATCCAGCCTCTTTCCTACCAGTAGATGCTTTAGCAGCATATTAATAGTGTCATGCTTGCGTCTTGATGTGGTGAAATGTGGAGAGGAGTGTCATCAGTCGGGGCCCTGAGCCTCAGTTAGAGCCAGACTACGCAGTCTCTCTCTCACTCCCCCCATCCTTGGAGAGAATAGGGAAAAATAACACAAGAAAAAGGCTCGAGATCTGAGATAAGGACAGGGAGAAAATTCTTAATGTTACTGTTATGGGCGAAACAGACTCAACTTGGGGAAAACTATTAATTTATGGCTAAAAACAAAGCAGGATAATGAGAAAGAAAACAAAAACAACTTCTCCCCATCTCTCCCTCTTCCCAAGCTTAACATTATCTCTACTACCTTCCCCTCCAGAGTGGCATAGGGTGGGAAGAAGGAATGGGGGTTACAGTCAGTTCATCACGCATTGTTTTATGCCGCTGCTTTGTTGTCGGGGGAAGAATTCCTCACATTCCTCCCCTGCTCCATCATGGGGAGGTTCCCATGGGCTGCAGTCCTTCGTGAAACTGCTACAGTATGGGTCATTTCTTCCACGGGGTGCAGTCCCTCCAGAACGGCTGCCCCAGCAAGCCCTCCACGGGCCACAGCCACCTTCAGGCATCCACCTGCCCCAGTATGAGGTCCTCCACGGGCTGCAGGTGGATCTCTGCTCCTCCGTGGACCTCCATGGGATGAAGAGGGACAGCCTGCTTCACCATGGTCGTCACCACAGGCTGCAGGGGAATTCTGGCCAGGAGCCGCATTACTCCTCCCCCTCCTTCTTCACTGACCTTGGCGTCTGCAGCCATTCCTCTCACAAGAAAAATTCTTCACAACAGGCTGGCAGTCACCTCTCAGGTTCTCTTCACATCTCATCTCCTCTCTACGTCTTGCAGCCGGGCTGGGCCGAGTCAGGCCCAGGCGGCTGCCCGGCGGGAGGCCAGAGGGTGAGGCCTGCAAGGCCCACAAGGCTCACGCCTCTCCCTCTCTGCCCCCACTCAGCTTCTTCACATCACCTCTTCTCTTTTTTTTTTTTTTCCTGTTTTCCCCTTCTTAAATACGTTATTGCAGAGGCATTATCAAGGAACATTCTGCTACCAACTGGCTCGGCCTCGGCCAGCAGTGGGTCCGCCCTAGGCCCGGCCAAGTCCGCTGAACAAAGGGGAGCGACTTATAGCAGCTTCTTACAGAAGCTACCACCGTAGCACCCCCCCCCCCAATAAAACCAGAACAAGGAGGTAGACCTATAATAGACTAGTAATATATGACACAATTCCATCCATTACTTTCATTCTTCACAGAATTGTCTGTTAATTACTACTGATCTATTACTGACTCATTCATTTGTCACTTTTTGGAAATCAGACCACAAAATCCCAACTAACATTTCACCTAGCATGTCTTTCCTGAGGGACAATAGAACTACTTGAACATGGCACAAAGCTCAAATGTAGCAGAATCAAACACACAAGAGATATAAGGAATAGGTTGCAATCTGAAAATATTTTTACTTGTGTTACAGACACATACTTTCTCATCCATGTAGATAAAGTGCATAATCCTTTACAAAAACTAACCCTGCAGCATAATGATTATGTGGACAATTATGAATATTAAAAAAGAATCTTAGAAAGCAAGCTACTTTCAAAGAACATCACCGTAAGTACACACAATACTTGCAAAGGCAATCTCTAGTAACCTCTTAGAGGAATTAAACCACAAATGTTGATTCTTACTACCGATAAAAACTATTACACTTTGGCTTCTAAAACCATCTTAGACTTGCGCTGAAGCAACAGTCTTACTCAAAGGTACACAGTTTTGCCTAAAGTATTATAAAGGCAGAGATAGGCTCCAAAGCATGACTTTTCTCACTTGTGTCCTCCCATGTTGCTCAGACACAGGCCTTGTGCCAACTTGACAGAACAAGCTTTCAGGACTTGTCTGGGTTTGCCTGGGCCTGAGCTGGTTGTATCTTGGTTAACAGTTGCCAGTGGCCACCTGACTGATGCCTGACCTGGACGGACTTCAGCTCAGTGAATCCCATGGACAATGAAGAGCTGACAGGCCTTGTAGACCCTGCAAAACAAGCAGTAGCCCTTCAGGTTAACTGAGGGTGAGAGAAACAGTTGTGTGGTTTTTGACCTTTAGCTGTGGACTGATGAGACAGAAGCAGACTGTGATGAGAAGACAAATAAATGGAGCCTGAGGTGGACCCAAGACTGATGAGGGAGAAATCCTCACCATGAACATCATACTTTATCTAGAGAAGGACTTGGGATGCTAATGCCCGTTGTGAATCTCTGCTACAGTAGCAACCTTAGGATCCAGAGGAACATTGAAAGTTTCAAAGGGAGAAAAGGGTTGACAGTAGGAAGTTTTCTTAGATAATATATTTATATTGTCAACTATACTTTTTTGCATTAGTTAATTTGGATTGTAAGACTGTTAAAACATTAATTATACTAACAATAGATCCTTGCCTCCATATATGAGATGGGTTCCCTTTTGCTTCCAACAAGAGTGTAACGAGTGTTTTGAGCATAACATCTAGCTCTCATAGAGTAATAATTTACTGCTCTTACCAAGGCACTAGCTCACTTTGCACGGCAAGATGAGTTGGGGTGCACAGGCACTGCCCATTTTACCCTTCTGCCTTAACTTCAAAATGGCATTTTGCAGAGGGAGAAAAGATAAGGCTTATTCCCATGTATGAAATGTAGTCCTAATTAAGATAGACTTAGTTATAGTCCTTTGGCTGTAGCTAGCTAACTTTTTATATCTGCTCTCCAATAAGGAGACCGCAGACATGCATTTGAAAGCAGTCATTACTCCCCTGCAGTTTTCCACCTCCCCTGGATCAAATGGTGTCGTAGTTCAGCCGCGATCGGGACCAGACTACGCAGTTTCTCTCTCACTCCCCTCACCCTCCGAGAGAATAGGGGGAGATAATGTAAGAAAAATGGCTTGAGGTTTGAGATAAGGACAGGGAGAAAATCCTCAAAGTTACTGTTACGGGCAAAACAGACTCGACTTGGGGAAAACTATTCATTTGTTACTACAAACAGCAGGATAATGAGACAGAGAACAAGATAACCTCCATCCACCCCTCCCTCTTCCCAAGCTTTACATTAGCTCTACTACCTTCTCCCCACCCTGCCCCGAGCGGCACAGCGGGGAAGAGGGAATGGTGGTTGCGGTCAGTCCATTACACGTTGTTTCACGCTGCTGCTTCATGGTCGGGGAAGAACTCCTCACATTCCTCCCTTGCTCCATCATGGGGTCCCACCCATACACCACAGTCCTTTGTGGAACTGCTCCAGCATGGGTGATCTCTTCCACAGGGTGCAGTTTCTCCAGAACGGCTGCCCCAGCGGGCCCTCCAAGGACCACAGCTGCCTTCAGGCACCCACCTCCTCCGGTACGGGGTCCTTTACGGGCTCCAAGTGGATCTTTGCTCCTCCGTGGACCTCCATGGGCTGCAGGGGGACAACCTGCTCCACCATGGTCATCACCACAGGCTGCAGGGGAATCTTGGCCAGGAGCCGCATTACTCCTCCCCCTCCTTCTGAACTGACCTTGGCATCTGCAGCTGTTCCTCTCACAAGAAAAGTTCTTCACAACAGGCTGGCAGTCACCTCTCAGAATGTCTTCACATCATCCATCTCATCTCCTCTCCACTTCTTGCAGCCGGGCCGAGTCGGGCCCAGTCGGCCGCTTGGCAAGAGGCCAGAGGGTGAGGCCTGCAAGGCCCATGAGGCCTGCGCCTCCCCCTCTGCGCCTCTGCCCTCACTCAGCTTCTTCACATCTTCTTCTCTCTCTTTTTTTTTATGTTTTCCCCTTCTTAAATATGTTATCACAGAGGTGTTATCACGGGACATTTTGCTACCAATCGGCTCGGCCTTGACCAGCAGCGGGTCCGTCCTAGGCCCGGCTGAGTCCACTGAACAAAGGGGAGCAACTTGTAGCAGTTTCCTACAGAAGCTACCACCTTAGCCCCCCCCCCGACTATACAAAACCACAACAAATGGCAAACCTCTTTCCCATTCTTATTTATATTAAAATTTTCTTCCTTAATGATAGCTGTTACCATTTCCTTGCTGGATAAAATTATCACTTTTATTTTAACAGCTAGCTTTCTACTCTGTGATCAACTGATGAATTATTTTTTCACTTTGTTCCCCTTTTTCTTCCTTCCTTTCTGCACATGGCAGGCGCTTTTACCATCTCATTTTTAAAGATTAATTTAGTTCTAACACGTTCTCTTTTGATTTAACCTTTCTCTTTCCATTCACCTCTACCTTTCTTCCCCATCTAATCTTTATCCATTTCTATCTTACTTTTCAAGGAAGACTGTGTAATCAAACTATAACTTTTCATCTCACGCTAGATCTGATGTGTTATTTAATAGCCTTGTTCCCTTTTGAAATCTATATGCTGATGTATAACTTAGCTGTATACACATTAAACTTCCATGAGGTCATGGCTGGATGGAGAATGGATTGAGAGCAGCCCTGAGGAGAAGGATTTGGGAGTGTTGCTTGATGAGAAGCTCAACATGAGTTGACAATGTGTGCTTGCAGCCCAGAAAGCCAACCACATCCTGGGTTGCATCAAAAGAAGCATGGCCAGCAGGTCGAGGGAGGTGATTCTCCCCCTCTACTCCACCCTTGTGAGATCCCACCCAGAGTACTGCATCCAGTTCTGGAGCCCCCAACAGAAGAAGGACATGGACCAGTTGGAGAAGGTCCAGAGGAGGGTCACGAAGATGATCAGAAGGCTGGAGCACCTCTCCTATGAGGACAGGCTGAGACAGTTGGGGCTGTTCAGCCTGGAGAAGAGAAGGTTCCCGGGATACCCTGCTGTGGCCTTTCACACCCTAAAGGGAGCCTACAAGAAAGCTGGAGAGGGACTTTTGAAAAGGGCACTTAGTGCTAGGATGAGGGATAATGGCTTTGATTAGACATAATGGTTTAGATTAGACATAAGGAAGAAATTCTTTACTGTGAGGATGGTGAGACATTGGAACTGGTTGCCCAGAGAAGCTGTGGGATGTCCCCTCCCTGGAAGTGTTCAAGGCCAGGTTGGATGGGGCTTTGAGCAACCCAGTCTAGTGGAGAATGTCCCTGCCCATCGTAGGGGGCTTGGAACTAGATGATCTTTATGGTCTCTTCCAACCCAAATCATTCCATGATTCTATGATTCTATGATTTTTGGAGGAAAAATTACTCAAAGCTTTGCTTATTTTCAGTGCCATCTAGCTGTTCTTCTGGACATGATGGGAACCAGCAGAGCAAAAAGATTAGTGAATGGCAGAAGATTTTCTAAGTATGAAAGAACCCTGTCAAATTAAACATACATTATCTATAAGTGTCGTGGTTTTGTTAGTGAGGGGGGGCCTAAGGTGGTAGCTTCTGTAGGAAACTGCTAGAAGTCGCTCCCCTTTGTTCAGTGGACTTGGCCAGGCCTAGGGCGGACCCACTGCTGGCCAAGGCCGAGCCGATTGGTAGCAGAATGTCCCGTGATAACGCCTCTGCGATAACGTATTTAAGAAGGGGAAAACAGAAAAAAAGAGAGGAGAGGAGAGAAGATGTGAAGAAGCTGAGTGAGGGCAGAGGCGCAGAGGGGGAGGCGCAGGCCTCATGGGCCTTGCAGGCCTCACCCTCTGGCCTCTCGCCAGGCAGCCGACTGGGCCCGACTCGGTCCAGCCCGGCTGCAAGAAGTGGAGAGGAGATGAGAAGTGAATAAGATGTAAAAAAGATCCTGAGAGACATCTACCAGCCTGTTGTGAGGAACGGCTGCAGACGCCAAGGTCAGTTCAGAAGGAGGGGGAGGAGTAATGCGGCTCCTGGCCAAGATTCCCCTGCAGCCTGTGGTGATGACCATGGTGGAGCAGGTTGTCCCCCTGCAGCCCATGGAGGTCCACGGAGGGGCAGAGATCCACTTGGAGCCCGTGAAGGACCCCGTACCGGGGGAGGTGGATGCCTGAAGGCAGCTGTGGCCCGTGGAGGGCCCGCTGGGACAGCTGTTCTAGAGGGACTGCACCTGTGGAAGAGATGACCCATACTGTAGCAGGAGCATCCACGCCGGAGGAGTTCCACAAAGGACTGTGGCCTGTGGGAGGGACCCCACGATGGAGCAGGGGAGGAATGTGAGGAGTTCTTCCCCCGACCATGAAGCAGCGGCGTGAAACAATGTATGATGAACTGACTGCAACCCCCATTCCCTTTTCCCCCCTGTGCCGCTCAGGAGGGGAAGGTAGTAGAGATAATGTAAAGCTTGGGAAGAGGGAGGGGTGGATGGAGGTTATCTTGTTCTCTGTCTCATTATCCTGCTGTTTGTAGTAATCAATGAATAGTTTTCCCCAAGTTGAGTCTGTTTTGCCCGTGACGGTGACTTTAAGGATTTCTCCCTGTCCTTATCTCAAACCTCAAGCCGTTTTTCTTGTATTTTCTCTCCCTGTTCTCTCGGAGGGTGGGGGGAGTGAGAGAGAGACTGCGTAGTCTGGTCCTGATCAGGGCTGAACTACGACAATAAGAAAGATTTTCTTTGTCACCCAGAGCTAACAATTTCACACATCTACAAAGTTTCCAATCCTACTTTAGGATGCATTTGAGATATGTGAGTGATTAGAGCTTCAATATCAGTTTGTCTTAAAAAAAAAAAGATGTTTTGTACGCACAGTTGGTGACAAGTTCTCAAATAAATAAATAACTAAATCTGCTAGACAGGCACAGTGGATACAGTCACCTAAATTTTCTTAAGCATCAACTGAAGAGTAGGATTTAATCCTGGAATAGGCAAGTTTCCTAGGATTAGAATGCACTGACCAAATTGAGAGAGGAAATAATGTGGAAGAGAATTTTCTGCAGATGTGATTGACTTCTAATATCCTCTAGCAATGAAAATGCTGAATTGTTTTGGGAAACTCTTATCTTTTCATGGTACGGACTTCCTCTTTCTGTTGCACTAAATGGTGCAGTGATACCTTGCTTTATACTGGCCCAGGAAAGTAAAATTATTCTCTCACTCTCTGGTGAGCTGTTAGTAAGGAACTGTTCTGTGGGGAGCTAACTTATTTCTTGTTAATGGTACACATTTGCCAGTTCCTCAGAAATTACGGATATTGTAAGTGGTCCCAGGAGACAGGTATTAGAGTAAAAGCAAGAGCAGGGGCACCATCTCCTACTTGATGTTATATTACAAAATTTGTAATTAAACTGTTTTAACATGTGGGCTTTTAAAAGTGAAATTAGAATACACCAAAATCTGACTTTCCCAGGACTCAGGTTCCTAACAGCTTCTTCTCAGGCTGTTTCTCTTTTGTCCACATTACACAATGGCATCTTTTGAAACAGAAACCAGTAGGACATCAGCCTCTTCCCTGGGTCTTACGTGTTTTCTCCTGCAACTCAATACAGAGTCTAGAGATTATTTCAGTTTAACAAAAGGGTTTATTTAGGGAAGGGAGGGAAAGGAGAATGAATGTTTCTTGGATCACTCTTCCTCACTGCATTTTTGACAGTGAGACTCTTGAAAACCTATTTAGAATCAAATATTAGTGCTTAAAGTAATGTACCAGAAAAATGCTAGGATTTTCATCATATGTTAAGCTTTAACAGACCTAAACACCAATGATCATACTAAAACAACCTCAAATATGGCTGGGGAAGGTGATGCAAACTCTCTCTCCCTAATTTGATACAGTCTGCACAAATGCAATACTGGCTTTTGGCCACACAGTGATCCAGGAAGAGCCCATGAGGCAACAGCAGGAGTTTCAAAACTCTCTTTTTACACACATCACTGTGTAACAATATTAATTCTGTACTCACACTACTAAGAAAAATAAAAATGCCAAAACTCCTCAGGTTTTTTAAAAGTACTGCATAAATACATTGCAGAATGGATGAAGGGACTATGGCTAAAGGGGATGCTGTGCAGTTATCCTTTGTCATGTGTCCACATGCAGAGGAAGCTACAGCCAAATTAGTACTTGCCCCAGACTCAGGAAATTTTTCTTCTTTATCAACTCTGTTCCCTTGTGTCTCATCTTAAACCCACTTTTTTTTTTTGGTGGACATCTGCTCCTGGACCTTCTCAATTCACCAGTAACAATATGTTATGATAAATATTTAGGTGGAGTTCAATTTGCAACTTTGATGCAGTTTTGTCTCTTGCTGCTCTCCCATGACTACAAACTACAATGTACGATAACTCAAGACTAAGGCTTGGCAAGTATGCTATTCTAATATTTTCCTGACTTCCACGGAAATGCTATCAGTTCCTAACAGCACCATAAGCAGATGGTTATTCGTTACAAAGCTGCGTACTGCTAATTTTGAAACTTGCATATGCTACCATTTTCAAGATAACATATGGCTTAAAAGAACAATAAAGCATTTATAATAATGTAAGGACAAGAACAGCAAAAAAAATTTCTTAAAATGCATTGGGCTACTGTGAGTCACATTTCTGCTTTTTGTAGCACAGCTTTCCAGAAAACAGAACAAACCTTTCTAGTGAATGCACACAGTCCCACAGGCTACTACGAGGTGCTGCTGACTTGGCATTCTCCTACTAGGAATTCTCACATTCTCTTCCGAGACAAATGAGCCACTACTGTGAAACTTCTCCTTTCTTCCTTTTAAATCCTGATTTGTTTTGGCTTTTAATACTGTGCAGTCTGCCTTTTGAGATTATCCAATACCATAATTTAACATCCTAAATCGGATCACTAGAAGGATAAGGTTTTTTTTTCAGACATGCTAGTAACAGCATGTTAAAAACATTCATTTGTAAGCTCTCCAAATTTCTGATGCTACATCTTCAAGAATTAAATATTGTTTTCCTTATTTCCATTGAGTTTTTTTTTTTACTACCAGCTTGGCAAATCCAATGGGTAAAACTCACTGTTGGATCAAATTTTACTATTCTTCAATTCATATTGAATTTACCTCTCAGCTTGGTGTTCCAGTCTACCAGTTTCTTTCTAATTCCTCACAACTATAACAATCCATACCAATAATATAACTGCCAAAGTATTTCAGTAACAGTAAAAACTCCCCATTTTGGTTTTCCAATAATCATTCAGTGCTACAATTTTAAATTCTAAACTCAAACCACAAACATATACTTTGCTGTGTTTATTTTACAGCTGAAGTTATGAGTACTTTCCAAGTTTAAATAAAGTTGATGACAAGGAAATGACACTAGAAAATTATTGTATTTAAATAAAAAAGACACAGTCTTATACAAATTCGTACTATGGAAGACTCTGATAAAATTTTCTTACAGTATGGGAGAAATAGAACAGAAATTGAGTTTTGAAGCATTTCTATTTGTTCACGTATTTGAGGTTATGCCTGGCCTATTAGCAAGAGAAACTCAGGATTGCCTAAATACAACCTGAGTTATATCAAGTGGTTTTCTTTGCACATAATTGTAATCTCACATGCTGGGCCTGGGAGGTTATGATGATGAACCACATGTCGTTCATCATTGTTTTCTGTGTCAGAACCTGTAACTATATTACTACATGTTATAGCCTGCCTATATAGACAGCAACAGTGCTTATCTACATGAGATTATGTACTGTAGGACTTGAGCTTTTAAAATGGCTATTTCTCTTCAGCTAATGGAAACAAACCAAGCCTCATAAAAAGCATCTTTTTTGAGATTCCCAAAACTCAGTGGCTTGTATCATATCAATATAATAAACCAAAACATTCCCACAGGGAGGAAAAAGAAGCACTCACAGCTGCTGGTTTTTTATTGATACTCTCACACTTTTCTTTGTCCATTGACAGGTATAAAAAGACACATATAACTTCAGAGAAGGAAAAAACCACAAAATAGTGCTATTTGTCTTCTGAACAGAAGTATCTGCGTATAAAATAGATATGTAAAAAGCTGTTGAATTACTTATCTCACCTTATCCACATTACCAAAGGATATGGTAGGTGTTGAAATTTTTTTTATTTTTAAACAAATACACTTTTAAAAAATGCACAGCTTGGAAAAAAATATAAAGGAACATAAATTTGCAACTGATAAAGAGAGTTGGTTTTGGAAGAACTCCACTGGAGGGATAGGTAGTGGGAGAGAAGAATTAGTTTTTACCAAAGAAGAAAAAATGTCTGTGTCTACCCAAGAGGAAACTGAATGAAACCAAATATTTACGTAACAGGCGAGGAGGAGGGATCAATTTTTAAAAGTATTCAGAAGTAAGTAGAAAAAGGGAAAAATGTTTCAACCTCAGTCAGAAAGCTTGAATCAGTCGCTCAGTAGAGGTACAGCTTGCAACACTTAGAAAAGATACTGCTATATGGCTAAGTAGCTGGCTTGTATTTTTCCTCCATGTCCATACCTGCTGTCCTCATGTCCTTGCTGGATTTATAGTTCCATTCCTTTAGAATAAATGCTTGGACATTTTATGTATAGAATCTCACCTGTATGATGACATCTGCTTCTACGTCCTTGAATTCCAAAGTATTCATTAGGAATGTGATGGAAATCTCCCTTGAATGATGAACTTAAAAAAGCTGCTCTTGAAAGAGCTGCTCTTGAAGCATCATTAATCTTTCCATCTTTCTAGGCATAGAAATCGGTGTACTGTCACCATCCATTCACTATGACAGGTAAAATGAATTTTTCTCCTAGACTTATGGAAAACAAAAATGGCTTTAGAAAATGCACTGTGGTCATAATTCTGATCAAGAAAGGGAGCATAATTCATGTATTGTCTAAAGAAGGCTCAGTAAACTCTATTCCTTCAGATTTTATTCTTTGCTCATCTTCATGAACTTCCTATTCTCAGCACACTTAGAAGAACAGCTAAATTACTGGAAGTAAAAGCCACTGGTGTCTGTATCCTGGCAATGTAAACTCAAGTAACAACCAGTGAGATTTGGAGACTGCTGACTGGACTCTGAAAATAAGAAGATATTTCCTCAAAAATTTAAATCAAGACTGAAGTTAGCTGGAATAGTTCATAAATAATTTTCCTCCTTTGTCCCAACAGTGAGTGTCAGAGAAACTTAGAGATAGCATATATCTTTCCAAGATGGGAAAAATGTTTCAGAGAATATGCCTTGTTGATTAGTTACAGCTACCAATAATATAAATCTACCTGTTTTCAGTTGATTTTTCTCTTCTTCTGTAAAAACAAACAGAAAATATGTATATCTGCTATAAATGCAAAAGAATAGTAAAGCTATCAAACGTCATTCTCACTGGGGTTTTTGTGGCACTGCTAACAATCTGAGTAAATTATTTACTTTAAAATGAAATAGGAAAAGTACAAGGGAAAGAAGGAAAATAAAAATAGTAAAATGAGAAGCATGAAAAAGATTTTTAACTATTTACTATTATCAGTATAACCACAAAAAGGTCGTGAACATCCTAAAATGTTGTCTCCTGGCCTTTGCCCACATTAGTGTGCTCCATATTAGTGACTGATACCAATAAAATTAACTAATTACTTGAAAAACTTCCTTCACAAATAATCACAGGCATATCAAAAGGTGTAGCTGAAATAAAAATAAGTATACATAGAAATATACTTCAGCTCTTTTTCTCTATTTCTTCCAACTTTCTTACTCCCCAAATGCTCTTTGAAACAAACAAACAAATATCATATTTTTGAGACTGTTTCGTGTTAGTTTTCCTCTGTTCTCATCCCAGAGTAACTATAGTAAGCCCCTGTAGTTGGCATAGGGTCTGCATGAGAGACCTCTATTATTTTAGGATGTGTGTGACCTGAATGTCCCCTGATTCTTGATTCTACAGACTCATTCAGATGTAAATAGAAATCTCCTTTCAAAGAATCAATGAAGAGCTCCAAAGGCACTCCTGGTTTCTCCTTCCCCAGTACATCTGCTCCTGTTTCACCTCTCACCACTTCCACCTGTGTGGTCCTGCTCCAGCTGCAGTTCTCTGTCCTCTGAACTGGACTGACTCAGTTTGCCTGGTGGCACTGTAGACTAGAACACAAGAATAACTTCAAATAAAAATAACTATAATCTCCACTGCAAAGAGCTGTTGTTTAACCTGATATTATTTCAGTGATGATACGTCAACAATAATTGACTACATAACTAGTAGTTATGTAGTTCCTACATACTAACGATGTAGGAACTAGAGTTACAGAATACACTCTCTGTAATAAGACAGCTGCTGTAGGCAGCATTCCTTGGCGAGTAATAAATAAAAGGAGGGCTCATCACAGCCAAACACCACATCTACTGTTCTTTTCATAAACAAGTGTCTGTCTTCTGGAAATACAACATTTCTACTAATTTCTCGGGAATTTAAAAGTGTAAAATTTCTACAACTGTTCAAATAACATATTTTACAAATTCTCAACCTCCCTCCCAACCCCAGAATATCTGAGGGGTGGGATTTTTAATACTTTGCAAATTAAAACCAAACCCCTAATTTTTTTTATGGACTTTAAAATGGACTTTAAAAATCTATAAGCTAGGGATTGCAACTTCTTACCATATTTTTCACCCATTTCCATCTGGATCCAGAATACACTAACTTATACAGTATTAAAAGAGCTATATCTACTACTATCATGCCTAGTGCAAGGCAAAATTGTGGAATAAATTGAGATTAATTTAAGGATCTATCAAATTTAAAGCCAAGCATGTACCATTACAATTCAGTAATAATGAAAAACAAAGAAAGTAATATTTTAGTGGATGACAGTCTTGTTAAGAAAAGTGTCTGCCATATAAAAATGTCTGCCGTCAGTACATGCTTATATATAACATGAAACTACCAGAGCTCAAAGCTTTTTATCATGTGTTTATATAAAAACTTCACAAGATAAACTAGGCACATTTATTGCTACAGAAAAGGTTAAAGTGAAAAAATAAGAAAATACAAAAGTGTAAAAAAATATATTAGACAGGAGCATTGATCCAGAGAACATGAAAGAATACATAATTCTGTATTTGCAATGTTAGTTTGTGTCTATATATAAGAAAAAAAAAGAAGAATGTAGTTAAAACCTAGTCTTGTTTGAACTTTGTCATGTCATCTCATATGGATCTCAAAGAGCGATAAAATTAATTAAAAATAAATGGTAAATTAGCAACTTCCTTGAGAAACAGGAAGCAGATCTTCAGTCAGTGCTCCAGATGAAGATTAGGAAACAGTATACGCTACACCATAGAAAAAATAAACCCAAGGAATAACAACAATGTTACATCTGGTGACAATATTTGAGTAGTAAATGGAACATGTAGTAATTCAGATACACTCCTACCACAGTGCACTGCATTATTTAATTTAGCTACATGTCTGACTATCCGTTTCATTCTCTTCAATTCTTATTTTCTGAACTATGCTGGATGTGGGAGAATTTAGAACGCAAACTCCACTTCAATAAACACTTACGAAAAAATAATCCTTTCAGATTTTTAACCTGACACATGAAATCAGTGTGCATAACCACATGAAGAAAAAACCAAAATTGCTGTCTTCTAAGCTAGGTTCACTGCCTTTTACTTGAAGGTGGCTTAACAGTAGCAAGGATCTTCTTCTTATGCAGAATTATCTATGAATAATTAGAAAGAACTAAGTTTTGATCTCAAACAGTTGCAGCAGTTTTAAATATATGCTTCCTTCACCACATTTAAACCAGTAACATTTGTATGACTGAGCAGCAAAATTTCTCCAGGTTTAGCGGCTGAAATGAAATTTTATGAGTTTCAGACTTAGTGTGATACATTTCGCAAGAGTACTAAGTTGATATTTTAGGAGACTTTTTGCTATTGATGGTATCGAGGTTGTGATGGTTTAGCCCGAATCACCACACAGTTTCTCGCTCACCCTCCCCAGCGGGATGGGGGAGAGAACTGGGAAGGAAGAAGAACTCGTGGGTTGAGATAAAGACAATTTACTAAAATAAAAAGGGAAAACTAAAATAATAACAGAATATAAGGATATTAAAATATACAAAGTGAACAATATGTGTTTTCTCACCACCCGATGTCCCAATGACCGATACAGCCCGTCCTGAGCAGCGATCACAGCAACAAAACTGAGCAGCAAGCAAAGGAGCAAAAGGGAGCCAGCAAGGTAGAGGGAATGATGCCAGCAAAACGAGCAGGAAAGATGGATGCCAGGAAGGCAGACACCCACCCTGGCCTGCCCCCACTTATATACTAGCATGACGTTTACGGCATGGAATACTCTCTTTGGCCAGTTTGGGTCAATTATTCTGTCTGTCTTTCTTCCAGCTTCCTGCATCTGCAAATTAGTGAGACTTGGAAAGCAGGATGGTGTCCTTGGTCTCATTCACAACAACTGGTATCACCAGGGTGTTTATCAACATTCTTCACACATGAAATCCAAAACATACCAGCTACTGAGAGGAAAATTAACTCCATCCCTGCCAAAACCAGGACAGAGGTGCTCTGTAAAGCAAGCTCAAGAAAGCGAAAGAATGACAGAATCCAAGAAACTCTATAAATGAAAAATGTAAGAGTTACCTATTAATTGTTAGCAATAACTTTTAAGGAAGACATGAGATTTGAGAGAAATTTTTTTTACAAGACCTCTATTTTAACAAGTGAAAAAGCAATAAGCTGAAATTTATGAAGAAAGCTGTTCTGTTTGCATCATAATCTGACCCAATACTTGGCATTCACCACCTCCAAACTAAAAGATACATTTGGATTTGATGCAATGAGATTCAAACACGTTTTAGAAAAAAAAAAGTAACATATTTACTTGATATTTAAAGATGCAGAAGTTTTTTAATATACTTTTTTCTTCATATTTAGAATCATTAGGAATTTGAGAAATAAATGATTGTTAATTAAACATACGAAATGTTATTGTTTCTTTCAAATCCATAGCTAAATCTTATTCCCCAGAGAAAAAGGTAGGTTAGTAGTTTGTCTGATTCTAAAATTTAATAATTTGTGAAGACCATCTTACATAGTCTCTCTGTGCACAGTTAACAGGGATCTGTGGCTTTCTGTGGGCTAGAGAGTGCAAAATAATTGTGAAGGAAACTACCCTGCATCCCCTGCAACTACTTTTTGAGTTAAACTATCCTATGTCACTAGGATCCAGATTAGGGTTTGCAGTCACAACAATAGCATCTCCTTATCAAAAGCTTAACCATACAGAAGGCCTCATGTGGAATCCTGGGTTCAGTTTTGGGCTCTGTATTTCACGAAGGGCATTAGAAAAAGGACACAGTAAAGCAGTGATAAAGACTGGAAATCAAGAAAGTATTAGGTATTAAAAACATTGAAAGAAATGGAACTATTTATCTTGAGAAAGAAAACTCAGATGTAAGGGCATTGGACATAGCCATCAAGTGTTTAAGGAGGTGCTGTAAAGAGAGAATAACTCTGCCAGGGACACCTGGCAACAGTCTTAAGCTTCAAAAACGAAGATTCAGATTAGAATAAAATCTACCAATAAAGACGGTGCATCAGTGGTATATGTTGCTTGGAAAGGTCATGGAAGTTCAGTGGAGATTTGCTTCACCAGCACATGGACAGCATTAGTGTGCAGGGTGAGATGGGCACACTATTTTTAAATTCTGCTACCTGATGTGCAGTTCTCACTTCAGAGGAAAGTGATTGCTGCTGCTATAGCTCCTGTGAAGGAGTAATTGCCTTGCTCCATCCTTGAATCTTCAAAGAGATAACAAGAAAATCACATATTTGTTAAGCAATACGCCAAATTCTCCTTCCCAGCATATTGCAGAAATAGAGGCTGTCAAAATGTGATTCTTTTTTATTTTTGACCTTCAAATATCAGTTTTGTCCTTAGGACTGACATATTTATTATGGCCACATAAAAATCAGGATACAAAAATGTATCACAGCAGGAGCCACGACCATTGCACTGCATGTTTCATTGCTAATATGTGCAGATCTCCTACTACACACACGATGTCAAGGAATTATATTCCACTGTAGTCCATTTCAAATCGCAGGAAATAACATATCTACAGAAGGGTTACCCTATTTTTACACTGGAAAGGTAACCCAGCCACTAACCGCAGTCAACCTCTTCCCCAGTGACACAGCATTAGTGCAACTTACCTACAAGGCTGGAAAGAAGCAATTGCTCCTTTACCTCTGATCCCCACCCAAGGCCTGCTCCTCTGTCTCAGTAACCCCACTAGCCTCCCTTTTCTACACCTTGATGCCAGGGTTATTTGCCAGTATGAGAGTGAAAGTACAAGGCTAGCAGGCTCCTGAGAACAGATGGGAGTGGGACAGCACTGCAAGTGATGGATTGCCTAAAGATGTAAAGTCTCATTTTCAAGGCACAGCATTTTTAAAGGTATGGTGGTTTTCTCAGGATCAGGTGATTTATGGGGAATATATAGTCATACTTTCCTAGGTCAGGAGAGCCCTTACTGTTTATCATTGAAAACCTTCCACAGAGAACACTTTTAACTCGAGACCTGGGGGTATTGTGCAGTGGTTTACAAGTACTGGATGCTTCTTCTCTCCTGTGCCCCCCAGTGGCAAATGCTCACTGGGTTCAAATTCCTGAACTCACCTCCAGAAACAGAAATAGAGCTACTTCTCCTGCCTATGACAGTTTAATATGAAGTACTTGTGAGTGTAAATAGGGAAGTTTGACATTGCCACCTTAAAACAGATCAGTCTTTCAAAGCAGCACTGGGGGTGGAGACAGAGGGAGGGAAACTTCTGACCGGGAGACTGAGGTGCTAAAAGCAAAATATTGCTGGGAAGAACAGACATTGAATAGAAGGGTATGCTGTTTTATGTAGATAAGACTGTATGTAAAGCAACCAAATACCTCCTTATTTACTAGGGAGACAAAGACAAACCTCATTCACCCAGGGGAGCTGGATATTTGAAAGCTATAACCATTATTCAAACATTTATGTCTGGTTTCTTATTGTTTTCAGCTCACATTTACCTATTGTTGCAGGGCGTCATAAATTATTAGTAAAACTTTTTAAATCATGAAAAGCAGGATGTTTTCTTGAAAAAGGTGGAAGCTATTTTGGGAGCTTTCCAATAGTTTTAAATTGCATGTGAATTTTTATATTTAAAATCTCTGTGCACATTTTGCTCATACTGATTTTGCTTGATAACACGTGGTCTTTCTTTAAGTCCTGCTATTTTCTTGGTCTCAATCTCCCACACACTTAAGACGGAGTTCTCATCTCACTCACATAATGCCACCGACGGCAGTGAAGACATTCTTTTTTAGCCAACGTAAACAAGATTAGACCTTCAGTATAAGGAACCAAAAGCTCTTCAGCTCAGATACACAGAAACCACCACCAGTCAAACTGGTGAGCTCCAGGAATTAGGTCTCCTGGGACAAATACAGTTCTTGTACCATCTTTTAGTCAAAAGACTACTCTATAATCCTGCACTACTGCATTATTCAAATATAATGGATGAAATTAGTTAGGAGCTGAAGAACTTAGTTAACAAATGTCCTCATGCTGTAGGATAAAAAAAAAAAGAAGAAAAAAATCATAAAAAGATAAAAGGAAGTTGGTAGTATTTCTAAGAAATAGTCCTCAGGAGAAGCAGAGCCACTCCTGAGAAGCAGAGCCACTAAATCAGCATATCCAACCAGATCAGTAATTAACAATATTGGCACTAACAACCTTCAGTAGCACGGCAGCATGCTGATACCACTTGGGATTCCTGTGACCATTATTGCAGAAGAAAGGACGAAAGATTGGAATTTGCATAGATAGAGGAAATGGGAGGAAAGAAGTGGTTTTGAGAGAGAAAATAAAGTTTATGGGCTAGAAAAAGTGACAGGTTTTGAACTAAACTAGCTCAAACTTTAAGCTTTGGTTCCAAATGTACTGCTTCTCAAGCATACCACTATTTAAAAGAGGAAGGGAAAATGCACTTTATTTCATAGTTTGAAAACAACTGACCTTTTAAAGCAGAGGGAAGTGATTGCTTATGAACAGTATCTTTAAATTTAAAAAATACAGCTAGGACATAGTTGGACTATGTCTTAGAATATTCTGATCATTCATATTCAGTTAACCCAAATGACTACTTTCTGTTTCAAGTACAATAATCCTTCTGGCTACTCATAAGAAAAATGAGGATGTATTAAGTGGAAAGAGGTTGTGGGTGAGAAATCTTGTGAAATACAAGACCCAACTATACCTTCAAAAGAAGCCTGTGGAAAACTGAGCCTTTTTTTTTGAAAAAAAAGTATAGCCTAAATCACAGATGAAACAATCCATTAAAATGTTAGCAGTACATCTTGCAATACATTGAGTCCTCGAGTCACAGACTGAGGAAAGCTGCTCTCAAACACTTGCTCTATTTTTATACTCCTTTCTAGACAATGATACTTCTGCTAGACAGATAACGCAAATTTGGCTATTTGGTTTGACTCAGCATGTCATTCTGTGGTTTTATGCCCACTTAGTAGTTCTAATTAATGTATTAAAACAAGGAAGTGAAAAATAAATCAGATCTGCAGCTGTATCTCCTGGATGGCTGTACTGTAACCAGCTTAAAAGCTAGTACTAAAAACTGCCTGGACTAATAGAAACAATGGATCAGGTTAACCAGTGCAACTCCATAGGCTGTCAGTCATAAACTACAGAACCATAGAATCATAGAATGGTTAGGGTTGGAAGGGACCTTCAAAGGTCATCTAGTCCAACCCCCCTGCAAGGAGCAGGGACATCTCTGACTAGATCAGGTTGCTCAGAGCCTCATCCAACCTGGCCTTGAACGTTTCCAGGGATGGGGCATCCACCACCTCTCTGGGAAACCTGTTCCAGTGTTCTACAATCTCATTGCAAAAAATTTTTTCCTAATATCTAATCTAACTCTACCTCCCTCTACTTTGAGACCATTACCCCTAGTCCTGTCACAACAGGCCCTACTGAACAGTCTCTCCCCATCTTTCCTGTAGGCCTCCTTGAGGTACTGGAAGACTGCTATCAGGTCTCCCCAGAGCCTCCTCTTCTCCAGGCTGAACTCTCAGCCTGTCTCAGCCTGTCAACTCTCTCAGCCTGTCCTCATAGGAGAGGTGCTCCAGCCCTCTGATCACTTTTGTGGCCCTCCTCTGGACCCTCTCCAACTGGTCCATGTCCTTATGTTTGACTATGGTCAAACCATTGATATACTTTATACACAGTATATAGATATACACACCAGATATATCCTTCATAGAACTATGTCATAAATAGACCTTTTCCAAGTCACTCTGCAAGTGTTCTGCATGATGTAAGGATCACCTTGACCCGAGAAACATTTATAACCTCACCAAAAAGAAAGAGACGACATCTTCACTCTTCGAAAAAAAAAGTTAAGACTGTTAAGACTGCGTTAAGAAACAGTTAAGACTGTGTTAAGAAATCACTTGCAGTTATTCTTATCTCCGGCCAAATAGTGCCTGTATTCAGCCTTTCAAGCTCTGCATATAAATAACTAGCACAGAACACTGTCTACCCCTTCCACATACAAGATTTAGAATTTTATTTAAAATACAGCCTTTGAATGATGATCTACAGAAAGAAACATAGGATATTCTTTCTCATTAAGAATAGGTTAAAAAAAGTCATCAAGAGGATAAAAGATGAAAATACTATATGCAGAGAAATAAGACCTTTCATTTACTTCTTAAACTATTTTGCTAATTACTCTCCCTCACAAGGTGCGTCTTGGGAAAATGAAACTTAATGAGGGGAAGGAATAATAATTAAGCATCTAAAAATGAAAAAGGTTTGGATTCACGTATCAAGGCCTTTGAAAGTACAGAAAATTGGAGGTGATGAACAAGAATACAAAGAGTAGAAAAATCAGAGTAGAAAGGCTTAGAATAGAAGATCTTAATGATAACAGCTCTTACTTTGAACCTCCGGTCTTTCTTTTTCACTCACAACAATACAAAATAATTTTATAAAACTGTACTACTCCTGTTTATATGAAGAAACTATTTATCTTTTAATACCAAAAGTATCCACATTTTTGGCAAATTGTTGCCTGTTCATTGAATTAAAACTCTTTCTGCTGGGATGCTCTGAGATACCCCCAATAGCAATCACAAACACTTAATCGTCTGAGGAGTCTACAGATAGTGCCATTGTATTTTCCCCCAACTCCATCACTTGAGGGTAAGTTTCATAGCTTCATTTTTTATTATTTGAAATAGAATGGATATAAAAGAACAACGCTTACTGCAATCATAGTTTATTGTGATCATGTCATATTAAAGGAAAGGAAGAAAGATTTAAAATTACTGTAGAGAAATGGATCCAGCAAATCACATTAGAAATGAAATATATATTCAGTGAAATCGCTCATTTTCTGAAATATTCTTTAAATATTTATGTCTAAAATGAAACAGGACAATCATAGCACAGATCATATACCACAGAAAGGAGGTGTAACTAGGGTAAGGGCAAACACTGTTTACTATTATATTTAAACACAAAAAACCATTTTGTACCTGAGAAGTTAACAGAAAAACATGGATATCGTTCTTCTCAAATGTACTAATCTTAATAATAAAATAAATCTGGTCAGATACAGATGTGTAAACAAAATGTATATAATTTTATTTTATTTTGAGCTCATGAGGCAAATCTGTGTATAATGCCTATATGAGATGCACAGATGCATAGCATACTGTAACACTAGTGGTAATTTTGTGCTCATCCTAGAAGTATGGTACCTTTTACATTGAGTACCTTGTACCTTTTATATCTGAGATTTGCAGTAGCATATAGATACTCAGTTCTCTCTAAAAGTCAGTGGCCTCCCTCTAAGGCTTTGTGCTCATGTTTTTTTATGTGGACTCAGAATATCTTGGCAATCAACATAAAAATCTGAGTCATTCTTGACATTTCATGGTACACAGCTATTTCAGTGGAAGTGCCCACTATGATACAGGTATACTCAAAGGACTGTAAAGGATTGGAAGGTCAAAGGTCTTCTGACACACAACTAAAAAAAATATTACCTGTACATTATATCACTCATCTCAATAAGAAAATCTAAAGTTACCTGAGCTCACTTGCTTACAGTACTGTGTTCTTTAACTGTGATTACACCACTTAAAAGGAGGATCCCTGTGGAACTGGGATGGAACGTGGTCTGGCAGAGAAAGGGGTTTTAAATCTGAAAAGTAACCAAAGGCCCAGGAAAGTTCCAACCTCACAGCAAGACTGAGGAATGCAAAAGTAAGTTAAATGAGACTCAGAGCAACTATATATGTGCAGGGCTAAAGGGCTGCTTGCATGTGAAGTGAGTAAAGATTCCTATATAGTCCTGGTGAGCCTCAGACTAGACAAATTAAAAAAATTATCTGGGGAATACTGAGGTCAGTAAGTGATGCATCGGGCTTGTTTTTGATCCCATTTACCCTGGTTTCTCAGTGGCATTTTTCACTTACTTTCGTAATTTACTCTTTAATTGCTTTGGCATCAGATTTAAGACCCATGTGCAGAAGCAAATTAGAAGGACACATATCTTTCTCTAAATACGCCATTGAGTTCTTTACCACATCAAAGTAGGTCTGATAACTGGAAAACTGAAAATGGATCACTTTAGGAAGAAATAAACAGTATCTTTGGCCTTAACTTCTAGACTAAATTCAGGTAAAAGTCCTCATGAAAATCATTGAGGATCCTGCCCACATGGAGACTGCTATGCAAAGCTTAAATTGTCAAAGCAGTAAGAAGCAATTCTTCAAGGAGCAATCACTCTGTAAAGGAAGTCAATAATCTATTTACAGGAAACGTATATTACAGATGTAGATTAACACTTACTCACCATATTTGGAATGTTAAAGAATAGTTTAAATGTGAATGCAAAATTGCAATAGCAAAAATTAACAGTTGAGAAAATAACATCCTGGGAGATATACTCAGGATTGTGATTAAAAATTGTAGAATTATTCTCGGTGATTGATATTGACGGTTTTTGCCTCTCTTTCTGTTGACAGTTCTTTGATGATAGAGTAGGAGTGCTCAAGATTCGCTTATTTGCAATGTACATGCTATTCAAGGACTGTTCCTCTCTAGTGGAGGACTAGAAAACTGAATTTTGCACTTGTGTAACAGCATGTGCTTGAGCTACTGAATAAAAAAAAAAAAATATGAGGCATAAAAAAATGAGAATATGAAAGCTGAGTGCTGAGGAGATAAATACAATTTTGGTAAACAATTATAAAAACTATTTACCAAAGATACTCAAGATCAGTAAATTTTCAAAAATAACCATGGATAACTCACAACTCAAAAAATTAAACAAAGGTGATAAATCTCAGTCTTTAGATTAAAAATATATTAATTTAAAAAATTGTAATCCTCTAAAATGTAGTCAACCGAAGTAAGTGCACACTTTTGTGGAAACATCATCTACTTCGAGTATATCATTCAGCAAAGTTTAACATTCCTGTAGGCTGTACTTCCACTCCAGCTCTCTTCTAAGAATGTGGGAGCCTCAGGCACCATGAAAATAACCCCCCAAAATTAGTAAACAACAGAAATAATATTTGAACAAACTTTCCTATATTTTATCATGTTGTTACTTGTCTACATAAAATTTTAATGCAAAAGGCATGCATTTTATGACTAAGTTCAGTAGAATTTTTGAGATTGATATAAAATTCAGTTGTCACTCATTCTATCAGAATACAGAATGATTGCTAGCTATGCAATTGCTAACAATTTTTGCAGGCTCAGGACTCGTCATATGGAATAACAAATATCTCCTTTCTGAATGGCTAAAATAATCCCCAAAATATGTTTCAGAAGAAAACTCTTAACTCAAAAAAAATATTTCAGATTAAACAGAGAGGGCACAACAGGTATTGACTATTGGGTCTCCCAACACTTGTTCCCATAGCGTCCTGCTTCTGCCCTTGTGAAGAGCAGCTGTGGAAGAATAGCATGTTCCTGCTCATCAGATCCAATCCCATCATCTCTTCCTACTTGCATGACAAAGTGTCATAGTTTAGCCGTGCTCGGGACCAAGCTACACAGTCTCTCAGTCACTCCCTGCACCCTCCGAAGGAACAGGCAGAGACAATAGGTTTGAGATAAGGACAGGGAGAGATGATTGAAGTTACCATCATAGGCAAAACAGACTCAACTTCGGGAAAACTATTTATTTATTATTATTATTAATAAAACCAAAGCAGGATAATGAGTAAGAGAACAAAATCAACTTCCCCTCATCTCTCCCTCTTCCCATGCTTAACTTCATTCATAGAATCATAGAACCATAGAATGGTTAGGGTTGGAAGAGACCTTCAAAGGTCATCTAGTCCAACCCCCCTGCAAGGAGCAGGGACATTTTCAACTAGATCAGGTTGCTCAGAGCCTCATCCAACCTGGTCTTGAATGTTTTCAGGGATGTGGCATCCACCACCTCTCTGGGCAACCTGTTCCAGTGTTCTACAACCCTCATTGTAAAAAAAAAATTCCTAATATCCAATCTAAATCTACCTCCCTCTATTTTGAAACCATTACCCCTCATCCTATCACAACAGGCCCTACTGAACAGTCTCTCCCCATCTTTCCTGTAGGCCCCCTTGAGGTACTGGAGGGCTGCTATAAGGTCTCCCCAGAGCCTTCTCTTCTCCAGGCTGAACAGCCCCAACTCTCTCAGCCTGTCCTCATAGGAGAGGTGCTCCAGCCCTCTGATCATCTTTGTGGCCCTCCTCTGGACTCTCTCCAACTGGTCCATGTCCTTCTTATGTTGGGAGCTCCAGAACTGGACACAGTACTCCAGGTGGGGTCTCACCAGGGCAGAGTAGAGGGGGAGAATCACCTCCCTCGACCTGCTGGCCACACTCCTCTTGATGCAGCCCAGGATGCAGTTGGCCTTCTGGGCTACAAGGGTGCATTGCCTGCTCATGTTGAGCTTCTCGTCCACCAGCACTCCCAAGTCCTTTTCCTCAGGGCTGCTCTTGATCCATTCCCCACCCAGCCTGTATTTGTTCCTGGGATTGCAATGACCCAGGTGCAGGACCTTGCACTTGGCCTGGTTGAACTTCATGAGGTTGGCACGGGCCCACCTCTCCAGCCTGTCAAGCTCCCTCTGGATGGCATCCCTCCCTTCCAGCGTGTCGATGGCACCACAGTGCTTGGTGTTGTTGGCAAACTTGCTGAGGGTGCACTCTATATTCAATTATCTCTACCTCCTTTGCACCTCCCTGAGCAGCACAGAGGGGGGAATAGGGAATTGGGGTTACAGTCAGTTCATCACACGTCACTTTCTGCTGCGCCTTCCTCCTTGGGGGAAGAATTCCTCACATTTCTCCCCTGCTTCAGTGTGAGGTCCCTCCCATGGCTTACAGTCCTTGATGAAGTGCTCCAACAGGGGTCGTTTTTCCACGGGGTGCAGTCCCTCCAGAATGACTGCTCCAGTGTGGGCCCTCCACAGGCCACAGCCTCCTTCAGGCATCCACCTGCCCCAGCGTGGGGTCCTCCACAGGCTGAAGGTGGATCTCTGCTCCTCGTGGGCCTCCATGGCCTGCAGGGGGACAACCTGCTTCATCATGGTCATCACCACAGGCTGCAGGGGAATCTTGGCCAGGAGCAGCATTACTCCTCCCCCTCCTTCTTCACTGACCTTGGCGTCTACAGCTGTTCCTCTCCTAAGAAACTCTTCACATCTGGCTCAGGCAGACACCTCTTCACTTCTTGCAGCCGGGCTGGGCCGAGTCAGGCCCAGGCGGCTGCCCGGCGGGAGGCCAGAGGGTGAGGGCCACAAGGCTCACGCCCCCCCCCTCTGCCCCCCACTTCTGCTTCTTCACTTCTTCTTATTTTTTTTATTTTTCCTCTTTTTAAATAGATTATCACAGAGGTGTTATCAGGGAATATTCTGTCACCAATTAGCTTGCCCTGGACAGCTTCAGGTCCACTCTAGACACGGCCGAGTCCACTGGACAAAGGGGAAACTTGTAGCAGCCTCTTGCAGAAGCTGCCACTGTAGCCTCCCCGCCCACTGCCACTCAATAAAACTAACACACCAAGGTAAATCTTCATTGCTTTCTACTTCTTTGTGCATGACAAAACCAGCACAGAAACAGGAGGGTGAGCACCATTTGTTTTTAGTAAACTATAGAGAGCTCTGCTTATTAAATCCTGGTCAGTTACACATATGCAGGCCTACAGACAGCAACAGGGATATGCAGTCACCACAGAAGTCAGCACTTAGAGAGGACTGAGTTGCTGAGGTACCGGTGATGATATACTTTTGTCAACAGAATTTTCATATAAGTGATGGTGTCTGAGAAGGAAAAATAATCCTATTTGACTTTCTTTCTCTGTGTTGAATTTGCAAGACTTAGTTACAAGAGCAGAATCAACGCCTCAACAACTTCATCACTGTGAAACAACCACATAAACCACCACATTTCATACCATAACATGTACAGCTACAACTTCTCTTTTTGAGACTATTCCATCAGCTGTTAAACACCTCCTGTCAAACAGTACTGTGGAGTGGTGCCACTGCAAGTGTTATTAAATATTAATTAAATGATTTAAATATAATTAATATTATTAAGTAGTAAATTTTTCCACTTGTAAAACTGAGGGGGTCTTTTTTGGAAAGTTTGGTGTATGAATACTTTGGCTTAATTAATGGGACATTGCTTGGAAGAACAATCAGAAATAAGAGAGTAGCTCAAGCTGAGACACCCTTCAGCAAATACTAGGGTATTGCTAGTGGAGAAAGGAAGATCTTTTCACTTCAGTGTTTTCACCTTTCTTCCAGCTAGCTGATAAAACTGGTTGAAGATCAATAGCTCTGTGATGAAGCTTTGAAACGATCTCCCCAGCAGGTGACTTGAGGAGTAGATATCAGGGAGGAAGCTGACACATTCCTTGGTTCAGCATGTTTGAAGAAGCTACATCTATCTAAATTGGAGGGTCTACCTTAGAAAATACAGACAGAAATTGGAGTATTGTTTTATGCTTTTATTTTAAAAGCTTTTTCTGCATCTCATTTAAGAAAGCTAATGAGTACTGTAGCGCTGTACCACTGACTGCACGCTTGCAAAGGGCTGAAGAGCCCTTACCTGTTCTCATTTGGACTAGCTAAAGGGTGTTACAACCCAGAAAACTTGTTAAGAATGGAATAATTCTCTCATGGGATCCCAGCTTAATACAGGTTCAAAACAGCTGATGTTAGAGGTAATACAATGGTTTTGGTCTAACTTCTCTGTAAGAGGTACTGTCTTTGGCAACAGCATATGAAGGGCATCTCTTGAAAAGGCACTTACTGGAAATACTGTTCTGGACAAGACTTCAGTCACAGAAGTACTGCTTCTAGGGCATATTGAGTGATTATACTAGAGCTGTGCTCAATGGTTCCCATCAGGAGTATCACAGTGTCTGCGAAATGTCAACACTGGCTATCCTAACCAGCTCAGGGAATTATGCTCTTGAAAAAGTGTTTTAGGTACAGGTGGACTTCCCTCCACTAACTTCTGAGTTTTGAGCTGCTAAAAGCGTTCACCATTTCTTATCACTGAACTCTCAAGTGACGCTGTATGGTCTGAGTATCAGTTTATGAAGACTTTGCGATGCTTTGAGATCAAAGACTGTAGATTAACATACAAGCAGCACGTAAATATTTTAACTCTCTCACACTCAGAACTCTGTGCTGGCATTTCTAGATAGTGAGCTTGTTCACTTCAGTAACATGCAGTCCCACATATGATTCTGCTGAAAGAATTGAATGCTACAGTGCCACTATAGTCAGTCTCCATCACACTTCACCATTAGTTTCAAGATACAGAATTATCCCAATGGAAAAAAATGGTTATAGGTTACTTCTAGGCAACCCTAAGGCAACATTTGTAGTGTCTGTGTAAATCCAGCCTCCTCCACCACATATTATTTACTCCTAGACAGAGAAAGGAGATATTTACTTTGCCCTTATGCTCTTGTGAAAATGTTTGTTATGATGACTTGATTTATTACTATTATTCTTTAGATAGGCTTCTCAAAGATCTTGTATCAAAAACACAAATCAAAGATCTTGAGCTTTATCAAAATTGATCAGTAATTTACTTCATTCTGTCTACAAAACTGAGTCCTTTGGAGACACTAACAGAATACTGCCACAATTTATGCATGCACAAGAAGGACAAGTGGGGAAAGAACTATTCTATAGAAGTTCATGCATAACAGTCAAGATACAATAACTATCTTTGGTTTGCAGAGTACACTTGGTTTTGTGCATAACTTTTACCTGTTACATATTCATTAAGCTGTTTGTATTAAATGTTGATTTAAAATGAGTCCAGGCTAATTTTGCTGATAAAAAAATTATTACTAGTTCTTGTTATTGTTTAATGTGGTTTTCTAATTACATGTTATTTAGACTAAAAATGTTACCACTAATGTTCTCTTAATTGCCAGAACTCTTGACTAGGCTTTTGGGAAGAAATCTATGTTTATATATGTACTTGGTTATATCTCTGTTCTGAATGCCTTTGCAAATTATTTCTTAGTCTTGTCCCCCTTATTAAATGGTTTCAGATAGAGAAATCTATGCTTATGTGGTGTACCTCGTGGTAAAACTGGAAGTCTGCTGTATCTACATGCACTTGTATGGACTGCATGTGAACAGTTTCCCAGTACAGATTCCTGAGGGGTAAATGCCAAGAAATGTGTTTTGTTTTTTTTTTCCCAGAAACAAGGTCCATTATATTTTAATGAAACAACTTCCAGCAATTACTGGGGTTAGTTCAGTTCAGTTTTCTGCCAGCTTCTGCAAGCAGAAGTCTGGAACAGGTCTGCTACAGAGAAAGCTGGCTAAAGGGAAATCAGCACTGCCTTCCACCTGTGAGCCAAAATGATTCTGAAAACAGACTGTAGGCTTGGGTAAGGAGATAGACAAATCAGTCCATTCAGATGCTCTCACCATTATTTGCTAGCTGATTTCTTAGGTTCTTATGGAAAATTAAATGACATCACATGTGGATGAGCAAATAGGATTGTGAAGGATCATTTATACTGTCCTTTGTAATGTGCAATGAATTTAACATTTTTCCTGTAAACTTACTTAATTCTGTGTTATAGTCATAAATAAGATAATTTTTCAATAGAAAAATAAATCAAATATTGTACCACCGTTGAATACAGCAAGTATGTAGAACAGTTGATTGTACAAGGTTTAACTGTATATAGTTTTTAGAGTGGAGTGTTAACATATCAGATATGAAAAAGTAGTAATAAGGTTACCTTCTGGGAAGAACAAATTTAAAAAATAATTTATATTTTGAGAAAATGTCTTTACATGTACAGTTGGTGAAAGCAAAACAATCCAGACCTTATACAGATAATAGTTTCTCTTATTTTTCTTTTGATCACTTTTATAATTGAATGGTTATATTCCATGAGTTCAAAACAACCACGTAAATCTTTGGAGACTCAAAATTTAATATTATTCTCTACTAAAAACATTAACATATGTTATTCACAGAAATATTTTTGAAAATAGATTTCTATTTAACTAATCCATGTCTAATCCTTTTACAGCCTTTATTACTATCATCTGAGGAACCTGAAGGTGCACAAGTCCATGGGTCCTGATGAGATCCATCCACGGGTCCTGAGGGGACTGGCGGATGAAGTTGCCAAGCCACTGGCCATCATATTTGAGAAGTCGTGGTGGTCTGGTGAGGTCCCCGATGACTGGAAGAGGGGGAACATAACCCCAATTTTTAAAAAGGGGAACAAGGAAGACCCGGGTAACTACAGGCCGGTCAGCCTCACCTCTGTGCCTGGCAAGGTCATGGAGCAGATTCTCCTGGAAACCATGCTAAGGCACATGGAGAGCAAGGAGGTGGTTGGTGACAGCCAACATGGCTTCACCAAGGGCAGATCGTGCCTGACCAATTTGGTGGCCTTCTATGACGGGGTGACAGCATCGGTGGACAAGGGACGAGCAACTGACATCATCTACCTGGACTTGTGCAAAGCTTTTGACACTGTCCCGCACGACATCCTTCTCTCTAAACTAGAGAGACCTGGCTTTGATGGATGGACCACTCGGTGGATAAGGAGTTGGCTGGATGGCCGCACTCAGAGAGTGGTGGTCAACGGCTCAATGTCCAGGTGGAGACCGGTCACGAGTGGCGTCCCTCAGGGGTCCGTGCTGGGCCCAGCCCTGTTCAACATCTTTGTCGGCAACATGGACAGTGGGATAGAGTGCACCCTCAGCAAGTTCGCCGACGACACCAAGTTGTGTGGTGCTGTCGACACACTGGAAGGGAGGGATGCCATCCAGAGGGACCTTGACAGGCTGGAGAGGTGGGCCTGTGCCAACCTCATGAAGTTCAACCAGGCCAAGTCTAAGGTCCTGCACCTGGGTCATGGCAATCCCAGGCACAAATACAGGCTGGGCGGGGAATGGATTGAGAGCAGCCCTGAGGAAAAGGACTTGGGAGTGCTGGTGGATGAGAAGCTTAACATGAGCAGGCAATGCGCCCTTGCGGCCCAGAAGGCCAACCACATCCTGGGCTGCTTCAAGAGAAGCGTGGCCAGCAGGTCAAGGGAGGTGATTCTCCCCCTCTACTCTGCCCTGGTGAGACCCCACCTGGAGTACTGTGTCCAGTTCTGGAGCCCCCAGCATAAGAAGGACATGGACCAGTTGGAGAAGGTCCAGAGGAGGGCCACAAAGATGATAAAAGGGCTGGAGCACCTCTCTTATGAGGACAGGCTGAGAGAGTTGGGGCTGTTCAGCCTGGAGAAGAGGAGGCTCCGGGGAGACCTGATAGCGGTCTTCCAGTACCTCAAGGGGGCCTACAAGAAAGATGGGGATAGGCTGTTTAGTAAGGCCTGTTGCGATAGGACGAGAGGTAATGGTTTTAAAATAGAGGGGGGTAGATTTAGATTAGAAATTAGGAAAAAATTTTTTACGATGCGGGTTATAGAACACTGGAACAGGTTGCCCAGAAAGGTGGTGGAGGCCCCATCTCTGGAAGCGTTCAAGGCCAGGCTGGATGAGGCTCTGAGCAACCTGACCTAGTCGGGGATGTCCCTGCTCCTTGCAGGGGGGTTGGACTAGATGACCTTTGAAGGTCCCTTCCAACCCTAACCATTCTATGATTCTACAATGAAGAATACATTCCTCCCAAACAGAGAAACAATCTGACAGCACAGAGGTGCCACATGGAGAAGAAAAAATTATTTTGCTTAAGGTCATAGAGCTTTTAATAGATGCACAGTAGTGTTTTGGCCAACAGAGAGAGTTACTCTCAGGCTTGAACACTTCAGTTCTGAAAGCTGACAAACTACAGGTGAATGGAGATCCAGACTCATGCTTTAACAAGAAAAAAACCCACAATCCATCAAAACAAATGAAAAATTGACAGTTAATATCACATTAAGACTTGCTTTCTTAAATATGTGTGTTAGCTTACATAAGTGAACTGCAAAAGTCTGCCACTGGCCACACATTTCTTAGACCGAATAAGTTTTCCAAATAAGATTTTCCCTTTCTAGAAAGAGCCCAATGCTAAGCTCCTAAGTACAGATTTAGAAATACAAATGAAATTATAGGATTTTAAAAAATAATCTAGTTTGTACTTCCTTACTGCCCAGTACTTTGGCAGTCTAGCTATGGCTAGGATGACACTATTTTCTTGGAAGTCATCTTTTTAAACAATCTTGAGAGCGCTTCTGTACCACAAAAATAAACAGAAGCACTTTGAGATCTCACCATAAATTATGTATATCGATGGATGGATGTCAAGCAGTCAACTAATCAGTTAAATTGAAAAACAAACAAAAAGCTAGTGAATGTAATTTTAAAAGTGCCTACTTTTTATAAAACTAAGTGATGTTAATAGGAATAAATATGTTTGTAACACAGCAACTGAGCTTAGTTTTTCTCAACCTCTCTCTCTACTGACAAGTCTCTTTGGTTTTGGATACTAGCTCAGGTTTTCATGCTGAGAAAGGCAATTTTCTAAAATTGGCACTAAACTGTGTTTACTGATTTGCTATGTTGTTTTGCTTCTTGTGAATTGTCCACACTCCTCCTTGGTCTATCTTTAAGAATATGTTACTATAAATCAGTACTTGTCCATGTGAATGGCCAGCCATTTGTGCATTGTTATAAACTACATTACAAGATAAAGCTAAGAAGATATTATTTGATCAAAAAGTCACCCCAGATTAAAAACATTTTTTTTTCTCTGCAATTGTGAGTTCTTCAGATTTGTTTTTATGTTTATAGATTCAGAATAAAAGAGAATTTCATCAGTGTAAAATTTATCTCTTCAGTTCAGACGGAACATTAATTCACAGTAGCATGAAAAACAAATTTCAGTCTTAATGTTGCTAGCAAAATGGACTGTGATTCACAGATATAATGTCATTTGGCCCGGTAAATTCACAAAATATGTGTGACACCTGTAAATTGTAAGAATCCATTACTTAGAGTAAATTACGTATAATGAACACCTGCAAGGCCTTGCTATAGCTATGTCTCTGAAAACATAAAAAAATTGAGTTGTTATTTATTTTATATTGTTGGTAATAACATGTAAGTTTTTTAATTAATAAAATGAAATCTATAAACTGGTCATTTATACAATTCCAGTATTGTAACAATATGAACTGTTATCTAAGCATGAATTACCTCATAGTGCATGCCTGAAAAATCTGTGTGGAGACAAAACAGCTGCCTCTCTGCTCACAGCTTGCATGTACCATTTTAATATTTTCAGGAACTGGAGCAGTGTTGTCTACATAGTTAAACAACATTAATAGTCTCCAGCATGTTTTTAGCCTGAGCTAACTCATGTTCTCCCAGACAATTTGGGAACATGATTCAGTAGAAAGGGAGTCAGGGATGGTTCCCAAAAGGTGTATGGCTCCCTTGCTCTGTGTGAAGATACAATTTAGGTATGGGTGGGTATGAGTATTAATTGGCCTTGCCAAAGAACTTGGCTATATTCACTATTTATTTGCCTCCATACTACATACTGCTTTTAAAATGCAAATCTAAATCAGTTTAGAGCAATGAAGTTACACAGACGTAAATCCAAAGTCAAGTATGGGAGGGTTCTGTTCCCCTTGAAGAGCCTACAATGACATCAGGAACATGTTGTGGTAATCTCTTTTAATTGATCATGCAAATATTTGCTTGTCACTTTGCATCTAAACAAAAATAAATTAGAATTGACTAGCCAAGCAAAGTTGTGTTTCCAAACTATTGCTTATGGAATGTAGTTTGTTGAAAGTAACAAACGGGTGTATGGAACAAGGAACTAATCAAAGGACCTTAATAGAAGCTAGATTAAAATAACAAACAGACACCTAAACCATTATGGATAATTGCTGGTTACTGAAAACATCAGTCAGAAGGTAAAGATTATATCTTTTCTTTTTATTTGCAACTTTTATTTGAGTGTGCAATCTGTATGTAGCTTTGGAATTTCATCTGCCAGTAGTTGATCATATAACAGCTGTTTGTACAAACATTTTATTTTCTTAATACCATCTCTATCTCGTGTGAAAAATAGGACTTTTGGAGTGGGAAAGGCAGACCTTGTTAACAAAATTTACATTGCTCTCAAGATTGGATTGCTGTAACACAATCTACAGGAATAATTTCTTCAATTAATTTGTAAACTGAAGCTGTTATTCAGTGCAACACCCTTTTATTAATTAGCATCTCATAATGTGTAGTTCTTGAAGATTTACGCTGGCTTGAGCTGATGGTAATTAAAATATAAGTATATAGGGCAACAATAGTAAACGTGTGGTTTATGCACTTAAGTCAGCACATTGTCTTTTCCTCTAATTGATTCAATCCATCTTCAGTGTTGCCTTTTCTTCTAACGTCGAGTTAGAAAAACTCATGTTTTCTCTACGAGACAGCTCATCTGTGGCTCAGCCTCCCCTCAATACCAGATGAAAGACAAAACCACGTGGAAGCACTGCATTAGGGAGCAGGAGATAAATAGCTAATGCTTATCACCATGAATCTACCACAAAGAAGTGCCTTGAGTGTATGACCCTTAGTATTTGGGATGTAAGACATCAAAAAGGTTGTTTTGACAGTTACTAAGCATGAAATTGCTTGAGAGTTACCTATGCAAAGATTGTCCCTGCACCAGCTTTATGTTGACATGGCTGTGTTAAAGGCATCCATCACCTCAGTATATAGATAATTACCTCAGTAATCTGAAGTCTCAAACTCATAATTTGGGAGGAGATGGGAGAGAGAGTGTGAGCACACATGCTAGTGTGTATGTGCAGACCTTGAGAACTCTAGATCCACAGATCATACAAACAGTTCTTGAAGAGAGCAGCTGGAGTTGTTATATGTTGTTACAATGTAATTGTTAAAAAAAAATGAAGTTGCAAAAGAAAAAATCTTGAGGAAAATAATGAAAAGCTTCTGTTGTGATATCATATAAAGGAAGGAATTCAACTGGGATTCCTCACACGGCTAGAATCCTATCTCAAGCATCCAGAAATTATGTCAAGGATTTGATTAATTTCAGGAAACTTAGAATCACTCCTAGCTGTACTGTCCCTTATCTCTCCCTGTGTCCATTAGCAAGTAGTGGAGCACAAGTAAGAACAGACCTGGAGTGAAACAGTTAATGGTAAGCATCGTTTTGCGGGGAGGGGGCAGGGCTCAGTATTTTGGGTTAACTGTAGTCTACTCCTGTGGAATGAATGCTCATTAGCGGTTGGGATGCAGAAGGTCTGCTCCCAGAGTGCAGCTTTCTTCTTTGCTTCATTCAAAAGGCATTCAATGGGTGCTCCAGAATGTTTTTGTGATCTGCACCAGAAGGCAGGAAGAGCAATGACTGGCGATTCACTTTGAAAGTGTATGTCTGATCTGCAGTGTATTAGTATAGATGCATCTGATGTCTCAGTTAATTACCCATTTAACTGAAACGCGATTAATGGTGGTGTTTAGCATCACTTTTGAAGTACATCAGGTCTACTAACATGAAAGCTACCTAATGTCGTACATACCTGGTGCCATTATTTCAAACATAAGTTTGCTGGTGCAAATTCACCAGATGAATGCAGTTTTGAGAGGATCTTCATGGGACAGTCATACAACAGTATTTCATATCATGCAAGAAATTTAGGGCTAGATACATCAGCAGTGCACTCCAGCTGTTTTGCAATATCCATCAGCCCAAAGAGGCCACAAACCCAATTTAACTGGTCTGTTAAGTCAAGTTCATGGGTGTTTTGTGCCACCAGGCTGGCACAAGCTGCTGAAATGAACTGGTGATTTTGTCCTGTATTCTGTCCACAAAACAGTAGAAAACCTTAAATAGTCACACCTGAAGTCATATATTATTATACATGTCAAAATAACAACCTACTTGGAAATTTTGTTGCCAAGTGGAAACACAAATAAAAGGAAAATGAATACACCATAAAAAAAAAGGAGACTTATTCTCTGTTTTCACTTCATCTACCATTGGTGTCCAACAAGAGAGAGAACATTTCCCTGTGCCACAAAAGCATGTACAGCCAGTAGCAGTTAAGCCAGACTTTCTCCATTCCATCTGGAAGCACTCACTGAAGCTATTGGAAATAAAGCAGGCTCTGCTAGGCACCAAGTTTTATTTCTACTCTCTTTAAAAGTACACAGTAAGCTGTCTTGAAAACATAGATACTTCAACACCGTCAAAGATCCTTCCTGGAGTCTACTTTTTTTTTTTTTTCCAAAAGAAAATGAAAAAAGCTGTTTAATTGAGTGAGAAAACCTTATTTTATGCATCTAGTATTATGATATCTGGGGGCCTGTACTCTAAGTGTAACAATAAAGCCCACTAAATTAAAATTTCTTCCACTGTCTATAATAATAATAATAATAATAATAATAATAATAATAATGTCATATAACTGCAAATGTTCTTTTACATTGTGGTAATTCAATCTCTTTCCTTAACATCCACCTTGGTTAAATGTTTATTTTCAAGACGTTAACTATGTTGTTTCTAATTCCTACAAAGCTGCCGACAAAAGTAATGTGTTTAATGGGATCTTATAGGCTTACTGAAAGGTTAGCATTTCTTATAACACAGATTTAAATATACTTAGTACAGACAATTCTTTATTATATGGTAGCTTTCAGGAGACAATAGCTGAATTTATAGATATTTGTATATATTTTATATATTTATATATCTATACGCCTGCATTCCACCAAACAAGTACTGTCCTTAGTTGCATTCATGTGATAGCCAAGGCCTACAAAAGAAGCTTGAAGAGAATAGTTCTCATTTATTTGACTTTTTATTCTCCTCCTTTTTCCTGACTCCCCACCCACTTATCCTAAGTAAATGATCTGTTAGTAGAGAAACAAGAGAAAATAAAATAATCTGTGCCATTTTTCCTGGTTGCCTGGATCTCACAGAAAATGGAACAGTCAGAAGCAGTAACTGTAGTGACCTCAAGCCACTTCCATGTGTGTATGTAAATCTAGCTGTAGATAAATGACAGCAAGAGAAGTTAGCCTTTAACTTTAAAATAATGACACTAGTCACATATGATGCTATATTTAAGTAAACCACAAAATTTAGTCTCTGGCTTGGATGATGCAAAACTTTCCCTTAATAATTGCACACAGTGATATTCCAAAGGCCACATATTGAAAGTATGTGGCTCGCTTCTGTATTTTGTATCAGTCGATAACTGATGGACAGTATCTGCTCATAAATAACTGTTATTAAGCCCCTTCTGATGCTTATCTGGAAACTACAACCCTTTTGATTTTATAGCATAAAATTAAACTGCCTTCACATCTCACCCTTTTAGTATTTTTCCAATTGGCAAACATACAGGGAGCACATAGCTTAATATGTCCAAGTTTGGAGGTCCATGACTGGGAAATTATATATGGCCATTAATTAATCTAGCTTGTAGTGCTGAAAATGCTGTTTTCAGACAAAGTGTTTCAAAGCTTAAAGATTTTATTTACTATGGATCCTAAGTAAACTGTACCTTACCCAGGAATGAGGCCACAGTTGGAAACAGTTCATCAAAGCTCAGGATTCAGAAATGTGAACAACTGGAGGGCATAATCCATATACAGACTTTGACAGCCACAAACAAAAGGTTATATACAGTCTTCAGGTGAATTCCCAACACTCAGTTGTGAGTACATCAGCAAAAGTTGATCAGCAAGACTTGCTCACCCTTTAACAGTTCTACGTGGCCAGTGAGAAAATCTAATGGAGAATGGAGACTAACAGTGGACTATCATGCCTCAATGAAGTTACACCACCACAGAGTGTTGCTGTGCCAGACATGCTAGAATTTCAATATGAACTGGAGTCAAAGGCAGCCAAATGGTATGCCACCGTTGATATTGCCAATGCATTTTTCTCCATAGGACCTGGGTGTACTTGGTAGGTGATGCAGGAGGATGAGGAAGTGGATGTGTATCTCAAGGAGATTTGATTTTAGGTAAAAATAGCCAATAATTTGAACTGTATTATGTTAATTGCTCTATTATATATGTTATCATTTTTATATCTGTTGTATGTGTAACGGTTTAGTCCGAGTTACCGCACAGTTTCTCACTCACTCTCCTCCTCCCCGGCAGGAATGGGATAGAGAATTGGGAAGAAAGAAAAACGCATGGGTTGAGATTAAGACAGTTTACTAAAATAGCAAAGGAAAACTGCAACAATAACAGAATATAAGGATATTAAAATATACAAAATGAATAATGTACGTTTTCTCACCACCCGATGTCCCAATGACTGATGCAGCCCATCCTGAGCAGTGATCACAGAAACTAAACCAAGCAGCAATCAAAGGAGCGAAAAAGGGGGCCAGCAAGGTAGAGGGAACAATGCCAGCAAAAGAGAGAGAGGGATGGATGCCAGGAAGGCAGATACCCGCCCTGACCAATCCCCACTTATATACTGAGCATGACGTTTATGGCATGGAATATTCTCTTTGGACAGTTTGGGTCAATTATTCTGTCTTTCTCCCAGCTTCCTGCATCTGCACATTAGTGAGACTTGGAAAGCAGGACAGTGTCCTTGGTGTCATTAACAGCAACTCATATCATCAGGCTGTTTTGTCAACATTCTTCACATCCGAAATCCAAAACACACCAGCTGCTGAGAGGAGAATTAACTCCATCCCTGCCAAAACCAGGACAGTATGTTATATCAAAGGTATTATAGTAAGAATCACCCAAACCAATTGAGGAAATTGAGCAAAGTGCAGTGGTGATGATATCAGAACTGGTGCCCAACAACATCCTTGAGATCAACATCTTCAACTCACAGACCGTGGACATGATGCACCACCCGCACCAGATACACTAGCTATGAGGTCCAGATGCAGCATGCATCAATCCAAAACCACATACCATTTCTCCTGCCCTGAAAGACTGTTATGACAGATGAAGTCCAAAGTCATGGACTAAATGAACCCAATGGACATTTTGGAGGGATGACCCACAGACTGAAGGAATGGTATCTGTGTATATATATACCAAGACAGAAAAAGTGGCAGTGATTAATTGGAAAGTGTGGGACCTGAGCATGACATAGATTATATGGAATAAGGGGTGGATACTGTCCCAGTTTTGTCTGGGATGGAGCTAACTTTCTTCTCAGTAGCTGCTGTGTTTTGGATTTAGTATAGGATTTGGTATGTGAAGCATGTTGATAATATACTGATGTTATGATTTGTTACTAAAGAGACCAAGGACACTTTCCAGCTTCCCAGGTTTCGCTAATGTGCAGGTGCAGGAAGCTGCACATAGCCAGTACAGTTGATCCAGACTGGCCTAAGAGAGTATTCCATGCCATAAACATCACGCTCAGTATATAACTGGGGGTGGGCCAGGGAGCTGGCTCACTTTTCTCTCACTGTTCAGAATTGTTCCAGGATGGTTTCCAGGTTTTTTTTTGTTGTTGCTCCATGACTGCTGCTCGGGCTGTATCAGTTATTGGGTTGTCAAGGGAGAAACAGTGCACTATTCATTTTCTGTATTTTATTATTACTATTGTTATTCCTATTATTATTATTTTTACATATATATATATATTAAATTGCATTTTCCTTTTCTATTCTAGTAAACTGTCTTTATCTCAACCCACGAGTTTTCTTTTCTTTCCAGTTCTCTTCCCCATCCTCTGGTAAGGGAGAGGGTGAGTGAGTAGATGTGTGGTACTCAATTGCTAACTGAGATTAAACTATGACAGTACAGACATCTAAACTGGATCTTATTTTCAAGTTACAAAAGATAGGTACATAAAATAAACATGTTTTCACTACACTGAAAGAAAAAAAATTGTTTATGTTATCTTAATGAGGAAAGAATACCTCTCCTTTCTCTACTAGGCTATATTTAACCTACCTATTTAATGACTGAGTAAACAGTATTTATCGTACTTATGAAGCTGAAAGGCTGCAAGACATGCAATAAATTTATATTCCATTCACTAGTGCTGTGTGAGAGACTTGGAAAAAATATTCTAGGATCCTTAAATCTCAATATTTATCTGATCACTTTGATAAGTCACAATGTCTTAGCTTAGATAAGGGAAGCCTTTCAGTAACTGCTTAAAAAAGTACAAACCCAAAGAGAATGAACCCAAAAAAAACTTCACAGAAACAATCCACAGTCTTCCAACAGTGAAATGATTAAAGCTGTTCTCTAGTGACCAATTTCACAATACAGAAAATAACAAAGTGGCAGAAATTGAAGCAGTCTGTATTAGGTTGTTCTCAACTCTTCCACCAAATGAAAAAAAACCCGTTCTATACGTTTATAATTCACTCTCGTGTGGATTCTACATTAATAGACCTAAACCAGTTTCACAACAGGTGAAACGTTTGCTATTACTTCATAATTAGATATGTATTTCTCTGTGGCTTCCTCTGCAGTTTTAAATCTTGACTTCCCATTTCTCTGCTTCCTGTGATTCTTCATAACCTGAAGGCTATCCTTCTTCACATTTGTTTTATGCATGCTTCTATAATTTATAGGGGTCACATTGTTATGAATATTTTATTTAAGATATGAGAACACACTTTTTTTTTTTTAAGGTGTGGTGGTTAAATGAGGAGCATTTGGAAAGGAAAACATTACCTTAGTGTGAAACTATATGTTCAGGGTTGTGTACCTGAAGACACAGCCACGTGAAAGGTAGTTAACTCTGTCTTTGAAGTAAAATTAGAAGTGGCAAAATGTAACTTGACAAGCTATGTACTCTTAATCTTAAGATTACAAAACTCAAAAAGCCTTTACACAGTAGCCCTTAAAGAACTCTGTTAATAACATTGAATTTCCTCAGTATTTAAAATTGATACTTCAACATACTGGAACGATGGAAAAAAATAACGGAACTATTTAAGCCAGCCATTAAATCTGTAGTCATCCAGGGTTTTATTTTATAACTCAAGACTTTTTATATTTCTAGGTTGAATGAAACCTTTTGACATATTTTGAATAGGCCATCTTTGATGACAATTTGATCAAATGAGTAGATCAAATTTGGCTGTGTAAACCTCAGGATAAATTTAAAAATAAAAACTGTACCTTGAATTCCTCTTTAGTAGCAAATCTAACAGGAATAAAGAATTTCTGTTCTTGGGACCACAACATGAAAGTAATCTTAAACCAAAATACAAGATGTTTTGTCAAAAAAAAAAACAAAACCCACAAAACAATATTCTTCATTCTTCTAAAACATCAAGATAAAAACTTTCCATTTGACTGAAGGATAACAACTGTAATTCAACCTTAAGTATTAATAAGTGAATGAGTCTAGTGGTAAAAGAAATGCACAGTCCTCAACATTAATATGCTGTAGCACCACACGCTTCCTGCATACTCTTCTTTAAATTACTTTTTTATAGACTTAGATATTTCACTCCCTTGCAGTCACTTATGAGTATTGAATCAATGAGAATGAGGTCACTAAATACTTGTGGCAATCTAGACGTTAGTTCTTGTGTGCCCCAGTTCTTCCACTTGTAAGAATGTGCATTAACTAATTATGGTAGAGGCCTTCAATGCTGCAACAAATGGTTCTCAAATAAACACATAGAATATGTAGAAGACATGAGAATTTTTTTTTTAAACCTACAGAAGAATAAATGGAAATATTTTTTTTTTAATTATTTTTAGACTGATCTAAAGATGTAGAAATCAAAACACTGTAACCAAGCAACCTCCACCAGAGAAGACAAAGTTCTCTAGGCTTTTGCCTTGCTACAGAGTTTTACCATGTTAGACGAGCTGTGAAGAATCAGGTACGCTATCATGAGGCTGACCACATCATGTACCCGAGGCAGACAAAGAACTATTTTTTACACTGAGTGAGTTGAATTATGCCAAAACTCTGGTCCAAATTCAGATTAACTTTGATTGATGTAGCCTGTCCTTGTCTTTAACGATCACAAAATTCTGGTCAGTGTTGCATCGGCTAGCTTAACTTTGCAGACGTGTTTTAGCATGACAGTACTTTGTACTGAAGATAAGGTCAAGAGATTCTGGAAGAGAGGGTTAATTAATCTATAGATCAGCTACAACGACCTGCTTCCTTGAAGTTCTTTTTCTGATAAAATGAGTGAAAATAGGATTGGAAATGGTGAACGAATATAGTAGCTTTTTAGAGATATTGAGAGTTAGTCTGAATTCCTGTTTAGGTCTCGGTTGACTTCAAGCTTTGTGTGCCTTCAGCCTAATCCTCCAGGAATGCAACATAGTGTTACTCGAGGTGAGCATGAAGGTGAAAGTAGCATTTGAGTCCTCACAGTTATAAAATCTCTGCTGTTAGGCTCCCTTTTTCATATTCTCAAATACGATTCACAGCTTCTATTAAATTGAGATTAAGCAGTGTAGAAATGGTTCATAACCCTCTGTGGCCATCAATATAAAGAAATAAAAATAAAAGTTGAAATATCAGGAGGAAAAGTATGGCAAGTATTCTGTTGGCTCAGTTGATAACAATTACTCAGCTAGAGTAACACAGTATGCCTGGCTTTTTAACTGGTAGAAATTTCCTTGTTAAACACACAGGAATTACTGAATTTTGAAATTAGTTGCCTCATAATGCAAATATTGAGAAGGAAATGTCTGCTACAAATCACTAAATATAGTTTAGAACAGTAATAATACCTTAAAAAATATTTCATTACTGCATTTAATGACTGGCTCACTGGAACATTATGGACTTTCAACATCATATTGGTTCATTAGCTGTCAAATCGGCCATCACTGCCGGCACTGACCAACCCTGTAATGATCATTGGTTATCCTTTCTACGTTATCCCAAAAGAAGCCATTATTATAATGAAATAGGTATCGTAAGTTGGAAATAGATATTGAAAGTATATACTTAAAGTTTAAAAAAATGTTTTGCTTGGAACAGACACATAATAAATACATCATATCTCTATTGTATTACAACAAGGGTAATTTGCAGCTATGTAAAGATACATCCTTTAGTTTCACAGAGGTAACAGGGTAATGAAACTTACTGCAATCAGCAGAGATTTCCGTGAAAGCAGCAAGACCTGTCTGAGCTCCACAAATGCTGATCCTGCTGTCCTGTCAGGAACCTCATCTTGCCATAGTTACACTGTTAACAGCACTCAAGACAGCTAATTTAGAGCTAAGTCTGCTCTATCTAGATGCTATAGTAGTATAAACTTTGGCTTGTACAATGAAACTAATAAAAATAATAGTAGAAGTTATAAGCACAATATAGAATAAAAATTAAAAATCATACCAATAACAAACAAGTTGAAACCATCTCTGCAAAATTTTACCTAAGCAGTTGAAACTCCAATCATTTTTTTCAAATAAGTGTTTTTGATTAATGAATAAAATATACTGTTCTTTTAGTCAATATCAAATATAAAGAGAAAGAGTAGGAATGTAGTCTTTTATTTAGGATAACTTTTTCTTTCATGACAGCTTTCAGGAGAATGAAAAAAGTTTTCGGCTTACACCATTAGCTCAGTATAAATGAGCCACTACATAAATAAATATTGTAAAATTATGTGTTTAGAAATGAATTAGCAAACAAGCAAACTTATTAATAATAAAGACGTGGGAAATGCTAGTGTGCTAACCCATGAAGTTATAGGCTTGAATGCACACATCCAGACTTAGAATATCTCAGTTTCACTCAAAGAAATGAGAAGCTTGTGACTGAGCAATAAATCCCTAAAATGGAAGAAGGCTCAGTGGAGACGGCCAAGGGCAATTTTCCCCTGAAGCTAAGGCAATAATGCAGAGTGTGACTGACCACAGCTGTTGTAAAGAAGCTGATTTTACCTCAACACAAAGAGGAAAGGTAGCCTTTGTTTTAGATAAACAGCTATCAACAGTTGCATGAATCAACTGGTGGTGTAAATGTTTCTCCCTGTGTTCATTAAGTGCGAATGTCTCCCTGAGTTAGCCACGCCAGCATGGCGGGAGTAAATACTTGGCTCAGCCCAACATGGAGTATAAAAGCTGAGCAACTATCAAAATAATTTTGAAGATAGCAATGGGTTTGAGCTGGCTTCAACCCATGATGATTTGGGACACCCAGCATTGTGATGGTGAGCATATTATAGAGACTGGTAATGGGAATCATACTGGTTTTGTAATGGAACTGTATATTGCAATTGCTATATATATATATTGTTAAGTGCAACTTACATTTGTATTCTGTTATTCAATATATTATCACTCTGCTATACCAGAAATCCTGTGTAACATCAAGTATCTTTAAATAAGTAAATCTGATACTAAACATTTTATCTTCTACACGTGGAATACCTTAAAGAACCTGGTCAGAGAGTACTGGACATAAAGGAAACAACAGACTTATGCCCATCTTTTACGCTATGGATATGGAAAATATCAGTTAGTACTTCCATTTCAGTCCACCACAAATCCATGCAAAAGATGAAGAACATGAACTGTGGAAATCTGCTGCTTGCGGTGCCTCACCCATACCTCTATATTCTTGGTTGGAATTGTTAAAATAGCAGTTTACTTGGTAACACCAGTAGTACATCTCATAACCTTACTTCCTCAGAACTATAAATGTTTTCTATAATTTCACAATGATTCTTGCAACACTTCAATTAAAGTACAACTGATAACATGAATTCTACTGGGATGCACTCTGTCCATACTGCTTGGTTCGGAGTAGCAGAGAAAGAAGGTTGTTCCATTCAGAGTAGCATTTTATTTGATACTAAACTCTTCTTCAGGTATGCAAGCCAGCAAAAGTTGACAATTTTCCTTTAATTAACCCAAAGAGTGGGCTCAATTTCTTTGCAAATGTTTTTTAGTCATAGGTCAGAACTTTTCCCCCACTGAAAGAAATATTAATGATCTCAACACTGGTGAACTCTATTACAGAAAGAAAATAACTGACCTAAAAATAAGAGTTGTTGAATCACTTTTTCTTAGGAAAAAGTAATAAAAAGACATATCTTGTTATAAAGTGCTATTAGTAGCCTCCTTGCAGCTTCTTCATAGAATCATAGAATAGTTAGGGTTGGAAGGGACCTTCAAAGGTTATCTCATCCAACCCCCCTGCAAGGAGCAAGGACATCTCCAACTAGATCTGGTTGCTCAGAGCCTCATCCAACCTGGCCTTGAACGTTTCCAGGGACGGGGCATCTACCACCTCTCTGGGCAACTTGTTCCAGTGTTTCACCACCCTCATTGTATTTTTTTTTCTTATACCCAGTCTGAATCTACCTCCTTCTAGTTTAAAACCATTATCCCTCATCTTATCGCAATAGGCCCTGCTAAAAAGTTTCTCCTGGTCGAGCATGATTTGCCCTTAGTGAAGCCGTTTTGGCTGTCACCAGTCACCTGCTTGTATTCCATGTGCTTCAGCATGGTTTCCATGAGAATCTGCTCCATGACCTTGCCAGGCAGAGGTGAGACTGATCAGCCTCTAGTTCCCTGGGTCTTCCTTGTTCCTCTTTTTAAAAGTGGGGGTTATGTTACCCCTTTTCCAGTTGGCAGGGACCTCACCAGAGCACCACAACTTCTCATATATAATGGACAGTGGCTTGGCAACTTCATCCACCGGTTCCCTCAGGACCCGCAGATGCATCTCATCAAGTCCGATGGACCTGTGCACCCTCAGGTTCCTTAGATGGTTTCAAAGCTGCTCTTCTGCTACAGTGGCAGCTCTTGATTCTCCCAGTCCCTGCCTTTGTCTTCTGCAACTTGGGTGACGTGGCTAAAGCAGTCATTAGTGAAGACTGAGGAAAAAAAAGTCATTGAGCACCTCAGCCTTCTCCACATCCCAGGTATCCAGGCCTCCCGTATCCTTTCCGAGAGGGCCCACGTTCTCCTTGGTTTTCCTTTTATCCCAGACATACGTAAAGAAGCTTTTCTGGTTGTCCTTGATGGTAGCATTTAAAAATATGGAGTTTTATAAGAGTATAAATATAACTCTAGAGGAATACTTTTGCTATATTTATCCCTCTGAGGATAGAGGATGAGAGACGGAAAAATTGGTTTCAAAATAATGTGCACAAGAGCAAATGAAAGGTGATTGTTTCATTACATCCATAACCTCTATTATTAAATTATTCTTAGCACTTCAGAAACAGGACCTCAAGAAATTACACATATTATAATAATACTAGACTAATTATCTCAAAGCTGCTCCAGAGCTGTCAGAAGTGGTAAAGTGAACACAATCTTCTTATCTTGAATTGCTATGTATGTATCTCTTATCTACAAATTATAATAAAAATAGTAATTTAGTTAAGACCCACTAACTAATTAGTTTGGAAAATAAATATTAGTAATACATATGACAGAAAAATGTAAATTTAACCTTTATACTATTTGCACTCCTGTGGCAATTCCCACCATTCTCTAGGAAAAGATTTCAATAACTTTGTTAAGGTGTTGAAAATAGGACTGTAGGGTTATTACTATAATTTGCAGGGTATATCAAAACCAGTAGGACAAATGTTTCTTTTGAAGGGATCTGATTTTGGATGTGTTACTTGGGATCCTTTTTAAGAATTCTAATGCCAAGCGTTTGGCATGACCTCATGGTTGCCACTTATAACTGTATTATCAAAACAGTCTTCTGAAAAGTCAGGTCACACCAAGATAAGGTCACATAGTAAGCTTGTTAGGGACAGGAAAAAATAAAATTCAGGATGACTTCACATTTAGATGTCTCTAAGTATTACCTCAGAAGCTTATGAAAGTAAAATAATTCAGGCTTAAGAAAACCTTAGTAAAAACAACTTGATTTTCAGATTTGGCAAACACGTGAAGTTCCTACTTATTTTAATACACCAAGCAGCTGATAAATCGCTTGGAAAATGAGGGCATTTAAATTATTTCCTTTGAAATTGGCTAGGAGCCTAACCTTAGTTAATGAAGTAGTTTTAAAATCTTCAGCCAGGGTGTCCCATATTCCTAATCACTTCTTAGCCACTTTCCTTAACACATTGCGATTAAATACATTTTTGGCATGTTTCAATCACCATCCTTTATTTTAGCTCCCACAGCTAAATCTATATGTTGTCTGTACTCCACACCTAAAATTCAGAGTGACCCAAGATAAATTTCTGATTCTTGCATCATAATGTGGTTCCCCCAGTGGGTTCTTTGCTATTCTCAAACTTCTTGACATTTGTCTGTTGTCAGGTTGGCTGGGCACAACCTAGCACAACAGAGAGATGCCTTAGTGACTTAATCCAGGAGATGGGCAGCAAACTTCCTAGGGCTTTTTGCAGCTTGGCAAATGTCAGAGGACACTGAGTTGTCTCAGGTGGGAAGAGCCACAAGCTACAGGAAAGGTCAGGCAGCAATGACGCTGAAGGTACTACCAATGACAGCAAAGAATCGTTTAAAAATTCATCCTCACTTTTTTCGGTACGTTATATATTAGAATATTTTTAGCTCATTCTTTAACATAAACCAATATTATTCTCCTAACATACACTGCAGTTTCAGAATTCTGAATTAATTTCTAACTGATCTTCACAAGATTTACAACTTATAAAAATCTGTGATCTGAAGGCTGATTTATAACTCACTGACACATAGCAAATAGAGAGTATAAGGCACTATTTGAACATAAAAGTATAGTGCAAAAGGAGCCTATTCAGACACCAGTACAGAAGTTAGAACAGACAATATGCTCAATCATACAAAAAGTCTGCCATTATCTGGCATTCTAGAGATTAAAGCAGGAAAAAAGGTGAAGCTTCTTAAAACATTACTTATTGCAATAATCTACCAGTTGATGAGAAAAATTATACCACTTGACCAAGGCCAAAAAAGACACTTAAAATACAATAACTATGATTCAAAGTTCAGGGCTTCAGTGACTACAATCTATATACTCAATCCCCTAAACAAACTGCTTCCTGAAGAAAGCAGAGAATACTGTATCTAATATAAGTAATCATAAAAAAACATTTACTCCAATGGCACCATTTTATTCCAAGATGGTTTTGATCAAGGAGATATATCTACCATGATAAAAATTAATTGACTGCAAGCCAAGTAAAATGCATGAGAGGTGTAATTTGGGGAAGTTTTTTGCAGTCCTACCATAAAAAATTTCGAGAATTACAGTTCAGGTTTAAAGTAAAATACTCACACTCACACTGTTCTTTTTATACTAATGTATAAATATTTTATACATTTATTTTCCATTACATTATCAAGAAGGAAAAAGAATAGCAATCCTACAGATATTCTAAGGGTATTTTTATATGCACCCATGAGAATTACTCTTGTCATGGTTTAACCCCAGTTAGTAACTAAGTACCACCCAGTTGCTCGCTCACCCTTCTCACACCTAGGTGGGATGAGGGAGAGAATTGGAAAGAAAGGAAAACTTGTGGGCTGAGATAAAGGCAGTTTACCAGGACAGCGAAGGAGGAAATGATGATGATGATGATGATGATGATGATACATAAAATATACAAAATTAACGATACACAGTTTCTCACCACCTAATAATCAATACAGCCCCTCCCAAGGAGTGATCATGGAGTAGAACTGAATGTGATCTTGGAATGATCCTGAGGGAGAGAAAGCAAGAGAGTTGCCCACTGCTCAATCCTGCTTATATACTGACCATCATGTCTATGGTATGGAATATTTCTTTGGTCAGTTTGGGTCAGCTGTACTGGCTACACCTCTCCCAGCTTTTTGCACCTGCACATTAGCAAAATCATAGAATCATAGAATCATAAAATGGTTAGGGTTGGAAAGGACCTTCAAAGGTCACCTAGTCCAACCCTCCTGCAAGAAGAAGGCACATCTTCAACTACATCAGGTTGCTCAGATCTGTAAAGCTGAAAAAATCCTCAATGTTTAGCAACAACACTACAACATCAGTATATTATCAACATTTTTCACATATCAAATCCCATACTAAATCCAAAACACAGCAGCTACTGTGAAGAAAATTGGCTCCATCCCAGACAAAACCAGGACAACTCTGAAATTCCAGTGATTGTTCAAAAATACTCTCTGAATGGTAGCATTCTGCTGAAACACTACAAATTAATTAAATTTAAAACTATTGCTATTAATTTCATATGCCAGCCTCTGGATTTTTTCCGCTCAGAGGCATAGCTTAATATGAACTATGCCTCACTATGGAGTTAAAAAAAAATTACAGATATTCTTTATTTACATATTTAATATTTGAGAGATTATAAATTATTGAAAACATCATTTTTTTTTTCCCAAGATGTGCCCTTCAAGTTTCTTCTTAAAATCCATTTTTAATGGATATTAATTCCTTTATTTCTTGTCTTTTTTTTTCTTCCTATGTCCTTGAAATTCTGATTTTAGCTGGCACGGTATCAGGAGTTTGATCATCAAAATTCACATTAAGTAAGAGTCACTGACTGGCTGCATAGTAATATTTCATATGCTTTCAGTTCTTAGATAACAGTTTACTCCTATAGAATACAGCACACGCCTTGTTTCCAGCAGCCTGAACAACCCAGATGCCCCCTACCTTTTTTTTTTCTTCCACGTAAGACTTCTTGAGGTCTCAAGATTCACAAATGGGAATAAAATTATTTGGGGAATCTCTTATCAGCTTATACTCAATAGAATACAAAAAATTAATTAAATCAGTTTTTTTTCTTGGCAAATACAATACTTGCTAATATTATTAAATAGAGCTTTTATCGGCTTTACCAGAAAATGTGAGACTTCATGATTTCTTTTTTGAGTACTTTTTTACATGCATTTGACAGTTTCCAAATCTTTACTCTTATTATCAAGAAGGATTAGGTTCTGAGAGATGATTTGCCTCTCCCTAATTCTACCAGCTCAATCACATTAACTGTTACAAACCAAAGAAAGTGTAGTAGTACCACTGGTAAATGGAAATGTATGAAAACTTGCTTTGTTGCATGTATTTTTTTCTTATGGTCACACAAATCTTTCTCATATTAGGATTAAAAATTATTTTAAGTCAACTTAGTTCCCCATTAATATTGCTGAGCAGAACAGAGAAAAATGTTGTTTCTCTTTGCTGTATTTTTTACCATTTTTTTTCAAGATTTGAAAAAATCATTGCTGTGGTATTAAAACTTGGAAGGGAAAAAGACCAAGAGCAATGAATGTTCAGTTCCTACTTTTTACATTAGTCAAGTATGACAACTTCCAATCAGGAAGCAGAACTGTGAATTAAAAATTTCTCTCAAAAGGAGGGAGAATTATTTTCTCTAACAATAGAAAACACTATCCCAAAATAGGCAAAAAAAAAGTCCATTAAACAGCATAGTTACCAGAAACATCTTTCTAAACATCTCAAAAAGACAAGTTTAAATATCCTCATTTTATTATAAATCTCATGTTTAGTTCATCCCAGTACCCCTCTCTCTCATTCAATATAAGGAAGACATTGAAGTTATGTCAAAACATAATTAAATGATCAAAAGCAAAATTCATGATAATGTTTTACTCAGAGAATGGTCACTTGCAAGAACATCAAAGTTTTCAAGTTACATTTTCTTCCTTTACAAGACTTTCTCATTAATATTAATTTACTAGAACAAGCAATTACCCAATTATCTTCACATTTAAATTACCTAAATGTCCAGGTTATAATTGCATTCATTAGTTACTGAAATTGCACCTGCAAATGCTATATCACAAATATGACTATGAAACATTTATGTTGTTCTTCTGTAATGGATATTTAACAATTTAATTTCATTATTAATACTTCCTAGTATGTTGTAAGCAGTTTTGTAAAAATACTCATTGCTAGAGGGAGTCATTTTATTTGTGAAGGAAAGCAACCAAGGAAAATATCATTAGGGGTTTTTTTCTTCTCTTTAGTCAATGACAAAGGTAATAGTATGGAAAGTTGATTTGTGCCAATGGGCTTCTACAATTCCAAGTAGCAACTGTATGAACAGTATAAACAACTGACAGTAACTACCTTAAAAATAAATTTAGTGGTGAGTTTTAATGTTTGTTCTCAGTACGGACTCTGTCTTTTATTCTTTCTTACCCAAATCTGGCTACTTCACTTTGAGAAGTACCTAGAGTTTGAAACCATTATGTTACTACTAGTCTCCTTCTGTGAGGAAGGAAAATAAACTAGATATTTAAAAAAAAAAAAGTCACATTAAAAGTAAGGTAATAGATATGCCTATGCAGCATGTACAAAAGCTTATTTGAAGTATAAAACTCTCACTAAATTGGTTTTAGTGGTTGGTTTTTGGTTTTGGGTTTTTTTTTTTTTTTGGTACAAAACTCACCAAACTATGTCTCAAGGTAAATTAGCAGAATATCTGTGTATAGGTAAGAAAATGAGCTACACGGGAATTAAACCATTTTGCAGGTATATATATATGCAAAATTTCCCAGACACAATTTACAAAAGGGGATAATGATTAAAAAAGCAAAGTACAAATAAAAGAAAGGAACTTCTTCCACAAGGCAAAAATTGTCTTCTGAGTCCAGATTTTAAAATATGAGCAGGAAACGGTCTGGACAAATTCCAGAGTACAAGCCTATGCACTAGCACTAGCTAGTTTATGCACTAGCATGAACATATGCTTTTTATTGAGAGACCACTCCCCAGTTGAGTTCTTTCACCTCTTCTGGTTGCCACTGCATGAAAAAGCCAACTAACCAACAACTAAACTGAAAAATAGATAACTACTGAAAAATAATTTACAAACTCTCTGCTGTTAGAGATACATGATATTTTCCAACAGCTTTTCATTATACTGTAGTGATCACATCTGGAATTGAACTGCTATGAGAATTGACCCTGATGACCTACTTAATTACACAGCAGTCTGTCACATCTTGAAATGTCTACTTTCCGAAACCCAGATGGACATTTAAAGCCCATTTTTTCTCTTATACTCAGTGTTTCAAGAGGAATTGGTGGCCTGTTCCAATTATCTAAAGGCCCTAACTGTACAGATCACACACCAGAGAAGGCCCAGGCTGAACTTGGCCCTAGCTGATTGGCTGACTGTTTCATTTCTATAGAGGAAATGGGAATGGGATTGTACATGGACTGTTGCAATCAAGCTGGCTCCGCTGTCATAATTTCTAGAAAGAGGACTTCATCTCAGTTATTCTGGAGTCTTTAGAGCTTGCAGAGGGTCAAGGAAAATATGTCTATACTCAAGCAGGTTTTCAAATGTTTTTTTGAATCATGATTGTTCAGTCTCAATCTCCATCATGTCCACTGTATTTTACTTCAAATCTTTTGGGTTGTTTTAATTCCTCCACCTTGTGCAAATCTCTACCTCCTTATAAAACTCAGCAATATACACATGAATAAAAAATTCATTCCAAGATTTTATCCCCAGTTTGGTATTCCCAAATTAAGAGAATAGATAGTCAAAGATGTGGTACTGGGCATCTCATACAAAACACTTTCCAAGAAGATAAGGATATTTACCAAAATTGAAACTCTAGAGCTTCACTTGTAGTCTTCTTCACAGGATGGAGTTACTCCTGACTTATTCCCATATAAACAGAAGATAGATGAAGTATTGTAGAACCTATTCTAGTCTTCCATAAGGCTCTAGCTATTGCAGGTTAGAAAAGTAGCAAGAAGACTGTGCACTGCTGAGACACAGTGAAAATTCATCTGTACTGCTAACTTCAAGCATTGCCCAGAAACATTTTTTTTGGTACTATAACAGGATCATCTAGATCATTTCAGCTAGCACTTAAACCAAACAATTCCTAACACACTTTGGCAATTGGAACAGTTCAGATGCCATTAGCAATAACCTGTTTACAAGGAGCCTTCCTGATTTGAAGGCTAAGACAGTTTACTAGCAAAGATGAGGGTTGTTTCATGTCAGAAGGCATCAGTGTCAGGGAATCTGTCTAGGTGTTTAGGATATCAGTGAAGGTGTGCCCTTAGAGGACTTCATTCTTTGGGTCATTTTTGGAATACAATAGTAAGCAACCTGGTTTCTGTGTGTTTCTTCTCTGTACCATAAACTACAGAAATTCAGCGAAAGTAAAAGAATAAAAAGTCCAAAATATTTACTTGATCATTCTAAAAATGAAAATCGTATCAATCACGGCAAACTTTTAACCATTACATTTTTAACAAAGCAATTGGGACACGGCATATCTGTAGATATGCCTACTTTAAGTGTAATCCACTTACTGTAAACTTAGTGTAAGTCTAAAAATGTTTATGTACATCATACAATGTCATGAAACAACATATCTCTGACTAAGCTGATAAATTCACATGGTACAATCACTGCTGTACAGGAGCTAGGTCTTGTGCCATAGAATCATGGAATGGTTAGCGTTGGAAGGGACTTCAAAGGTCATCTAGTCCAAACCCCCTGCAAGGAGCAGGGACATCCCCAACTAGATCTGGTTGCTCAGAGCCTCATCCAAATGGCCTTAAACATTTCCAGTGATGGGACATCCACCACCTCTCTGGGAAATCTGTTCCAGTGCTCTACAACTCGCATTGTAAAAAATTTCTACCTAATATCTAATCTGAATCTACTTCCCTCTATTTTAAAACCATTACCCCTTGTCCTGTCGCAACAGGTCCTACTGAACAGTCTCTGCCTATCTTTCTTGTAGGCCCCCTTGAGGTACTGGAAGACCACTATAAGGTCTCCCTGGAGCCTCCTCTTCTCCAGGCTGAACAGCACAACTCTCTCAGCCTGTCGTCATAGGAGAGGTTCTCCAGCCCTCTGATCGTCTTTGTGGCCCTCCTCTGGACCCTCTCCAACTGGTCCATGTCCTTCTTATGTTGGGGGCCCCAGAACTGGATGCAGTACTCCAAGTGGGGTCTCATGAGAGTATAGCAGAGAGGCAGAATCACCTCCCTTGACCTGCTGGCCATCCAGCCAATTCCTTATCCACCAAGTGGTCCATCCATCAAATCCAGGTCTGTCCAGTTTGGAGAGAAGGATGTCATGCAGGACAATGTCAAAAGCTTTGCACAAGTCCAGGTAGATGATATCCGTTGCTTGTCCCTTGTCCACCAATGCTGTAACCCAGTCATAGAAGGCCACCAAATTAGTCAGGCACAATTTGCCCTTAGTGAGGCCATGTTGGCTGTCACAAATCACCTCTTTGCATTCCATGAGCCTTAGCATGGTTTCCAGTAGTAGCCTGTTTTCCATAGTAGCAGGATAGTTTCACTTGCTATGGACTTGCACTATTTGGCCAGGTCCCACAATGGGACTGAAGTGATCTGGCCACAGTGGTGAAGCAACAAGGCCATATATCCCCAATACTAAAAGCAGCTTGTACCTTCTCACATTAGTATGGCATAAAAAACACTGTAGCTCAGTGTAGGAGTTCAGCGCTTCCAGGCAGGAACAGGATAATGGTGAACAGGTGAGGGCAGTAGATTTTCAGTAAAGCATGTGCTTTATGCTACTGTAGTGTTCCTATTTTGGAGCTAGACTTTTTTTCTCACTAAAAGATTTTTCTTCACCATACTGCACTGAGCAGTCTAGTCAAACTCTACACCTTCTTTTTGCTCTGCTAAGCTTAGCTATAAATCAATAAGAAATAGAAAATTATCAGTAGCAAGACCCTGCAGCAAGAAGCCCACTTCACCCTATACAGATCCCAGCAAAACAAAACCAAACCAAACAATACCAAATCAAACAACAAAGAAAAACCAAAGCCCACAAAATGTCAGAGGGGATAGCAATGGCTAGGAAAGAAATACATAGCTGGTTATCTCTATCCAATCTGGAATTTTTTATTCTTCTCAGAACAAAACCTAGTATTCAAGGTAACGAAACCCTTCATGGGATTATGAACAACTTTCAGGACACTGTGGCTAGTATCCAAATTAAAGAAACTAAGGAACTGCAGCAAGGTGACCACCTTTCCCAGTTAGGACTGGTTTGTAAAAGTAAGTCTCAGTGCAAGTTTATGAACATGTTTTATTGTAATAACTACACAGGATTAAGCCTAAGAAAGATCTGGAAACTCATAGAAAATATAATGACAAACACAAATATATGTGAACTTGCATTTCACTGAATTTTAAATGTCTATGTCACCTGCTGGTATGTGGTTTTCTGTCAATGCAACAGGCCTCAAACTGTCAAAAGTAGATAACACATTTTTGGCTATAAACCTGATTTCATATCCAAGGGTGATATGAATCTCAAAACATAAGGATTTCTTGCTGACAGTGAAAACTGTGTGGTCCTTAGGAAGTGTTATCAGAAGTTATAAAAACTATTATTGTCTTGTTTGCAAAAAAAATTTTTTTGTAGAGTAACATGACATGCCCACTGAAACATGAGTGGCTGCTTCAGCACTGATGACTCTTGAGCATTTGCTTCCAGGCCTGCCCCGCAGCCAGCCAGTGGGAAGTGAGTGCCTCCTCTCTCTTCCTCACCTTCCCAAAGCAGCCGCATACTACCACGGTCTTTCTTAAAGATGATGTCATTTTAAAGGTGAGATCTAAGGAAGATTCAAGTGCAGATAGACTATTTTGAGAACTAAAAGAATTCTCATTTCACACATGATGTGTCTCCTGACACAGGACTGCTCACACTGATGAAGAGATTGCAGTTCCTACTAAAGTGTGATAAAACTAAAAGTTTTTCTCTGAAAACAGACTGAATACAGAACAGAGTTCAAAACTGAAACACTCCTAATGCACAGACTTTTTCACTGTAGGAACAAAGATGGCTAAAACTCGGCTGTATATGCACTGCAAGTATGTATATGCATATGTATGTCCTAAATATGTTACTAAGGTCAATTCATAAAGATGGTTTGCTTTTGAAAATACAAGAGTGTCTAAAAACCTTACTGAAATTTGAAAGAGGGCTATCTTCCTTTTTCAATGAAATTTTAGAATGAAACTACTATATTTTGCTCTGAACTGAGACAGCAGCCAGAGGTACAGGCGGTTCATCTTACTCCATGCCTTCCTATAACAACAACAACAAAAAAAAACCCAAGACCCCTTGGAATGGTAATAAACAAGCCTACGAAAATATCAGCTTGATAGTGGTCACAATAATGCAACCTACTTGTTAGCAGTTACTGAGATAGAAACAAACAAGACAGAAAATTATCTTTTCTCAGTACATAAATAAACAGGGCATTCATATAATAAAATCATATCAAGTTTTGTCCTGAACCTCACTCTGCCCCAACATCTCTAAAGAAGATGGCAAAACTGCAAAGGCACTAGACAGTGACAGGATTATTAAAAATATGGAACAATTTCCTGGAGGTAAATGCCTACATAGTCTAGGGTTCTTCAGCCTCGAAATTAGATAAGTGAGAGTAGATAAAATTAAGTAGATAAAATTATTAAGTGAAAAGGGTTAATTAAGTACCTTTAATCTATTAAAATAACATTGTGCTTTTTATCATACAAGAGCTAACATATTGGGTAGCAAGTTCAATACACACACACACACACACAGATTAATTTTCCTACGCAGCAAAACATAGAATCATAGAATGGTTAGCGTTGGAAGGGACCTTCAAGGGCCATCTAGTCCAAGCCCCCTGCAAGGAGCAGGGACATCCCCAACTAGATCAGGTTGCTCAGAGCCTCATCCAACCTGGCCTCGAACGTTTCCAGGGATGGGGCATCCACCACCTCTCTGGGAAACCCGTTCCAGTGTTCTACAACTCTCAGTGTAAAAAATTTTTTCCTAATATCTAATTTAAATCTGTCTCACTCTATTTTGAAACCATTACCCCTAGTCCTGTCAGAACAGGCCCTGCTGAAGAGTCTCTCTCGGTCTTTCCTGTAGGCCCCCTTGAGGTACTGGAAGACCACTGTGAGGTCTTCCCAGAGCCTCCTCTTCTTCAGGCTGAACAGCCCCAACTCTCTCAGCCTGTCCTCATAGGAGAGGTGCTCCAGCCTTCTTATCATCTTTGTGGCCCTCCTCTGGACCCTCTCCAACGGGTCCATGTCCTTCTTATGTTGGGGGCTCCAGAACTGGACACAGTACTCCAGGTGGGGTCTCACCAGGGCAGAGTAGAGGGGCAGAATCACCTCCCTCAACCTGCTGGCCACACTCCTCTTGAAGCAGCCCAGGATGCAGTTGGCCTTCTGGGCCACAAGGGCACATTGTTGGCTCATGTTGAGCTTCTTGTCCACTATCATTCCCAAGTCCCTCTACTCAGGGCTTGTCTCAATCCATTCTCTGCCCAGCCTGTAATTGTGCCTGCATGAAATCATGCAGCTTACTGCAACAAGTTGTTCTGGATCCCCAAACTTGTAGTAGCTTCAAAAAGCACTTACTACAAATTGACAGCAGAAAAATCCATCAAGGGCCATTAAGCCCAAAGACATAACTTGTGGTTCAGCATATAGGTCCACTCCAAATTGCTTAAAACCAGGATTAAAAGTCCCTCCATGACCTCCCAGTTCTTGAAACCATCAAGTTGTTCAAAGTCTCAATATCCAAATCCGGAAAAATTCCTAATTAGGTTTTTTGCGTTCATGTCAGCTGAAACATCTATTGATCTCATTTATGTTCTCTAAAACACTTCACTCAAAAGACAAATGGTGGAGACATTCTGAAATCAATGAGGTTCCAGAGGCAGTTACAAGGTCCTGCTTCAATGTCTATTATTTACAGCCAATGAAGTATGTCAAGAGGACTTTAGAGAACTCTCCAGCAAGTACTAAATGGGTGGGACAGAGTTCTGTAATACAGGAGATCTCATCTTCAGTTCAGGCTCCAAAAGAAGTGTATAAAGGGAAGCAGTATGAGGCCAGATTTCACAACTGATGGCTGTAACCAAGCATCAAATATTTCAGTTGCTTTTCCTCTTATTTACTGAGGAAAAAAAAAATGCTCTTGTGAAATGCCTACCTTCACTGGAGCTGGGAAACCTAGCCAAAGAAAGTGTTCTTCCATCACCTTTCTTGGAACACATTCTGCTGACTGCCTTGGCTTCATACTTACTTTGCTCTATCTCTGAATTCTGTTCTTAAAAGTCATTTATAAACTCAACCTTTAGGAACAACAAAATGCAGGAGTAATTTTCTTTTATACGAAGGCATCAATTACTGAGTAAATTCAGAGACTGTGACTATTATTTATGACTGTATCTTTGTTTTCCTGTCCTGCCATATTTAAGTAACAAAGCAGAACACTGTCAGTGTTCCACTTCACAAGCACTAATACTCAATCTGTCTTGTCTGCCAAGACAGCTTTTTTTTTCTTTCCACTTTAGATATATGAAGTACACAGGACTCTTCTTGATTGGGAAACTAGAGTGGTAAAGACTAACTGAGATTTGATGTAAAATCATTTTGACATCAGCCCTATCTCTAGCATGCAAGTCTTTGCTATAATGACATTATTGACATAGCATGACTCCACTTATTTAGCAATGACTAAGGATGAGCCATGTCAGGGAAATTAATTATCTTTCTTCTATAAATTTTGTGCATATTTTAGGATGGATTCTTTCTCTTGGAAAGATAATGTTGCAAAGGTTACAGCATGGCTGCTGTTGCAGTCTGTTATATTTGATCTTAAACTCGAAAATTTCAGGAAGTCCCCAGCAGGAAGAAACCCAGGATGAAATTCTGACCCAAATCAAATCAGTGGCAGTATTCCCATTGACCACTTTAATGCCAGGATTCCACTCCACAAGTCAACACCATCTAGCTGGGGTATGGTCTCACTACAGCCCTTAGTAGAACTCTGTCCAGTGTCCTAAAATACATCACTATGATCAGCAGCTTACTTTGTAGTATAAGGCAGATTGCAAGAACTGTAAATGGTCATAAAATGATAATACTCTCTCTTCTAGAAGATTGATTCTATTGTGGGAACACTTCCTTTGAGGTTGCGTTTAGCTTTTGTGTAAGTAAATTAGAAACCTCTAGGAGAGTAATTTTAATACATTTCAGAACTTTAGGGAGCTGTGATACAGCTAGCCTATAAATACTTGCTATTTTAAAAAATAATATCCCACAACAACAGTGGACATACAATGATAGAAACTGTCACTTTTAGGTATGCAGTCATTGCCCAGAATACCAAGACAGAGTACTTTTGATGGAGCTTAAGATAGACAGATATATCTTGAATCCAAACAAAAAGTTGTTGAAAAAGGAACACCAAAACTCCTTTTTTTTAAGTCAAAGTTAAAATAAGGACATTACATTTTGTGCACAACATAACCCCTGCAGAGTAAGGAAGTGCTTGCTGGGATGTATTTCCAATGTCCAATGGTGAGTTCACAGAGTAAGAACATGTAAAAGACCCTGAATTCTGCCATGAAGCTTTCTCACACAGAATCATAGAATCATAGAATGGTTAGCGTTGGAAAGGACTTCAAAGGTCATCTAGTCCAACCCCCCTGCAAGGAGCAGGGACATCTTCGACTAGATCAGGTTGCTCAGAGCCTCATCCAAACGGCCTTAAACATTTCCAGTGATGGGACATCCACCACCTCTCTGGGAAATCTGTTCCAGTGCTCTACAACTCGCATTGTAAAAATTTTCTACCTAATATCTAATCTGAATCTACTTCCCTCTATTTTGAAACCGTTACCCCTTGTCCTGTCGCAACAGGCCCTACTGAACAGTCTCTGCCTATCTTTCTTGTAGGCCCCCTTGAGGTACTGGAAGACCACTATAAGGTCTCCCCGGAGCCTCCTCTTCTCCAGGTTGAACAGCCACAACTCTTTCAGCCTGTCGTCATAGGAGAGGTTCTCCAGCCCTCTGATCATCTTTGTGGCCCTCCTCTGGACCATCTCCAACTGGTCGATGTCCTTCTTATGTTCGGGGCTTCTTCTGCTTCACATGAGCATGAATGAAGCCCCAGGATGATGTTGATCAGGGTCAGAAGTCCACCTGGCCTTTAAGAAATGCATATTTCAAGGATATTTGACTGTCTTATTCTAGGATACTTCTCCTACAAGCTTTGTTTCACAAACTGTAAGCTTGGCTGTGTTGGCTCAAAACTTGTGAACCTAAGCTGCTTCTCATCTAACCTGCTACTAAAGAGAAACTGACGGACAAGAGCCTAATACATATATATAAAAAACCAAACTACACACTTTGTAATTTGTGTTAATGCATAGACCTTTATTTCAACACCCTGCTACTTTGATACTGAACAATTAAATAATTATAATTTGTGATTTCTGTGCAAAATTCCTCTCATGCACATACATATGTACTGCTTGACATACTTGACTAAAATTGATGGTTAAAGTAATATTCAGGCAACAGATGTTAAAGCACTGATAGATGATTTCTTGACATTATGCAACATCAATAATGTGCGGAGACCTAGTCTCTTTCTATGCTAGTAGCTTGTGTCATGGAAACATGACCAATGTACCTTTAACTTCTAAAAGAAAATAAAGCCTGTAGCCTCAGCAGGTTTTAAGATTAATTATATGATAATATAATTATCATACAATTATTAATATAATTACCATATCATGATTATATGATAAAATTATAGCTGCGATTTCAAAACAATTCCAAGCTTCGTGGTAACATTCCCAGTAGATAGTTTGATCAGTTATTGGTCTTGCTAAAATCCTAATTAAACCATTAGATTTCATGAAGAATTGTATTAGACTACTAAAAGAAGAGGTAGGAAAAACTCCATTGGCTTTGCATCCTGAAAGTACAGCCCATCTAGGGCTGGAAATTCAGCTTAAGTCTAAAAGACTCAAATTAATGCCAGTGTAGAGGAAAAAAAATGGAGAGAAAACATACATCACTATTGAGAATGTAGTTGTGGTAGGCTAACTTTGGCTGCAAAGTGCCCACCAAACTGCTCTTTCACTCCCCTCACAACAGGGTAGTGGAAGAAAATATGAAGAAAAAACTCATGAGTCCAGATAAAGACAGGGAGATCACTCATCAATTACCATCATGGGTAAAATAGACTGTCATTGTGAAATGAATTTATTTTTTGTCAATTAATAACAAAGTGGAATAGTAAGAAATAAAAGCAAAACTAAGGACACCTTCTCCCCTGCTCCCTTTTTCTTCTCAGGCTCAACTTTACTCCTGAGTCTTCTACCTCTTCCTCCCCTGAGCAGTACAGGGGGATGGGGAATAGGGGGCTCTGGTCCATAGATAGCACAGAGGTGCTAGCAACATCGCTGATAGGCTCAGCTTTGGTCAGGGGCAGATATATCTTGGAGCCAGCTGAAACTGCCTCTGTTCAATAGGAGAGAAGCTCCTGTTGTCTTCTCACAGGAGCCACTGCAGTGCCCCAACCCCCCCTCCCCCGCCACTACTAAAACCTCACCATGTAAACCCAACACAGTAGCTTATGTAATTTGAATACAAGGAGCAAAACAAACTAAACATCAACACTTTTGATTAGATTTTCTCACCATTAATGATTTGGAAAGTGCCTTTGTTGTGGTCTGCAATTCGTATTTCGGCCATTATCTTGTATTTACAGATCGTATCCATTATCCCACCACATCTAACTCAGGGAGTTAGAATAACATCACCCTTTCAGACGGACTTAAGTCCTCATTTAAGTAAAAATTTAATTTAACTCCTTTGTTCAGATTCTCATTTTACATTCTTATGTTAATTCTCACAAGATTGGTTTGTCCAGGATTTTACTATAACACTGTGAAGAAAGGTGGAAATGAAGATCCCAGATTTCCTTGGTTCGTCTTGATCTGGAAGTTTACAATATATTTATAATGAGAATGTGGCTTATTGTTTCACACTTCTATGTATTTTTTAGATTCCATATTCTGCCAAATATTTTCTTATTTAGTTGAAATCTTTTATCGAATAAGGCAGTATTTCCCTATTTTTTTCAGCCTTGCTGTATTAATATTTACAGCTGATCTTTCATTCATTTTCATGATGCATAAGATGCACTAATGATTTGTTCTGTGAACTTTTGTTTTACTTCTGCATTGTTTATTTAATTCAAAGCACAGATATAACATATTCGAATACTCTCAAAGAGACACATGAAATGTTTACACTAAATAGAAGGATATGACTTTAATAAAGAGTTATTATCTATGCATTGAACTGACTGAAACTTGAGCTGTGTGTTCAGACTTCAACTTTGCTTTTATCTGGAGCATGTTTTCCACACGCTTTGTGTAAGGTGTATCGGTTTGAAAACTGATCTTTCTATCCACAGTGATTTTATGCTGACTGCCTCTAAGGAATCATGTGTTATTCTCCAAAAAAAAAAAAAAAAATCTGCCCCAATGTAGCTAAAGATTCCAGATATACTTGAAGATTCTTATACATCCAAATGTCAGCAAACACTTTAGCACTGTGAGGGTGACCAAGCACTGGCACAGCTCTCCCACAGAGATATTCAAAAGCCATCTCGATATGGTCCTGGGCAAGCAGCTCTAGGTGGCCCTGCTTGAACAGATGGTTGGACCAGTTGATCTCCAGAGATTCCTTCCAAACTCAATCCTCATGTGATTTTGTGATATCATATACTGTAGAAATGTACACATTAGTGTAAGTGGCTGTTGCATAAATAGATTTCTGATTACCCTTTAATTAATTGAATTAATTATTAACTTAGACTTGTTAATTTATCTTTTGATTGATAATTTCCCTCTTCATATTATCACTCTTGTATTCTAACAGTGTTAGCAAGATTACATTCAAATCTTATAGTAGTGTGGGTATGTATGCTCATTTAAGATAAACTGATAAAAAATATTCTGTTCTTGATGGATAATATCTCTCATAGATACAGTAATATACTTTTGGAATCTAAACAGTATTTCCTTTTTTAGCTTTGGCTGGTGCTTTAAAACTGTACACAATTCCCAACAGAAAGCTCACAATATTCCACTTTCCCAGGATTTTCTGTGGTTAAAAGAGCCTGGAAAACAAGTGAGATAATAAAATTAGGTCTACTAGTGTGCTGGATACTTAACACAGTCATACTGCCCTCCAGAGCCTAGCTGGCTATCAAATGCTTTCCAATCTCATGTTAAATAAAATTATTTATGAATTGAATGTATAGATATTACACACTGTAAATATTTGCATCTAGTGCTTTAAATTTCCAGGACCTGTACTGTACCAACTGATACCATTTAAATGGGGCCTTGATAAAGGTTTTTATCAAATACAGCCCTGTAGATAGCTGCTGTCACCTAAGAAAGGAGGTGGATATGCAGTGTGCAATGGAGTTGAAAAGAGCCCAAGGGCCTTTGTAGCATGCTGGGCCCAAGCTGCCTTTCCATTTACATCGATAAAAATCAGATGGAAGAAAAGACTATACACACAGAGTATCTTTCAGGTTATTCTTCCAGCTGGGGCAAATCACAACACAAAAAGAAAGACCAGGGCATTTCATACCTTGTGGAATCTCTCCTGTGATCAAAAATAACTGTGAAATAAGGCAGATTCTAGAATCTGGGTAAAATTCCAATATCTTAAGGGATCAAGTCCAGAATATAGTAACTGCTAAACTCATATACATATCTTTAAAATTCACTCTTTGGATGGATGCATTTAACAGTAAATTAAAAAACCCCAAGATTTTTAAACTAATTTGCTTATTTAGTATTTACTCAAGTTAAGCAACCACTTGATGATGAAGATACTTTCCTTGGGAGACTTATTCAGCTCTTCTTAAATTAAAAAGAATGAGTCAAAGTTCACATATTTTGTCTAAGGAGATCTTCTGAATTTACACAAGACAATGGTCCAATATGTAATCTGTTTTGAATGAAAAATACTAAATTTTGGAAACATGCTGGAGCCCTTGTAAATAACAAGAATGCCATGCAAATGGGTGAAAACGGATGTAAGATCCCAAGGTTTCATGCTAGACCCATTGCACAGGATTACAAGTTGAGTAAAGAGAGGGAGTGCATTTGGAAAGCAAAAAAAATATCGTGTCATTAGTGGTTTGTACCAGAGCAATAAAAACAAAAATGGAAGGATGAAAATAAAAAATGATAAATATATGTTACAAACACAGAAGCTGAAGAATCTCAATTTGTGCACAGACACCGTAAGCATAAAGGACAGAGATTTCTCATTTAAACCATAGGAAGTAGGAACAGAGAAGATGAGATGTTTTAATTAGAACATCTATGATGACATGAAAGTGTCTTTCAGAACATACAAACCTCCTTCTGCCTCCCGTGACCCTTGACTATCCTGTTGATGAAGTGTGAAAGAAAGCCTGCAGGCTGTCTTTTAATGCATACTTTGCACAGAAGCAGCTAATACTGAAGACACTGTGCATTATTTCCCTAAGCAAATGCACAGAACATTTTAGGTTTACTCAGCTGAAATAAATACTAGTGTCAATGTAGAAAATAAGAATGTGCAAACCAAAAGCTAAGTAAGCACAAATACGCCTGCATAACTAACAAGGAAGACGTCTTGGGACTGTTACTTTGCATGCCTGTCTTGGTGCAGAAATGTTACTGAAACAGACAGCTTAAAATGATTTTCTGATCTATGAAACAGTAGTATGAAAAGCACTGAAGACAGGTTTCCCTAGAATGCGTGAATCTGAAACTATACTTGGTCATGACTTTTCTTCATTAAAACTTTGTACTTTTCAGGATTGGGTGCAGTTTCAATAAGTAGGCAGTTTTATGTCTACTATGTATTTTTAGTGGACTTACTGATTTGAGTACCTTACACAAACATTGTACACAGCTTCCTGCTCTGATGTTTCCATATTCTCTCTGTGCTGCCATTATGTTCTTTCTTACTTCATAACTTCACATCTTTACTTGTCCATGGAATGCTTGTTTTGTTTTGTTTTTCCTTGAGGAATATTGCATTTAAAATATCTAACCATTTTCATTTTCTAGAGTTAGGAACTCTCCTGCATCATCCATAACAAAATGGTGAATTCCTTGTCTTAGAGTAACTAGTTACACAACTCTTCAAAATAAAAAAATCTAACAATTAACATTAAGCCATTTTGCTTTTAAATTACTAGTTTTGGGGCTCTTTTTGCTGACTAATACTCCTGTATCAGTACCTAAGACTTATGCTTAACTGGTATACTTCAACATTAATAACAATATTGTATTACAACTTCTCTGCCTTCACAAAATACATTAGTTGGCCTAACTATTTATAATGAGTCATCATTAATTCATTGCTTTTTGTGGTTACAAAATCATACAGGAGTTGATTTCCACAAATACATTCATTACCTTAAAAATTCACTGAATATTTCAGATGAAAAAAGAAGTTGCTTGTGTGTGAATTTTTCTCTCCAAGTCTAGTACTGAATATATTATACAAAATCATAGTATATAATACAGTATTGAATAGATCTCCTTGATTAAAGGGCACACATTCTGAACATAAGCCTAACAAACACTGCTAGTTTTGGGGAGAACATTTTTTAGTACATACTGACTCTTATGGTACTTTTCAGTATGAGCAGGTATGTTCATTTTATGAAAATTTCTTTGAGGACTTGTGGGCAATCAGATCTATGAATCTGAACACATCTATGAATCACTGAAATTATTGTTTCCATACAATGCACCATTCACAAATCAGTTTTTCTACTATTTAACTGTGTATAAAAATTATAATAAAGGCATAATCATCCTCTGCATCCTGCCCTAAATCTCTCCACATTTACCTGTTCTCACAGTACATCAGTCTTAAACAACTGATGTTGCTATTAGTTATCAACGTAACAAGTTGTTCTGGTTTTATTTAGTGAGGGGGAGCTACTGTGGCAGCTTCTGTAAGAAGCTGCTAGAAGTCGCTCCCCTTTGTTCAGTGGACTCGGCCAGGCCTTGGGTGGACCCGCTGCTGGCCAGGGCCGAGCCAATTGGTAGCAGAATGTTCCCTGATAATGCCTCTGCGATAACGTATTTAAGAAGGGGAAAACAGAAAAAAAAAAAAAAAAAAAAAAGAGGAGAAGATGTGAAGAAGCTGAGTGGGGGCAGAGAGGGGGAGGGGCGAGCCTTGTGGGCTTTGCAGGCCTCACCCTCTGGCCTCCTGCCAAGCGGCCAACTGGGCCCAACTCAGCCCAACCAAGCTGCAAGAAGCGGAGAGGAGATGAGGTGTGAAGAGAACCTGAAAGGCATCTACCTGAGCCTGATTGTGAAGAATTTCTTGTGAGGAACGGCTGCAGATGCCAAGGTCAGTTCAGAAGGAGGGGGAGGAGTAATGCGGCTCCTGGCCAAGATTCCCCTGCAGCCTGTGGTGACGACCATGGTGAAGCAGGCTGTCCCCCTGCAGGCCATGGAGGTCCACGGAGGAGCAGAGATCCATCTGCAGCCCGTGGAGGACCCCATGCTGGGGCAGGTGGATGCCTGAAGGCGGCTGTGGTCCATGGAGGGCCCGCTGGGACAGCTGTTCTGGAGGACCTGCACCCCATGGAAGAGATGACAAAACACCTGCTCTCCTAATAAAAGACCTAACCTTGTTCTTAGTAGTATAAATTCGATGGGAAGCTGTCCTGGTTTCAGCAGGGTTGGAGTTAATTCTCCTCGCAGTAGCTGGTGTGTTTTGGATTTTGGATGAGAAGAATGTTGATAAAACAGCCTGATGATATGAGTTGTTGTTAATGACACCAAGGACACTGTCCTGCTTTCCAAGGTGCAGATGCAGGAAGCTGGGAGAAAGACAGACAGAATAATTGACCCAAACTGGCCAAAGAGAGTATTGCATGCCATAAACGTCATGCTCAGTATATAAGTGGGGGCAGGCCAGGGTGGGTGTCTGCCTTCCTGGCATCCATCCCTCTCTTTCTTTTGCTGGCATCATTCCCTCTACCTTGCTGGCCCCCTTTTTCGCTCCTTTGATTGCTGCTTGGTTTAGTTTCTGTGATCACTGCTCAGGACGGGCTGCATCAGTCATTGGGACATCGGGTGGTGAGAAAACGTACATTATTCATTTTGTATATTTTAATATCCTTATATTCTGTTGTTATTGTTGCAGTTTTCCTTTGCTATTTTAGTAAACTGTCTTAATCTCAACCCATGCGTTTTTCTTTCTTCCCAATTCTCTCCCCCATCCCACTGGGGAGTGGGAGGGTGAGTAAGAAACTGTGCGGTAACTCAGGCTAAACCACCACAGAACCGCACCTGTGTCATGGGAAGCATAACCAAGCTCACACTACCATAGAAGTTTGTAATGCAGTTGCTTGCTATTATACAATATGTATTTTGTTTATATAGAATTATAGAACTACTTTACAATCAGATATGACAATTCACCATGCGGATAATTACCCATCCATTTATAATCTGTGCTCCTCAGTCCTTTGCAGACTCCTTTGACAGTATGTATACATATATATGCTAATATAAATGCACACAGTACCTCCCTGATGTTGGCAACAGTCCTTCAGAGACTAAAGTAAGACAAATGGTCTCATTTTGCCTGTGACAGCAATGCTGGACTTCAATGAGGCAAAGTCAGCATATGATAATCACATACAACATCTCGTTTCCCTTTTCTTCTCAAATCAATTAGGAAGCTTTAATGTTTCACTCTATTCAAAGAGATGAAAAAGTAATTTTTATTTTAATGGTAGATTATTTTTTCCTCTTTAAGTAAGTGCTGTCCTTAAGACCAGGCTCTCGTGTAATCTGTTTTTGAGAAATGAAATTGATTGTCACTGCTGGTTTATTCATATATCCTCATGACATGACATCATAAACAGAATTTGTCACTTCTGAGCTTGCTTCTCACAGCAGTTGTCTTTAATGTCATTTACTGAAGTGGCTCAAGGTCTTAATGAATAATTAATGTTTAGCAACTCACTGCAGTGCTGCAAGACAACCACTTTTTGGCCTTTGATTTCAAATAAGTCTTGACACATTTGTCGAATGAAGAAAATACAAGCAACTTGTGATGGTTTAGCCTGAATCACCACACAGTTTCTTGCTCACCCTCCCCCTTCCCAGGGGGATGGGGGAGAGAATTGGGAAGGAAGGAGAACTCATGGGTTGAGATAAAGACAATTTACTAAAATAACAAGGGAAGTGACTGCAAATTAGCGAGACTTGGAAAGCAGGACGGTGTCCTTAGTCTCATTCACAACAACTGGTATGATCAGGGTGTTTATCAACATTCTTCACACATGAAATCCAAGACATACCATCTGCTGAGAGGAAAAATTAACTCCATCCCTGCCAAAACCAGGACAGTATCCACTTCTTATTCCATACCATCTACGTCATGCATATACATATATATATATATACATACACACACAGATGTAACAACTTCAGTCTATGGGCTATCCCTCCAAAGTCTGTTGAGTTCATTTAGTCCATGACTTTGGGTTCCATCTGTCATAACGGTCTTTCAGGACAAGAGAGATGGTATGTAGTATGGGGCTGTTGCATGCTGCATCTGGAACTTGCAGTTGGTACATCTGGCGTGGCTGGTGTATCATGTCCATGGTCTGCGAGTTGGAGATGTTGGTCTTGAGGAAATTGTTGGGCGCCAGTTCCTGTTCCATCATCGTTGCATCTCTCTTGGTTTTATTGAAGCTCATTCTTCACTGATCAGGGTGTTTCTTGCTGCAATACCTTTGATATGACATATAAGAACTATGGAAATGATTATATACAGTTCAAATTATTGGCTGTTCTCACCTAAAATCAGATCTCCTTGAGGTACACATCGAACTTCCCCATCCTTCCGCATCACCCACCAAGTACATCCAGGTCCTTGAGCAAAAGCAATCCCACGGATGTGTTTGCCTTTGCCCAGGGGAGGAATAACCCAGACTGTCTTTCCTAACATATTCCTTAGATGCACTACAGGGACTTTATCACCCTCTACAATATGTAACTGTTCTGACTGGGCAGCACCAGCTCAATTGGTGGAACCCCAAGTGTTAACTAACCAGGTAGCTTTTGCTAAATGTTTATCCCAATTTTTGAAGGTCCCACCACCCACTGCTTTCAGTGTAGTTTTCAGCAGTCCATTGTACCGTTCAAACTTTCCAGAGGCTGGTGCGTGATAGGGGATGTGATATACCCACTCAATGCCATGCTCTTTGGCCCAGGTGTCTATGAGATTGTTTCGGAAATGAGTCCCGTTGTCTGACTCAATTCTTTCTGGAGTACCATGTCGCCAGACAACTTGCTTCTCAAGGCCCAAGATGGTGTTTCGGGCAGTGGCATGGGGTACAGGATAGGTCTCTAGCCACCCAGTGGTGACTTCCAGCATTGTAAGCACATGGCGCTTACCTTGATGGGTTTGTGGGAGTGTGATGTAATCAATTTGCCAGGCCTCTCCATACTTATACTTCAGCCATCGTCCTCCATACCAAAGAGGCTTTAACCGCTTGGCCTGCTTAATTGCAGTGCATGTTTCACATCCATGGATAACCTGTGCAATGGTATCCATGGTCAAGTCCACCCCTCGATCACGAGCCCATTTGTGTGCTCCTTGATGGCCCAAGGTGTCATGAGCCCACCGAGCTAAAAATAGTTCACTTCTGTGTTGCCAGTCTAGGTCCACTTGGGAAACTTTAATCTTAGCAGCCTGATCCACCCTTTGGTTATTTTGGTGTTCTTCTGTGGCTCGACTTTTGGGTACGTGGGCATCTACGTGACGTACTTTTACAACCAGATTCTCTAGCCGGGCAGCAATATCTTGCCACAGTACGGCAGCCCAGATGGGCTTGCCTCTGCGCTGCCAGTTGCTCTGTTTTCATTGCTTTAACCACCCCCACAGAGCGTTTGCCACCATCCATGAGTCAGTGTAGAGATAGAGTTTTGGCCATTTTTCCCGTTCAGCGATGTCCAAAGCCAACTGGATGGCCTTCACCTCTGCAAACTGACTCGATTCACCTTGGCCGTCAGTAGCTTCTGCAACTCGTCGTGTAGGATTCCATACAGCAGCTTTCCACTTCCCATGTTTTCCTACCATACGACAGGACCCATCAGTGAACAGAGCATATCTCTTCTCATCTTCTGGTAAATTATTATATGGTGGGGCTTCTTCAGCACGTGTCACCTCTTTCTCTGGTGGCATTCCAAAATCTTTGCCTTCTGGCCAGTCTGTAATTACTTCTAATATGCCCGGGCGATTGGGGTTTCCTATTCGGGCCCGCTGTGTGAGCAGTGCGACCCATTTACTCCATATGGCATCAGTTGCATGATGTGCAGAGGGGACCTTCCCTTTGAACATCCAGCCCAGCACTGGCAGTCAGGGTGCCAGGAGGAGCTGTGCTTCAGTACCAATCACTTCTGAAGCAGCTCGAACTCCTTCGTATGCTGACAGGATTTCTTTTTCAGTTGGAGTATAGCAGGCCTCAGAACCTCTATATCCCCGGCTCCAAAAGCCCAGGGGTCGACCTCAAGTCTCCCCTGGTGTTCTTTGCCAAAGACTCCAGGTAGGGCCATTCTCCCCGGCTGCAGTGTAGAGGATGTTTTTCACATCTTGCCCTGTCAGGACTGGCCCAAGGGCTACTGCATGAACAATCTCCTGTTTAATTTGTTCAAAGGCTTGTCGTTGTTCAGGGCCCCATTTAAAATCATTCTTCTTTCGAGTCACTTCATAGAGAGGGCTTACAATCATACTGTAATTTGGAATGTGCATTCTCCAGAAACCCACAACGCCCAAGAAAGCCTGTGTTTCCTTTTTGTCAGTCGGTGCAGCCATAGCTGTTATTTTGTTGACCACATCCATTGGAATGTGATGACATCCATCTTGCCATTTCACTCCTAAAAACTGGATCTCTTGTGCAGGCCCCTTGACGTTGCTTTGTTTTATGGCAGTGCTGGGCTGGAGTAACCACAGGGCCGGTAGCTGGGGCTGCAGTAGCCGCAGGGCCGGTAGCTGGGGCTGGAGTAGCTGCAGTGCCGGTAGCTGGGGCTGGAGTAGCCATGGTATCGGTCAGTTGATTTTTCCTCCCTTCTTCCTGAAGATGCTGCACAACGTTAAGCAGTGTTTGGTAGATACTAGTCATTGCCCAACACAAAGCAATAAGCTTTGCCTCTTTAGAATAGCCATGGCATTTTTCTTTCAAATATTTGATCACTTCATCAGGATTCTGTAGTTGTTCGGGAGTGAAGTTACAGACCACTGGAGGTGAGAAGTTCTCTAGGTACCTGCCCGTCTTCTCCCATATACCATGCCACCCCTGCCCCTCCAACCTCAAGGCAGATCTCTGGGTGAATTTTTTAAATAGTTGTTTAATCCTAAACAACATCTGAAACCCATTCAGGAGACAGAGCAATAGGAGTATGCTGGCTTGCACATCCCAAGGATATTCAAAATTCTCGAGAGCTGATGTAACTAGCTCAAAAGAAAAAGGGAAGGTAAAGGAGTAGGGGAAGGTACCCTCCTCTGACTTCCCCATAGATTGGTTCTCCAGGGAGAAAAAGAAAAATGTGCAATTATTAATAATTCTTACCAAATGGCATCCAAAGTACGGAGTTGCCAACAATGCCGAAAACAAGGACCAGACTAATTTCATGACCAGGGATGTTACCATATCATAAGCCAGTAGTGCCCAGTAAATCAAAATGAGAATTCTCATCCATTTCTGACAAATGATAAAGGGCATCAAAGGAAATATGTGATGCAACTTAGGACAGACATAACACAACCATGTGAACAGGTAGTACAACATTGTGACCAGGGACTCAAATAAAATAATGAGCATTTGTAACAACTTTAACACAATCTAGTCAGATCTGTCCTTACGTCAACCCTTCGAGCCCCACGTTGGGCGCCAAAAAGACTGTGATGGTTTAGCCCGAATCACCACACAGTTTCTCGCTCACCCTTCCCCTCCCCAGGGGGATGGGGGAGAGAATTGGGAAGGAAGGAGAACTCGTGGGTTGAGATAAAGACAATTTACTAAAATAAAAAGGGAAAACTACAATAATAACAGAATATAAGGATATTAAAATATACAAAGTGAACAATATGTGTTTTCTCACCACCCGATGTCCCAATGACCGATACAGCCCGTCCTGAGCAGCGATCACGGAAACAAAACCGAGCAGCAAGCAAAGGAGCAAAAGGGAGCCAGCAAGATAGAGGGAACAATGCCAGCAAAACGAGCAGGAAAGATGGATGCCAGGAAGGCAGACACCCACCCTGTCCTGCCCCCAATTATATACTGAGCATGACGTTTATGGCATGGAATACTCTCTTTGGCCAGTTTGGGTCAATTATTCTGTCTGTCTTTCTCCCAGCTTCCTGCATCTGCAAATTAGCGAGACTTGGAAAGCAGGACGGTGTCCTTGGCCTCATTCACAACAACTGGTATCACCAGGGTGTTTATCAACATTCTTCACACATGAAATCCAAAACATACCAGCTACTGAGAGGAAAATTAACTTCATCCCTGCCAAAACCAGGATACAACTTAACAACTCTGAAATTGTAAAGCATCTCCAGTATGATTATAACAAAGGAAAGACATACCATTACATAGAAGCATCAGTCTGAGCAACTATTTTGCTAACTTGCCCTTAATATACATGAGAGTACAGACAGAAAGGGTGTTACGTTTTCTAAGTTCTGCAGAGAAAATAAAGCTTATCTACCAAAAAAAAAAAAAAAAAAAAAAGAAGGTTAAGAAAGTATGACATGCTCTTCTGCAAAAGACATCAGTTAATAACAAATAATCAATATTACCTGAAAAAGATGTGTTTTTATTTGGGTCACAGTGGAACCCACTTTACTAAAGCTTAAGGCAGACTTAGCAAATGTTCAGCTCCAAATGTACTTTAGTCATTAGGACCTTCTCTCTGGAATATATTGCAAGTCTCCCAGGCTGCTGATACCATTATTTATCATTTGCATTATGTAGTGCTTAGAATATCCAGTAAAGAATCCCCATTGTGCTAAGTAATTACTGTAACACTAACATGGCATGATAAGATCTTGGAGTGTTGTAATTAGAAAAGAAACAGCTAGAAAATAAATATAACACAACAGATGTATGATTAGGAAACAGTAGCAATTAAAGACAAAAGTCACTATTCAAATTTGAGCCTGGGTCTTCACAAATTTCAAGAACTACTGCTTTGTAGTTTGACATCAGTGATCTAGATCTCACCAGCCAAGACTTTGAAGCTGTATGGAGTTGGTCTCGACAACATTCTCTACCAAAACACACAGTAAGAATGAATTAACTAAAAGACCCCTAAAATTGGAACAGAAAAAGTATTTAAATTCTCCTGATTGGAAAATCTCTAAAATGAACATTTAATCATTTATGAAAGCTGGCAGGACTGTGATCTTACATACTAATTTAACGAAGTGTTCAAAACACAGCTAAAAAAACCCCTCCTGTGTTGTACAGATATGCTCAGAACTTTTTATCTTTGATCATTGAGACTTGAAAAAGACCAGAAAAAGACTGTAGTCTTAATTAAACAAAGTGACATTGAAATACACACCCCACTTATTGCCCCCATGGTGGAAAATTCTTTCCATGCCTAAAGTACCAAACTGATAAAAATTTCTTTAAAAATGAACATTAGTCTGTCAACTTGGATCTTCAAGAAAACAAGTGCGTCTATACTTATTTAAAAATAATAATTTCCAAGTCTATAATATTCATCTGCAGTTCAAAATAGCACTCTTGGATTAAATCCATCACCTGAACAACACAGACCAAATCAAATTCACACTAGAAGAAGTTCTGCCGTTATTGAGAGGTCAACGTGCCCAATGCAGAACCATGCAGAAGGTACTCAAAGTACCATGAAGACCAAAATATGTGGTGCTGTTCGACTGCAAACACTCTCAGGATGAGCTTGACACTAATGTTTTGCTTTGTATATAAGCCCACAGAGATGTAAGAAAATAAGTGAATACAAAATAAAATAAAATACTAAATTACTCTTGTACAGAGAGAGTAAACCTGACTCAGATGTAATGTAAGCATAGACATTTTTCTTAGGATCTGGTTGTTATTTTCTTCTCTGTATTAGATACAAACATTTGATCAGCTGTGACAGCACTGATATGAAAGACGACCTTAGACAGAGTGATATTTGTCCCCAAAGTTGAAAACAACTATGAACACCAATTAATTTGTAGAGTTTTAGACATCGTTCATGATAGACTTTGGTTTTCACACTGTAAAATAAATCACAGCGAAGTGGGTAGGCAAAACGAAGGTGTTCTAAGGAATTTGTGAAAGGAATATTGCTACTGAAATAATCTAACAAACCCTTAAGGAATTCAGTAAGAGAAAACTGCTTTGTCACAATTTTTTTTTTCTCAACAATTTTACTGGAGCTTGAAAAGATCACTTTGTTCCAACTCAGATTGTGGCTTTGTTTTTAAGCTTCGTAGTCACTGTCTTGAATTGCAAGGCCTCAGGATCGAGCTTGTCAGACTTTGTATGAACTTGTGTTTACCTGACCAAAGCTCTGTTTTCACTTGGTTTTGTTGTAATATCTTTTTTTTTTTTAATTATGAGGTATGCCTAGTATGATTTATTGTTGCTTAGCTTTATAAGTTATAACTCTACTTTATTACAAGTAGTAGAAATAAGTATGTGCATAATGAAATATTTATGATTAATGCACAGTGAGAGCAATACAGGCCCAGTATGACATCAAGTACCTTGAAAAGTAGGGACATAGGTTGCAGGGTACAGAAGAACAGGATAATAAGAGTTAGGGGGCAAGCTGCCCCTGGAGACACCAGGCCTATAAACCAGAGGTCATTTAAAGAAATGCATACTGGAGAGCTGTGAAAATGTGGCTCTAAGAGTACCAAAAAGAAGAAAAGAAGCAGCATTTAACTTACATAAAACATCGTATATAGTGAATTGAGAAGTAATGTGGAGTTGCAGATGCAACAAGAAAGGTAGAAAGATGTAAGAACAAGTTGGAAAACACATGAACAGTCCCAAGTAAATTTTAGAGAAGGAAGAAAGAAGCAGCTTCACCAACATCCCACTTTTCCCAGAGAAGAACCTTGGACACTGATGACCTGCTGCAACCTGCCCCTGCATAAGGAAGGCTGGTGGTGTCAATGTTAAAACTCAGAGAGGAGGTGGAAGGCTGAGCATAACACCAGTGTGTGTATAACAATTTTAATGTTGTTGTTGTTGTTATCATCATCATCATCATCATCATCATTATTATTAAGATCATAATTTTCTGTGACAGAACTCTTTATTTTCCTTGTCTTTATTAATTAGATCTGCACTAATAATAATTCTCTGGTTAGACTGTTAAGATTTTAACTATACTGACAATAAAGCCTTGGCTTTACATATCAGTTGTGTTTCCTTTATCTCCCATAACAAGACTTGGAGTGTAACAAGGCATATGAAAAATATTCATTTGCATCTTGGTATACAGTTGATAAATAAATGGTATTATTTGTACATATCACCCGGATAACTATATTTCTCTATTTGATTTAGTACCAGCACTTCTGATAGCATCAACTACTTGAGAAGCTACCTACTACTTCTTATGAGTATACAAAGAAGAGGACAGATCTGATGAAGATTCAAAAAGTGTGTATAGCGTTGGAGAGATCAGAGATTGGGACTGGCTGGATTCATATGAGTCTACAAGGATGCAGAGATAAAACAGGAGGGAAATATACTAACAGGGAATTTAGGCAGGGAATGAAGCTATCAAAACAGAATGAACATAAACTAAATGGCAAGGTAAGAGGGACTGAAGTGATATGGCTAGCAAGGAAAATACAGGAACAGGACAGAGAAGTTGACAGGGAAATGCTGAGAAGGTCAAAGGAAAAGAGCGATGGTGTGGAAACTGAAACAGAAAACTCAAGTTGGAAGAATGAGCCTTGACGGAGAAATGAGATTAACATGGAAAATCTACGTAGTTGAACTGTAACAGTGTGAGAAATAGCCAGCATGGTATTTGAGAATCACTACGTATACAAGCATTTGTTTAGTGTGTTGGCCAATATATCTAGTATTTCATTCATCTCTCCTACACTGTCCACCAACACTGAGGCTAATGTTGCATATATTATTTTATAAAATAGCTGTGACTTGGTATATCTATATTACTGATATAGCATGGTTATCTTACGTCATGCATTAGGCATCTGGCATCGGTTCTATATTCCTTTCAAAAGACGTAAGTGTCAAACAAGGGCCAACAGAAATAAAAACACATAAAATTTAGTGAAAAAAATACTCTGTTATCTTAAGACAAGCAAACAGAAAGCAGTCAAGAACAGAACTTGCATTTCATCTGGCTGAAAATACATCTCTAAGTTATTAGTAACAGAGGAACTACTGAAGTTCAATTAAGACATTTCTTGGCACCTTATAGATGAAAAGAAGGAAGAAAAATATTAATATTATTTTCCTGCATTCAAACTCCTCCTAGGAATATGTTGGACACAGTTTCATCTTTCTTCTATACTTAACACAGTAGTCGTGTGCCAACACATAACACCCAGCACCCTGGCACCAGCATATTATAAGTTGTTCTGAAGATGATACGCAAAATAGACACAACAGCAGATGTGCTATACTGCTAAACAAACATAATAAATGCTAACAGGAGTTCTGGGAAGTATCAGGTATAATATTGTATTAAATATTATAAATATAAATATAAATACAATATAATATATAAATATTGTATTAAAGAAAAAACAGATAAAATATTATAGATAATTTTCTTCTTTGCTGTTTTCATGTTATAAAAGTAGTTTAGCCTCCAAATCTGTACAATATTATGGCAGTAATTGGATCATCTTTTTTAGTTTCCAACTCCTCTGACTTGTCTATCATGTTTCTAACTTTAGAACTGTAACACAATAGATGCTTTCTCTAGGAGCAAAATTAACCAGTTTATTGCAGAAAATACTGCCAAGTCCTTGGCAGATAACTACATACACCATAAACACTTCAAACATAACAGCTAATGTAGCTTTCTTTCCCATTGTATCTTGTACATCTTGTCAGAGGGGTAAGATGATGGCTGGACTATATCTTTGCTCGGTTACAAATCCTGAATGTCAATGGGTCAGTTCCTTCATATATTCTAAGCACTAAACTTCTGACTTTACTCACAGAACACCCTCCCCCTGTCCCAATCAAATGCAATGTCTACCAAAAGATGTCTACTGAACTTTCTCTGGATTATCTAATCAGCCAATGGTAATCAGCCAACCTGAAAATTAGAGTACAATATAGACAGCACATGACTGTATTTTTGTCTCCTGGCTGTTTAGAACTATCTGTTTGCATCCTAAAAGAGTGTCAACACTGCTCAGCTTCAATTTGAATCTATTGTAACCTGAGCAGCTACAAGGTTTCCTTAAATAGCCTGTAGGAAAAGGAAATCTAATGGAAGTCCGTATGCTTGCAACTACCTCATTTAAAACTGCCATCCTTATTCTGACAGTAAACCGGATCCAACAAAAGAGTTCCAATTTGTTGAATTTAGAACTTCCTATTAAAAGATATGATAAACAAACCCACAGTGTTTCCTGCTAGATCTGTTTTACAGAATATCTTCAAAGAACACATCTGTATGGATAGGGGATAGACACCTGAAATTACAACAGCAGAGGCTGACATTTAATAGTTATATCAAAGACATTAGCATTCTTACCCTTTCACTTCATATCAATCTACAGAAGTAATGTGAACATCCAGCTAAGACTTAATTTTGAAAGACAGATAAAGTCTCACATGGATAGGTACATCCATTGTAGATATTGTTACTGTTCTTTTACATTAGAAATATTTTCACTTGTTGCTATCCAACCAGTCAGTTGAACAAGCACACCAGTTCCATTTTACCGTGACTGTCAGAGTAAAATATTGGCTTTAGTGAAGGTGTCGAACATTTTGCTGCTAAGAAAAAATGACATTGTAACTTTTGTGTTTCCTATGAGATCAGGGAGAGGAGTGTTTACTAAAAGAAAAAAATTGTATACCATAGCTGGTAATAAAATCAGGGAAGAAGAGATAAACATGCAAAAAATAAGAAAAAAAAATATTTTTTTTTTTTAACAGAAGCAATATATGTTTACTATATTGTGTAGAAAATCTCTTTCCCATCTTCATTTGTAGAAATACCTAAAGGACTTTCTATCTTAATGAAGAACAAGTTCTCCAATGACAGGGTAACTAGGTACTGCATGTCTCTGTATCACAATCACTGTCTTTCCTTGTCTTTCAGAAAAGAATTAATTTGTTGATAATTGCTACTGTGACATTTTTTAAAGAGGTTGGTCATCTGAAATAACAGAATGACCTTATTATTCTTTCAGTAATTTTACATTTAGAGATCAAAGGGCAATACATCTTAGATATATAAACAAAATAGGCAAATATGCGTTCATATAACTCTTTATAACAGCTATCAAAATGTTTTATGATTTATTGAAAATACTTTAGTACAAATGTATGGCCTTAGAATTCTAAAATATTTTTAACTCTTATAAAATGAGAGTTTGATTTAAACTGATAAAATTTAATTGTGTTAAACTATTCCAACTTACAAATGGTTTTGAAAACTTTATCCACTTTAATTCGCATTTTACTTCCCCCTTTCTCTTCCCAACTTCTCATTTCAGAAATCTTTGAATTAGACAGTGTGGTACTTCATTTATTTTGAACATTGGTGTGCTATTACATTATTCTTGATGTGGAAATTGCAGGTACTGCAAAAACTGCACTATTGCTCCTTGCAGTCAGGAAGACTTTAACTGAGTCCTGGGTTCCTTACTTACAAAGTTTTATGGGAGAAGCCCATTATGCTGCAGCTCCAAAGTAATGTTACTTGTAGGTGACCACATATAAAGCCCACTCTACCTAGATACAGTGAGGATTTATGTATGAATCTGACTTAGAAATAGCTATGATGTTGTTTTTACACTCAACTTAAAAGTGAAAGCATCATAGTAATTCGAAAAAAAAAGTAGGAAGAAACTGCACATAACTCTCCAGCTCTTCTGTTTACATGCAACTACTGGCAAAACAGCACATTCAAGATGGTGCTTGCTGTAAACTATGTAACAAGAAAGGGCTGAAAATGTGTCCTTGATATTATCATTTGTCATCACCATCAATATGACTTGCAGTAGAATCTTTGCACGGCATATTAAATTAAAGATAATAAATGCTTAATTCTCTCAATTCACAGGTTAAAGAAGTATGGGTCACATTGTATGCTAATACAGTTGCCAAATGCTATTTTCTCTCACAAAGTGAAATATGTAATGTAACCCACACACAAATATACAAAATCCTGATACAAAGTCAGAAATGCTTCCATCTTGAAGGAGAAAGACGTGATTCAAAGGAGTTACAGCAATGTACATTTTAGTACATTCATTTTAGTACATTAGTTCTATCCATTATGTTTATAAGAATATAAACTATCTTGTTGACGGAAAAAATAATACGAGGATTTGTGTATGACTGCTAACTGTCTCACAGAATGAGATTACTTATATCAGAAGGTAAAGTTTTCACTTCTCCTTCCCATATAGTGACTTTGTCTAAGTAACTTTATAAAAACTTTAGCTGTACACTTGCGCACTAGACCTTATTCAAGTGTTAGCAAAAAAAACCCATATAGAAACCTTTTGAAAGAGAATATCTACATTAAAAGAAAGTCAGAGCTTGGAATTCCCAATGCAACTGAAAGGTACAAGGATTGCTTGCAGGAACTCACTCTTCCGTTCTCTCCTCTCCCTTTTCTTCCCTCATGTCAATGCCGACACAGCTTCTGCCATCCATGAGAGCTGAACAATGGACTTCATTTTCCTTCTACCTTTTTTGTCAACTTGTTGTCCTCTTTATAAGGCTAGATTTCTTTCTGGCATTGTTGGTTACTGATGGATTTAGCCCACAGAATTTAGAAATATAAAAATCTGTACAACGTAATACTAGAAGAGTTTTAAGTGACAACTATTGAATTACATTATTGTTTCATGATAATAACTTGAAATTTAGAATCATAGAATCATAAAATGGTTAGCGTTGGAAGGGACCTTCAAAGGTCATCTAGTCCAACACCCTGCAAGAAGCGGGGACATCCCCAACTAGACCAGATTGCTCAGAGCCTCATCCAACCTGGCCTTGAACATTTCCAGAAATGGGGCTTCCACCACCTCTCTGGGAAACCTGTTCCAGTGTTCTACAACTCTCAATGTAAAAAAATTTTTCCTAACATCTAATCTAAATCTACCTCCCTCTATTTTGAAACAGTTACCCCTAGTCCTGTCACAATAGGCCCTACTGAACAGTCTCTCCCCATCTTTCCTGTAGGCCCCCTTGAGGTACTGGAAGGCTGCTATCAGGTCTCCCTGAGCCTTCTCTTCTCTAGGCTGAACAGTCCCAACTCTCTCAGCCCGTCCTCACAGGAGAGGTGCTCCAGCCCTTTTATCATCTTCGTGGCCCTCCTCTGGACTTTCTCCAACTGGTCCATGTCCTTCTTATGTTGGGGGCTCCAGAACTGGACACAGTACTCCAGGTGGGGTCTCACCAGGGCAGAGTAGAGGGGCAGAATCACCTCCCTGCTGGCCACATTCCTCTTGATGTAGCCCAGGATGTGGTTGGCCTTCTGGGCCACAAGGGTGCATTGCCTGCTCATGTTGAGCTTCTCATCCACCAGCACTCCCAAGTCCTTCTCCTCAGGGCTGCTCTTGATCCATTCTCTGCCCAGCCTATATTTGTGCCTGGGATTGCCATGACCCAAGTGCAGGACCTTGCACTTGGCCTGGTTGAACTTCATGAGATTGGCACAGGCCCACCTCTCCAGCCTGTCCAGGTCCCTCTGGATGGCATCCCTCCCTTCCAGCTTCTCAACAGCACCACACAGCTTGGTGTCATCAGCGAACTTGCTGAGGGTGCACTCTATCCCACTGTCCATGATGCCAACAAAGATGTTGAACAGGGCTGGGCCCAACACGAACCCCTGAGGAATGCCACTCGTGACCGGTCTCCACTCGGACATTGAGCCGTTAACCACCACTCTCTGAGTGCTGCCATCCAGCCAATTCCTTATTCACCAAGTGGTTCACCCATCAAACCCATGTCTCTCTAGTTTAGAGAGAAGGATGTTGTATGGGACAGTGTCAAATGCCTTGCACAAGTCCAGGTAGATGATGTCCATTGCTTGTCCCTTGTCCACCAATGCTGCTACCCCGTCATAGAAGGCCACCAAATTGGTCAGGCACGATCTGCCCTTGGTGAAGCCATGTTGGCTGTCACCAACCACCTCCTTGCTCTCCATGTGCCTTAGCATGGTTTCCAGGAGAATCTGCTCCATGACCTTGCCAGGCACAGAGATGAGGCTGACTGGCCTGTAGTTCCCTGGGTCCTCCTTGTTTCCCTTTTTAGAAATGGGGGTTATGTTCCCCCTCTTCCAGTCATCGGGGACCTCACCAGACCACCACGACTTCTCAAATACAGTGGCCAGCGGCTTGTCAACTTCATCCGCCAATTCCCTCAGGATTCGTGGATGCATCTCATCAGGTCCCATGGACCTTCAGATTCCTCAGATTCCTACATTCCTCTTATATTACCTCTATCTCAAGTCAGTAGCGGTATTTTTAAAGATGAACTTCAATTTTCTTTTATCTTAGTAAAGCAAATACATGCTATAATTAGTTTCTTCTTACTTGCATATTAGGTTCATAATATAATACTACAAAATTCCATACACATGTAAATTAGACCTAATCGGACTGGCTCATCAATCTGTTCCCCAATTACATACCAAAAATACATTAACTGAATGTGATTTATGTATAAGGTACTTGTGAATGTTTGTGATGGAATTCATAAAGCCTTCATTTGCATATCCTAATTAGCAGTTTATTAATCTTAAATTCATACAGAAATTAACAGCATTTTAATCTTCTAAAATGCAGCTTTTTTATCCTTTCATTAGCAACCATCAGTCTTAGTATGAGACTAAGCTTAATTAATAGCTTATGGATACAGATTATGAGTGCCTATGCACACATAAAAATATGCACAGATACTTGTGAGCAATTTTGCCTTCCCTTCACTCTGGAGAATTGCCACAGAAGACAGTATGGCCTTGAGGAGTAAGACTTCAGTAAAAATAAGTGATGAAGTCCTTCCAAGTAGATACATATAAATAGCCCATTTGCTAAGGGATGTCATGTTCTAGAGCACCACAGGTTAATTTTCCTATTGGAACAGAGACTGGTTAGATGAAATAAAAAAAAATTTTTGTTATATGCATATTTTATTTAATGTTTATAAAATGTACATAATATATTTAACTGAATAGGGAAGGTCAGTTAATTAAAAGTCCTAAAAAAACAAATACCAAATGGAATATATATTTCATAACAGTGGAATTTTAAACAATAATAAGCAAGAATTTTATTCCATTTTCTTTATATCCTAGCTGAACACAGAATGATAACAGCCCTGCTCAGTGTCAGGCAGGTGTGCTTTCTAATTTTACTTTAGTGACAGGTCATTGCTGATCACTGGGTAATGATTCACAACTTAAAAATTCTGCAGGTTGCAATTTGCTTTTGTAAAAACACTATTTTGTATTCTACATTTTGCATTAACAGTCACATTCCTATTTCTTCTCTCCTCTTGTTTAAACTCAAGTGCAGACGAGTAAACTACCTAATTTACTTATATATTGAGCTGTACCACTTGGAAACTACACAAAATATATAGTAAGAAACATATATATGTACTTTTGGACAAGAGTCTAACTTCCTTATTACTCTGTAATGGGTGTTCATTGATTGTATAGTCATATAATATGCCTAGGGAGGAAGACTAAAGTCATTGCAATGGCACTGATAGCATTACTTCATTCTGTAGGATCATTCTTAATGGAGTGACATAAGGACAAGGTAAAAGCACTTTTGTGTGCTTTAGGCAGCACAGGATAGAAATAATCTTTCCATTCTTCTTCAGTTCCTGCTTATTGACCAGTCTGAGGCAATGCTAGTCATCCCATGGTGACAGTGGAAGGTGGACACTCTTCCTCTCTGTTACAGAAACAGGCATGGTGACGTAGACCCACAGCTCCTAGACTCGATCTTTATAGTGAGGTCTTAATTTTAGACTATTACACTGAGATCTTACTTCCATTAAGAATCCAACTTAGTGACCACAGTGACCAAGGAACTGCAACAGTGCTTTTAGACAAAACTCTAAAAAGGATCACTTGTGTAATGCTGCGCCAAAATTGTACTTCAAGAAAACTGCATGAGATAAGCCCCTATTGCCTCCCTCATTTAAAAAGTATATGCAAAGAATAAGTGTTTTCTTCAGCTGTATTGTTAGAAATATTTATTAAAAATGAAGAATTAGAAATATCTGTGATTGATGAGTATGAAAACAATTTTAAAAAATTCAAAACCAAGATGCTATGTCTCATTTCAGGTATTTCACATACAGTGGTATTTCACATCTTAGGAGTGTGGGGAGGGGAAACTGTATTTTCAGAAATTGCTCATATTTTAATCTGGAAATTAGTTTTTTTTTTTAAAGTGATACCTCAAAAATAGAGGTATTAAAAATCACAAGTTATTTTAACATATCTTGCATCGAGATTTAAGTGAATGGAAGTTGATACTGTGCCTGAAACAGAACCTTGGACTTTTGACTCCCAGTCCAGAGCTAGGCTGAGAAAACACAATTCAGTGTAATGAGAATATCCTTATTTTCAGTGTTTTGGAAAGAGACGCTCTAAGTCTAAATCTAAGTGAATTTCATGCCATGCTGTATATAAAAAGAGAAATGTCTAGTTCTGAGTTAAGATATTCTGCTCAGTGTTATCCTTCCTCCTTTAAAATACATTGCGCTTACATAAGGAATATTAATTTGTGTGTATACATACATGTTTAGTATTTACATTATAAACGCCTGAAAACAGAAATCTTACTTAAAGTACACATTGATATGACACCCAAGGTTGAATGTGCCTGGTTCAGTTATTCCCAGATAAATAAATACCAGTCAGAAGAGATGCAAATGGTGAAAACAGTACTGAATTTTAGTCTGAAGAGTATTTAAAAAATTAGCATGAATAACAAACTGAACTTGTAATCTAAGTTCGGCTGTCCTCACAAAACAATATGAATGCATAAATGTTAATCCATTCATAATATATCATATTGATTACAATTGGATAAATTTCATGCAGATATTATTAACTATATTTGTCTAGTGTACGTGCAGACTAACTTCGAGTCCATTTTATTACTTACCCTGCATTTGTCTTCTATTCCTTGGACAGCATAGAATTAAATCAAAATAGCATTTTCTAATGCTATTTTAGTTTGACCAAGTGTTCTTCTTGTCTACTGTTTGGAGTTGTAATATGCAATAAGACAAAGTAAATGAAATTCAGCAAGCTGAGATGTTTTAAAAGCTGCCAGAGTCATACATGAGATATGAAGTAATTTAGCAGTCTGAAATTAATAGTTTCCAACGAGTATTGGCTCAGGGGTAGCAATCCATAACTAAATCCTTTGACAGCTATGCATCAGCAACAAACAGGCAATGTAACATTGTCTAAACAGTTACAGTGCAATCACATCTAATTTGATGTAATATTGTAACCACAGAGGGGTATTGTGTTCATTAAGTTGAACATAAGACAGACAAATGAAAAAAGTCAAATTCTGTGCTACCCAGCTTCTTCAGACTATCACATCTATTATAACAAGTGCCTAGCTTGATTTCTAAAGATGTATGTTAAACTTTTGTTAACCAGATCTACAAAAAGAATGTCTAGCTTGGTTTCAGAATTCACCTATTATCTATCTCTTTATTTTTGATCTCTGTTAATTTGCAATCTCTTCAGTTTTCCTTGAAAAAACAGAATCGTGAAGCAAAGCTTGAGCTGAATACAAACTCAGAGATTTCACTTATTTTTATACTGATCATTTTTCATTTTATCATTTCATTTCATAAACATTTCAGGAACTCACTCATACCTTTTAATTTTTGAAAGGAGAGAAAATGAAAAAATTCAACATAGTGCAAAATTTATGATGAAAACCACTGGTATTAACCAGATAAAGCTGAAGTTCAGCCTTCAGCTAGATTAGAATAGTTAAATATATCTATATATATATATATATATATACACACACACATTAACCATTCCTAATTTAGATTTGTCATTAAACCTAACCCAGAGGAAGGGGAAACATAGACCTTAGATACTAAATCTAACCAATTTTCTTAAAATTCCAGTGGTTTTCTTAAAAGATTTTGCCTTACAATGGAAGGCGGAGTCACACTTTTTGCAAGATGAACAGAAACGAGGACAACTTGGGGGTTTGTGAATCACCACCTGGAAACCATTAGGCTTTGGAAGATTTGCTGGTAATGTCTGAGTTAAATGTTCTGTGCCTGTCTATGTACTCTAGCACAAAGCAAAGAGCTGAGTACAGATGGGATTCTTTTGACCTGAGTGCATTTGCTATGTGAATTGGATAGAGATTTTTCATTTCCTGCATCATTCACCACAAGCCAAAGTGATTCCCCAAAGTTCATTCATTCATTACTCTCAAAATCAGAGTAAAACCAAAGGAAGATAGAAAGAAAAATATTGTGTTGGCTATGAGTGCCTATAAAAAAATAGAGATTTTTCACTTAGAATTGCAAGTTGTGTTGACAGGCATATACACTACCTTATAGTATCAGAAACACAGTTACTTTTGGTTTGCTTGAAAACTTCATCACCAAAATAAAAAACAATCAAAATCTCAATTCCTTCTATGTTTCCTATGGTTATTTCAAGCTGTAGCAAATGCAAACCATTTACTGAAGACTTATTCTCAAAGTATGATTAAACAAACTCTTTTCCCTCGTTGAAACCCACAAACACCCTCTCCCCAAACTGGAGTCCATAGCACTTATCTACAAGATACTGTCCAAGATACTGCTCCAGCCACAGGATACATATAAAACGCAAAAATCTTCAACATCTAATCACCAGTGTAGCCTACTATTATAAGGTTCAGGAAGGATCAGAGAAGCATTGTAGCAGCAGCAAATTTAGGACTGCTCTTTCCTCACTGTCAATGGGGCCCCATGTAACAGTGAAAATAGCAGAGCCCAGTTTGACAAGGCAGCTACGTAACCAGACATGTGGAAGTTTGTCTCTTCCAGCATTGATGATCAATTCAATCCTAGTTGTGAATTGGACTAGATGGTCTCTAGAGATCTCTTACACATAAATTATTGTATGATTCTAATTACAATTTCTGTAGTAGTAACAACATACATTTAAACTTGATTAATTGCTACAACTCGGTAATAAAAGTTATACTATATCTCCTCCGCTGTGGATTAAAGGTTCCAGAATTATGATGCTGGCATAGAATGATTATTAAAGCTAAGAAAAGGTTAGTATGAACTAGATAGTATCTAATTTAAAGATTAAAAGAAAATAAAAATTAAAAGAAAAATTAGAGCTGTCATTTCAATACAAACTACAGCAGATCCATCCTGTGAGACTAAAAGCAGTACCAAGCCCTCACCTTTAGGAAGGAAAGAACACGAAGTGAACATCCCTGGATTTTCAGGTTCTGCACCTAAATTAAAAATGTTGGAATGCATCTGGAATGCATCTCTTTTCAATATAATTTCCTTCCCATAGAATACTGAATATTTTGTGAAATCCCTTGATTCATACACAGATTGAAGAATCACCAAATTATAACATTTCAAAGCATCTCTGAATTCTCTCCATTAACATGAACTAAACTTTCTATAGATTTTGATATTTTCCTCTTACTGAAATCCATCTCATCTATCTGAATGGCTCAATCTATCAGATGGGTAGATCTAAATAGGTAATTACCAAGAATATTTGAAGATATCAAAATACTTATGTAATTACCAGAGACAGGCATGATACAGTAACTGATCAGGGCCACATGTATGAATACATGACAATGATAAACAAGAAAGCCAGTATGGGCAGCCACAGATTTGTGCCTAACCTATCTCTGAAAGGCTGATGAAAAGTGAAACAGATAGATGGGGAGGTAAGTTTGCCAGAAGATTTGCTTTATCTATGAGAAAATCATTGCACTAGGAAAAAAGAAATAGCTGTATCAATCTCAAAAACATGAATGATTAAGACAACTGAGATGGGATATCACATTTAAGCTGTGGAACTACAAGTGCACTGAATGACTTTCATCTTAGGGCAGTATGGTAATTGAACCTTGAGAGCATCCACGTAGAACAAATACATGGACAATCAGTAAGTGAAGCCCCTTTCCCTCTTCTGTATGCTCCAAAACCTCACTGGTCTTGGCCAATCATATAGAAGACCCCACAGCAAACTTACAGACAAAGCAAGTGACTACACAGGCAAATGCACGCTTCTGGGGCAAGATCTATGTCCTGATCCTCAGATGTCTCAACCTAGCCTTTGGTCATAGAGAGAGAGTGGTGTCACACTGGTCAGTGTGCAGTATTCACCTCCTCCAGACTATTTACTCTGCTTCTCCTCTGAGGCAGGGGCAATGAAGCACTGCATGTGGCCACGGCACATTCCAGCCGTAACCATTCTATGATTCTATGAACTCACAAGTCTAGAAGTGCTCCCAAGTTTTGCAGTTTCATATTCAGCTAGAGGCTGACTGAAGGAATCCAGTTAGTGATTAACTTGCTCAATCTCATCCTAGAAGCCTCATTCACTCAAGCTGATGTATAACTACAGCAGGTTTGTAGTCTTTATTTCTGAAATTATGCCAAAAACAATGTGCAGAAGGGTCTTTAAAAGTCATAGTGAATATATCTCTGTAGATATGCACTTATGAGTTGTATATATATGTGTATGATCTTCAGTTTAAAAATATCTTCCAATGATTTAAAAAGCAATATTCAGTGCTCACCGTGTCTAAAAATTCATTTCATAGGCTCTAGAATATTAAGGTGAAGTCAGGAACAAATTCCCATTTAATTATCTGGGAATTTCCATTACACATCTTTTGTCCATATGCTAAATACTGAAACATGTTATTTTTTTCACAGTTTGTGCAGTCTAAGGGATCTGTTCTGCCACAGCCATACTCAAAGAGTATTATCTTTTTCTAATTGGTTCCATCTATCTCATATGTTTGTAAAATTCTCCTATTAATTAAGGGACCAAATATGATTAAAAAATTAACAGGTTTTACACGAACCTACAGAATAGTATCGTATAGATAATATCACACTGCCAGATACAGTATAGCAGGCACCAAAGAAGAGAGGAAGAATTTTGGTTTTTGTATGGTTTGCTGTCTTTTTTATTCATTGTTATAATTCCCCCTTGACTTAAAAGTATGCTGTAAATTGGTTCCCTTAAAAATTAGAAGCCACACCTGAAACTATTTTAATTCTTTCTTCTAGTTCAAAAATGGTAAAAGTGGGGTTTTTTAGCAACCTTTTTTTTTTTTTTTCATTTATCTTATAATAGAAAACATTTTGACATATCAGGTCATAACAGTCTTATAAGCAAATTTTTATAATGTGCTCACTCAAAATGGGTATCTCATAAAAAAATGAATGACAAGGCAAATGGGTCAGTTATGCCTCTCTTAGTATTTTATTGAGTAGCTATAACTACTGGTAGCTGGATTTTGAAATAATTTTCTATGAACTTGTAAGACAATAATAAAGTTCAAGGTTACCACAAAGATGCAGCACCATTCTGTTGTCTGAATGAAGTTCATTGAGCCAGCTAGTGGAGTCATCTCTGTAGACTCATCTGTAGTACTCTCCTGATTATAAACCCCATTTTAATTTTCAGAAAAATAGAACATGGCATGCAGCTCCAGAAATTCAGCTACTCTCTTGCATACAGTCTTCAGATTTAAAGCGTGAACCTGCACTGCTTTCCCATTCTGTAAAAACTGGCCTGAGTCACATAGTTTCATACAGTTAGTTGTTTCCACTGGGCATGCTCCACTTACTAATAGTTCAGGTAGTCCCTTCTGGACATGCAACACAGTCAAATACATGCAAATATATTTTTGGTAGAAGGATAAAAAGGTCATATTCAATGTGTGACAACACGGGTTTGAGATCAGACACCATTTCTTATACTTTTCAACCTCAGTGTACACAAGTTTCCCTTCCAGAGGAATTGCCATACATCTAGCCTAAGTACGCACCAGTACATAGGTTACATTGACACAGGTTTAAGTGCAAATTCAAGAGGAAGCTGGTAGGACTGCTGCCCCAGGGATCACTCACTGCATGCTACATTCTTGCGCTCACAGAAGTGAGCAAACACTATTTGCAATAGTCCTTGAGTATTCCTGCTCTTATTTGCACTTTCAATTATAAGTAAGAGGAACAAAATTGGGCTCCAGGTATGCATTTATGTGGCATTCATCACCTCAGAAGAGGAAGTATTGGATTACCTTGTGGGCAATTTCTTATTTTTCTCTGTTTTTCAAAACTAACTTAGGAACAACTGCAATTGAAGTTTTTTTAAAAAGAAGAAAAAATGCATAAATTTTGCAAGTGGGCATTTATTCCTTTTTCTTGCAAGTAATAACATCTTCGTTATTCTAACCACCCTTTAAATTTAATAAAAATGACAACATATGGCTGTTTACAGAGATCTAATTAGCCCATTTCCCTAAATATGCTTTTACACTTCAAAATATTAAAATTAAAATGCAAATTGCAACATGCATATGAGAATTAAGGAGAAATAATTTCTACTTAACTGCCTGAAGACAGCCAAATCCTCCTCCTGACTATCTTTCACCCTCTCCTTCGGCTTAGCTGAAAGGTATATTGAATAAAGATGACATTGCTGTTAAACAACCCCCTTGTTTGCTTCTGAAGCCTTCTTTGTGTATATACTTCATCATCAAAACACAAGCTACCCATGACATCTGTAACAATGGAAGAGGGTGAAAAAAAATAAAAATCAGTATGTATCACCCAAGAGTTCACCTGCGCAGGTCTGGAAGGACTCCAGTCCCACACAAGAAACATTTATCCTGCACTTTTATAACAATAAGACTAGAAACATTCAAATCGCTTACATATGGCTGGCTGTCTGTGTGGAATACTGTATGTTACTTTGTACAGCACAAAAGCTGCTACATCAAACCACCTAATGATCTCCTACAGTCTGTACCTCTTGTCTATAGCAATGGCTAGCACCAGATGTTTCAGAATAAATGGTGGAAAGTGATAAAAAGTGATAATGTATTTCTATACCACAGTGGGATATTTATGCATAACTGCAGATGATGCTTGCACTATGTTACAAGATAATGTAGCAGACTGTAATTTTTACTCCAGCTAGTACAACTACTGACAGGTTTTATTCATGCTGTTTAAATGACTGCATCACTGTCATTGTAGAAGTGTGCTGCTTCTGCATGAACTCACAGTCTATTTCCCTATAAGACGGTAATAAACTCTCTGGGAAACACCAAATTACCATGACACATGCACTATTTCTTTTTCTTCTATATATAGAAAAAAAAATGAAGCTCATATAAGTAATTAAAAAAATCATTGATACTTGCCATACTAGTAAACTCACTCTACCACTAGCCTACCAAAACAAATAGCCATATTTGGGACAACAATAGCCTTACAAGGCTGAAGGCTGAAGAAGACATTATTCAAGCTAAATACACTCAAATTTAAACAAAAAGTAGTGAAATGAAATGTATAAATGCACAGATATAACAAACATAAGAATCCAATGAGACTGAAATTACACACAGACACACACAAAGGACCATTGCTATGTTATTGGCTTCTCTTCTGCCTGAAGAGAAATAGTTGCTGTCAAAGACTGGTAATGAAGTCTCCAAGATTCTTTGTTCTGGGAGATGTCAATACAGATATGGACAATGCCTCTAATGCTTTCATTTAGCTCACGTCCATCACTAGAATAACAGGATTGCTCAAGGTCTGACTCGTGCTGTTAATCTGGTTTTTATGCAGACATAATCATAATTAGATCCTTACTGCACCATCCAAATGGAGGTTAAGGCTCTTTCACATATTCGTCTGAAAGGTGAAGTCTAAGGAGCAATAGCATGGATCCAGTGAATTTCCAAAACAATTTGTCTGAAAATTCCACTGCTAGTTGACAGGTTGGAGAAAATAAAAATGTTGATGCTCCAGTTGTATGAGTCATCCCATCATGTCTCTGTGATGCCAACAAGGTCGTAGCCCTGCTCGTGTGCATGCATCCCCAGCTCTTCCTGTTTATTCCCCATGCTGCGTGCATTGGTATAGAGACACTTCAGCTGGGCCCCCGACAAAGCGGACTTGCTGGCTGGGCGACAGGGGTTCTATTGGACTGCAGTTTAAGTTCATTTGCACTTACCTGAGATCCTTCCTCAGCTTCTGGACCCTCGGTGCTGGCACTGGCACCATGCTGACAGCAGTGGGCTGAACTGTGCTCCCCCTCCCCCAGCAACACTAGTTTAAAGCTCTCCGGATGAATCTGGCGAGCCTTTATCCAAACACACTCTTCCCCCTCTTGGTTAGGTGCACGCCTTCCGCCCCTAGCAGCCCGGGCTTCTCAAAGCACACCCCATGGTCTAGATACCCAAAGCCCTGGCTGTAGCACCACTCCCTGAGCCATGAGTTGACCTGCCAGATACGTCTGGCCCTTTCAGGTCCCTGCCCTTTGACCGGGAGGATTGACGAGAATACTACCTGCGCCCCAGCGCCTTTGACTGTTGAACCCAGAGCCCTGAAATCCTTTTTGATGTTTCTCAGGCTGCTGCCGGCTTGCTGGCCCCCACATGAAACACCAGGAGTGGATAATAGTCTGTGGGCTGTATGAAGCTACGTAGTCTCTCAGTGACATCCCTGATACAAGCCCCGGGAGACAGCATATCTCCCGAGAGAGCGCATGGGTGCAGAGGTGCAGAGGCAGATGGGTGCCTCCGTACCTCTCAGCAGGGAGTCACCCACAATCGTGGTGGTCTGGTGAGGTCTCCAATGACTGGAAGAGAGGGAACATAACCCCCATTTTTAAAAGGCGGAATAAGGAAGACCCAGGCAATTACAGGCAGATCAGCCTCATCTCTGTGCCTGGCAAGGTCATGGAGCAGATTCTCCTGGAAACCATGCTAAGGCACATGGAGAGCAAGGAGGTGGTTGGTGACAGCCAACATAGCTTCGCCAAGGGCAGATCGTGCCTGACCAATTTGGTGGCCTTCTATGATGGGGTTACAGCATCGGTGGACAAGGGACAAGCAACGGATATCATCTACCTGGACTTGTGCAAGGTATTTCACACTGTCCTGCATGACATCCTTCTCTCTAAACTAGAGAGACATGGGTTTGATGGACGGACCACTCGGTGAATAAGGAGTTGGCTGGATGGCCGCACTCAGAGAGTGGTGGTTAACGGCTCGATGTCCAAGTGGAGACCAGTCATGAGTGGCATCCCTCAGGGGTCCGTGTTCAGGCCCCCCCGTGAACAGGCCCAGCCCTGTTCAACATCTTTGTCGGTGACATGGACAGTGGGATAGAGTGTACCCTCAGCAAGTTCGTTGATGACACCAAGCTGTGTGGTGCTGTTGAGAAGCTGGAGGGAAGGCGTGCCATCCAGAGAGACCTTGACAGGCTGGAGAGGTGGGCCCGTGCAAACCGTGTGGTTTTTTTTTTGTAGCAGATATCGAAATATATTTCTAAGGGGTCTTGTAGATGGAGAAAAAGTACAGAACCATGAAGAGTACCTGCAAATATACCGTGAATCAATGCCAGAGTTGAAAGCAGAAATCCCAGTAATCTAATTCCTGCATTTATTCTATAATCATTATACACTCAAGCTCCCTAGACAGGATGTAAGCCATCCCTCAAATGAGAAAAAAAAAATGGTGGCCTCTTTACAACAGACACCATATATTTTCTTAGATGAAAGATTTAAACAATTTCACAGACAAATTATGATAACATTGCAAATGAAATAATTATCCTTATTTAAACTGAAATTTCCTTTAAATCACCAAACAAAATACTCTCACAAAGGAGAAACTAAAGAGTATAAAGATTCCTCATTAGTATGTAAATGTTGTTGGCTTCAGCTATTAATAGATAACTACCTTAAAAAGGTTTCTGCTCGCCAACAAGTAATCAAAACTCTGTTTTCTTCTCCTCTCTGCACTTTGGTTTTATCTAATCTAAGATTAAGGTGTGTGTGCGTGTCCTGGCTTTATTCAGTGAGGAGGCCTATGGTGGCAGCTTCTGTAAGAAGCTGCTAGAAGTTGTTTCCCCTATGTCCAGTGGACTCGGCTGGGCCTAGGGTGGACCTGCTGCTGGCCAGGGCCGAGCCAATTGGTAGCAGAATGTTTCCTGATAACGCCTCTGTGATAACATGTTTAAGAAGGGGAAAACAGAGGAAAAAAAAAAAGAGAAGATGTGAAGAAGCTGAAGCAGGCGGTAAAAAGAGGTCCACGCAGAAGCAGAGATCCACCTGCAGCAAGTGGAAGACCCCACGTCAGGGCAGACGGATGCCTGAAGGAGGCTGTGGCCCGTGGAGGGCCCACGCTTGAGCAGCTGTTTTGGAGGGACTGCACCCCTCAAGAAATGACCCATGCCGGAGCAGTTTGAAGAAGAACTGTAGCCCATGGGAGGGACAGGGGAGGAATGTGAGGAGCAGGGGAGGAATGTGAGGAGCTCTTCCCCCGAGGAGGAAGGAACGAAGTAAAGCGACATGTGATGAACTGACTGCAACCCCCATTCCCTCTTCCCGACTGTGCTGCTTGTGGGGGGGGGAACGAGGTAGAGAAGAGGGAAGAGGCAGGGGTGGGGGGAAGTTATCTTGTCCTCTGTCTCATTATCCTGCTTTGTTTTTAATAATAAAAAACAGTTTTCCCCAAGTTGAGTCTGTTTCGCCTGTAATGCTAACTTTAAGACTTTAAGGATCTCTCCCTGTGCTTATCTCATCTCGAGCCTTTTTTTCTTATATGATGTCTCCCTATTCTCTTGCAGGGTAGGGACAGTAAGAGAGAGACTGCATAGTCTGGTCCCAAGCGGGGCTAAACTACAACGGTGGGTTACTTCTTATTGGCTAGGGAAAACAAAAACAATTGCACATATAGTTACCAGTAATGTTTTATTTGTTAGTATTATAAATATCATCAAACTAGGTCTAGTCACGCTAGTATTACATTCAAATATTCTACTCAGCCGAGGCTTTTTTTTTCCCTTCACCAAAACCAGGCACTTTCAGATGTTGCAGAAAATTCTGCACTTCTGGGTACATAAAAGTGAAAAAAATTCTGAAGAAAACAGAAATAATTATTCACTCAGCATATACTGGAAACGGTAGGCTATGTCAACCAGGGATTAATTTGGATAATACCTTTATTTTCATAAAGATCTATTTGTGACTTGACCTGTGTGTTCACTGTGAAGAGTGAAATATTCATAGAACTACCTCCACACAGCTTTTCATCTGTGCTTTGAAGGGGAGAGATGAACGAAAATTGATGAAGAACCACCTTCACTGTCTAAAAAACTGAGCAAAACTTGAATGCTACTGTGGCTTCCTTTCAAAATTCTAGGTGGCTCAGTTGAATAAACTCATCTGCGTGTGGTGATGGGCTAAGCCTAATCTCCTTGGGAAACACACCCACCATTGGCTCCTCCACCACACTACAGGCAGCATTCTTATCTCTGAGGCACCCACCTCATGTAGAGGCACTGTCCTCTACTGATGGATAATCTAGTCCTTAAAGGAGTTAATGTTGCTAGCAATACTCATCTAAAGCCTAAATACTTTAAAGCTATCTGTACTGCTTCATACTGCTGCAATACATCTTATTAGGAATTTAATAATGTTTCCACATACTTGGTGATGCGCAGTCCTAATGACTAATCAATATGCTCAACTAAATGTGTTTAGAATGCCTAAAGAAAGTGACAGATCATTTATCAAAGGAAATTTGACCACATGCAGCCTCCAAATAGATTTTAAATACATAGAAAATATAGGAATTAAAATGAAATCCACACTGTTTATGTTTCTGAACAGGTTCAGCTCTGCCACCATATTGTTAACCACCATTATTCTAGGTTTTCATGCTAAATGCCAAAGTACCATAAATTCTTCATAAATATAAAATCTGCAATTATATATGCTACATTTCTGACAATTTGCTTGTATAGCTTGTGCTATGCTATCCAACAACTCTCACTGTATCCCCTTTATAGTTATAGAGTGATGGGTATTTGTTTTAAAATATTAGCCAGGTGGAACGTGAAGTGATGGATGGGGATTGAACTACACATGAAGATACAATCATTGATTTTAAGCAGTTTTTACAAAGAGTATATCTATTGAATTTGCTTATCTTCTCTTAAAGAAAGCATACAGAAAAGTAGGAAAGTAACATCATCATAATCTACCACTCATAAATCAATGCCAAAGTAACAAAGAATGCTAGATGAAGAAAATCACCTTTGACATTTCATTGAGAGTGCTCAGTCCAGATAAACTAACACTGCTAATATTTTTTCATTTTGCTGTGAATATCCCAATAAAAAACTCTCTGCTGTACTTGCAGATAAATACTACTACATGTTGCAGAAGTGCAATTGATGGATGTACAAAGTTAAGGCCATATTTTTCAGAGTAATCTATAGTTTCAGGTGCCCATTTTGAGCACTCAGGCTACAGCTCTCAATCAGCTTCTGAAACTTGAGTCCAAAGTAACTCGATAGTACTTTGTATCATTGAACCAGAAGAAGCAGTCAGCATCCCACTCATTAACTCTGAAGTGCAATTTACGAATAGTATTTTAGAAATATCTGTCTGATATAAACAGGGAAATAAACTTCTGCCAATACTTGTTCACGCACACACAGAGGAATTAACAGAAAGCATCATCACAAGATAACAAATTCAAAAAATTTAAAAGCATTCAGAAAAAGAGTAGATATTTATATAGCATCCACACTACATTTAGATGGAGTATTTTATTCTAAAGCTAATGTATATGCAAGATGAACTTCCTCCTTATTCTGCTGTGCAATTTTTTCTATTATCTCAAAAGAATTTGGTACTAGTCAAGGTCTCACAATAGATACCAAATTTGTTTTACGTGGACTGTTTTCAAGGAACACACTTCTCACTGAAAGACGTAATATTGTCATCTGAAACGACTCCATGATTTTGCTGAATGACCATAGGTGGTGAGAGCTGAGGCTAAAGTTTCAGGAAGTCATAGAAGGTTTGTGCTTTTAGGGACTTGCGTGGATGTGGGTTGAAGTACCTCCACTTGGCTCATCCTGGCCACATGCAAAGGAAGAACTCCTTTATACAAAACATACAAGGAAAAGGCCACAGACTGGATAAGTTGCTCACCTGCTCTGGAAATCCAGTTATGAGAAGAGACCTCTACTAGAAAATAAGCCTGGATGAGTCAATCACTTTTTTTCCTGATGTTGCTCATTAAAACAAGGTCTGGATTCCATCTGTCCCACCTCCAGATGTCCATACCAACTGCCATAAAAGTATTTTTCACCTCTATGATGATTTAATACAGAATGTTATACACATTGGAGAACCTCTAAAAGCAGATTTCAGCAAGGTCTCAGTCAGCCTTGACTTCAACTGGGGACTCTTAGTTGGATTTCTCTTTTCACAAGCCTTCCTGAAGTATGAGGCAGTAGGATATTTAGTAAAAGGAAAAGTATTTATCTTTTTTATTTACCTGTCCTTTTGGAACTGGCTCATCCACAGCACCTCACAGGTTCTATGAGCTTAGTGAGGATTTACATGGAAGACAAAGCTCTGCCCAGTGGACACTCACACATTTAATGCTAAATGGAACATGAAACACTAAGAGAAATTATCTACAAGACCCCTTTAAAGTACCTTTCAGCAATGTATAAACCTTAGGTTCCATGAGGGACATGACCGAACCTGTACCTTTGATGGATGCTTCATTTATTATGGTATTAAATGAAAGGACACTAGAACTACCCCTCCCCTTTTGTCAATCAATCTCTTCAATTTCTTTCATGCTATGGGTGTTTCTTATTACAGCAATCCAAAACTGAAGTGTAACATTCTATGTTTGTATTATATATTCTATGGGAAAACATGAACAAGGAAACAAAGAAAAACTAAGGAAGGCCAAAGCCCTGGCAGAACTGAATCTGGACAGGGATATAAAATGCAACAGGAAGAGCTTTTATAGGTACGTAGGGGACAAAAGAAAGTCCAGGGAAAATGTAGGCACCCTCCGGAAGGGAACTGGTGTCCTGGTTACCCAGGACATGGAGAAGGCTGAGGTACTCAATGACTTTTTTGCCTCAGTCTTCACCAACAAGAGTTCCTGTCCCACCACCCAATCTGTAGAAGATGCAAGCAGGGACTGCGAGGAGGAAGAACTGCCCACTGTACTCGGAGAGCAGGTTTGGGAACATCTGAGGAACTTAAAGGTGCACAAGTCCATGGGACCTGACGAGATCCATCCACGGGTCCTGAGGGGACTGGTGGATGAAGTTGCCAAGCCACTGGCCATCGTATTTTGAGAAGTCGTGGCGGTCCGGTGAGGTCCCCGATGACTGGAAGAGAGGGAACATAACCCCAATTTTTAAAAAGGGGAACAAGGAAGATGCGGGTAACTACAGGCCGGTCAGCCTCACCTCTGTGCCTGGCAAGGTCATGGAGCAGATTCTCTTGGAAACAATGCTAAGGCACATGGAGAGCAAGGAGGTGGTTAGTGACAGCCAACATGGCTTCACCAAGGGCAGATCGTGCCTGACCAATTTGGTGGCCTTCTATGACGGGGTGACGGCATCGGTGGACAAGGGACAAGCAACAGACATCATCTACCTGGATTGTGCAAAACTTTTGACACTGTCCCGCATGACATCCTTCTCTCTAAACTAGAGAGACATGGGTTTGATGGACGGACCACTCGGTGAATAAGGAGTTGGCTGGATGGCCGCACTCAGAGAGTGGTGGTCAACGGCTCGATGTCCATGTGGAGACCGGTCACGAGTGGCGTCCCTCAGGGGTCCGTGTTGGGCCTGGCCCTGTTCAACATCTTTGTCGACGACATGGACAGTGGGATAGAGTGCACCCTCAGCAAGTTCGCCAACGACACCAAGTTGTGTGGTGCTGTCGACACGCTGGAAGGGAGCGATGCCATCCAGAGGGACCTTGACAGGCTGGAGAGGTGGGCCCGTGCCAACCTCATGAAGTTCAACCAGGCCAAGTGCATAGTCCTGCACCTGGGTCATGGCAATCCCAGGCACAAATACAGGCTGGGCGGGGAATGGATTGAGAGCAGCCCTGAGGAAAAGGACTTGGGAGTGCTGGTGGATGAGAAGCTTAACAGGAGCAGGCAATGCGCCCTTGCGGCCCAGAAGGCCAACCGCATCCTGGGCTGCATCAAGAAAAGCGTGGCCAGCAGGTCAAGGGAGGTGATTCTGCCCCTCTACTCTGCCCTGGTGAGACCCCACCTGGAGTACTGTGTCCAGTTCTTGAGCCCCCAGCACAAGAAGGACATGGACCAGTTGGAGAAGGTCCAGAGGAGGGCCACAAAGATGATCAGAGGGCTGGAGCACCTCTCGTACGAGGACAGGCTGAGAGAGTTGGGGCTGTTCAGCCTGGAGAAGAGGAGGCTCCGGGGAGACCTGATAGCAGTCTTCCAGTACCTCAAGGGGGCCTAAAGGAAAGATGGGGAAAGGCTGTTTAGTAGGGCGTGTTGCAATAGGACGAGGGGTAATGGTTTCAAAATAGAGGGGGGGAGATTTAGATTGGAAATTAGGAAAAAATTTTTTACAATGCGAGTTATAGAACACTGGAACAGGTTTCCCAGAGAGGTGGTGGAAGCCCCATCCCTGGAAACATTCAAGGCCATGCTGGATGAGGCTCTGAGCAACCTGATTTAGTTGAGGATGTCCCTGCTTTTTGCAGGGGGTTGGACTAGATGACCTTTGAAGGTCCCTTCCAACTCTAACCATTCTATGATTCTATGATTCTATGATTCTATATTGTAACAGTAGGGCCTGTTGCGATAGGACAAGGGGTAATGGTTTTAAAACAGAGGGAGGTAGATTTAGATTGGATATTAGGAAAAAATTTTTTGCAATGCAAGTTGTAGAACACTGGAACAGGTTGCCCAGAGAGGTGGTGGAAGCCCCACCCCTGGAAACGTTCAAGGCCAGGCTGGATGAGGCTCTGAGCAACCTGATCTAGTTGGGGATGTCCCTGCTCCTTGCAGGGGGGTTGGACTATATGACCTTTGAAGGTCCCTTCCAATCCTAACCATTCTATGATTCTATGATTTCAGATGATAGTCTAAACTTTTTTTTTCTTTATATTTAGATTCAGATATCAAGCTAATAAAAAAAGGATTTAAGAAATCAGCAGAATTCTATATGGGACCTCCATCACAAACGTATAAGAAAGGCAGCAGTAGAATCATTTATCTTGTAGAGACAAATTTGTGGTCCAACTAGTATATTGTCTATTAATTATGTAATGTGCATAAATTAAATTAATCTCTCATACACTTGACCAAGCAGCGGGTCCGCCCTAGGCCCGGCCGAGTCCAATCATTTACACAGTAAGAAAATAATGTATTATTTCTTACAATTCACAGTATATTTTCTCTTTCATTCATTTTCTGAGATGTCTTGTAAAACTTCCCTACCGAAATATCTATGCTTTTCACTGCCATCAACACATTCTCATCAGTTGAAGTATAGTCCAGATTTTGCCCAGTCAAGAGGAACTTCTTGGATCAGACTGGTTACAATCAGCATCTGCAGGGAGCATCCTGTCTGCCTGTTTGCTTTTTCTAAGTGCAGTTGTAGTGATCAGCCCTGAGTGTCCTCCAGCAATTGTAAGATCTTCCTATGGCATTTTTATCCCAGATCATCTTGTTTCTAGCTTTGCTATAAAATAGTTTTAAAAAATTAGTGCTATCATTAACAATGCTATTACTGACATGGTGAAAGGAAAATAAATGGGTGAGCACTAGTGTTAGAAGAACTCAAATACAGCAATTTTGTTCGAAAAATTGCTCTCCTTGTTACGAATCTTTTAATGTTGAAGGACTCCCAGTTTTCTACTGTTACAAGTTCTAAGTAGGAGAGACCAACATGAAGGTAAAATTATGTAATTACATTAGAGGCAATGGCAGACATTGCAAATTGTGGTAGAAGCAAAGGAAATAAAGAATTAATGTCAATTACAGTAATAACAGAAACAGTACAGTAATAACAGAAACAGTAGCAGTCAAGTCAGGTGAAGTCAGGCAACAAAAGCAGCAATAAGTAAAGAAGAAAAAAAATAACAATTACAAGTTTCTTCGCTTTTCACTCAACAGATGTTCACAAAGCAATCATTTAACCTTCAAGCACTTGAACTAAGTTTCCTATTAGTAATCATTCATGGATATTACTCAGCAGAAGTAGTCCATGCACAGAAGGAATTATGTAAACCTGAAGTCATTTGTTGGCAGTAGATTCCCTAGTTAGGAGCTGCACTACTCATTATCATCAGTCATTTCTAGTTTTCCTTCTGCCTTATTTTAATACAGCTTCTCATTTCAATATCACTATCATCTATGAGGTATGCTTGGCTATGAATGAAAAAGGCAAAATAATCAATATGTTTTATGTATGATGTGTTCAAGTATTCCTTGCACTAAGTTGAAAATACAATTGAAAAGTTATAAATCGACATACTGAGTTGAAAATATATTAGTCGGATAGGCAGTTCCATAGGAGTTCCATATACTCATTCACTGAAAAATTCACTATTTTTTTTTGTTTAATTTCTGTGTAATGCTTCAGTGTTCTGCAGTTAAAATCTGCTGTGTTTCACTGAACACTCTGTCCACACCTACACGTTCTCTGAGACTGAGACAGCTGTGACTACTTGGCCTCTCCTTTTTGTCTCTCCTTGGGGCAAATACATTCAGTATAACTATTTCTGAGTATTTAAGGGATGCATACTTTAGGGAGAGAAAAATTAATTGGTGGGGTGCAAAAAACACGGAAAAGAAAAAGGACAAATTAAGTCAACAAAAATTAAGGCAGAATGTAATTATAATACTAATTAGAATAGTTTTCCAGTAGGAATGGATCATTTAAATATGAACAAAACACAATAATGAAAGACTCCACTGTTGGGACATCTCTTTTTCTTGCCCAGCTGTGCTCTGAGAATAGAACTGATAAAATAATCAGATTTTTTCCCTATCTATAATTTTAATTATTTTATTGTATTTTTATGTTGTATTCTGAAGAATGCTCTTTCATGACATTATTAATCTTTTTTTTCAACTTAAGTCCCAGTACTACTGCTTTGCAAATTAGAAACTCTGCTGCTTTTTTTTTTTTAATTTATCTTTGAGAGTGTCTCAAAAAATAACTAAAAGCTATGCAAGTTATTAGATCATATAGTAAACTGTTCCTAATTCATTTACTAGAAGATTTGTACACTTCTTAGTTTTAACAAGGTTATTTCTAGGGCAGCAATAGCAAATGATGTTGTAAGGACATCTGTTTGTAGAAAGGATTAAGTCAAGGCTACTTTGAAGAACTCTGATAACTTGTATTTTCACCTCCCCAAGATTAGTATATTGTACTACCATAAACTTAAGAATCTTCTGAGCTAAATCAATTAAAGATATTAAGATATATTGGTACTGTTTTCACAATCACCATGTGGCAACCTTTAACCTTTTGAAGAAAGCAAGGAATAAAGTAATTTAAAAATTGAAATTAAGGTATTTTCACTGAATTTTTGTCGCTTAGATATTCTATTCTCATGACCAATTGAATAGAGTAATTAGAACCTCTCGTTTTCAATATAACTTATTTAAGAAAAAAAGAATATAAAGTACAGCATTACCACAACAAATCTAAACAGAAAAGTTGCAAAATCTAAACAGAAAAGTTGCAAAAATACTGATCTGAGAGCCAACATAATATTCAATGAATTTTTGAATTCATGTAAACAGGAGAAAAATATCTGCATCAAGACTGGCAGCAACCTCCCCAGAGTCCTCATTTAATTCCTATTTGAGTATCTGATGCCTAAATGCCGTATTATTTATTTGTTTACTTATTTACCCAACACACTGACACATTGCTTCAGCTGAATGTTTGTGTAACTACGCACTAGAAGCCAAACAGCTAGGAGGTGAGCAAGCATCTTTTGCATAGTACTTGAAGCTTGGCCAAGTCCCCACTATATGCCTAATCTCTTCCACGTGGCCAATTCTGCAAGCATCCCAGAGGTGGCTGAGGGATGAGCAGAGCTGAAAGGGAAGGTCTGCTCCCTTCCGTCGCAACCACATGATACCAGCTACTCATTTGTCTGAACACATTCTGAAATGTTGTGACAGACTGCAATTATCAACTCCTCCTGGCTTAGTCTTTGCAATACCAGATGTGTAAAAACAAGAATACTGAAAAACTGCATAGCTAAAACAGGTTCAGGGCATAATAATCCAATTCATTTTTTAAAACTAGACTGAAACAGAAACAGAATCCTTGTGATTGATAAAAATAAACCTATCCTAAACTAGAAAGCTTTTGGCATAGTATTCTATGTTCTAACAACATGGAAAAGTAAATACTTTTGAAAATTTAATTTATAATTATTTTAAGATAGTTTTACTTACCAGATTTCCCATATGGAAAAGGGAAATGTAACCTCTAATTATGACCACAGAAGAACTGAAATTCTACTGCATGGGTTTAATTAAAGTGGATGGTTCATGTGAAGAGAATTTTTCCAAAATTCATAATGACGGCATTAGCAAGTTATAAATATGAAAATTAATTGAGAATAAGATTTGTTTTGTAGGGTTATAGAGTTGACTAATCATTGCTAATGATTTCCTGACTAACGCTCTGTTGCAATTGTGGCCATTGCACCACATATTTTCTTCAGTTATGTGTTTGGTTTTGGCCATATGCTATCTCCTATTATTCACTATCTGCCTGAATACTACAATCAGAGAAATCAGTCTTCCGTTGGCAAACGCTTTCTTGGCAAGTGAAAACAACAGATTTCTCCTACTCAATTACTTGCTGTCTGAAAAACCTCAGCACTTTATTTGTACTGAAACATATAATCATTCTGCACCTCTTTACAGTAGTTATGCATTGAGTTCAAATTCTCAGATTCAAAGTCTGGTTGGTTGTCCTCGCCAGCCCCTAAGCACCCATACAGTCACTGACTCACTGCCCTGTGATGGACCAGGTGAAAAACAAGAAGAGCAAGAGTGAGAAATCACATGGGTCACAATAAAGACAGCTTAGTAAGTGAAGGAAAGAAAATAAAAAGAATGCCAAGCCAATGACTTATGACCCACCTCAAACAGATTGATGTTTCATTATTCTCCAAGCAACTACTAACTTGGAAGTCATACCTCACTCTTTCTTCCTCTACCCCTAGTTTTTATGCATGACATTATATGGTATGGAATACGCCTTTGGTCACTTCAGGTATGCATTTCAATGTACATAAATACCTGAAGAGTGGGCATAAAGAAGAGAGTGCCATGTTCTTTTCAGTGGTGCCCAGTGACAGGACCAGAGGCAATGGGCACGAACTGATATACAGGAGGTACTCTCTGAACATAAGGAAACACTGTTTTACTGTGAGGTCGACTGAGCACTGGCACAGGATGCCCAGAGAGGTTGTGGATCTCCCACCTTGGAGACTTCCAAGAAAGCCATCTATGGTCCTGGGCAACTGGCTCTAGGTGGTCTTACTTGAGCAGGGCGGTTGGGCCAGATGACCTCCAGAGGTCCCTTCCAACCCTTCTGTGATGCTACGATTCCATTAATATTTACTTTTTCCTATCATGTCTTTTATACTTGGTTTAAATTCCTTAATTGATATTTTTATGAATGCATCTTAAAGAAATCATCCCCAAATCTCACAGTGCTTATGGAAAGGTATCATATCACATGATTTTATACTGCATCATATCTCTAAGCACTATGGTGTGTATCATGATTTTTTGTACAGTATGCTTTTTTCTTCTCTGAAGCAATGAACATTATTCAGAAAATGTGTACTGATCTAAGGCAACAATATTGCTCACTGATCATTGCCTTACTTAGTATTTCATATCTTGCCATTTTCTCATAAATTACCTGACAATGTGCTCTACGTTAATGCACACTTCAGTAGAAATCAACCATTTGCATGAACCCATATAAAGACTACTGTACCAGTGCTTTTGGCACTATCATTAACATAAATTGCAATATTTCTAATATCACTTCATATTTACACCTGACAGGATGGAGGAATTAGCCATGTGTAGAGTCATTCCTACAAATTTCCATACTTAATGCTATTTAAAAAAAATTTTTCACCCAAAGTACACTGTCCTGTGGCTCTGGTCCAGCATTAAATTCAAACAACAAACTAGAACACTGCTATAAAACAAATTGGAAGGAAAGACTCTGTAACATAAGTACTGAAATACCAGTACATGTGAAAGAATTAGTTTGACTATCATACCCTTAATATTGTACTGACCAGATTGGAAAACATTATCTCCTATTTATAGAATATTTTTATAAAACCACCAAACATTAGGGCAAGTAAAATAACACATTCCCTCTCACCCTTGACACTACATATGTTAGGATATGAAACCACTCTGTCTCCAAACTTGAAAAATAATCCGAGAGCAAAATTTAGTCCCTGATCCTTAAAAACCAACCAAGCTCCCATAAGAGTTGATGAAAATACAGTTAATTAATTGACAAATAAACAAGATCTGTACTTTGTTACTTCGTGTAAATACCATAACTTCATCAAAAGACAGCAACACTTCTGGGTGACCATAGAATGAGGGTGGTTGTTCTTCACTACATTTTCTTCTGAAATGTGCTCTATTCAATATTCAATAATTCAATATGCCCCTTGGATAGAAATATACTATATAATAAAGTATAACTGTAGTCATTTCACCTGGTAATTACCTTTATGAAAATAAATACAAAAAATAATTGTAGATTCATTAATAATTCTGATAAATTGTGTCTGTCTTATTAATAAATAAAAACAAATCAAGTAGCAACTATGCAAATGTGCTAACTCAGCATGAGTTGAACCACTGTCAATGTAATGCAACTTGTAACGTAGTGCAATGTAACTCAATCACTTTCAGTGCCAAAACATCTTTCCCCTCTGAAAACACAGGTTTTAGATGAAAAAGTTTGTTGCTTTAGCTGAAAAAATGCTCATTCATACACAGCACATTGTTTACACCAAAAACAACTGAGGGGAAAAAAACTATAAAAATTGTAACTTATAGTTTTATATTTTACTGTTACTAGTTTTACTGTTACTAATAATTGATCAGCTGTAAAATGTGAAACATATAATAATTTGACCAGAAGAAGGTGACATTTTAAAACTAGATTTTTAAAAAAACATTTGTTCTATTTTTCTTCACTTTTTTTCCACCAACATTCAACCAATCAAAAACAAATTGCTCACACAGCCCTATATCAGCTGTTGTAGCAGATTAGCAGGTTGGCCAGTTGGTAACAACAGCAAAGGCAGTCACAGAAGGTGCCAGCAATGATGATTATTATATTACATACAGCATATGCCTAGTGGGAAGTAGACTGAGACTATCAATTCATCTTATCTTGAACAGCCACACTGTAAAAATCATTTTCAGGTACTGTTGTTTTGCCTGGGATCTGAAGTGGTAAGACCTGGATGAAGAAATCAGCAATTCAATATTTTCAAAATTTCCTTTACATGCTAGTTTTTAATTAATAAAACTGATTGTACTACAAACCTTCAAGCTTTTTTATCTTCTTCAGTCAGAGACTTTACATTAAATTGGTATGTGCATTTAAATTAGAGTTAATAGTTAAATTCATCAGCTGTCCTTGGCTGAATCCTCTAGGGAAGCTCTAGGGAAGTCACTTTTTGGACTCTGTATGCTTTTAAACTATTTTATTTGGATAATTTCACATTAGAGAGTGAAAAGAGTACCGACCTCCAAGAGAACATGAAGAGATTCTTTAGTGCATCCCAAAGCATCGAGAGTTCATAGCTGTTTAAAGACCTATCCAATTTCAAAACCGCTTTAGATTAGGACATATTTCTGTAAGTCGCACATGTGTGACATTCTATGTTGATCAAAGCAAATGTGGGTTTACTGTACCCTACAAGTCATATGGTGTTTTCTATGAAATACTATTGAATTAAAGCAATAGCAGCTCTTTTTTTCCCTGCAGTCCAGGACACGCCTAGACACTCAAAGCCATTTTCTTCCTTTTTTGACCTACAACTTGTTCTGCATTTTTGAAAGGCTTCCTTTTTAAAACATAGCAAATGACATTAAAATTAATCAAAACTTGAAAACTGCGTATGTGGCAAACTAACTTTTTATTATTCTACTGATTTCAACGATGTTACGCTAGATGTGACTTTATTCAACTTAGAACTCTGAAGTACTGTCCACTTTTTCTGACTGCATGAAGTCATTCAACCATTTTTACTACATCACATTTTTATTATTCTGTACCACCTCCATACTTTCTAGAATCCTTCCACAGCACTCTTATCTTAATTTCCTCAAACTTAGCTAATATTAGTACATTAGTTTCAATTAAACCAACTCAAATTTGAGAACAAAGTAATTAAATACTCAATAATTTAAATACTCAAATACAATGGAAAATTTACAGTGTATATTGTTAATATTTTGTATCCTCCTGACCTCATGAAATGCCTACTTTGGGGAACAGATAACTCTTAGAAATATTTGAACAAGTTTTACTACCAGATTATATACAAAAAAAAGAAGAAGTAGTATTCTGATCTGTTTGAGAATCCCAATGATAGTAAAACATATGAGTAAAACATAGTAGCAAAGCATAAGGGAAAAAACATGAAATAAATTTGTTAGGTTAAGTTTATTCATAGAAAGAATATCACACAAGAAGACAACAGACAAAGTATTTCCCTTAAATGTTAAAATCACTTGTTTGCATAAATATCCATATTGGAGTAAAACTCAGTAGTCAGAAACAAACAAGAATATGCACTGTGGACAATCCAGGGATTGTAATCTGCCTTTAAATTTAATACCAGGTTTTTTTTGTAGGTTAGGCTTTGTATTATAGACTAATAATATTGTGTTTTAATGAAAACATAGTAAAACTACAGAAATTACTAGTTTATTCATTTATATAGGAGGAATGTGGGGAAGTTCCTGTGCAGAATTTGTTACAGAGCTCTTCATCACAGACTCTGGCCAAGCATGGCCTGTTACTGCGGTCCTGTGCATACACATATACAGGCTTAGGTACTTCTCTGGCAATCACTCGTAATAAAAATTTTGATAAATTTTTTCAGACTTTTGTCACATTATTTTTGTATACGAAAATACACAACAGAACATAGACCTACTTTTTCCAGAATAACAGTAATCCCAGTCACTACCATTTCTTAAGTTCCTCTTTAAATAACAAATAATGCCTTTAAGTGGATTATTTAAAAGCCAGTGAGAAACAGAGAAGGTTGCTTGCTGTAACTCCTCTTCAATTTCATTCAAAAAAAATTATTTCTTATTAATTACAAATTTTGATACACAACTAAGCAAGCTATTGCTTACTGCATTAGATAAATTATTATATCAGGAATACACTTGCAAGAAGTTCTGTAACTTGGAAACATGCTACCCCTTCAGTTTGTAGGATCGTGAGTGATTTAGTAAAAGTTCTCCAAAGTGAAATGTAGTTTTCTGACAAGAATTACGCCTTTATCTCCATTCTAAGCCACTTTCATATAAAAATGAGGCTGCAATCAACCATGTATACCCTTTTTGTCTCTGTTACTCCTGCTGTGCAATGCAAGCATGTCTTTTATGGCTTTAGAGTGAGTTTGCACCACTCTTCAGAAGTGCTGAATGGAGCTAAGAGTTCCCAGTTTCCCCCACAGTTCTGATCCCAGGGCATGCAAATCCCAGGAGCCCTGACTACACGGGGAGGGTACTTTCTGGAGTGCTTTGTCACTCTGGCACTTCTCTAATTCCCATTAGAGAACTTAAAATAATTACTATGCCTCCCCTCCTACCCATGTTCATCAATTTACCTTAGAAATATATCCAGACTTTCAGGGAACAGGGTGGTCAAGTTATTCAGGGCATTTCCAGGATGTATTTGGAGATCAGGGCTCTGAGGAGCAATGCAAATTTTGCTGCCTTGAGATGAATACTCAGTTTTACTCTCTCTTAGTTCCCAAATAGATCAAACCTAGTGCCTGGTGTTTGAAAAGTATTCATTTTGATTAAAACCAAAATATTTTATTAATCAAAGCACATCTTAAAATGAAAGAGCAGAAGAATGGGGAGATTTGTGAACATGGAAAATGACAAATTGAAGATGCCACTACTTTTACTGATGAAATACAGAGGCATTAGGAATAAAAGAGCAGCTAAAAAGATGCTCACCACCCTACTCCAGTGAAATGTCGTTAATAATCAGGCTTAATAGAGGAGATAGGACTTCAGTACAGTCCATGTTGCTGCCATTAGTGTTGCACTGCAGTTAATGTGAGAGAAATCTCAAAGAATATCCTGAAGCAAGAGAGAAATTATTTTAAAATTTGTTTTGATTACACTCAATTTATTTATTCAAGATTTTGTCAGCAAGAGAGCATTGCTATTTTTCAGTCATTGACAAAGAAGAGGATCTATTATACTATCATTTCACAGTCATAACTTTGAGCAAGGATTACAAAGCTGAGAGGCAAAGAATCCTTTAATAGATTGAATTGATAAGAATTATTTTTGTATATTTGCTCTTAAATTATAGATAGACAGTGAATTCCTGATGAAAAGGCATTTCATAAAAGTATTACCAAAGTTAGTATGGCATTCAAAAAGCAACTGAACCTTTTTCTCTAAGCGTTAGTTCACATAGCTGCACTACTTTGAATGAAAATGAATCTTGACAACAGCACTAATGTAAACACTGGAATTGCTTATTATTTTTCATGTATTCACTGGTATCCGTATACAAGACAAAACACGAACAGCCCACAGAAGATGCCAAGTGATTTGACATAAGGGGTAAACTGGATTATCTTTCTTTTGTCCAGGTGTTACTGTACAATACAAAATCTGCATGTGTCCAAAGAAAACAAAATATTGACATTGGGCTGCTGCATGCAAACGTGGATCAATTATCTATGCACTTCTCATTGAAGTATATGTGAATATTCAGTTGCTCCACTTTAATAATGAGCCAAGTGGATACTAGGAAAAAGTTCCGTGACTAAAATCTTAACTTCATCAGAGGAAAGACCTAATTTGGCTTTTGGTAGATTTTAACAGTTTCCACTCATTATCCTTCTTTGTTTTTCTTCTGTTCACAAAGTCTTGCTAGTGTCACGTATTTCTTGTACTTGAATATGACTATGAATAGCAGAGTTGGCAATTAGGCCACACATCAAGGTGCAGTACTAAACAGAGCAAGAGTCAAGATTTTTTTTTAGTTCAGTGAGATCAAGGGAGCTCTGTGCTTAGCATGGGAAATGTCGATCTGCATTGATTATTAAGTTGTGGCCAGAAATGTTCTCAATTCCTCAAGACTGCTACATTCAACCACACTTTGCACATAAATCTTTAAACAGAAAACCCCAAAACTTCCAATCCAAACAAAATTAAACTCTCAGTACTTCCAACTCCCTAACATTTGCAGATTTTGTTAAGATATTTTTAGATCTCTGGGTGAAAAATGGCATAGTGATAGAGTATCATCACAGATGAATTATCTTATATGCCTGACAACTTTTTTGGTCTGCTTGCAATTTCAGATTTTCCAGAAAAGAGATTGGTTCAGTATCTCTTCTAAACATTCTTGCTATTTGACACAGTGCTTTGCAAAAAAACAAACAAAAAAAGAGATTAAAACACAGTCCATGCCATAGGGGACAGATGATTAAAAAGAAAGCAGCTTTGATCTGTTACTTCTGTGTCATTCAAGAGTAACACCACTGTAAATACTATTAAGGTTTTACAAAAGTATATATGAAATCAGAATATATTACAAATATCAGAGGTAGAGACATAATAAAACATCAAAGAGGAATGAGTAAAGGAGAAAGAGAAAGAGCATAAAAGAACTTTTGAGACGAACTAGTGTTAGGAGAAGGCAGATTACTCATTCTTAGGTGATGAGAGAAAAGATTCTGTTTAATAGTATAGCATGTTCCAAAATACAAATATTTTTGTGGATACAATTTAATCTTATCATAGAATCATAGAATGGTTAGGGTTGCAAGGGACCTTCAAAGGTCATCTAGTCCAACCCCTCTGCAAGGAGCAAGGACAACCCCAACTAGATCAGGTTCCTCAGAGCCTCATCCAACCTGGCCTTAAATGTTTCCAGGGATGGGGCCACCTCTCTGGGAAACCTGTTCCAGTGTTCTACCACCCTCAGTGTAAAAAATTTTTTTCCTGATATCTAATCTAAATCTACTTCCCTCTATTTTAAAACCATTACCCCTCATCTTACCACAACAGGCTCTACTGAACAGTCTCTCCCCATCTTTCCTGTAGGCCTCCTTTAGGTACTGGAAGACCGCTATCAGGTCTCCCTGGAGCCTCCTCTTCTCCAGGCTGAACAGCACCAACTCTCTCAGCCTGTCCTCATAGGAGAGGTGCTCCAGCCCTTTGATCAGCTTTGTGGCCCTCCTCTGGACCCCCTCCAACTGGTCCATGTCCTTCTTATGTTGGGGGCTCCAGAACTGGACACAGTACTCCAGGTGGGGTCTCACCAGGGCAGAATAGAGGAGCGGAATCACCTCCCTTGACCTGCTGGCCACGATTTCTTGATGTAGCCCAGGATGTGGTTGGCCTTCTGGGCCACAAGGGTGCATTGCTGGCTCATGTTGAGCTTCTCATCCATCACCACTCCCAAATCCCTCTCCTCAGGACTGGTCTCAAACCATTCTCCGCCCAGCCTATATCTGTGCCTGGGATTGCCATGACCCATGTGCAGGACCTCGCACTTGGCCTGTATCTTGGTACAACAGATTCATTATAGCTATTCATCTATGCAAGCGCTTTGGTAGACAAGTCATTTTAAAAATAGCTTGACAGATATTAAATATGTCTTGAATTTATGAGTTAGTAAGATCTATCCTGTAAGTTACATGTTACAGTCTAATTGCATATCTGTAGTTTAAACAAAGCACCACCATTGTTCTTGTAGCAATGTACAGGACCTTAACAAGCTGCAGTGAAACCTTACTATTAGTTGTGGAGCATATGTTTGCTTTACAAAGTCCATGTTGACTACCAAAACATTACAGCAATTTCTGCAAAGCAGTATTGGGATAGGCTTCCAATACAAATCAGTATAATGGGTCTTTTCTACAATAACTGAGAGAGCAGCATGTACTAACCAGCTGCCACTTTCTGAAAGTCATTACAGTTTAGCAGCTAAGTTGGTAAGTGATTCCAAATCTTTAGCTGCTGCTTCTGCAATGCTGGACTGCATTTCAATCTGCTGTATCTTGTTAGCAGCTCTATCTTCATCATTGGACTGGCCAACAAATGCCCAGATTCAAAGTTTAATTTCCGTCAGTAGATGTGGTAAGCATCCTTTCTTTAAGAAAAAAAAAATCTGCAGATCTATTTTTCTAGAAAACATGGTTATTGTTTTTTTTATTCTTATTCCTATTAATCAAGGGAAATATATTTCCCACTCCTTATTCCAAGAATCTCAGGAAGTGATCATGAATCATTTTTTTCTGGCAACACAAATTCCTTGAAGATAGAAGTTACCATCCCTATGCCTTTGCAGTAAAATACATCTACCTTACAGAAAATCAGAGACTAATTAAGCTTTTTCATCTTCTCACATTAAGCAAATCTCAGATAACAAACTATTTCAAAAGATATATTGAAAAAGGGTCTTGTTGAAGTAATTCCTTTTAAGAAGAAGTGATCATTGTCTTCATCTTCTTCTACATAAATTCCTATATGTATATAGATCTCCACAAGGAAATCTTACAGGTATATATGGCTTATGCCACAAGCACATAAAGGCGCAAAAGTTCAAGGGGACAATGCACTCTCCTCCCTGAGATTATAATGGCAATGATGTTACATGAACCCCATTTTAAAATACGTTGTACTTTTTGCATACTCCTTTTAATCTTTAGTAAAACTCCGTCCTCATACACACTTAGGCAACGTTGGCTGGTCTAAGCTAGACACTGTTTTAAAAAATTTGTTTTAGCAAATGTATGCAGGCAGAGTATGAAATCATTGAAAGGGATTAATGGAAAGAATGGGTCATATTCTAAAGAAAATGAGGAAAAGCAGGGAAAATGTATGCAGAATTACTCAGAAGGTGAAAAGGGAAACTGTTTCAGGCATTCCATTTCAGCGATAATTCAGAAAAACATTTTAATAGACTGATTTGATAAATAACATCAGGCATACATACATAAAAAAGATCAGTGAAAAACCATATTCAAACATACTCCTGGAATAAGATGTATTTTGTGCTGCCATATTTCAAATAGCCACACATATGTTAGCAATCACATTATATCCATTCTCAAGTTCATATGCATTCTGCTGTGTTTCAGAGCTGTATCTGATGGACTCACTATGAAATGATATGATATAGGGAGTGGGATCTGATAACATTGCTAACAACAAAAAGTAGATCTTACAAAGCAGCTCCAGTACCTCCAAACTCCAAACATTAACTAAAGACTGTTTAAAGAGGCTCCTGAGAAGCAGAAAGGCTTTCCAAATGTAAAAGCTAATATAGAAAAGACAGCTCAACACCCTAGACTGTCAGCTGAGAAAGCTCAGGTTAGAATTTAGGAAAGCTTAACTCTAACCTTCAGATAATCAGTAAAAGTCACAGCCTCAAGAAATGAAACAGTGTCATCTCATCCACAAAAACAGGGCAGGTAATGTTTCAATAACAGTTGAACACTTGTCTTCTTACAAGGCAATGCAGGGCAATGAAGAAAAGGCCAAGAGAAGTCCATAACACAGTAGGGAATGAAGCTCTATCTTATCATCTTTTTGTTTTATGCACTGGATTGTACCATTTTATCTTAGTTGCATATGTTTAGCCTGCTTCTTCCTACAGTTATGCATGACACACATTCATCTCAGGAACAGGAATGAAAAAAGAAACATTGGATATTTTAACTGCATATTTGAATAAGAAAATATACTCAAAGTAATGTGAATGCATTTAGGATATGAGTAAAAGATAAATTCTTGTCAAGATGCACAATGATATACCACCTAGATCCACTTTGTCTGTGAAATTAATAAACTAATCTGTTTCAGTTATTCATCAAGGAAGATTACTTTTCCCCAGAACAACCTGGGTTCATGAAGAAGCAAGGTCTATGACTGTTTCTGTGAAAACAATAACCACGAACGGTTTTGAATAGTTTTTACAAAACAAGATTCAGTACGAACAGTAGAGTAATTATTGCTTTTCTCTATCTTTCTTTTAAGAAAGAAAGATAGAGAATCTTTTCCCGTAATAGCCAGAGCACACTTACAGAGAGAGTGGATATGAGAAACATTCAGTTTGGAACATTCTGCTGTAACTGTGAAGTTAAAACTCAAATGCCTAGTTTTTTTTTAATAAAAGGGCATAGTAAAGAAACTAGGGCTCACAGTACTGCAGTTAGCTTTCCATAGAGGATTTCTAATAATCATAAAGCTCTTATCAGCTACTATTATTTCTAATGAACACCAAAGCAACATGTAGCCTTTTTCATGTAGTGATAGTGGATTAAGTCTAATTCCTACACAACAGCAAAGATAACTTGGAAAATGAGTAAAACCAGTTCACCAGCTAAAAACATTCTGAAGAGAATGTGAAACCAAGAGACTCAGTGATCACAGTATCTAAAAACCTCAAAGGAATTGCTAAGAGATAAGCAAAGGTGCAGAATGAAACAAAGACATAAGACAAGTGTATATTAATAATGGACTGGAAAAAATGACCTCTTAACTAACAATTTACCTACCTAATATTTACCTAGGAGGATCCATATGTATTTCATGAGAAACAGTTAACCTATGAATTAATGTCTGTTTCAGTTCTATAGTAGTATGACAACGACTAAGGAAAAAAAAGTCTCCAAAACCTGTTGGTTTCCACATCTAGGACATAACCATGTAGGTCAGAGTGGAGCAAGAACATTGTTCCTGCTACCTTTATGCTTGAAAAATCACTAGAACTTGAAATCAGCTTTTCTAGAACAGTGACAGGGATCAATCAATAAATTTCTTAAGGCTGGACAAGATATGTGAAAGCTTATGGGTATGTTTTCTGAAAGAACATAGAAAGTGCTGTGGTGGTGGAAGAAATCACATGAGTACTTGGAGCTATGCTGTGAGATAAACATGGTGTCATAATATATTTAACAAATGAGGCAGTCCTCAGAAAAAAAAAAAAACAAAAAACAAAAAACCCACTCCAGAAAGGTATGAAAAAATAGTTCCTTAGCTTAGAAGCCATAGACTGAAACCAAGAACACATAGCTTAGAAAGAAAATGTATTGGCTTCTTCCCCACTAACACACAAATCACTGCTGTGCTATGTGTACAACCCATTACAGGTGTTATGCAAACCCTGCAGTGTGATTCTTTGTTACTGTCTCGGTTAAAATGATCTGCCTTTGTTGTTTCTTTCTCTCACTTACAGGAAAATAAAACACAAAAAAAACCACTTAACAGAATTTCTCTGGAAACTCACTTTCCAGACCAAAAAACTAGCTTGTAAAGAGTTTCTAAAGAGAATTTGTCTTTCCATATCAAAAATGAACACATGAAGAAAGGGGTATCTGCAAAATACACCCAAACATTTCTGAGAAACTATAAAAATGCAAATATCTGGAATTGATTATTCCTTTAAAAAAATTTAGTAAGTTATTATTTTGTAAGTTATTATTTTTATTTGTATTAGTTGTTCTTTTAAATCTAGAAGCTAGGATAAACATCTGCAATTACAGTATATATTTCTTTTACTATAACATAAACATATATTAACAGGTAAAATTTAGTCTTGAAAGAACAGTCTTTCACATTTAAAGAAGGAGAAGGTACTGTACTTTGTGTAAACCATGAGCTTTCTATGCACATTATCTCCAGCTCACGTCCCTAAGTAAATTTGCCTTCTCCTGCCTAAAGATACCTCTATATACTACTTTTCTGAACATATGCAAGCAGGAAGCTTGCATCCATCCATAGAATCTAATCACAATAATTCTAGTTATGAACATGATTCAGAATTCTATACATTAAGGCCTAAGAAAGAAGAAATTATTTTCCACTTTGCAGAGTCTCTGTGCTATGCTAAATTAAGCAAAATAATAGCAACAGAGACAAACCGTGCGTTATAAATAGTTCAAAAACAGCAGGGAGGAGGGAGAGAAGTAACAAGCATTACAGTATCTATTAACTAACAGAATGCTTATGGAAATAGGGATAAGATGCACATGCATGCTAAATGAATCCTTATCTATACCACCACAAGAAAATATACCAAAATAAATTCATGAGGGGAAGCATCTTAAAGTATAACTCTTAAGTATCCAAGCATTAGTTTCATCTGGAAGGCATTTTAATTGCTCCTATCAGAATGAACTCATTTCACAACCACCAAAATATGTTATATGTTTCCACTTATAAATCAGTCTTTGTTAAGTACCATTAAAGACTTATTTACCATTAAATGCTATCATGCACAATTAGAGCATAGATAAAGTAGTAGGTGCATATTAAAAGAGTTTCTACAACTGAATTCCTTCTTTATGTGCTGTTTTACTGATTCTGGAACAACAAATAATTTTTGTCTTTATCATTTACAGGTAAGACCTGTTGAGGAGGCACATACAGCGGTATTAGGACTGTTTTCTTCCAGTACAGCTACACAGCAAAATAAGAACCTGGTAATGAATCTACTTGTAGTAATACCATATCATATTTCTCACGCAACCACATTACTGACCATGCAAATCTCTACAATGCGCAAGGCATCTGATTACCCACGAAATCCTGTGTAAAGGAACAACAGGTCTGAGAGAAGAACACACAGATTTGTGGTGCAACAAAATTCATTTTAGTAGTAAGAAAACAGGCAAAATTTCATAAGAAAATAATTTCTTCTGTATTTTCAATTATTTACCTCTTTGTGAACTGTAATGAAGGAGAACAAGCAAGTATGTTCACTGAATGGTCTGGTCTAACAGCAAGACCTGTTGAATTTTTCAGATAAAGTTCTTTAACAACACAATTTAACTGATATCCCACTCTCGGCCTACCTGGCGTATTCAGTAGCCGGGACATCTTGCAAGAATAGGAGATAAACTGCTCACAGTATTCAGCACTACTGGTAATGGCAGAAATCTGATCCATTGTTGCACTGTAGTTGAGCTGCAGTACGGATAACTTTTCCAGGCTGTTGCCTCCCACAGAAGTCTGCATTTGCAGATCATGGTACACAGTTGTCCATACTTTATCCTCTGAAAGACAGGGAAAAAAGACAAGACAAGAACTGGTGAACGACAGACAGTGGAACTGAATTTACATCAGTCTAGGCTTTTGACAAAAGACAAAATGTTCTGCAAGAAAATTTTTGAGGGGGTGGTGGGGAAGAAGGGCATTGCACATTAAGTCATCATTTGAGAGCACAGTTCCAACAAACTACGAACCGATGAAAGGAAGAAACCCTGATTACCTTTGTAGTTTTGATAACCAATATATTGTGTAAGGAGTCCTCCTTGAACAACTGATGCTAATAGTGATACATGGAACTAATAAGGATTAGCTTTGATCAGAAGTTGATTAGAAAGACACAAGGCTGATGCACTAAAGATTCAAGTTTTCTATGTGAGGAAAATTCACTGTGCATGGTAAATTGCTGTGGGCTGGAGAGCAAAACTGCTTTGCAGCAATGTAATAACAGGGATGCACCAGATTCTTATGTGATTACATCATTTAGTGATTAATACTGAAAACAGTGCAGTTTATCAAGGTTTCCACATTTTTACCCAAGCTGTGCTCCTAGGGTAAACCAAAATTACTGCTTATTGAGACTTGAATATTTTACAACAGCAGCACCATATGATCTCATTGATTGTGGGTGTGGTACAGATATCAATGTAAGAAATAATAGAAGTAGGAGACAATCGAAATGTAAAAGCTTCTGTTTAGTTGTGAAAAGACAAAAGGAAGGGGGAAGGACAATCTCATTTTTGTGATGAATACAGCAGAATTGGCTGAATCTTAACACTTCCCACACTCTAGTGCACATGCAAAAAGTTTCTAACATCCAGCCTACCACAGACTCTGTATGCATTACGCTGTTTTAAACTACTGAATAGCAAGTCACTACAAGTGTCACTGTGTGCCTTTTGTCAGTAGCTACCAGAGGAGATTCAAGATGAGATACCATACTACACTGCTATTGTTGAAAGATCTGTGGAAGATGGAAGGTAGTTTAGAAAGGGAAAAAAGAAAAGGCACAGAAATTTTCCTGTTAAAGATCAACCATTCATTTTTCTTATGAGGACATTCCACAGAACCAATATTAAAAAAAAAATAAATCTGAGAACTATACAGGGTTTCAGAATTAAAACAATGAAGATTCAATCAATATTAGTTATACTGTCTTCTTGTAAGAATATGATTCTATCACTTAGGTGTGAAGAACCTTTAAATTCAAGTTGACTAGCTACCAATGTAAAAAAACACTGTCTCAGCTGATACTTACTACTCATAGTGTGCATCTCAAATAGCCAAGGACTAAAACAGGTCAATTCTCCTCTGTGTTACTACAAAAGACTGACAGTAAATAAAATCCAGAAAGTTCTCTTTTTTTTTTTCTGCAGATTATCATTTTTTTTTCTGCAGATTATCATTCAGTATATTACCACAAAGATTCCTAATATTTGTCAAAAGTGTCCTTTTCTCACTAATATTCATAATGTATAATTCTTTCACATGTTAAGGCGTGGTTTTTCCTTTTTCCTTTTAAATTTTCTTTCTGCTGTTTTATACAGTTCTGTTACTGAGGGCCAAGTCAAAGAAATGTGTCTTGGACATTTAATGGGAAATGTGAGACTTTAAATATATGTAAGAATCTATTCTGGTGCCTTGAACTGGCTTGCACAAAAGCCCTGTTTCATGGATGAACCAGCCAGGCCTTTGTCCCAGACAGTCCAGCTGTTCCTGTACAGCAACACCACTGACCACAGCTGTCCTTCCAGAATTGCAGAGACAGAAAAAATGCCACGCTGCTAACTTTGCTGTATTAATGACAAAAACAGATTCTCTAGGGAGATCATCAGTTTCAGAGAATACTAATTCACCTGACAGATGTGCCTTACAGCAATAAAACCAATAAAATGTAGTACATAGCAGTATGTTTTCAATTCATCTATGTAAATCTCATACTGGTTAATGCAAATCTCCAAGTCATTCCAAAACTCATGGCCTGATATTGCCCTTCAATATTTTAACTTCATGAAAATACTTTGATAAACTGAGGCATATTCAAAACTGCCTCAGAACCTCTTCACCAAGGTCACAGAAATGTGCTTACATACACTGATGAATTTTGGGTGTGACCCAGAGTAAAGTTATCTTTCCATGTTATGATTATTCCTATCTCCAGGACTCTGTACTTTGCCTTATTTTCCAGTCTTAATTTTCACTGCATAGTGTCAGGCTATTTTGGATTACATAGAGTCATGTGGACCCATGTGTTTGTAACTGATACGATGCAAGTCTTTCTCATAAAATGTTTAGAGATAAGGTAAGCAAAGCAGATGGATCCTCCACAGGGAGTACGCATCACTAATCAAATGAGATGAAATTCAGCAGGTGATGCAAGACAGTTATTACTTTAGTAATTCATATCCTTAGCTCAAAGCTGTGTATCAAACACAATACTATTCTTGCACCAAGCAAAAAAAAAAAAATTTAAAAAAAGCAGAGGAAAGGAAGAAGAGGAATTCTTATTTCTGTATTACTTTAATCCCACTCCCAAGTACTGAGGAAAAATTTAAAATTATCATCTGTCAAGTTATACACAGATGTCGTAGTTTAGCCCCACTCAGGACCAAGTTACGCAGTCTCTCACTCAGGGAACAGGGAGAGATGATGTAACAAAAAAGGCTTGAGATTTGAGATAAGGACAGGGAGAGACTCTTAAAGTTACCATTATGGGCAAAACAGACTCAACTTGGGGAAAACTATTTCTTATTATTATTAAAACCAAAGCAGGATAATAAGAAAGAGAACAAAAACAATTTCCCTCCACCCCTTCCTCTTCCCAGGCTTAAATTTATGTTAACTTATATTTGCCTCCTTCCCCCTTCCCAAGTGACACAGAGGGGAGTAGGGAATGGGGGTTATGGTCAGTTCATCACACGCCATTTTACGCTGCTGATTCCTCGTCAGGGAAGAACTCCTCACATTCCTCCCCTGCTCCAGCGTGGGGTCCCTCTCATGGGCTACAGTCCTTCATGACATGTGTCATCTGGCATGGGTCATTTTTCCACGGGGTGCAGTCCCTCCGGAACAGCTGCCCCAGCACGGGCCCTCCCACTCATATCATCAGGCTGTTTTATCAACATTCTTCACATCCAAAATCCAAAACACACCAGCTACTGCGAGGAGAATTAACTCCAACCCTGCTGAAACCAGGACAGGTTCCCATCGAATTTATACTACTAAGAACAAGGTTAGGTCTTTTATTAGGAGAGCAGGTGCTTTGTCATCTCTTCCACGGGGTGCAGGTCCTCCAGAACAGCTGCCCCAGCGGGCCCTCCACGGACCACAGCCGCCTTCAGGCATCCACCTGCCCCAGCATGGGGTCCTCCACGGGCTGCAGATGGATCTCTGCTCCTCCGTGGACCTCCATGGGCTGCAGGGGGACAACCTGCTCCACCATGGTCTTCACCACAGGCTGCAGGGGAATTCTGGCCAGGAGTAGCATTACTCCTCCCCCTCCTTCTGAACTGACCTTGGCATCTGCAGCCATTCCTCTCACAAGAAATTCTTCACAATCGGATCAGGCAGGCACCTCTCAGAGTCTCTTCACATCTCTCCACTTTCTTGCAGCCAGGCTGACCCGCCCGGCGGGAGGACAGAGGATGAGGGCTGCAAGGCCCACAAGGCTCGCGCCTCCTCCTCTCTACTCCCCTCTTCAGCTTCTTCACATCTTTTTTCAATTATTTTTCCCTTTCTTAAATACTTTATTGCAGAGGCATTATCAGGGAACATTCTGCCACCAACTGGCTCGGCCCTGGCCAGCGGCAGCTCCGCCCTAGAACCAGCCAAGTCCACTGGACAAAGGGGAAACTTCTAGCAGCTTTTTGCAGAAGCTGCCACCATAGTCCCCCCCATTAAACAAAACCAACACAAGAGAATACAACACAGTTCTGTTGAAAGCCTGGGATGGAAGTTTACTGCAGATTCATTTTAAGAAAGGACTGATATAGTTTATACGTTCACTGACAGCAATGTCTCATTTTTAGCAGACAGTATTGTATATGTAAGAGTTCTAATGTGTTAGTAAGGCATGTACTAGGCCATTTAGAGCCTCATATTTGATTTCCAAACCAGCAAAGACTCCTAAACTAGCTATTAGGAAGCCATAGGAATGTCATTAGCAATAGGAGCTGCTTTGGGCATTATGCCTGTGAAGGGCACTTCTTTTGGATACTGGATTCTAGCCAATGTAGCCCTGACATTTCCCCACCTGGTAAGGGAATTTCAGGCTTTCCTGTGGCATACTGTATGAAAGAAGACAGAAACATAGTTGTGGATGGTTCTAGGTTGCCTTTATGTCAGTCAAACATATCCTCTGAACCACTTCAGGATCTTTCTGTTAAAGTACAAGTACAAGTAATAGATAAAAGTTTGTTGTACCTTGTAATGTATCTATTTATAAATATACATATATGTGCATAAAGTCAATAACCATTCGTAGAAAAGCATCTCAATCTCTTTCCGCTGTCTAGAAGATGATGGGCGATTGATTAGGGTATACCTGGTCAATTACTGGAAGGAAATCTAGCTCTCATTTTACCTGCAACTAACTTCTTCATAGAGTGGCTCAAATGACTGAAGAGCACTTGATCATAGCAAGGAAAAAATTACTGGCTTACTGATGCACAGGACAAGCAAGCCTGAAATCTGTTATGTCAGACTCACAATGCACATAGGATAGAAGCAAAGGACACATAGATGCTGACAGTTCCTTGACGTTCAGTAAGCTGGCTCGTCCAAAAGCTTGAAGCTGAAAGATCTGTCAGACACAGAGAGACTGTGGAGGAAAAGTTGTGAGAGGTGTACAGGAAGGAGTCTCCTTGTCTGGGTGAGGGATTTTACACTCTTCACACATTTTTTTGATTTAACTAAAAAGCCCTACCATGAGACATGGACTGAGATAGTCTGAAATGTCAGGGTCTTGCCTCGGCTGGAAAAAAACATTGACACTATAACACAGACACAGCCAAAAATCCATCTCCCCTCCCCATGAAGAGCAGACTACTGCACCTCATACAGTTATACTACTGGAACTGGCCTTAAGATGTCTGGAAGGGCTTAAAGGATAGAGTTGTCAGACAGGCATCTCAACCTTGTGTATTGCATGCTGATTACAGACTGATTTTTCCCTTTGAGTCTTAACTATTTGTTAATGTGATAATACTTCCTGTGGAAACCAACTAGACATTTATTGCTTGAAAATAATGCCAACTTCTTCATTTATGGTTCCAGTTTCCCAGAAACTGCTTGTTCGTTGAGACAACTCTTCAAAAAGACTGAATCAGTAACCTGTTTGCAACCAAATTCCCGTTACAGGAAAGGTTATACAGATAATTCATACGATCTCAAATACCTGAATTATTCCCACGTAGCTGAGAACAGAACATGGTAGTCATAGTTAACATATCAAAACCTTCAAGAAAAGCTACCCCTCATTTTCCATCAATAGTACACAGAACTCTCATTTAAGGTACACAGAAGTGAAAAATCTGTCCTAGTTAACTGTAATTTGATAGATATTACTGGCAATTATAGTCACCACAATATTGGCTTGAGTATTCCTCTAATACACTGGCAATTATTTAAGAAAGCATAACATACGGCTGTTACTAACCACAAGTGTCTAGAGATAATTTGTTGGTGAGCGCTGTGTGTATGACTTCTGTACAGCCAAATATACCTATAAAGAGCAGACATCACTTAACAATAATAATGCTGTTAAAAAGCATAATCTAGAAAATAGTCTACGTTCTCATGACCTTTTTATTCAAATTAAAAACTATATTAAAATGAATTAATGTTGACAGTAGTTATAAATAATTTAAGGACAATTACAGTATTCTCTTAATATTTTTTATTGCAGACATATTAACAGGAAGTTAAAAGCTAAAGTTTAAAGAAAATCTAAGTATGTTTTAAATTACAGAAATGCAATAATATTACAGAAAAGGGTGCAAGAGAAATTTAAAGTAAAGGAAAGGAAAAAAAGGGTGTTTTTGCAATACTGCATGAGACAGTTGCCATTTCCTGGAGACTCTGATAATGTACTCCCGCATCTTAGCCCACTGTGTAGTGTTTTCTTTGAGACTGGTCAAAACACCCTAGTGCAATGAGTAGTCCAATCAGCCAATGTAAATGCTGGGCTTGGCGTTCAATTTGAAACTCATATAGAACCCCATAACTCAGGAAAAAACATGGGAGTTGAGCCAAAAGGTACATAGTACAAATCTTCAGGTTTATGCACAATTCGAGTTTACAGTCAATCTCACACCATTAGCTCATAAAACCCAAGAAAATTCTCAGGTGTCATGTAGTTTAAGGAGCTAGGCTGGATAGTGATAGAGTTTCTTTTGATACCATAATAGCATTGAGAAGACAAGCATTACCTGATCTGCTGACCTGAATGAAGAACAGATTATACTATCATAATTAGGTAAAGCATCATTGCTAATCGGATTAACTGCATTCCATTCTTTTCCCAAAGTCAATCCTATGCACAGATTTCAATTACTTTCAGATATATTGAAAATCAGAGCAGTCTGCGTTATTCCATTATTAATCTATTCTAAGAATGACTGATTTTTTAAAAGAGATCACTTAAAAAAACCCTAAACGCTTTTTAGCCCCCTTGTAAGAAAATTATTTACTTATGAAGTCTCAGAAAAGGAGTTCTGTCATTGAGATGAGTGCTGTAAATTTGGGATGGATCCACTATACTTTCCTTATAAACAATGTTGTTGAATCCTAGTTTTAAATGGATAATAGAATTCAATGTAGACTTGTAAAAAGCTGTTTTTGTAGCAAGGTAAATCAGAAGAGTAATGTATGCATTGGAAACATAGCACCACTCTGCCCTCTCCCTTCCCCTCTAACTGCCCATATTTTAAAACAATGCGACCTTTGCCTTCAACGGAAGAGACTGGATACTTCCCATACACATGGAAGTAGAAAAGCTCCTCACTGCATTCAATAGGCTGATACTAGCTTTCCCACTGGGGGACAGACTACCAAGACCAGTTAACTGATAACACATCAGGAAGATAGGGCTCTCCCACATGATCACTTTATTCAAATGTATTTCTTCTTAGCTCTTTTTAATGTTACACAGAGTGTTCCAGTTGTACAGGAAAATAGATATGAAAAAGTGGTTCTTCCATTATTTTGTTTTTAGCAGTGAAGGAGGAGCCTAATTTTCTTTGAACAGAATGCGGAAAACCAGTAATCATAGATTCTTAACAGAATTCATAATTCATTCACTAAGAACAATCTAATTAGAACGAAACTGCTAAGACATTTGATAAAATTATAGAGAACACAGGCTCCTTGTACTATAGTCCATACATTACTCTATGGTGAAGCACCTCCTTTCCCACAGGTAAGATACTATAGTAAGATTAAGTTCATTAATTTAAAAATTACTTTTTTTTAAAAAAAAAAAAAAGGGAAATGACCACTTGTTTCCCTAAAATAAAATTAAAGTGACATAATTTACTTTGCTGACAATACTTTTCAATTGCAATTACTTATTTACAGTCCTTCTCACTCACTAGTTGTTTTTCACTAATAGAAAGTGAAATGGTTGACTAATAAAATAATTAATAATGATTAGTAATGATTCACTAACAAAAGTTAAGTGAATTTTTAAATTTCCTTGATCACCAGCTGTTCAAATGATCAAATCAAATATTAACATAAGTTATTTTTCCCACTTCATATTCAACATATTTTGTGATGATAGTGATAGTATTTAACACTATGTTACTGGCTATTTTCCAAATAGTCAGTTTCTCCTGCCATTGAACTTTCCTCATTCAATTGCTAGGAGCTCACTCAAGCAAGAAAACTTGCTTCTGACAAGCAAATCAAGTAATCTTTGGTAATGATAATAAACTGGAAATAAGTTTGGAAAATAAACTTCAGAAAATATAATGCATATATTCCACAGGTATGAACATGTTTTTTTTTCCCGTTTACTTCAATCTACAGTTACAATTATCACAGAGTTTTACTTTTTTTTGGCACTAATGTGTTTATGTTCTGAAAATATTATTTTATTAAGTATTTTCAAGAAATCAGAAAATGGTTTCATTTCTTAGAAAAGATCATTCTCTCTCTCTCTGATGAAATAGATCAGTGGCTTTTTTAATGGATACATTTTTATGAACTAAAATTTGGCTGACAGTTTTGACAAATGTGATTCAGTACGATTACTTTCATCATACTCAACTAAACCTTGGTTCCTGGTTGAAGCCTCAGACAAGATGGTTTTGAGAAAACCTGAGCATATCAAATAATTAATATTCCTTTGATTACTGTAATTATTTACAAGTCCAAAAGGAAAGACTGCAAGCCCACACCAATATTCATGGTGTGCTCTATCCATCAGCCATAGGCAAAATGGACATGCTAGAAACTTTAACTCTCAAGTCGATGGCATTTCTTCTAGATGGCTATCTTCTTGATCACTAACACAATAGTGGCTAATTACTTTTTACCCAAAAAGTTACTGGTTGACAATAGTTTTATCCCAAGTCTCTTCCTGTTTGGCATACAAACTTGCTGTCAACTTGTAGGAAGACAAGTGAGGATAAGTGGTCTGTGCTGATGACGAGTACTACACTGCTGACACATCTCATCTGTGTCTTCTTTAAGCAGTGTATATTTAGCATTCGGATAACATGGAAGGATGGGATAGTTAGCTGAAAGTTCGGTAAACATAAATGTAAGGCAATACTTATGACAAAGACAGCAGGAAGTCACTTCAAGATGTAATAAAAATTATATCCATCCCCATCTGCTGCTGGGTGCCCTATGTTTGTTGTTAAGAACTAATGCCTGTGGGTCCTATTGGATTTCTGACTACTACTTGACAACTGTAGTGAATCAACATTTAAGAATGCGTTTCCTTCACACATGTCAGCCTGGAGATACCTCTTTACTAGACACATGATTTTTACCATAATCAGTGCATTTATTACTTTGAATTAGATTACTGCAATGGGTTCTACAATATGCTACACTACAATCACTCAAGAATCTATACGAGATAGGCAACTTGAAAGTGGACTGCCTTCTAGTGGAGCATAAAAGTTACAATCATGACCATCTCATATGATGAGATCTTCAACTTTATTTCCTCATAAGAACATCATTGGTATGTCAATATCTGTTTAATTGTGCAGGGTGGTACCACAACAGTCATTAGTAATGTGATTAAACTAAGCTTTTTTTTTTTTTTTTCAGCAATGTGGTAGATACCTGTTGTAGTTTAGTCCTGCTTAGGACCAAGCTATGCAGTCTTTCACTCGCTCTCCTCACCCTCCAGTGGGACAGGGAGGAGAACGGGTAAAGAAAAGAAGGCAAAACTCGTGGGTTGAGATAAAAAAAAAAATTAAGAGAATAACAGAAGAAAACCAAACAGAGATGGAAAACAAACAAAACTAAAAACAGAAAATAGTAAAGCAGATAATTTACAGTACAATAGCTCATGATGGATCCTGATGCCTGGCTCCCTCCTGAGTAGCAGGAGGCTCCCCTCACTACCCTCCTCACTTAAATTCTGAGCATGATGTCTCATGGGATGGAATAGCCCTTTGGCCAATTTGGGTAAACTTATCCCAGCTGTTGGCTAATTAGTAAACTACCCCAGCTGTGTCCTCCAGCCACAGGTGCCACCAGCTCCAGTTCCTCTCCCAGCTCAGGGGAAAATTAACCCTATCCTAGCAAGAATCAGAACAACACCAGATCTGATATATACAATTGATGTGGAAAAAAATTACTGTAAATAATACCCTCTTCTCCCTCCTTTCCCATTTTTTAAAAAAATCTCTCTCAATATATGTTTATATATAAAAGTTTAAAACTATATATAGCAATTTGAAACTAATTCTGCTATGAACTTCAGAAGAGCTGCAGTTGGCTCATAAAAATGAAAAATGTAGGTTCCACTGAAGTTAATGAGTGTTTTGACAATCTTGCCTGAGATTTGCAAATGTCAATTTTGCAGTAAAGTTACTCTGGTGATATGAATTCTATTGCTTTTACTAATGTAGAAAATGGGGCTTAGATCAGAAAATCCAATATCCAGGATTAAAAAAAAAAAGAGTAAGTGAAGAGTATTTTTATGGACTAAATTCTATTGAAATCAAAGTCAGTGAGTTTCTTAACCTATTTAGGTGGGGAATAAGATCAGACCCAAAAGGTAATTCAGTCATTCTGTAGTAGTTTTCTCCTTCTTCTGTTCCTTTCATTGTTTCTTCATCAAGATAACAATGAATCTTCAAATTTAATTACCATCTACTGATTGGATATTTTCCTTTTTACTTACAGACATTGTCTTCTGAGACAATGAAACTGTACACTTCCTCTTATTTTTATATAGTCTCTTTCACAACAATTCCACAAGAAGAAAACTCTACTTATTTTGTGAACTTATTGTGATATTAAATAACATAGGTTTATAATATTTTAAATCAATATTTAATAGATAAATCAGAGGCTTTGCAAGATACGGTGAAAAGAAGTGACCAAAATAAAGTTTTCAGGGAACCAACTGTTATCAGAGAAGTGACAATGAAATGGCTGTTCCAACACAACTTGTTAGAAACTTAAAGAGACATTATTGAAGTGGTAAGCAGAGGATGACTTCTCTGGATTACTAGAGACGATTTCAAACCACTCAACACAGTTCTATGTAAAAAGCTAATGCCAAGAGTACATCAGAAACAGAATACAGATCACTCATGCCTTCAAAGAAAAAAAAAGACTGCAGCAACACAAAATATTGTTATGCTGAAAAACAGTGCCTGGGGGAGAAAGCTTAAATCAGATTTGAGCTCTAATGTAGAAAATGACCCCATATGAGTATTAACAGAAAGAACAGTTTAAAAATGATCATATATTGAAAGGAACAATAAATAATGAGACATAGTACAGCCATACGAAGGAGGATTTGGATAATTTAAGTGCCTGGTTTACCAGATGGTAACTGCAGTTCCGTTTAGATTAAGGAACATTAAAGTCAAGAACAAAGGATATAAAAGAATTAACAGTATGGTTCTTTTCAGCACAGTGAACAGAATATGGGCGAGGGCTGGATTTTTTTTTTAAGGTTCAGTAACTGAAGAATAGACAACTGATTCTATCTTCTGAGGAATGGCCTCCTATATAACTTGGTAATATACAACTGGAAAGATCAAATGCATGCATCTCCCTTAAAGTGTCTTTCAGTTAATTTTAGCATATCATGGGAGCATATGCACTTAAAAGAAATCAACTACTGCCTGACTTTTTCTTTTATAAAACAACATAGCACAATTCTTTAGCTGTGATCCTAAACAGGGCTTCCTAGAATCACTGAAAAAAAAAGTACCAGAGTTTAAAAAAAATATATATTTGAAAGGATATCTTGAAGAAAAGAGGTCTTTAAAGCTTTCACTACGTTAGCCTGAACCTCAAGAAACCTCATTCATTTCCTGAATGATCTTCACTGAAAAGTCAGGTCAGTTTTCATTTCTACTCTCCTGAAGAGGCAGAAAGAAGTCTAATGCAGGTCTCAACTGTTACCGCTAAACAAACTTCACCTTTCTTTCTCCCATCAGCTTTTGAGTGCTGTAATGCTCCACATACTTACTCTTCACTGATGTAACTTAACTCTCTCAAGAACAATGTCTTCCACTCCCCATTCTCACATCCTTCTAACTCCTCTCCTTGGACAGACAGGAAAAGGATTATAGCACACTGAACTTGCCTTTCTAATTATTGGATCAATAAACTGAATTTTAGGCAACCTCCTAAAAAGACTGGTGTGAAGAATTAAAAAAAGGCATGTTTTCATTAAGTACCCTGTTCCATTTTCAAGAATGTAGCTTCCCTTTGATGATGGCTTTTTGGCTATTTGCAACTAAACACTGGGAAAGAGAAATCCAGGTAACTGCATTCCTAACTGATATTCTTTTTCATTTTGCTTTTAAAATGTATCTTCAGATTGGAGATGTTATAGTTCAAAGTTTTAATGCACCATCTTGATAGTTACTGTAATAATTTCATCATTATTCTGGATCATATCAGCCACATTTAAACTTAGGGATATAATTTGAAGATTGCTGCATAAACTTAAGCATGTTTTCTTGAGGCATCGCCTAACTAAATAACAAATACTACTGTCACATGCAGTTCAAGGTTAACATCATCTTTCTTGGTTTGTGACATCTCAGGACTTGTTCATTAGAAAATAAAAAAAAAAACCCTTCCATTATTTGTCACAGTATAGACAATAGAATGAAGCTTAGTTATGTTTTGACCGACAGAAGAATTTTGATGTCTTGAATGTCTTTATTTCTAATCTCTCAAAGAAGAATGACTTAAAACTCCTCAGTTCATCACAGTGCTGTAGTGATTTAATTTACCATAAACCAGCCATGCATTATTTTAAAACATATTACATACAAAGCTTTTTAGTACACCCATGGTTTGAAATGTAACACACTGTGAGATCAGGAGAAAAGAAAAAGCCAATTAGACTTCATATTAAAGTCATCAACTTTAAAAAAGTCTATTTAAAAGTTTTTATTTTCCTGAATGTTGTGATCTAGTTCTATCTCAATCAAAACCTAAGGTAGAAGAGAGAAATTATATCTCAATATGCTAAATCACAGAAAAAAAGCATAGCTTGTTTCTGAGAAAAGACAAATATTCCACACGTATTTATGAGTAGTAAAGGTAACAAGTGCAGTTCTTCTATTACAAAAATTAAAGGTACTATAAGGATGAGGAATAAAGATCATGCTAGACCAACAATAAACTTTCAACCTCCAGAAATTCTTGAATGTGAATTTTTTCACTTCCTAATAACCAGAGGATGTGACCTTCTCTTCCTCTCTCATCTCAGGACCTACATCACTAAATCACCCTAACTCATTGAAGGGAACACTAGTTCCACCTGAAGGGACAGAGTGCTTTTATACAAATGGTTCTTCAAAGGAAACACAAACCAGCATTTTCAGAAACTCCAACTATCCCTGCAGTATGTATCCTATGAAAGTAGTACCCTAAGTATCATAAACCTCAAAGACAGTCCTGTGTAGAAACAACATTCTAAGAAATCCTGATGTTGTACCAGCTGACTCATTGACTTCCTGCTAGCAGATATCCAATAGATTCTTGCTTTCAGAAAATTCTTTCTAGTGTCACCAGTCATAGGATTCATGAGAAGAAAAGCAGAAAAATGTGTGTTTTCATAAATCTGCTTCTCCTGCATACTCTTTTGATGCCACAATGCAGAAATCAGACCATGCACAGTACAACCACAGAATTTGGAGAAGAGGGTGGCACACATTAAAATGAAGACTTTTTTTTTACTAGGTCTAATATTACTTTCCTTTTCACTGAAGGCTTGTAAATACCGTCCCATCTACTCCAATAATACTCAGAAATGTAACACTACCTATTAATTAACACACATTTCATTATGTAGAAATGACATATTTTAAATTAATACTTCCAAGATGTCAAAAAATTCATGATTGTGCATAATTGAACTTGGTAGCTTGAAACCAATAGAATTGCATAGCTAAGTGTTTTTATTGTATCCTTATCTGGGAAAAGATATGTTACACTGTTTCTGCTTCTACTGACATTCCAAATACATACAGAAGCCATCCACGACAACCGTTTTCCAGAGCAATGAGAAATTTTATTTGCAAGGAAACATCTCCATTCACACGGGACAGGCTGATATTTAGGGATTATAGAGAATACTATGCTGGATAAGACCAAGTTCCACACATGGTCAAGATGATTACAGCAAAAGTTGGTTACAGCTTACCCATACACTATGGCATACTTGGCCTGGGCCTCCACTTTGGCCTCTGTCCATGACTCTTCTTTACACATACACTCTCTTTTCTCTTGGTAAGTACATAGGCATTTCATGCAGCTTTGCTGGACACTTAGCTATTTGTCTACATTTTATATAAAATTTTAAAGAATTTCTTCATAATAATATAAAAAGATGATGACTGGAACTAAATAAGCAAGTCTGAAACAAAAGTACTACCTGTAAGGGAAACCATGTAGCAATCAACTTCTTAGGCGTCTTCAAGTGCCAGCTCTAATTATGAATAACTTTACTATTTACTTTATTAGGTTTCCCCATATTTAACAAATGGAAAGTCGATTTTCAATAAACACCAGAAACACTTGCTAGTCCACTGTGAGTGAAAAAAAAAAGCCTTCGTCTCCCTGGCTGCAGGTCTAAGACCATCTCAGAATAGAATACAATTATAGAACAGTTTGGGTTGCTTAGAGCCTCATCCAAACTCGCCTTGAACACTTCCAGGGATGGGGCATATCCCACCTCTCTGAGCTACCTCTTCCACTGTTCTACCACCCTTGTCGCAAAAAATTGTTTCCTTATGTCCAATCTGAATCTACCTCCCTCTATGTTAAAAACATTACCCCATGTCCTATTGCAACAGGCCCTGCTGAAGAGTTTTTCCCCAGAAAAGGGGGCAGAATCACCTCCCTCGACCTGCTGGCCACACTCCCTTTCATTCAGCCCAGGATGTGGTTGGCCTTCTGGGCTGCAAGTGTGCATTGTCGGCTCATGTTAAGCTTCTCATCCACCAGCACACCCAAGTCCTTCTCCTCAGGGCTGCTCTCAATCCACTCTCCACCCAGCCTGTATTTGTGCCTGGGATTGCCACGACCCATGTGCAGGACCTTGCACTTGGCCTGGTTGAACTTCATGAGCTTTGCGCAGACCCACCTCTCCAGCCTGTCAAGGTCCCTCTGGATGACATCCCTTCCCTCCAGCATGTCAATTGCACAACACAGCTTGGTGTTGTTGGTGATCTTGCTGAGGGTGCACTCTATCCCACTGCCCATGTTGCCAACAAAGATGCTGAACAGGGCTGGGCCCAATACAGAACCCTGAGGAACGCCACTCCTCACCGGTCTCCACCTGGACATTGAGCCATTGACAATCACTCTCTGAGCACGGCCATCCAGCCAATTCTGTATCCACTGAATGGTGCATCCATCAAACCCGTGCCTCTCTAGTTTAGAGAGAAGGATGCTGTGCGGGACAGTGTCAAATGCTTTGTGCAAGTCCAGGCAGATTATGCCAGTTACTCTTCCCTTATCCACCAACACTGTAATCCTGTCATAGGAGGACACCAAATTTGTCAGGTGCGATCTGCCCTTAGTGAAGCCGTGCTGGCTGTCATCAATCACCATCTTATTTTCCATGTGCCTTAGCATAGTTTCCAGGAGAATCTGCTCCATGATCTTTCTGGGCACAGAGGTGAGGCTGATCGGCCTGTAGTTCCCTGGGTCTTCCTTGTTTCCCTTTTTAAAAATGGAGATTATGTTGCTCCTTTTCCAGCCATCAGGAACCTCACCAGACTGCCATGCCTTCTCAAATATGATGGACAGTGGCTTATCAACTTCATCTGCGAGTTCCCTCATGACCTGCGGATGCATCTCATCAGGTGCCATGGGCCTGTGCACCTTCAGGTTCCTTAGATGGTCTGGAAACCTGCACTATTCCTACAGTGGGTGGTTCTTTATAATATAAATAACCACTTAACCGTAACCATAAATAAGCACAGATGTCATTAACTGATCTTCCATCTTGGATGCTTAATTGAAGAAAGTGCCAAATCAGCCCAGACACTGAAAAAGCTACATGAGACAAACACTGCCGTGTCAGCAGAATGCAGTTTGTGGCACTGCTGTCTGTGAGGACAAGCTTTACTCTCCAGGAGTGTGAATAAAGTTTGCTGGGTTTTTAAATGAATTCTGCAGTCATTTATTGAAGAGTTTGTTGCTGGTAATGCTGATGTGGGTAAGGATTTGGCTGGCTAGGTGGCCATTCGATACTACAAGGCAGCTACCTCTCTTTAAGAGTCTCTGTGTGTCTGGATGATAGCTGCAAAAAAGGTCTTAAAAATTTTGGTTTTATATGCCCACTGAGAGAGTGATCAAGCCTGGGACAGGCTTCTTGGGGCAGGGGGTGATCCATGCCCCATTCCTGTCACTATTTAAGAGGCATTCGGACAACACCCTTAAGAACATGCTTTAACGTTTAGTCAGTCCTGAAGTGGCCAGGCAGTTGGACTAGATGACTGCTGTAGGACCCTGCCAACTCAACAATTCTACTCTATTCTAAGAAGAATACACACATACAAAAAAAAACCCCAAAACAACAAAACAGGAAAATGAGCACATACTACAAACAAATAATAATCGTAGGGCAAAAGCTTTGCTACAGTGTAATCCACTGAGTACCTACTTAATGAGTAGAATTTCACTAAACATGCAATCTGGATAGCTGAAGAAATTGATCATAAGATAACAATCTTCCATCATTAATTCAAGAATTAAAACTAATCTAAGTTTCTAGATATAAAACTAGCTTTCCTTTATAGCATTTTTTAGCCCATGATAAAAAGATCAGTTCTCAAAAGTAAAGCCATCTATGAAAAGATCTTTGCACAACTGGCAGACTCATGGGCAATACATAAATTCAGTGAACACTAATTTCACCAGAAATAAAAAGTTAAAAAATTAAAAATTCTAAGAGTTTCCTAATAAAGGAAAATATCTTTGCAATACATAGAACAGAGGTGAACTGTCCAGCTTTCCTAAAAAAATGGACAGTGAACTGTCTAGTTTTCTTAAAAATAGTATTTTATTCCAGCCACTTGGCAGATATTCACTCAGGCATAAGGATGTGCTGTAAATAAATAAATAAACAAATCCTTCTATTTTCTTAAAAACAAACAAACAAACAAAATAACCCCCAAAACCAACCTATTTACCAGAAATAATAAAAAAAAAAAAACAAAAACCAGTATGCTTTAAGGTCACAGAAGGACAGATCATTCTGAGAGAACTGAGTACCTCAAAAGATTCACAGAGGTGGTCCAGGATTTAGGTTTAGTTTTTTTACTGGCTCAAAAGAACATAGGTAATACTGACAATTGCTTCACGTGCAATCTTGTTCATGAATCTGAAAAAATAACTTCCAGACCACATGAAGCAGAAAATATTATAGAAAAGTGGAATGTTAAGAGATTTAATATTAATGTTAGTATTAAAATGTTAGTCACAAATACATTTGAACCAAAGTGTAAGCAGCAGTGTTAATAGCAGACATTTCCCAGGCCAATACGGACTGGAAACAAAAGGACAGAGGAAGAAAGGAAGTAACTCTAAGAGATATTAGATAATATCTTTGTTCTAGCTAAATCTTCAAGAAATATTATTTGATTTCAAAATATTAAGACCTAATCTTGAAAAACTGTCTAGGTTTGGCACTTAGTGTACTACTAAAACCCAAATGATTGATTAGTAACTTCCGCTTCACAAGAAGGCTGAAACAGAAGCTACTTCAATTTGATTCTTCTATATCTGATTTAATGAAAAATGTGGTTGCTGGTCTCTGGCATCTGCAGCATTTCTCTTCCACTGTGGATGCCACAAAGTCCTGCAAAGCATTTTAAAGTGTAGGTTTGCAATACAGTCGGGCATTAAATAACATGGTTTTAATATTAACATGACAGTTGTAGCAAAAATCTGAGACTGTTACAGCAAAAGTGTCAAGCAGAAGTGAAGCAACCACTCAGAGCTCTATTACACAGTGGAATTGGTAAAGATTGCTGAAATAAATGTCAGAAGACCTCTCTGAATATTAACGTTAATTAAGTAGGTTAACGTCTTTTTTTTTTATAATTCCAACAGATCTGTCATTTCTAAGTAATCTATTTTACAAAATGAATATTTCTTCAATATTAGCAAAAAAATAAGTATCTTCAGGTAGAAGCCAATGCTTCTGACAGAAACATATTTGATCTAGACTCATGAATACTAAGTGCAAGAGAAAAAACGTGGCACACTCAGGCTTTGGAGAGCTAAGTTAGCTTTGCCTTTTTAACTCCTTCAACTTGCCTCTTAAACAGTTTCTGTGGAATATCCATGCCTCTGTGAGGGCACTAATTCCTCTTCACAGACTATTGTTAAGAAAAAGCGACTCCAACAGAGTAGTGATGATCGTAGATCTGATACAGTAACTTACAACTTTGACATTTCCATTGTTTTGTGAAAGGACTTTGTCCTATTACTACTGGCAAAGGTATTTAACCTTCTCTTAAGACTACTGACAGCTTTATTCCATTGCAGTCAGACAATGTTGGTCTGAACGAAAATCCACAGTGACTTATGTTTGTGACGCACAAGTGAATCCCAAAGTGGAGGAAAAAAGTTAGTCTCTTTGAAGAAATATCTTGAGGTCTAAGGTACTGCTTTGGCAAAAATCACAATAATCATTTTTGGAAGGGAAGGGAATAATTTATTCTTACTGATTTTCTTAAATTGCTTACTGTTAAATGCTTCAATGTGTCTGGTGTTAGTCTCATAAATCTCATCTAGGATAATGGAAGATCATTACCTCAATGGTTCCTACTCAGGGAAGCATGTACTGACACAGTAATACAGACATTTACTAGATAAAGCCAATAGTTTCAGGCTCTCTGAAAAAAGGAAAACTTGGGCTTACAGAATGGAAAAATCCCTAAAGCAGGAAGCATTAAAAGCATGTTAATTCCGGATCACAAACATGAACTCGAAACACAATAAAAGCGAACACAGACCGTTAATGCGACATCAAAACGCCAAGCTGCATCCTATTTTATATGTATCATCTGTCTGAAATCAGACCGACTTGGCTTCCAGTACATGAGTACTTAGCAGTTGAGACTGAATGAGAGACCTGTTTTGCATAATCTGCAGGTATCCATTCCAAATCTGAAACTTTGCTCTGTGGAAGTCTCCAGCCATAGTCTGCACAAGGTCTCACAAACTCCTTCTTGTCTTTTGCCCCTGTTGGCTGGACTCTGCTCACTATGCCATGTGGAATGCTTTCATTGGTTTGCTTTTAAGTTGTAACAAATTTATTTCAACTGTTCTTCACCTTCTAATGATAAGGAGCAAGTGATAATCTCAGTAGGTTGCAACAAACTCTGGTTCTCCCAGGAAAATTCCTCCTTGATTTTCATGAATGTAAGCAGTGTCTTCATAGCATCTTCTGATTGACTGCCATATTTTCAGAGGAAGTGCTGCTTTCTGTGGCCTTGGAGATAAAAAATGATCAATTCCCAGATAATCCCAGATTTCAGTCTTTCTTGCCCTCATTGCCATCGCCCTGCAGGCTTTTTCCCCAGTTCTATCTGTCTCTCACCATGTGGAGCAGAAATGGAGGTCAGTTTACAGCATAGTTCTGATGCTGCCCTAAAACTTGTACTAAGCACCCATTCTAGAAATTAGTAAAAATATTGTCTGTAATCTCATATCATAGTTATTGCACATCTGCTTTCCTTTGTAGAAAAGCACTAAGACTAATTCTCAGCGACAAAATGCAAATATGTATGTACTCTTAGGGTTTCCTAGGAGTGTTCAAAGACAGCCTTCACACAAACTCTCTGTAACTCTATACATTCACACTCCTACATAATCTGCACTAACTTTACTTGTTAGTAAGTCCTAGGAGGGAGGTCTGAATTTTTAACAGTATAGTGAAAGTTATATTTTAACAGTAATAGTGACAACACAGCTAACCTGCCCTTCTAGGCAAATTAATTCAGAGAATTACACAGCAGTACACAGCACTGGACTCTGAATATTGGTTGGGAATTCTAAAGTGGAATGAATTTCGCTTCTCTGTTTTCAAAATTGTCTGTAAACTTTCCATCACTTGATTATCTAACTCAGTAATAAGTGAAAATACACCATCTGCCATCTGAACGGGATTTTAAACATTTCCTTTAAACTAATCTGCTCTATGATCTTTTAGTTAGATTGATTCCAGTTTCAAAGAAAATGACAACAGAAAGGTAAGAACACATAAGTGTTTTTCTTGTCCCACGGTCTGTCAACAAGACAAGACAGTACTAGCAGTTAGAAACAACCAACTCTGAATAAGACTTGCTGAGAAGTCATTCTTTGAAGTGTTGTTTAAGGACAAGGAAGCCTTACAGGGGAAGCATATTTGAGAAAGTATTTCTGTATGCCAGAAATCCCCATCTGAACCTAGTGACTCACATTCCAGGCTTTGATGCAGTACAGCTGGATCACTGGGCTTGTTCCTCAAAGCCCAGAGAAGCACAGATAAACTTTCCCAGTGATGTAGTGGATAGGCAGAAACACATACACCGTCAACATCTGTATCCACCCAAACAACAGAAAAACTCTGCAGAAAATATTACCATCAAAATAATATAAAATTTTACAAGGCCCGACAACTTCCGTATCATTTCAGGGGTAAATTAACTGTCTAGCTTTAACTTGATTTAAATGACCAAAAGCAGAAATAAAAGTTTTACAGAAAACACAAGCTTGGTTTGGGCTTTCAATATGTTCTCTATAGAAGCAATTTTCTAGGGATAACTGAAGCATAGCACTGACCTGATGCAGCTTGTGCTGAGTTCCTTACATGTCCTGTAGGGCATATGTGTGGGAGAATGAACCCAGAGCTAAATGTTTGCTTCTAAAACTAACACTAACAGTTTAAAGTAGACAGTACCCCTCATCATTCTATTTCCAACCATACCTTTTTTCTTTGTCCCAATTATGGACATATTTTTTGAAATATAGGCTTATGAGGTCCTGCAATGCACTAAGTTCTAGAAAGATCTGTTGTTTTCTAATGTCTGTTCAGAGCTCGGTTCCCAACAAATGAGGAATATTTTCTGATTGCAGATTATGTCAGGATTTTTTCCTCCTTCTAGACTAAATAATTTGGCAAAACAAAGATTCTGCTTTATTTTCAACTACTTCTCAAATGCCACTTTGTTCTCATTCTTTGAGGTCAATGCACATTTAGTTGCCTTATGCTTGATGTACAGATGTTCTGTGAAGCTCATGCTCCAACTATGAGCACTTGAAATACATTATGAAGATGACATGACATTGACTTTTATTCCTATATTATGTTATATGATACTCCAGAGCTTGAGGTGAGACAGGAAGAAAGAAGGGGAAGAAACAAAAGACACTAGTCAGACAGTAGGAAATGTTTCTATTTCTTGGTGACTTGATAAGATAACTTAAATGCCGATGATAAAGTTTGTCCTCTACTGAAACAGAGCAAATCAAGAACCTTCTCCTGGGGACAGACTTCACAAGGTATATTTATTTTATGGTTTGATATTTTCTCTGCAGCTGCACACTGGATTAGCTTTTTCTTTTCTACACATGCAAAGGTGACTGGAGAAAATATCTAGAGATATTCTAATGTGATTTAGAATCATGATTTTAATGTGATTTACTGCAGACCCTAAAGTTATGACGCCACATTTTTGTCAGGACACGTTTTTATTTAGTGAAGTTATCAGATGTTGATTCACGCTCCATTTTCCCAATTCTACCCTTTTTATGTTATGATGAGCCCTGAGATAATTAAAACCTTAATCTCTGTGTGGAGACTGTTTCTATGGCAGTGTATTTTTAAGTTCTGAACATTAAAATAATAAAAAATGATCCTACAATCACATGGCACTCAAGTGTTGTTTTACTAGTAGGGCTGAGTAGCCTGTAGTCCTTTCTTCTTCCATCTTTAAAAGCCTGCCATCTCAACATGCTGTCACAGAACACAGCAACAGCCTACACTCACTTATGCCCTGCCCTCTAGACTGTGGCTTTAACCAGTCAAATACAAGTAACTGCCAAGCACAGGAGTGCCTAACAACATCATTTTTCAGTGTTAACCTGAGGCAAAAACAAACAAACAGAAAACCATCCTGATTTATTTCAGAAGGATTCCAGACAGTAAGCTGCATCTAATCAAGACGAGTCCAGACAAAGGCTGGCAATTGCAACCTGTGATTGAGGCTGAGTGAAAAGGTTACATCCATCTAGAAAAACAACCATGACCTTCTTCTAACCAAGTCAGTACTGTGCTCCAGAGCATGGGGAGGAAAGGCACTTGCTAAACTTGTTGAGATGAAGGTAAGTACTACTTACATGCATTTATATATACATATGCATGAATAAAAGTTTTGGTACCTTGGAAGTTCAGTAAATCAGTTCTCAGGCAAAATCTCACCTGAAAGACGAATTATATAGATATGTGCAATGGAATTAAACATTTACCGCTGTTGGGGCAGTTTTCATCACCATGTAGTGATGAATAGCACATTTATATTCATGCCATATGTTTCTACATATGTCATAGTAAAAAGCACTCCAGTGACCCACTATTTACAGAAAGAAGACAGAATAATCACAGGATACGACAGTTATGGTTGTTTAATATCTATTCACAAAGTCATTGCAGTAATTATTAAATGTGCCACTTTTGTTAAAAAAGAGAAGAGAGAAGAAAGGAAGAAGGAGAGTGGGTAGAGAAACCACCCCGTGCATTTGACCTTAATGAGGCAGGCTATGAATACACATAATGATTTCTTTAAGTGTTTGAAGATGTGCAGCTCTAGGCAAAAGAACTGTGCTAGAAAGGGGATAGGCTAAGTACCACTCAAATGGAGCCATTACGCTTGCAGCTATTTGGATCCTGAAATGAGATAAAAGCCACATCACAGAGGCATAATGACTTCAGGACCAATAGAAAGAATTAACTGACATATCTTTTGGTAAAATAGATTATGAAACCTTTCAGTTCTATGAAACCTTTCAGTTCTGCTTTGCATCAGTGGTCTAAATGATGAAGAAGAAGAAGAAACAACAGGAAGGCCATGATTTCCCGGTCCTCAGCACAAAAGCCTCAAGGAACTATGGAAGTGCTGGTCTGCCTCTTCCACCGATGTCCCATGCAGCCATTAGGATAAATAACTAAGCACCTATGGTCCCTGTGCATTGTTCCTCTGCTTATTCCTCATCCACTGCTCTGAAGATTCTAGCTGGAAAAATGCACAACATCAGGGTAAACTTACTGATCCTCCTTGGGCTGGTGGGAAAAAAAGAAACAGAAAAAATAAAGACAAATATTAACACATATCTTGTGTCTTTCTCAATGAGACTGAAACAAAAAGTAGCAGCACAAAGGAATTACAGCTACTCCAGCCAGCAAGTCAGCTTCATTGTGGGGGTGTCACGTTCCGATTTCGGATGAGAGGAAGGCCCCCTTGTGTTCTAGCCGACCTCAGACGAGTCTGGGAGGCTAGGGGCGGCTGGACCAACCTCTCACACACCGGAGTGTGGTTTTGCTCGTATGCTCGGGAACAGAATTAAGACTCAAAATGGAGTCAAGCGCCAGGTAACTTTATTTACCCAAGAAAAAGTTTGCAAATGCAAGAGAAAAGAGAGAAAGAAATGAAAGAGAAAGAAAAGAAAAGAGTTTCAGTTGCAATAGCTACCACCACAGAGCTGCGGCATCCCGACAGTCCAGTTCACTCGGTCTGATGTTGATTCTGTCGATGTTGATTTCCGTCAATGTGTTGTTTCCTTGATGTTTGTTCCCCCTTTCCATGTTGGTTGTTTTTGTCCTTTTATTGTTCGTTTCATTGCATATTCATTGTATTCCAAGAGCTGGTTTGCCCAGCCACACCCCTCACCTGGCGGTGATATGCATGCCCATTACCGTCTCTGGGCCCCTCTGTTTTTCTCTTCTGGCCTCGGGTTTGGGCTCATGCCGGGGGGTAGGACTAGATTTCTCAGAATCAGCTCTTCATTCAGGTCCACAGGACAACAGGAATTGGCTTGCAAGATAACAGGAGTTGGCTTGCAACATAACAGGAAGACTCTAGTAACTGAAGTTCCATTGTTCGGCGGGTGGTTTGATGTTTCAACATGTTGAGACAAATTTTTGACATAGTCTTTTAGAGGGGGGCCCAACTTAAATGCCTCTATGAAAACGCACATAGCATGGGGAATAAACAAGAATAAATTAGAGACATGTGCAAGCCTAATCTTATTGGCATCAGAGAGACGTGGTGGGATGACTCCTATGACCGGAGTATTTCAATGGCAGGACACAGGCTCTTCAGAAAGGACAGGAAAGGGAGATGAGGAGGGAGTGTTGCCCTCTCTGTCAACCAGCAGCTGCAGTGCATGGAGCTTCACTTGGGGATGGACAAGGAGCCAACCGAGAGCTTATGGGTCAGGATTAAAAGGAGGACAAGGACAGGGGACATTATAATGGGGGGTCTGCTACCAGCCATCTGACCAGGAAGACAGAGCGGATGAGACCCTCTATAGACAGACAGGAGCAGCCTCATGATCATAAGATCTGTTCCTCATGGGGGACTTCAGCCACCGCAATATCTGTTGGAGGGACAACACAGCAGGGCATAACAATCCTGGAGGTTTCTGGAATGCATTGATGATAAATTCCTTCTCGAAGTGATAGAGGAGACAATGAGGAGAGGTGCTATGCTGGACCTTGTTCTCACTAACAAGGAGGGGCTGGTGGAGAATGTAAAGCTCAAGGGCATCCTTGGCTGCAGTGATCATGCAATAGTGGAGTTCCAGATCCTTAGCACAGCGAGGAGGGTGTGCTGCAAGCTCTCTACCCTGGAATTCAGTAGAGCAGACTTTGGCCTCTTCAGGGATCTGATTGGCAGAGTATCATGGGATAAAGCCCTGGAGGGGAAAGGGGCCCAAGAAAGCTGGTTAATATTCAAGGATCTCCTCCTCCAAGTTCAGAAGCAATGCATCCCAACAAATTGGAAATCAGGCAAAAATGCCAGGAGGCCTGCATGGATGAACAAGGAGCTCCTGGACCAACTCAAAAACAAAAAAGAAACCTATACAAGTGAAGAGGTAGCCTGGGAGGAATACAGAGAGATTGTCCAAGCAGCCAGGGATCATGTCAGGAAAGCTAAAGCCCTGGCAGAATTAAATCTGGCCAGAGATGTCAAGAGCAACAAGAGAAGCTACTATAGGTACATGGAGGATAGAAGGAAAACTGGGGAAAATGTGGGCCCTCTCCAGAAGGAAACGGGAGGTCTGGTTACCTGGGATATGGAGAAGCCTGAGGTACTCAACAAATTTTTTGCATCAGTCTTCACCAGCAAGGGCTTTAGCCACATTGCCCAAGTTGCAGAAGGCAAAGACGTGGACTGGGAGCATGAAGACCTGCCCACTGTAGAAGTACAGGATTGGGACCATCTAAGGAACCTGAAGGTGCACAGGCCCATGGCACCTGATGAGATGCATCCGCAGGTCATGAGGGAACTCGCAGATGAAGTTGATAAGCCACTGTCCATCATATTTGAGAAGGCATGGCAGTCTGGTGAGGTTCCTGATGGCTGGAAAAGGAGCAACATAATCTCCATTTTTAAAAGGGGGAACAAGGAAGACCCAGGGAACTACAGGCCGGTCAGCCTCACCTCTGTGCCCAGAAAGATCATGGAGCAGATTCTCCTGGAAACTATGCTAAGGCACATGGAAAATAAGATGGTGACTGGTGACAGCCAGCATGGCTTCACTAAGGGCAGATCGTACCTGACAAATTTGGTGTCCTCCTATGACAGGGTTACAGTGTTGGTGGATAAGGGAAGAGTAACTGGTATAATCTGCCTGGACTTGTGCAAAGCGTTTGACACTGTCCTGCATTACATCCTTGTCTAAAGGATGAACTAGAGAGATAAGGATTTGATGGACAGACCACCCAGTGGATAAGGAGTTGGCTGGACGGCCGTGCTGAAAGAGTTGCTGTGAATGGCTTGATCTCCAAGTGGAGGAGTGGCGTTCCTCAGGGGTCAGTATTGGGCCCAGCCCTGTTCAGCATCTTTGTTGGCAACATGGGCAGTGGGATAGAGTGCACTCTCAGCAAGATCACCAACGACACCAAGCTGTGTGGTGCAATTGACATGCTGGAGGGAAGGGATGTCAACCAGAGGGACATTGACAGGCTGGAGAGGTGGGTCTGTGCAAAGCTCATGAAGTTCAACCAGGCCAAGTGCAAGGTCCTGCACATGGATTGGGGCAATCCCCCAATTGAGAGCAGCCCTGAGGAGAAGGATTTGGGAGTGTTGCTTGATGAGAAGCTTAACATGAGTCAACAATGTGTGCTTGCAGCCCAGAAAGCCAATTGTATCCTGGGCTGAATGAAAAGGAGCATAGCCAGCAGGTCGAGGGAGGTGATTCTGTCCCTCTACTCTGCTCTAGTGAGATCCTACCTGAAGTATTGTGTCCAGCTCTGGAGCCCCCAACATAAGAATGACATGGACTAGTTGGAGAGGGTCCAGAGGAGGGTCACGAAGATGATCAGAGGGATGGAGCAGCTCTCGTATGTAGAGTTGGGGTTGTTCAGCCTGGAGAAGAGAAGGCTCCAGGGAGACCTTATATCGGCCTTCCAGTACCTAATGGCGTCTTATAAAAAAGATGGGGACAAACTTTTCACTAGGGCCTGCTATGATAGAACAAGGGGTAATGGTTTTAAACTAGACAGAGGTAGATTTACATTAGATATCAGGAAGACATTTTTTACAATGAGGGTGGTGAAATACTGGAACAGGTTGCCCAGAGAGGTGGTGGATGCCCCATCCCTGGAAACGTTCAAAGCCAGGTTGGATGGGGCTCTAAGCAACCTGATATAGTTGGAGATGTCCCTGCTCCTTTCACAGAGATTGGACAAGACGACCTTTAAAGGTCCCTTCAAACCTCAACTACTCTATGATTCTATGATTCTGTGAAAAGCTGCCAGAGGAAACTGAATCAAGCCTAGAGATTCAGAAATATAAAATATCACACAGAGCGTGGGGTGAAGTTGTAATACACTCAAAGTTTACATATTCCACAAATATCTTATGAAAGTAATTATTTCCACTACATCTACTGTTCTAATGGTAATTAAAGAGAAAAAAGGGAAGGCGTTAATCTGGATACTGAGATAGGAACCCTCCATCTTTGGGAAAACCTGCTTGAACACAGAGTCTAACTTTACATCATGGACCTGCCTCTGAGAGAGGGCAAGATACCGTCCTTAACATGACAGAGCTTGGGAAGAGTTCCCTGTTGGCCTAAGATCACAAGTTGAGATAAACTGAAAAGCAGTCTAATGGTGAGACAGTATGCCACATCACAGCTTCAAAGAATATTTTTCTGTAAGTGAATTAATTTGAACAGTTCCAACTTTTCAACTCTAAACCTTTTCAATATTGTTTTTTTTTTTGTTTAAAGAAAAAAAGCTTCCTAAAATTTACATAGTTCCCGTTGATAAGTATTTGGAAAACTGCTGAACATCTATTACAACGGCCCAGATTTTGAAAAGCTGTGTTACTGCAGCAGGAATAGATACTTAAATGTGAGATATCAAATATTTATCTCCACTATGAGGATATAAAATCTAAGTGTTTGGTTCCTCTTCACTATCAAAACACAGCACTGCGAGTACAAGGTTTATTTGAAGAAGACAAGGATATGAGTATGGGGCTCTCTGGAATCTCTTTGACAATACAGAGTGATTTGTAGAGACCATGAATTGCTGTGAGGAGCACATGCATACATGTATTTCTATGAGTTTGACTGCACTTATGAATTGCCAGTTCATCTCAGAAAGAAGAACATTTTTTAGGTACCACAACAACATCTGTGAAGGGCAGGACTCATCATGACATTCACCAGTTTACTAAATTAAGAGACACTAAAATGATGGATATGGATTACGCCCAGAAATATGCCCAGACAGCTGTCTACTGCACTGTAATTCGCTGTAATTGTATCTTTTTATTATTTTTTTTTCCACACATTTGGGAGCCCTAACACTTTCTGACTACAGAATACGTAGGTGAAAGGCTGACATAATTATGAAATAATGAAATTTGTGACGCAGTATTTGTGACGCTGTAGCTTCACAGGCTAGAGATGGAGTTTCTAAATATACAATTTCAGTGCCTGTTCAGGATATTGCCCCTGCCCCTGAAGGTTTATAGTCAAGTTAGAGTGCAGCTTACTCTCCAACACTTTGACCAGTAAAACTATACTATAGTAAGTGTGAAAGAAGTACATAAATGTTAAGCCACCTTGATTTAGCAAGATGTATGCTAGCTTTGCTAATAACCCTAACCTTGTGGGCTTGTTTTCCCCAGGAACCAAACTAGCAAGTTACATTTTACATTACCTTTTTACTCACTAGGATGTTCTCACTTGCTAGTTCAGCCTGAATAAAATGAGGGATATTTAAAATGCCTATCAGCATCCTCAGTAGTAACTTAATATACAGATGTTTGTTTAACATAGTGGGTTAATATGAGCATTTAAATTTAACTCTCAGGCTAGAGAGGGAAAAACAGTTAAGGATGTATCTGTTAAAATAAAATATCATTATCCTGTCATATGAAGAATTATTTTTTTTATTTAGTATACTCCGTATACTATTCAGTATAGCTAGATCTGTAGATTACATAGTTTCATGTTCACAAAAAAAAAGTGAATTGTAATTCAGTCAGTTTAAGCTATTTTTCAAATATAGTGCTAGTAATACCATAAACCTGCACAATTTCAATACTAAAATTATTTGAGAATTCTGCTCTTATTCTAATATCCTCTAGTGTCTTTCATTATATGATAAGATATGCACCATTGCTACAGAATTCTACAGAAATGTCTTATTATGAAGCAAAGTAATTCCCTCAAGTAACCTCATTCTGTCCCTTCTCTGGTACATGTATTACTGATAATAATTATCTAGAAATAATACTCTATAGATTCAGAAAAAGATTTAAGGTGTTATGACTTTTATCCTAAAAACATAGCTCTTTACCCTCCACAGTTTTCAGTGCTTAAGATGACCAATAATTAAAAGAAAATGAAAGCTGTAACAGCTGCAATGTATAGGTACTACACAGTATGTATACAGGTGATGTGCTTTACTAAGCTATTTGAGACCAATTGTCAAGAGTGGCCTTCCAGTTTTAGAAGAAGAGATTAAAATTACTTCCCATCAATTTTCACAGATTCCTTGCAGTCATTTGCATCTTAATGAAGAAATATTTCTGTTAGGTTCTTATTTTTTAAATTTAAACAGTTAGCTGGATACTAGTGCAAAATGCCTTTTTCTTTTAGCAAAGAGTTGCTGATGAGAACAATTCAATTAAAAAAGAAAATTGCACTTTTCCACAGCATGTGTCATAGACAAATGAAAGGAATAAGCACTAAATGACTTATCCTTGTGCTCATGTTCTCCTTGCACTGATTAGGAAAAGGTCACATTTAAGTACTTTGGAAATTGTTTTGTAGACAAGAAACATTAATAAAATGAAATGCTTACTTTTAATTTTCTTATCTGATTTTTCCCCAGTGTTGGAAAAGCTACTAAGACCTTCTACTGTATATTTGTATTTAACATGAATAAGCAGTACTGTGGTATTGGATAGGTGTATTTTTTAGTACCTGACACCACTACAGTACTGTATTTTTAATTTACAAAGTTACCCTTGAAGAGTATCCAAAAGCACTGAACATGACAGTTCTTCTGAAGAGCAGAAATTGCTGTAATATATCAGCCATTCTTGGCATTGTTCCCTGCAGTGCCTGCGTGATTAGTTACTGATACAGTTCAAGGTGCTAGTTATGATTTTAAAAGGCCTAAATGGGTCAGGATCCACTTATCTGAAAGATTGCCTTTACACCTGTGTCTCAGAACAGATTGGCTGGCCTGTCTCTCCAGTCCAAGAAGGACTCATGGAACTCCAGAGCTCAGGCTCAGGCTCCTTTTTTAGGTATGTGTTTATTATACAAATGTAGACATTAATGGCAATATGAAACAATAGTGTTCTTCTGTTCTCCAGCAGGCTGTCTACCTATGAGCACTTGATCTGGGGTCTGCTGCATGTGCCATGCATTCCCCTTCAAGTCAGCTTTCTCCCTCTGCCTCTTCCAGTCTCTCTGATCCAAGTTAGCTAAAACCCACTCCACAGGTCCAGACATGTACACGTTTCTACCTCCAGGAAAAACTACATAAGCTTCAGTGACTGTAATCTCTAAAGAGTCAGAGTTACTGTTTCAACTTGTGATAATTCCTTTATGTTCATGTTGCTGATGCTGAAGTCTGAGGACTCTGATGTATGCCAGATTTCCAGTGCAAACAGAATGAAGTTCAAACTTATTACGTAGACTTCTGGGGAAAGTCAGGGAACATGTCTGTTTTATCAGCTACTCAATATTTCATATCAGGAAAAAGTGCTGAGACAATTGTCATGCATTAACAGACCAAGGAAATAATACACTCCCAGTGCAGAAAATTGCACCTTCTTCCTTTTTTATTATCATATTTTTCTGCCTCAGCATGGCAACGTTAATGACTAAGACAGGACATCTTCCGTGAGAATGCCCAGATGGGAAACCATGCAAAACTAGTGTTAAAAGCAGGAAAAAAAACACACAACAAAACCAAAATAATTTAATGCAGTTATATATATGGTGTCAGAAGTTAAACAAGATGTGTCCTTCTAACACCAGTTAAAAAGACACAGCAGGCAAACAAGAAAACTCGAATATTTTGTTTCTCTTGTAAATAATTTCTGTTCCCTGCCTATAGTGGTAAGTGTATGAAAGTCAGCAATATCTGGACAGAAATATAAATCTGACATTTCTAAAAAACTGCCTCCTGCAGTATTCTATGAACTGAGGACATTACTGAACTACAAAATGTTGACCAATATGCAAAAGTTTTGGTATATAGCCATATATATATATATATATACTTAAAAAAAAAAAATGCAATACTGAGGATACAAAGGCCTGTTAAGGCTAATTGATAGCTGTGAGCAAAAAGCTTATGAAATAGATTAGCTACTGCCTTGCTGAGACGATACTGAATGGTGACTATAAATACGATAATCTCTCTCATGAAAAACTCTTACAAATTATTTTTCTTTTGCCAAGAAATATGAATTATGAACAGACTCTTTCTCACAACTACATTAAAAAAAAAAAAAAAGAATTAGCAAATACAATGCAGTTACCTGTCATGTTACAATAAACTTTCAGAGGTCCCAGTGTCCCACTGCCATCTGGATCTATCCAGTAGTAATTTGAAGTTTTGCCCAAGTGTTTGTATGCTTCACAAGAGAGTTCATAAATAGCTGGAATAAAACAAAACACAAAACACAGCAATAAGGATCTTCATATCCTGGAGAAAAAAATCTGTAATAACAATAAGTTTACTTTATTTATATATCAAGAATTATACCTTTGACATTAAAGTAACATCACGGACATTCACAGAAAACAAAACATCTTTCCAAAAGATACAGAAATGATCAGAAGTTTGAGGCACACAATTTTATTTTTGTCATGTGAGAGAAAGCTAGAATAGGAAGAGAATTCCAACAACTTGGAGTGGGAGGAACAAGCAAACATTCTCAAGACTATCTTTTAACTGTTTTTGAAAATACTTTGCTTCAGAACTTTGTTTATACACTGGTTTAAGTTTTACAACATAAATGGAGACACTTCCATTGATCGACCACACTTTTTCCTTTAGTTTTCTTTACAGAGATACACTAAAAAGCTTATGAGTTTTCTTTCTTTAATTTTTAGAATTTTTCAGATTTTATTACAACTCAGAATAACATCGCGTGTCAGAATTGTGAAATTTCTCACCACATGTAATACTTGTCTCTACACAGTTCTGCAGTTACTCTGTTACGTATCTACACAATGAATACTCTTCTAGCAAGGTCTAAAAATTGCACAATATTTACTAGAATAAGATCAATTGATTTAGCAGGGAATTTTTTTTCAATTTTTCCTTGACCTCTCTATACTGCTTTGTGTTTCAAGTTGTAGAACTGCTTGTCAAACTGTGTTATGATAAATAGCTCAGACATAATGATGAACATTGTAGACAGAAGCTTTTCTAGCAATTCCCATATTTTCTTTGAAATGTATGACTATTACAAAGTTATAGATATTATACATTAATGAATTAAATCATTTTATGCATAGAAAAAGTAAAAGCGGTAATTTATATAAATTCATATATATATATATAAAATTGGTAAATTATATAAATATTTTTCCATGCAATTTTTAAAAAAACAAATGTGTAATGCTTCTTTGTTTTCCAAGGACCAGATGGTACAGCTTTTTTTTTTTGTTTGAAATCAAGCAATCAGCTGCTAAAAGCAATGAAATGTTTGTTTAACCAGACTTCATATCCACTTTAAAAATTAATCTAATTTGTTGGCAATTCTTGCAAGAGATCTCCTTGCTAAGACTGGCTTTATTTCAAATGTCCATAAAGAAGAGCTGTTTCGCTGGGCTCTGATGATGAGTGACTGATCACGCATACACATTTAAAGGCCTCTAACCAACTACCAACCTGCAGGAAGGAAAACAAAGCCAAAAAAAGTCTCCAATTTTGATGTGGCACAAATGAAAAGCTAGACAGTTACCCGTGTATAAAGAGAATCACCTTGTCGATGCTACAAGAAAAATAATTTTTTGGAAAGTTTTCTGTGTTCATTACAGAGTCTAAAGTCAATTTTATACAAGAGGTAGACACTTTAATTAAATTGTGAAATATTCCAAGCCATTTCACATTTTTCCCCAAACTAAGGTCAACAGATTCTTTCATTATTAAGGAGACTCTGTGCCTGTTTTCAGACACTTCATGCAGATTTTGTAAGGAATTCATAACCAATTTTCTTCAGAGATATTTCTCTAACTAGCTACACCCTATCAAAATGTAATCATAAAATACCAACTCTGTTAATGTATAATTGTTGTGCTATTAAGTCACAAATTTTAACAGATGCTTTCCAGGTCAAACCAAGAAGATGACAAATACTCTTTATGATCTCTCAGAAGTTTAGTGTTTTCATTTTCTAAACTCTTTCAAAAAACCAAGGGAGTTTCATCTTTGTAGACAAAGTTCTTTATGTAGGGCCATACAATATTTTTCTCTAAGTTTGTTCCTTTCAAGAAGACAGACCAATCTTTGTACAGAGATACTACTACAACTCAGAAAAAAAAAAATATTAGTGTGTTATGCAGAAGACAAAACCAAGTTACATTGCTTAATCAGATACTGATTTTCCCTACTGAATATTTTTACAGAAAATTAAAGGATTTAGACACAACATCCTTCCTCCTGTTCTTCTGGAATGGGAGAAATAGAAAGTGGTAGGTAGTTATTAGTACAGCACAGAACAGGCTGCTTTTGAATAAGTCAGCATTTGTCAAACTTCAACATTATGTTGAACACCACACAACAGAAATTAAGATAATTCTTCAAATAAAGACAAAAGAGAGGGATATTCTAAATAAATTGAACTTGTGAAAAATATTTTTATGAGTGTGTGATAGGTTTTTGGCAGGTTTTATCCATATGCAGATGCATACTGAAAGATCTCAAAAACAGGAATAAACAAAAATGAAAGGGTAGGTTCTAGTGCAAGCAGCAGTAATGTCCAAATCACATAATGGGAGTACAGAAACAAAATGAAGGGATAAATGAAGTCAGTATACTGACAAAATAACTGGTATTTAAGATGCAAGAGGAAACAGCAAATAAATGTGTTCTAGTGTATGAAGACACTTGACAGAAAGAGACCTTGTTGCTGACTTCAGATAGCACAGGATAGTCCCTAACATAAACAGCAGAACAAAAGTGGCAAGCACCAGGCAGAGAAGACAACTGCGATGGACAGGAGAGTAAGACATGATACCAAGATGTCGAAGCAGAAGATGATGTAGAAAGTAAGGCCATACAGGATCACTTTATAATTTGCTAATACTTTTAAATGAGTTTTTGAAATGCTGCACAAAAAGTCAGTAGTGTGTAAGACAGAAGGAGAACAGGTAAAAATAGAAATTAAGAAAGCCCAAAAAAATGTAGAATAGACGAAAGGACAAAAATTTAAGGAACAGTGTTCTAGGAGTCGCTTGGGTACATAAAAACACAGAAGAAAATGAAAACAGAACACAAGGAACAGACTACGGCAGAATCAAAACAGCTTAAATTAGAAAATTGATAAAGGTTATAATAAAGAAGCAAAAAATTTAACAGAGCCAAGAAAGGACAAGTGGGCAAAATGCAAGATTTGGATATAAAGTCTACAGTGTTCACATATGAATAAGGAGAAATGGCTGTATAGATCTACATACAGAGAAGGAGGAACACACACACACATACAGAGAGAGAAAGAAGAAGGTCTTTCAGTGCTGATTTATTCAGGAAGATAGGAAAAAAAAAGAATGGAAAGACTGAAGACACAAGGACCAGATTTCTGCTTTTCAAGGCAGCAGAAGTAAAATGCGAAGAACGTAGATCTGCTTTCGTGGTAGTTGACCAAACGCACAATGCATACACTCTTAAGGGACTTCAGAATAGCATTAAACCTCAAAATCTTCCAAGCTAAACTCACACATGTCCTAATGTCCAGATAAGCCATTTCTAGTATAATAGAGACAGTTTTTTTGTTTTGTTTTTAAATGTCACTGTCGTAGTTCAGCCCTGATTGGTACCAGACTACGCAGTCTCTCTCTCACTCCCCCCACCCTCCAAGAGAATAGGAGGAGATGATATAAGGAAAAACGGCTTGAGGTTTGAGACAAGGACAGGGAGAAATCCTTAAAGTTACCGTCATGGGCAAAACAGACTCGACTTGGGGAAAAATACTCATTTATTTCTAAAAGTAGCAGGAGAATGAGACAGGGAACAAGATAACCTCCCCCCACCCCTCCCTCTTCCTGGGCTTAACATTATCTCTACTACCTTCCCCCTCTCTGAGCGGTAGAGGGGGGAAGAGGGAATGGGGGTCGTGGTCAGTTCATCACGTATTGTTTCATGCTGCTGCTTCATCGTTGGGGGAAGAACTCCTCACATTCCTCCTCTGCGCCTTCATGGGGTCCCTCCCACGGGCCACAGTCCTTCATGAAACTGCTCTGGCATGGGTCATCTCTTCCAAGGGGTGCAGTCTCTCCTGAACGGCTGCCCCAGTGGGCCCTCCACAGGCCACAGCCTCCTTCAGGCCTCCACCTGCTCTGGCGTGGGTTCGTCCACGGGCTGCAGGTGGATGTCTGCCCCTCCGTGGACCTCCATGGGCTGCAGGGGGACAACCTGCTCCACCATGGTCTTCTCCACAGGCTGCAGGGGAATCTTGGCCAGGAGCCGCATTACTCCTCCCCCTCCTTCTGAACTGACCTTGGCATCTGCAGCCGTTCCTCACAACAGGCTGGCAGACACCCCTCAGGATCCTTTTTCATCTTATTCACTTCTCATCTCCTCTCCACTTCTTGCAGCCAGGCTGGGCCAAGTTGGGCCCAGCCAGCTGCCTGGCAGGAGGCCAGAGGGTGAGGCCTGCAAAGCCCACAAGCCTCGTGCCTCCCCCTCTCTGCCACCAGTTCAGCTTCTTCACATCTTCTCTTTTTTTTTTTTATTCCTGTTTTCCCCTTCTAAAATACATTATTGCAGAGGTGTTATCACGGGACATTCTGCTACCAATTGGCTCGGCCTTGGCCAGCAACAGGTCCTCCCTAGGCCCAGCCAAGTCCGCTGAACAAAGGGGAGCAACTTCTAGCAGTTTCCTACAGAAGCTACCACCTTAGGCCCCCTCTCACCAAACAAAACTAGAACAGTCACTTATATTCCTTCTGAGGAGAAGAGGGGGGAAAAAAATTGCTTCCTAACTCTTAACTCCACATGCACTCCATATTGCAGCAAAAAACTCTACAAGCAATAAGAGGTGAAAATCTGGTCAAAACAGTGATCCAAGGTCTTCGAGTTCGGTAAAAAGTATGTACGAAAAGAATCAAAAACAGAAAGAGAAGAGCCCCAAACAGATGCTATAGTCTTTTAAAAGTTTAATCACCTGAATAATACAGATCAAACTGAGACCACCAAATCCATTTCATGCTAAAATTTGAAAGAGCTTGGCTGTGTTCTAACACAAAGTAAAAAGTAACCTCATTTTAACTTTTAGTGTGAAACATCAAGATTCTTCAAGCTTCTTAGTCTGGGCAGAAAATCCAGTCACTTTAATCAGCTGACAAAAGCAACTGTGAATGCATTTTGAAGTTTACCATTGACTAAGCTAACATTCACAACAGTGGGCTTGAACATAGGCTGAGGGGAAAACCTCCCCTTCTTAGAAAAGCTTGACTAGGGAAGCAGACTAAGGGAGAATAGCTTAGAGTGAAACAAAAACTAACAAAAAAACCTTGCAGCCACACAGACCTTAATATCATTTTCATTGCTACAGTTCTTCATGGGTTCTTTTCCACTGCCAGAACTGCTGACCTGAACCCCAAAGGGGAGGTTTTGATGGATAAGGGATGACAACACTTGTTTCAGAGTTTTTAGGATCCTCTATTTTAAACATTTGAAGAAAAGCAAATGTTTCAGAAAACCATTTTACAGAATAGCTTTTTCCAGCTCCAGACAGTTAGCCAAAAGCTGGAAAGAGTAGATTTCTCTTAGATTTCAAAGGCTCTTTACTGATTGAGGGAAGCATATGTTCTCACTCCTGTTTTACTTTCTGACTGGCATAAAGATGAAGAGAGTTATCTCACACAGCTAGCACAGCTGCTGGCTATCTCTAGAAAGCAGAAGAGCTGAATGAGAAAAATTATTTACCAACTCTGTCACCCTACATGAGGTTCCCATAGAGTTTCAGTAGCACCTTGGTGAACTACAGTTTCTGCATCACTATGTAAAAAGGCAGCTTTAATTTTAGGACTGACAATTAGCCTCCTTTCATAAGGACAAAGATCATTATAAATAGAAGACCTAGCATGACAGTCTGAACTATATGACACAACGAATGGGTTACAGAATGTTTTGTTTCTGTCAGTGAATAACTCTGCTGCAGTGGGTAAACTTCTTTAAACTTCTAATAATATAGGAGTAAAGCTCAGCTCCACAAGGGTATGGGAAAAAGTGTAGATTCAGAGGAACTCATGAAATTAAATTATAGTAAAATTGACAAAAGTAGGCAGTGCATCAGATTCACAAGGTCCAGTTAAGCTTTGGAAATTGGAAATTTTGAAATTTTTAATTAAGGAATTTGGAATTTTTTTCTCACTGTAAGTAAGAGAATTTGAGAATATTGGAAGGTTTCATGAACAAGTCCACCAAATCATGGCTGTATATGACACGGCACATGCTCTAGCCAATCGTTTTCCAGTTGTAGTAAAAACAAGATCAAGCACTACTACTCAGCCATTACGAGATTACCTCCACAACCAGAAGTTGAACTGAGCTATTGCAGTTCCAAAAGCACAAGCAAGCACAATGCCTATATCTTCACATACCTTCAGAGTGAAATTGAGATTTGATTGGGATACAATCATTGCAGGGGCCCTTGGCTTGCTCTCACAGTTGGCCAGGACAAACACATGAATCCTAAGAGCTCAAAACTTCATCCTTTCACATGTCCATGTGAGATTAGTAAGAATCTAGCACATACCGGACAACTATTTTACTCACGGCAGTTCAAATACAAATTAACTTAAGCCTAAGGGTTTAATTCTGTTACTCTTAACATGATGTTAATAAGTACTACATCATTCTACAAGATGTTCCAGGAAATGGTGTTCAATCACTCAAATTATATGTGGAGTACTAAGTGCTGGGGAAAAAAAGCAGAATCTTTTTCCTGATCATACTTAGTGTAACAGCAGGATCAAATGGCTGGGATGAACCTCAAAGATAATCTAATCCACCCTCCAAAAAAAAAGCTGAATTACATCCATTTATCATTCCTGATAGACTCCTGTTCAAAATCTCCCATGATGTAAATTCCTTAACAGGCCGAGACAGCCTAGAGGTCCACCAACCCTTCAGCACCAGCATTTCTCCCCCTCTCTCTACACTGTGAAGCTGCTCTGCTGCAATTTAAACTCATCATTTCTTTTTCTACTCACCATGAATTTGGAGAATAGCTTATTGTATGCCTCCTTGCAGCCATCTTTTGTCTATTTGCAGATATAAGTTTCTTCTCTACATTAAAAGGCCAAGTTTGTTCATACGGGCCACAGGTTGTGTTTTCTAGGTGCTAAATTATTCTTCTTGCTCGGCTCTGGACTATCCAATCTTTTTCATGAAGCTCAGCATACAAAAATGGACAGCACAGCAGGATTAATTTGCACATCCCACAAATTTTGCTTATGTTAATTCATCCAAAAATAATGTTTTCCTTATTCACAGAAGCATATGCAGTGAACTACAAGGTAAATAATCCAGTAATAAAGCCCACTTCTGCAAAACTGAATAAAAAAACCCCATAAACAAAACCAAACCAGTAGTGTTCCTCAACCTCTACGTCTACAGTTGGTTAACCCCTCCTAAGCATAACTCTTCCCAATGCTCAGTTGCTCTGCATCTCCAAGTCAGCTCCAAAAGAAAGACCATTCCTTATTTATTTTATATATAGATATTATATTATTATATATGTACATATAATAGATATTATATTATTATATATAGCATATTATATATGTATATATAACATTTAATAAATTAAATGTTCTATAAATATATACACAGTTTTTTAAAATTAATTGAGAAGGTAAACCAACAAAAGGAATTTTAGTGCTTTATGGCTGGACTAGTATGCATTTCTGTCCAATGCTGCATTGGCTGTCATACCACTAAAACTCAACAGCAAAGCTCCTTCATGACTGAGCACAAGCCTTCTTCCTGCTGCTATTGATCTAAGCTTCAGCCTTCTTAAAGCTTTGAAGTTATGAATTGCCACCTTTCCAGCTGCTAGATCTGCCTCACACTCTCCGTCTGGTTCCTACTGTGAGCTAATGAACTTATAAAGGATTCTCATTATTAGTGCCATATTCAAATATGCCCTGTAGAAACAGAAAGGAAATTAAAAAGCAAAGAAAAATAATAAGATATGTGGAAATTTGCCAAACTTGTGTCAAGTTGACTCTAGGCTCATTTATGTCAGTGATAAACAAGACAATTACCATTGAGGTAACAAAGGGAAGAAAGCAGAGGTGTTGCCATCTGAATAAGAAAGAGAGTGTGAGTTTATTTGCCACTGGGATAATAAAGAATATTACTGCCATAGGGGTGAAAACTGCAATTTGAGTTACCACACAGTAGTGCAACCCAGTAATTTGCTATAAATATAGAAGAAAAACATTCAACTTATGGCAAAACCAAAGGTGCTTCTGTTTCTCTCTCAACTTCATTTTTTCTTTGCTTTGGGCTGGTGGAGGGAGGGCAGAGAGAAACTAATACAAATCCAAAAGGCTGATCAAAGACGGATTCTTAAACAAATTTAGCAGTAATTTTAAATTTGAAGCCATAAATTAGGCAATTAGCATCCTTGTAACAGTGTCAGCCTACAGACATCACAAGAAAGAAGTATAATTAGATATAAATTTTTAACAAGGTGCTTTTGAGAATTAAGTCATTCAAGGATACACAAACACTTTTATTTCTTAAAAAAACCACAAAAAACAACTGCATTCTAGCATGTTTTTTTTTTTTTTCTCATGACTGAAATTAACACCGTTCAGGATGAAAAATATTTGAAAGGGAGAACTGCAAGTCATGCCAAATATCTCTATAATTCATTTTAAATCTAGATGGTTTGGCACATTTGTGTAGCTATAATGCATTACTGGGCACTGCATCTGAGGGGGAAGATTGTCAAAGAAACTTGTAGATATTCACCATGCTTGTGCTGGTCTTACACTGGTCCCAGACACAGAAAGCTTCAGAGCTGCCTGGAGCTTGTTTGAGTCTTCTCCAGCTGGGACACAACAGGAACACTGGCAATACAATCTCGCCTCCTTCTTCCCTCCTGTCCCTCTCTCCCATGCTTCAAGATTGGTATAAGTACAAAGTTTTAAAAATCCACATCCCTAAAGAAAAAGTATGATTTCTACTCCCACTCTCACTTTGTATTGCCAGGGCAATGGAAAAGAGGAGACAAGGTAATTCAAGCCTGGATTTACACTTTCCCAGCTGTGTAATACAGATTCTTGGTTACACTCTAAAGTGTGCCAAGATACACAAATGAAAACCTCAGCAAATTGTCCAAGGGCCAGATAGGAGAGACAACTACAGTAGACGTACGTCAAAATTACAGAAATATCTGGATTATTTTAATATAAGATGTCTGTAAGTGGCTACAAAAAGCAAAAAAAAAACCAAAACCCACAAATTAAACCCCAAAATTTTTCCCCACTAAGTTCATGCTGGTTCTTTCCTGCCTTGGATATCACAGCATTTGATCTGTCTTAAGACCTGAACTTCCTCATCAATGTTAAATAAATGTTCAGCTGCACAGAGATATTCTTGTTACACAGCTTTAAAAGACATTATAGTGTCAGGTTTTGTTTATTCACAAATATTACTAATCCTCAAATGCATTACTCCCATTCTCATTTACAGGACTGTAATTAAGCTTTATTTTTACAGGCCTCAACAGTTGTTGTAATTGTCACCATTTTCTGCCCCTTTCTCCCCTCCTCTCCACCCCAGTTCCCCAAACATTTCTGCATCTGAAGCTATCATAACCAGGAATCGTGTGAAGAAAAATATGTTACCTTGTTTGGCTGTAATTACTCAATACAAGTTTTCCTTGAGTAAAACTTCCTCGAATTATTTTATAAAAAGGTCAAATAAAAAAAAAAGATTTCTTAAAACTTTACATTAAAAGTTTATGTTTTTTAAAAAAACAAACTACAGCAACTAACAGGAGCTTACCTACAGAACAATTGCTATACGCACAGACTTACAGATGCCTAACCAAACAGCGGGTTTTCCAGAGGAGCTGAGCACTTCTTTCTACCAACTAATATATTATGAAAACAAATGCTCATATCAGTATTTACATGATCTCAATCAAAATGTCCTCTACCAACATGACATCAGTTTAGAAGCAATGCACCATCTTTGTCATTTCCATTAATCACTAAGCAACTCACAATGCCAACATAATTCAACTTTTTAACTGCCATAAAAATACGAGCAGAAACATCTGCTCCATGTCCCTTCTTTCATGTTTTCTCTCTTATACTTTCAATTGGGAATGACTGTCCTAGCAACTTACTGGAAATCATTTGCATATCTTTTTCACATAATGGATGAGCTGTGAAATTAGTAATATGTTAGATGGTTACCTTGGAGGTTGCCTTGGCTGGCACACACTCTCTTTCATTGATATCTGTTTCAATAGCAGCACTGTAGAGTATTCATTTAGATTTTTTTCTGGGAGGATGAGAATATGGAGAAAGCGTCAGGTTCTGTGAAAAAAGCCCATCTGCACACCTACAGAGGAACTCAGAGATGCAATGGCGGGTTAGAAGCCCAAATAATACTCTGCCAGGCTGCTACCAGGTACATCACAGGAGCCATCAGCCCATCAAAGGCCCACCTGCACAGACCCAGAGAAGGACGGAAGTCTCGGGTTGTCCCAGCACAGCCTCAGCTCTGGTGTCTGGGCATGGGCCCATCACCTTGAGTCACTGGGAGCAGCTCTCCCCAACACCTTTCAGTTGAAGGACGTTACTGCCTAGAGGTGGGACACATTGTGGGATGCATGGAAAACATAGCTCAGGATTGCACACAACTTACGGGATGTTTAGGGGCAGAACCAAAGGCAGGAAAAGGGAGAGGGTTAGGTGATCTGGAGGAGAAAAAAAGTGCCAAAAAAAAAGGGGGAATAAGTGTAAATAGTGGTCTGGCCTCTACACTTGCCAGGTTGTGCCCTGCATCTGATCAATGCAGTCTGTCCTGCCTTCTTATTAAATTTATTTCTGTTTCCTGAGTGAGGGGCTCTCAATCCTGTGTGCACGTGCATGTATGAGGGCATTGGTGCCAGCAGCTGGGGTCAGACGACAGGTCAGAGTGCTCCTGTGTCCATGGTGCCAGCCACTGGAGCAAGTGCAGGTGAGTTAGCATGTGATGGCTAGTGAAGATCAAGCTGGACTAGCTAGCAAGTAGATGAAGGGGCCTAGGAGGAAGCAGGGGCAAGTGGATTTCCAAGGGTCAACTCTGGGTGTGAGAGCACGTGTCAAGCTTGTGTAGTGAGGGCAGGGTGGTGGCTTCTGCGAGAAGCTGCTAGTTTCCCCTTTGTCTGATGGGCCCGGCCAGCTCCAGGGCAGACATGTGTCTGGCCAGGGCCAAGCCAATCTGCAATGGTGATAAGGCCTCTGGGATAATGTATTTAAGAAGAAGAAAATAAAACAGAAGTGCAGGCAGAGAAAGGGAGGCACTGGCCTTGCAGGCCTCACCCTTTGGCCTCCCACCAGGTGGCTGCCTGGGCTGGGAGAGAAGAGGAGAGGAAAGGAGAGATGTGAAAGAATGAGAGGCATCTACCCGAGTCCAGTTATGAGGAATTGTTTGTGAGAGGAACAGCTGCAGACACCAAGGTCAGTGAGGAAGGAAGGAGAGGAGTAAAGTCACTCCTGACAAGATTCCCCTGCAGTCTGTGGTGAAGACCATGGTGAAGCAGGTTGTCTCGCTGCAGCCCATGGAGGCCCAGGGAGGAGCAGAGATCCACCTGCAGCCCATGGAGGACGCCACGCTGGGGCAGGCAGATGCCTGAATGAGGCTGTGGCACATACAGGGCCTATGCTGGGGCAGCTGGTTCCAGAGGGACTGCACCCCGTGGAAAAGGACTCCACACTGGAGCAGTTCATGAAGGACTGTAGCCCGTGGGAGGGACCCCACAATGGAGCAGGGGACAAATGTGAGGAGTTCTTCCTTTGAGGAGGAAGGAGCGGCAGAAACAATGTGTGATAAACTGACTGTAATCCCCATTCCCTATTCTCCCTGTGCTACGCAGGGAGAAGAGGTGAAGATACTTGGGAATGAAATTAAGCCTGGGAAGAGGGGAAAGGGAAGGTGTTTTTAAGACCTGGTTTTCTCTCTTATTATCCTACTTCAGCTTTATTGTTAATAAATTGAATTTGTTTCCCCCAGTCAAGTCTGTTTTGCCTGTAACGATAACTGTTGAATGATCTCCCCCTGTCCTTATCTCGACCCTCGATCCTTTTGTTGTATTACCTCTACCTGATTCCCCCATGAGGTGGGGATGGTGAGTGAGCAACTGTGTAGGGCTTAGTGCAGCTAAACTATGACAGAGCACTTGGGTGTCTCTAGGGGTGAGAGCACAGTGGGGTCAGCTATGGGGACCTGGAAAGTCCTGGCCAGCTCTAGGGGCATGTGCATGCAACAGTCTGTACCAGTAATTGGAGCAGAACTGCTATCTCAGGGGTTGTATATCCAGGTGACAGAAACTGGGGAGACTGGGATCCAAGGCCAGCTACTGGGCAGACTGAGTGCCTGAGCCCTGCTGCTGGAGGGATCCACCTTGTACATATGTACATCTGCTCCTTCTAGTGGACCTCTATTCTGGTCAGCCAGAGTGGGAAGCAGGGTGAGGCCATTGATGCTGTCCACATTTGCATGAGTGCACTGTCTGTGATCTGTATGGCCAGTCACAAAAAGATGTACCGTATATATACGCTTTGTGTGCATGTGCCTGCTGGGAATACATCTTTAGCCTTGCTAATGGTAGGATCTGGGGTCATCGAGCTGAAGAGGCATTGCTTCTTTAGGTTGTTCAATCTGGGACAATATGTTTTCTTCCAACAGAAAGTCAGAATACAGAACTCATCTCCTGTAGCCTTTTCCCCTTTTATTTATTGTTGCAATTAACATCTTACACAGCCCTGAATCTGTGGGTTGTGCTCAGCTACACTGATATTCAACGCATCTCCCTTCTCTGTGATCAGTAATGTACTGCCTGACAAGTAGTCCAGCAGAGATTTCTAATCTGCAGAATGTTTGACGATGGTCATCCAAACTGCTGGAAAAAAACAAATACAAAGACTAAGTGAAGATAAAAAAAACCAACCAAACAGAAAAAAAAACCCAGAGCATATTATTAGAGAAGGAATAATAAAAGGAGGAAACAAACTGTTGAAGTTGACAGGTAACCAGAAAGAAATCGAGAAATACGAAAATGGGGAAAACAGAAGTGGGTTTGAAAAGGAAACGCAAAGAATTTCAAAAAGGCATAACAAATCCACGTAGCTCAGTTATCCTAAGCATGAATCTGAGAAATGCAGTGATATTTGTAGTGCTCTAAAGTATCAGTGGCAAATATAGAAAAAAAATAGTGACAAACTGCACATTATGTTTTCCTCTATGTTTTAGAGCATCTACTAGTTTCCTCTGAACCCAAAAGCACATTGAAAGCATATAACATAAAACAGAGCAACCACAGCCATAAGAAAATTTAATCTAAAGTTTTCTAAATAAGTGATTAGGGAATATGGATGTGATAAATGAGTTAATGTAAAAGGAACATAGGGATACACATGCTTAAACATTTGCAAGATGAGACGCAAAGAAAGACTGTATGGTTCCAGGAAAATAAAATGAATAGTGCTAGATGTACAACTAAGTACATAAGTACATCTAAGTAGTACAGGTAAGACTTCTACTGAGAAAATGAAGAACTACAAACTACATCAACACTTTTAAGTACTTCTATTAACATCAGCTCAAAATGTATTTATAAAACAGGAGCATCTTCAATGTTTTTGTAAAGTTAGCTAGAAGTAAAGGTACCTAGAGGATGCCCTAGGCTTCAGTAAAATATTTAAGGAATTCCAGTAACCTGTGACTACTTCTGCTAAAAGACTCGTCTAGCCAAGTTAACTATTAGCCATCTAACCTACGGTGAAATTTTAAAGCAACAGTTGTGTAGTATGACTGATAACAAACATCTACTTCTGGTAACAGATTTTGGACCTACAACTTCCCCTGCTTTGTCTCCAATTTAAATTACAGCATATTGGGAAGGAAAGTAAAACTCAAAAAACGACATACTAAAACTACAAAAAAACCACAACATCACAGCTCTTGCCTTTGAGTGAAAAGGGTGAATGTGGACAACTGATTCCTAAGGAAGGCATGTAGAGTTGCCTAAAGATTCCAATGTAAAGAAGTCTGAGTATACTGTAAAAATGAGTATAACGATGTTTGAGAAAGGTAGTATCCATAAATAAGAATGAAGCTGAATCAAAAAAATCCCATCTGAAACATATATTGTCCACAGAGAAGTCTCATAAGAGGTCTGGCCATACTTACTCTCTATCCTCATTTACTACTGAAGCCATACATCTACTATTGTAAAGATAAGCATTGTCGTTCTACTTATTAAGGTGAATTATAGCATACAATGCACAAGAAATACCTCAGGGTTTTACTTCACTTCATCAAAAATGTCTATTTACCCCACATGAACCACACAAAACACTGTTATAGAGTGTTTAACAAAGCAGTAAGAAACAGAATTTCTGTATGTTGGCTTTCCTTATTCTTGTTCTCTATTTTCTTCCACAAATGACAGACTTGCCATGTTTTCAGCTTGTCACAGAAGAATACTACTACACTCTTTCAGAGTTGCCAGCCAGGCCTGAGAGATGATCAGCCTTTAATCCCGTCAGCAGAGGTACAATGCAATAATATCTTCCATTGCTTTCAGGTACAAAACGTAAGCCCCCCAACAAACCACACTTTTGCTGCTGGACAAAAATGACTAAGCTAGCCCCAAAGGATCAGACCTAAGGAAGCAACGGTACCTTGCAGGTTAAATCTGCTTAAGAAGATTACGCAGGATTCTACCCCAAGCAGCCCATTACAGAAGGAGGGCTTTACTGCTTCTCCTCCACCTCAGGATTAAGTCTGAATTGCTCTATATATTTTTGCATTTTCAAGGCTACATTCCAGAAAAGATCAGTGGCTCTTGCTAAAGCAAGCTTGGAAATTCAATTCTCAGATACTTGGGGTTAACTGGCCACCAGTTTTATACCTAGGATATGACACAGAGGTGATTGCAAAGCCTCCGCTTTCTCCAGCAGATTATCTGTGGTAGGCAAAGTCCTTATTATGCCCCTCTTCTCCAGTCATATGCACAGGAAGAAGCACAAAAGTTTTCGGGAGTCTGCTTTTCCCATTGTACTTCTACTTGCAGTATGAGTGTCTTATACATTCACACAACTAGATCACAAAACCCAACACTATTATGAGGCAGTAAGTGGAGGTAGTTAGCAGTTTATCAAAGATGATCCTTCCTTCCAGGAAAAATTGCAGGGTTACAGGAAACCAAGGAACAGTTTCACAATTTCTAGTATAGTTTGCTTTTGCAAAATAATGGTTTGAATTAAAACATTAGCTCACCAAAATTTAGCATGTTTCCAGTGTGGCAGATGATAAATCAGGGTCTGATTTTACATTGATCAACTATTCTCATTAAACTTTTGGAATGAAAAGACTTTTTTTTTTTTTTGTTGCAAGCTTTCTTCTCATTTTTTCAAATAGCTCTTCTGCTTGTAATGTTTTTGAGACTTTGTAAGTCTCAAAGCACTTACAAAGAGCATCATTATTCCCATTGTATAAATGAGGGGAAAAAACAAACCAAGAAAAACCCACACAAGTGAGAATGAGAAATAACTTGCACCAAAATTACATCACTGGGAAATACAAACACAAAGGACTGAATCTAAGTACGCTAATTGACAATCCACAGTCCTATCAGATTGATCATACTACCTTCTGCATATAGGGAAATTCATTATAAATGTAGAATCTATCAAATCTTTCTACACTAGGTAACGTACATAAGAATGCTACAAACCCTAGATAATTTCCAGTTATCCGTTGGTATATACTACTCTTTTAATGGCAAATGTAATGAAAAACCAATATGTCCCCCTATTTTGAATTTTTAAAAAATATTTTAAAAATATTACTTGTGGAAAGACAAAAATGTCTGCATGTATATCTGAAGAATTTCTCATTACTTTGAACTATTGTGCATCTTTACAGTTGATCTTTGCATTAACTTCAATCTCTCCCATGTCTGAGAAAGCCAGAATTACAGTGACTTCAAAACACGGTTTTTCTTTCAAATAGCTGTCAACAAGATTTTAATATCAGTACCTTAAAGCTTTTTTTTTTCCAATTAAAGTGTTTTAACAGTGAAGTAAGCAATATGCTAGATTGTCTTAATGGAAAAGTTTAATAAAAAGAGAATTAATTTTGAAGTCTTTACGTGCAGAGTTCTTTTCAGGCTATGATTAATTCTGACTTTGACTTTACAGCATACCTGAGTTGTTTTAAAGTTATGTATTCTTAATTACATGTTCTCTTTTAACTGTCCCCTGGAAACAATAATTGGTTGTGCATTCTGAGCACAGGTTACAGTTGCCTGCAAAAAACTTAATTCATGGAATACCTAAGCTTTCCAAAACACAGGCTGCAACTCAGGGATGTTGCTTGGTTAGTTTTAAACATGTTAAATAGGTCATCAAATTAAGGGACTGAAAATGCTATGAATTAGACCCTAACTTCATATTGTTATTACACTGGACCCCAAATATGTTTCCCCCATCTAGCAAAAATCTAGCTTAAAAACTCATGACACTTGATTCTAGTTTAGAGCTATATATAAACTGCCCAATTGCACAAACAGCTAAAACCTGACGCCCCACTTCAGCCCCTACACTCTGTCTCACACTTCATCTGATAGAGTCATTTCCAGCTGATATTTTAATACCAACATAATTACTGCTAGTTGACTATTCATATTCTGCTTTGCATCCTAATGCTTATTTTCTCCACTTAACCTTCAACAAACAGTACTGATGCTATTGCTCATTTTGAAACTGCAGCCCTTTCTGTCCAGAACACAGATTCCATCCATTTGCTTACAATAAAAATGCAAGTTCCTTCCAATTTATTACACATTCTGCATTTCGTAAACACCTGGTGTGGAGCAGTTCTCAGCTCAGCAGACAATAAATTAGTAGCAGCAGAAGTAACTACAGCTTATGGCACTGAAACTAAGAACAAGCTGATTTTAAAAAAAATAAATATTGGAGTACAAACCCCCAAAACTGCAACATCCCCACACTAAAAAAAAAAAAAAAACAACAACAACAAAAAAAACCCCAAAGCTTTTATTTTCCCAGTTTTGCAGGGACAGCTCAAAAATACAGCAATTTGTGGCTTACACATTTCCATGAAAAATTACATGAAGATCTAAGACTAAACCAAACAACCTCACCCTCATTTTGAAATCACATTTTAATAAACAAGAGGTAATTTAATCATAGTCTGCAACTTTAGAAAAGAAATGCATTATGTTAAATCCTTTGAAGACACGTAATAAATAATAGAAGATGAATCCACAAAGGCTATTATAAATAGTCAAATGCCTTTGAAAAGCATTATTGGAAAAGAGATTAGCCTCTTTAGGAAGCTAGCATATTGATTACATGATCCTTTTAATAAACTTATGTAAACAAAAGTAGTTTATTTATAAACAGGCTCTGAGAATCTCTATTCTCAGAAGCAAAGAGACAAACATCCCAGAAATGAGGTTTTGCAAAGCATGTATCAAATTTGAACATTTGATTAGTTCAGATACAGACTTTGGAAAAGGACAAGAAGAATAAATTGATACTGATATTACTGGCTGAGAACAATCAGTTACTGAAAGTGCTTTCTCAGAGGACGCTAAGAGTAGAAGAGACAAAAGCTTCTTTCTAGAGATTTCAGAAATTTTAGCTCACTTTTTTCCCCTATTACTCCAAGATCAGCAGTGCTTGGACAGATACCCACACTCCTGAGCTTGAACACAGTATTATTCACCTCCTGGAATCCACTTTACTTAACTCAGGTGACCAATACAGAGTCTTAAAGTAGTAGTCCTCAAGGAGCAACTAAAAAAACCCACAGCCTTCATTAGGGACATCTAAACATCATCTCATCAGAGGATGAGGTGGAAAGGTGAGGAACTGTACCCCCTTTTCTTACAGCATCTTGAAGTACACTTTGTGCTAAAAGAGCTAATCATCACTCTCTCCTGCCCCTATGTTAGGTTCATAAATATTTTTCTCAGCTCCAGCCTGCTCAAACCCAGCAGCTGTGTCAAAACCACTCTTATTATTTCTCCTCAGACTAACTTCACAGTTCACTCCCCTACAGAGCTCCTATTCCTCATTAGTGCATCCCACAGCAGCTGTCCTCCATCAGCCCAAATGAGGCAAATTACCCCAAACACATGAGGATGGGGGGAATGGAAGCCACACAGATTTTGCCCTACTGAAAGTTTTTCTTACGCTTTCAAAACTCAGCAGCTTGGATTTCCAGGATTTACTGTGACTCTCTGGATTATTTCGCATTTCTCCTTTCAAATAATTCCAACAATCTGTCTTCAATGAACAAGGCTAATGGGCATTGCAAAGATCCCATGCCTTAAAATGCTCTCCACTACAGAGACTCAGCCCACTGTGTTCATATTTAGCGAGTTTACTTATGGAAATTCTCAATTTGTTTCTGGGAATTCAGTGCAAGATCTGGCAGCCTTGTCTAAGTCATTCAGTCACGTAGGCTGCTGAATCCATACTCAGTCTCAATAAAATCAGATGCTTGCATGTGCACAGGTCCCCTTCTGCGGCATCTATCACAATGCTGCTTTCTGCAGAAGGCTCAATTGTGGAATCCAAGATTTTTTCATGCAAGATCCTGCTGACTAAAACATCATGCTTCACTAGCAAACATTCAGAAATGTCAAGGTGATAGTTTGTCACAGCCCTGCATGTAAATCCTCACAGGACAACTGAAGGGGAGACAGTTTTGTGCCAAGCCGCCTCAAAATACAGAACATTTCTGGCTAGCCTGTATCTTCCACTCGAAGTGTATTAAAAAGCGGTGTTCTTCCTGTCATTTGAACAGAATACACTTTCCCAAGAATGTCTTACACAATACTGTTTCTGAGCACAAAAGTATTTATGGTTCTTCCATATCTTCACAATGGAGAAAATAATTTAAGAAATATGTTTATATGCTTAAGCTCAGAAAGATTATGTAGAAAGGATTTGTTGAACTCTCGCAGACACAAGGACAACACAACATTTAAACGCTAAAAAAAGAAAATTTTTTTTGGACTTAAGGGTTGAATAAGGGTATTCCCAGCCTGAGTACTAAATCCACTCAGATATGATGTGGATTAACTTAGCTCAAATTATCAAAGTTGTAAGTATAACAAATGTATTATCTATTAAAAAATTTAATATCTTGTGTCTTCCTCTCTGCTATCTTTTAACAATTGAGAACTAAATTTAGAAAAATTAAAAGTATCTTTTCATTATTAGTACTAGGTGCATAACCTTGTCATACTGGACATTTTCCCCTTTAAATCATTGCCATTTTTTAATCACATTAAAAGTCCTCATAATTTGTCTGATAGCCTAGTATGACAGAAATTATAAATCTTTCCTAAATATTTTACTACATATTTTACTACATATTTTACGCAAGAAGCAAAAATTTGATTTTAACATCAGAAATTTGTTTTAAAAGGCAATACCATTTCACTGGAAAAAAAGAAAGTTAAACTGAGAGATTTTTAAAAATTTCTAAGGAACTCTTTGAGTATGCAAAGGCTGAAAACAATCAACAGTAAGAACAGTAACACTTATGAACCAAGATGCACAAGTCAGAGACATAGACATATCTAGTTAGAAAGCATTTTCTAAGGTATTATATCTGTGACCCTCTACGTCACTCTTGGGCAGAAGCTTTTTTCCTATGGAGTTTGCACAAGAAATGCAAATATATAAAGTTCATTCATCATCTAACTAACATTCAAGTAATGAGAACAGATAAATAGAGAGAGATGAGGAAAGCAATGGGTTTTAATTTACTGATTCAAAATTTATTTTAATTGGTGTTTTTAATAAAGATCTTCTTTTTCTTATAAAGCTAACAATACTCAGTGCTGATAGGACTAAATATTCATAGAATCATAGAATCATAGAATGGTTAGGGTTGGAAGGGACCTTCAAAGGTCATCTAGTCCAACCCCCCTGCAAGGAGCAGGGACATTCCTGACTAGATCAGGTTGCTCAGAGCCTCATCCAGCCTGGCCTTGAACGTTTCCAGGGATGGGGCCTCCACCACCTCTCTGGGCAACCTGTTCCAGTGTTCTATAACTCGCATTGTAAAAAATTTTTTCCTAATTTCCAATCTAAATCTACCCCCCACTATTTTAAAACCATTACGTCTCGTCCTATCGCAACAGGCCCTACTAAACAGCCTTTCCCCGTCTTTCTTGTAGGCCCCCTTGAGGTACTGGAAAACCGCTATCAGGTCTCCCCGGAGCCAGTACTCCAGGTGGGGTCTCACCAGGGCAGAGTAGAGGGGGAGAATCACCTCCCTCGACCTGCTGGCCACGCTTCTCCTGATGCAGCCCAGGATGCGGTTGGCCTTCTGGGCAGCAAGGGCGCACTGCCTGCTCATGTTAAGCTTCTCATCCACCAGCACTCCCAAGTCCTTCTCCTCAGGGCTGCTCTCAATCCATTCTCTGCCCAGCCTGTATTTGTGCCTGGGACTGCCCCGACCCATGTGCAGGATCTTGCACTTGGCCTGGCTGAACTTCATGAGGTTTGCACGGGCCTACCTCTTCAGCCTGTCAAGGTCCTTCTGAATGGCATCCCTTCCTTCCAGCATATCAACCACACCGGACACCTTGGTGTTGTTTGTGAACTTGCTGAGGCAAGCTCATGGCATCCATGAACCAGAAAAAGCTGTGTCTCATGGTATATTTCTATATCGCTCTGACAGAAAAGAATGTCCCTACATCATTAAACCATACTGGAAGAACTGCAGGGTAGATACAGGTAACACTATGTCAGATGGAGTGCCATGAGTTTCTGCTTCAGTTTGGAAACATTGGAATGGGCCAACATTCCTGGAGGCATGAATAGATCACAAGGTGACAATGAGCCATGAATGAGATACAGGGACATGTATTCTTGTGTGTCAGGCATGGTACTTCCACCGGAAAGGCAAGCATTGTGCAAAGACCTAGTGAGAAGTCACCTGTACCACTAGGGAAATTTCTCATTCCTCAGGTTCAAGAAAGATAAATTCCATCTGGGGTGAAGGCAAAAAAAAATTACTAAGCAATTGATTATGGGCATGGAGGTCCTATAGACAACAACAAGTAGAAGGAGCAAGACAAAGGCTGAGAGGGCTGCCATCACGTTCAAGAAAGATATCAAGGGTGAAGACCATAAGAAAAAAGGACTTCTTGTAGGGCAAGGAAAAAAGATGATCAAGAACACCAAGCAATTCAGGACTTCTTTCCAAGAAGACCACCTCACCATAGGGAACGTAGTAGCAAATGTTCCTTGGTGCATTGGTGAGGAATGGTGAGGAAATCCTGCATGCTCTCTACATCTCTGCAAAATTCATGCAGAGGTAACAAAAAGCTTTTCTTTCATCTCTGGCATCCTCACATCCAAAGGAATGTCTATGGTATAAATCCCTTTGTTTACATAGTCTGGATGTCCAGACGAATTTACAGGGGAGCCCAGCAGACCTGTGCCCAGTGCAAGGCCACCAATGGCAGAGACAGCCCCCTGGGTCTCGTGGGCACAGAGACTGCCTCAGGGCCAGCAAGCACCCCAAAGGCTTTCCTCTGCAGGATGCTGGGCAGCAGAGGGGTCAGGCGGGGCTACGCAGGGCCTGCCAGCCCCTTCACCAGCTTTGGTGACCTCCTCTGGATGCATTCAAGTACCTTAACATCCTTGTTAAATGATGGGCCCCATAACTGCACACAATACTTAGGGTGAGGCTGCACCAATGCTAAGTACAGCTGGATAATTGCCTCTTTTGACTGGCTGGTTATGGTGTCTCTAATGCACGACAGGATGCAGTTTGCCCTCTCATCTGCCAGGACAGACTTCTGTTCAGACAGTTCTTTACCCAGTGCACTGGCTACCTGCTCAACTTGTCCAGAAGGATGCTGTGAGTGACAATATTAAAAGCATACTAAAATGCAGAGAAAATACATCCACTGCCTTCTCTTTATCTACTAGGTGGGTGACTTAATCATAGAAAAATATTAAGTTAGTTACATAAGATTTTCTCTTTGTAAACCCATGTTAACTGAGCCTGATGATTGCACTGTCCTTCAAACGCCTCTCAATAGCACCCAGTGTGATACACACTACTTTAATCTTTTCAGACGGTAGAAACTTTAGAGGGGTTTTTCCAGTGTTTTGTCAGTAATGACACTCCACATTCCTATTACCTTCTGAAGATTATTATTCTGCTGCTGCCTGGAGGCACTCTGCTACCTGTACATTCTCTTGAGGATAATTAGTGCATTTATGTGTCCACAGTTATACAACCTGATTCATGAGAGCCTAAACAACCTTAGTATTAGTGGACAGTGTGGCTTATTTCACTCAGATTAGGCTGAAAAAGTAAGATAGCCTGCAACATTGCTTATTTTTAATTGCAGCAGACACATTTTTTCTAAAAGTGTTTTTCCGTTCTTTACTCACACTTTCTCCTTCCCTCTATTAAACTGTAAGAAAGGAAAAAACTTCCATACGCATAGACCATGACTTGTTAAAAGAACTCTTTTTCCTTATCAAATAATGCATTAATCTGCTTGTGAAACTGCAATGCAATGTTGTTCTCAGAACTTCCCTAGTCTCCAGTGAAGTGCAAAACCATACTTTACTTGTTTGGGATGTACATCTACACACTTTCATGTCTTCTTTTACTAAAATAAAATTCAGAGCATATTTTTGCCAAAATATATATTTGCTCTCTCGCTATGGAACTATTTCCCAAACTGCTGAAAGGAAACAATAATTGCCATGCTGTTATTTCCTATCTAGATTTAGATGTAGAAGGACCAACATTTCAGGTGTTTCCTCATTTATGGAAATACATAAAAATCAGCTATTACAAACTGACTGATTGAGGTCTTGCTGTAGATTACAGCCTATGGATTTCTGATTACTGACTTTGGCAATAATCAAGAATCTAAATAATCACAGCTTCTAAAATGTGTGTAACACAGATGTTTCCTACTGAAAGTTTGTTTCTAGATAATGTTAAACTAATTATCAAAGCAATATTTCATTTTGGGGAGAAGGTCAATATTCCTGGGGAAAAAAAAAATCAATGCCCATTAGACCTCCAGTGACACTTACTTATAATTTGAAGAGAAGATTAGTGGTTTATTCCTCATTAACTTTCAGTCACACTCCAAAATATCGGGTAACATATATTCACAACAAGGAGACAAAGCCAGAGAATTCAGAGGTCAAAGTCTCTCATATTGAAACTAAGAATCACTACATTGTTTCAAGTACTCATTTTGAAAAACCTTACAGCACATTGCCAATCTAAAAATGTAAAAATTGTGTATGTTCTTTCTCAATAGAGTTGTATTATCTGTATATTCTGATGCAATTAATGCCTCGTCTAGTGACAAGAGTATGTAAGGTTGTATTTCTTCTACTGCCTTTACAGAACTAAGAGGCAACAGATTGTGAGCTGGATCTAAGTCCCTCCTATGGAATAACTGAAGGTTTATAAGAAAACCTTTTCCTATCTGATATTCTGGAAGGAATAGAGGCTGTACACTTGTAAAAGTAAGGACACAGTGTTTGTTTGAAGGTGAAATTAAAGAAGAATAGAACTTTTCTCTCACATGAGTAAAAATTGATATAATTAAGATTAATCTTCTAAGTGCAAATTGAACTTTATTGCTACTGGAAATCATTAGGAGAAGGCAAATACAATCAAACTAGGTTTTCCTGCCTTTTTCCTAAATCTAACAAAGTTTATGAAGGAGGTGGTAGGTAGATACATGATAGTCATGGTAAACTCTGTCAGTTTCTCTTTGCAGATTCTAAAGAAAGCATGCATTGAGCTAAAAAGCATGCATTAAAAATCAGAGACAAATAAGCTCAAATGGTCATTATTCATCCTGATATACGATTTGTAAATCTATACCTCTCTCTTTTAAAGAAGCTGTGAACAGCAAGAAGCACATTAGATCCTAAAACTAGACAAAGAACTCACATAAAGTGCAGCAGAGTAGTGTTACCTGAAGATCATGATGGAGATGAGAAGTAATAAGGAAAATGAGCTTCTGTTCTCAAAGGCTTCAAGAACCATTTACCAATAGAGTAATATTTTTCCAGAATCTAGGAACTCTGCACAGCAGGTCAGCCTTTGGTAGGCTGTAAAGGTTAATTAGTTGGGGATTAAAATATAGCTGATACAATAAAGCTAGAAGGTATGATATTGTTAATTATAACCCTAACAATTAATTTCAAAATAGTTTTGTAACTGTTTCATCACTGTAAATAATTATTTTTAAGTAAATACATTAATTCATCTTTTCTTCTTATCTAACGATAAAATTGATGCTCTAGTCTGACATTTGCCAGGCCATAGCATTCCCTTGGGCACTGAATATCTTTTTGCCAAAAGAAGTCTGGCAGATTTCTAGGGTATTTACCATGCAATGAGAGATACAACTTTCTAGTATTTTTGGTTAATTCTCCAGGGACCCAGTTGTAGCTGTATGAAACAAATTATTGTGGAGTAGAGGCATCATCTTCTGTGAACGGCAGCTTAAGCCTCTGACAATTAACAAGATAGTGGATACAGAGCTTGGAGGTTTTGTTGTGTCTTTGAAAGATGAAGAGCCTTCCTGTAACAATGTCCTATTCTGAAAAGCAAATTATTTCATGATCTTAAAATGGCAAATGTGCCTAATCAATTTACATGATTGGAGAGATAATAAGAATTAAAGTTATTATTTCAGATTTATTTATTTGAAATTTTTCCTTCTGTAGATGTTTATTTTCAGTTTATAATTTCTACTATGTCTCAGTCCCAGAATACATTTCTCCATCTCTCTAGACTGTTATTTTCACTGTCATACTATATATTATGACCAGACCTGTATGAAACAAAGCCATTTTGATTCACAAAGATTTAATGCAAACATTTTTCTCTGTTTCACTTCAAGGAGTTCATCCCTTGAGTTTGCCTTTGAATTTCAACTTCAAAGGAACCTAAAACCATGATGTGAAATTCAGTCGAGGCTGCAAAGCCTTGCTTTGTTTCAGGTCAAAAGCTCACGAAAGTGTTAAATTCTCTGACCAAAACAAATTGGTTCACTGAAAAAAAACCGTTCAGTAACACAGAATTACCTTGTTCCTTTAAGTTCAGCAAAACTCAAACACATTAAAATCATCAGCTATGGAGTTGCAATCCCCACTAACGTAGTCTGGATTCCAACCTGTCTGAGAAATGCCCTGTTTTACCCAGTGCACAAACATGCATTGAGAAAATAAATGCATATTTACTGTAGAGTATAATAACATACTGTACAGTATATTATATAAATAATCTTATATTTAAGTAAAATGGTACTGAAGACATGCTATCTGCATTTAAACACTTTTCTACTCCATAGAATCAAGACATCTGCTAAATTTTACAGCCTTTCATACAACCTGCAATGCTGTTCAATATTGCTTTCAGTTACACACTAGTTATAACTCCAACTTCCCTCCTCCCTCAGCATCTTTTCTGTACTGCTGCTGCCACAAACATCAGAACTCAAAAGTGAAAGGCAGCACACCAAGCATGTCTGAGTACACACACACACTGCACAAGTAGGAAAGGGCAGATACGGTCAGTATCATCATAGCAGAGCTGAGGCCCGAGACTTCACGACAGTGTAAGTACAACCTTTGGCAAGCTTCAACAAATCCCCTCGTTATTTGCAGCTATACCTAATATTGTGAACATGGTTGGAACATGCCCTTGTAAATACTGATAGCTATTGGCTGCTCAAAAAAGGCAGTTAAGGCTGTCTCACTCTATAGCTTGATGCTATAATTTTTTATTTTCACTCATTTTTGTGCCATTAAATTCTGTACTCTAGAAAGGCATAACACTTCACATATTCTGACAGGCTATCTATCAAGTGAATGACTTTCTGCTCACATTTCTTTTGTAAGAAAGACAACTTCTAAAAGTATAGCAACACACATGCTTAAAACTGGAATTATGTTCTTTAAACACAAAAATGAAACAAAATAAAAGCTTAGCCATTCAAGTTAGAAACTTTGCCTGAATTTAAAAAAGTAAACATTCTCTAACAATGTCTCTCCAAATGACCTCGACAGCTGTAATTCCATACGCTTTATCCATTCCATAGCTAAAGATGGGACAATATTCTCCAAATCCCCCTTTTGATACTGCAGCCCAGCAGTGTCTTTTACTTGCCCTCTTGCACAGTTTTATCCATAAAAGGCAGGTGAAAATCCTATTAAGAGAAATGTTTACAACTCCTTGGATTATTATTTCTTTCCTCTGTAATAAAACTCATTTGAGAAAAGTGATGTCATCCATTTATTCTTGCTACTTCTCTTTGGGACTCAAGAAGAAAGCTGAACTATGTTAGATTATGTCTTAAAAGCTCATCTGCACTCTCACAAAGGAGCACAGACAAACAATGGCAGGAGGAGGAGCCCAAATAATACTCTGCCCAGCCATCCAGTGTCCAGGCATCAGCAACTGCAGATTCTGGGATCCAGGGCCAGCCACTGAGTGCCTGAGCTGAGCTGCTGGAGGGATCCAGTCTGTGTGGATATATATTCTGCTCAGCCAGAGAGGGGAGCTGGATGAGGCTGCTGGTGCTGTGTTCATGGGCATGCTCTGCCTACGATCTGTATAGCCAGCCATGTATATATGTGTATGTGGTGTATATGGGCTCTGTGGGTGCATGCCTACTGGGAATACATTTATGGCCTCGCTGCTGGTTGGACCTGGGGGAACGCAGCAGCAGTAGTCTCACCTCAAGCAGGCTGTTGGATCCAACATGAAACAGCCTCCTCTAATAGTTTATACTTATTTTCTGAGGCTGACTAGATAAAATATACTTACTTAACTGAGCTTCCATCCCTGCATTTCTGCAGTTAAACATCTTAACAGCCTATCACATGCATAAGAATAATATTTTCCAAGTGGCTGTAACAGATTAGCCAAAGCTCCAAAAAATACTATACTTTCAGAAAAATAGATGAAATATTCTTCTTTTTTTTTAACTGATATACCCCATCATTATAAATTCTGTGTTTTGTTTCGCAAGATTAGATGCAACCACACCATCACTATGCACATTCACTCTTGGTGGAAAAAGGGCTGCCCATGAAATTTCTCCTCCAAGAATTAGTACTTAAAATATCTCTCTTTAATAAACATTCATTTGCCATTTAACTCTTTCAGTTTTACCCAGTTCAGTAGCCAGACCATGGAAAACTTTGCCATTCAATACATACAATATATATACAGTTATTATATAAAATACATTTCCTCTTACATTAATACAATGTTCAAAAATAGAATAGGTTTTTGTTGAAATTCAGACAACTGTGAATTGTCAAAATTTTCTCCTTGGTTTGGGTTTTTTGGTTAAACACGAAAGAATTCTGCAATTATCTTCATAAAATTTTACAAGGCTGTAGTTAAGGTAAATAGTAAAATAACATAAATTTCCATCTCTATAAATCCTGGCATCAATTTTAACTTTTCACCTGTTCAGAAGCATTTTTACTCTCTTTTATTAAGTGGTTGTTTGCTAAAGAAGAAAGGGAGAAAAGTAAGGATTAGATATGTTTCCTGCATCTTCTAGATATTTTAGAACACACTTCACAGATGAAAATCCCACTTTTAGCATACAAGAGAAGAAACAGAAGACACATGTCGCTGACTCAGCATACATTGTTCAGAATCTACAAAAAAAGAACAATTGTATATTTTTCTCTTCTTTCTGTGCTTTAATAATATAGGGCATGTGGAGCTCATAAGAGATATTCTTATTCGAGAAACTCATAACAACAGAGTAAATAATTGGATTTTAGGATGGCCGATAATCAGTACATAAACACGCTTTGGGATTAGCAACCTGAACCAGTGTCTATCCAGCAGCAGTCAGCAGCTCTCCTCGGCAGCTTAGAACAGATTGACTGTGTCCATTTGAAATTCTAGTGTGCAATTGGCGAGAATGTGTTTGCTCAGTACACCCAACTAAGATGGCTGTACTGCTTTCATCCTTTCCATGGTGCAGAACAGTGCTATGTAAATACATCCCTATGCAGCACGATTAAGCCAACATCTCAGTTCAAAAAAATGTTTTAGGAAGACTTTGACTTTTTATCTCAACCAAAAGACATCAGTGTCTTGCCTACTCCATAGCAATTTTGAAACTGTAAGGATGTAAGAATGGCTTACAGTTATGACAAGTGGCGCCACTGTATCCAGTTCCATCACAAGTGCACTTGAAGCTGTCCCACGTCTGGGTGCATTTGCCACCATGTTCACAGTGATTGGGCACACACCTGTCAGGACAAGATGCAAAGACAGAAAGAAAAACCTAAATGAGCATAAAGATTCACACACAGCTAAATTGTGAGCTGCCCAAGCAGTGTATCATGTACTTGCCTGGTAATTAATCCTTGTTATTTCAGGCAGATTAACAGAATTTATATCTGAACACACAACTGCACAAAAGATGATTAATCGAGGCTCTGCTGTAGCCCTTTTACAAACACCAAAAAAGCACAGTAAAGGTGGAATACATTCATAAATTAGGGTTCTAAGCTACATAAGACTAGTACTTAGCTGTCAAAACAAAAAGAACATCACAAGTCACACCTCCTCCTGCTGTGCAGCTAGCATCATGCCTCAAAGACTCCAGTTCCACAAGTGATGGAAAGTTAAAGAAACAATGCCAGTGAGTTACTATTTATCTTTCTGTTGCCAGTAATGGGAAAAAAAAAAGTGGAGGCAGATTGCCTACTGGCTAGGATCAAAATTACAGATGCTGCATTATTAAAACAAACAACAGGCTTCAGTATAAAAGGTATAAAAGCTTTTTCTTCACAGGGATTTGTGCCAAGTGTTGTTCACCTTTCTTCCACCCACCTGGTATTCTCAAGCTACACTGTGGCTGGAGAGTGGAAGGAATGCAAAAGAAAAAGTGGAACAGAAAAAAAAAAAACAAGTTATAACAGAACATACATTTATTGTTTGAAATATTATCTAAATGTGATTTCAAAGATTTTAGTTCGGATAGTTTCTTTTCTATCAAAGACAGTTTAAAATGGGAATTAGCATGTACTTTCACCTTTGAAACTATTAAATTTCTTTTATTTGAATGGGCTTTGAAATATCATTTAAAATAATCTTTTTTTTTAAAAAAAAAATAAATTAATTACAGTCAGACTCAGTACAAGCTCTGCATTTTTAATAAAGAACTAAAAGAGCTTTTCTTTCATGTTGAGTTGACCAACTGTAATTTACAAACTACAGTTTTTTATGATGACATTAAAAATAAATATTAGGAGATCCTCTATTGGACAAACAAATTAAAATATTTTCATAAATGCACCACAGATTAACTATGCTAATCTCTAAGATAAATCTGAAGTTCATCATACTATGTGATAGTTAACAATAATCTGCTCCATAACACCCAAGGAAAGGGTTTCTTTCCTACGTAGCAATTTATTGAAACTGAAAGTATCTGAGTGAACTCCCTGTCAGTTATGGTCTCATATCTGCTCAAGTTCCAATTAACAGCATTGCTATATATGACTCAACTACCAAGAATAAATCTACGTCATAATAAGCAGTAGGGATTTGAACATTGTGTACTCACATTTATAAATGATTTTTTTTGTTCTATACATGGCAGTACAAGTATCTCAGCGTATATCATCAGTCTGTAGTACTCAAGGCTACTCCTTTCTTTTTCAAAAAGATCAGAAAATACTGACTTGGTTAAAAACAGTGCTTAAAGAAATGCTCTTCTAAAGCAAGAAACAAAGCATTTAATTTTTTTTTTGTTTTCATAGTAAAATACAGTGAAACTATCTGAGGCAATTTTTGCAGCTCAATAAACTGTGTTCTCAACATGGTTTAAGTGAATTCATTTAGTTTCCTAAGTGTGACAGGCTAAGTGCACAGATAGAGCTGATTACTGCTATTCAACTAATAGGTGATGACTTTTTGTTACGGCTCAAGTTGCTTCAGGGCAGGTTTAGACTGGATATTAGGAAAAACTTCTTTACTGAAAGAGCAGTCAAGCACTGGCACAGGCTGCCCAAGGAAGTGGTGGAGTCATCATCCCTGGAGGTGTTCAAAAAACGTGTAGATGTGGCACTTCAGAACATGGTTTAGTAGGCGCGGTGGTGTTAGCTTGATGGTTGGACATGATGATCTTAGAGGTCTTTTCCAACCTTAAAGATTCCATGTTCTCAACACCACAGAATAAAAACAAGAGCATATAATAGCACATTTCTAAACATTCAAACAATTTACAATTTATATGAATCCATAGCTGGTGAGTACAAGAGCAGGGACAGCATAAAAGTAACTTTCATTCAAGGTTATAAACATCTACAAAAGTTCATAAATCTGAACAGTTTTGTATTTTTTCCACTCTTTCAAAATAACTGCTTTTGATTTATTTTCTTCTTAATTTATATTTGAATACCCAGTACTTTAAAAGTATTTTCCAACGACCAAACTAAACATTTTTCTATGTGATTTTTGCCAGCTATTTATATGAAGTCTTACAAGCAATGGTAGCAACTAGTTTCACATTTTAGTGCAGAATAACTTAATTTTATTGTAGCATAACTAGCAAAGATACTGCATTATGGACTATATAACTGAGGTAAACGACTTAATCTAGGAAAATATGAAAAACAGATATTTATGTGCATCATTCAATGAAGCATATTAAGTCATAAAACCAGAGGCGTTCAGTAAACTCCTTGATGTTAATATTAAACTTCTGGTATGATGGTTGAACTAGCCTAGTCTACATCTGCAAAATTTCTTTTTTACTTGTCTGCTTTTCCCTGTTCCAAATGTGATGTAGTAGAAATAAGGAGTAAATAATATCTTCATAATAGTGCTAACTGGAGTTTAAATCAGACTATAAGATCATTTCCTTAAGTCTTCCCTCCACTATCAATTTTATTTTAGTTTATGCTGTAAGATAGAACTCTAAGATTTATTTTCTATGAAATCCGTTAGCAAACATCTGTAACATAATCTGCTGCATATCTGTGCACTTTTTGGACAAACATTACCCATTATAAATGAGTTTACAGGAAATTTTAGGTAACCAGAACGTAAAAAATACCAAAAAACTCCTTTTGAATTCAGCAGAGGTATCAAGAGGAATATAATTTCAAACTCTAAACTCCATTATATTTCAAACACTTTTCTTGCCATAGAGTGATGGTAAGGTACAAATATTGGTAAGATAGAAGGTACCTTGCCTATGTATTTCACTATACATCTTGCTAAGAAATTTGTATTTTAAAAATTATTTAAGTATATGAAATTATATAATTTCTCCAGCAGGTCAAGGGAGGTGATTCTCCCACCTCTGATCTGCTCTCGTGAGACTCCACCTGGAATACTGCATCCATCTCTGGATCCCCCAACATAAGGACATGGACCTGTTGGAGAGAGTCCAGAGGAGGGCCACAAAGATGATCAGAGGGCTGGAGCACCTCTCCTGTGAGGACAGGCTGAGAGTGTTGTGGCTGTTCAGCCTGGAGAAGAGGAGGCTCCCGGGAGACCTTATAGAAGTCTTCCAGTACCTAAAGGAGGCCTACAGGAAAGACAGGTAGTAACTCTTTATCAGGGCCTGTTGTGATAGGATAAGGGGTAATGGTTTTAAAATAGAGGGAGTTCAATTCAGATTAGATATTAGGAAAAAATTTTTTACAGTGAGATTGGTAGAACACTGGAACAGGTTGCTCAGAGAGGTGGTAGATGCCTCATCCCTGGAAATGTTCAAGGCCAGGTTGGATGGGGCTCTGAGCAACCTGATCTAGTTGGGGATGTCCCTGCTCCTTGCAGAGGGGTTGGACTAGATGACCTTTGAAGGTCCTTTCCAACCCAACTTATTCTATGATTCTGTGATTCTACTTTATGCTTATAATTCAGTATATACACAAAATGTATACACTCAAAACCAACATGTGCTCTACTGGCAGTTAATTTATATTAAAAGACTATGTTTCTAGGCAATTCCATTCTTTAGTCTCCTTTTAGGAAAATGCGGCATTATATAAAGAAAAAATTAACTTAAAAACCACACTTTCATCCTGAATCAGGCTCTGAAGTTAGAAACTGGTAGAAAACAGAGAACTAGAAGTAAGTTCCTAGGCACTGAGTTGTGTCCCTTCCCACTGTAGACATCTATAAGTACTGCTGCCTACAAAATCTTGCTCACTCCATTTTGAGAACTTTCTTGCCTTATGGGTCCTTCTGAAAGGCAGGTCTAGAACTTCATCCCTTCAAGTCTCATATGCTTTATTTCCACTCCAAATTTATCTATAGAGAGTTTAGAGATTCTGTTTTGTTTGGTATTTGATTAAGTAACATTGACTTATGTCTTAAACAACTTCTGTTCTTATTTGGGATTTACATATGATGACTTTGTAAAGAGCAATCATACGTCTCTCGGTCTATATTATTATGAAAACAAGTCTCCTTTTGGAAAACAGATTTTCTATTTTTGTTCTTCCTCGTAGCTCTGTTCCCACTTGCAGTTGTGATCTAATAAGTATTCTGGAGGAGGTCTTGCTAATGTTTTGTGACTTCAAAGTTGATACACAACTTTTTATTTCTCTACTGAAATTATTTTGCTTGATACATAGCATTTTCCTGACTACCTCAGAATAGTGGCTCAAAATCATCCTGAGATTTCTCAATATATTAAATATCTGCAATACATTCCCATCCTTCTCTTCAATCACTTACAACCCACAAGCTCCATCTTTATACAGAAAATCTTGTCATTGTCAACAGCATTGCTTTGTATGCATTCAAACTTTTCGGCTTATTTTTCTAGGCTCAATCTGTATCATCAGCACATTTCATCAAGAGATCCCTAATTCTGAGCCAAGGTCAAAGCATTAAACAGGATCAGCTCTGGCATTAATCTCTCAGCAGCTGTAGTCTCTCAGATAGCTGTTAACCTCCCAGTATAAGTTGTGAGGCAATTCCATTTGCCAGTTCATAACTCACTTTGCAATTCCTCTGTCAAACCTCATCTTCCCTAGTTTAGGTAAGAATTTCCATCATTACTCTTATCAAATGTTTTATTGACATCTGACGAACTAGATCTATTGCATTTCTCCTGTCTGAGAAAAAACTACTGTGCTTTATCAGAGGAGGAGATAAGGTTAATCCTGAACAAGTGACTGTTGATAAACATCTGCTACATTTTACTCTACCTTCCATTTACTTCAAGGTATTTAATTACTTCTTCCTTAATTTCTTCAATACAAAACCATGGGTTGGTTTGTTTTTTGAGGGGGTGTTTTGGTGGTTTTTTTTTTTGTTGGTTTTTTTTGGTTTTTTTTTAGGGCTGCAATATGACATGTTAGTATTATGAAACTGGGCTATCTTGACAATTATTATCTAATCAGTTTTATTTATTCATAGTGCATGCTTACTCTGTTATCATCTTAAGTAACTGCTATTCCTTAATTTCTCTATTATTTGTGGATTCATTAGCAATGTTTAATCTGAGGAATATTAGCAATATTCCTCAATAAAAACTAAAATAGATATTGTTGCCTTGCTTTCAGCTGTGGTAGAAGCCAACTCACAGATCTCCTTTTATCTTAAACTTTTATCTTATAACTACATCTTCTAGAATACCTCTTTTTTTTCCAGGCCTCCACAACACAGACCAAAGAAATAGACCAAATTTCCATTCCTAAATAAAACTCATTCCATTCTATTCCTTTCCTGATGATGTTCAACAATGTCCTCCTTATTAAAAGTACATAATGTATTTCTCCAAATCACCACTTGGAAAACTGCTCTTTTACACTTTACACATAGTTAATACTGGTTAAAGTTATATGTAACTAATCTGTTTTAATCAATTGTCTATGTTTTAAAACTACATATTCCAACTCTGATCTTCCAGCAGGATGAGGGAAAACTGTATGTCACAGTTCTTTCCTCACTGTCTGCCCAGATATACTTTGCACAAGAAATGCAAATGGTCTATCCATACGGTGAAGGTTTAACATTGCCTGAAGCTTTAACACTTCTTCAGAGATGCTATATACTAACATCTAGTACACCACTAAGCTTCTCCCCATCCCTAGACTATCCAAGAGAGAAAACTGGGAACAGGATGATCACATAGTCGGCAGCAAATAGTGTTTCCCAAATTTGCTCCCATCTTTGAAGCAACCAAGGTCAGCACTGTGGTTCAGACGTATTATTTTATTGTCAATCAGGATACTTCCACTTCTCATTTTTACTAAGTGTCTTTCCCCCATCACATGAGTGAATATACAGATGTCAGATTACAGGGAACAGTCTCTGAGTCCCAATGAAATAAGGCAACCAGGAGCAGAACGAGGTATCTGGCCGAAGTTCTGCTGCCTCTACCAGAAATACATAGGGAACAGCTTATGCCAAACAAATTGGGACTCATATGACATGTTTCTTCTGCATGAAGACATGAAACTGTGAGATGCTGTTCTTTTGAGGACTGGAAGTGATAAACAGAAAATATTTTGAGAAACTACATTGAAATAAAAACATTTAATACAACTAGAGCATGTGAGAAGTCCAACACTGAGGTAGGAATGTCCAAGGCACGGCGGGGAAGAGTCTCGTCAGACAGCAATTCTGCAAAAAGGAATCTGGGGAATTCCACATATGGTGTAATGATCCTAAGTCAATCCACCAAACTACTGCCAACAAGAAAAACAAAAAAAAATAAAAAGAAGAAAAAGAAAAGGGATCTCTTAATGTGGGTATAAGCAGGAGAGTGATATGAAAGACTCATGAAGAAATCCTCACATCATATTCAGCAGAAGCGAGAAATGGCTGATTTTCAACTGCACAAAAAGTTGTTGGAAACAGGAAGGTTACAAACTGTTATAAATGCCCACAGGGAATGGGGAAAGAAGCAATGAGGTTCATCAGTGGTAAAAGGTATTTTAAGAACAACTCAAAATAAAATACATCAGGAATGACTTAAGTATGTTTGGTCCACCTGAAGGCAGGAGAATGGCCTCAGAGACCTCTCCAGTCTCCTTTTTAATCCAGATATTTTCATATCCCATAATAAAGAGAAAGCATTTATTTCAATCTCTTAATTTTGCATTATATGACTATATTTTCTTAGTGTTGTGACTGTGCTATTTAACCTCTGTAAGTCAACGGGTTTTGGTCACTACCTCAGTCTTTTTAAACGACTGTATCCTCCAGGGCAGGGATATTTAATACATTAACTGGCTTCCCCAGGCAAATTGTGCCCAAGGTGTACAGTAACTGACTCCGATTCTTAGGTTTAGAGTTCATTTGAGCAGGAAGATAAAAAGTTATTTTGTGCAGGAAGCCAAGCTTCAGATGGCCACAAACAGACTGTCAAATACAGTCCCTCAGGACTGAAGAACCACCACAAATCTCAGCATTCTCCACTGTATAGTACAGATCTTTCCCTTTCTGTCCCACCATTTTCTTTCCTTTCCTGCTTCCCCTTCACACTTCCCATCTCTACTCTAAGTGCAAAATACAGCTTGTCTGTAGATATAACCTAAATATAAACTCTCTGTATATATAAACTAGAAACAACCAAGCCAAGGAACACCACCAAAGCAAAACATTCACCTGTCCAATTACTCCTCCACTTGAGAGGTCAAAAGGAAGGAATGAACTACACACAAGAGATATTTGACATGTCTACTGTACCCAAATCAGACTAAAATTACCCATTCCATAGAGAGTCCTTGATTTTCAGAGTGTCCTAAATAAAAGTAAAAACTGCTGATTTGACCTTTAAGATTCTTTCTTGTTTCTTATAATGTAACAAGTGCCTAAAGTGACTTTGAGATTTTCAGCAACAGGATTTAGATCTCATATAAGGCAACACAAAGGGCAGATGGGAGGGATTGTGAAATTAATTCAGATTCACAATAATCCCCAAACAAGTTTAATTTGCTGCTGACTTCTAACCTAATTGTGCATAGATGCATATAATTAATAATGGCAGAACTAAACAATCCTTCTTGAACCAAGAAGGACCTCGACTTTCTTTATCACTTACTTTAATAGAAGGCCTTCATGTTTCTTTGGTGGACATTATCAAACTTGTTCTGTCACAAGATCAAAACACAATGCTTGCCACTTTTAAAGACTGTGATTTACAAAAAGCAAATCAATATTAAAATACGCAGTGACATTTGGTTAAGCAAAGTTCCTTTAGGGCATATGCCTAGAAAAGGCCGCTAAACAGTTTTTCAGTGTTATCTTCAGACCTATAAGGTGCTATTCTAAGCTGTTTGCATTAGAACAATTAATGCAGGACTAATGTATAAGGAAAAATGCAGCAGTTAACTCATTTGTGTTAAGTGATCCTCCTGGATTTACACAGTTTTTATTTTGTATATGACAATGTAGGGACGACTTATTCCTTTCCTTTCTATCACTTATGATTTTCAGAGCACTTCACAAATTAGCTTCTGGAAATGAAATTATGCTGGTTCCACTCTAGCAATCACAGGAGCTAGGCAACCAATTTTTCTGCATTTGTTGCAGAAAACCTCCTGCATCCATTATGCATATCCTAGGATCTATGGTGGCTGATGGCTGAACATCTACTTCTGTCCAACCCACACTGTTGCCACTTTTGGTGAAGCAAGACAGGGGAGGGTTAATCAACTGCAGCTGCTAACAAGAGGGAAATTCCCAGCCCCGATATCCCTTCTGTCAGTTCCTAGCAATTGCTTCATGTTAAAGGAGACCAGCTCTGCATGGAGCTGTGGCGAGAGGAAATGGTATATTGGGCAGCACTTGTTTAGCTATTCTCCATCTCCTCCAGGTTGAGGGAGAACAAGATAAACTGAGTGGAAATTGCCCATGGGCTACTGTTGTAGTTTAGCCTCAGTCACCACACAGTTTCTCGCTCACCCTCCCCATCCCCAGTGGGATGGGGGAGAAAAATTGGGAAGAAAGGAAAACTCGTGGGTTGAGATAAAGACAGCTTACTAGAATAATAACAAAATATAAGGAGATATATATATATATGTATATAATGAACAACACATGATTTCTCACCACCCGATGTCCGAATGACTGATACAGCCCATCCCGAGCAGCGACCACGGAAACAAAACCAAGCAGCAAGCAAAGGAGCGAAAAGGGAGCCAGCAAGGTAGAAGGAATGATGCCAGCGAGCAACCAAAAGAGACGAGATGGAGAAATGGAAGAATGGATGCCCCCTTGCATGGGCAACCCCCACTTACACACTGAGCATGACGTTTATGGCATGGAATACTCTCTTTGGCCAGTTTGGGTCAATTATTCTGTCTGTCTTTCTCCCACCTTCCTGCATCTGCACATTAGCGAGAGCTGGAAAGCCAGACAGTGTCCTTGGTCTCATTAACAACAACTCATATCATCAGGGTGTTTTATCAACATTCTTCACAGATGAAATCCAAAACACAGCAGCTACTGAGAGGAAAATTAACTCTATCCCTGCCAAAACCAGCACAGCTACATCCAGTCCCGAAGCTGAAAACTGGACTATGCTGTGGAAATTTTACAGAGGCAGAGGATAAAACCACAAATCCATAAACAAACAAATCAAGCTAGATTAAAAAGACAATTTCTGTTGTCTTAGTCGGCAAACTCAGAGCCAGATCTTCAGCTGGTGTAAATAAGAACATCTGCATTTATCTTAAATACTATCTTGTCTGTTAAATGGGTCAAAACAAAATGAAGAATAGATTGTTATGAAAGGCCAGCTACTAAATATGATCTATCTCCAGTGGGTTTTTATTTAACTTTTTTCTTTACCATGTGAAGAGCTTTGCCTAGTTAGTAATAGGGGTAAGGATTTCTAGAGAGATGAGAGCTACTCCATGTAACATTTTTTTTGGAGTGCTGTATTTGAGTCTATTATTCAGACAACAATGTAGAAGAAGTGGCAGTTATTCACTAACCTTAACTGTGCCAATGTGGCACAATTCAGCCCTCTCGGGGATATAAGAACATGTGTTAAGCACTGAGATTCACCAGAAGAATCTCATAATTTTTGCTCACTAGGTTTCTGAAAAAATCTTTAAACCTTTTCAAGTATTGCCCTGTTCAAAATGCGACTGGATTAATTTTGTATTCATGTAATCACCTCTCTTTTGTTATTTCAAATAGGTAAAGAAGAACACACCAGCTAGGCTTGAGAACAAACCATAAAATTGATTCTTTGGTGTCCTGTTAATTATCTATTACTTCTGCATTTTACAGCTTGAATCAAATGTAGTTTCTGAGATTTTACGACATCAACTTCACTTTATAATCCTTGTTAGACATTTGGAGAAAGTTTGTCTTGTTCTTCAGAAGATTATAATTATCAGAGCACATTAGACCAGTGAGTAGCCTAAATAACACAGAACAGTGACTACTATAGCCCCTTCTAATAAACACAAGTGATCATGCTTGCAATCACTAGGCAAATAAAGAATTTTATAGAACTTTGTTTTAAATTAGTTCACTCCTAAATTTATCTTTTTGGGAATAAAGAAACTAATAATTAGAAATCTTTGTTTCTTCCTGTAATGTAAAGAATTATTCAGTAATAAAGATATTTATACAACTGATGGATGATTTTGTATTAAAAGCCCCTTGCTTGTGTCAATCAAAACTGAGCATTGGCTATGACATTCCTCCAGTCCTTGGTGCACACCATAACAGATCTTATCTTTTGAATTACTTGTTTTGGTCCCTAGTGTCTTTATCAGGGACAACAGCTATCTCATGTTGTTCTTCAAACAGGTGATAAAAATCCTGATGCACCATATGCAAAAAGCAAAACCTATTATGTATGTCTTGCTTTGCAAATTTATAGCATACTAATCACTTTGAGGGTCATGGAGATATAAGATGCCATCAACTACTATTGATGTAAGTATGGTCTTGGCTCAGTATCATATTTTACTAGATTGGCTATGACATAGAGATGGAGCTGTATTTCCTAATTGGTAGGTTTTGAATTGAACATATTGAAATGTCCCAGCTGTTATTATGGCATTGTGGTTTAAGGGAAAGTAGAGGTAAAACATGATTTAGCACTACTAAAGTGATGCTGATCTTGTAAAGTGCAGATTTCCTAAATGATTTTTTTTTATAAATACCACAAAACGGGGCTACTCCTAAAAAACTCACAACAGCAAATGGTCTTTTACTTGTCTGGCATGAGTGACTTGTGATTCACCTAAAGCACCATCTTTTTGGATTTTACTCTTTACTGTCATTACTGTCAGCAATCTGGCCACTTTCTTCACTATGATAGGCACAATCTGGAAGCTTTGCTAGAAGACCAATTATCTCACAAGCACTGATTTGGAGGTAAAGCTAGGATAAGTCCTGATGTCTTGACAGACACTGTGGATCTTGCACTAACATTTAGTTCATAAATTGTTAATTTCAGTGGATGGTTCCAGTAACCATATGACCAGAAGAGTCTGCTCTGTAAGTGTTTTAGAAAACACTTTCTGCCTAAACAGTGAAGGTTTTTCCCCTTCAAAACAAAAACAAACTCTTAGCAGTAAAGCAAAACACAGTCTATGCAACGAAGCAAATGTGAAATGTAAGTTAATGTTTCTGATACATTTATTTATGAGAACTTGTAAAAATCACAGTTTCTTTATTAAATACCTAGCAGAACACATAAGTCAAGGATATTAATTTCTCCTGCCTCTGACAGAAACTCAAATCTTCCTTATATCTTGGCAGAGTAAAAATAAACCTACCAAGACTGTTTGTTATCCCTTTGTACCACAGAGGAATAGCTGAGGTCAGCATGCTTTTCTTACTGTATTCCTATTGGCAAGGATATATAGACTAGGTTCTCCGAGTCATGAATTGAAATTTGACTTGGATCAACCATGAACAAATGAGATGTAGATGGCATTCACATATGGTTTATTTATTTCACATGGAACACTCTCCCTGAGTTGCTCCATATAACCATAAACCTTAATGATGTGTGTTCATCATTCCTTAGAGGCAACGTAATGCGCATATTCACTTGTAACCCTTTCCCTCTCTTTCTTCACATTTCTCATCTTTTTAGTTGCAAGATCTTTGGATCAGAAAAGGATTTTAATTTATATTTACACAGAGTGTTGTCACAGTGGAATTTCTTTCCTCTTATCATTGCAGTCATCAAGAACAACAATGATAATAAATAGTAACAGAGAAATTACTTATCTTTTTACACTACACTATTCTCCTCCAAATCATCATGGGGCATATTTATATCACTTGCTAAAATCTACACAATCTGTTTTTTCTACTTCACTGTGACAATTCTGCCATCTCCCACAAACAGCAATAGGCTCAGCTAAAATATAATATATAAAATACGAAGCATATAGGTTCAACTGACTTATCCCCCTGTCCTTCATGTGTGCCCTTAGTGCACATCAGTATTTTATCCTTTTATAGAAGCCCTAAAACATTTTTATAAATTGCAATATAATGAGTGTTGTACTCTAAAGACATCAAAAGCAAGGATGTGTGAATAAATTAGCAGCTCTGCTGCAGTGCAGTCACAGCTCTGTGATAAATATACTAATACAATGCTCTACTCACAGGCTATTATTCAATTCATTTTCAATTTGCTGAAAACAGATATGTACAGTAAGTAATAAACAACTCATTTATTACCTAGAACTTGTGCAGTGAACTGTTTTGAAGCCAGAAGGCTTACTGTTGAAGTAATAAATAGCTGTGAGGACATGCATGTATGTGCATGTGGGTTCACACACCTACATTCAATACACATAAACATACACACACAATTTTTCCAAGAATTATGACAATTTCAAGCTTGTGAAAATGGGCAGTGCTTTCAAGAAAACAATTCATATTAAGAGCAAAGCTGTTTTTAAGGAAAATGTAACAATGAGAATATAACAGTTTTAATAACATGTACTTGACTGTAAAAATTGTAATGACATGACCCTGGTATGCTTAATTTTAATTACAAATAGCTCATTGCTAGGAATCTATTATTCCACTTAAATAGCCTTGTGATTGCCCTACAGAAAAGCTGATAGACTATAATTTGGAGTAGTTTACAGGCTCTTGATACTATTTTTCTGCTTTTCAAGCACTGCAATTTGGGCACCATAGTTCAGGTTCTGTCAGTATTTCAGTTTATTACAAGCTTTGATTTCTCAAGGGTTTATATTTCAGTTACAATAATTTACTCCAGAAATTCAGCACACAAAGCATAAGCCAGAAAGGAAATAAATAGTAGCTTACTGCCAGCACTGGTTCTGAAACAGCTCATGCAACTGGCTTACTACTTAGTATTCCAGGAGAGTAAGGACAGGCTGGTAGATAGCTTTAGAGATTTTATTTTAAACATAAGAAAAAAAAGAAGGAAAAATCCCTACACAATTTTGCTTTTGCTTTCCAGACAGTTTTGTCACAAAATTTTTGACACTTCCTTGAAACAGACTGTTCAGAGGAAACGGCCAGATTTTATTAATATCTCAACTCAAACAAATGTTGGAAAACATGTTGAAATTCTTGAAGTATGTCATTTGACATGTTCAAAATGAAGAGTGTTTTTTTTTTTTTAGTTTAAAATAATTTTTCATTTTGAAATGTAAGTTAAAATATACTATATGGATGACACTCTACCATGCCAAGTAATAACACCTTCCAAATCTCTATTTTGAATTGAAAGCATAGTTCCACATATTTTCCTAAGGAAGTAATCAGTTGGAGAGGTATGAAAGAACACTATTGAAGGAATCTGTGCAGCTTTGATAGCTGCACTGATAGGTGAACTGGAAGTAAGAATAGCCTTGAAGTCAGTAGATCTGATATGGGAGCAATCTAAACTGGTTGTGCACCACTGGATGCAGCAATGTTAAGAAATAAATTTATCAGAAAAAGGAAAATAGGATACACAGAGAAACTGTGTATAGAAGACAAAACTTTGCGAGAAAAAAATGAGGAGAAAAAATGTTTAATCACAAGTGTGAGCAGAGTTGGGGGAACCACACTGTTAGAAAAACAGAAATTGGAGGGCTGTTCAAAGCAAGACAATAAGGAAACAACACAAACTCCAAGAAGGACAGGAAAGAGATTAACTACTGCAACCTCAAGTGCCATTCTTCACACCACGCATTTTTGGATAAGATTAAAACAGATGGTCAATGCACTAACTTAAAATAGTTTCTCAAAAGTCATTCAGGGTCTGCACCTAAAGAGTAGATCTAATAAATCCATTCAGCATTAACTGAAACACGGTGTTTTATTGGAGAGGACCTGTAAGAGGATAGCTCTGTGTATTAGTACAGGACACCCACTCTGTAAAGAAGGAAGGAGTACAAAAAGAAATTTGCAGTATGTCATATTGAACTAACCTTTGGGACAGAGTGTACTTTTCCCAAAATATTTAAAGCAGAGAAGAATGATAAAGCCAGCATGTGGAAATTAGACATCCTGGCAAAGGCTGTAAAATGCTTACAACAGCAATTGCTGCACAAGTATCATGCATACTAAAACTCCAAAGAGGACTGACATTGGTCATTTAAGAGATCTATTGTCTGAACTGATGAAATCACTGTTGTGGGAAGCATGAAATATAACCAACTCATTTCCATGTCAGGATACTTTCACTTGCCTACTAGCACTGAAAAAATAACCCTTTGTCTCTAGTTTTAATCTTTTCTTTTTTTTTTTTTTAACTCAAAGTGTTTTAACTGTTTCATGGATATCTGCTAAGGCCTGATATCCAAAGAGATGTGGTGCCACATATACAAAAGAAGAAGAAATCATGGTCACTGCAGCAAAAATGATAAACCTTTTCATTGTTTAACTATTTAGAAAGTGATATAATGATAATCACAGCTATAAAGATAATCACAGTGCAGGTCTTGCAGAAAACTTCCTTTTTAGCTAACAGTTTCGGTAATTCAATACTACAGAATTAGCCATGAAAACAAAACCATGTAATTGATTCATTCCATTCACTTTCCAGAACAAGTTTCTGCTTTATATTCAATATTAGTGAGATAAACCATACCCAATTGCAAAGTATTAATCACTACATGCACAGATATTATGAAAATGCTCTCTTAATTTCTTCAGAGTTTTTTTGCAAGGCATGCAACTACTCAAGTAAAATTAAATCACCATCCACAACTTTTTACGGACACAAATATCAAGATTAATGTAAAGTAAGATTAAAGTAGTTAATGGCATGCATTACTAAGATAATAATCCAAGATTAATGATAAGTAAATAAGATTATTAAATACACAATGTGGACTTGCAGCAATGAAAGGCTTATTAAGAAGATACCTGGTTATTTGCCTTTCAGTAGAAGAGTCTTGCTCAGTCTTTTGTTTACTATAAGCCATACATTAAAGAGAATGGATAATTAACAGTTTTAGCTTATTATTGTTAAGCAAATAGTCTGTCCATTTCATTAATGGCTTTACTTACAAACACCTCTTTCTTATAAATTTTTGCTCTGTCTAGGTACCGCTCCCCCCTTAACTTTAGCTCAGTGAAAACATGTTGGCAATCCCTGCCTCTTCATCTCCCTATTATACAAAAGACTGGAAAAGAGTGCTAAAATGACATCTTCCTGTGGTCAAATCTTTTCTTACTGAATGTTGCTGATATTGAGAGCTTTGTAGCTCTTTCTCATTTCCTGAATGATCTGCTTTCATTTCTGTGCAGCAGATAATGTAACAGTGATCAATGTAGAGAAGGGGTATCCCAGACTTTGGTCATGCCTATGCTGAGCTTTAGTTACAAAGTAATAAACACAGTAAGCTGTAAGAACAGGTCTCAGTTGCAATGACCTCTGATCAGGCACCACAGGCATGCATATCTGACCCTTTCTTCTCCTCTTTATTTTCCTTATAATGTTTTGATTCTGTACTTTCAGTTACTTGTGAAACTGGAGCACCTCTCCTGTGAGGACAGGCTGAGAGAGTTGGGGCTGTTCAGCCTGGAGAACAGGAGGCTCCGGGGAGACCTGATAGCGGTCTTCCAGAACCTCAAGGGGGCCTACAAGAAAGATGGGGAGAGACTGTTCAGTAGGGTCTGTTGCGACAGGACTAGGGGTAATGGTTTTAAAATAGAGGGAGGTAGATTTAGATTGGATATTAGGAAAAAATTTTTACACTGAGGGTTGTAGAACACTGGAACAAGTTGCCCAGAGAGGTGGTGGAAACGTTCAAGGCCAGGTTGGATGTGGCTCTGAGCAATGTGATCTAGTTGGAGATGTCTCTGCTCCTTGCAGGAGGATTGGACTAGACCACCTTTGAAGGTCCCTTCCAACCCTAATCATTCTATTATTCTATTATTCTAAAATGTGCCCCATATTCTTTCAATTTTTTTTTTTAATCCTGATCTGACTTGATTTTAAGTCCTGATTTCTAACTATACTACTCTGTTCCCATTCCCCAGATTCTGAACAAGCACTGTTTTTTCCTGCTCTCCTAGTTGGAGTCTTGGTGAACATTAACAATACCAGCAGTGTATATAGCCAACTCGGTATATTACTCCACGTCTGCTATTACCATCAGATATAAATCTTCTACCTCTTACTGCTATGAATATTCCTGATTAGATAAAAGAATTCTGAATAATATCAGACAATCTTTGTGGAACCCCAGATTTTATGTCACTGAATGTTTGTATTCACAGAGTGTCCTCAGATATGCATAATTTACTCATGTCATTGCAGTGAAGGAACAAGCGTACAGGTATGTCTTACAGTGCTAATGATTAGGATGCAGTCTGAGTATTAACACTCTGCTGTAGCAAGGAAGTGTTTCTGGATCAAGGTCAATGTAAACCCTATGAATCAGCATTTATAAATCTGACCTGCTAAAATTAAACTAGGTTTTGTTATTTATGTGAATTTGTCCAACAGAAATAAGCCAGTAAAGCTTTGAAAGCCTCTTGTGGAATCCACAGTCATTCTATTAAGCTTTGCTAAAACAGGATTTCTGAGATGGGTTCCCTGGTAGGTGCCTGTGGTTCCTGTTTTTGATGAACACAGACCTACATCCAGTTCTGCAAAACAAAGCTGAAAAGGCAAATAAGGAAATCTTTTCTTTCTACAAACATAACTCAGAAAATTATCAATAGCAAAAGGAAATGTTCCAAGTTTGGAAAAAAATACTTCTTATTCTCTTCCTTAATCACTGTAGCAATTGCAGATTTCAGTGTTTCATGGGAAGATATTTTTATTTACTGTCCAGTTTTCAAATACAAAGTATGGAAACCAAGGTCATGCCAAGTAATTGCATACCATGCCATGGTACAGCCATTTTTTATATTTTTCAGTATAAAATTATAAAATAAATTATATTTAAAATGGCATCAGATGAATCAACATCTGCTAGAAAGTTTGCACTTGATTCTTAGACTTTCACAAATCCCAAATTTGGTGGATGGCTCTCCACCTTAGGAAAAAAAGGTATATCAAACACCCTTAAGAGGAATTCATCATAGCTTAACTGAGCTTGACTACAATGGATGAGAAGTTTAAAACTTCAATTCAGAAACATAATAAACTAAGATTTAATAACTAGAGAATACTATTTCTCTAATACTTCAAAACAAAAATAAAGAGCAAGGAAAAGTGAAACAAGTGTGAAAGTGGTAACCTGTGTGGCTGTCTGTTACAGTCTATCAGATGCCACATCAAATTTGACAAACAATACTTAAAATGTGAATCACATTTTCAAAACACTGTTAGAGGAAGTAAGAATTAACTCACCCCAATAACTTATAAGGTTTTACTCATCTTTGGCTTTTTCCTTAAAAATGGAAAGACTCTTAAAAGTCTTAGCCATTTATTTGTAGGTGACCTTATTTGCATTATTTGGTAACAAATACAGTTTAAGAAATGTATAGCTCTTTTCCTTTGCCCATGCTTTAAATCTACCTTTTTAGATGGTTACTTTAAAACACAATTTATTTCACCAATTGGGTTTAAACCTTGATAATTTACAAACTGTTAGAATCAACACCACCAGAACTGTGAAAGTGGAAATGAGCTGTGTCAATCAGTGTCTCCACCACAGAAAACCTGTCTTGTAACTACAATGCTAGGTTCCTGATTTTAGAGTATGATATTCTAGCACAGCCCATGTTAGTCTGATTCCCTTGTAAGCCACTTACTTTCATTATACAAAGAAACTCTTAGCAGTTTTGGGTCCTCACAGCACTGTCAAACATATAAAAGCCAATCCCTCACAACATGTTACAGATCAGAAGAGATAAATCAGCTACTAAAACTCGATTTAAGTTTTGTAAGCTACTCAGAAAGATCTTTATAGTGAGTCACCAGTCTTGCAAAGATAGGTCACATTTAAATTAATAACTAATGAATTATGTATATGGGAGAAATTGTAACCCAGAAATCATAGGTACAAACAGGAGAAAAGTCTATGCAAGAGCATAGCACCACTATTTATGATATATATTGCTTAGAGATAGAGGTTTATCCTCCCCAGTTTCAGGAGTTTTCATTTCTCTTTGTGGAATTTTATGAGGTTCCTGTCAGCTCACTTCTCTAGCCTGTCGAGGTCCTTCTGGCTGGATAGTAGTATGAACCTCTGGTACATCAGCCACTTCTCCCAGTTTTGTGACAATCTGCAAACTTGCTGAGGGTGCACTCTGTCCCAGCATCCAAGTCTTTAATGAAAATGTTAAATAGTATTGGCCCCAGCATTGTTACCTGGAGTATCAATCAAGTGACCACAAGTCACTTGCCTTCAACCAGACTTTGTGCCATTGATCACAACCATCTAGGCCCAGCCCTTAAACTAGTTTTCAGCTAACCTCCCTATTCACTTATCTAACACATACTTCTCCAGCTTGTCTAAGAGAATGTTATGGGAGATAGTGTCAAAAGCTTTACTGAAGTCAAAGCAAACAACATCCACTGCTCTCCCCTTGTCCACCAAGCCAGTCACCTCATTGTAAGAAGGCTGTTAGGTTGATGAAGCATGACTTCCCCTTCATAAATCCACAGTGACTACCCTCGATGACCTTCTTATTCTTCATGTGTTTGGAAACAAGTCCCAAGAGGATATTCTCCACCACCTTCCCAGAGACTGAGGTGAGGGTCACTGTCCTGCAGTACCCTGGATCTTCCTTCTTGCCTTTCTTGAAAATTGGAGGGACATTTGGTCTCTTTCAGCCTTCTGGAACCTCTCCCAGTTGCCATGACCTTTTAAAGTTGATGGAGAGTGGCCTTGCAATGGTATCAGCCAGCTCCCTTAGCACTTGTCAGGGCAAAATGTCAGGCCGCATGGACTTACATATGCCCAGATTGTTGGAAGTGCTCCCTTATCTGGTCCTCCTCCATGAAGGGTAAGTCTTCCTTGTTCCACACTTTATCTCTGCTCTGAGGGGCTTGAGATTCCTGAAGGCCAGTTTTACTGGCAAAGACTGAGGCAAAGAAGGCATTCAGTACTTCATCCTGTTCCATGTTAGTTGTCCCTAGTTTTCCTGCCCCATTCAGCAGTAGGCCTACATTTTCCCTAGTCTTTGTTTTGCTGTCTAGGTACTTGTAGAATAATTTATTGTTGCCCTTGTTGTTTATTTCCACTAATAAATTCACATATGATTTTTAAAACATTCTAAGACTTATAGTTATTTTCCTCATAGATTGGAAAAGAGGTTATTTCTTTTCTTTTAAATCCTGTGAGGCACTCAGATGAGGGTCTTCCAAGGTGACAGAATTTGTGAACCTTTTGAGATATATGGGCCTCATGTGAGCCACGATTCCCACTAGATTAGGAGTAATGTATCATACCATCATAAAAGGCTAGTATTTGAGAATCCTGGGGCTACCCAATAGTGAAACATGAGATTACATAGTTTACACCAAGGCTCTCAACAGGATTTAACTGAATGAAAACAATGTAGTATATGCTGTCAACTATTGACTGTATAGTAAAGCCCAGGATGCACGATTAATTACATCTGCAAAGAACACCAAAGATAAAGAAACTAAAAGAACAAAAAGTGCTGCAGACAACTGAAAGACACATGGGGAAATAAGAATGGCAGATAAGAGTTACTGAAGTTAAGACACATAGCTTAATTATGCTATCCTCAGGAAAAATACCATAAGATCATTAGCAGCCAGCAGAGATAAGTACCTCAGTTTTATTACTCACAAGAAACATTCAAGATATGTGAACATATGTTTTAAAATGTCAGTGCCTCATTCTGACCTCTTCTTAGGCTGTCATAATTTGTTACTCTTATATCCTAATACATTTTAATTTCTGCCACGTTCTGGAAACTTCCTACAGCACAATATTCACAACAAAATCCTGAAGTGTAGATGGTGTCAAAGGATCTCACATTAATTCCCAAATATACTGTTCTAACAAAATTTAGGACTGTAACCTAATTCAAAGACATGGGGTTTATTTCCTTCTATGACTATGAACAGGCTTATGAGCCACAGGACACCTACTGGCCATGCTGGTGCTGCTGCTGCAGTAGCCTAGTCCTGTGGGGCTCTCCAGGAAGGTGTCCTGCGTGGGAGTGTTCAAATTAAGCTTTAAAAATGGCTCCATCCTCCACTGTTGTCTAAGGTGTGCCAACGCTGCACTCTAAACAGGATCTCCTCTGCCACAGAATTTAACCAACAAACCAGTGAGTAATACTTCCCTCACGCTTCCCTTGTCTGAACCATACATCCCACTACAATATAGCCCTTTGAGATGGTCAGCTAACATTCATTTCACCACAGCAGCATGCTTTAACAAGGTGACAGTCATGACGCACTGGCAGGGCAAAGGAGGAGCTTGGAGGAACAGAGGAATGATCAACAGCCATGACACTGAGCACTCAGCTCAGCTTACAGACTATGATCACAGGAAGAGTCTGCTATATGCTCTGTATCCCTTTTTGGTCCACTGCAGGCATAGCAAAGTGTCTGGAGAGAACCAAAGAACCTCATGCCTGCCACAACTTGGTAAATCTGGGATCATTACCATTTTCCCCTTGGCTGCTCAAGTCTGGGTTCCTAATACCAAGATCCAAAAGGCTGCTTTTAAGGTCCTGTGCCTCAAAGTTATGTGAACAGAGAGAAAGCACGCAGATTTCCAGGATCTAATCTGCCTATTTGGTCCAGATATAGCTAGCCAGTGCCTTCCAGACACTGACTGTGCAAACACTTTGTTCTGGTTTTGTTTAGTGAGGGGGGCCTAAGGTGGTAGCTTCTGTAGGAAACTGCTAGAAGTTGCTCCCCTTTGTTCAGTGGACTTGGCCGCCGGGCCTAGGGCAGACCCGCTGCAAGCCAAGGCCAAGCCAATTGGTAGAAGAATGTCCTGTGATAACACCTCTACAATAACATATTTAAGAAGGGGAAAACAGAAAAAAAAAAAAAAAGGAGAGGAAGCTGAGCGGGGGCAGAGAGGGGGAGGCGCGAGCCTTGTGGGCCTTGCAGGCCTCACCCTCTGGCCTCTCGCCAGGCAGCCGACTGGGGCCAACTTGGCCCGGCCTGCCTGCAAGAAGTGGAGAGGAGACGAGAAGTGAATAAGATGTAAAAAGGATCCTGAGAGGCATCTGCCAGCCTGTTGTGAGGAACGGCTGTAGATGCCAAGGTCAGTGAAGAAGGAGGGGGAGGAGTAATGCGGCTCCTGGCCAAGATTCCCCTGCAGCCTGTGGTGAAGAGCATGGTGGAGCAGGTTGTCCCCCTGCAGCCCATGGAGGTCCACGGAGGGGCAGAGATTCACCTGCAGCCTGTGGAGGACCCCACGCCAGAGCAGGTGGATGCCTGAAGGAGGCTGTGGCCTGTGGGGGGTCCCTCTGCTGGGGCAGCTGTTCTAGAGGGACTGCACCCCGTGGTAGGGATGACCCACGCCGGAGCAGTTTCACAAAAGACTGTGGCCCAAGGGAGGGACCCCATGAAGGCGCAGAGGAGGAATGTGAGGAGTTCTTCCCCTGACGATGAAGCACCGGCATGAAACAACGCGTGATGAACTGACCGCAACCCCCATTCCCTCTTCCCCCCTGTGCCACTCGAGGAGGGGGGAAGGTAGTAGAGATAATGTTAAGCCCGGGAAGAGGGAGGGGTGGGGGAGGTTATCTTGTTCCCTGTCTCATTCTCCTGCTAGTTTTAGAAATAAATGAGTATTTTTCCCCAAGTCGAGTCTGTTTTGCCCATGACAGTAACTTTAAGGATTTCTCCCCGTCCTTATCTCAAACCTTGAGCCGTTTTTCCTCATATCATCTCCCCCTGTTCTCTCGGAGGGTGGGGGGAGCGAGAGAGACACTGTGTAGTCTGGTCCCAGTCAGGGCTGACCTACGACACACTTCTAGACTCCCTCTGAAAGGGTGAGCTTCCTCTCCTTTACACTTCCTAGAGTACAGCATTTGCACATAGGCTGATTTTTATTTCAAACAAAAGAAATCTAAATAGAAAATTCTGCAGCTAAAAGTAGCAATCTTGTTGCGTAAGGCTAAAAGGTTAAATTTACCTTTGACAAATTAGGAGATCCAGAATAACCTTTTTTAATTTGAAGATACTCTGTAAATAGTATCTTTGGTACATTTTAAGCTTTACGTCACTTGCACATCGTCCTCCCTCCTCTCTCACCCCCAATGCTGCCTTTTTTACTGAGAAAGACTTACAACTTGGCACACTACAAGTATGGTTAACTTTTGATAGGGATATATAAAACTATATAAAACTAGCTCACCTGGCTACCATCTGCTTTGAAAAATATTGAGACTATTACATTTGAGCACACCACATAGAATACAGTGAATAGATACAGAGATAGATCAGCAGCCTAAGACCACACCACTTTGTTTAATTATGAATATTTCCACTTATCACATCTTTACAACATTTGTCAGATTTAGGATAAGACAGTGCAATGGAAGGTTTGAGAGTTAGCCCTGGAACTTGAAAAAGGCAAAAACGTATTAGAGTTTAAATCTCCATCATCCATCACTACAATCCATTTCTATCTTTCCATGAATTTCTACCGTTTCAAAAGAGGTAAAAAGCCGAATATGCACCATGCCTATAATTACCTTAAGCAAGTGAAATCATGCTAAATGCTGCACTTAGTAGGGAAAATTAAACTAGCTCCTTAAAAATTCCCTTTTTTTTTTTTTTTTTTTCACTGTAAAAGAAACCATAATGTGGTGGGGCTGTTCCAGTAACATCTCAGAACTGTATTATGTACAACATCCTGTACAGAGAAGTAACCTCATATAACTTCTCTCCTGGAGGCTGGTTAGTTCAGACAGACTGAGGAAAAAATAGGAAACCTGAAATGACAGGCGTTGGTACCATCTGCTGCTCTGGAGGAGAAGGAGACAAACAACTGATCCTCAGACTCACGTGTGGTGAAAAGCCACCTACCTGCAAGAGATCTTCTGTGGGATGAAGCTGGGCAGGCTAGCTATCACTATACACACATATAAAACCAATCACCCTCCCAGCTCCAACTTTATGAAGCTGGTTAGGCCGAGGACAATATGGCATAGCTCTTGTGGATGCCTTCTCATCATGAAGGACTCTCATTTCCTTTGATGGAAGAAGAGTGATTAGATCCCAAATGATTTGGAAGGTATTATGGGAACCATAATATATATATTATATATATATATATTATATTATTATTATCTATATATCTGGCGTGCACCTACCTGAGAAGGGGAAGAGTGTGCTTGGACAAAGGCTCACCAGACTCATACAGAGGGCTTTAAACTAGTGTTGCTGGGGGAGGGGGAGCACAGTTCAGCCCACTGCTGTCAGCATGGCGCCAGTGCCAGCACCAAGGGTCCAGAAGCTGAGGAGGGATCACAGATAAGTGCAAATAAACCTAAACTGCGGTCCAATAGCACCCCTGTCGCTCCAGCCAGCAAGTCGGCTTTGTCGGGGGCCCAGCTGAAGTGTCTCTATACCAATGCACGCAGCATGGGGAATAAACAGGAAGAGCTGGAGATGCGTGCACACGAGCAGGGCTACGACCTCATTGGCATCACAAGAGATGTGGTGGGATGACTTGTATGACCGGAGTGTCAACATGGAGGGGTATAGACCTTTTAGAAAGGACAGGAAGAGGAAACGAGGAGTGGGTGTCGCTCTCTAACATCAGCAACCGGCTGGAGTGCATGGAGCTCCGCCTGGGGATGGAGGAGGAGCTGACAGAGAGCTTATGGGTCAAGATTAGAGGATGGGGACGGACAGGGTGGGGGTCTGTTACAGGCCACCTGGCCAGGAGGACAGAGCAGATGAGGCGCTCTATAGGCCTCTATAGGAGCAGCCTCACGGTCACAGGCCCTGGTCCTCATGGGGGACTTTAACCACCCTGACATCTGTTGGAGAGACAACACGGCAGGGCACAGGCAGTTCAGGAGGTTCCTGGAATGCGTGGACAACAACTTCCTCCTGCAGGCGATAGAGGAGCCGACAAGGAGGAGTGCCACGCTCGACCTTGTGCTCACCAACAGGGAGGGGCTGGTGGGGGATGTGAAACTGAAGGACAGCCTTGGCTGCAGTGACCACGACATGGTGGAATTCAAGATCCATGGGGCAGCGAGGAAACTACATGGCAAGCTCTCTGCTCTGGACTTCAGGAAGGCGGACTTCAGCCTCTTCAGGGACCTGATGGGCCAAGTGCCATGGGAGGCGGCCCTGGAGGGAAGAGGGGCCCAGGAAAGTTGGTCTGTATTCAAGGAGAACCTCCTCCAAGCTCAGCAGAGATGCATCCCGACGAAGAACAAGTCAGGCAAAAAGGCCAGGAGGCCTGCGTGGATGAGCAAGGAGCTCCTGGACCAACTGAAAGTGAAGAGGAAAGCCTACAGAGGGTGGAAGCGGAAACAGGTAGCCTGGGAGGTCTACAAAGAGGCTGTGCGAGTGGCCAGGGATCGGGTGAAGAAGGCTAAAGCCCTGACGGAATTGAATCTGGCCAGGGATATAAAAAGCAACAAGAAAAGCTTCTATAGGTATGTAGGGGACAAAAGAAAGTCCAAGGAGAATGTAGGCCCCCTCCGGAAGGAAACCGGTGTCCTGGTTACCCAGGACATAGAGAAGGCTGAGGTTCTCAATGACTTTTTTGCCTCAGTCTTTATCAATAAGGGCTCTTGCCTCACCACCCAAGCTGTGGCAGGCACAAGCAGGGACTGCGAGGATGAAGAACTGCCCATTGTACTCGAAGAGCAGGTTTGGGAACATCTGAGGAACCTGAAGGTGTACAACTCCATGGGACCTGATGAGATACATCCACAGGTCCTGAGGGAACTGGCAGATGAAGTTGCCAAGCCACTGGCCATCATATTTGAGAAATTGTGGGGGTCTGGTGAGGTCTCTGATGACAGGAAGAGAGGGAACATAACCCCCATTTTTAAAAAGGGGAACAAGGAAGACCAGGGCAACTACAGGCTGGTTAGCCTCACCTCTGTGCCTGGCAAGGTCATGGAGCAGATCCTCCTGGAAACCATGCTAAGGCACATGGAGAGCAAGGAGGTGGTTGGTGACAGCCAACATGGCTTCACCAAGGGCAGATCGTGCCTGACCAATTTGGTGGCCTTCTACGACAGGGTGACAGAACTGGTGGACAAGGGACGAGCAACGGATATCATCTACCTGGACTTGTGCAAAGCTTTTGACACTGTCCCGCACCACATCCTTCTCTCTAAACTAGAGAGGCATGGTTTTGATGGACAGACCACTCAGTGGATAAGGAGTTGGCTGGATGGCCGCACTCAGAGAGTGGTTAACAGCTTGATGTCCAAGTGGAGACTGGTCACGAGTGGTGTCCCTCAGGGGTCCGTGTTGAGCCCGGCCCTGTTCAACATCTTTGTCGGCGACATGGACAGTGGGATAGAGTGCACCCTCAGCAAGTTCGCCGACGACACCAAGCTGTGTGGTGCCATCGACATGGTGGAGGGGAGGGATGCCATCCAGAGGGACCTTGACAGGCTGGAGAGGTGGGCCCATGCCAACCTCATGAAGTTCAACCAGGCCAAGTGCAAGATCCTGCACCTGGGTCATGGCAATCCCAGGCACAAATACAGGCTGGGCAGAGAATGGAACGAGACCAGCCCTGAGGAGAAGGACTTGGGAGTGCTGGTGGATGAGAAGCTTAACACGAGCAGGCAATGCGCCGTTGTGGCCCAGAAGGCCAATTGCATCGTGGGCTGCATCAAGAGGAGCGTGGCCAGCAGGTCAAGGGAGGTGATTCTGCCCCTCTACTCTGCCCTGGTGAGACCCCACCTGGAGTACTGTGTCCAGTTCTGGAGCCCCCAACACAAGAAGGACATGGACCAGTTGGAGAGGGTCCAGAGGAGGGCCACAAAGATGATCAGAGGGCTGGATCACCTCTCCTATGAGGACAGGCTGAGAGAGTTGTGGCTGTTCATCCTGGAGAAGAGGAGGCTCCAGGGAGACCTTATAGCAGTCTTCCAGTACCTTAAGGGGGCCTATAAGAATAGGACGAGGGGGTGATAGGACGAGGAGTAATGGTTTCAAAATAGAGAGAGATAGATTTAGATTCGATATTAGGAAAAAATTTTTTACAATGCAAGTTGTAGAACACTGGAACAGGTTGCCCAAAGAGGTGGTGGATGCCCCATCCCTGGAAACATTCAAGGCCAGGTTGGATAAGGCTCTGAACAACCTGATCTAGTTGGAGATGTCCCTGCTCCTTGCAGGGGTGTTGGACTAGCTGACCTTTGAAGGTCCCTTCCAACCCAACCTATTCCAAGATTCTATGATTCTAAAAAGAAACAGTGGGATCCTTCTGTTGGGAACACAGGAAATCTCTTTATTAGTGAAATTCATATATTTAGTGCAATGTCCAAAATCCTGTTCTTCTGAAGTCCAAATGACATGAGTTCTAGCTGTAACTGATTTCTCCTATTTATGGCTGAATGGCCCACTTCTCTTTTAATATCAAACTCTGCCAAGTGATGTTATTTCTCTGCAGCAGAACTGATTTCAACATGCTGTCAAGAGGACATCCTAGAAAATTATCTGTAGAATTTGCTTAGTTTAGAATGGAAAGTTGTCTTGGAAAACTTCCTGTAAATATCAGCTCAGTGTCCAAAAGCAGCCAAAAAGGCAAGCCGAATGCTAATAATTATTACAGAATTAAGTAAGAAACAAAGATTTTGGAAGTAACGCTTTGCAAATACAGATATCTATGGTGCCTCACATTTCAATATAGCATATATTTCTTCCTATCTCATCTCAACAAATAAGAGGCTAAAAGGGTCTCAGAAGGGTACAGCTAAGATGCGGTACAATGCAAGCCTATAAAATGAATGATGTGGTGAAACGGAACTAGGAACAACTAGGCATCATTCTCACAGTACAAGAACTAAAAAGAATCTACTGCAGTCACCAGGCAGCACGGTCAAAACAAAAAGAATTCCTTCCTCATGCTCTTCTACTACAGAGATCATTATCTTTGGGATTTGGGGGGAAGGAGGGAAGCGGGGGAGCAAAAAGCAAAAGAAAGTTCAAAACAAAGTAGAAAAAAATACAGGGAAGATAAACACAGGTGCAGCCTCTCGATCAAGAATGTCTTAAACTATTGATGGCTGGAATGTAGCTCAGGGAAATACTGTCCTGCATTTAGCCTGTTTCTTGAATGTTTTCCCTAAGCATCTGTTGAATGCCATTTTTGGCTGTATAACGCATGAATGTCATCAATGGGTCTCACAGTACCAAGAAAGATGAGCCGTGCCAGTCTGCTGATCTGGACCATTAGCTGACCTGGAGATAAGGCAGGTGGCAGGTCAAGCCAGGAGATGAAGTCAGTGGGTCAGGGTCAGGGACTGAATCAGTGAGGCACATGACCAGGCACTGGCAGAGCTGAGCTCAGACAAAGATGAGAAGGGAAGCCTAAAAGCAAAGCGGTGGGAAAGCTGTTGCTTCTCACAGCTTTTCCTTACAAAGCTCTTCCCACACAGCTCTTGTATTCAAGGCTAGGCAGCTTTACCAAAAACTAGCCCTGAGACCAGGCAACTAAACCCCTAAGGGAAGTGAGAGGTGAAAGGGTGAAAGGCTGCACTCAGGACCGTAATAGTTGTTTGTATCAGGGGTTCCCATGCTCCACCAGTGCATTTAGTGCTATGTAAACTTCCTATTACATTTCAAACACACAAAATACTTTTTAAGTGTTGAACTCCATTTAACTAAGAATTAAACTTAACCTCCTTGTATTCAGGGCACACATTTCTGCTCCACTGTCATGATAACACTGGTTTCAGTAGTATTTCTTATCTTCATTTAGAAAAATCATGTTATGATAGTGGCTGATGTGTTTCCTTTTATCACTTGTAGCCTATCATTATGACCTGCTATGCTGTTGGTGGACTTAGCCTTTGAAACACATTCCTTTCAGAAAATTGACAGAACAAACTTCAGGTCAAAATATATGACATTTTTCATTGGTCAAACATTTAATTAACCATTAATTCATTTCAAGAATAGCAAACACAGGTTGCTGGTTATTTTTTTTTCCTGTCCAAGGGATGTGTTTTGTTTTAATTAAATTCTAAACTGGTAGAAACAGATCTGTTACTGAGATGATGGGTGCCTCTGCAAATCTTTTAATGTGCAATTACATTCATTTTGGCCTTCAGATCCGACAAATACAAAAGCATTCTCACATTCAGATTTCATTATTATCCCTACTTGTCTATTAGCAACTGCCTTCTTCAAAGAAAGCCACAGAACTAGAGTTTTTAGAGATGTAGGGTTCATTAAGTACTCACAATTCTTAGAATGTTCCTTGAGTTTTTATGGTTCAGTAAATTCACTGTCAGCTGCCAAAATGCTTTCAGATTCTCCTTTTCTTAACAGAACTGCCGTCAGAGTTTTAACATGTGAAAATTGCTTTGTTATTTATATGTTATATGGCCACAATAATTAATTAGAAGTGGGTACTTTTTTTTAAAAAAAAATACACTGAGGTGTTCCCATTGGGAACAGAGTAAACTGTGTATTATTTGTACCTTCGCTTCACCTCTCTTCACACTGATTTGTCTTTTGTTGTGAAAAGAGAACATCTAACAAGACCTTGTACATTATTCTCACCACAGTAAGGTGAAATAAGAATGAGCAGGAACCTCACACAACTCCCTAAAGATGTCACAGTGATGGAGGGGACAGCTTAGTTACAGGATACAAGGAACTACAAAGCTGAAGGAAAAAAAGAAGAAAACCATTTTTATTATGTTGGTGATAACTGCTGAGTCAAAGAGGTTGTGAATAAACTTCTAACTCTTAATATTTGATAGAGAAGGAACTAAAGGCTTTGGAGAAATCAGTTTCAATGGAATATACAACATCCCTCAGCCTGTAGCATTTATTATTGTCTCTTCAACAGTCTGCATTCCCTCTGTCTTCAATGAAGAGTATAAGATAAGCAGAATTTAGAGCAAGAGTCTCTGAATTACCTTCTAAACTATACTGTTCTACACTAATTGTGGCAGATGTCCATGGAAGCTAGCTGGCAGATCTGGTTAGCTAAAATAGATTATCATAATTGGTGTGGAAACACATCTCACTCTGCAAAGTGTGAGACCAGACTGGAAAGAGATTCATGTGGAACTGTGGAGAGGGAATTGCAGACATCTTTTTGGGTAAAAAAAAAAAAAATATATATATATATATATATGTTCAATGACTTCAGAAAACAAAACAACTTCTATTACTATAAACAGGCTGCCTGACAAATGCTGAAACATGTCAATGGTTTATAAGAAATGCATATTTTCTCCTCTCATCTAAAACAATCTCAGAAATTTTACTCAATGAAAATTACTTCATGCTAGTGAGTGCCTGTGTGCTTAGGATTAGCAGTGTTAAAAAGGACTTGTGCATTTAAAATTTTTAACATTTTAAACTTTTTCACTGTGATAAAAGGACTTGTATATGGACAATTACATACTAAGCTGAGGGCAGATGACAGAAAGTACAGCTACATGTTAATAAGACTTAGAAACAAAATATGTCAAGTTGTGAAATTCACAAGATTGAATTGATTTTACCACTTCAGTAATATGAGTGATATACAATACATATATATTTCTCATCTGTGAACACAAAATAGGCTGGTTATAACAGGAGAGATCGTACAGTGCAGATTTGACATATGCCATTTTTAAATAATAGCAAGAGGAATGGATAGAAGATTATATACCTTTGTTTCAGTAGATATGAAGATGATGAAATCTGGCTATTTTATCATCAACTTTACAAATGTCATCCACTGTTTATTGGCATTAATTTGAACACAAAGGCAAGATGCAGTTGATGCCTAACAGCACCAAGATCATTATGAAGACAGATGTTGGGCTGAGGGCACATTTAATTAGATTAGCTAGCTACATTACTGAGTGAATTACTATTTCTGCTTGCTCTGACTAACAAATGGCTTCAGAATGTTGTTAACCACTCACCCTTTTGCATGCTGCTTTCAGCAAATGCTGCATTCATTTGTAATCCACATTCTCTAACTTAGACACTAGAATCTGGCCTCTAAATAGGATTGGTGGTAGCAATTGTGAAAAGGATGTGGAAAGATGTCTCAAATAAAATCAGGCTGTAATTCCATTAAGAGTAAAAATGCGAGAAAGCAGTGCTTTGTTAATGACAAATTTTTTCACAACGTCTACTTTTAACAACTATCTTTGGGAAAGACGATGGTGAATTCTAGCTAGAAATTTCCACTTACTTTGCTGTTGCTTTCCATCTACTTATTTACCTACCTACCTGTCTACTGATCTTCATTGAGAAATTTTTTAACAAATATTGTGAACGCTGTGTTTTCTCATTGGGTTAGACCAAAGATCCAACTAGTGCATAAACTTCCCTTCTGCAGTGGGCAGTTGAACATGTTATGGAAAAACTGATACTACATGAAAGGCATTTTTCTGGTTGTATTTAGTAAGGAGGGGCCTAAGGTGGTTGCTTCTGTAGGAAACTGCTAGAAGTTGCTCCCCTTTGTTCAGTGGACTCGGCCAGGCCTAGGGCGGACTCGCTGCTGGCCAAGGCCAAGCCAATTGGTAGCAGAATGTCCTGTGATAACACCTCTGCAATAACGTATTTAAGAAGGGGAAAACATCAAAAAAAAAAAAAAAAAGGACAGGAGAAGATGTGAAGCAGCTGAGTGGGGGCAGAGAAGGGGAGGCACGAGCCCTGTGGGCCTTGCAGGCCTCACCCTCTGGCCTCTCACCAGGCAGCCGACTGGGCCCAACTAGGCCCAGCCTGGCTGCAAGAAGTGGAGAGGAGACGAGAAGTGAATAAGATGTAAAAAAGATCCTGAGAGACACCTACCAGCCTGTTGTGAGGAACGGCTGCAGATGCCAAGGTCAGTTCAGAAGGAGGGGGAGGAGTAATGCGGCTCCTGGCCAAGATTCCCCTGCAGCCTGTGGTGAAGAGCATGGTGGAGCAGATTGTCCCCCTGCAGCCCATGGAGGTCCACGGAGGGGCAGACATCCACCTGCAGCCCGTGGAGGACCCCACGCCAGAGCAGGTGGAGGCCTGAAGGAGGCTGTGGCCTGTGGGGGGTCCCTCTGCTGGGGCAGCTGTTCTAGAGGGACTGCACCCCGTGGAAGAGATGACCCATGCCAGAGCAGTTTCACAAAGGACTGTGGCCCGTGGGTGGGACCTCACGCTGGAGCAGAGGAGGAATGTCGGGGGAAAAACTCCTCGCAATGACGCAGCAGCGTAAAACAACGCATGATGAACTGACCACCACCCGCATTCCCTCTTCCCCCCTGTGCCGCTCGGGAGGGGAAGGTAGTAGAGATAATGTTAAGCCCGGGAAGAGGGAGGGGTGGGGGGAGGTTATCTTGTTCCCTGTCTCATTCTCCTGCTAGTTTTAGAAATAAAAGAGTAATTCCCCAAGTCGAGTCTGTTTTGCCCATGACAGTAACTTTAATGATTTTTCCCTGTCCTTATCTCAAACCTCGAGCCGTTTTTCCTTATATCATCTCCCCCTATTCTCTCGGAGGGTGGGGGGAGTGAGAGAGAGACTGCGTAGTCTGGTCCCGATCAGGGCTGAACTATGACAGGCATGTTGTAAAGCCATCCTTGCTTTGACATCTTCTGCCTGTTTCTGACAGCTGACACTTATCATGGAGGTAAATCTTCAGGCACTATGCATACTATTCTATTAGCATGAAAGCTCAATGCGGACAAATAAAAACTGAGGCAGAAAAAGTAGTAAGAATTTTTGAAAATGTTGCCTTGCCACATGAAGATTATTCTAAATAAAAGCATTTGGCGTAATTGTTGGACAGTATCTTAATCTTTTATGATTCTTTTTGTCAAAGAGGAAACACATCCAAAGTAAAACAATAGGGGTACAAACACACTGCATTGTATCACACAGCTGTGCTCACCTTCAGCACTCCTTTGGGTTTCACTAAGTCTTTTCATCCCCATGTCAGGAAAGCAGATAAGGTTAATGGATGATGTATTTTCCTAAGTTTCTCAGCTTGGTAATACTGCCCTTTAAAATATGAAGCAGACTCTGTGATGTCATATAAATAATAGTTTACCAGAGACCTTCAACAAGGTGGTTGATGCCCTTGCCTTTGGCTGTATTTTCCTGAGTATGTCAGACAGGAACAAGAAGAATTGCTCTGTAAAACAGGTGATTAAACAAAAAAAACAAAAGAAAAAAAGGTATCTACCACCCCATCCCTGCCTCACTCCCACCCCAGCTTTTTCCATGAATACAAATAAAACTGATGGAAACTGAAACTGATGGGCAAGAATGATAAACCATTAAAGTAATGCATTACAAAAGGCAATGCACAAAATAATGCAGTTATCACCACACGTACTTTTCTAAATTTTCTAGAGAAGATGTGCACTGTTCTGTCAGATGAAGGCAGGATTGTTTTTTGAATTTTCCTCTTGACATTTGCAGACTGTTAAGTACTACCAGAAAGGAATTATTGTTACTCAGCCTTGTTTTGAACCTTGGGCAGGGTAATGTAGCTTTTATTTCTATCAGGAAGCACTGCTAACCCTCATTCTATTTTTGAGATTTCTTGCTTTCTTTTACTGTTAGAGATTCCAGCTTTATCAGCATCTATCTCTGACAGAAGCTTTGAAAGCTTTTTTTAGTATTATGATTCAGTAACTTAGTTCTGCCAACCGCCTCTTCAGGTATCAATAGAGTTTTTCCAGATTCCCAAGTAAGTAGAAATCAGTTGAAAAAAAAACTTCTGAGTGGTGAAAACATGGCAGAGATTGAAGTCTACTTCAAAAAAATACATACTGACTCATTCAGCCGGCTTCAGTAGCCCCACCGCAAGGCACAGTTGAGGCCCTCAGGCATGGGCAGGTGCTTCAGGGAAAGCATAGCTAAGAAAATGCAAAATGCTACCCAGCAGTGAGGGGTGAGGGAAAAAGGGGGCTGGGATCAAAGGCAAGGTGTTTTAGGTTTTTTGTCTTTGTTTCTCACCATCCAACTCTATTTTAATTGGCAATAATTTAAATTAATTTACCCCAAGTTGAGTCTGTTTTACCTGTGACAGCAACTGGTAAGTGATCTCTCTGTCTTTATCTCACTCCATGCGCTTTTCCATCTTATTTTCTCCCCTTGTTGTCTTGAGGAGGGGGAGTGAGAGACCGGCTAGGTGGGCATCTCACAGTCAGCCAAGGTCAACTCATCATGTTTACATCAACAGATTTTACTTCTGACAACAATGAGACTTTTCAGCTGAACAAATAGTAAACATAGCATAGTAAAAGCTTTGTTTATCCTTTAATGTCCATGAAATTTTTATTCACTTATACTCATAGAATCTTATTTTTTAAAAGATGATGAAAATGCTTGAGGACTTGAGTTTGAGGTATAAAGAAGATGTATAGTTATTCTCAACTTCAGCTGGGATTATACGTGCTTAGTGCCTTGAAAAAGACAGCTCTCAGCATTATATAAGCTAAAATAAATATCTGAAAGATATCTCACCCATTATAAAATGTATAATATTAAGGTGTAAGATTAATCCATTTTGCTTATGTCTAGCAAAGGAGAAAAAAATGCCTTGGATGGAAAAAAGAATTCATAAACACAACACAGTTGAGCAGCAAGGCCTTGAAACAGAGTCAAAAATGTTACTTAAAAGTAAAGCTAAAGTAAGTTGCAGTAGGAATGATGTGGCATTCCCTGAGAATATAACTAAGGCTGGCTCAGAATATTTTGGATCAGAACTGAACACTAATATAATTCTATTTACAAGACAAGGGGTGAATTTCTTCATGTAACTATATCAAAAGAAGACAGATTCTTAGATCTGACACCATTTACATCACACTGCCGCCAAATTTCTTGGGCAACAAAAGTGATGGAAAACAGAGAATACCAGCTAATACCACCTGTAACAATTAAGGTGAGAAAGTATTTATATATTTTCTTTATAGCTTAA